>NW_027206257.1:3510000-5910000 GCF_024711535.1 Dipodomys merriami
ACCGTAACCCTAACCATCAACCTAAACCTAATCCTCACCTCCACCCTCACCCTCAGCCTAACCCTAAGCCTAAGCCTAACCCTAAACCTAACCCTCACACTCACCCTCACCCTCACCCTAATCCTAACCATTATCCTAACCCTAATCCTGAACATCAACCTAAACCTCACCTTAACCTTTACCCTAACACTAAACCAAACATTAACGCTCGACCTCACCCTCCAACTAACCCTAAATCTAACCCTAAACCTCACGCTCACCCTAACTCTAATCCTAATCCTAAACCTAATCCTAACCCTAACCCTAACCCACACCCTCACACTCACCCTCACCCTCACCATACCTCTAACCCTAACCCTAATAACACTAATCGTAACCCTAAACGTAACCCTCACCCTAACCCTAATTCTAACACTCACCCTCACCCTAACCATAATCTTAAACATAACCCTCATCCTAACCGTAACCCAAACCCTAACCCTAACCCTAAACCTTACTTAAAACTAACCCTAACCCTCACCCTCACCATAGCCCTCACCCTAACTCTAATTCTAACCCAAACCCTCACCGTAACCCTAAACGTAACCGAACCCTAATTCTCACCCTAACCCTAACCATAACCCTCAACTTAACCCTTAAACTCAAACTCACCCTCATTCTCAGCCTAACCCTAAGCCTAAGCCTAACCCTAACCCTAAGACTCACCCTAACCCTTACCCTAGACCTAATCCTAACCCTAAGCCTAAACCTCACCCTCACCCTCACCCTCACCCTAACCCTAATTCTAACACTACACCTAAACCCAACCCTCAACCTCAGCCTCACCCTTACCCTAACTCTAAACCTAAACCTCACCCTCACCCTAAGCCTAACTCTAACCCCAACCCTAACACTAAACCTCACCCTAAACCTAACCCTAACCCTCACCCTCACCCTAACACCATACTTAACCGAACCTTAAATCTCACCCTAACTCTAACCCTAACCGTCACCCTAACCCTAACCCTCACCCTCATCCTCACCCTCAGCCTAACCCTAAGCCTAAGCCTAACCCTAACCCTAACCTTCACACTCATCCGAACCCTTACACTAATCCTAATCCTAACCCTTATTCTAAACCTCACCCTCACCGTAACCCTAACTCTAGCACTAACCCTAAACGTAACCCTCAACCTTACCCTAACTCTAACACTAACCCTAACACTAAAACTCACCCTAACCCTAACCCTATCCCTCATCATCACAGTAACCGTAACCTAACCCTAACAATAACCCTAACCTTAACTCTAACCCTCACCCTCACCATAGCCCTCACCCTAACCCTAATTCTAACCCTCACTCTCACCCTTAACTTAACCCTCAACCTCAGCCTAAAACTCACCTTTACCCGTACCATCATCCTCACCCTAACCGTCACCCTAACCCTAAACCTCATCCTAACCCTCAACTTAAACTTAAACCTAACCGTCACCCTAACCCTAACCCTCACCGTCAACCTCATGCTCAGCCTAACACTAATCCTAAGCCTAACGCTCATTCTAACCCTCATCCTCACCCTAGCCCTCACCCTAACCCTAATCCTAACCGGATCCCTCATACTAACCCTCCCCTAACCCTAACCCTAACCATGACCTAACCCTAATCCTCACCCCCAACCTCACCCTCAGCATAACCCTAACCCTAAGCCTAACCCGAAGCCCTAATTCTCACATACCATCACCATAACCCTAATCCTAATCCTAACCTAAACCCTAACGCTAAACATCAACCTAACCCTCACCCTAACCTTAACCCTAACACTAATCCTAACCCTAACCCTCGACCTAACCCTCCCCCAACCCTAAATCTAATCCTAAACTCACCATCACCTTAACACTAATCCTAACCCTAACGCTCACCCTAACCCTCACCCTCACTCTAAACCTAACCCTTATCCTAACCCTCACCCTAACCCTAACCCTAAACCTAAATCTCACCCAAACACTAACCCTAACCCTCACCCTCACCCTAGCCGTCACCCCAACCCTAATTCTGACCCTAATCCTCATCCTAACACTCATCCTAACCCTAACCCTAACCTTCACCCTAATCTTAAGCCTAACCCTAACCCTCAACCTAACCCTAACCTCACGCTCACCGTAACCCTAACCCTAACCCTCATCATAACCTTAAACATAACCTGAACCCTAACTCTCACCATAACCCTACCCCAAACTCTCACCCTAACACTAGCACTCAAACTCACCCTCAGCCTCAGCCTATCCTTAATCCTAAGCCTAAACCTAAACCTAACCTCACACTCACCCTAACCCTTACCCTAAACCTAATCCTAACACTAAGGCTAACCCTTACCCACACCTTAAACCTTACAGTAACACTGACCTAACACTAACTCTCACCCTCACCCTAACCCTAACCCTCATCCTCACCCTAAACCTCACACTAACCCTAACCCTAACCCTTATCCTCAATCTAACCCTCACCCTAACCCTAAACCTAACCCTAAACCTAACCCTAACCCTCACCCTTATCTTAACCCTCACCCTCAGCCTAAACCTCAACTTTACCCTTACCAACATCCTCCCTCTAACCGTCACCCTAACCCTAAACCTCATCCTAACCCTCACGTAATCCTAATCATCACACTAACCCTAAAACTCACCCTCAACCTCTTGCTCAGCCTAAACCTAAGCCTAAGCCTGGCCCTTACCCTAACCCTCACACTCACCCTAACCCTTACTCGAATCCTAATCCTAACACTAAGTGTAACCCTCACCCTCACACTAACCCTCACCGTAACCCTAACTCTAACACTAACCCTAACCCTAACCCTCACCCTCAGCCTCAACCTAACCCTAACTCTAACCTTAAACCTCACCCTCATCCTAACCCCAACCCTAAACCTAACCCTAAACCTCAGCCTAACCCAAACCCTAAACCTCACCCTCACCCAAGCCCTGACCCTAAACCTAATGCTAAACCTAACCCTCATCCTAACCCTCAACCAAACACTAACCATAACACTCATCCTCACCCTCACCCTAACCCTAAACCTAACCCTAACACTCCAACTAACCCTAACCCTCACCCTCACTGTAAGCGTTACCCTAACCCTCACAGTAACCCTAAACTTAACCCAAACCCTAACTCTCAGCCTAACCCTAACCCTAACCCTCACCCTAACCCTAACCCTCACCCTCACCCTCACTCTCAGCCTAACCCTAAGCCTAAGCCTAACCCTAATGCAACCCTCACACTCACCCAAACCCTTACACTAATCCTAATCCCAAACCTAAGCCTAAACCTCACCCACACCCTCACCCTCACTCTAACACTCACCCTAACCCTAACTCTAAGACTAACCTTAAACCTAACCCTCAACCTCTGCCTCAACCTTACCATAACTCTAACCCTAAACCTCACTTTCACCCTATCCCTAACTCTAACCGTGACCCTAACACTAAACCTCACCCTAATCCTAACCCGAACCCTCACACTCAGGCTCAACCTAAACCTAAGCCTAAGACTAACCCTTACTCTAACCCTCACCCTCACCATAGCCCTCACCGTAAACCTAATCCTAAACCTTTTCCTCATCCTAACCCTTACCCTAACCCTAACCCTAACCCTAACCATCACCCTAACGCTAATCCTCACCCCCAACCTCACCCTCAGCCTAAACCTAAGCCTAAGCCTAACCCGAAACCTCAACCTAACCCTCACCCTAACCTTAAACGTAACACTGAACCTAACACTAACCCTCGACCTAACCCTCCCCCTAACCCTAAACCTAAACCTAAAACTCACCCTCACCCTAACCCAAATCCTAAACCTAACCCTAACCCTCAGCCTCACTGTTACACTAACCCGCAACCTAACCCTAACCGAAACCCTAACCCTAACCCTAAACCTTACCCTAACACTAACTCTAATCCTCACCATCACCCTAGCCCTCACCCTAACCCTAATCCTAACCCTAAACCTCACCCTAACCATAAACCTAGCCGAACCCTAAATCTCAACCTAACCCTAAACCTAACCCTCACCTTAACCCTAACCCTCACATTCACCCTCACTCTCAGACTAACCCTAAGCCTAAGGGTAACCCTAACCCTAACCCTCACACTCACCCGAACCATTACACTAATCCTAATCCTAACCCTAAGCCTAACCCTCACCCTCACCCCAAACCTCACCCAAAACCTAACTCTAACACTAACCCTAAACTTAACCCTCAACCTCAGCCTCACCCTTACCCTAACTCTAACCCTAAACCTCACCCTCACCCTAACCCTGACTCTAACCCTAACCATAACAATAAACCTCACCCTAACCCTAACCCTAACCCTCACCCTCACAGTAACGGTAACCCTAACCCTAACCATAAAAGTAATCCTAAACCTAATACTAACCCTCACCCTAACCATAGCCCTCACCCTCACATTAACCCTCACCCTAACACTTACCCTCAACCTAACACTAACCCTAACCCTAACACTAAATCTCCCACTAACCCTAACCCTCACCCTAATCATAAACCTCACCCTAATGCTAAACCTAACTCTAACCCTCACCCTGACCCTAGCCTTCACCCTAAACCTAATTCTAACCCTCAGTCTCACCCTAACCCTAACCCTCATCCTCACCCTATATCTCACACAAACCCTAACCCTAAACCTAATAATCAATTTAACCCTCACCCTAAGCCTTACCCTAACCCAAAACCTAACTCTAAACCTCACCCTAACCCTAACCCTAAACCTCATCCTCACCCTAGCCCTCACCCTAACCCTAATCCTAACCCTAACCCTTATCCTAACCGTCACCCTAACACTAACCCTAACCCTAACCCTCACCCTCACCCTCACACTAACCCTAAACCTAACACTAAACCTCAACCTAACCCTAACCCTCACTCTCACTATAACCGTTACCCTAACGCTAACCCTAACCCAAAACTTAACCCGAAACCTAACTCTCACCCTAACCCTGAACCTCATCCTCACCCTAAACCTCACCCTCACCCTCAGCCTAACACTAAGCCTAACTCAATCCCTAACCCTAACCCTCATGGTATCGCTCACCCTAACCGTAACCCTAATCCTAATGCTAACCCTAACCCTAAACCTCACCCTCAACTAACCCTCAACTTAAGCCTAATCCTAACATTAATCCTAACCCTAACCCTAACCCTAAACCTCAGCCTAAACCTTAAAAATCACACTAACCCTCACACTAATCCTCAACCTAACCCTCAACGTAACATTAACCCTAATACTAACCCTAACATTAACGCTGCACCTAACCCTACAACTAAACCTAAATGTAACCCTAAACCTCACCCTCACACTAACCCTAATCCTAAACTTACCACTAAACCTCACCCTAATCCTAAATCTCACCCTCACCCTCACCCTCACCATAACTCTAACCCTAACCCTAACAATAACACAAATCCTAACCCTAAACCTGACCCTTACCCTAACCCTAATCCTAACACTCACCTCACCCTAACCATAATCTTCACCCTAACCCTCAACCTAACCCTAAACCTCACTCTCACCATAACCCTAATCCTCATCCTAACCCTAACCCAAACCCTAACCCTAATGATAAACCTAACCCTATCACTTACCCTAATCCTAACCCTCACCCTAGCCCTCACTCTAACACTAATCCAATCCCTAACCCTCACCCTAACCCTAAACATAATAAAACCTTAACTCTCACCCTAACACTAACCCTAACCTTCACCATAACCCTAACCCTCACCTTCACCCTCACTCTCAGTCTAAACCTAAGCCTAAGCCTAACCCTAACCATAAACATCACACTCACCCTAACCCTTACCCTAATCCGAATCCTAACACTAAGCCTAAGCCTAACCTTCATGCTCAAACTCACCCTAATCCTAACCCTCACCCTAACTTTAACTCAAACACTAACCCAAACCCTAACCCTCAAACTCAGCCCCAACTTACCCTAACTCTAAACCTAAACCTCACCCTCACCCTAACTCTAACCCTAACCCTAAACTTGACCCTAACCCTAACACTAAACCTCACCCTCAACCTAGCACTCACCCTAACCCTAATCCTAACACTAACCCTCAACCTAAACCTCCCCATGACCCTAATCCTAAACCTCACCCTCATCCTAACCCTCACCCTAAACTTCACCCTAACCCTAACACTAACCCTAAACCTAACCCTAACCCTCCACATAACCCTCACCCTAACCCTAAATCTAAACCTCACGCTCACCCTAACCCTAACTCTAACCCTAACCCAAAACCTAAACCTGACCCTAACCCTAAACCCTAACGCTCACCCTTACTCTCAACGTTACCTTAACCCAAAACCTAACCCTAACAATAACCCTAATCCTAATCCTAACCCTCACCCTAACCAAAAACCTCACCGTAACCCACACCCTAACCCAAACACTAACCTTCACAGTAACCCTAACCCTAACCTCACCCTATCCCTAATTCTAACCCTAACCCTAACACTAAAAACCTCAACCTAACCCTAACCCTAACCCTCACCCTCACCCTCAACATAACCGCAACCCTAAAAATAACCCTAACCCTAAACCTAACCCTAACCCTAACCCTAACCCTAACCCTCACCCTCACCCTCACCTTAATCCTAACCCTCACCCTAAACCTAACTCTAAAACTAACCCTAACCCTCAACCTCAGCCTCACCCTTAACCTAACTCTAAACCTAAACCTCAACCTTACCCAAACCCTAACCCTAACCCTCACACTAAACCTTCCCATAACCCTAACCCTAAACCTCACCCTCAACCTAACTCTCACCCTAAACCTAACACTAACTCTAAACCTCACCCTCACCCTAACCCTAAATCTAACCCTAACCCAAAACCTAAACCTGACCCTAACCCTAAACTCTAATGCTCACCCTTACTCTCAACGTTACCTTAACCCAAAACCTAACCCTAACAATAACCCTAACCCTAATCCTAACCCTCACCCTAACCACAGCACTCACCGTAACCCATACCCTAACCCAAACACTAACCCACACAGTAACACTAACCCTACCCTCACCCTAACCCTAACTCTAACCCTAACCCTAACACAAAAAACCTCAACCTAACCCTAACCCTAACCCTCACCCTCACCCTCACCGTAACTGTAACCCTAAAAATAATCCTAACCCTAACCCTAATCCTAACCCTCACCCTCACCCTAACCCTAAACTTAACCCTAACCCTCACCCTAACCCTAACCCTCACCCTTACAGTAAACCTAACCCTCATCCTAACCCTCAACCTAAACGTAACCCTAACCCTAAACCTCACCCTAACACTAACCCTAACCCTCCCCCTCACACTGGCCCTCACCCTAACCCTAATCCTAACCCTAATCCTAATCCTAACCTTCACCCTAACCTTGACCATAAACATCACCCTAACCCTAAACATAACCCTAACCCTGACCCTAACCCTAACCCTCACCCTTACATTAACCCTTACCCTCATCCTAACCCTCACCCTAACTCTAACCCTAATCCTCATCCTAACCCTCAACCTAACCCTAACCCTAAACCTCACCATAACCCTAACCCTCAACCTAACTCTAACCCTCACACTCAACGTAAACCTAATCCTAACCCTCAACCTAACCCTAAACTTAACCTGAACCCTAACTCTCATCCTAAACCTAAACCTCACCCTCACCCTCACCCTCAGTGTATCCTTAAGCCTAAACCTAACCCTAACACTCACACTCACCCTAACACTTACCCTAATCCTAATCCTAACCCTAACCCTAACCCTCACGCTCAGCCTCACCTTAACCCTAACTCTAACCCTAAACCTTAACCTCACCTTAATCCTAACCCTAACCATAACCCTAAACCTCACCCTAACCTAACCCTAAACCTCACCCTCACACTAGCCATCACCCTAACCCTAATCCAAACATTAACCCTCATCCTATCCCTCCACATAACCCTAACTCTAACAGTCACCCTATCCCTAAACCTCAACCTCACCCTTAGCCTAACCCTATGCCTAAACGTAAGCCTAACCCTAAACCTAACCCTAAACCTCACACTCATCTGCACCCTCAACCTCACCGTAACTCTAACCCTAACCCTAACGTAAACCCTAAACCTCACCCCTACCCTAACCCTAACCCTATTCCAAACCCTAACCATCATCCTTACCCTAACCCTAACACTAAACCTAACCCTAACCCTCACCCAAACCCTCCCCCTAACAATAACCCGAACAGTCACCCTAACCCTAATCCTCACCCCCACCCTCAACCTAAGCCTAACCATAAGCCTAAGCCAAACCCTCACCCAAACCCTCACACTCCCCCTCAAACTAACCCTATTCCTAAACCTAACCCAATCCCTAACCCTAACCCTCACCCTAACCCTCACCCTAGTGCTCACCCTAACCCTAACCCTAACACTCACCCTACCTCTAAGCCTAACCCTAACCCTAACCCTCACACTCACCCTCAAACTAACCCTATTCCTAAACCTAACCCAATCCCTAACCCTAACCCTCACCCTAACCCTCACCCTAGTGCTCACCCTAACCCTAACCCTAACCCTCACCCTCAACCTAGCCCTCAACCTAATGCTAAACCTCACCCTCACCTTAACCCTTACCCTAACCCTCACTCTAACCCTAAACTTAACTCAAACCCTAACTCTCACCCTAACTCTAACCCTAACACTAACCCTAACCCTAACCATCAACCTTACCGTAACCCTCACCCTCAACCTAACCCTCATGTGTGCCCTTACCATCACCCCTACCCTAACCCTCACCATAACACTCACACTCACCCTAACCCTCACCCTAAAACTAACTCTACCCCTAAAACTCACCCTGACACTAACCATAACTCTAACCCTAACCCTAACACTAAACCTCACCCTAACCCTAACCCTACCCCTCAGAATAACCCAAACCCTCAACCTCACGCAAACCCTCAGCCTAAACCTAAGGCTAACCCTAACCATAACCATAAGCCTCACACTCACCCTAACCAGAACCATAATCCTAATCCGAACCTTAAACCTAACCCGAACGCTCACGCTCAGCCTCACCATAACCCTAATTCTAACCCTAAACCTCACACTGACCCTAACCCTAATCCTAAAACTGACCCTCACCGTAACCGAAACCCTAAACCTAACCCTAAACTTATCCCTAACCGTAGCCCTAACCCTAGCCCTAATTCTCACCCTAACACTAACCCTAACACTAACCCTAACCCTAAACCTCACCCTAACTCTAACACTAACCGTAAACCTCACCATCATCCTAACCATCACTCTAACCCTAACCCAAACACTAAACCTTACCCTAACCCTAACCCTAAAAGTCACGCTCACCTCACCGTAACCAAAACCCTAAACCTAACCCTAACAATAACCCTAACACTAATCCTAACCCTCCCCCTAACCATAACCCTCATCCTAACCCAAACACTCACCCTAAAACTTACCCTCACCCTAACACTAACCCTAACCGTAAAACTAACCCTCATACTAACCCCAATCATAACCCTAACCCTAAACCTCAAACTAACCCTCACTCTCAGCCTAACTCTAACACTAACCCTATCCCTAACCCTCCTCCTAACCCTATATCTAACCCTAAACCTCACCCTCACACTAACCCTAACCCTAACTCTAAACCATACCCTAACCCTAACCCTACCCCTCACCCGCAGCCTCACCCTCACAGTAACTCTAACCCTAACCATAACAGTAACACTAACCCTAACCCAAACCATCACCCTAACCCTAATCCTCAACTCCACCCTCACCCTCAGCCTAACCCTAAGCCTAAGCCTCACCCTCACCCTAACGGTCACACTCACCCTCACCCTACCCCTAATACTAAATCTAACCCTATCCCTAAACCTCAACCTAACCCTCACCCTCCCCGTAACCCTAACACTAAACGTCAACCTAAATCTCACCCTAACCCTAACCCTCACCCTCACCCTCAATCTCACCATAACTCTA
Source organism: Dipodomys merriami (assembly GCF_024711535.1). NCBI lineage: Eukaryota > Metazoa > Chordata > Mammalia > Rodentia > Heteromyidae > Dipodomys > Dipodomys merriami. The sequence continues at coordinate 3,520,026 of NW_027206257.1, forward strand.
AACCTAACCCTAAATCTAACACTAACCCTAACCCTAACCATAAACATAACCATAACCCTCAACTTCAGAATCAACCTCAGCTCCAACTTAACCCTAACCATAACACTAACAATAACCTTAATCCTAAACCTAACACTAATCTTCAACCCCACCCTCACCCTCAGCTGAATATTAAGCCTAACCCTAAGCCTAAACCTAACCCTAACTGTAACCCTAAACCTAACCCTAAACCTAACCTTAATCCTCAGCCTCACCCTCACCCTAAACAAAACCCTAACCCTAACCCTCACACTAACCCTAAGCCTAACCATAACCCTGACCCTCACACTCACCCTCAACCTAACCCTAACCCTAACCAAAACCCTAACCCTAACCCTCACCCTAACCCTAAGCCTAACCATAACCCTGACCCTCACAATCACCCTCAACCTAACCCTAACCCTAAACCTAACCATACCCCTAAACTTAACCCTCACCCTAACCCTCACCCTAACACTAATCCTAACCCTAAACCTCATCCGAACGCTCACCCTAACCCTAAGCCTAACCCTCACCCTAACCCTAAACCTAACCCTCAACCTCATGCTTGGCCTAAGCCTAAGCCTAAGCCTAAATCTAACCCAAACATTCAACATAACGCTAACCCTAACTCTAAGCCTAAACCTCACTCTCACACTAACCCTAACTCTAACCCTTACCCTAAACCAAAACCTCATCCTAACACTAATCCTAAACCTCACCCTCACCCTCACCGTAACCGTAACCCAAACCCTAACCCTACCAATAACCCTAATCCTAACCCTAACCCTCAACCTAAACCTAACCCTAACCCTAACCCTCACCCTAACAGTTACCCTCACCCTAACACTAATACTAACTCTAACACTAACCCTCACACTAACCCTAACCATCACCCTGACTCTAAACCTCACCCTAAACCTAAACCTAACCCTCACCTTCATCCTAGCCCTCACAATAACCCTAATCCTCATCCTCACCCTAAACCTCACCCTAACTCTAACACTAATCCTCAAGCTAACCCTCACCCACACCCTTCCCCTAAACCTAACCATCACTCTAAACCTAACCCTCACCCCACTGTAACCGTCACCCTCAGCCTAAACCTCAAGTTTACCCTTACCATCACCCCCATGCTAACCCTTACCCTAAACCTAACCCTAACCCTAATCCTCACCATAACCCTAATTCCACCCCAAAACCTCATGCTCACCCTAACTCTAACCCTAACTCTAACCCTAACCCTAACCCTCATCCTAACCCTAAACCTCACACTAACCCTAACCCTAAACCTCAATTTAACTCTCACCCTGACCATAATCCTAACCCTAACCCTAACCCTAAACCTAACCCTAACACTCACCATTATCTTAATCCTCATCCTCAGCCTAAACCTCACCTTTACCCTTACTATCATCCTCACCCTAAACCTCCCCCTAACCCTAAACATCATCGTAACCCTCACCCTAACCATAAAACTAACCATCACCCTAACACTAACCCTCAACCTCAACCTCACCCTCAGCCTAACCCTAAGCCTAAGCCTAAACCTTACCATAATCGTCACCCTCACCCTAGCCCTCACTCTAACCCTAATCCAAACCCTAACCCTCATCCTAACCCTCACCCTAAACCTAACCCTAACCCTCATCATCACCCTCACCCTAATCCTCATCCTAACCCTAAGCCTCAACCTAATCCTAAACCTCACCCTCACAGTAACTCTTTTCCTGACACTCACCGTAACCCTAAACTTAACCCGAAACCTAATTCTCACCCTAAACCTAACACTAACCCTCACCCTAACCCTAACCCTAAACTTCATCCTCACCCTAGCACTCACCCTAACCATAATCCTAAACCTAACCCTCATCCTAACCATCCTCCTAACCCTAAACCTAACCCTCACCCTAACCCTAACACTCACTCTCAACCTCACCCTCAGCCTAACCCTAAGCCTAACCCTAAACCTAACCCTAACACAGACACTTATCCCAAACCTAAACCTAAACCTAAGCCTAAGCTTATCCCTTACACTAAACTTCACCCTCACCCTAACACTAATCCTAATCCTCACCCTAACCCTAACCCTAAACCTCCCCCTAACTCTCACCCTAACCCTAACACTAACACTAACCCTAACCCTAACCCTCCACCTAACCCTCACCCTAACCCTAACTGTAACTCTAAACCTCACCCTCACCGTAAACCTCATCCTAACCCTAACCCTTATCCTAACCCTCCCCCTAACCCTTACTCTAACCCTCACCTTAACCCTAACCCTCACCCTCAACCACACCCTCAGCCTAAACCTAAGCCTAACCATAAACCTAACCCTAACACATACACGCACAATCACCTTGACACTAATCCTAACCCTAACCCTAACCCTAACTCTCCCGGTAACTCTCACCGTAACCCTAACCCTAACACTAACCCTAACCCTAACCCTCAACCTCACCCTAATCCTAAACCTAACTCTAACCCTAACCCAAACCCTAAACCTCAACCTAACCCTAACTCTAACCCTCACCCTCACCCTAAACCTCACACTAACGCTAACCCTAATCCTCAATCTACCCTCACCCTAAACCTAAAACTAACCCTAACCCACACCCTTATCTTAACCCTCAACCTCAGCCTAAACCTCAACTTTACCCTTACCATCATCCTCACCTTAACCCTCACCCTAACCCTAAACCTCATCCTAACCCTCACCCTAACAGTAAAATTAACCCTAACCATAACCATAACCCTCAACCTCAACCTCACCCTCAGCCTAACCCTAAGCCTAACCCTAAACCTAACCCTAACACACAAACGCACCCTCACCCTGACCCTAATCCTAACCCTAACGCAAACCCTTACACTCCCCGTAACTCTCACCCTAACCCTAACCCTAACCCTAACCCTCAGCCTCACTCTCACCCTAACCCTAATCCTATCCCTAACCCTCATCCTAACCCTCCCCCTAACCCTTACACTAAACCTCAACCTAACCCTAACCCTCAAACTCAACCTCACCCTTAGCCTAAACATTAGCCTAAACCTAAAACTAAACCTAACACACACACTCAACCTCACACTGACCCTAATCCTAACCCTAAGCTTCCCCCTCACCCTCACCGTCAGTGTAAACCTAAGCCTAACCCTAACCCTAAACATAACACAAACCTAACCCTTACCCAAATCCTAATCCTAACCCTAACCCTAAGCCTCACCCTCAGCCTCAACTTTACCCTAACTCTAACCCTATATTTCACACTCACCTTAACCCTAACCCTAACCCTAACCCTAAACCTCATCCTAACCCTCCCCATAACCCTAACCCTAACCCTCAACCTAACCCTAACCCTCAAACTCACACTCAACCTCTGCCTAAACCTAAGTCTAAACCTAAAACTAAACCTAACACACTCACTCACCCTCAACCTAACCCTAATCCTAACCCTAACATTCACCCTCACCCTCATCCTCAGTATAAACCTAAGTCTAACCCTAACCCTAACCATCACACTCAAACTAACCATTACCTTAATCCTAATCCTAACCCTAACCCTAAGCCTCACCCTCAGCCTCACCTTTACCGTAACTCTAACTCTATACCTCACACTCACCATAACCATAACCCTAACCCTAACACTAATCCTCACCCTAACACTAACCCTTAATCTCAACCTCAGCCTAGCCCTCACCCTAACCCTAACCCTAACCCTAACCCTCATCCTAACCCTCCCCATAACCCTAACCCTAACCCTCACCCTAACCATAACCCTCAAACTCACCCTGAACCTCAGCCTAAACTTAAGCCTAACACTATACCTAACACTAAGCCTCACACTAACCCTAACCATAACCCTAATTCTAACCGTATCCCTCACACTCACCCTAACCCTCACCCTAAACCTAACCCTAAACCTAACAATAAACCTATCCCTAAACCTCACCCTCAGTCTCACCCTAAACCTAATTCTAACCCAAACCTCAAACTCACAGTAACCCTAACCCTAACCCTAACCTTAAACCTCACACTCACACTTCACCCTTGCCCTTACCCTAACACTAATCCTAACCCTAAACCTCATCCTAACCCTCCTCCTAAATCTTACCCTCACCCTCAACGTCACCCTTAGCCTAACCCTAAGCCTAACCCTAAACCTAAACCTAACACACACACTCACCCTCACTCTAACCCTGATCCTGTCCCTAACCCTAACCCTAACCCTAACCCTCCCCCTAACTATCACCCTAAACCTAACACTAAAACTAACCTTACCCTAACCCTCAACCTACACCTCACCCTAACCCTAACTCTAACCCTAAACCTCCCCCTCATTCTAACCCTAACTCTAACCCTAACCCAAACCCTAAACCTCACCCTAACACTAACCCTAGCACTAACACACACCCTCACCCTCATTCTAATTCAAGCCTAACCCTAACCCTAACCCTCACACTCACCCTAAACCTAACCCTAAACCTCAACCTAACCTTCACCTTCACCCTCAACCTCAGCCTAACACTAATCCTACTCCTAACCCTAACCCCAAGCCTCACCCTCAACCTAACCCTCACCTTAAGCCTAACCTTAACATTAATCCTAACCCTAACCCTCACCCTCAGCCTCACCCTAAATCTAACTCTAACACTAAACCTCACCCTGACCCTAACCCTAAACCTAACCCTATCCCTAAACATCATCCTAGCCCTAACGCTAACCCTCACCCTCACCATAACCTTAACCCTAACCCTAAAGCTAAAATAACCCTAACCCTAACCCTAAACCTCACCCTAAACATAACCCTCACCCTAACCCTAACCCTCACCATAACGCTTAACCTAACCTAACACTAACCCTAACCTTAACACTAAACCTCGCACTAACCCTAACCATCACCCTAACCCTAAACCTCACCCTAACACTAACCCTAAACCTCACCCTCTCCCTAGACCTCGCCCTAACCCTAACCCTAATTCTCACCCTAAACTGCACACTAACCCAAACACTAATCCTCAATCTAACCCTCACCCTCAACCTATCCCTAACTCTCACCCTCACCCTAACCCTAATCCTCACCCTAACCCTAACCCTCAACCTCACCCTCACCCTCAGCCTTACCCTAAGCCTAACCCTAACCCTAACGCTCACACTAACCCTAACCCTTACCCAAAACCTAAGCCTAACCCTAAGCCTAACCCTCACCTTCAACCTAACCCTAAATCTAACCCTAACCCTAACCCTCAACCTCACCCTCACCCTCAGCCTTACCCTAAGCCTAACCCTAACCCTAACGCTCACACTAACCCTAACCCTTACCCTAAACCTAAGCCTAACCCTAAGCCTAACCCTCACCTTCAACCTAACCCTAAATCTAACGCTAACCCTAAACCTCAACCTCACGCTAACCCCTCACCCTTACCATTACCCTCAACCTCAGCCTAACCCTGAAATTTACACTTATTGTCAATCCCACCCTAACCCTCACTCTAACTCTAACACTCACCCTAACCCTAACTCTACCCCGAAACCTCACACTCACCCTAACACTAACTCTAACACTAACCCTAACACTAACCCTCACCCTAACCCTAACACTAACCATCACCCTAACCCTAATCCTCACCATCACCCTCATCCTCAGCCTAAACCTAAGCCAAAGCCTAACCCTAACCCTAAACCTCACACTCACCCTCACCCTAACCCTAACCCTAACCCTAATCCTAAACCTCAACCTAACCCTCAACCTAACCTTAACCCTAACACTTACCCTAAACCTAACCCTCCACCTAACCCTCCAACTAAACCTAAGTCTGACCATAAACCTAACCCTCACCATAACACTAATCCTAGGCCTAAACCTAAACCTCACCCTAACCCTAACACTCACCCTCAACTCACCCGAATCCTAACCATAACCCTCACCCTAAACCTTAACCTCACCCTCACCGTAACCCTAACCCTCAACCTCACCCTCACCCTAACCCTAAACCTAAACATTACCATAAAACTAACCCTAATCCTCACCTTCACCCTAGCCCTCACCTTAACCCTACTCGTAAACCTAATCCTCATCCTAACCCTCACCCTAACTCTAAGCCTAAATCTAACCCTAACCCTAACCCCAAAACTCACTCTAACCCTAACACTAACCCTACCACTAACACTAACCCTAAAGCTAACCGTAAACCTAACCCTAAACCTAACCCTAATCCTCAGCCTCACCGACACCCTAACCCAAACCCTAACCCTAACCGTCATCCTAACTCTAAGCCTCACCCTAACCCTAATCCTAACCCTCACACTCACCCTCACCCTAACCCTAATCCTAAACCTAACCCTATCCCTAACCCTAACCCTCAGCCTAGACCTCACCCTAACACTAACCCTAACCCTAACACTAACCCTCACACTAACCCTAAACATCACACTAACTCTAACACTCACCCTAAGTCTAACCCTAACCCTCACCCTCACCCTATCCTTCACCCTAAACCTAACCCTCATCCTCACCATAAACCTCACTCTAAACCTAACCCTCACACTAACCCTAACTCTACCCCTAACAATAACACTAATCCTAACCCTAAACCTAAACCGAACCCTAACCCTAATGCTAACACTCAACCTTTCCCTAACCCTTACCCTCACCCTAACCCTAAATGTACCCCTAAACCTCACCCTCACCCTAACCCTAACTCTAACCCTAACCATAACACTAAACCTCATTGTAACTCTAAACCGAACCCTTACCCTCACTTTAAACCTAACCCTAACCCTAAACCTAACAATAACCCTAACCCTAACCCTAACACTCACCCTAAACATAACACGTACCCTAACCTTAACCCTCACCCTAAAACTAACCCTAACCCTCACCCTTATCTTAACCCTCACCGTCAGCCTAAACCTCACCTTTACCCTTACCTTCATCCTCACCCTAACCCTATACCTCATCCTAACCCTCGCCCTAAGCATAAACCTAACCATCATCCTAATCCTAACCCTCACCCTCACCCTAGACCTCAACCTAACCCTAATCCTAATCCTAACCCTCATCCTAACCCTCACCTTAACCCTAACCATAATGATCAAACCTAAACATAATCCTCACCCCCACCCTCACCCTCAGCCTAACCCTAAGCTTAAGCCTAACCCTAAACCTAAACCTAAACCTCACCCTTACCCTAGCCCTCACCCTCACCCTAATCCTTACCCTAACCCTCAACCTATCCCTTACCCAAACACTAAACCTAACCCTCAACCTCACCCTCACCCTAACCCTAATCCGAACCCTAACCCTCAATCTCACCCTAACCATCACCCTCACCATAACCCTTACAATAACACTCAACCTAACCCTAAACTTAAACCAAACCCTAACTCTCACCCTTACCCTAACCATAACCCTCACCCGAAACCTAACCCTAAACTTCACCCTCACCCTAGCCCTCACTCTCAACCTCACCCTCAGCCTAACCCTAACCCTAAACCTAAACCTAACGCTAACACACACACTCACCCTCACCCTAAACCTAATCCTAACCCTAACTCTCATCCTAACCCTCCCAATAACCCTAACCCTCAACCTAACCCTAACCCTCACCCTCAGCCTAATCGTAAGCCTAACCCTAACCCTAACCCTCACACTCAACCTAACCCTATCCCTAAACCTCATCCTAGCCCTAAACCTAACCCTCACCCTCACCCTCACAATAACCGGAACCCTAACCCTAATGCTAACAATAATCCTAAACCTAAACCTAACCCTCACCCTAACAATAACGCTCACCCTAACCATAACCCTCACCCTAACATTTACCCTAACCCTAACCCTAACCCTCACCCTAACACTGACCCTCACCTTAACACTAACCCTAACTCTAACACTAACCCTAAAAATCAAACTATACCTAAACCTCACCCTAACCCTAACCCTAAACCTCAACCTCTCCCTAGAACTCACCCTAACCCTAACCCTCATCCTCACCCTAACTTCACACTAACCCTAACACTAATACTCAATCTAACTCTCACCCTCACCCTAACCCTCACCCTAACCCTAACCCTTACCCTTACTGTAACCCTCACCCTCAGCCTAACCCTCAACTTTACCCTTACCGTCACCCTCACCCTAACCCTCACTCTAACGCTAACCTCACCCTAAACATAACTCTACCCCTAAACCTCACCCTCACCCTAACCCTAACACTAACCCTAACCCTAACACTACCCTCACCATAACCCTAACCATAACCATCACCCTAACCCTAATCCTCACACCCACCCTCACCCTCAGCCTAATCCTAAGCCTAAGCCTAACCCAAACCCTAAACCTCACACTCACCCTCAGCCTAATCCTAATCCTAACCCTAAACCTAACCTAAACCCGAAAACTCAACCTAACCCTGACCCTAACCTTAAACCTAAAATTAACCCTTAGCCTAACCCTCGACGTAACCCTCCAGCTAAACCTAAATCTAACCATAAACCTCACCCTCACCCTAACATTAATCCAAACACTAACCCTAACCCTAAAACAAACCCTCACACTAATCCTAACCCTCACTCTAATCCTCATCCTAACCCTAACCCTCATCCTAACCCTCACCCTCAGTGTAACCCTAAGCCTCAACCTAACCCAAACACTCACACTCACCCTAACCCTTAACCTAATCCTAATATTAACCCTAAACCTAAGCCTCACCCTCAGCCTCAGCTTAACTTTCACTCTAACCCTGTACCTCACACTCACCCTAACCTTAACCCTAACCCGAAACCTCACCCTAACACTAACCCTAAACCTCAACCTCACCCTAGCCCTCACCGTAACCCAAATCCTAACCCTAAAACTCACCCCAACCCTCCCCATAACCCTAACCCTAACCCTCATCCTAACCCTAAACCTCACCCTCACCCTCACCCTCAGCCTAAACCTAAGCCTAACCCTAAACCTAACCCTAACCCTCACACTCACTCTAACCTTAACCCTAATCCTAATCTTAACCCTCACCCTCACCCTAACCCTCCCCCTAAAGTTAACCCTAAACATAACACTAACACTAACCCTAACCCTCATTCTCAGCCTCACCCTAACCCTAACACTAACCCTAAACCTCATCCTCACCCTAACCCAAACTCTAACCCTAACCCAAACCCTAAACTTCACCCTAACACTAACCTTAACCCTAACCCACACCTTCACTCTCAGCCTAATTCTAAGCCTAACCCTAAACCTAACCCTCACACTCACCCTAATCCTAACCCTAAACCTCACCCTAACCTTAACCCTCACATTCACCCTAACACTAATCCTAATCCTACTCCTAACCCTAACCCTAACCTCACCCTAACCATAACCCTCACCCTTCCTGTAAACCTCAACCTCAGCCTAACCCTCACCTTTACCCTTACCCTGACCCGCACCATAACCCTAATTCTAACACTAACTCTCACACAAACCCTAACTCTACCCCTAAACCTCACCCTCACCCTTACCCTAACACTAACCTAACACTAACCCTCACTCTAAACCTAACCCTTACCCTCACCTTAACCCTAATCCTCACCCCACCCTCACCCTCAGCCTAATCCTAAGCCTAAGCCTAACCCTAAACCTAAACCTCACACTCACCCTCCACCTAACCCTAATCCTAACCCTAATCCTAAGCCTCATCCTCAACAGCACCTTAACCTTAACTCTAACCCTATACTTCACACTCACCCTGACCCTAACCCTATCCCTAACCCTAAACCTCACCCTAACCCTAACCCTAAAACTCAACCTCACCCCAGCCCTCACCCTAACCCTAAACCTAACCCTAACCCTCATCCTAACCCTCCCCATAAACCTAACCCTAACCCGCACCCTAACCCTAAACCTCACCCTTGCCCTCAGCCTCAGCTTAACCCTAAGCCTAACCCTAAACCTAACCGTAACTGTCACACTCAACCTAACCCTAACCCTATTCCTAATCTTAACCCTCACCCTCACACTAACCTTCCCCCTAAACCTAACCCTAAACCTAACACTAATGCGAACACTAACCCTCACACTCAGCCTCACCCTAAACCTAACTCTAAACCTAAACCTCTCCCTCACCCTAACCCTAACCCTAACTCTAACCCTAACCTTAAACCTCACCCTCACACTCACCTTAGCCCTTACCCTAACCCATATCCTAACCCTAACTCTCATCCTAACCCTCCCCCTAACCCTAACCCTCACTGTCAAACTCTCCCTCAGCCTAACCCTAAGCCAAACCCTAAACCTAAACCTAAGACACACACTCACTCTCACTCTAACCCTAATCCTATCCCTAACCCTAACACTAAACTTAAACCTCCCCCTAACTCTAAACCTAACCCTAACCCTAACACTAACCCTTACCCTAACCCTAAACCTAAACCTCACCCTAACCCAAACTAACACTAAACCTCACCCTCACCCTAAACCTAACTCTAACCCTAACCCAAACCCTAAATCTCACCCTCACACTAACCCTAACTCTAACCCACATCCTCACCCTCAGACTAATCCTAAGCCTATCCCAAACCCCAACACTCACACTCAACCTAACCCTAAAACTAAACCTCACCCTAACCCTAACCCTCACCCTCAACCTCAGACTAAGCCTAAGCCTATCCCTAATCCTAACCCTAACCCTCACTCTCACCCTAACACTAACCCTAATTCTACACCTAACCCTAACCGTAACCATCATCCTCAACTTAACCCTCACATTAAGCCTAACCCTAACATTAATCCTAAGCCTATCCCTCACCCTCTGCCTCACCCGAACCCTAAATCTAACACTAGGGTTACTAACCCTAACCCTATCCCTAAACCTCATCCTAGCCCTAACCCTAAACCTCACCCTCACCCTCACCATAACCTTAACCCTAACCCTAACAATAACAATAACCCTAACCCTAACACTAAACCTCACCCTAAACATAACCCTCACCCTAACCCTAACCCTCACCCTAACACTTACCCTCACCCTAACACTGACACTAACCCTAACACTAAAACTCACACTAACCCTAACCCTGACCAACACCCTAACCCTAATTCTCACCCCCACACTTACCCTCAGCCTAAACCTAAGCCTAAGCCTAACCCTAACCCTAAAACTCACACTCACCCTCACCCTAACCATAATCCTAACCCTAAACCTTACCCTAACCCTAAACGTCAACCTAACCCTCAACCTAACCTTAACCCTAACACTTAAGCTAACCCTAAACCTCGACCTAACCCTCCAACTAAACCTAAATCTAACCATAAACCTCACCCTCACCCTAACCCTTATCCTAACTCTAACCCTAAACCTCACCCTAACCCTAACACTCACTCTCTCCCTCACCCTCACCATAATTGTAATCCTAACCGTAACAATAACAGTAATCCAAACCCTAAACCTAAACCTAACACTAACCCTAACCCTAATGCTAACTCTCAACCTCACCCTAACCCTAATCCTAACCCTAAGCCTCACCCTAAGCCTAATCCGCACCCTCATCATAACATTAACCCTCATCCTAATGCTCACCCTAACCCTAACCCTAACCCTAAACATTACCATCTCACTAACCATCATCCTCACCTTCACCATAGCCCTCACCCTAACCCTAATCGTAAACTTAATCCTTATACTAACCCTCACCCTAACTCTAAGCCTAAACCTAACCCTAAACCTAACCCCAACCCTCACTGTAACCCTAACATTAACCCTAACACTAACCCTAAACCTAACACTAAACCTAAACATAAACCTAACCCTAACCCTCAGCCTCACCCTCACCCTAACCCAAACCCTAACCCTAACCCTCATCCTAACGCCAAGCTTAAACCTAACCTAATCCTATCCCTCACATTCACCCTCACCCTAACCCTAATCCTAAACCTAACCCTATCACTAACCCTAACCCTCACCCTAACCCTCAGCCTAGCCCTCTCCCTTACACTTATCCTAACTCTAACCCTCACACTAACCATAACCCTCATCATAACCCTAACCCTCACCCTAACATTTACCCTCACCCTAACACTAACCCGAACCATAACAGTAACCCTCACACTAACCTTAAACATCACCCTAACCCCAAACCTCACCCTAACACTAATCCTAACCCTCACCCTCACCCTAGACTTCATCCTAACCCTAAAATTCATCCTCACCATAAACCTCACACTAACCCTAACAATAATACTCAATCTAACACTCCACCTCACCCTAACACTAACACTAACCCTCACCCTAACCCTAACCCTCACCCTTACCGTAAACCACACCCTCAGCCTAAAACTCACCTTTACCCTTACCTTCACCCCCATGCTAACCCGGAACCTAACCCTAAGCCTCACACTAACCCTTGATGTAACCCTAAACCTCACCCTCTCCCTAACCCTAACTCTAACCCTAACCCTAACACTAAACCTCACCCTAACCTTAACCCTAAACCTCACCCTCATCCTAACCATAACCCTCAGCCTAACCCTAACCCTCACGATAACACTTACCCTAACCCCAAAACTAACCCTAAACCTAACACTAACCCTCACACTAACCCTAAACCTCACCCTATTCCTAAAACTCTCCCTAACCCTAACCCTATCCCTAATGCTAACCCTCACCCTAGCCCTCACCCTAACCCTAATTCTAACCCTCACCTTCACCCTAACCCTAACCTCATCCTCACCCAAAACCTCACACTAACCCTAACACTAATCCTAAATCTAACCCTCACCCTAACCCTAAACCTAACACTAACCCTTACCCTAAACCTAAACCTAGCCCTAACACTCACCCTTACCTTAACCCTCACCCTCAGCCTAAACCTCACCTTTGCCCTTAACATCATCCTCACCCTAACCCTCACCGTAATCCTAAACCTCATCCTAACCCTCACCGTAACCGTAAACCTAACCATCACACTAACTCTAACCCTCACCCTCAGCCTCACACTCAGTCTAAACCTAAGCCTAAGCCTAACCCTTAATCTAACCCTCACCCTCACCCTAGCCCCCACCCTAACCCTAATCCTAATGCTAACCCTCATCCTAACACTCACCCTGTCCCTATCTCTAACCATCACCCTAAACCTTATCTTCACCCCCTAACCCTAAGCCTAAGCCTAAGCTGAACCCACACTCTCACCCTCAACTTCACCCTAATCCTAACCCTAACCCTAACCATAACCCTAAACCTCAACATAACCCTCACCCTAACCTTAACCCTAAAAATAACCCTAACTCTAACCCTCGAACTAATCCTCCAACTAACCCTAAATCTAACCCTAAACCTCAACCTCAACCTCACCGTAACCCTATTCCCAACCCTAACCCTCAACCTCACCCTAACCCAAACCCTAACCCTCACCCTCAACCTCACCCTCACCATAACTCTAACCCTAACCCTAACAATAACACTAATCCTAACTCTAAACCTAACCTTAATCCTAACCATAATCCTAACACTCACCCTCACCCTAACCCTAATCCTAATCCTAACCCTCATCCTAACCCTAATCCTCACCTCACTGTAACCCTAATCCTCAACCTAACCTTCACCTTAACCCTAACCCTAACCCTAAACCTTAATCTAACACTAACCCTAAAAATCACCCTCAAACTATCCCTCACCGTAACCCTAACCTTAACCCTCACCCTAACGCTAACGCTAACCCTAAACCTCAACCTAACCCTAAACCTCACGCTCGCCATAACCCTAAACCTCACCCTAACCCTAAACATAACCGAACCTTAACTCTCACCCTAACCCTATCCCTAACCCTCCACCTAACCCTAACCCTCACCCTCACCCTCACCCTCAGCCTAACCCTAAGCCTAACTATAACCCTCACACTCACCCTAACCCTTACCCTAATCCTAATCCTAACGCTAACCCTAACCCTCACCTTCAGCCTCATCCTAACCCTAAATCGAACCCTAAACCTAACCCTCTCCATAACCCTAACAATAACCATAACCTTAAACCTCACCCTCACACTCACCCTAGACCTTACCCTAACCCCAATCCTAACCCTAACCCTCATCCTAACCCTCCCGCTAACCCTAACTCTCAACCTCAACCTCACCCTCAGCATAACCCTAAGCCTAACCAGAAAAATAAACCTAACACACACACTCACCCTCACTCTCACCTTAATGCTATCCCTAACCCTAACCCTAAACCTCCCCCTAACTCTCACCCTAATCGTAACCCTAAACCTAACCCTTACCATAAACCTCAACCTAAACCTCACCCTAACACTAACTTTAACCCTAAACCTCACCCTCACCCTAACCCTAACTCTAACCCTAACCCAAAACCTAAAACTCACCCTAACACTAAAACTAACCCTAAACCTCAACCTAACCCTCCAACTAAACCTAAATCTAACCATAAACCTCAAACTCACCCTAACCCTAATCCTAACCCTAACTCTAAACCTCACCCTAACCCTAACCCTAATCCTCATCCTAACCCTCACCCTAACTCTAAGCCTAAACCTCACCCTAACCCCAACCCTAACCCTCCCCATAATGGTAAACCTAACCTTAACCCTAACAATAACCCTAACACTAACCCTCAGCCTCACCCTAACCAAAAACCTCACTCGAACCCTATCCCTCACTCTAACACTTACTCTCACCTTAACACTAACCCTAACCCTCATCCTCACCCTAAACCTCACACTAACCCTAACACTAATCCTCAAACTAACCCTCATTCTAAACCTAACCCTAACACTTACCCTAAACCTAAACCTAACCCTAACACTCACCCTTATCTTAACCCCCACCCTCAGCCTAAACCTCAACTTTACCCTTACTACAATCCCCACCCTAATCCTCACCGTAACCCTAAACCTCATCCTAACCCTCACCCTATCCGTAAAACTAACCATCACCCTAACCCTAACACTCACCCTCACCCTAACCCTCACCCTAAAACTAATCCTAATCCTAAATCTCATCCTAACCCTCACCCTAACCCAATCCCTAACCATCACCCTAAACCTAATCCTCACCCCCAACCCCACCCTCAGCCTAACCCTAAGCCTAAGAATAAGCCTAACCCTAACGCTCACACTCACCCTCACTCTAATCCTAACCCTAACCCTAACCATAACCCTAAACCTCAACCTAAACCTCACCGTATCCTTAACCCTAAAAGTAACCCGAACCCTAACCCTCGACCTAACCCTCCAACTAACCCTAAATATAACCCTAAACCTCACCCTCACCCTAACCCTTACCCTAAACCTCACCCTAACTCTAACTCTAACCCGAATCCTCACCTCAACCTCACCCTCATCATAACTCTAACCCCAAACCTAACAATAACATTAATCCTAACCCTAAACCTAACCATAACCCTAACCTTAATCCTAACACTCACCCTTATGCTAACTCTAATCCTAACACTAACCCTCACCCTAAACCTAATCCTCACCCTCACTGTAACCCTAAGCCTCAACCTAACCCTCACCCTAACCCTAACCCAAAACTTAAACCTTAATGTAACACTAACCCTAACCCTCACCCTCACCCTAGACCTCACCCTAACCCTAATCATAACCCTAATCCACATCGTTACTCTCACCCTAAACCTATCCTTAACCCTCACCCAAACCCTAACACTAACTCTCAACCTAAACCTAACCCTAGCCCTCACCCTAACCCTAACCTTCACCCTCACCCTCACTCTCAGCCTAACCCTAAGCCTAACACTAAACCTAATGTTCACAATCACCCTAAACCTTACCCTAAAACTAATCCTAACCCTAAGCTTACACCTCACCCTCAACCTAACCCTAAATCTAACACTAACCCTAACCCTAACCAACAACCTAAGTCTCACCCTAACCCTAACTCTAACCCTAAACTTCACCCTCACCCTCAGCATAACCCTAATCCTAACCCTAAACCTCACACTAACCCTAACCCTGACCCTAACCCTCCCCCTAACCCTCACCCTAACTCTAAACCTAACCTTCACCCTCACCCTCACCCTAACCCTAATCCGAACCCTAACCCTCAACCTAAACCTAACCCTCACCCTCACCATAACCCTTACACTAAAACTCAGCCTAACCCTAAACTTAAACCGAACCCTAACTCTCACCCTTACTCTAACGATAAACCTCACCCTAACCCTAATAATAAAACTCACCCTCACCCTAGCCCTCACCCTCAACCTCACTCTCAGCCTAACCCTAAGCCTAACCCTAAACCTAAACCTAACACACACACACTCACCTCAACCTAACACTAATCCTAACCCTAGCCCTCATCCTAACCCTCTCCATAACCCTAACCCTCACACTAACCATAACCCACAACCTTCACCATCAGCCTAATCGTAAGCCTAACACTAACCCTAACCCGAAACCTAAACCTCACCCTAACCTTAACCGTCACTCTCAACCTCAGCCTAACACTAAGCCTATACCTAACCCTAACCCTAACCCTCACACTCACCCTAACAAAAACCCTAATCCTACTCCTAACCCTAACTCTAACCCTCACCCTCAAACTAACACTCACCTTAAGCCTAAACCTAATTTTAATCCTAAACCTAACCTTCACCCTCAGCACCACCCTAACCCTAAATCTAACACTAAACCTCACCCTGACCCAAACCCGACCCTAACCTTATCCCTAAACCTCATCCTAGCCCTAACCATAATCCTCACCCTCACCCTCACCATAACTGTAACCATAATCATAATGCTAACAATAATCCTAAACCTAAACCTAACCCTCACCCTAACCATAACCCTCACCCTAAACATAACACTCACCCTAACACTTATCCTCACCCTAACAATAACCCTAACCCTAACACTAAACCTCACACTAACCCTAACCATCACGCTAACCCTAAACATCACCCTAAAAATAACCCTAAACCTCACCCTCACCCTAGACCTCGCCCTAACCCTAACCCTCATTCTCACGCTAAACTTCACACTAACTCTAACATTAATCCTCAATCTAACCCTCACCCTCACCCTAACCCTAACCCTAACCCTCACGCTTAACGTAACCCTCACCATCAGCCTAACTCTCACCTTTACCATTACCGTCACCCCCACCCTAACCATCACCCTAACCCTAATTCTAATCCTAACCCTAATTCTAACCCTAACCCTAACACTAACCCTCACACTAACCCTAACCCTAACCATCACCTTAACCCTAATCCTCACCCCCAGCCTCATCCTCAGCTGAACCCTAAGCCTAAGCCTAACCCTACACCTAATGCTCACACTCACCCTCAACTTAACCCTAATCCTAACCATAACCATAACCCTAAACCTCAACCTAACCCTCAACAGAACCTTAACCCTAACACATACCCTACCCTAACCCTCGAACTAATCCTCCAACCAAACCTAAATCTAACCCTAAACCTCACCCTAACCCTAACACTCACCCTCACCCTCACCATAAATCTAACCCTCACCCTAACAATAACAGTAATCCAAACCCTAAACCTAAACCTAACCCAATCCCTAACCCTAATGCTAACTCTAAACCTCACCCTAACCCTAATCCTAACCCTAACACTCCACCTAACCCTAACCTTCACCGCAACCGTAATCCTAACCCTCACCCTAACCCTCACACTCACCCTCACCCTCACCCTAACCCTCACCCTCACCATAATCCTAACCCTAACCCTTACCATAACCCTAAACCACAACCTATCCCTCACCCTAACCTTAACCTTAAAACTTACCCTAACCCTAACTCTCGACCTAACCCTCCAAATAACCCTAAATCTTACCCTAATCCTCACCCTCACACTAACTGTAATACTAACCCTAACCCTAAACCTCACCCTACCCCTAACCCTAACCCTCACCCTCACCCTCACCCTCACCATAACTCTAACCCTAACTCTAACAATAAAATTAATTCTAACAATAAACCTAACCCTAACCTTAACCCTAATCCTAACATTCACCCACACGCTAACCCTAATCCTAACCCTAAACTTCACCCTAACCCTAATCCTCACCCTCACTGTAACCCTAACCCTCAAACTTACCCTCACCCAACCCTAACCCTAAACCTAAACCTTAATCTAACACTATCCCTAACCCTCACCCTAACCCTAACCCTCACCACAACCATAAACCTAACTCTCATCATAACCCTCACCCCAACACTAACCCTAACCCTCACCATAATCCTAACCCTAACCCTAACCCTAACCCTAAACCTCAACCTAACCCTCACCCTAACCTTAACCCTAAAACTTACTCTAAACCTAATTCTCGACCTAACCCTCCAACTAAAAATAAATCTTACCCTAATCCTCACCCTCACACTAAACCTAATCCTAATCCGAACCCTAAACCTCACACTAACCCTAACCCTAACCCTCACCATGACCCTTACCATAACTCTAACCCTAACCCTAACAATAACATTAATTCTAACAATAAACCTAACCTGAACCCTAACCCTAATCCTGACACTCACCCTCAAGCTAACCCTAATCCTAAGACTATCCTTAGCCCTAACCCTAATCCTCACCCTCACTGAACCCTAACCCACAACCTTACCCTCACCCTAACCCTAACCCTAACCCTAAACCATAATCTGACACTAACACTAACCCTCACCCTCACACTAACCCTCACCCTAACCCTAACCCTAACCCTAATCCTCATCCTTACCCTCACCCTAACCCTAAACCTAACCCTAACCCTCACCCTAACCCTAAACCTCACGCTCACCATAACCCTAACACTAACCCTCACCCTAACCCTAAACATAACCGAACCCTATCTGTCACCCTAACCCTAACCCTAACCCTCACCCTAACCCTAACCCTAACCCTCACCCTCACCCTCAATCTAACCCTAAGCCTAACCCTAATCCTAACCCTAACTCTCACACTCACCATAACCCTTACCCTAAACCTAATCTTAACCCTAACCCTAACTCTAACCCTAAACCTCACCCTAACACTAACCATAAACCACAACCTCAACCTAACTCTAATCTGAACCCTCAAACTCAACCTAACCATAACCCTCACCCTCACACTAACCCTTACACTAATCCACAACCTACCCCTAAACAAAACCAGAACCCTAACTCTTACCCTTACCCTAAACGTTACCCTCAACCTAACCCTAACACTAAACCTCATCCTCACCCTAGCATACCCAAACCTAATCCTAATCCTTACCCTCTTCCTAACTCTCCCCCTAACCCTTACCCTAACCCTCACCCTAACACTAACCCTCACCCTCAACCTCACCCTCAGCCTAACCCTAAGCCTAAACATAAAACTAACCCTAACACACACACTCACCCTCACCCTAAACCTCACCCTAACCCTAATCCTCATCCTAACCCTCCCTATATCCCTAAACCTCACCCTAAACCTCACCCTAACCAAGACCCACACCCTCACCCTCAACCTCACAGTAACTCTAACCCTAACCCTAACAATAACTATAACCCTTACCCTAACCCTGACCCTAACACTAAACCTAACCCTCAACCTCAGCCTGACCCTCACCGCAAACTTAACCCTCACCATAACACTAACAATAAACGTAACCCTAACCCTAACCCTAAACCTAATCCGCACCCCCACCCTTACCCTCACCCTCAGCCTAAACCTAAGCCTAAGCCTAACCCTAACCCTAACCCTCACTGTAATCCTAACCTTAAACCTAAACCTAAACCTAACCTTAACCTTAAACCTAATTCCTAAACCTAACCCTAATCCTCAACCTCGCCCTCACCCTAACCCAAACCCTAACCCTAACCCTCACCCTAAACCTCAGCCTAACCCTAACCCTAACCCTCACCCTCACCCTCACCCTAAAACTAACCCTAAAACTAACCCTAACCCTAACCCTAACCCTCACACTAACACTTACCATCAACCTAACACTACGCCTAACCCTAACCCTAACCCTCAGCCTAACCCTAACTGTACCCCTAAACGTAACCCTCACCTACCCCTAATGCTAACCCTAACCCTAACACTAAACCTCACCCTAACCCTAAACCTAACCCTCACACTCAAACTAACCGTGACTGTAATGCTAACCTTAACCCTAAAAATAACCTAAACCTAACCCTAACCCTAACCCTAAACCTAAACCTAAACCTCACCCTACCACTTACACTCACCCTAACACTAACCCTAAACCTAACACTAACACTCACACTAACCCTAACCCTCACCCTAATCCTAAACCTCACCCAAACCCTAACCCTAACACTAAACCTCACCCTAACCGTAAACCTAACCCTCACACTCAAACTAACCGTGACTGTAATGCTAACCTTAACCCTAAAAATAACCTAAACCTAACCCTAACCCTAACCCTAACCCTAAACCTAAACCTCACCCTACCACTTACACTCACCCTAACACTAACCCTAAACCTAACACTAACACTCACACTAACCCTAACCCTCACCCTCACCCTAACCCTGACCCTCATCCTCACCCTAAACCTCACACTAACCCTGACACTAATCCTCAATCTAACCCACACCTAACCCTAACCCTAACCCTTACCCTAACCCTAAACCTAACCCTAACCCTCAGCCTTATCTTAAACCTCACCCTCAGCGTAAACCTCACCTTTACCCTTACCATCATCCTCACCCTAACCCTCAACCTAACCCTAAACCTCATGCTCACCCTCACCCTAACCGTAAACCTAACCATGACCCTAACCCTAACCCTCACCCT
The DNA here is from genome assembly GCF_024711535.1 of Dipodomys merriami. NCBI lineage: Eukaryota > Metazoa > Chordata > Mammalia > Rodentia > Heteromyidae > Dipodomys > Dipodomys merriami. The sequence goes on from NW_027206257.1 coordinate 3,540,792, forward strand.
CAACCTCAATCTCAGCATAACCCTAAGCCTAAGCCTAAGCCTTACCCTAAACCTCACCCTCATTCTAGCCCTCACTCTAACCCTAATCCTAACCATCACTCTAACCCTAATCTTGACGCCCACCATCACCCTCAGCCTAACCCTAAGCCTAAGCCTAAGCCTAACTCTAACCCTCACACTCACCCTCACCCTAACCCTAATCCTAACCTTAAACCTAACCATAACCCTAAACCTCAACCTAACCCTCACCCTAACCTTAACCCTAACACTAACCCTAAACCTAACCCTCGACTTAACTGTCCCCCTAACCCTAAATCTAACCGTAAACCTCACCCTCAACCTAACCCTAACTCTAACCCTAACCCCCATGTTCACACTCAATGTAACTCTAACCCTAACCCTAAACCTCAACCTAACCCTAACACCCTAACCCTAAACTTAAACCAAACCCTAACTCTCACTCTAACCCTAAACCTAAAACTCACTGTAATCTTAACACTCACAATCACCCTCAAACTCAGCCTCACGCTCACCCTAATTCTAACCCTAAACCTTACCCTCATCCTAAACCTATCCCTAAACGTCACCCTAACCCTCCCCCTAACCCTCCCCCTAACGCTATATCTAACCCTAAACCTCACCCTCACCCTAACCCTAACCTTAAACCTCACCCTAACCCTAACCCAAACCCTCAACTGCACCCTCACCCTCACCGTAACTCTAACCATAACACTAAAAATAAACCTTAACCTAAACCTAACACTAACCCTAACCCTAATCCTTATCCCCACCCTCACCCTCAGTCTAAGCCTAAGCCTAACCCTAACCCTAACCCTAACTCTCACCGAAAACCTGAACCTAACCTTAATCCTAACCTTAAACCTAACCCTAACCCTAACCCTAACCCTAAACCTAACCCTAAACTTCAATCTCACCCTCACCTTAACCCAAACCCTAAACGTAACCCTCACCCTAACCCTAAGGCTAATCCTAACCCTAACACTAACCCTCCCACTCACCCTCACCCTAACCATAATGCTAACCCTAATCCTATCCCTAACCCTAACCCTCACTCTAACCCTCAACCTAACCCTAACCCTAACCCTAATGCTAACCCTAAACCCCATCCTAAACCTCACCATAACCCTAACCATAACCCTCGCCCTAAACCTAATCCTAACCCACAACCTCATGCACAGCCTAAGCCTAATCCTAAGCCTAACACTAATCCTAACCCTCACCCTAAACCTAACCCTAACACTTACCCTAAATCTAACCCTAAACCTCACTCTCAACCCTTCCTTAACTCTAACCCTAAGCTTTAACCTAAACGTCACCCTAACCCTGACCATAATCCTCACTCTCACCCTCACCATAACCGTAACCCTAACCCTAACCCTAACAATAACCCGAACCCTAACCCGAACCCTAACACTTACACTCACCCTAACAGTAACAGTCACCCTAACACTAACCCTCAAACTAACCCTAACAATAACCCTAACCCTAAACCTCTCCCTAACACTCAACCTCACCCTAAACCTAACTCTAACCTAAACCTCACCATATCCCCAACCCTCACCCTAAATCTAACTCTAACCCTCACCCTCATAATAACCCTAACCCTCAACTTAACCTTCACCCTAACCCTCACCCTAACCCTAACTCTAACCCTAAACCTCACACTAACCCTTGCTCTAACTCTAACACTAAACCTAACCCTGACCTTCACCCTAACCCCAATTCTATCCCTAACCCTCAGCTAACCTTAACCCTCACCTTAACCCTAACCCTAACCCTAATCCAAACACTAACCCTAACCGCACCCGAAACCTCATCCTCACCCTAATACTAACCCTCACCCTAAACCTCACCCAAACCCTTACCTTCACCTTAACCCTGACTCAAACCCTAACCCTCACCCTTACCCTCACCCTAACACCTACCCTCACCCTAACCCTAACCCTAAACTTTACCCTCACCCTGACCCTCACCCTCAGCCTAACCCTAACCCTAACACTATTCCTAATCCTAACTCTCACCCTCATACTAACCCTAACCCTAACCCTCAGCCTAACCCTCATCCTAACACTAACCTTAAAAATAACTCTCACCCTAACCTTAAACCTAAACCTGACCAAAACCCTAACCCTCACCCTCACCCAAAACCTCACCCTCACCCTCATCCTAACCCTAACCATTACCCTAAACCTCACCCTAAACCTAACTCAGCCTCACACTCACCCTAAACCTAACCCTACACCTAAGCCTAATCCTAAACCTAACCCTCACCCTCACCCTCACCCAAAACCTAAACCTTACCCTAACCCTAACCGTAACCCTAGCCCTCACCCTAACCCTTACCCTCACCGTCACCCTAACCCTCACCCTCACCCTATCCCATACTCTCACCCTAACCCTAACCCTAACCCTCAACCTCACCCAAACCCTAACCCTAACCCTCACGCTAACCCTAACCCTAACCCTAATGCTAAACCTAACCCTCACGATCAGAGTAACCTTAACCTTAAGCCTCACCCTAAACCTAAAATTAAACCTAATGCTATCCCTAACACTCACCCTCTCCCTGAACCTCACTCTAACCCTTACCCTCACCCTAACCCTCACGCTAACCCTATCCCTTACACTAAAACTAAACCTCATCCTAACCCTCACCCTAACCCTAAACCTAAACCTAACCTTCACCCTAAAGCTCACCCTTACCCTCATCCTAACCCTAACCCTAACCCTCAGCTTAAACCTCATCCTAACCCTCACACTAACCTTAAACCTCACCCTAACCATAACCCTAACCCTCAGCCAAACCCTCTTCCTAATCCTAACCCTAACACTCAACCCAACCCTAACCCTAACCCTAACCCTCACCCTAACCCTAAACCTCATCCTCACCCTCAGCCTAACCCTATCCCTAAACCTAAACCTAACCCTAAACCTCACACTCACCCTCGCTCTAACTCTAACACTAAACCTAACCCTAATCTTCACCCTAACCCCAATTCTATCCCTAACCCTCACCTAAACCTAACTCTCACCTTAACCCTAACCCTAACCCTAATCCAACACTAATCCTAACCCTCACTCTAAATCTAAACCTAACTCTAACCAAAACCCTCACCCTAATCCTAACCCTATAACTAACCCTCACCCTAACACTAACCCTAATCCTAAACCTAACCCTCACCCTCATCCTAACCCTTACATTCACCCTAAACCTATCTTTAACCCTAATGCTATCCCTAACCCTCACCCTCACCCTAAACCTCACTCTAACCCTAACCCTCACCCTAACTCTCACCTTAACTCTAACCCTAACACTAACACTAAACCTCACTTTAACCCTCACCCAAACCAAAACCTAAACCTAACCCTCACCCTAACGCTCAGCCTAACCCTGAACCTCAACCTAACCCTCACCTCACCCTAACCCTCACCCTAAATATGACCCTCACCCTAAACCTAACCCTAAACCTAACTGTCACCCACACCCTAAAAGTCACCCTCACCCGAACCCTCACCCACACCCTAACCTTACCCTAAACCTCACACTAACCCAAACCCTCACCCTAAACCTAACTATAACCCTCACCCTCATAATAACCCTAAACCTCAACTTAACCTTCGCCCTAAACCTCACCCTAACCCTAACGCTAACCCTAACCCTCACTCTCACCCTAACCCTCACCCTTACCCTTATCCTCACACTAACCCTAAACCTAAATCTAATCCTCACATTAACCCTAACCCTCACCCTAACCCTAACCCTACCCTCACCCTACCCCTCACCCTAACCCTAACCCTAACCCTAACCCTAACCCTATCCCTAACCCTCAACTTCATCCTAACAATCACCGTCACCATCACCCTAACACTCACCCTAAACCTAACCCTCACCTACACCCTCACCCTCACCCTCATCCTAACCCAAAACATCACGCTCACCCTAAACATCATCCTAATCCTAAACCTCACCCGAACCCTAACCCTAATCCTCACCCTAACCCTAACCCTCACCTTAAACGTCACTCTCACCCTAATCTTCACCCTAAACCTAACCCTAACCCTCACCCTAACCCTCACCCTAACCCTAACCCTATCCTTAATCCAAACCCAAACCCTAACCCTAATCCTAAACCTAACCCTCACCCTCACCCTAACCTTTACCCTCAACCTAACCCTAAACCTAACCCTCAAACTAAGCTTCATCCCAACACTCACACTAACCCTAAACCTCACCCTAACCACAACCCTAATCCTCAGCCAAAACCTCTTCCTAACCCTAAAAGAAAACTTCAACCCTAACCCTAACCCTAACCCTAAACCTAACCCTCACCCTCAGCCTAACCCTAAACCTAAACTTAACCCTAACCCACACACTCACCCTAATCCCAACCCTATCCCTAACCCTCACCTAACCCTAACCCTCACCCAAACCCTAACCCTAACCCTCACTCTCACCCTAACCATAAACCTCACCCTAACCCTAAGCATAAACTTAACCCTCACCCTCACCCTAAACCTCACCCTAACCCTTACTCTTTTTTTTTGTTTTCTTTTTTTATTTTATTTTATTTGAGAACATACTGTACAGAGGGGCTACAATTACATGGGCAGGATAATGCATACATTTCTTACCAAGCATTGCAGCCTCCTCCTTTGTTTACCCTTCACCTTCCTTCCCATCCTTCCCCCTCCCCCACCCAATTATACCCCCCCTCCCCCCCACACACCGACATTGTAAAGTTGGTTTTGACATGACATTTTGTACTTCTCATTGTTGCAACAGTTCAACCTGAATCCTTAAACGACTTGTTTGTCCCCATCTCCTCCACATGTTATACTGACATCAAATATAGTGAAAGCGGGGGTTACACTGTGGGGGAGGGACATACAACGCAACAAAGAAATAATCTTATAAATGCGTTAGAAACACATGCATGAAAGAAACGAAAACATTAAAATACATATTTAAGGGTTCATTTTCCTAACATCACATTATCTGACCTTTTCCGCTTGAATCATACCTATACTAGATATTGCAAATAAGGGAAACCATGGGACCTATACTTCTTTGGGCCTGGCTTACTTCACTTAATATAATTTTTTCCAAACCTTTCCATTTCCTAACAAATGGGGAAATGTCATTCTTTCTGATGGAGGCATAGAATTCCATTGTGTATATATACCACATTTTCTTGATCCATTCATCTACTGAGGGGCATCTGGGTTGGTTCCATATCTTAGCTATGGTAAATAATGCTGCAATAAACATAGTTGTGCTGGTAGCTTTAGTGTGGTCTTGTTTGTAAACATTTGGGTAAATGCCCAAAAGTGGGATTGCTGGATCATAGGGGAGATCTATGTGAAGTCTTTTGAGGAACCTCCATACTGCTTTCCAAAGTGGTTGAACAAGTTTACATTCCCACCAACAATGAAGTAAGGTTCCTTTCTGTCCACATCCCCTCCAGCATCTGTTGTTGTTAGAGTTCTTGATTTTTGCTGTTCTAACTGGAGTGAGGTGATATCTCAATGTTGTTTTGATTTGCATTTCTTTTATGGCTAGGGATGTTGAACATTTCTTCATGTGTCTATTGGCCATCCTTCTTTCTTCTTCAGAGAAGCTTCTCTTTAAGTCTTTCGCCCACTTATTTATTGGGCAGTTGTTTCTTTGAGGATTTGTTGTTGGGGGGTTTAATTTTTTGAGTTCCAAGTATATTTTAGATATGAGACCCTTGTCCGTTGTATGGCTAGTAAAGATCTTCTCCCAATCGGTGGGCTTTCTATTGATCTTGCTAGCTATGTCATTTGCCCTGCAGAAGCTCTGCAACCTTATGCAATCCCATTTGTCCAACCTTTCTTTGATTTGTTGTGCATCCGGGTCTCTATTCAGAAAATTTCGGCCTGAGCCAAGGAGACCTAGGGTTTCTCCTATTCCATCCTGTAATATTTTCAGAGTGTCTGCTTTGAGTTCAAGGTCTTTGATCCATTTGGAGTTGATTCTGGTGCAGGGTGATATATAAGGATCTAGCTTTAGTTTTCTACATGTAGTTAACCAATTTTGCCAGCACCATTTACTGAAGAGGCTGTCTTTCTTCCATTCTATTGTTTTAGCTTCCTTATCGAAGATTAGATGGCTATAGGTCTGTAGGTTCATTTCTGCCTAACCCTTACTCTTACCCGAACCCTAACCCTAACCCTCAGCCTAACCCTCATCCTAACGCTAACGCTAACTCTAACACTCATATTAACCCTAACCCTCACCCTCACCCTCAACCTCACCCTCAGCCTAACCCTAACCCTAACCCTAATCCAAACACGAACCCTAAAACTCACCCTAAGTCAAAACCTAACCCTAACAAAACCCTCACCCTAAACCTAACCCTATCCTTAACCCTCACCCTAACCCTAAACCTAATACAAAACCTAACCCTGACCCTCACCCTAACCCTTACCCTCACCCTAACCTTAAACTTAACCCTCACCCTAATCCTCATTGTAATCCTAAACCTAACTCTAACCCTCACCCTAACCTTAACCCTAACCCTAAACCTGACCCTCACCTAAACCCTAACCCTCACCCTCACCCTCAACCTAACACTCACGTTCACACTAACCCTCACACTCAACTTCACTATAATTCTAACCCTAACCCTAAATCTCACCCTAAATCTAACCCTGATCCTAATGCTTACCATAACCCTCACCTTCACCATAACCCTAAACCTAATTCTAACCCTCACACTAAACCTAACCTTAACCCTAATGCTATCCCTAACCCTCACCATCACCCAAACCCTCACTCTAACCCTTACCCACAGCCTAACCCTCACGGTAACACTAACTCTCATTCTAACCTTCATACTAACCCTAAGCCTAACCCTCACCCTAACAATTACCCTCACCCGAACCCTAACGCTAACCCTCAGCCTAAACCTCATCCTAACTCTAAACCTAACCCTCACCCTAACTATAACACTAACCCTAACCATAACACTCACATTAATCCTAACCCTCACCGTCAACCTCACCCTCAACCTAACCCAAACTCTAACATTAATCCAAAACCTAACCCTCACCCTCACCCTAAACATCACCCAAACCTTAACCCTCACCTTAACCCTGACTCTAACCCTAACCCTCACCCTTACCCTCACCCCAACACTTACCCTCACCCTACCCCTAACCCTAACCTTTTCCCTCACCCTCAGCCTAACCCTAACCCTAACATTATTCCTAATCCTAACTCTCAACCTCACACTAACACTAACCCTAAACCTCACCCTCACCCTCACCCTAACCCTAACCCTAACCCTCATCCTAACACTAACCTTCACCCTCACCCTCACCCTAACCCTAAGCCTAACCCTAACTCTCATCCTAACCCTAAAGCTAAACCTAATGCTAACCCTAAAACTCACCCTCACCCTATCCCTCACCCTAACCCTTACCATCACCCTAACCTTAACCCTAACCCTCACAATAAACCTAACACTCACCCTTACCCTAAGCCTACCCTTCCGCCTAACTCTCACCCTAAACCTAACCCTAAACTTAATCCTCACCCTATACTTAAACTTAACCTCTACCGTCACCCTAACCCTAACCCTAACACTAACCCACACCCTAACCTTCACCCTAACCCTAACCCTAAACCTCACCCTCACCCTAACCCTCACCCTAAGCCTTATCCTCACACTAACCCTAATCCTAAACCTCACCATAACCCTCACCCTAACACTAAACCTCAGCCGATCCCTAACCCTAACCCTAACCCTCAACCTAACCCTTACCCTCACCCTAAACCTAAAACTCACCCTCACCCTAAACCTCACCCTAACCCTTACCCTCACCCTTACCCGCAATCTAAACCTAACCCTATAACTAGGGCTCACCCTAACCCTCACCCTCATCATAACCCTAACCCTAAACCTAACCCTCACCCTCACCCTAAACCTCACCCTCACCCAAACCCTCACCCTAACACTTTCCCTCACACTAACCCATTCCCTAACCCTAACTCTAACCCTAATTCTCAACAGAACACTCACCCTCACCCTAACCCTCACCCTCACACTAAACATCAGCCTAACCCTAACCGTCACCGTAAGCCTAACCCTAAACCTCACCCTAACTCTAACCCTCCCCGTAAACCTAAACCACACCCTAACCCTATCCCGAACCCTCACCTTCACCCTCACTCTCACCATAACCCTAACCCTAACCCTCATCCTAACACTAAACTTCACCCTCACCCTCACCCTAATCCTAAACTTAACCCCAACATACACCCTCATTACTAAACCTCACCCTAACCATAACCATAACCCTTACCTAAATGAAAACCTCACCCTCCCCCTCACCCTCAACCTAATCCTCACCCTCACCCTAGCCGTCACCCTAAAATTAACCCTCACCCTAAGCATAAACTTAACACTCACCCTCATCCTAACCCTCACCCTAAACCAAACCCTAACACTCATCCTAACCCTAACTCTAAACCTAATGCTAACCCTAAACCTCACACTAAACCCAACCCTCACCCTAACCCTAACCCTTCCCCTCAGCCTAACCCACACAGTAAACCTAACTCTAATACTCACACTATCTTTAACCTTAACGCAAAACCTCAATCTAACCCTCACCCTAACCCTAACCCTAATGCTAACCGTAACCCTCACCCTCACCCTAACACTCACCCTAACACTAACCCTCACCCTAAACCTAAACCTCACCCTCACCCTAACCCTCACCCTAACACTTACCCACACCCTCACCCTCACCCTGACCCTAACCCTAACCCTAAACCTAACCTTCACCCTAACACTCACTCTAACCCTAACCCTCACCCTCAGCCTAACACTCACCCTCACCATTACCCTCACCCTAAACCTTACCCTAACACTAAACCTAACCCTCACTCTAACCCTAACCCTAACCCTCAGCCTAAACCTTATGCTAACCCTAAATCTAAACTTAACCCTCATCCTAACTCTAAACCTAACCCTAACCCTCACACAAACCCAAAACCGAACCCTCAGCCTAACCCTCATCCTAACCCTAATCCTAACCCTCGCCTTAACTCGAAACCTAAACCTAACAATCACCCCCACCCTTATCCAAACCGAACACTATCCCTAACCCTCACCCTAACCCTAAACCTGACCCTATACCTCACCCTCACCCTTACCCTAACCCTAACGATAACCCTCTCCCTAAAAGTTACCCTAACCCTAACACTAACCCTAACCCTCATCCTCAAACTAAACCTCATCCTAAACCTGACCCTCACCATAACCTTGACCCTAAGCCTAAACTTAATCCTGACCCTAACCCTAACCTTAACCCACACACTAACCCTCACTCTAACCCGAACCCTCACTCTCACCCTAACACTCACCCTGACCCTAAACCTAATCCTAATCCTAAACCTAACCATCACCCTCAAACTCACCCTAACCCTAACTCTAACCCTAACTCTCAAGCTGAACCTAACCCTAACCCTCAACCTAACCCTAACCTTCACACTCACCATAAACCTCACCCTAAACATAACATTAACCTTCTCCCTAACAATCATCCAAACCCTAACTCTAACCCTAACCATGAACCAAACCCTAACCCTACCCCTCACCCTCACCGTCACACTAACCCTAAACCTAATGCTAAACCTCACCCTAACCCTAATCCTCAGCCACACCCTAACCCGAACTCGAACCCGAACCCGAACCCAAACCCGAAACCTCATCCTCAGCCTAACCCTCACCCTCAACCTAAACATCACCCAAACCCTAAACTTCACCTTAACCCAGACTCTAACCATAACCCTCACACTTACCCTCACCCTAACACTTACCCTTACCCTCAACCTAACCCTAAACTTTTCCCTCACCCTGACCCTCACCCTCAGCCTAACCCTAACCCTAACACTATTCCTAATCCTAACTCTCACCCTCACACTAACCCTAACGCTAAACCTCACCCTCACCCTTACCCTAACCCTAACCCTAACCCTCATCCTAACACTAAGCTTCACCCTCACCCTCACCCTAACACTAAACCTAACCCTAACTCTCATCCTAATCCTCAAGCTAAACCTAATGCTAACACTAAACCTCACCCTCACCCTAACCCTCAACTTAACCCTTACCGTCACCCTAACCTTAAGCCTAAACCTCACAATAAACCTAACCCTCACCCTAACCATAAACTAAACATAAACTTCACCCTAACCCTCACCCTAATCCTAAACCTCACCCTAAGCCTAAACCTCACCCTAAACTTTACCCTCAACCTAACCCAAAACCTAACCCTAAACATAACACTCACACTAACCCTAACCCTAAACCTAACCCTCACCCTCAATCTCCCCTTCCTCCTCAGCCTTACCCTAACCCTCACCCTAATCCTAACCCTAACCCTCAACCCCACCCTCACCCTAACCCTAACCCTAACGCTAACCCTCACCCTAACCCTAGCAATAACCCTAACCCTAACATAATCCTAACCCTAAAATTCACCCTAACCCAAATCCCAAGCCTAACCCTCACCATCACCCTCATTCTAACACTCTCCCTCACCCTGACCCTCAGCATCACACTAACCCTCACACTAACCAGAAGCCTCATCCTAATCCTAAACCTAACCGTCACACTCAATTTCACCCTCATCCTCAGCCTAACCCTAACCCTAACCCTAATCCTATCACTAACCCTTAGCCTCATCCTCACCCTCACACTAACCCTCAACCTCACCCTAAACATCACCCTAACCCTAACACCCTAACCCTAAGGCTAACACTAAACCTCAGCCTCACCCTAACCCTCACCCTAACCCTCACCCTCACACAAACCCTACCCCTAACCCTATCCCAACACCTCACTCTGACTCTCACCGTAACCCTAACCCTCAACCACACCCTAAGCCTCAGCCTTACCCGAACCCTCATCCTCACACTAACACTCACCCTCACCCTAACCCTCACCTTCACAATAAACATCACCCTAACCCTAACTCTCACCCTAACCCTAACCCTAAACCTCACCCTCACCCTAACCCTCACCCTCACCCTAACCCTAATGCTAAACCTAACCCTCACCCTCACCATAACCCTCACCATAACCCTTACTGTCAACCTAACCCTAACGCTCACCTCACCCTAACCATCACCCTAACCATTATCCACAACCTAACTCTTACCCTAAACCTAAACCTAAACCTAACCCTCACCCTAACCCTCAACCTAACACTAACCATAAACCTAACCCTATCCCTCACGCTAACCCTCACTCTAACCCTCACCCTCACCCTCACCCTAAATCTCACCCTAACATTTAAACTCAACCTAACCCAAACCCTAACCCTAAACCTAACAATCACACTGACTCTAACCCTAAGCCTCACCCTAACCCTTATACTAAACCTAAATATAACCCTAACCCTTACCTTAAACCTAATCCTAACCCTAACCCTCACACTAACCCTAACCCTAACCCTGAGCCTCACCCTCATCCTAACCCTAATCCTAACGCTCACCCTCAACCTAACCATAAAATTAACCCTCACCCTAACCCTCACCCTATGCCTAACACTCACCCTTACCCTAACACTCACCCTAACCAATACCCTCACCCTAACCCTATCCCTAACTCTAAACCTAACTCTAACTCTCACCTGAACACTCAACCTCACCCTAACCCTCACCCTCACACTAAACATCACCCCAAACCTAACCCTCAACCTCAACCTAAACCTAACCCTCACCCTAAATCTAACCCTCACCCTAAAGCTAAACCTATCCCTAATGCTAATGTAACACCTCACCCTCACCCTAACCCTCACCCTTACTTTATCCTCAACTAACCCTAAACCTAACCCTCACAATAACGCTAATCCTTACGCTATCCCTAACCCTAACCCTAACCCTCAACCTCACCCTAACTCTAATGCTAACCATAACCCTCACCCTCACCCTAACATCACCCTAACTCCTAACCTCACCCTAACCTGCAAACTAACCCTAACCCTAAACCTACCGCTCACCCTAACCCTCATCCTAACCATAAACCTAACCCTAACCTTAATGCTCACCCTTACCCTGAGCCTAACCCAAACCCTTTCACTCACCCTAACCATTAGCCTCACACTAACTCTATCCCTAACCCTAACCCTAACCCTAACTCTCACCAGAACACTCAACCTCATCCTAACCCTCACCCTGACACTAAACATCACCCTAAACCTAACCCTAAACTTCGCCCTAACCCGAACTCTCACCATAATCCTAACACTAAAATCCTCCCTCACCCTCACCCTAACACTCTCCTTAACCCTTACCGTCACCCTAACCCTAACCCTCCCCCTCACACTAACCCTCACCCTAACCCTTACGCTGACCCTAACCCTAAACCTAACCCTCATCCTAACCCTAAACCTAACTCTAACCCTCAACTTCCCCATCACCCTCAGCCTAACCCTAATCCTAAGCCTAATAACCCTCACCCTCAACCTCACCCTAACCCTAAACCTAACCCTAAAACTAACCCTCATCCTCACCCTAACCCTAAGCCTATCCCTAACCCTCACCCTAAACCTAACCCTCACCCTATACCTCACCCACACCCTAACCCTAACCCTAACCCTAACACTCACCCTAACCCTCACCCTAACCCTCACCCTCACCCTAACACTCAGCCTAACCCTTACCATCACACTCACCCTAACCCTCACCCTCACCCTAACACTCACCCTAAACCTTACCATCACCCTAACCCTCACCCTAACACTTACCCACACACTAACCCTCACCTTAACCATAATCCTAAACTTTAACCTAAACCTCACCCTCACCCTCACTCCAACCCTAACCCCAACCCTCACGCTCACCCTCACCCTAACCCTAACACTCACCCTCACCCTAACCTTCACCCTAACCTTTACACTCCACCTAACCCAAACCCTAACCCTAAACCTAACACTCACACTAACCCTAACCCTAACGTGCACCCTAACCATTATACTAACCCTAAACCTAACCCTAAACCTCACCCTAACCCGAACCCGAACCCTAACCCTCACCGTCACCATAACTCTAATGCTAACTCTAACCCTCACCTTCACCTTAACCCTCCACCTAACACCCACCCTCACCCTAACCCTAACCCTCACCCTCAAGCTAAACCTCACCCTCATCCTAACTCTCACCCTAACACTGACCCACACCCTCACACTCACCCTAACACTAACCCTAAACTTAAACTTCACCCTAACGCTCACTCTAACCCTAACCCTCACCCTCACCCTAACCCTCACCCTAACTCTCACCCTAACACTTACCCACACCCTCACCCTCACCCTAACCCTAACCCTAAACCTAACCCTCAGCCTAACCCTCAGCCTAACCCTAAGCCTAACCCTCAACCTCACCCTCACCGTAACTCTAAACCTAAATCTAACACTCCCGCTCACCCTCACCCTAAACTAACACTTTCCCTAACCCTCACCCTAACCCTAAACCTCACCCTATACCTCACCCTCACGCTCACCCTAACCCTAACCCTAAATATAACCCTCACCCTAAATGTCACCCTAACCCTAACACTAACCCTAACCCTCATCCTCACACTAAACTTCACCCTAACCCTTAGCCTCACCATAACCTTGATCCTAAGACTAAACCTAATCCTGACCCTAACCCTAACCATCACCCATACACTAACCCTCAGTCTCAACCGAAACCTCACTCTCACCCTAAAACTCACGCTGAAACTAACCCTAATCCTAATCCTAAACCTAACCCTCACCCTCAAACTCACCCTAAACCTAACTCTAACCCTAACCCTCACCCTCACCCTAACTCTAACCCTCAACCAAACCCTAACCCTCACACACACCCTAAACCTCACACTAAACCTAACATTATCCCTCTCCCTAAAAATTATCCAAACCCTAACCCTAACCCTAACCCTCAACCAAACCCTAACCCTACCCCTCACCCTCACTGTCACACTAACCCTAAACCTAATGCTAACCCTCACCCTAACCGTAATCCTCAGCCACACCCTAACCCGAACCTGAACCCGATCCCAAACCCTCACCCGAAACCTCATCCTCACCCTCACCCTCACCCTAAACATCTCCTAAACCCTAACCCTCACCTTAAACCTGACTCTAACCCTAACCCTCACCCTTACCCTCACCCACACCTAACCCTATTTTCCCTCACCCTGACCCTCAGCCTCAGCCTAACCCAAACCCTAACACTATTCCTAATCCTAACTCTCACCCTCACACTAACCCTAACCCTAAACCTCACCCTCACCCTCACCCTAACACTAACCATAACCCTCATCCTAACATTAACCTTCACCCTCACCCTCACCCTAACACTAAGCCTTACCCTAACTCTCATCCTAAACCAAATGCTAACCCTAAAACTCACCCTCACCCTATCCCTCACCCTAACCCTTGCCATCACCCTAAACTCAACCCTATCCCTCACACTAAACCTCACCTCACCCTAACCCTAAGCCTACCCTTCCGCCTAACACTCACCCTAAACCTAACCCTAAACCTAATCCTCACCCTATCCTTAAACTTAACCCAAACCGTCACCCTAAACCTCACCCTCACCCTAACCTTAATGCTAACCCTAAACCTCAACCTAACACTCACACTAACCCTAACCCTAACCCGCAGCCTAACCCTCATCCTAACCCTAACCCTAACCCTAACCCTCACACTCACACTCACCCTAAACCTCACACTAACCCTAAACCTACCCCTCTCCCTGACCCTCACCCTAACCGTTACCGTAACACTACCCCTCAACTGAACCCTAAAACTACCCCTCACCCTCACCCTCACACTAAGCCTAAACCTAATGAAAACCCTCACCCTAACCCTAATCCTCACCCACACCCTAACCCGAAACCTCACCTGAACCCACAGCCACACCCAAATTCTCATCCTCACACTAAACCTCACCCTCACCCTAAACATCACCCTAACCCGAACCCTCCCCTAACCCTAACCCTAACCCTAACTTTCACCCTAACCCTCACCCTCACCATAACCCTTACCCTCACCATAACCCTAACCATAACCATAACCATAATCCTCACACTAACCTTAACCCTCACTCTAACCATAATCCTAACCCTATCCTTCACCCTCACCCTGACCCTCACCTCAACCTAACCCTAACACTAACCCTATTCCTAATCCTAAGTCCCAACCTTTACCCTCACCCTAACAATCTCCCTAAAACTAACCCTCACCCTCACCCTAACCCTAACGATCATGCTAAACCTAACCTCAGCTTAATCATCACCCTCACCCTAACACTTACATAACCGAAACACTCACCCTCACTCTCACCCAAACCCTCACACTCACCCTAGTCCTCACCCTAACCCTAACACTCACCCTCAACCTCCCCTTCCCCCTCAGTCTTACCCTAACCCTAACCCTATTCCTAACCCTAACCCTCAACCTCACCATCACCCTAAAACTAAACCTAACCCTAATGCTAAACCTAACCCTCAATCTCACCCTAACCCTAACCCTAACCCTAACAATAACCCTAACCCTAAGCCTAAACCTAAAACTCACCCTAACCCTAATCCTAACCCTAACCCTCACCCTCACCTTAGGCCTCATTCAAATCCTCACCCTCACCCTGACCCTCACCATCACACTAACCCTCACACGAACCCTAACCCTCACCCTAACCCTAACCCTAAACCTATCCCTCACCATCACCCTCACCCTAAACCTAAACCTAAACCAAATCCTCACCCTCACCCAAACCCTCACACTGACCCTAGCCCTCACCCTAACCCTAAACCTAATCCTAACCCTCACCCTCAACCTCATCTTCCCCCTCAGCCTTACCCAAACCCTAACCCTAATCCTAACCCTAACCCTCAACCCCACCCTCACTCTAACCCTAAACCTAATCCGAATGCAAAACCTCACCCTCACTCTCACCCTAACCCTAACCCTGAACCTAACAATAACCCTAACCCTAACCCTTACCTTAAAACTCACCCTAACCCTAATCCTAACCATAACATTCACCCTCATCTTCAGCTTCATTCTAACCCTCACTTTAACCCTGACCCTCACCATCACACTAACACTCACACTAACCCTAACCCTCACCCTAACCCTAACCCTAAACTTAACCCTCACCATCACCCTCACTGTAAACCTAAACCTAAACCTAACCCTAAACCTCACCCTAAGCTTAACCCTCAACCTAACCCTAACCCTCACACTGACCCTCACACTAAACCTTACCATAACCCTAACCATCACCCTAACACTTAACCTGACCCTAACCCTCACCCTAACCCTAAACCTGACCCTAAACCTAAGCCTCACCCTCACCCTAACCGTAACCCTCATCCTAACCTTAAATCTAAAACTAATGCTAACCCTAAACATCACCCTCACCCTAAACCTCACCCTAACCCTTACCCTCACCCTAACCCTAACCCTAACCCTCACACTAAACCTAAACCTCACCCTAACCCTAACCCTAATCCTCACACTAAACCTAACCCTCACCCTAAACCTAACCCTGCTCCTCACCCTAATTCTCACCCTCTGCCTAACCCTAACCCTAATCCTCACCCTATCCCTAACATTAATCCTAACCCTTACCCTCACCCTAACCCTAATGCTAACACTAACCCTCCCCCTCCCCCTATTCCTCTCCCTCACCCTAACCCTCACTCTAACACTTACCCACACCCTAACCCTCACCCTAACCCTAAACCTAAACCTAACCTTTACCCTAACCATAACCCTCAGCCTAACCCTCAATCTAACCCTAACCCTAACCCTAATCCTAACCCTCAAACTAACCCTTTCACTAACTGTAAACCTAAACCTAAACCTAACACTCCGCCTCAGCCTCACCCTAACCTAAAACTATCCCTAACCCTCACCCTAACCCTAAACCTGACCCTAAACCTCACCCTTACCCTAACACTAACCCTATCCCTAAACCTCACCCTAACCCTAACAATAACCCTAACCCTCATCCTCACACTAAACATCACCCTAACCCTTACCCTCACCATAACCTTAACGCTAAGCCTAAAACTAATCCTCACCCTAAACCTAACCCTCACCCACACACTAACCCTCACCCTCATCCTAACATTCACCCTAACCCTAACCTTAATCCTAATCCTAAACCTAACCCTCACCCTCAAACTCACCCTAACCAAAACTCTCACCCTAACCCTCAACTTCACCCTAATGCTAACCCTAACCCTAACCCTCAACCTAAACCTACCCCTAACACTAACCCTCACACTCAACCTAAACTTCAACCTAAACCTAAAATTACCCCTCCTCCTAACCATCACCCTAACCCTAACCCTAACCCTCAACCTAACCCTTACCCTACCCCTCACCCTCACCGTCACACTAACCCTAAACCCAATGCTAACCTTCAGCCTAACCCTAATCCTCACCCACAACCTAACCCGACACCTCACGCAAACCCTCACTCTCAACCGAACCCTCATCCTCACCCTAACCCTCACCCTCACCCTAAACATCACCCAAACCCTAACCCTCACCCTAACCCTGACACTAACCCTAACTCTCACCCTTAAACTCACCCTAAAACTTACCCTCACCCTAACCCTAACCCTAACACTTAACTTAACCTTCACCCTCACCCTGACGCTCCCCCTCTGCCTAACCCTAACCCTAACCCTATTCCTAATCCTAACTCTCACCCTCACACTCACGCTAAACCTAACCCTAACCCTAAAGCTCACCCTCACCCTCACCCTCTCCCTAGCTCTCACCTTTACCCTAAACTTCACCCTGACACAAACCATCACGCTAACCCTAACCCTCACCCTAACCCTAACCCAAACCCTCACCCTAAACCTAACCTCAGCTTGACCTTCACCCTCCCCCTAATCCTCACCCTAACCCTAACACTTACCTAAACGAAACCCTCACCCTCACCCTCACCCTAAACCTGACCCTCAACCTAGCTCTCACCCTAACCCTAAACCAGACCCTTACCCTCACCCTCAACCTCCCCTTCCCCCTCAGCATTACGCTAACCCTAACCCTAATCCTAACCCTAACCTTCAATCCCACCCTCACCCTAATCCTAACCCTAACGCTAACCCTCACCATCACCCTCACCCTAACCCTAACCCTAAACCTAACAATTAACCTAACCCAAACCCTAACCCTAAAACTCACCCTAACCCTCTCCCTAACCCTCACCCAAACACTTACCCTCACCCTAAATCTAACCCTAATCCTCACACTAAACCTAACCCTCACCCTAAACCTAACCCTAATCCTCAGCCTAACCCTCTCTCTATACCTAACCCTAATCCTCACCCTAGCCCTAACCTTAACCCTAACCCTCACCCTAACCCTCACCCTCATCCTAAACCTAATGCTAACACTAACCTTCAACCTCCCTTTAACCCTCACCCTGACCCTCACACTAAACCTAACCATAACCCTAACCCTCACCCTAACAATTACCCTGACCCTAACCCTCACCCTAAACCTAACCCGAACCCTCAACCTAACCCTAAACCTCATCCTAAAACTAAGCCTCACCCTCACCCTAAACCTCACCCTCTCCCTAAACCTCACCCTTACCCTAAACCTAAACCTAACCTTCACTCTAACCCTCACGCTAAACCTAACCATAATCCTAACCCTAACCCTCACCTAAACGCTCACCATAACAATAAACCTCACCCTCTCCCTAACCTTCACCTTAACCATTACTCTCAACATAACCCAAACCCTAACCCTAAACCTAACACTCACACTAACCCTAACCCTTACCCTCAGGCTAACCCTTATACTAACACTAAACCTAACCATAACCCTCACCCTAACCCTAACCCTAAACCTCACCCTCAACCGCCCCTTCCCCTTCAGCCTTAACCTAACCCTAACCGTAGTCCTAATCCTAACCGTCAACTACACTTTCACCCTAACCCTAACCCTAACCCAAATGCTAACACTCACCCTCACGCTCACCTAACCCTAACCCTAAACCTAACAATAACCCTAACCCTTACCCTAAAAATCACACTAACCTAATCCTAACCCTAACCCTCACCCTCACACTCACCCTCATTCTAACACTCACCCTCACCCTGACGCTCACCATCACACTAACCCTCACACTAACCTGAAACCTCACCCTAACCCTAAACCTAACCCTCACCCTCAATTTCATTATCACCCTCAGCAACCATAACCCTAATCCTAACCCTAACCCTCACCCTCACCCTAAACCTAAACCTAACCCTCACCCTGACCCTCACCCTCACCTGAACCCGCACCCTAACCCTCACCCTCACTCTCTGCCTCACATTCATCCTCAATCTCACCCTAAACATCACCCTATCCCTAACCCTCACATTAAACCTAATCCTAACCCTCACCCTAACCCTAAACATCATCCTAAACCTCACCCTAACCCTAACGCTAACCCTAACTCTCACCCTCACACTAATCCACAACCTAACTCTTATCCTCACACTAACCCTAACCCTAACCCTAACCTTCACACTAACCCTAACCCTCACCCTAACTCTATCCCTACACATCACCCTGACTCTCACCTAACCCTATCCCTCAAACACACGCTAATCCTCACCGTCACCAGAACCCTCACCCTCACCCGAACACCCACCCTCACCCTAACACTCACTCTCACAATAAATAATACCCTAACCCTAACCCTAAACCTCACTCTAACACTCACCCTAACCCTTACCCTAACCCTAACCCTCACCCTAAACCTAACCCTAACCCTCACACTAACCCGAACCCTCATCCTAACCCTAACTCTCACCCTCACCCTCTCCCTAACCCTAACCCTCATCCTAACCCTAATCTTAAACCTAATGCTAACCCTAAACCTCACCCTCACCGTAACCCTTACCCTCAGCCTAACCCTAACCCTAACCAACACACTAAACCTAACCCTCACACTAACCCTAAACCTAAACCTCACACTAAACCTAACACTCAACCCTAACACTAACCCTACCCTTCAGCCTAACCCTAACCCTAAATCTAACTGTAACCCAAATCCTCACCCTATCCCTAACTTTAACCCTAACCCTCACCCTCAACCTTCCCCCTCAGCCTTACCCTAACCGTAACCCTAATCCTAACCCTCAACCTAACCCTCACCCTAATCCTAGCCCTCAGCCTCACCCTAAACCTAACCCTAAACTTTACCCTCAACCTAACCCAAACCCTAACCCTAAACCTAACAATCACACTAACTGTAACCCTAACCCTCACCCTATACTTTATACTAACCCTAAACCTAAACCGAACCCTCATCCTAACCTGAACACTCACACTAAACCTAAACCTAACCCTAACCCTAAACCTCTCGCTAACCCTAAAAATCACCCTCACGCTCACACTCACCCTAAAACTTACCCTCATCCTAACCCAATTCCTAAAGCTTACCCTAACCCTAACTCTCACCCGAACACTCACCCTCACCCTAACCCTCACCCTCACACTAAACATCACCCTAAACTTAACCCTATCCCTCACCCTAACCATAACCGTCACCGTAACCCTAACCCTCACACTAACCCTAAGCCTAACCCTCACCCTCATCCTCACCCTAACCCTAACCCTCAACCTAACCCTCCCCCTCACACTCACACTCACCCTAACCCTATACCTAACCCTAACGCTCACCCTAACCCTAATCCTCACACTAAGCCTAACCCTCACCCTAACCGTAACCCTACCTCTCAGACTGACCCTCACCTTAACCCTAACTCTAAACCTCACAATAACCCTAACCCTATCACTAACCCTCACACTAACCCTAACCCTAATACTGAACCTAACCCTTTACCCTCAACCTCACCCTAACCCTCACCCTAAGCCTTACCCACACCCTTGCTCTAATCCTAAACATAACCCTAACCCTCACCCTAACCCTAAACCTATCCCTAAACCTCACCCTAACCCTAACCTTCACCCTACCTCACACTCACCCTAACCGTAACACTAACTCTTACCATCACCCTAACCCTAACCCTAACCCTCGCACTAAACCTAACCCTCACACAAATTCTAATGTCACCCCTCACCCTAACCCTAACCCTCAACCTAACCCTAACACTTATCCTCACCCTATCCTTAACCTTTACCCAAAACTTCACCCTAACCCTCACCTTCACCCTCACCCTAATGCTAACCCTAAACCTCAGACTCAACCTAACCCTCACCCTGACACTTACCCTCACCCTAACCCTAACCCTAAACCTCACCCTAACACTAACCTTCACCCTCACCTTCACCCTAACCCTAAACCTAACCCTAACACTCATCCTAACCCTAAGGCTACACCTAATGCTAACCCTAAACTTCACACTCACCCTAACACTCACCCTCACCCTAATGCTAACCCTAAACCTCAGACTCAACCTAACCCTCACCCTGACACTTACCCTCACCCTAACCCTCACCCTCACCCTAACCCTAACCCTAAGCCTCACCCTAACACTAACCTTCACCCTCACCTTAACCCTAAACCTAAACCTAACCCTAACACTCATCCTAACCCTAAGGCTACACCTAATGCTAACCCTAAACCTCACACTCACCCTAACCCTCACCCTAACCCTTATCGTCACACTAACCCTAACCCTAACCCTCACACTAAACCTAACCCTCACCCTAACCCTAAGGCTACCCTTCCGCCTAACAATCACACTAAACCTAACCCTAAACCTAGTCCGCACCCTGTCTTAAACCTTAACCCAAATCCTCACCCTAACCCTCACCCTCACCATAACCTTAATGATAACCCTAACCCTCACCCTCACCCTAAAACCTACACACACCCTAACCTTCACCCTAAGCCTAACCCTAAACCTAAACTTCACCCTAACCGTCACCCTAACCCTAACCCTCACACTTACCCTAACCGTCACCCTAAACTTTACCCTCACCCTAACCCTACTCCTAACCCTCACACTAACCCTAACACTAACCCGCAGGCTAAACCTTATCCTAACCCTAAACCTAGCCCTAAATCTCACCCTAACCCTAACCCTAACCCTCAGCATAACCCTCATCCTAACCCTTACCCTAATCTTAACCCTCACCCTAACCCTAACCCTAACACTAACCTAAACCTCACCCTAACCCTAACCCTCACCCTCCCCATCACCCTCAGCCTGACCCTAATCCTAACCTAATCCTACTGCTCACCCTCACCCTAAATCTAACCCTAAACCTAACCCTAACACTCACCCTCAGCCTTAACCTACCCTAACAATATCCCTAATCCTCAACTTAACCCTAACCCTCACCCTAATCCTAAACCTAACCCTCACCCTCAAACTCACCCTAAATCTAATCCACACCCTAACCCTAACCCTCACCCTCACCCTCAACCTAAACCTCACACTCACCCTAAACCTCACCCTAAACCTAACCCTACCCCTCTCCCTACTCCTCACCCTAACCCTAATGCTAACCCTAACCCTCAACCTATCCCTAACCCTACCCCTAACACTAACCCTCACCCTAACCCTAATCCTCACCCTAACCCTCACCCTCACTCTAAACATCACCCAAAACCTAACCCTCACCCTAACCCTAACACAAACCTAATCCAAACCCTCACAATGACCCTAACCCTCACCTTAACCTTAGCCTCAACCTAAACCTTAACCTCACCCTAACCATAAACATAACCCTCACACTAACCATAACCCTCACTCTAAACCTAAACCTTAACCTGACCCATGCCTTCACCGTCACCCTAACCCTCACCCTCAGTTTACCCATAACCCTAATCCTATTCCTAATCCTAAACCTCACCCTCAACCTAAACCTAACCCTCACCCTAAACATCACCCTAACCCTAAACCTCACCCAAACCTTAACCCTCACCCTAACCCTAACAATAACCCTCACCCTGAACCTAACCTCAGCCTAACCCTCACCCTCACCCAAGCCCTCACCCTAACCCTAACCTTAACCATAACCCTCAACCTCAACCTCCTCTTCCCCCTCAGCCTTACCCTAACATTAACCCTAATCCTAACCCTAACCCTTAACCCCACCCTCACCCTACACCTAACCCTAACCCTAACAATAACCCTCACCCTCATCCTAACCCTAACACTAACCCTAACAATAACTCTAACCCTAACTCTAACCCTTAAACTCACCCTAAGCCTAATCCTCACCCTAAACCTCAAGCCACCCTCACCCTCATTCTAACCCTCACCCTCACGCTGACCCTCACCATCACACTAACCCTCACACTAAGCCTAACCCTCACCCTAGCCCTAACCCTAACTTTCACCCTCACTTTCCCTCTCACCGTCAGCCTCACCCTAACTCTAACAGTAATCCTAAACTGACCTCACTCTCACCCTCACCCTAACCCTCACACTCAACCTCACCATAACCTTAACTCTAACCCTCAACCTCACCCTCACCCTCACCCTCATCCTCAGCCTAAACCTCACCCTACCCCTAACCATAACCCTAAACCTCACCCTCACCCTCACCCTCACCCCAACCCTAAACCTAACCCTAACTCTCACCCCATCCCTAACCCTCACCCTATCACTAACTCTCACCCTTACCCTAATCCTAACCTTAACTCTAATACTAACCCTAACTCTAATACTAACCCTCAAGCTCACCATAACCCTCACCGAAAAACTTACCCTCAACCTCACCCTAAGCGTAACCCTAAACCTCAAATTAACCCTAACATCCACCCTAATCCTAAACCTCACCTTAACCCTCAACCTCACCTAATCCTCAACCTAACCTTACCTTAAGCAATACCTAAACTAAACCCTCAACCTCACTCTCACCCTAAACCTCACCCTCACCCTAGCCCACACCCTAACCCTAACCCTAAACCTAACCCTCACACTAAACCTCACACTACCCCTAAACCTTACCCTAAGCCTCACGCTCATCCTAACCCTAACCCTAACCCTAACTGTCACCCTAAACCTACCCCTAAACCTAACCCTCACTCTAACCCTAAACCTCAACCTCAACCTCAAGCTCACCCTCACCCTCAGCCTAAAGCTAGTGCTACCCTAATCCTAACCCTCACTCTAAAACTGAATCTAACCCTAAACCAAACATTCCCCCTCCCCCTCACCCTCACTCTAATTCTCACTCTAACCCTAACCCTGATCCTCAACCTCACTCTCACCCTCAGCCTAACCCTAGTCCTTACCCTCATCCTAACACTCAACCAACCCCTGACCCTAACCCTAAACCTCACCCTAACCCTCACCCTCACCATAGTCCACACCCTAACCCTAACCCTAAACCTAACCCTCACACTAACCCTAACCCTAACCCTCACCCTAAACCTTATCCTAACCCTAAACCTAAAACTAACCTTCACACTAACCGAACCCTAACCCTAACCATAACCTAACCCTAACCCTCACACTAACACTAACCCTAACCCTTAGCCTAATGCTCATCCTAACCGTAACCCTAACCCTAACCCTAAACCTCAACCTAACCCTCATGCTAACCCTAACACTAACACTAACTCTAAACCTGACCTTCAATTTCACCCTCCCCATAACCCTAACTCTAACCCTAAACCTCACCCTCACATTAACCCTAATCCTATCACAAACCTTAAACCTCACCCTAACTCTCACCCTAACCCTCACCCTAAACATCACCTTAACCTTAACCCACACCCTAACCCTAACCATAACCCTCACCCTAACGATAATCTCAGCTTAACCCTAAACCTGAAGTAAACGACACCCTCAACCTCACCCTCAACCTAGCCCTCACACTCACCCTAACCCTGACACTAAACATCAACCTCATCCTCACCCTCACCCTCAGCCTAAGCCTAACCCTAACCTAACCCTACTCCTCAACCTCACCCTCATGCTCAACCGAACCCTAACCCTAACAATAAATCTAACCCTCACCCTAACACTAATCCTCAACCTCACCCTAAACCTAATCCTAACCCTAACTCTAATCCTAACCCTCACCCTCCCCCTAACCCTAACCCTAACCCTCACACTAACCCGAACCTTCACCCTAACTTTAACACTAACCCTAAACCTTACCCTCACAATCACCCTAAATCTAACCCTGACCCTCACCCTAACCCTAACCCTAACAGTACCCCTAAACCTAGTCCTCACACTAACCCTGTCATCCACACCTTATCCCGAACCCTCACCCGAAACCTCACACTAACCCCAAACCTAATCCTAACCCTAAATCTCCCACTACACCTAACCCTCACCCTAACTATAACCCTACACATCAGCCTAAACCTCACCCTAACCCAAACCCTAACCCTAATCCTCACCCTATACCTAAACCTATCCTTAACCCTCACACTCACCCTAGCCCTCACCCTAACCCTACCCCAAACCCTAACCCTAATTCTAAACCTAATTCTCACCCTATCCCTAACCCTAATCCTAACCCTCACCCTCACCCTAGCCCTCACCCTAACCTCACCCTAACCCTATCCCTAAACCTAAACCTCACCCTCACCCTAACCCAAACCCTAACATTCACCCTAACCCTAATCCTAACCCTGACCCTAAATTTAACCCTAAAATTCACACTAACCCTAACCCTCACCGTAACGCTAACCCTACCCCACAGCCTAACCCTCATCCTAAACCTAACACTAACCCTATCCCTCATGCTAACCCTACCCTAACATTAAACCTAACCCTCACCCTAACGCTAACCCTCACCCTCACCCTCACACTCACACTCACCCTCAGTCTAACCCTAACCCTAATCCTAAACCTAACCCTCATCCACACTCTCACCATAACTCCAACCAGAACCCTAACCATAACGCTCCCACTCCCCCTCCACCTCACCCGAAACCTCACTCTCACCCTAACACTCACCCTCACCCTAACCCTAACCCTAATACTAAACCTCACCCTAACCCTAAGCCTTACCCTCACCCTCAACCTCACACTCACCATAACCCTAACCATCACCATCACCCTAACCCTAACCCTAACTATAACACTCACACTCACCCTAACCCTAACCCTCCCCCTCACCCGAACCTTCACCCTCACCCTCACCCTCACCCTAAACATCACCCTAACAATAACCCTCACCCTAATCCTAACCCTAACGCTCACCCTAACCCTAACCCTCACCTTAACCCTCAACCTCATCCAAATTCTCACCGTAATCTTACCCTAACCCTTACCTAAACTAAACCCTCACCCTCACCGTAAACCTAAACCTCACCCTCACCCTAAAGCTAACCCTAACCTTAACCCTCACACGCACCCTCACCCTCACCTCACCACAACCCTATCCCTCACCCTCAACCTAAACCTAACCCTAACACTTGCCGTCACCCTAATCCTCACCCTAAACTTAACCCTAAACCTAACCCTCACCCACATGCTCACCCTAACACTAACACTAAAACTATCCCTCACCCTCAGTCTAACCCTCACCCTCACGCTTACTCTCACCCTAAACCTAATCCTCACACTAACTCTAAACCTAAACCTAACCCTAACCCTAACCCTCACCTTAATCCTGACCCTGATCTTAACCCTCAGCCTATCTCTAACACTAAACCTAAATCTCACCCTCACCTAATGCTCACCATCACCATAAACCTCACCCTAAACCTAACCCTCAACCACACCATAAATCTCACCCTCACCCTTACTCTCACCCTAAGCCGAAACCTAACCCTAACCCTAATCCTAAACCTAAACCTCACCCTCGCCCGAAAGCTAACACTAACTGTAAACTTCACCCTCACCATCATACTAACACTAATCCTAAACCTAACCCTCACACTCACCCTATACCTAACCCTAATCTTCACCGTCACCCTCACCCTTACCCTAAACGCAAACTTAACCATCATCCTAACCCTAACCCTAACCCTAACCTACACCCTAAATCTAACCCTAACCGTAAACCTCACCCTCACCCTAACCTTCACCCTCACATGAAACCACAATCTCACCCTAACCCTCACCCTCACCCTAAACATCACCCTAACCCGAACCCTAAACATAACCCTCACCTTCACCCTAACCCTAACAATAACCCTAACTCTCACCCTTAAACTCACGCTAACCCTAACCCTCACTCTTACCCTAAACCTCATCCTAAAACTTAATCTTACCCTAAAACTAACACAAACCCTAACCCTCACACTAAAACTAACCCTCACCCTCACACTAACCCTAACCCTATCCCTCACCGTAACCCTAACCATCACCCTAAACCTAACCCTAACCCTCATCCTCACCATAGCCCTCACACTTACCATAATCCTAACCCTTACCCTAACCCGAACCATGAACCCTAACCCTCACCCTCACCCTCACCCTAAACCTAAACCTAAACCTACTCCTCACGCTCACCCTAACCCTAACCCTAACCCTCACCTTAACACTCACTCTAATCCTATCCCTGATCCTAACCCTCACTCTAAAGCTAACACTAAACCTAAACCTCACCCTCACCCTGACCCTCACCATCACCCTAACCCTCACCCAAACCCGAACCCTCACTTCAACCTAATCTTCACTGTCACCCTAACCCTAAACCTAACGCTAAACCTCTCCCTAACCCTCACCCTCACCCTCACACTCACCTTAAGCCTAACCCTAAACCTAATCCTAATCCGAACCTTCAACTTCACCCTAAACCTAACCCTAACCATCACCCTCACACTCACCATTACCCTAACACCAACCCTAACCCTTACCCTAACCCTAACCCTCATCCTAACCCTAACCCTAACCATAACAATAACCCTCACCCTATCCCTAACCCTAACAAAAACCCTATCCCTCACCATAACACTTATCCTCACACTTACCCTAAACCTATCCCTAAACCTCACACTAACCCTAAACCTCACCCTAACCCTGACCCTATCCTTCACCCTAATCCTAACCCTAACCCACAGCCTAAACCTAACCCTAACCCTCACCCTCACCCTAACCCTCATCCCCACCCTAATCCTCAACCTCACCCGAACCATCACCCTCACCCTTACACTCACCCTCACCCTAAACATCACCCTAAACCTAACCCTCACCCTAACGCTAAACATAACCCTCACCCTCACCCCAACTGTAATCCTAACTCTAATACGAACCCTCACTCTGACCCTCACACTCACACTCACGCTAAACCTAAACCTCACTCTCACTCTAACCCTCACTGTAACCCTTAACCTTACCCTAACACTAACGGTAATCCTAACCCACTCCCTCACACTAAACCTAACCCTCACCCTCACCCTAACCCTATCCCTCACACTACCCCTCACCCTAACAATTACCCTCACCCTAACCAAACCCTAAACCTCACCCTCACCCTAGCACTCACCCTTACACTAATCCTATCCCTAACCCTAACCCTATCCTTAAAACTAACCCTCACCCTCACCCTCATCCTGACCCTCATCCAAACCGTAACCCTAACCCTAACCCTAACCCTCACCCTCACCCTCACCCTAACCCTAACACTAACTCTAATTCAAACCCTAACCCTCACTCACACCCTAAACCTCACCCTAATCCTTAGCCTCACCCTCACCCTAACCGGAACCCACACCTTAACCTTAACCCTCACCCTACCCCTAACCCTAACCCTCACACTCACACTCACCCTAAAACTAGCCCTATCCCTCAACCTCACCCTAACCCTAAACCTAATGCTAACCCTAACCCTCATCCTCACCTGAACCCTAACCCTACCCCTCACTCTAACCCAAACCCTAACCCTAATGCTAACCCTGAGCCTCACCCTCACCCTAACCCTCACCCTAATCCTTACCCTCACCCTCTCCCTCACCTTTACCTTAAACCTACCCATCAGTCTAACACTCACCTTATCCCTTAATCTCAGTATAAACCTAACACTAACCCTAATCCTGACACTAACCCTAAACTTAAACCTAACACTAATCCTCACTTTAACCGTCACCCAAATCCTAACCTTGACCCTAACCCTCGCCCTAACGCTAACACTAAACCTAAACCTCACACTCTCTAACCCTCACTGTCACCCTAACCCTCAACATCACCCTAACCCTCACCGTAATCCTAACCCTCACCCTAAACCTCACCCTAACCCTTACACTCACCATAAAATTAACCCTAATCCACACCCTAACCCTAACCCGAACCCGAACCCTCACCCTCACACTCACCCTAACTGTAACCCTAACACTCACCCCAACCATAAACCTTATCCTAACCCTAACCGGAACTCTAACCCTATACCTCACCCTAACCCTAAGGCTAAACCTTACGCTACGTCTTACACTCATCCTAATCCTCACCCTAACCCTTTTCCTCACACTAACCCTAATCCTAACCCTCACACTAATCCTAACCCTCAACCTAACCCACACCATCACCCTAACCCTCACCCTAACCCTAACCCTCACCTACAACCTAACCCTCACCCTCACTCTCACTCTCTCCCTCAGCCTAACCCTAACCCTAATCCTAACCCTAACCCTCAGCCTAACCCTAACCCTAACCCTCACATTAACCCTAACCCTCACCTTCAACCTCACCCTCAGCCTAATCCTCACCCAAAACCTAACCGTAACCCTTTCCTAACTTAAAACCCCACCCTCACCCTAACCCTCACCCTAACCCTCTCCCTCAGCCTAGCCCTCACCCTAAGCCTAACCCTAACCCAACCCTCAGCATCAACCTCATCTTCAACCTAGGCCTCACCTTAACACTAAACCTAATCCTAAACTTAACCATCACCCTCACCCTCACTCTAACCCTAACCATAAACCTAATGCTAACCCTAAACATCACCCTCACCTTAACCCTAATCCTAACCATCAACCTAATCCTAACACTAACCCTAATGCTACACCTAACCCTAACCATCACACTAAGACTAATGCTAACCTTAATACTCAACCTCACCCTAAACCTCACCATAAATCTTACCCTCATCCTAACTCTCACCATAACCCTAAACCTAAACCAAACCCTCACCCAAACACTCACCCTAACCCTTAAACTAACCCTATCCCTCACCCTAACCCTAAGCCTCACCCTAACCCTCACCCTCAACCTAACCCTAATGCTAACCCGAACCCAAACCCTTACCCTAACCCTCACCCTAACCCTAACCCTCACCCTCAAAATAACTCTCACTATAACCCTTACTCTCACCCTAACCCTAAGCCTAACATTAACACTAAAACTCACCCTAAACCTCACCCTAACATCAACCCTCAAACTCACCCTAACCCTCACCCTAACCCTTGCCCTCACCCTAACCGTAACCCTAAACCTAAGCCTCACACTAACACTAACTCTAACCCTCAGCCTAACCCTCATCCTAACCCTAACCCTAACCCTAAACCTAACCCTCACCTTCACCCTCACCCTAACCATAACCCTAACTCTAATCCTCATGCTAACCCTCACCCTCATTCTCACCCTAATCCTAACCATAACCATAACCCTGACAATAACACTAACCCTAACCCTAACCCTAAACCTCACCCTCACCCTCACCCTCACCCTAACCGGAACCCTAATCCTAACTCTCACCCTCAACCTTACCCTCAACCTCACCCTGACCCTCAAACTCACCCTCACCCTAACCCTCAGTCTAACCCTAACACTCACCCTAACCCTCACCCTCACCCTCAACCTCACCCTCTCGCTCAGCCTAACCCTTACACTAACCCTAATCCTAACCCTAAACCTTACCCTCACCATAAACCTAACCCTAACCGTCACCCTCACACTCACCCTCACCCTAACCGTAACCCTCACGCTGAACCTCACTCTCACCCTAACCCTCACTGACACCCTAAAAATCAACCTAACCCTAACCCTCACCCTAAACAAAACCCTTATCTTAACCCTAACCCTAACCCTCACCCTAACCATATCCCTAAGCCTCACACTCACCCTAACCTTAACCCTAACCCTAAGCCTAAACCTAACCCTTACCCTAACTCTAACCCTAACCCTCATCCTCACCCTAACCCTTATCCTCACACTAAACCTAACCCTCAGCCAAACCCTCACCCTAACCCTAAATGTAACCCTCACCCTAACCCTAAACCTTACCCTAACTCTAAACCTACCGCTCACACTAAAACTCACCCTCACCCAAACCCTAACCCTGACCCTCACCCTAAACCTAACCCTTACCCTAACGTTAACCTTAACCTTTATCCTCATACTAAACCTAACTCTAACCCTACCCCTAACCCTCACACAAACCCTAACCCTCTCCCTAACCTTAACCCTACACCTCACCCTAATTCTCACCCTAACCCTAAACCTCACCCAAACCCTTATCCTAACCATCACCCTCACCCTAACGCTCACCGTCACCCTAACCCTCACCCTAAACCTAACCATAACCCTAAACCTCACCCTAACCCTAACACTAACCCTAACCCTCACACTCACTCTAATCCTTAACCTCACCCTAACCCTAACCCTTACCCTTAACATAACCCTCACCCTAATCCTAACATTCAGCCTAACCCTAACCCTAACCCTTACCCTAACCCTCCTCCTAACCCTAACCCTAACCCTCACCCTAACACTAACCCTAACGGTATCCCTAACCCTCAAAAACACACTAACCCTCAACCTCACCCTCATCCTATCACTAACGCTAACCCTAATCCTAACCTTCAACCTCACACTCATCCTCACTGTAACTCTAACCCCCACCCTAACCGAAAACCTCACCCTCACCCTCACCCTAACCCTCACCCTCACCATCACCCTAACCCTAACACTAAACCCTCACCCTAAGTCTCACCCTAACCCTAATGCTAACCCTAACCTTAACCTTCACCCTAACCCTAACCCTCACCCGCCTCACTCTCACATTCACCCTCACCCTAAACATCACCCTAACCATAAGCCTCACCCTAAACCTAACCCTAAGACTCACCCTAAACCTAACCCTCAACCTCACCTTCACACTCACCCTAACCCTCACCCTCACCGTAGCCCTCACCCTAAACATAAACCTAACCTTAACCCAAACACTAAGCCTCACCCTCACCCTCACACAAACTCTAACCATAAACCTAACCCTCACCCTAACCTTAACCCGAATCCTAATTCTAACCCTCACTGAAACCATCACCTTCAAACTAACCCTCAACCTCAAACTCACCTTCACCCTAACCCTCAAACGAACCCAAACCCGTAACCCTAAACTTCTCCCTAAACATAACCCTACCCTTCACCCTAACCCTCACCCTAAACCTAACCCTCACCCTAACCCTAATCCTAAACCTCACCCTCTCCCTAACCCTCAATGTCACCCTATCCCTCACCCTAAACCTAACCCTAAACCACACAAGAACACTCAACCTCACCCAAACCCTCACCTCACCCGAACCCGAATAATCACCTTTACCCTTGGCCTCACCCTAACCCTCACCCTAACCCTAACACTCAACCTAAACCTCACTCTCATCCTAATCCTCACCGTAACCCTAACCCTAACACTTACCTAACCAAAACACTCACCCTCACCATCACACTCACTCTAACCCTCACACTCACCATAGCCTTCACCCTAAACCTAAACCTCACCCTAACCATAACCCTAAGCCTCACCCTCACCCTAACCCTAACCATAACCCTAAGGCTAATCCTAAATCTAACCCTCAACATCACCCTCATCCTAAATCTAACCATAAACCTAACCCTAACCCAGAACCTCACCCTCACACTAACCCTAATCCTCACCCTATCCCTAACCCTAACCCTAACCTACACCCTAACCCTCACCCTCAATCTAACCCTAATGTTAACCCGAACCCAAACCCTCACCCTAACGCTCACCCTAACCCTTACCCTAACCCTAACCCTAACGCTCACCCTCACAATAACTCTCACTATAACCCTTACCCTCACCCTAACCCTAACCCTTACATTCATCCTAAAACTCACCCTAAACCTCACCTTAACCCTAACCCTCAAACTCAATCTAACCCTCACCCTAAACCTTACCCTCACCCTAACCGTAACCGTAACCCTCACACTAACCCTAACTCTAACCCTCATCCTATCCCTCATCCTAAACCTAACCCTAAACCTAATCCTAACCCTAACCCTCACCCTCACCCTCACCCTAACCCTAACCCTAACCCTAACCCTAACCTTCACCCTAAACCTAACCCTAACCATCACCCTCACACTCACCCTTATGCTAACCCCAACCCTAAGCCTTACCCTAACCCTAACCCTCACCCTAACCCTAACCCTAACCATAACTCTCAACCTCACCCTCATCCTAACCCTAATCCTAACCCTAATCCTACCCTTCACCCTAACTCTTAACCTTACACTAACCCTAACTCTAACCCTAAACCTCACCCTAACCCTAACCCTAACCCTCACCATCACCCTAACCCTCACCCTCACTGTAACCCTAACACTTGCCCTATACCTAAACCTCAGCCATAACCTAACCCTAACCCTAACCCTCACCCTAAGCCTAACCCTAAAGCTCACCCTAACCCCCACCCTCCTTCTCACCCTCACCCTAACCCTCACCCTCACCCTGATCCTCACACTAAAACTAAACCTAATCCTAACCCTAAGCCTCACCCTCACCCTCACCCTATCCTTAACCATAATTATAATCCTAGTCCTAACTCTAACCCTCCTGCTCACCCTCACTATAATTCTAACCCAAACCCTAACCCTCACCCTCACTCTCACCTAACTCTAACCCTAACCCTAATCCTAATTCTAACCCTCACCATCACCCTAACCCAAAATGTACCCCTAACCCTAATCCTAACCCAGACCCTCAACTAACCCTAAACCTAACCCTAACCCTTTCTCTAACCCTAAACCTAGCCCTCACTCTCACTCATACCCTCAACCTCAGCTAACTGTAACCCTAACCCTAATCCTAAACCTAACCCTCACACTCACATTCACCCTAACCCTAACCCAAACCCTCACCCTCGCCCTAAGGCTAACCCTAACCCTCACCCTCACCCACACCCTAAACTTTAACCTCACCCTAACCCTAACCCTAACCCTAAAACTACCCCTCAGCCTAACACTAACCCTCATTCTTAACCCAACCCTGTGCTAATACAAATGCTCATTCTCAACATAAGCCTCAGCCTAAACCTTACCCTCACAATAACCCTAACCCTCACCCTACCCCTTCTCACCCTAAGCCAAACCCTAACCCTAACCCTAAACTTCACCCTAATCCTCACCCTAACCCTCACCCTAACCCTAACCCTAACCCTCAACCTAACCCTCACCCTAAGCCTAAACCTAACCCTAACATTCACCCTCAAACTAAATGTCAATAAAACCCTTACCCTCACCCTAATCCTAACCGTAACCCTAACCCTAACCCTCACCCGAACCCTCACTCTCACCTTCACCGTCACACTAAACATCACTCTAACCCTAACCCTCACCCTAACCCTAACCCTAACCCTCACCCTAACCATAACCCTCAACTTAAACCTCACCCCCACCCTAATCCTCACCCTAAACCTAACCTTAACGTTTCCTAAACAAAAACATCACCCTCACCCTAAACCTAACCCTAAACTTAAATTTCACAGTCACACTCACCCTCACCCTCAGCCTCAACCTAACACTAAACCTAATCCTAACTCTAAACCTGACCCTTACCCTAACTCTAACCTGCACCCTATCCCAAACCTAACAATCATCCTAACCCTAACCCCAATGCTAACCCTAACGCTCACCCTTAACCTAACCCTGACCCTATCCCTTACACTTAATCTAACCCTCACACTCACCCTAACCCTAACCCTTACCCTCACCATTACCCTATCCCTCACCATCAAACTAACCCTCACCCTAATCCTTACGCTCAACCTAACCCTCACCCAGCCCTTACAAGCACCCTAACCCACACCCTAACCCTCACCCTAACACTAACGCTAACACTAACCCTCAGTCTCAACCTAACACTTACCCTAAACCTTATCCTCACACTAACCCAAACCCTAATCGTAACCCTCACAGCAAGCCTAACCCTCATCCTAACCCTAAACCTAACTCTCACCCTAACCTTCACCCTAACCCTAAACCTAACCCTAACCCTCAACCTAACCCTAACCCTCAACCTCACCCTAATCCTCACCCTAAACCTAACCCTAAACCTAACCCTAACCGTCACCCTGCCACTCACCCTCACCCTCACACTAAACCTCACGCTCAACCTCACCCTCACCCTAACCCTCACCGTCTCCCTAAACACCACACTAACCCTAACCCTCACACTAACCCTAAACGTAACCTAACCTTAAACTTAAACCTAACCCTTACCCTAACCCTAATCCTAAGCCTAACCCTCACCCTAACCCTAACCCTAACCGTAAGCCTCACCCTAATCCTTACCCTAACCCTAACCCTTACCATAACCCTAACCCTAATCCTAACCCTCACCCTAAACCTTATTCTAACCTAAACCCTCACCCTAATCCTCACCCTAACCCTTATCCTCACACTAACCCTAACCTTAATCCTCAGCATCACCCTCACCCTAACCCTAAACCTAAAACTAACGCTCAACCTAAACCTAACCCTTACCCTAACCCTAAAACTAACACTCACACTAACCCTCACCCTAACCCTAACACTAACCTCACCCTCACCCTCACCCTCACCCTAACCCAAACCCTAACCCTAACTCTCACCCTAAACCTAACCCGAATCCTAACCTTAACCCTCACCATCACCATCACCCTCACCCTAACCATCAACCTCAAACTCACCTTCACCCTAACCCTCAAACTAACACTAACCTTCACCCTAACCCTAACCCTCTCCCTAACCCTAAACTTACATCTCATCCTAAGCCTCACCCTAAACCTAACCCTCACCCTAAACTTAATCCTAACCCTCACCGTCACCCTAATCCTCACCCTAAACTTAACCCTAGCCGACACCCAAACCCTGAACCTCACCTGAACCCTCACGCTCACCCTCACCCTAAACCTCCACCCAAACCTCAGCCTCATGGTAACCCTCACCCTAAACATAACACTTAACCTAAACCTCACCCTCACCCTAATCTTCACCCTAACCCTAACCCTAACCCTTACCTAACCAAAACCCTCGACCTCACTCTCACACTCATCCTAACCCTCATCCTCATCGTAGACCTCACCGTAAACCTAAACCTCACCCTAAACCTAACCCTAACCCTCATCCTAAACCTAAACCTAACCCTCACCCTAACCCTAATCCTAACCCTAACCCTAACCTTCACCCTAAATCTATCCCTTACACTAACCCTAACCCTAACCCTAAACCTCACCCTAACCCTAACCCTAACCCTAAACGTCACTCTCACCCTAAACCTAACCCTCACCATAACCCTAACCCTTACCCTGGCCCTAACCGTCACCCTAATCCTAACATTCACCCTAACCCTAACCCTACCCCTTACACTAACCCTCATCCTAACCCTAACCCTAACCCTAACCCTCACCCTAACACTAACCCTAACCCTACCCCTAACCCTCAAAAACACCCTAACCCTCACCCTAACCCTAATGCAAACCCAAACCCTAAACCTCACCCTAAACCTAACCCTAACCCTAAACCTCACACTAACCCTAACCATCACTCTAACCCTAAACTTCATCCTATCCCTGACCCTCACCCTAATCCTCACCATAACCCTAATCTTGACCGTTACCTAACCGAAACGTTCACCCTCACTCTCACCCTCACCCTAACCCTCAACCTCACATTAGACCT
The DNA here is from genome assembly GCF_024711535.1 of Dipodomys merriami. Classification (NCBI taxonomy): domain Eukaryota; kingdom Metazoa; phylum Chordata; class Mammalia; order Rodentia; family Heteromyidae; genus Dipodomys; species Dipodomys merriami. The sequence continues at coordinate 3,577,652 of NW_027206257.1, forward strand.
CACCATAAACCTTACCCTAAACCTAACAATAACCCTCACACTAACCCTCACCGTCACCCTAAACGTAACCCTAAGCCTTACCCTCACCCTAACCCTAACCCTAACTCTAACCCTCATACTAACACTAACCCTCATCCTAGCCCTAAACCTCACCCTCACCCTAAACCTCACCCTAATCCTTACCCTCACCCTAACCCTAACACTAACTCTAACCCTCAAACTAACCCTAAACCTCATCCTAAACCTCACTCTAAAACTTACCCACAACCTAGCCCTAACCCTAACCCTAACCTTAATCCTAATATTAACCCTAACCCTCACCCTATCCCTCAACCTAATCCTAACCCTAACTCTAACCCTAACCGTCACCATAAATCTCACCCTTACCCTAAGCCTAGCCCTCACCCTAACCCTCACTCTATCCCTAACCCAACCCTATCCCTCACTCTCACCCTAACCCTCACACTCACACTCACCCCAACCCTAACCCTAATAGTCACCCGAACCCTCACCCTAACCCTAATCCTAATCATAAACCTCAACCTCACCCTACCCCTTATTCTAACCCTATCTATCACCCTCACCCTAACCCTCACCTTAACACTTACCCTCACCCTAAATCTAACCCTCACTCTAACTCTAACCCTCACACTAACCCTAACCTTAACCCTCACCCTTTCCTTAACCCTAATATTAAACCTAAACTTCATGCTAAGCCTCAAACTAACCCTAATATTAACCCTAACCCTCACCATCACCCTAACCCAATCCCTAACACTAAACCTAACCCTAACCCTCACCCTAACACTAATGCTAACCCTAACCATCACCCTCACCCTAAGCCTCACCCTAACCCTTATACTCACCTTAACTCTAACCCTAATCCTGACCCTAAACCTCACAAAAAAACCTATCACTCAGCCTACCCCTAACCCTAACATTCACCCTAACCCTAACCATAACCCTCACCCTAACCCTCACCTTAAACTTTTCCCTAACCCTAAACCTCATCCTATCCCTAACCCTAACCATAACTGTCACCCTCACACTAAGCATAACCCTCATGCTAACACTCTCCATCACTCTAATCCTCACCCTAATCCTAACCCTAAACCTCACCCTAACCCTAACCCTAACATTAATCCTAACCCTCACACTAAACCTCAACCGAACCCTACCCCTACCCCTACGCCTAACCCTCACCCTAAACCTCACACTTACCCTAAACCTCACCCTCACCCTAACCCTCACCCTGACCCTTACCCTCACGTTATCCCTAAAACTAAACCTAACACTAAACCTCACACTAAACCTATCCCTCACCTTCCCCCTAACCCTAACATTCACCCTAAAACTAAGCCTAACCCTCACCCTAACCCTCACTGTAAATTTTACCCTAACCCTAAACCTATCCCTAACCCCAATTCTCACCCTAACCCTAACGCTAACCCTCACCTTCACCGTAGCGCTCACTCTAACCCTCAATCAAACCCTAACCCTCACCGTAACCCTAACCCCTACCTAATACTAACCCTCACCCTCACCCTAACCCACACCCTAACCCTAACACTAACCAAAACCCTCACCCTAACCTCACCCTAACCCTAACCATAACCCTAATCCTCACCCTCACACTAAACCTCATCTTAACCCTAACACTAACCCTCACCCTCACCCTAAACCTCACCACAACTCTTACCCTCAAACTAACCCTCACCCTATCACTCACCCTAACCCTCACCCTAAACCTTACCCTAACCCTAACCCTTACCCTTACCGTAACACTTACCCTAACACTAACCCTCAACCTCACCCTAAAACTTACCCTAGACCTAACTCTAACACTAACCAAAACCCTCACACTAACCCTCACCATAACTCTAACCCTCACCCTACCCCTAACCCTAATCCTAACACTCAACCTCACCCTAACCCTCACCTTAACACTTACCCTCACCCTAAACCTAACCGTAACCCTCACCCTATCCCACACCCTAACCTTAACCCTAACCCTCACCCTCACTCTAAACCTTACCCTCACCCAAGCCCTAACCCTAACCCTCACCGAAACCCTCACCTTAAACTTAACCCTAAACCTAACCCTAACCTTCACCCTAACTCTCCCCATAACCCTAAACCTAACCCTAATCCTCACCCTAACACTAAACCTAACCCTAAACCTTACCCTCACTCTAATCATAACCCTAACACACACAGTAACCCTAACTCTCACCCTAACCCTAACCCTATCCCTCCCTGTAACCCTCGCCTAACACTAACCCTAAACCTAAACCTCACCCTAACCCTAACCCTACCCCTCATGCTCACCCTAACCTTCAACCTCACACTAACCCTCAGCCTAACCCTAACCCTCACCCAAACCCTAACCCTCACGAGAACCCGAACTCTCACCCTCAGCCTCACCATCACCCTAAACATCCCACTAACCCTAACCCTCACCCTAACCCTAAAATTAACACTCAGTCAAAACCTAACGGTCACCTTAACCCAAAACCTCACCCTAATCCTCAAACTAACCCTAACACTAACCATTACCCTAACCCTAACCCTCACCCTCAGCCTCACCCTCACCCTAACCCTAACCCTCACCCTCACCATCACCCTAAACATAACACTAACCATCACCCTCACCCTAATCCTTAACCTCACCCTAACCGTCACCCTAATCCTAACATTAACCCTAACTCTACCGCTTACCCTAACCCTCATCCTAACCCTAACCCTAACCCTCACGCTAACCCTAACCCTAACCCTACCGCTAACCCTCAAAAACACCCTAACCCTGACCCTAACCCTAATGGAAACTGGAACCCTAAAACTCACCCTAACCCTAACCCTAAACCTAAACCTCACACTAACCCTAACCATCACTCTAACCCTAAACTTCATCCTATCCCTGACTCTCACCCTAATCCTCACCCTAACCCTTATCTTAACCCTTACCTAACCGAAACGCTCACCCTCACCCTCACCCTCACCCTAACCCTCAAACTCACATTAGACCTCACCATAAACCTTACACCTTAAACCTTAAACCTAACAATAACCTCACACTAACCCTCACCGTCAACCTAAACCTAACCCTAAGCTTTAGCCTCACCCTAACCCTAACCCTAACTCTAACCCTCACACTATCACTAACCCTCATCCTAACTCTAACCTTCACCTCACCCTAAAGCTCACCCTAATCCTTACCCTCACCCTAACCTAACCCTAACTCTAACCCTCAAACTAACCTTAACCCTCATCCTAACCCTCACTCTAACACTTACCCACAACCTAACCCTAACCCTAACCCTAACCCTAAACCTAACCCTAACACTAACCCTAACCCTAAACCTAATATTAACCCTAAACCTCACCCTATCCCTCAACCTAATCGTAACCCTAACCCTAATCCTAACACTCACCCTAAAGCTCACCCTTACCCTAACCCTCAACCTCAACCTAACCCTCACCTTAACCCTTATCCTCACCATCAGCCTCAGCCTAAAAAAAACCATAACCCTAAACCTCACCATCACCCTCACCCTAACCCTAACCCTAACCCTCATCCTAACCCTAACTCTAACCCTCACCCTCACCCTCAGCCTAACACTAACCCTAACCCTAAAGCTAAACCTAACCCTCACCCTCACTCTAACCCTAACCATACCCCTCACGCTAAACCTCATCCTAACCCTAACCCAAACCCTAACCCTAAACCTCACCTTCACCTTCAGCCTAAGCCTAATCCTAACCCTCACCCTCACCCTAACTCTCAAACTAATCCTAACCCTCCCAATAACCCTGAACCTCACCCTAATCCTAACCCTAACCCTCACCCTCACCCTAACACTAATATTAACCCTAACCCTCACCCTATCACTCAAACGTAATCCTAACCATAACCCCAACCCTAAACCTCACCCTCACCTTCAGTCTAAGCCTAACCCTAACCCTCAACCTCACCCTAACCCTCACACTAACCCTAACCCTCACCGTAAACCTAACCCTACCCCTTACCATAAACCTCATCCTATCCCTAACTCTAAACCTAACCCTCACCCTAACCCTAACTCTAACCCTAACCCTCAAACAAATACTAACCCTCACCTCAACCTCACCCTCAACCTAACCCTAAACCTAACCCTAAAGATAAACCTAACCCTCACCCTCACCCTAACCCTAACCATACTCCTCACCCTAACCCTCATCCTAACTCTAACCCAAACCCTAACCCTAACCCTCACCCTCACCCTCAGCCTAACCTTAACCCTAATCCTCACCCTCACTCTAACCCTCAACCTAACCCTAATACTCACAATAACCCTTAACCTCACCCTAATCCTAACCCTAACCCTCACCCTAACCCTAACCCTAACACTCACACTAACACTTACCGTCACACTAACACTCACCCTAACACTAACCCTAACCCTAACCCTAACCCACCCCATAAATCTCAGCCTCACCCTAACCATCAACCAAAACCTAACCCTCAACCTAACCCTCACCACAACTCTAAACCTTACCCTAATCCTCACCCTCACCCTAACCCTCACCCTAACCCTTACCCTCACCCTAAGCCTAACCGTAACAATCACACTAACCCTTAATCTCACCCTAAACCTAACCCTAACCCTCAACCTAGCACTCATCCTAAACCTAACCCTAACCCTGACCCTCACCCTCACCCTAAACCTAACACTAACCATCACCCTCACCCTAATCCTTAACCTCACCCTAACCCTAACCCTTACCCTTACCCTAACCGTCACCCTAACCCTAACAATAACCCTAACCCTCATCCTAACCCTAACCCTAATCCTAACCCTCACCCTCAACCTAAGGTTAACCCTAAACATAACATTAACGCTCACCTTCACCCAAACTCTAACCCTCAACTTCACCCTAAGCCTAAGCTAAACCTAATCCTCATTCTAACCATCACTCTAACACTCACGATTACCCTAAACCTCGCTCTCATCCTAACCTTCACCCTAACCCTCACCCTAACCTATCCCGAACCCTAACCCCTAGCCCAACCCTGTCACTAACCCTCATCATAACCCTCACCCTCACCCTCACCCTATCCCTTACCATAACGCTAACCCTATTGGTCACCCTCACAGTAACCCTCACTTTAACCATAACTCTAACCCTAACCCTATCCCTAACTCTAACCACCACCCTAACCCTAACCCTAACCCTGACCCTACCCCTCACCCTATTCCTAACCCTAATGCACACACTCAACTTAACCATAACCCTCACAATCTCTCTCACCCTCAGCATAAACCTAAGACTAACAATAACCATAACCCTAACCCTCACACTCACCCTCACCCTAAACCTAATCCTAAACCTAAACTTAACCCTCTCACTCACCCTCACCCTCACCCTCACGCTAATCCTTTCCCAAACCCTCAACCGAACCCGAACCCTCACCCTCACCCTAAACCTCAACCTAAACATCTCGGTAAACCTAACCCTCACCCTGAACCTTAGCCTAACCCTGACCCTAAACCTAACGCTCACCCTCACCCTCACCCTCAGGTTCACCCTAAATCTAATCCCAACCCTAACAGTCACCCTCACCCTCAAACTAACCCTACCCCTAACGCTAACCCTCACCCTAACCCTATCCTCCAACCTAAATCTAACCTTCACCCTAACCCTAACGCTAACCCTCACCCTAAACCTAACCCTCACCCTAACCCTAACCATCACGCTCACAGTCACCCTCAGCCTAACCCTATCCCTAAACCACACACTCACACTCACCCTCAATTTAACCCAAATCCTAATCCTAACCCTCACCCTAACCCTCCCCCTAGCCCTAACACTCATACTAACCCTAAACCTCACCCTAAAACTAACCCTCAACCTAACCCTTACTCTCACCCTAACACTAAGCCTAAACCTAACATGAACTCTCACAGTAACCCTATACTTCACCCTAACCCTAACCCTCACACTAACCCTAACCCTCACCCTAACCGTAACCCTATCCCTACCACTCACCCTAACCCTCACTCTAACACTAAACCATAACCCTCACCCTCACCTTCACTCTCACAGTCACCCAACCCTAACCCTCACCCAAACGCTAACCCTCACACTCTCCCGATCCCTCACCGTCACTCTAACACTCACCCTCATCCTCATCCTAACCCTCACCCTAAACCTACCCCTATCAGTCACCCTCACCCTCACCCTCAGACTAACACTAAACCTAACAGTACTCCTAACCCTAAACCTCACCGAAATCCTGAGCTTAACCCTAAACTAACCCGCACCTTCAACCTAACCCTATCCCTCACTGACACCATAAAATTCACCCTAACCCTAATCCTAACCCTAACCCACACACTCACCCTCACCCTAACCCTCACGCTAAACCTAACCCTAACCCTCACCGTCACCCTAACCTTTAACTTTACCCTCACCCTAACCCTCACACTAACCCTAACCCTCACCCTAACCCTAACCCTCACCCTAACCCTAACCCTAACCCTCACCCAAACCCTCACCCTCATCCTAGCCCTCAACCTAACCCTAATCCTAACCATAACACTCACCCTAAGCCTAAACCTCAACGTAAACCTAACCGACACCCTCATCTAACCCTCACCCTAACCCAAACCCTAACCCTCACCCTAACCCTAACCCTCACCCCAACACTTACCCTCAACCTAACCCTCACTCTAACGCTAACCCTAACGCTAAACCTCACCTCACCCGCAACCTCACATTAACCGTAACCTTAACCCTAACCCTAACAATAACCCTCACCCTAATCCTAACCCTCACCCTCACCCTAACCCTAACCGTAACCCTAACCCTAAACTTCACCCTATCCCTCACCCTAACACTAACCCTAACCCTAACCCTCACCCTCACCCTCACCCTAAGCCTCACTGTCACCCTCACGCTCAACCTCACCCTAACACTAACACTAACCCTCACCCTAAACCTATCTCTCACCCTAACCAAAAACCTCACAATCACCCTCACCTCACCTCACCCTAACCCTCACCCTAACCCTCACCCGATCCCTAACCCTAACCCTCAAACAAACCCTTACACTCACTGTAACACTAATCCTAAACCTAACACTAACCCTCACCCTAAAAATAACCCTGACCCTAACCCTAACCCTCACCTCACCCTCAGCCTAACCCTCAGACTAAGCCTAACCCTAAACCTAACCCTCACAGTCACCCTCACCCTAACCCTAACCCTAAGCCTCACCCTCACCCTCAACCTCATTCTAAACCTAATGCAAACTCTCCAACCAACACTCACCCTCACCCTCAACCTAACGCTTAACCTCACCCTAAACATCACCCTAACACTAATCCTCACCCTAATCCGCAGCATAACCCTAACCCTCACCCTAATGCTAAACCTCACCCGAACCCGAACCCTAACCCTCACCCTAACCCTAACCCTCATACTCATCTAACCCTCAACCTAACGCACACCCTAACCCTCACCCTAACCCTCAACCTCACCCTCACCCTAACCCTAACCCTAATGCTCACACTCAACATAACACTAACGGTCACACTCACACTCACCCTCAGCTTAAACCTAAGCCTAATAATAACCCCAACCCTAACCCTCACAGTCCGCATCACCCTAAACCTAATCCTAACCATAAATCTAACGGTCTCACTCACCCTCACCCTCAACCTAACCCTAACCCAAATCCTCAACCGAACCCTCTCCCTCAACCTCAACCTAACTCTCACCCTCCACCTAAACATCACCCTAAACCTAACCCTCACCCTAACAGTTAGCCTAACCCTCACCCTAACTCTAACCCTCACCCTCACCCTCACCCTCACCCTAAACCTAATCCTAACCCTAACCCTCAACCTCAACCTCAACCTACCCCTAACCCTACCCCTAATGCTAACCCACATCCTAACCCTAACCTCCAACCTAACCCTAACCCTAACCCTAACGCTAACCCTCACCCTAACCCTAACCTCCAACCTAACCCTAACCCTCACCCTAAACCTAACGATAACCCTCACCGTACCCCTAACACTCACCCCAACCCTTACCTTCACCCTAACACTAACCCTCACGCTAACCATAACCCTCACGCTCACAGTCACCCTCAGCATAACTCTAAACCTAAGCCTAACCCTATCCCTAACCCTCACACTCACCCTCACACTAAACCTAACCCTAAGTCTCACCCTCATCATCAACTTCGCCCTAACCCTAACTCAAACCCTTAAATGAACACTCAGCCTCACTCTCACACTCACCCTAACCCTCACCCACACCCTAAACATCACCCAACCCGAACGCTCACCCTAAACCTCACCCTAGCCCTAACCCTCATTCTAACCCAAAACCTCACCCTAAACCTAACCCTCAACCTACCCTTTACCCTCACCCTAACACTAAGCATAAACCTAATATGAACCCTCACAGTAACCCTAAACCTAACCCTAAACCTAAGCCTCACACTAACCCTAACCCTCACCCTAACCCTAACCCTAACCCTATACCTCACCCTACCACTCACTCTAACACTCACCCTCATCCTCAACCTAACCCTCAACCTAACCCTAAGCCTAACCCTCACCCTAACCTTTAACCTTACCCTCACCCTAACCCTCACAGTAACCCTAAACCTCAACCTAACCCTAAACCTAACAGTTACCCTCACCCTGACAATCACCCTCAGCCTAAATGTAAATCTAACCCTACTCCTAACACTAACCTTCACCTTCACCCTCACACTAACCCTAAGCCTAACGCTCACACTCACCCTCACACTCACCCTAAGCCTCACTGTCAACCTCAGGCTCACCCTAATGCTAACCCTAACCATAAACCTAAACCTAAACCTCACCCTAACCGTCACCCTAACCCTTACTCTAACACTCACCCTCACCCTAAACTTTAACCTTACCCTCACCCTAACCCTCACACTAAACCTAACCCTCAACCTAACCCTAAGCCTCACCCTAACCCTAACCCTCACCCTCACCCTAGCCCTCACCCTAACCCTAATCCTAACCATAACCCTCACCCTAAACGTAACCCTCAACCTAACCCTAACCCTCACCCGCATCTAACCCTCACCCTAACCCAACCCTAACCCTCACCCTAACCCTAACCCTGACCCTAACCTAACCCTAACACTCAGCCTAACCCTCACACTAACCCTAATGCTAACACTAACACTCACCCTCACACTAACCCTCAACCTAACCCTTAAACTCTCCCTAACCCTAACCCTAACACTATCCCTAAACCTCACCCTAAACCTCACCCTAACCCTAACCCTCCCCCCAACACTTACCATCACCTTAAATCATATCCTAACCCTGACCCTAATGCTAAACCTCACCTAACCCGCAACCTCACCTTAACCGTAACACTCACAATAACCCTCACCCTAACACTAACCCTCACACTAACCCTCACCCTCACCCTCACCTTAACCCTAACCATAACCCTAACCCTAAACCTCACCCTAACCCTCACCCGAACCCTAAACCTAACCCTGACCCTCTCCCTAACCATTAGCCTTACGCTCATGCTAATCCTCACACTAACCCTAACCCTCACCCTAACCCTAACCCTAACCGTCACTCTCACCGTGACGCTCACCCTCAGCCAAACTTTAAACCTAACGAGATTAATAACACTAACCCTCAACTTCACCCTCACACTAACCCTAACCCTAACCCTTATCCTAACCCTCACACTCACCCTCACCCAAAACCTAAGCCTCACTGTCACCCTCATGCTAACCCTCACCCTAACCCTAACCCTAATCCTCATGCTAAACCTATATCTCACCCTAACCATAAACCTCACAATCACCCTCACCCTCACCTCACCCTAACCCTAAACCTAACCCTAACCCTCACCCTAAACCTCACCCTAACGCTAATGCTAACTCCAACCCTCACACTCACCCTTAACCTCACGCTAACCCTTACTCTCACCGGAAATCTAACCCTAACAATAACCCTCACCCTGACCCTAACCCTCACCCTAACCCTAACTCTAACCATAACCTGCACTCTAACCCTCACTAAAAACCTAAACCTAACCCTAACCTTCATCCTAAACCTCACCGTAAACAAACCCTATCCCTAATCCTAATGCTAAACCTAACGCTCATTCTAACTGTAACTCTACCCCTCAAACTAATTCTCATCCTAAACTGAACACTAACCCAAACCCTCACCCTAACCCTAACTCTAACACTCAACCTAACCCTAATCCTCACCCACATCCTCAGACTCATCCTCAGCCTAAAGATAAACCTAACCCTAGTCCTAACCCTAATCCTCACCCTTATCCTAAATCTAACCCTAACTTTCACTCTCACCCTCACCCCCACCCTCACCATAACCCTAACACAAACCCTAACCCGAACCCTCAACCTAACCCTCATCCTCACCCTCTCCCTAACCCTTAACCTAACCCTAACCGTAACCCTTACCGTAACCCTAAACCTCACCCTCACTCTAACCCTATCCCTAACCCTAACCCTCACACTCACCATAACCCTCACAGTAAACCTTTCCCTCACCCTAACCCTCATCCCAACCCTCAACCTATCACTAACCCTAACCCTCAACCTAACCCTTACAGTCACTCTAACACTAAGCCTAAACCTAACACTAACTGTCACACTAAACCTCACCCTAAATATCACACTATCATTAACCCTAACCCTAACCTTCACCCTAACCCTAACCCTCACCCTCACCCTCAGCCTAAAGCCTAACCCTAACCCAAACCCTCAGTGTCACCCTCAACCTAACCCTAACCCTAAGCCTCACCCTCACCCTCAACCGCACTCTAAACCTAACGCATACCCTCAAATCAACCCTTGCCCTCACCATAAACATCACCATAACCTTAACACTAACCCTAATCCGCACGATAACCCTACCCTCACCCTAAAGCTAACCCTCACCCTCACCCTCACCCTAACCCTCACCCTAACCCTAACCCTCACCCTCATCTAACCCTCATCCTAACCCAAACCCTAACCCTTGCCCTAACCCTCAACCACAACCTCACCCTAAAACTAACCCTAATGCTCTCACTCAACATAACCCTAACCCTGACAATCACCCTCACCCTCAGCTTAAACCTAAGCCTAACAATAAACCTAACCCTAACTCCCACACTCACCCTCACCCTAAACATAATTCTAACCCTAAACTTAACCCTCTCACTCACCATCACCCTCAACCTAACCCTAACCCAAACCCTCAACCGAAGCCTCACCCTCACCCTAACTCTAACCCTCACCCTCAACCTAAACATCACCCTAAACATAACACTCACCCTAACCTTAGCCTAACCCTCACCCTAACCCTAACCCTCACCCTGACCCTCACACTCAGGCTCACTTTAAACCTAATCCTAACCCAAACCCTCACCCTTACCCTCAACCTAACCCTACCCCTGATGCTAACCCTCACTCTAACACTAACCTCCAACCTAACCCAAACCCTAAACCTAACGCTAACCCTCACCCAAACCCGAACACTCACCCCAATCCTTACCCTCACCCTAAGCCTAACACTAATGGTCACCGTAACCCTAACCCTGAAGCTCACAGTCAGACTCAGCCTAACCGTAAACCTAAGCCTAACCCTAACCCTAAACCTCAAACTCACCCTGACCCTAAACCTAACCCTAAGTCTCAACCAAACCCTAACCCTAACCTAAACCCTCAACTGAATCCTCACCCTCACCCTCATCCTAATGCTCACCCTCACCCTAAACATTACCCTAACCCTAACACTGAACCTTACTCTCACACTAGCCCTAACCCTCATACTAACCCTAAACCTCACCCTAAACCTAACACTCAACCTAACACTTACCCTCTCCCTAACACTAAGCCTAAACCTAACATGAACCCTCACAGTAACCCTAAGGCTCACCCTAACCCTAACCCCCACACTATCCCTATCCCTCACCCTAAACCTAACCCTAACTCTCACCATAACCCTAACCATCACCCTCACCCTCAACCTCAGCCTAACACTTAGCCTAAGGCCTAACCCTAACCCTAACCCTCACAGTCACCCTCACCCTAACTCTAACCCTAAGCCTCACCCTCACGCTCAACCTCACCCTAAACCTAACGCAAATCCTAAAACCAACCCTCAACCTCACCCTAAACATCACCCTAACCCTAACCCTCACCCTAATCCGCACTCAAACCCTAACGCTCACCCTAACGCTAACCCTCACCCACACCCTAACCCTAACCCACACCCTAACTCTAACCCTCAACCTCATCTAACCGTCACCCTAAACCAAACCCTAAACCTCAACTTAACTCTCATTCTCAACCTCACCCAAAATCTAACCCTAATGCTCACACTCAAAATAACCCTAACCCTCACACTCACCCTCACCCTCAGCTTAAACCTAAGCCTACCAATAACCCTAAACCTAATGCTCACACTCACCCTCACCTTAAACCTAACCCAAACACTAATCCTAACCCTCTCACTCACCCTAACCCTAACCCAAACCCTCAACCTAAACATCAACCTAAAACTAACCCTCACCCTAAACCTTAGCCTAACCCTCAACCTAACCCTAAACCTCACCCTCACCCACAGGCTCATCCTAAACCTAATCCTAAACCTAAACCTCCCCCTCCCCCTCAACCTAACCCTACCCCTAAAGCTAACCCTCACCCTAAACCTAACCTCCAACCTAAACCTAACCCTAACACTAACGCTAACCCTCACCCTAACCCTAAGCCTCACCCTAACCCTAACCATCATGCTCACAGTCATCCTCAGCCTAACCCTAAACCTAAGCCTAACACTATGCTAATCCTCACACTCACTGTCACACTAAACCTAACCCTAAGTCTCACCCTCACACTCAACCTCACCCTAACCCTAACCCAAACCCTCAAGTGAAATCTCACCCTCACCCTAACACTCACCCTCACCCTAAACATCACCCTAACCCTAACCCCCATCCTTAACCTCAATCTAGCCCTAACCCTCATACTAACCCTAAACCTCACCCTAAACCTAACCCTAAACCTAAAACTTACCCTCCCCCTAACACTAAGCCTAAACCTAACATGAACCCTCAATGTAACCCTAAACCTCACCCTAACCCTAACCCTCACACTAACTCTATCCCTCACCCTAACCCTAACCCTACCACTCACCCTACCCCTCAGCCTAACCCTAAACCCAACCCTAACCCTAACCCTCACTGTCACCCTAACACTCACCCAACCCTAACCCTCACCCAAACCCTAAACCTCATACTTTCCCAAATCCTCACCCTCACCCTAACACTCACCCTCATCCTCACCCTAACCCTCACCCTAAACCTAACCCTATCAGTCACCTAACTCTAAACCTAACACTACTCCTAACCCTATACCTCACCCAAACCCTCAGCTTAACCCTAAACCTAACCCTCACCTTCACCCTAACCCTAGCCCTCACCGACACCCTAGCATTCACCCTAAACCTAAACCTAACCCTAAACCTCACCCTAAACCTAATGCTAACTCTAACCCTCACACTCACCCTAACCCTCACCCTGACCCTAACCCTCACCCTAACCTTTAACCCTAACCCTAAACTTTACCCTAACCCTCATCCTAATCCTATCTCTAAACCTAATCCTAACACTAACAATAACCCTCATCCTACCTCTAGCCCTAACCCTAACCCTAAACCTCAACCTCACACTTATCCTCACCCTAAACCTAACCCTCACCCTAACCCTAACCCTCATCCTAACCCTCATCTTAACCGTCTCCCGAACCCTGAACCTAACCCTATCCCAAACCCTAACTGTAAACCTAAACCTCACCCTCACCCTAACACTAACCCTAACCCTAACCCTGACACTCAAACTAACCCTCACCCTAAACCTTACCCTCACCCTAACCCTCATCCTAACCCTCACCCTATCCCTAACCCTAACCCTCAAACTAACCCTAAACCTCACCCTAACCCTAACCCTACCCATCATCCTAAGTCTCAACCTAACCCTTAACCTAACCCTGACCCTAACTCTAACCGTAACATTAACCCTCAACCGCACCCTAACACTCACTTTCACCCTAACCCTTACATTAAACCTAACCCTAACACACACCTTACCTCTCAGTCTTACCCTCACCCTCAACTTCAGCCTAAACCTAAGCATAAGCCTAACCCTAACCCTAACCCTCACACTCACACTCAGCCTAACCCGAACTCTAAATCTAACCCTAACCCTAATTCTAACCCTAACCCTCACCTTACACCTCACACTAACCCTAAACCTAACCCTCACAATCACCCTAACCCTAACCCTCACACTCTCCCTCACCCTCAGGTTAACCTAAGCCTAACATTAACCCTAAACCTAACCCTCACACTCACCCTCACCCTAAACCTAACCCTAACACTCAACCTAACACTCAACCTCACCCTAACCCTAATTCCAACGCTCAACCAAACCCTCACCCTCACCCTTACCCTCACCCTAAAAATCACCCTAAACCTAAGCCTTACCCCAACCATTAGCCTAAACCTCACCCTAACCCTCACCCTCACCCACAGGCTCACCCTAACCCTAATCCTAACCCTAAACTTCACACTCACCCTTATCCTCATCTTCTCCCTAACCCTTACCCTAACAATAACCCTAACCTTAACCTTAAACCTAACCCTTACCCTAACCATAACCCTCACAGCTAGCCCTGCCCCTCACCCTCAACCTCAACTTAACCCTAAGCCTAACCCTAAACCTCACACTTACCCTCACCTTAATACTAAACCTAAAACTAAACCTCACCCTAACAGTAACCCTAACACTCACCCTCACCCTAACCCTCACCCTTACTTTATCCTCACCCTAAACCTAACCCTCACATTAACCTTAACGCTCACCCTAACCCTAACCCTCACCCTAACCCTAAAACACGCTAACCCTAACCCTAACCCTCATCCTCACCCCAACCCTACTGCTAACTCTAACACTCACCCTAACCTTCACACTATCACTTACCCACACCATAAACCTAAACCTAACCCTCACCTTCACCCTAAACCTCACCCTAACCCTAACCCTAACCCAAACACGAAACCCTTAACCTAAACCTAAACTGAACCCTAACCCTCACCAGAAACCTTAACCCTAACCCTAAACCTAACCCTCAAGCTAATAGTCACCATAACCCTAACCCTATCCCTAACCCTAATCCTCACCCTAACCCTCACCCTAAACCTTATCCTCACCGTCACCCTAACCCTAACCCTAATGCTAAACCTCACAATAAATCTAACCTCAACCTAAACCTAACCTTAGCCCTCACCCTAACCCTCATCCTAACCCTTAACCTAACCCAAAACCTCTCAATAACCCTAATCCTAAACCTAACCCTCACCCTCATCATAACTCTAACCCTAACCCTAACCCTAACTCTCACCCTCACCCTCACCCTCACCCTAACCCTAATCCTCACACTAACCATAACCCTAACACTTAAACTAAAACTAACGCTAAACCTCAATAACCCTAAACCTAGACCTAACCCTAAACCTTACCCTTACCCTAACGCTAACCCAAACCCTCACCCTAACCCTAACCCTCACCCTAAATCTAACCCTCACCCTAAACCTTACCCTGACCCAATCACTAAGTATAACCCTAACACCAACCCTCACACTAACCCTACCGCTCAGCCTAAACCTAACCCTCAACCTAAACGTAACCCTAACCCTAATCCTCACCCTCACTTATCCCTCACACTAACTCTTTTCCTAACCCTAAACCTAACCCTCACCCTAACCCAACCCTCTCCCTTTCTGTAACCCTCACCTTCACTAAAAACCTCACCCTTACCCTTACCTTTCCCTCACCCTTAACCTCACACTAACCCAAAACCTCACCCTAACCTAAACAAAACACTCACACTAAACCTCACCCTAACCCTAATGCTAACCCTAACATTCACCCTCACCCTAAACCTCACCCTAAACCTTAACCTCACCCTAAGCCTAACCCTAACCCTCAATCTCACCCTAAACCCCACCCTAAGCCTAACTCTCACCCTAATCCTTACCCACACCCTAACCCTCACCCTAACATTAACCCTAAGCTAACCCTTAACCTCACCCTAATCCACACTCTCACCCTAACCCTAATCCAAACCCTAACCCTCAACCTAACCCTCACCCTAACCCGAACCCTAACCCTAACCTTCACACTAACCCTAACCCTCACCGTAACTTTATCCCTACCCCTCACCCTAACTCTAACCCTCACCCTCACCCTAAACCTAACCCTAACCCTAACCCACACCCTCACCCTCACCCTCATCCTCACCCTAACCCTAAACCTAACCCTAACAATAACCCGAAGCCTAAACCTAACCCTCACCCTAACCCTAACCCTCAAGCTAAACCTCATCCTCACCCTCACCCTCACCTTAACCCTAAGCCTAACACTAACCCTCACCCTCACCCTCACATTAACACTAAAGCTAAGCCTAACCCTCACCCTAACAGTAACCCTAACCCTCACCCTCACCCTAACCGTCACCCTTACTTTATCCTCACCCTAAACCTAACCATCACATTAACCCTAATGATCACCCTAACCTTAACAGTACCCCTCACCCGAACCCTCACCTTAACTCTAACCCTAAACCTAACTCTAACCCTAAACCTAACCCTAACTCTCAACCTTACCCTAACTCTCACCATCACCTGAACCCTCACCCTAACCCTCACTCACCCACACCCTAACCCGAAAGCTCACACTCACCCTCACCCTCACTCTCACCTAATCCTCACCCTAACCCTAATGATTATCTAACAAAGACCCTCACCCTCACCCTCACCTTCACATTAACCCTCACCCTCACCCTAGCCCTCACCCTAAAAGTAACCCTAACCGTAAACCTGACCGCACCCACACCCTCATGCTCAGAGTTACCCTAACCCCACCCCTAATCCTAACCCTAATGATCAACCTCATCATAACCCTCACCATAACCCTTAACCTCACACTCATCCTAACCCTAACCGTAACCCTCTCACTAAACCTAACCCTAACCCTAAACCTAAACCTACCCCTCACCCCAAACCACAACCTAAACCTAACCCTAACCCTCACCCTAAGGCTAACCCTAACCCTCAACCTAATCCTATCCCTCATCCTAAACTTCACCTTCACACCAAACTCAATGTAACCCTAACCCTAAGCCTCACCTTAACCCTAAACTTCACCCTAACCCTAATACGCACCCTAGCCCTCACCCTAACCCTTACCCTAACCCTCCCCCTCACCCTAAACCTAACCCTAACCCTCACCCTCACCCTAACCCTAAACCTAAACCTAACCCTCACCCTAACCCTCATCCTAATACTAACCCTAAACCTAACCCTCACCTTTACCTTAACCCTCACCCTAACCCTTAACCTCATCCTCACCATAAACCTCACACTAAACCTAACCCTCAACCTAACACTAACCCTAACCCTCACCGTCACCCTCACCCTCACGCTAACCCTAACCCTAACCCTCACCCTAACCCTAAAACTCACCCTAACCCTAACCCTAACCCTCGCCCTCACCCTCACCCAAAACCTACTAATAACTCTAACACCCACACTAAACCTCATGATATCACTTAAACACACCATAAACCTAAACCTAACCCTAACCCTCACCCTCACCTTAAACCTCACCCTAACCCTAACCCTAACCCAAACACGAAACCCTTAACCTACCCCTAAACTGAACCCTAACCCTCACCCGAAACCTTAACCTTAACCCTAAACCTAACCCTCAAGCTAACAGTCACCCTATCCCTAACCCTATTCCTAACCCTAATCCTCACCCTAACCCTCAGCCTAAACCTTATCCTCACCCTCACCCTAACCTAAACTTAACCCTAAACCTAAACTTACCCCTCACCCTAAAACTCATCCTAACCGTAAACCTAACCCCAAACCTCTCCCTAACCCTAATCCTAACCCTAACCCTCACCCTCATCATAACTCTAACCCTAACACTAACCCTAACCCTATCTCTCACCCTCACCCTCACCCTCAGCCTAACCCTAACCCTCACACTAACCCTAACCCTCACGCTAACCCTCACCCTAATCCTCAAACTAACCCTAACCCTAACCCTTACACTATCCCTAACCCTAAACCTCACCAAAACCCTGAATAACCCTAAAACTAGCCCTAAACCTAACCCTTACCCTTACCCTAACCCTAACCCAACCCTCACCCTAAACCTAACGCACACCCTAAACCTAACCGTCACCGTAATCCTTAACCTCACCCTAACACTAAGCCTAACCCTAATACCAACCCTCACACTAAACCTAACCCTCAGTCTAAATGTCAACCTCAACCTATACCTAACACTAATCCTAATCCTCACCCTCACCTTACCCCTCACACTAACCCTTTTCCTAACCCTAACCCTAATCCTCAACCTAACCCTAAACATCTCCCTTTCCGTAACCTCACGCTCACCAAAAACCTCACCCTTACCCTGACCTTACCCTGACCCTAACCCTCACACTAACCCAAAACCTCACCCTAACCTAACCAAAACACTCACACTAAAACTCACCCTAACCCTAATGCTAACCCTAACACTCACCCTCACCCTAAACCTCACCCTAAACCTTAACCTCACCCTAACCCTAACACTAACTCTCAACCTCACCCTAAACCTCACACTAAGCCTAACCCTCAACCTAACCCTTACCCTCACACTAACCCTCACCATAACCCTAACCCTATGCTAACCCTTAAACTCACCCTAACACTCACTCTCACCCTAACCCTAATCCAAACCTTAATCCTCAACCTAACCCTCACCCTAACCCTAACTTTCACACAAATCCTTACCCTAAACCTAACCTTAACCCTACCCCTCACCATAAATCTCATCCTAACCATAAACCTAAGCCTAACCCAAACCCTAAACATCACCCTAACCCTAACCCTCACCCTCATCCTCACCCTTAACGTAACCATAAACCTAACCCTACACCAAAAAAATAACCCTAAACCTAACCCTTATCCTAACCCTCACCTTCACCCACACCCTAACCCTAGCTCTCACCCTTAACCTAACCCTCACCCTCAACTTAACCCTAATCCTAACCCTAAAATTTGTGCTCACCCTAACACTAAACCTAACACTAAAACTAAGCGTTACACTAACCCTAATCCTCAGCCTAACTCTAACCCTCACCCTAACCCTATCCCTAACCCTAACCCTCACCCTCACCCTAGCCCTCACCCTAACCCTAATCCTAATCCTAACCCTCACCCTAAACCTAACGCTCACCCTGATTCCAAACCTCAATCTCACCGTCAGCCTATCCCTAACCCCAAACTTAACACTCACCCTAACCCTCACCCTTACTGTAAACCTAAACCTAACCCTCACCCTAACCCACACCCTTACCATAATCCTTACACTCACCCTAACCCTCACACTTACCCTTACCCTCACACTCTACCTAACCCTCACCCTAACCCTAATTCTCACCCTAACCTTACCCTAACCCTCACAATAACCCTCACCCTAACGATAATGCTAACCCTAACACTCACCCTGACCCTAACCCTCACACTAACACTTAACATCACCCTAAACCTAAACCTATCCCTAACCCTCAACCTAATCTTTACCCTCAACCTAACACTAAGCCTAACCCTAACACTAAACCTCACACTAAACCTCAACCTCACCCTAGCCCTCAGCCTAACCCTAATCCTAACCCTAACCCTCACCCTAAACCTAACCCTCAACCTAACACTAACCGTCACCCTCACCTAACCCTCACCCTAAACCTAAACCTAACCCTCACCATAACCTACACCTTAACCCTAACCCTTACCTTAACCGTAACCATAACCCTAACCCTTACAATAAAACTAAGCCTAACCATAAACCTAATCCTTACCCTAACCCACACCGTCACCCTCAGCCTCACCCTAACCCTAACTCTAAACCTAAACCTCACACTCAACCTAACCCTAATTCAAACACTAACCCTAACCCTAAACCTCACCCTAACCATAACCCTCACCCTCACCCTCACTGTAACCCTAACCCGAAACCTAACAATAACCCTAAAACTAAACCTAACCCTCACCCTAACCATGACCCTCACCCTAAACCTAACACTCACCCTAACACTTACCCTCAAGCTTACCCTAACCCTAACACTAACACTAACCCTAACTGTAACCCTAACTCTCACCCTAACCCTAAACCTCACCCTACCCCTAACCCTCACCCTCACCCTACCCCTAACCCTAACCCTAATTCAAACCCTAACCCTCACCCTAACCCTAACCCTCATCCTCACCCTAAACATCACACTAAACATAACCATAATCCTCAATATAACCCTCAACCTCACCCTAACCCTCACCATAACCCTTATCCTAACCCTCACACTAATAGTAACCCTCACCCTGAGGGGAACACTCACACTCAGCCTAACCCTCAGCTTAACTCTTACCATCACCCTCATCCTAACCCTCACCCTAACCCTAACCTTCATCCTAACACTCACCCTAACCCTAATCCTATCCATCAACCTAACACTAACCCTCACCTTCACCCTCACCCTCAGCCTAACCCTATGCCTAAGCCTAAGCCTGAGCCTAACCCTAATCCTCACCCTCACCCTAGCCCTCACCCTAATCCTAACCCTAATCCTCATCCTAACCCTCATCCTAACCCAAACACTAACCATAACCCAAAACATATTCCTCACCCCCAAACTAACCCTCAGCCTAAACCTACCCCTAACCCTCAACCTAACCCTAACCCTCACCCATACAGTAACCCTAACCCTAACCCTCACCCTAACCCTAAAACTAACCCAAACCCTAATCCTAAACCTAACCCTAATAATCAGCCACACCCTCACCCTAACCCAAACCCTAGCCCTAACCGTCACCCTAACCAAAAGTCTAAACCTAATGCTCACACTCACACTCACCCTAACCCTAATCCTAAACATAACCCTATCCTTAACCCTAACCCTCACCCTAACACTCACCATAGCCCTCACCCCAACACTAATCCTAAACCTAAACCTCATCCTAACCCTCACCCTAAGCCTAAACCTACCCCTCACCCTAAACCTAACCCTAACACTAATCCTAACTCTAACCCTAAAGCTCACCCTCACCCTAACCCTAACCGTAACTCAAAACCAAACCCTAAACCTAAACCTCATCCTAACCCCAACCCTAAACCTCACCCTCACCCTAGCCCTAACCCTAACTCTAACCCAAAACCTAAACATAAACCTCATCCTAACCCCAAACCTAAACCTCACCCTTACCTTCACCGTAACTGTAACCCTAACCCTAACCCTAACAATAAACCTAACCCTAACCCTCACCCTAACCCTAACACTAACCCTCACACTAACCCTAAGATCACCCTAACCCTAAACCTCACCCGAACACTAACCCTAACCCTCACCCTCTTCCTAGCCCTCACCCTAAGCCTAACCCTCATCCTCACCCTAAACCTCACACAAACCCTAACACTAATCCTCAATCTAACCCTGACGCTCACCCTAACACTTACCCTAACCCTCACCCTAACACTAACCCTCACCCTTACCGTAACCCTCACACTTGGCCTAACACTCACCTTTACCCTTACCGTGACCCCCACCCTAAACTTCACCCTGACCCTAAACCTCACCCTAAACCTCACCCTAAACATAACTCTACCCCTAAACCTCACCCTCACACTAACCCTAATTCTAACCATAACCCTAACACTTAAGCTCACCCTAACCCTAACCATCACCCTCACCCTCACAGTAACCGAAACCCTAACCCTAACCCTAACAATAACCCTCACCCTAAACCTAACCCTCAACCTAAAACATACCCTCACCCTAACACTAACCCTAACCCTAACACTAACTCTCACACTAACCCTAGCCCTCACCCTAATCTTAAACCTCACTCTAACCCTAACCCTAACCCTAACCCTGACCATCACCCTAACGCTAATTCTAACCCTCACCCTCACCCTAACCCTAATCCTCATCCTCACCCTAAACCTCACACTAACCATAACCCTAAACCTCAATCTAACCCTCACCCTAACCATAACCCAAAACCTTACCCTAACCCTCATCCTAACCCGAACCCTCAACCTTATCTTAACCCTCACCCTCAGCCTAACCCTGATACTCATCCTCACCCTAAACCTCACACTAAACCTAACATTAATCCTCAATATAAGCCTCACCCTTACCATAAACCGAACCTTTACCCTAAACCTCACCCTAACACTAACCCTAACACTAACCCTAACTCTAACCCGAACCCTAACCCTAAACCTCATCCTAAACCTAAGCCTAACCCTCACCCTCACCGAAACTGTAACCGTAACCCTAACCCTAAAAATAAACATATCCCTAACCCTCAGCCTAACAATAACCCTCACCGTAACCCAAAGCCTCACCATAACACTTACCCTCACCCTAACACTAACCCTAAACCTAACACTAACCCTCACACTAACCCTAACCCTAAACCTAACCCTAAACCTCAACCTAACCCTCACCCTCACCCTTACCCTAACAATAACACTAACCCTAACCCTAACCATCAACCTAACCCCAATCCTAAACCTAACCCTCACCCTCAGCCTAACCCTAAGTCTCAGTGTAACCCTAAGTCTAAACCTAACCCTGACCCTATCCCTCACACTCACCCTCACCTGAAACCTAAACGTAAACCTAACTCTATCCCTAAACCTCAACCTAACCCTCACCCTCACCCTGACATTAACACTAACCCTAACCCTAAACCTCACCTTAACCCTCCCCCTAACCCTAACTCTAACCCTAAACCTCACCCATACCCTAACCCTAAACCTAACCCTAACCCTAAACCTAACCCTCAACCTCACCCTACCCTAACCCTCACCCTCACTCTCAACCTAACCGTAACTCTAAAATTAACCCTAACAATAACACTAACCCTAACCCTAAACCTAACCATAACCCTCATCCTCAGCCTCACCTTCTCGGCAAACTTAACCCTAACCATAGCAATAACGATAAACCTAAAACTAAACCTAACCCTAATCCTCACCCCCACCCTCACCCTCAGCGTAACCCTAAGCCTAACCCTAACCCTAACCATCACTGTAACCCTAACCCTAACCCTAACCTAACCCTAAACCTAACCCTAAACCTAACCCTAATCCTCAGCCTCACCCTCACCCTAACCCAAACTATAAACCTAATCCTCACCCTAACCATAAGCCTAAACCTAAACCTAACCCTAACCCTCATCCTCACCCTCACCCTAACCCTAATCATAAACCGATCCCTATCACTAACCCTAAACCCCAACCTAACCCTCACCTAACCCTAACCCTAACCCTCACCCTCACACTAGCCCTCACCCTAAACCTAATTCTAACCCTCACCCTCACCCTAACACTAACCCTCATCCTCACCCTAAACCTCACACTAACCCTAAACTGAATCCTCAATCTAACCCTAACCCTAACCCTAACCCTAAACCTTAACCTAACCCTAAACTTAACCAAACCC
This sequence comes from Dipodomys merriami, assembly GCF_024711535.1. Lineage (NCBI taxonomy): Eukaryota > Metazoa > Chordata > Mammalia > Rodentia > Heteromyidae > Dipodomys > Dipodomys merriami. The sequence goes on from NW_027206257.1 coordinate 3,601,287, forward strand.
TCACACTTAACTTAACCCTCATCCTCAGCCTAAATCTCACCTTTACCTTTACCATCTTAATCACCATAACCATCACCCTAACACTAAATCTCATGCTAACCCTCACCCTAACCGTAAACCTACCCAGGATCATAAACCTAACCCTCACCCTCAACCTCATGCTCAGCCTAAACCTAAGCCTAAGCCATAGCCTAACCCTCACCCTCACCCTAGCCCTCACCCTAACCCTAATCCGAACCATAAACCATATTTTATTCCTCACCGTAACCCAAACCCTAACCATCACCCTAATCCTAATCATCACCCAAACTCACCCTCAGCCTAACCCTAAGCCTAAGCCTAAGCCTAACCCTAACCCTCACACTCACCCTCACCCTAAGCCTTATCCGAACCCTAACACTAACCCTAAACCTAAGCCTCAACCTAACCCTCACCCTAACCTTAACCCTAACACTAACCCTAATCGTAACCCTCGAAATAACCCTACCCCTAAACCTAAATCTAAACCTAAACCTCACCCTCACCCTAACCCTATTCCTAACCCTATCCATAACCCTAACACTCTCCCTAACTCTCAACCTAAACCTAACCCTAAACCTCACCCTCACCCAAAACCTAACTCTGACCCTCACCCAAACTCTAAACCTCACACTAACCATAACCCTGACCTTCACCCTCACCCTCACCGCAACCCAAACCCTATACCTAAACCTAACAGTAACCCTAACACTAATCCTAACCCTCACCCTAACCATAAACCTCACCCTAACCCAAACCATCACCCTAACACTTACCCTCACCCTCAAACTAACCCTAACCCTAACACTAACCATCACACTAATCCTAACCCTAACCTAACCCTAAACCTCAACCTAACCCTCACCCTCACTCTAACCCTAACACTGACCCTCACGCTAACCCTCACCCTAGCCCTCCCCCTAAACCTATATCTAATCCTAAAACTCACCCTCACACTAACATTAACCTTAACCCTAACCCTAAACCCCAATCTAACCCTAATCCTAACCCTCAACCTCACCCTCACCCTCACCTTAACTCTAACCCTAACCCTAACAATAACAATAACCCTAACCCTAACCCTAAACCTAACACTAATCCTCAGCCTTACCCTCACCCTAAAACTAACCCTAACTCTAACGCTCACCCTAACCTTAAGCCTAACCTAAACCTAACCCTAACCCTCACACTCACCCTCACCCTAACCCTAATCCTAAACCTAACACTATCCCTAACCCTAACCCTCAATCTAAGCCTCACCCTAGCCTTTAGCCTAACCCTAATCCTAACCCTAAACCTCATGGTTACCCTCACCCTAACCCTAAACCTAAACGTCACCCTAACCCTAACCCTAACCCTCACCCTCATGCTCATCCTAAGCCTAAACCTAAGCCTAAGCCTAACCCGAACCCTAACCCTCACCCTAACACTAACCCTAACATTATCCGTAAACCTCACTCTCACCCTAACCCTAACACTAACCCTAACCCTAAACTGAAACCTCTTCCTAACCCTAACACTCACGCTCACCGTAACCGTAACCCTAAACCTAACCCTAAGAATATGCCTAACCCTAATCCTCACCCTTAACATAACCCTCACCATAACACTAACCCTCACCCTAACACTTACACTCACCCTAACACTAAACCTACACATAACACAAACCCTCACACTAAACCTAACCAACACGCTAACCATTAACCTCACCCTAATCCTAACCCTAACCCTCATCCTAACGCTAACCCTCATCCTCACCATAAACCTCACACTAACCGAACACTAATCCTCAATCTAACCATCACTCTCATCCTAACCCTAACCCTAACCCTCACGCTAAACCTAACCCTCACCCTAAAACTCACCCTAACCCTAACTCTAACCCAAAGACTCACACTCACCTTAACGCTAACACTCACCCTAATCCTCACACTACCTTAACTCTACTCCTAAACCTCAACCTAACCCTAACCCTCATGCTCACCCTCTCCCTCAGTGAAACCCTAAGCCTAACCCTAACCCTAAACCTAAACCTGACCCTAACCCTAACCCTAATTCTCACCCTCTCCCTCAGCGAAACCCTAAGCCTAACCCGAACCCTAACCCTAACCCTCACACTAACTCTAAACCTTACCCTACTCCTAATCCAAACCCTAAGCCTAACCCTCACCCTCACCATAACACTCACCCTATCCCTAACTCTAACACTAACCCTCACCCTAAACCTCACCCTAACCATCGCCCTAACCCTAACTCTAACCCTAAACCTCACCCTCACCCTAACCCTAACGCTAAACCTCACCCGAACCCTAACCCTCACCCTCACCCACAACCTCACCGCAACTCTAACACTAAACCTAACAATAACAATAACCCTCGACCAAACCCTAACCCTAAAAATAACCCTAACCCTAACCCTCATGCTCATACTCTCCCTCAGCGAAACACTAAGCCTAACCCTAACCCTAAACCTAAACCTCATCCTAACCTTAACCCTAATAATAACCCTAACCCTAACCTTAAACATACCCCAACCCTACCCCTAACACTAACACTAAACCTAACCCTAACCCTAACCATAACCCTCACCCTAACCCTAAAATTACCCTAACACTAACCCTAATCCTCAACCTCACCCTAGCCCCCAACCTAACCCTAACCCTCATCCTCACCCTAAACCTCACCCTAACCCTAACACTAATCCTCAATCTAACCCTCACCCTCACCCTAACCCTAACCCTTATCGCTACCATAACCCTCTCCATAGGCATAACACTCATCTTTAAACTTGCGGTCACCCCCAACTTAACCCTCACCCTAACCCTAACCCTCACCCAACCCTCACCCTAACCCTAACTCTACCCCTCAACCTCACCCTAACCCTAACCCTAACTCTAACCTTAACCTTAACACTAAAAACCTCTCCCTAAACTTAACCCTAAACCTCACCCTCACCATAACCATAACCCTAACCCTAACAATAACCCTAACCCTAACCCTAACCCTAATCCTAACCCTCACAATCACCCTCACCTTAATCCTAACCCTAACCCTCACCCTTCCGTAAACCTAACCCTCACCTTAACCATAATCCTGACCCTAACCCTCATCATAACCCTCCCAATAAACCTAACCCTAACACTCAAGCTAACCCTAACCCTCTCCCTCACCATCACCCTCAGCCTAACCCTTAGCCTAACACTAAACCTAAACCTAACCTTCACCCTCACCCTAACTCTAAAACTAACCCTAACCCTAACCATCACCCTTACCCTCCCCCTAACCCTCTATCTAACCCTAAACCTCACCCTCACCTTAACCCTAACCCTAACCCTAAAGCCCACCCTAACCCTAACTCTCACCCTCACCCCGACCCTTACCTTCACTGTAACTATAACCCTAACCCTAACAATAACACTAACCCTAACCGTAATCATCTCCCTAACCTTAATCCTTACACCCAAACTCAAGCTCAGCCTAAACCTAAGCCTAAGCCTAACCCTAATCCTAACCCTCACACTCACATTCACCCTAACCCTAATCCTAAACCTAACCCTATCCCTAAACCTCAACCTAACCCTCACCCTCACACTAAACCTAACACTAAACCTAGCCCTCAACCTCACCCTAATCCTCCGCCCTAAACCTAAATCTATCCCTAAACCTCACCCTCACCCTAACCCTAACCCTAACCCTAAAATTAAACCTCACCTTAACCCTAATCCTCACCCTCACCTCAATCTCACCGTAACGCTAACCCTAACCCTAACAATAACACTAACCCCAACACTAACAATAACCCAAACCCGAACCATAACCCTCACCCTCCGCCTCACCCTCACTGCAAATTTAACCATAACCATAACACTAACAATAACCCTAACCCTAAACCTAACCCTCACCCTAACCCTAACGCTAACCCTAACCCTCAAACTAACCCTCACCCTAACCCTAATCCTAACTCTAACCTTAACCCTAACCCTAAACCTCAACCTAACCCTCACCCTAAACTATACCCTAACACTTACCCTAACCCTAACCCTAACCCTTGACCTAACCCTCCCATTAACCCTAAATATAACCCTGAAACTAACCCTCACTCTACCCCAAATCCTAACACTAACCCTCAACCTAACCCTAACCTTCAACCTCACCGTAACTATAACCCTCATCATAACCCTCACCCAAACCCTAACCCTAACCCTAAACCTCAACCAAACTCTAAACCTAAACCTCACCCTCACCCTAGTCCTCACCCTAACCCTAATCCTAACCCTAATTCTCATCCTAACCCTCACCCTAACCCTAACCATAACCCTCACCCTAATCCTAAGCCTAACCCTAATCCTCAACCTAACCCTAACCCTCACCATAACCCTAACCCTAACATTCACCCTAACCATTAATTTAACCCGAACACTAACGATCAACCAAACCCTAACCCTAACCATCACCCTCACCCTCATCCTCACCATCAGCTTAACCCTAAGCCTAAACCTAACCCTAACCCTCAAACTCACCCTAATCCTTACCCTAATCCTAATCCTAACACTAAGCCTAACCCTCAACCTCACTCTAACCCTCACTGTAACCTTAACTCTAACACTAACACTAACCCTAACGCTCCTCCTCAGCCTCACCCTAACCCTAACCCTAACACTAAACCTCACACTAACCCTAACCCTAACCTCAGCCTAACCCTAAGTCTAACCCTAACCCTAAAACTAAAAACCTCACCTTACTCCTAACCCTAACCCTCACCCTCACCCTCTCAGTAACCGTAATCCTAACCCTAACCCTAACAATAACCCTAACCCTAATCCTAACCCTCACCCTGACCCTTAACCTAATCTTAACCCTAACCCTCACCCTAACCCTAACCCTCACCCTTACCGTAACCCTAACCCTCATCCTAACCCTCAACCTAAACCTAAAACTCACCCTAACACTAACCCTAAAACACACCCTCACACAATTCCTCACCCTAGCCCTCACCCTAACCCTAATCCTCACCCTAATCCTCATCCTAAACCTCACCCTAACCCTCACCCTAACCCTAACCCTCAACCTAACCCTCACCCTCACCCTAAACTTAACCTGAACACTAACTCTCACCCTAACCTTAACCCTAACACTAACCCTAACCCTAACCCTTAACCTCAACTTAACCCTCCCCCTAACCCTAAATTTAACCCTAAAACTAACCCTCACCCTAACGCAAATCCTAACCCTAACCGTCACCCTAACCCTAACCCTCACCCTTACCGTAACCCTAACCCTCATCCTAATCCTCACCCTAAACCTAAACCTCACCCTAACACTAACCCTAACCCTCACCCTCACCCTAGCCCTCACCCTAACCCTAATCCGAACACTAATCCTCATGCTAAACCTCACCCTAACACTAACCCTAACCCAAACCCTAACCCTCAACCTAACCCTAAACCTCACGCTCAACGTAACCCTAACCCTCACCCTCACCCTCATCCTCACCCTAAACTTAACCTGAACACTAACTCTCACCCTAACCCTCACCCTCACCCTCAGTGTAACCCTAAGACTAACACTAAACCTAACCCTAACCCTCACAATCACCCTAAACCTTAAACTAATAATATGCCTAACCCTAACATTAACCCTCACCCTCAGCCTCAACTTAACCCTAACCTCACCCACACCCCAAACCTAACCCTAACCCAAACCCTAAACCTCAGCCAAACCCTAACCCTAAACCACACCCTCAACATAGCCCTCAACCTAACCCTAATCCTAAACATCAACCTCACCCTAGTCCTCACCCTAACCCTAATCCTAACCCTACCCTCAATCTAACCCTCACCATAATCCTAACACTAACCCTCACCCTAACCCTAAACCTCGCCCTCAGCCTAACCCTAAGCCTAACCCTAACCTATCCCTAACCCTTACACTCACCCGCACACTCACCCTCACCATAAGTCTAAACTTAAACATAACCCTAACCCTAAACCTCACCCTAACCGTAACCCTCACCCTAACCCTAACCCTCACCTTAAACCTCCCCCTAAACCTATATCTACCCCTAAACCTCACCCTCACCCTAACCCTAACCCTAACCCTAACCCTAACCCTACCCCTCATCCTAACTCTCAACCTAACCCTAAACCTAACCCTGATACTAACCCTAACCATAACTCTAACCCTTACCTGCACCCTAACACTCACTTTCACCCTTAAACTTACATTAAGCCTAACCCTCACCCCCAGCCTAACCCTCAGTCTCACCCTCACCCTCAGCCTAAACCTAAGCCTAACTTTAACCCTGTCCCTAACCCTCAAACTCACCCTCACCCTAACCCTAACCCTAAGCCTTACCGTCACCCTCAACCTCATCCTAACCCTCAACCTAACCCTAACTCTCACCCTAACCCTGACCCTCACATTAACCCTAACCCTCACCCTAACCCTAACCCTCAACCAAACCCTTACCTTCACCCTAACACTAAGCCTAACCCTAACTTGAACCCTCACAGTAACCCTAAACCTCACCCTAACCCTAACCCTCACAGTAACAGTAAACCTCACCCTAAGCATAATCCTACCCCTCACCTTACCCCTCACTCTAACCCTAACCCCAACCATAAACCTCGCACTTACCGTCACCCTAACACTCACCTTAACCCTAACCCTCTCTGAAACCCTAACCCTCACACTCTCCAGAACCCTCATCCTCAAATACTCACCCTCACCCAAAACATAATCCTAACAATAACCCTCACCATAACCGTAACCCTAACCCTCACATTGAGTAACCCTAACCCTCACCCTCACCCCAAACCTCACCCTTACCTTATCCTCACCCTAACCCTAACCCTCACACTAACTCTAACCTTAACTCTAAACCTACCCCTCATCCTACCTCTCACCCTAACTAGAACCCTAAAACTACCCCTAACCCTCACCCTAATCCTAACCCTTACCTTCACCCTCACCCTAACCCTCAGCATTACCTTAACCCTAACCCCAAGTTTAACCCTCACCCATACCCTAACCCTTACTCTCACCCTCACCCTAGCCCTTACCCTCATTCAACACATCACCCTACGCCTAACCCTCACCCTAACCCTAACGCTAACACTCACCCTAATCCTATCACTCACCCTAACCCTAACACTCACCCTAACCCTCACCCTAACCCTAACCTCCAACCTAACACTAACCCTCAACCTAACACTAACCCTCAACCTAACCCTAATGCTAACCCTCACCCTAAACCTAACCCTCACCCTAAGCCTTACTGTCACTCTAACCCTAAGCCTTACACTATCCCTAATCCTCACCCTAACCCTAACACTACTCCTCACCCTAACCCTCACCCTAACCCTAAACCCAAACCTAAACCTCACCCTTACCGTCACCCTCACCATCACCCTAACCCTCACCCTTACCCTCACCCTAAACCTAACTCTAACCCTAACCCTTACCCTCAGCCTAACCCTCAACCTGAATCTTAACCTAACCCTCACCCTAACCCTAAACCTCACCTTAACCCTAACTCTAACCCTAAACCTCACCCTAGCCCTTACCCTAACCATAATTCTAACCCTAACCTAACCCTTCAACCTAACCCTAACACTCATCCTCACAATAAACCTCACCATTAACCCTAACCCTAAACCTCAATCTATCCCTCACCCTAACCCTAACCCGAACCCTTACCCTAACCCTCACTCTAAGCCTAAAACTCACCCTTATCTTAACCCTCATCCTCAGCCTATCCTAACCCTCAACTTTACACTTAGCATCATCCTCACCCTCACCCTAACCCTCACACTAACCCTAACCCTCACCGTAGCCCTCACCCTAACCCTAACCCTAACCCTCACCCTCACCCTAACCCTCACCTTAACCCTTAACCTAACCCCCACCCTAATCCTAACCCTCAACCTTAGGGGAACACTCACCCTCAGCCTAACCTTCACCTTTACTCTTACCATCACTCTCACTCTAACCCTCACCCTAACCCTAACTGTCATCCTAACACTCACCCTAACCCTAACCCTATCCATCCACCTAACACTAAACCTCACACTCACCCTCACCCTCAGCCTAACCCTAAGCCTAAGCCTCACCCTAACCCTAATCCTCACCCTCACCCTAGCTATCAACCTAAACCTAATCCTAACCCTAACCCTCATCCTAACCCTCACCCTAACCCAAACGCTAAACCTCACCCAAAACCTATTCCTCACCCCCAACCTAACCCTCAGCCTAACCCTAACCCTAAACCTCAACCTAACCCTAACCCTCACCCATACAGTAACCCTAACCCTAAACCTCACCCTAACCCTAAACCTAACCCAAACCCTAAACCTCACACTAAACCTAATCCTAACTTTAACCCTCACCCTAGCCCTCAACCTAACCCGAATCCTAACCCTATACCTCATCCTAACACTCACCCTAACCCTAAATCTAACCCTCACCATAACCCTAACCCTCACCCTTACCCTCAGCCTAACCCTAAGCCTAAGCCTAAGCCCAACCCTAACTCTCACCCTCACTCACACCCTAACCATAATCCAAAATGTAACCCTATCCATAACCCTAACCCTCACCTTAAACCTCACCCCAACCCTAACTCTAAACCTAAACCTCACCCTAGCCCTCACCCTAACCATAATTCTAACCCTAACCTAACCCTTCAACCTAACCCTAACACTCATCCTCACCCTAAGCCTCACTTTAACCCTAACCCTAATCCTCAATCTAACCCTCACCCTAACCCTAACCTGAACCCTTACCCTAACCCTCACTCTAAGCCTAACACTCACCCTTATCTTAACCCTCATCCTCAGCCTATCCTAACCCTCAACTTTATACTTACCATCATCCTCACCCTCACCCTAACCCTCACACTAACCCTAACCCTCACCGTAGCCCTCACCCTAACCCTAACCCTAACCCTCACCCTCACCCTAACCCTCACCTTAACCCTTAACCTAACCCTCACCCTAATCCTAACCCTCAACCTTAGGGGAACACTCACCCTCAGCCTAACCTTCACCTTTACTCTTACCATCACTCTCACTCTAACCCTCACCCTAACCCTAACTGTCATCCTAACACTCACCCTAACCCTAACCCTATCCATCCACCTAACACTAAACCTCACACTCACCCTCACCCTCAGCCTAACCCTAAGCCTAAGCCTCACCCTAACCCTAATCCTCACCCTCACCCTAGCTATCAACCTAAACCTAATCCTAACCCTAACCCTCATCCTAACCCTCACCCTAACCCAAAAGCTAAACCTCACCCAAAACCTATTCCTCACCCCCAACCTAACCCTCAGCCTAACCCTAACCCTAAACCTCAACCTAACCCTAACCCTCACCCATACAGTAACCCTAACCCTAAACCTCACCCTAACCCTAAACCTAACCCAAACCCTAAACCTCACACTAAACCTAATCCTAACTTTAACCCTCACCCTAGCCCTCAACCTAACCCGAATCCTAACCCTATACCTCATCCTAACACTCACCCTAACCCTAAATCTAACCCTCACCATAACCCTAACCCTCACCCTTACCCTCAGCCTAACCCTAAGCCTAAGCCTAAGCCCAACCCTAACCCTCACCCTCACCCACACCCTAACCATAATCCAAAATGTAACCCTATCCATAACCCTAACCCTCACCGTAAACCTCACCCCAACCCTAACTCTAAACCTAAACCTCACCCACACCCTAACCCTAAACCTCACCCTCACCCTCACCTGAAAGCTAACTCTAACCCTAACCATAACACTCACCCTAACCATAACCCTCACCCTTACGGTAACCCTGACCCTCAGACTAACTCTAACCTTTAACCTTACCGACACCCTCAACCTAACACTCACCCTAACCCTAAACTTAACCCGAAACCTAACTCTCAAACTAACCCTAACCCTAACATTCACCCTAACCCTAACCCTCACCCTCACCCTAAACCTAACACACACCCTCATCCTAACCTTCACCCTAACCCTAACCCTAACCCTAACCCTAACCCTCACTGTAAACCTCACCCTAAACCTATCTCTAACCCTAAACCTCAAACTCACACTGATCCTAACCATAACCCTAACCCTAAACCTCACCCTAACACTAACTATAAACCTCACACTCACCCTAGCCCTCACCCTAACCCTAATCCTAAACCTAACCATCATCCTAACCCTCACCCTACCCCTAACCCTAACCCTAACACTAATCCTCACCCTCAACATAACCCTCAGCCTAACCCTAAGCCTAACCCTAAACCTAACCCTAACCCACACACTCACCATCACCCTAACCCTAATCCTAATCATAAACCTAACCCTAAACCTCAACCTATCCCTAAACCTAAAACTAACCCTAACCCTTACCCTCATCCTAAACCTCACCTGAACCCTAACTCTAACACTAAACCTCACCCTCACCGTAACCCTAACTCTAACCCTAAACCTAACCCTAAACCTCACCCTAACCCTAACCCTCACCCTCACCCTTACCATAACCCTAAACCTCACCCTAAACATAACCCTCACCCTAACCCTAACCCTCACCCTAACACTTACCCTCACACTAACACTAAACCTCCCACTAACTCTAACCCTCACCATAACCGTAAACCTCACCCAAAACCTAGCCCTAAACCTATCGCTCACCATAACCCTCATTCTAATCCTAACCCTCACCCTAACCCTAATCCTCATCCTCACCCTACACCTCATCCTCACCCTACACCTCACACTAACCCTAATCCTAACCCTAACCCTCACCCTCACCCTAAATCTAACCCTAACCCTTATCCTAACCCTCACCCTAACCCTAACCCTCACCCTAACCCTAACACTCACCCTCATCCGAAACCTCAGCCTAACCCTAAGCCTAACCCTAAACCTAACCCTAACCCTAACCCTCAAACTCACCTTCTCCCTAACCCTAATCCTAAACCTAACTCTAACCCTAACACTAATCTGAACCCTCACACTAACCCTCACCCTAACCCTATCTCTAAACCTAAACCTCAAACTCACCCTGACCCTATCCCTAACCCTAACCCTAAACCTCACCTTAACCCGAACCCTAAATCTCAACCTCACCCTAGCCCTCACCCTAACCCTAATCCTAAACCTAACCCTCATCCTAACCCTCAAACTAAACTTAACGCTAATCCTCATTCTAACAATAACCCTCACCCTCAACCTAACCCTCAGCCTAACCCTAAGCCTAACCCTAAACCTAACCCTAACCCACACAATCACCCTCACCCTAATCCTAATCCTAATCATAAATCTAACCCTACCCTTCACCCTAACCCTCACCCTAACCACAAAACTAAAATTAACCCTAACCCTAACCCTCATCCTAACCCTCACCCTAACCCTAACTCTAACCCTAAACCTCACCTTCAAACTAAACATAATTTAAACCCTAACCCTAAACCTAAACCTCACACTAACCCTAACCCTCACCCTCACCCTCACTGTAACCCTAACCCTAAACCTAACAAAAACCCTAAACATAAACCTCACCCTAAACCTAACACTCACCCTAACAATTACCCTCACCCTTACCCTAAACCTAACTCTAACCCTAACCCTAACAGTAACCCTAACTCTCACCCTAACCCTAAACCTCACCCTAACCCTAAACCTCACCCTCACCGTAGCCCTCACCCTAACCCTAATTCTAACCCTAACCCTCACCCTAATACTAACCCTCATCCTCACCCTAAACCTCACACTTACCCTAAACCTAATCCTCAATCTAACCCTCACACTCACCCTAACCCTCACCCTAACCCTTATGCTAACCCTCATCCTAATCCTAACCTTCAACATTACAGGAACACTCACCCTCAGCCTAAACCTCATCTTTACTCTTACCATCACGCTCACCTTAACCCTCACCCTAACCATAATCCTCATCCTAACACTCACCTTAACCCTAACCCTATCCATCAACCTAACACTAACCCTCAACCTCACCCTCACCCTCAGCATAACCCTAAGCCTAAACCTCACCCTAACCCTAATCCTCACCCTCACCCTAGCCCTCACCCTAAGCCTAATCCTAACCCTAACTCTCATCCTAACCCTCACCCTAACCCAAACGCTAACCATCACCCAAAACCTATTCCTCACCCCCAACCTAACCCTCAGCCTAACCCTAACCCTAACCCTCAACCTAAACCAAACCCTCACCCATACAGTAACCCTAACCCGAACCCTCACCATAACCCTAAACCTAACCCAAACCCTAAACCTCACACTAAACCTAACCCTAAATTTAACCCTCACCCTAGCCCTCAACCTAACCCGAATCCTAACCCTATACCTTATCCTAACCCTCAACCTAAGCCTAACCCTAAACCTCACCCTAAACCTAACCCTCACCCTCACCCTCAGCCTAACTCTAAGCCTAAGCCTAACCCTAAGCCTAAACTTCACCCTCACCCACACCCTAACCATAATCCTAAATGTAATCCTATCCCTAACCCTAACCTTTACCCTAACCTTAACACTAACCCAACCCTAACACTAATCCTAACTCTAACCCGCACACTAACCCTCACCCTAACCATAACTCTAACCTTAAACCTCACCCTAACCCTAAGCCTAATCCTCACCCTCACCCTCAGGTGAAACCTAACTCTAACCCTAACCATAACCCTCACCCTCACCCTAACCCTCATCCTTACCATAACCCTCACCCTCAGACTTACCCTCACCGTTAACCTTACCGACACCTTCAACCTAACACAGAGCCTAACCCTAAACTTAACCCAAAACCTAACTCTCACCATAACCCTAACCCTAACACTCAACCTAACCCTAACCCTCATCCTCATCCTCAACCTCACCCTAACCCTAAACCTAACCCTCATACTCACCCTCTCCCTAAACCGAATCCTAAACCTCACCCTCACCCAAGCCCTCACCCTCACCCTAATCCTAAACCAAACCCTCACGCCAACCCTAACCCTAACACACACCCTCACCCTAACCTTCACCCAAAACCTAACCCTAAACCTAACCCTAACCCTAACCCTCACCGTAACTCTCACCCTAACCCTATCTCTAACCCTAAACCTCAAACTCACACTGATCCTAAACCTAACCCTAACCCTAAACCTCACCCTAACACTAAACCTAAACATCACCCTAACGCTATCCCTCAGCCTAAACCTAACCTTAAACCTCACCTTCATCCTAACTCTCACCCTAACCCTAACCCTCACCCTAATCCTAACCCTCACCGTTTGGGGAACACTCACCCTCAGCCTAACCCTCACGTTTACTCTTACCGTCACGCTCACCCTAATCCTCATCCTAACCGTAACCCTCATCCTAACACTCACCCTAACCCTAACCCAGTCCATCACCCTAACCCTAAACCTCACCCTCACCCTCACCCTCAGCCTAACCCAAAGCCTAAACCTAAGCCTAACCCTAACCCTCACCCTCACCGTAGCCCTAACCCTAAACCTGATCTTAACCCTAACCCTCATCCTAATCCTCACCCTAACCCTAAAACTAAACATCACCCAAAACCTATTCCTCACTCCCAACCTCACCCTCAGCCTAACACTAAGCCTATTCCTAACCTTAACAGTAACCCTCACCCTCAGCCTCACCCTCAACTCAAACTTAACCCAAACCAAAACACTAACAATAACCAGAATTTTAACCCTAGGCCTAACCCTAATCCTCATGCCCACCCTCACCCTCAGCCTAACCCTAAGCCTAACCTAGGCCTAACCCTAACCCTCACCATAACCCTAACCCTAACCCTAACACTAATCCTAATCCTAAAACTAATCCTAATAAACAGCCACATCCTCACCCTAACCCAAACCCTAGCTCTCACCCTCACCCTCACCCTAAGCCTAAGCCTAAGCCTAACCCTAACCCTAACTCTCACACTCACACTCACCCTAACCCTCATCCTAAACCTCACCCTATCACTATTCCTAGCCCTGACCCTAACCCTCACCATAGCCCTCACCCGTACCCTAATCCTAACACTAAACCTCATCCTAAACCTAACCCTAACTCTAACCCAAACCCTAAACCTAAACCTCATCCTAGGCCCAACCCTAAACCTCACCCTTACCTTCACTGTAACCATAACCCTAACCCTAACACTCACCCTAACCCTAACACTCACCCTAACCCTCACATTAACCCTAACCATCACCCTAAACTTAAACCTCAACCTAACACTAACCCTAACCCTCACCCTCACCCTAGCCCTCACCCTAACCCTCAGCCTCATCCTCACCCTAAACCTCACACTAACCCTAACACTAATCCTCAATCTAACCCACACCCTCACCGTAACCTTTACCCTAATCCTCACCCTAAACCTAACCCTCTCCCTTACCGTAACCCTTACACTTGGCCTAACCCTCACCTTTACCCTTACCGTCAAACCCACCCTAAACTTCACCCTAACCCTCATCCTCACCCTAACCCCGACCCTAAACATAACTCTACCCCTAAACCTCACCCTCACACTAACCCTAATTCTAACCATAACCCTAACACTAAAGCTCACCCTAAACCTAACCCTCACACTCACCCTCACAGTAACCGTAACCCTAACCCTAACCCTAAAAATAACCCTCACCCTAACCCTGACACTCAACCTACTGCTTACCCTCACCCTAACACTAATCCTAACCCTAACACTAACCCTCACACTAACCATAACCCTCACCCGAATTCTAAACCTCACCCTAACCCTAAACCTCAACCTAGCCCTCACACTAACCCTAATTCTAACCCTCACCATCACCCTATCCCTAATCCTCATCCACACCCTAAACCTCACACTAACACTAACCCTAATCCTCAATCTAACCCTCACCCTAACCATTACCCGAACCCTTACCGTAAACCTCACCCTAACGGTAACCCAAACCCTAACCCTAAATCCAACCTAACCCTAACCCTAAACCTCGTCCCAAAACTAATCCTAAACCCTAATCCTAAACCTAACCCTATCCCTAACCCGAACCTTCACCCTAAACCTCACCCTTGCCCTCACCCTAACTCTAATCCTAAACCTACACTTCATCCTAACCCTCACACTAACCCTAACCTTAACCCTCACCCTAACACTAACCCGAACACTCACCCATATACTGGGCCTAAGCCTAAACCAAAGCCTAAGCCTAACCCTAAAACAAAACCTCACCATAACCCTTACCCTAATACTAACCCTAACTCTAACCCTAAACCTCACCCTTACCCTAAGCCTAATTTTAATCCTAACCCTAAATCTAAACCTCATCCTAACCCTAACCCTAACAATAACCCTAAACCTAACACTAAAAACCTTAGCCTAACCCTAAACCTAACCCTCACCCTCACCCTATCAGTAACCATAACCCTAACCCTAACTGTAACAATAACCCTAACCCTAACCCTAATTCTAACCCTCACCCTCACCCTAAACCTAATCCTAACCGTAACCCTCAACCTAACCCTAAGCCTCACGCAAAACTTAACCATAACCCTAACCCTCACCCTAACCCTAAACATAACCTGAACACTAACACTCAACCTCACCCTAACCCTAACCCTAACCCTCACCCTCACACTAGCCCTCACCCTAATCCTAATCCTAACCCTAACACTCATCCTAACCCTCACCGTAACACTAACCCTAACCCTCACCCTCACCCTAACTCTAAACCTAACCCTAACCCTCAACCTAACCCTAACCCTCACCCTCACAGTACCCCTTACCATAAACCTCACCCTAACCCTAAATTTAACCGAAACCTAATTCTCACACTAACCCTAACACTAACCCTCACCCTAACCCTAACCCTCGCCCTCATCCTCACCCTCAGCCTAACCCTAAGCCTAAGCCTAACCCTAACACTCACACTCACCCTAACACTTACCCTAATCCAAACCCTCACCCAATCCCTAACCCAAACCCTAAACCTCACCCCAACACTAACCCTAACCCTCACCCTCACCTTAGCCCTCACCCTAACCCTAAGCCTAACCCTAATCCTAACCCTCACACTCACCCTAACACTAACCCTAATCCTAACCCTAACCCTAACCCTAACCCTCACCCTCACCCTAACACTCACCTTAAGCCTAACCGTAAAATTAATCCTAACCCTAACCCTAAAACTAAACCTCACCATAACACTAAAATTAACAATACCCCTAAGCCTAAACCTCACCCTAATACTAATCCTAAACCTCAACCTCACCCTAGCCCTCACCCTAACCCTAACCCTCAACCTTACCCAAGACCTCACACTAACCCTAACACTAATCCTCAATCTAACCCTCACCCTCACCCTAACCCTAACCCTATCAATCACCCTAACCCTAGCCCTCACCCTTACCGTAAACCTCACACTCAGCCTAACCATCACCTTTACCCTTACCATCATGCCCACCCTAACACTCACCCTAACCCTAACCCTGACCCTAACCCTAACTCTACCCCTAAACTTTACCCTCAACCTAACCCTAACTCTAACACTAACCCTAATACTAAACCTCACCCTAACACTAACCCTAAACCTCCGCCTCAACCTCATGCTCAGCCTAACCCTAAGCCTAAGCCTAACCCTTACCCTAACCCTCACCCTCACCCTAGCCCTCACCCTAACCCTAATCCTAACCCTAACCCTCATCCTAACTCTCACTCTAACCCTAAACCTAACCATAACCCTAACCCTAATCCTCACCCACACCCTCACCCTCAGCCTAACCCTAAGCCTAAGCCTAACCCTAACCCTAACCCTAAAACTCACCCTCACCTTAAAACTAATCCTAACCCTAACCCTAACCCTAAACCTAAACCTCAACCTAACCCTCACCCTAACCTTAAACTTAACACCAACCCTAACATTAACCCTCCAAGTAACCCTAAATCTAACCCTAAACCTCACCGTCATCCTAAACCTAATCCTACCCTAACCCTAAACCACACCCTAAACCTAACCGTATCCCTCACCCTCACCCTCACCCTCACCCTCACCCTCACCATAACTCTAATCCTAACCCTAACTATAATACTAATCCTAAATTTAAACGTAACCCTAACCCTAATCCTACAATTCACCCTCACTCTATTCCTAATCCTAACCCTAACCCTCAACCTAACCCTAACCCTCGAACTCACTGAAACCCTAACCCTCATCCTAACCCTCACCCTAACCCTAACCCTAATTATAAACCTAACCCTAACACTAACCCTAACACTCACCCTCACCCTAGCCCTCACCCCAACCCTAATCCTAATCCTAACCCTCACCCTCACACTCACCTGCACACTCACTCTCACCATAACTCTAAATTTAACCCTAATGCTAACCCTAAACCTAACCCTAATCCTAACACTAACCATAACCCTCACACTAACCCTCCCCCTAAACCATATCTAAACCTAAACCTCACCCTCACCCTCACCCTTACCCTAACCCTAACCCTAATCCCCACCCTAAACGTAACCCTAACCCTCACCCTCAACCTAAAGGGAATTCTAACCCTAAAATTAACAATAACACTAACCTTATCCCTAATCCTCACCCCCACCCTCATCCTCAGCCTAACCCTAAGTCTAAGCCTAACCCTCACCCTAACCTTCACACTCACCCTAATCCTAAACCTAATCCCAAACCTAAGCCTATCCCTAAATCTCACCCTAAATCTAACCCTAACACTAACCCTAACCCTCACGCTTACCCTCAACCTCACATTAACTATAACCCTAACCCTAACAATAAGAATAACACTCTACCATGACCATAACCATAACCATAACCCTCACCGTTAACCTCACCCTCACCACAAACTTAACACTAAATATAACACTAACAATAACCCTAACCCTAACCCTAACCCTAATCCTCACCCCCACCATCACCCTCAGACTTACCCTCTCACTAACCCGAAACCTAACCCTAACCCTCACTGTAACCCTAACCCTAAAACTAACCCTAACCCTAACCCTAAACCAAACCATAAACCTAACACTAAACCTAACCCTAATCCTCACCCTCACACTCACTCTAACCCAATCCCTAACCCTAACCCTCACCTAACCCTAAGACTAACCCTAACCCTAACCCTAACACACACACTCACTCACCCTAACCCAAATCCTAAACCTGACCCTATCCTTAACCCTAAACCTCACCCTAACCCTCACCCTAGCCCTCACCCTAAACCTAATCCTAACCCTCACCCTTATCTTAACCCTCACCCTCAGCTTAAACCTCACCTTTACCCTTACCATCATCCTCACCCTAACCCTCACCCTAAACCTAAACCTCATCCTAAGACTTACCCAAACAATAAACCTAACCATCACCCTAAACCTAACACTCACCCTCAACCTCATGCTCAGCCTAAACCTAAGCTTAAGCTTAAACCTTATCCTAGCCCTCACCCTCACCCTAGCCCTCACCCTAACCCTAATCTGAAACCTAACCCTCACCCTAACCCTAACCATAACCATAACCCTAACCCTAATCCTCAGCCCTACACTCACCCTCAGTCTAACCCTAAGCCTAAGCCTAAGCCTAACCCTAACCCTCACCCTCACCCTCACCCTAACCTTAACCCTAACACTAACCCTAACCCTAAACCTCAACCTAACCCTCCCCCTAAACCTAAATCTAACCCTAAAACTAGCCCACAACTAAACCCAAATACTAACCCTAACCCTAAGCCTAAACCTCACCCAAACACTAAACCTAACTCTCACCCTCACCATAGCCCACACCCTATTCCTAATACTAACCCTAATCCTCATCCTAACCCTCACCCTAACCCTAACCTTAACCCTCAGGCTGACCGTAACCCTAATCCTTCCCCTCACCCTAACCCTTAACTTATCCCGAACAGTAACACTAACCCTAACCCTAACGCTAAACCTCACCCTAACCCTAACCCTAAACCTCACCCTCACCCTAGCCCTCACCCTAATCTTAATCCTAACCCTAACCATCATCCTAACCCTCACCCTAACACTAACCCTAACCCTCACGCTCACCCTCAGTCTAACTCTAAACCTAACCCTAACCATAATACTAATTCTAAACCTAAACCTAACCCTAACCCAAACCCTAATCCTACCACTCACTGTCATTCTAATCCTAATCCTAAACCTAACTCTCAAACTTACCCTAACCCTCAACCTCACTGTAAC
Source organism: Dipodomys merriami (assembly GCF_024711535.1). Classification (NCBI taxonomy): domain Eukaryota; kingdom Metazoa; phylum Chordata; class Mammalia; order Rodentia; family Heteromyidae; genus Dipodomys; species Dipodomys merriami. The sequence goes on from NW_027206257.1 coordinate 3,620,516, forward strand.
CCTAACAATCATTCTGACCCTCACCCTAACCCTAACCCTAATTCTAAACCTTACCCTAACACTAACCCTAACCCTCACTCTCACCCTAACCATAATCATAACCCTAACCCTCATCCTAACTCTCACCATAACCCTAACCCTAACCATAACCCTAACCCTAATCATCACACCCACCCTCAACCTCAGCCTAACTCTAACCCTAAGCCTAACCCTAACCCTAACCCTCAGACTCACCCTCACCTTAAAACTAATAATAACCCTAACCCTAACCCTAACCATAAACCTCAACCTAACCCTCATCTTAACCTTAAACCTAACACTAACCCTAACATTAACACTCCACCTAACCCTAAATCTAACCCTAAACCTCACCGTCGTCCTAACCCTAATCCTAGCCGTAACCCTAAACCTAAACGTATCCCTCACCCTCACCCTCACCCTCCCCATAATTCTAACCCTAACCCTAACCATAATACTAATCCTAAACCTAAATGTAACCCTAACCCTAACCCTAATCCTATCACTCACCCTCATTCTAATCCTAATCCTAACCCTAAACCTCAACCTAACCCTAACCCTCAACGTCACTGTAACCCTAACCCTCATCCTAACCCTCACCCTAAACCTCACCCTAATTCTAAACCTTACCCTAACACTAACCCTAACCTTCACTCTCACTCTAGCCCTCACCCTAACCCTAATCCTAACCCTACCACTCACCCTAACCCTAAAATCACCCTCACCTTTACCCTCAGCCTAACCCTAAGACTAAGCCTAACCCTAACCCTCACACTCAACCTAACCCTTACACTAATACTAATCCTAACCCTCAGCCTAACCCTCACCCTCACCCTAACCCTAACCCTAACAATAACCCTAACCCTAATCCTCACCCTAACCCTCCCCTTAACCCTAACTCTAACCCCAAACCTCACCCTCACCTAACCCTAAACCTAACCCTAACCCTAACCCTAACCCTAAACCTCTCCCTAACCCTAACCCTCACCCTCAACCTCAACCTCACCATAACTCTAACCCTAACCCTAACAATAAGAAAAATCTTAACCCTAACCATAACCAGAACCCTCACTGTCAGCCTCACCCTCATCACAAACTTAACACTAACCATAACAGTAACAATAATCCTAACCCTAAACCTAACCATAATCCTCACCCCCACAATCACCCTCAGCCTAACCCTAACACTAATCTTAATCCTAGCCCTAACCCTTACCTTAACACTAACACTAACACTAACCCTAAACCAAACCTTAAACCTAAACCTAAACCTAACCCTAATCCTCAGCCTCAACCTCACATTAAACCTAACCCTAACCCTATCCTTAACCCTAACCCACACATTAATCCTCACCTAACCCTAACCTCCCCCTCACCTTCACCCTCAGCCTAACCCAAAGACTAAACATAATCCTCACACTAAACATAATCCTCACCCTAACCCTAATACTAAACTTCACCCTCCCCCAAACACTCACCCTCAGCCTAAATCTAACCCTCATTCTACCCCTAAACCTAATCCTCACACTAACCTGAACCCTAACCCTCATCCTTACCCTAACCCTGACACTAACCCTAACTCTCACCCTCACCGTAAAGCTAACCCTAAACCTAACCCTCACCCTAACCCTCACCCTAACCGTAATGCTAACCCTAACCCTCACACTCACCCTAAACCTCACCCTAACCCTTACCCTCACCGTAAACCTAACCCAACCCTCACCCTCACCCTCACCCTATCTGTCACCCTAACCCTAACCGTAACCCTCACCCTAACCCTCACCCTCGCCCTCATCTTGACCCTAACCTTCACCCTCACCCTCACCCTTAAGCTAACCCTAAAACTAACCCTCACCTTAACCCTCACTCTAACTGTAATGCTAACACTAACCCTAACCCTCACACTCAGCCTAAACCTCCCCCTAACCCTTACCCTCACCGTAAACCTAACCCCAACCCTAACCCTCACCCTCACCTTATCCCTCACCCTAACCTTAAGGCTAATCCTCACCATAACCCTAACCGTAATCCTTACCCTCACCCTAACCCTAATCCTATCCTTAACCCTGACCCTCACACTAACCCTAACCCTCACCCTTACTCTAACCCTCACCATCACCCTAACCTTTACCCTCACCCTAACCCTAATCTTTTCCGTAAAACTAACCCTAGCCCTAAACCTCACACTAAACATAGCCCTCACCCTAACCATAACCCTACCCTCAAATTAACCCTCACTCTAACCCTAACAGTATCCCGCATACTAACCCTAACCCTTACCCTCACACTAACCCTAAACCTATCCCTAACCCTCTCCCTCAACTTAACCCTCACCCTCACCCTAAACTTTACCCTAACCCTAACCCTCAGAGTAATCCTAGCCCTCACCCTAAACCTAACCCTAACCCTCAACTTAATCCTCACCCTAACCGTAAACCTAACCCTCACAATCAACCTAGCCCTCAACCAAAATCTAATCCTAACCCTAACCCTCACACTAACCCTTACCCTCACCCTTACCATAACCCTCATCCTCACAATAACCCTCACAATAACCCTCACCCGAACCCTAACCCTAACCCTCACACTAACCCTCACCCTCACTCTAACACTAACCCTCACCCTAAACCTAAACCTAACCCTAACCCTAACCCTCACCCTCATCCTAAACCTTAATCTCAACCTCAACCTAACCCTTACACTAACCCTAACCCTCACCCTAACCCTCACCCTCAGCCTAACTCTAACTCTAACTCTAATCCGAACCCTCACCTTCAGCCTCACGCTAACCCTAACCCTAAACCTCACCCTCATACTGACCCTCACCCTAATCTTCACCCTCGCACTCAACCTCACCGTAACCCTAAACATAACCCTAAACCTCACCCTAACCCTTACCCTTAACCTCACCCTCAACCTCACCCTAACCCTAACCTTAAACGTAACCCTCACCCTAACCCTAATGCTAGCCCTAACCTCATACTCACCCTAAACCTCACCCTAACCCTTAACCTCACCGTAAACCTAACCCTAACCCTAACCCTAACCCTAACCTTCAACCTAACCCTCAACCTAACCCTAACCCTATGCCTAACCCTCACCCTCATCCTAAACCTCACATTCACCCTAACCCTAACCGTTGCCCTCTCTAAAACCCTAACCCTATCCCAAACCCTAACCCTTACAAGAACGCTAACCCTCAGCCTAACCCTGACCAGAACCCGAACCCGTACCCTCACACTAACCCTAACCATATCCCTAAATCTAACCCTCACACTACCACTTAACCTCACCCTCACATTAACCCGACCACTCAGCCTAACCCTCATCCTAACCTTAAGCCTAACCCTAACCCTCACTCTAACAATAACCCTAAACCTAAACCTAACCCTAACCCTCACACTCACCCTCACCCTCAGCCTAATCCTAACCCTCACCCTCATCCTAACTCTAACCCTAACCCTAATCCTAACCCTCATACTCTCCCTCACCCTCACAGTTACCCTAACCCTAACCCTCACCCTATACCTAACCCTCACCCTAATCCTAACTCTCACCCTAACCCTAACCCTACCCCTCAAGCTAACCCTTACCCTAACCCTAAACATAACCCTCACCCTAACACTAACCCTCACCCCCACCCTAACCCTCACCCTCACCTGAAACCTCAACCACATCCTAACCCTCATCCTCACCCTAAATAAAACCCTAACACTAACCCTCATCTTAAACCTAACCCTAACCCTCACCCTTACCCTCACCCTCACCCTCAGACTAACCTTAACTCTAACCCTAATCCTCACCTCTTGAGTACTACCTCCACTTCTGGCTTTTTGCTTGTTCATGGGAAAGAATAGCATCTATTCTGTTTGTCTGCCTGGGCTGCCTTTGAACTGCATTCCTCCAATCCCAGCCTTCTGAGTAGCGAGGATCACCAGCATGAACCTCCAGTGCTAAGCAGCCTTGCTGATTTTCACAGGAAAAGAATGACTCAGGACCTGCTGTTGTTTAGAGCCCTTCGTTAGCATTTATTTTATAAACCCTCATCTGGTTATTGCTCTACACAGTCTGCACGTATTAACTCACTTGTTTCTTACAACCACCCCAGGAGATAAGGCAACACAGCTCCCCTGAAGCAGACATTGCCATTGACCTGCCTAACCCTAATCCTCTTCTTCACCCTAACCCTTATCATCACCCTAAACCTAATCCTATCCCTAGACCTAACTCTAAATCTAAAGCTCACACTAAAACTAGCCCTCACCCAAACCATAAACCTACACTCACCTTAAGCCTCACCTTAATCCTAACCCTCACCCTAACCCTAACCCTTAGCCTCACCCTAACCCTAACCCTATCCCTAACCTTCTACCTCACCCTAAGCCTCAACATCACCCTAACACTAACACTTACCCTCACCCTAACCCTAACACTAACACTAACCCTAACACTCACACTAACCCTAACCCTCATCCTCACCCTAAGACTCACCCTCACCCTAACACTTACCCTCATTCTAACCCTAACCCTAACCCTAACCGTAAACCTCACAGTAATCCTAACCCTCACATTAAACCTAACCCTATCCCTCAACTTAACCCTCACCCTAACCCTAACCCTAATGCTCACCGTAACCAAAAACCTAACCCAGACCTTCACCCTAAACCTCACCCTAACACTAATCCTAACCCTAACCCTCACCCTAACCCTAAACCTCAACCTAATCCTCACCCTAAACCTCACCCTATCCCTATCCCTGACACAAGCCCTAACACTCAACCTAATCATCACCCTAACCCTCACCCTAATGCTAAACCTAACACTAAACCTCACCCTAACCCTCACCCTAACCCTAAACATAACCCTCAACCTCAACCTAGCCCTCATGCTAACCCTAATCCTAACCCTAACCCTCACCCTAACCCTTACCCTCACCCAAACCATAACCCTCACCCTCACAATAACCTTCACAATAACCCTAACCCAAACCCTAACTCTAACCCTCACCCTAAACCTCACACTCAATCTAACTGTAAACCTCACCCTAACCCTCTCCCTAAACCTAACCCTAAGCCTAACTCTAACCCTCACCCTAAACTTCACGCTCACCCTAATCCTAAACCTAACCCTCAACCTCACCCTAACACTCACACTAAAACTTAAGCTCAGCCCCAACCTAACCCTTACACTCACCCTAACATTCATCCTCATCCTAACTCTAAACCTAACTCTAATACGAACCCTCACCCTCAGCCTCACACTAACCCTAATCCTAAACCTCACCCTCACCCTTACCCTCACCATAACCCTCAACCTCGCCCTCAGCCTCACCCTAAACCTATCCCTAGCCCTCACACTAACCCTAAAACTCACCCTAACCCTAACCCTAACCCTCACCCTCAAACTCACCCTAAACCTAACCCTAAACTTAACCCTCAGCTTAACCCTAATGCTAGCCCTAACCCTCACACTCACCCGAAAACTCACCCTAACCCTTACCCTCACCGTAAATCTAACTCTAACCCTAACCCTCAACCTCAACCTAACCCTCACACTAACCCTAACCCTAACCCTCACCCTAACCCTAAGCCTAACCCTTATCCTCACCCTAGCTCTCACCATAACCCTAATCCTAACCCTAACCCTCACACTAACCCTAACCCTCACCCCAACCCTAACCCTCACCCTCAAACTAAACCTCACCCTAACCCTACTTCTAACCCTCACCCTAACCCTCACCCTATCCCTATCGCTGACACCAACCCTAAACCTCAACCTACCCCTCACGCTAACGCTCACCCTAACCCTAACCCTAACACTAAACCTCACCCGAACCCTCACCCTAACGCATAACCTCACCCTCACCCTAACCCTCACACTTATCCTAACCCTCACCTTAACCCTAAATATAAACTTCATCCTAACCCTAACCCACACCCTCGGCTTAACTGTAACCCTCACCCTAACCATAACCCTATCCATAACCCTCACCATAACCCTAACCCTAACTCTCATCCTCAACCTAACCCTAACCCTAAACCTCACCCTAAACCTCACAATCACCCTCAAAATAACCCTAACTCGAACCCTAAATCTAAACTTCACCCTAACCCTCACCCTCACTCTAACCCTAAACCTCACCCTAACACTCACCCTATCCCTATCCCTGACACTAACCCTAACTCTCAACCTAAATCTCACCCTAACCCTTAAACTCACCCTCACCCTAACCCTCACACTAATCCTAACCCTCACCCTAATCCTAAACTTAACCATCACCCTCAACCTAGCCCTCACCCTAACCCTAACCCTAACCCTCACCCTAACCCTAACCCTAACCCTCACCTTAACCCTAAATCTAAACCTAACCCTAAGCCTATCCCTCACCCTCACCAGAGCCCTCACCCTCACCATAACCCTCAACTTCGCCCTCACCCTCACATTAACCCAAACCCTCAACCTAACCCTCAACCTAACCCTCACCCTAACCCCAACCCTAACACTAAACCTCACCATAACCCTCAACCTAACCCTTAACCTCACCCTCACCCTAACCATCACCTAATCCAAACCCGCACCCTAATCCTAAACCTAAACGTCACCCTCACCCTAACCCATACCCTCAGCCTAACTCTAACCCTCACCCTAACCCGAACCCTATCCCTCACCCTCACCCTAACCTTAACCCTAACGCTATCCCTCACCCTAACCCTGAACCTAACCCTCATCCTCAATCTAGCCCACACCCTAACCCTAATCCTAACCCTAACCCTCAACTTAACCCTTACCCTCACACTAACCATAACCCTCACCCTAACCCTAACCCTAATCCTCACCGTAACCCTCACTCTAAACCTTACCCTCACCCTAACCATAACCCTCAGCCTCACAATAACCCTCACAATAACCCTAACCAGTACCCTAACTCTAACACTCACCCTAACCCTCACCCTCACTCTAAACCTAAACCTCACCCTAACCCTAACCCTAAGCCTTACTCTAACCCTAACCCTAAACCCCTAAACGTAACCCTCACCCTAACCCTAATGCTAGCCCTAATCCTCACATTCACCCTAAACCTCACCCTAACCCTTACCCTCACAGTAAACCTAACCCTAACATTAACCCGAACCCTCAACCTAACCCTCAACCTTACCCTAACCCTATGCCTAACCCAAACCCTAATCCTGAATCTCACCCTCAACCTAACTGTAACCCTTACCTTCTCCATAACCCTATCCCTATCCCAAAACCTAACCCTCAGCCTCACCCTTAACCTCACCTGAACCCAAACCCGTACGCTCACCCTAACCCTAACCCTATCCCTAAACCTAACCCTCACACGAACACTAAACCTCACCCTCACATTAACACGATCCCTCACCCTAACCCTCATCCTAACTGTAAGCCTAACCCTAACCCTCACTCTAAACGTAAGACTAAACCTGAACCTAACCCTCACCCTCACTCTAACCCTCACACTCACCCTCACCCTCAGCCTAAACCTAACCCTAATCCTAACAATAACCCTCACCCTCATCTTAACTCTAACCCAAATCCTAAACCTAACCCTCACACTCTCCCTCACACTCACACTAACCCTAACACTAATCCTCACCCTAAACCTAACCCTTAGCCTAACCCTAACCCGCACACTCACCCTAACCCTCACACTAACCCTAAACATCACCCTAACCCTAACCCTATCACTCAAGCTAACCCTTACCCTAACCCTAAACCTAACCCTCACCCTAACACTAACCCTCAACCCCACCCAAACCCTCACCCTCATCTGAAACCTCAACCTCACCCTAACCCTCATCATTACCCTAAATAAAGCCCTAACCCTAAGCCTCACACTAACCCTAACCCTAACCCTCACCCTTACCCTCACCCTCACCCTGAGCCTAACTTTAACCCTAAACCTAATCCTAACCCTAAACCTCAACGTCACCCTGACCCTCACCCTAAACCTTACCCTCACCCTAACAGTAACCCTAACCCTAACCCTCATACTAAATCTAACCCTCACCATATCCCTAAGCCTACCCCTCAACCTAACCCCCACACTAACCCTAAACCTAACCCTCACGCTAAAGCTAAACCTCACCCTAACCCTAACCCTCACCCTCACCCTCACACTCACCCTAACCCTTATACTCACCTTAAGCCTAACACTAACACTAACCCTAAAACTAAACCTAACCCTCACTCTAACCCTAACTCTAAACTTCACCTTAACCGTAACCCTCACCCTAACTGTCACCCTCACCGTCACCTTAACCCTCACCCTAACCCTAACTCTAACCCTCACCTTAACCGTAACCCTCACCCTAACCCTCACCCTCAACCTAATCATCACCCTAACCCTAACCCTTACTTAGTTGAACCCCTCACCCTCACCTTCACCCTCACCCTAAGCCTCACCCTAACCTTAGCCCTCAACTTAACCCTAACCCTAATACTAACCCTCACCCTCACCCTAACCCTCACCCTCACCAGAGCCCTCTACTTAACCCTAACCCTAATCCTAACTCCCACCCTAACACTCACACTCAAGCTCAGGCTAACCCTCACCCTCATCCTAATCCTAAACCTAACCCTCACCATCACCCTAACCCTCAACCTAACCCACACCCTCATCCTAATCCTAACCCTAACCCTAACCCTCACACTAAACCTAACCCTCACCCTCACACTCACCCTAACCCTCACACTAACCCTAACCCTCATCCTCACCCTAAACCTCACCCTAACCCTAACCCAACCCCTCACCCTAACCCTCACCCTATCCCTATCCCTGACACTAATCCTAACCCTCAACCTAACCCTCAACCTAACGCTCAATCCTAACCCTAACCCACAATCTAACCCTAATCCTCACCCTCAACCTAACCCTTAACCTCACCCTCACCCTCACCCTAACCCTCACACTAACCCTAACCCTCACCCTAACCATAACCCTAAATGTCACCCTCACCCTAACCTTCACTCTCAGCCTAACTTTAACCCTCACCCTGACCCTAAACCTAACCTTCACACTAACCCGAAACCTAACCCTCACACTCCCCCTAACACTCACGTTAACCCTAACGCTCATTCTCACACTAACCCTCACCCTAACCATAACCCTCACACTAAACCTAACACTCACCCTAACCCTAACTCTACCCCTCACCGTTACCCTCATCCTAACCATAACCATAACCCTCACCATAACCCTAAACCTAACTCTCACCCTCAACCTAGCCCTCACCCTAACCCTAATCCTATCCCTAACCCTCACCCTAACCATATCCCTCACCCTTACAATAACCCTCACCCTAACCCTAACCCAAAACCTAACTCCAATCATCAACCCAACCCTAAACCTCACCATCACCCTTTCCCTCACCCTAAAACTCAACCTAACCCTAACTTTAAGCCTAACCCTAACCATCAACCTAACCCTCACCCTAACCCTAATCCTAAACCTAACCCTCATCCTCACCCTTACCCTTAACCTCAGCCTTACCCTAACCCTCACACTAACCCTAACCCTCACCCTAATCCAAAGCATAAACGTCACCCTCAACCTCAAGCTCACCTTCAGACTAACTCGAACCCAAAGGCTAATCCAAACCCTCACCCTCAGCCTCAACCTAACCCTAACCCTAACCCTCATCCTCACCCTAACCCTCAGCCTCGCCCTGACCCTCACACTAACCCTAATCCTAACCTAACTCTCATCCTAACCCTAAACCTCAACCTAACCCTAACCCTAACTCTCACCCTAAACCTAACCCTAAACCTAATCCTAACACTACCCCTCACCCTAACCCTCATGCTAACCCTAAATCTAACCCTAACCCTCACCCTACACCTCACACTAACCCTAACCCTGAAAGTAAACCTCACCCTAAACCTCACCCTCAGCATAACTCTAACCCTCACCCTAACCACAAACCTAACCCTCACACTAACCCTAACCCTAATCCTCACCATCACCCTAACCCTAAACTAATCCTCACCCTAACCCTCACCCTAATACTCACAGTAACCCTAAAACTCACCCTCACCCTAGCTCTAACCCTAACACTCAAAGTAAACCTAACCCTATCCCTAACCGTCACCCTTACCCTAAAGCTCACCCTCACCCTAACCCTAAAACTACCCCTCACCCTAACCCGCATGCTAACCCTAAATCTAAAACTAACCCTCACCCTAACCATCACCCTAACCCTAAATCTTACCCTAACCCTCACCCTAACTCTAACCCTTACTCTCACCCTAAACTAACCTTAATTCTAAGACTATCCCTCAACCTCACCCTAGCCCTCACACTAACCCTAATCCTAACCCTAACCCTCACCCTCACCCTAATCTTCGCCCTAACCCTCACCCTAACAATAGCCCTAACCCTCACCCTAACCCTCACCCTAACCTTAATCCTAAACATAACCCTCACCCTCACCCTAACGCTCACCCTTACCCTTAAACTCAGCCTCACCCTAAACCTCAAACTAAACCTACCCCTCACCCTAACACTAAACATAAATGTCACCCTCACCCTCACCCTCAGCCTCAGCCTAAATCTAACCGTAACGCTAATCCGAAACCTCACACTCAGGCTCACCCTAACCCTAACCCTAACCATCACCCTCACTCTCACCATCACCCTAACCCTCACCCTAACCCTAAACCTTACCCTCAATCTAACCAAACACTATCCCTGAACCTAACACTCACACTAACCCTAAAGCTCACCCTCATCCTAAACCTCTCCCTCACACTAAGGCTTACCCTCACCCTAACCCTAACCCTATGCCTCAACCTAACCCCAACCCTAACCCTCACACTAAACCTAGCCCTCACCCTAACCCTAACCCTAGCCCTCACCTTAACCCTCAACCTAACCCTAACCCTAACCCTAACCCTCACCCTAACCCTTACCCTCACACTAAAGCTAACCCTAACCCTCACCTTAACTTTATCCTCACTGTAACCCTAACCCTGACACTAAATCTATCCCTCACGCCAACTCTAACCCTGGCCCTCACACTAACACCCACCCTAAACCTAACCGCAACCCTCATCCTAACCCTAACACTCACCCTCACCCTAAACCTCACCCTAATCCAAACCCTCACCCTAATCCTAAGCCTAACCCTCACACTAATCCTATCCCTCACCCTAACCCTCACCCTCACCCTAGTCCTCTCCCTAACACTAACACTTATCTAACTGAAACCCTCAACCTAACCCTAACCCGAACCCTAAAAATAACCATCACCCTACCCCTCATCTTACCCTAACCCTAACCCTAACCCTAACCCTAACCCTCACCCTAACCCAAACGCTAAACCGCAGTCTCACATTAACTCTCACACTAACCCTAAACCTAACCCTTACCCTCACCCTCAGGCTTACATTAACCCTAACCCTAACCCTCATACTAACCAAAACCCTCAACCTAACCCTAACCCTACACCTCACTCTAACCCTCATCCTAACACTAACCTAACCCTAAACCTAAACCTAACACTCACCCACACCCTCACCCTCAGCCTAAACCTAACCCTAACCCTAATCCTAAAACTAATACTCAACCTCACTCAAACTCTAGCCCTAAACCTATCCCTAAACCTCACACTAACCCTCACCCTAACCCATATCCTAACCACTACAATAACCCTAACCGTAAACCCAAAACTAACTCTCACCCTCAAATTAACCCTAACCCCAACCCTACCACTCACCATAACCCTAACCTTCACCATCAACCTAATCCTCACCCTAACCCAAATCCTTAGCTAACCGAAAACCTCAATCGAACTCTAAACCTAACCGTAACCCTAACCCTCACTCTACACCTCACCCTAAAACTAACACTAATCCTAACACTCACCCTCACCCTAACCCTAACCCTACCCTAACCCTCAAACTAAACCTATCCCTCACCCTAATCCAAAGCCTAACCCTAACACTCAACCTCAACCTAGCCGTCACCATAACCCCAATCCTAACCCTAACCCTCAAACTAACCCTAACCCTCACCCTCACTTTCACCCTAACCCTAACCCTCACACTAACCCTCATCATAACCCTATCCCTAATCCTAACCCTCAGCCTCACCCTCACCTTCAACCTAACCCAAACACTAACCCTCACCCTAACCCTCACACTAACAGTCACGCTAAACCTAACCCTCACTCTCACACTAAACCTCACCTTAACGCTTACCCTCATCCTAAACCTAACCCAAACCCTAACCCTCACACTAAACCTAACCCTCACCCTAACCCTAATCCTAACCCTCAAGCTAACACTCACCTTAACCCTAACCTTACACCTCACCCTAAACCTAAACCTCACCCTCATCCTAAACCTAACCCTAACCCTAACCCTCACAGTAAACCTAACCCTCACCCTAACCCTAATCCTAACCCTCAAGCTAACACTCACCCTAACCCTAACCTTACACCTCACCCTAAACCTAAACCTCACCCTAATCCTAAACCTAACCCTAACCCTCACCCTCAATCTAGCCCTTACCTTAACCCTAATCATAACCTTAACCCTCAACCTACCCTAACACTCATCCTCACCCTAACCCTCACCCTAACCCTAACCCTCACCCTAACCCTAACCATAATCCTAACACTAACCCTCACTCTCACACTCACCCTAACCCTAAACCTAACCCAAAACCTCACAGTAAGCATAACCATCACTCTAACGCTCACCCTAACCCTAAAGTTCACTCTAAGCCTTACCCTCACCCGAACCCTAAACCTAACCCTGATCCTCACTCTAACCCTAAGCCTAACCCTATCCCTCACAGTACCCCTCTTCCTAACCCTAAACCTAAACCTAACCGTCACCCTCACACTAACCCTAACTCTAACCCTAACCCTAACCCTCACACTAACCCTAACCCTCACACTATCCCTAACCCTACCCCTCACCCTATCCCTCATCCTAACCCTAACCTAACCCTAAACCTAAACCTAACCCTCACACACAGCCTCAACCTCAGCCTAACCCTAACAATGATCCTAACCCTAATCCGGACCATCACCCTCTTCCTAGCCCTAACCCTAAACCTAACCCTCAGCCTCACCCTCAGCCTAACCATAAACCTAACCCTCACCCCAAACCTAACCCTAACTCTCACACTCAACCTCACCCTAACCCTAAACCTAACCCTAACCCTCACCCCAACCCTAACCCTAGTACTAACTCTAACCCTCACCCTCACACTAACCCTCACCCTAACCCTTACCGTCACCCTAACACTAACCCCAAGCCTAAGCCTATCCCTCACACTAAACCAAACCTTCACTCTAACCCTAATCCTACCCTCAGCCTAACGCTCACCATAACCTTTACCCTAAATCTAATCCTCACCCTATCCCTAACCCTAACCCTAACCCTCACCCCCACCCAAGTCCTCACCTTAAACCTACCCATAACCCTCACACTCACCTTATCCTTAATGCTAACCCTAGCCTTCACCCTCAACCTAACACTCACCCTAACCCTTACCCTCACCTTAACCCTCACCGTAACACTAACCCTCACCCTAACACTAACCCTAACCCACACCCTAACACTCAACCTCAACCGAAGCCTCACCATAACACTATTCCTCACTGTCACCCTAACCCTCACCCAAACCCTAAAGCTCACCCACACCTTAACCCTCACCCTCACCTGAACCCTCATCCTAACCCTAACCCTTAACCCTCATCCTCACCCTAAACATAACCTTAACACTAACCCTCACATTAACCCTAAACCTAACCCTCAACCTAACCCTCAACCTCACCCTCACCCTCATCCTAAGCCTAACCCTAACCCTAAAACTAATCCAAAACCTAAACCTCTCCCTCACCTTCACCCTAACCCTAACATTTAGCCTATCCCTAACCCTCACATGCACCTTAACCCTAATCCTAACCCTAATATTAACCCTCACACTCACCCTAATCCTAAAACTAATACTCACTCTGAAACTAACCCTTACCCTAACCCTTATCCTCACCCTAAATCTAACCCTAACCCTAAATCTAACCTTCACACTAAACCTAACCATCATCCTAACCCTAACCCTCACCCTAACCCTCACCCTCACTCCTTCCCTCACCCTAAGCCAAACCCTAACCCTAACCCTAGTCCTAAACCTAACACTTTCCCTCAACCTCACCCTAACCCTAAACCTAACACTCACCCACACCCTAACCCTCACTATAACACAAACTTTCACGCTCACCCTAACCCTCACCCTCACCCTAAACATCACGCTAACTGTAACCCTCACCATAACTCTAAACCTAACCCTATGCCTAACCTTCACTGTCACCCTAATGCTAACCATAAGCCGAACCTTCACCCACAACCTAACGCTCACACTCACCCTCACCCTAAACATCACCGTAACCCTCACCCTCACCCTAAACATAACCCTAACCCTACCCCTCACCCTAACCCTTAACCTAACCCTAACCTGTACACGAAACCTAACCCTCACCCTAACCTTACCGTATCCCTCACCCTCAGCCAAACCCTAACCCTACCACTAGTCTTAAACCTAACCCTTTCCCTCACCCTCAACCTAACCCTAAACCTAACCCTAACCCTCACCCTAACCCTCACCATAACACTAACCCTAACTCTCACCCTCACCATAAACCTAACCCTAACCCTAACCCTCACCCTAACCCTAAAGCTAACTCTGACCCTCACTCTCCAACTAACCCTCACCCTAAACCTTAACCTCACCCTAACCCTAACTGTAACCCTAAAACTCACACTAAACTTAAGCCTCAACCTAACCTTACGCTATCCCTCATCCTAACACATACCCTAACCCTAACCCTAACACTCACCCTCACCCTAACCCTAACCCTAACACTCACCCTCACCCTAACCCTAACCGTCACCCTAACCCAAAACCGCAACCACACCCTAACCTTCACACTCACCCAAACCCTCACCCTCAACCTAACCCTCACCCTCACCCTAAACCTCACCCTAACCCGAACCCAAACCTAACCCTCACCCTAACTTTAACGCTAAACCTGAACCTAAGCCTCAAACTAACCCTCACCCTAACCCTTATCCTCACCCTAACTCTAACCCTAACCGTAATCCTAACCCTCACAATAAACCTAACCCTCATCCAAAACCTAACCCTATCCCTAAACTTAACCCTCACCCTAACCCTAACTCTAACCCTAACCCTCACTGTAACCTTAACCCTAATGCTCACCCTCACCGTAACCCTCATACTAAACCTGACACTCACACAAACCCTATCCCTCACCCTAACCCTCACCCTAACCCTAACCTTCACCGTCACCCTAAACCTAAACCTAACCTCACCCTCACCCTAATGCTAACTGTCACCTAAACCTCACCCTACCCCTAACCCTCAGCCACACCCTAACCCTCACCCTCACCCAAACACTCACCCTCACCCTCAGCCTCACCCTCACCCTAATCCTCAACCTAACACAAACCTTGGCGTAAACGAAATCCTCAACCGAAACCTAACCCCAACCCTAACCCTGACACTCACGCTACCCCTCACCCTAACCCTAACCCTAACCCTAACCCTCGCCCTCATCCTTACCTTCACCCTAACCATTAACCTCAGCCTAACCCTCACCCTAAACCTCACTCTAATCCTAATCCTCACCCTCACCCACACCCTACCTCAAACCTAACCCTAACCCTCACCTTAACCTTTACCCTCAACCTATACCTATCACTGAGTCTCACCCTAACCCTCACCCAAACCATAAAACTAACTGTAACGCTGACCCTCACCCTCTCCCTAACCACCATCCTAACCCTTACCCTCACCCTAACCCTAACCCTCACGCTAACAGTCACCCTCACCCTAACCCAAATTATAATCCTCACCCTAACCCTAACCCTAACCCTATCCCTCAACCTCAAACTAACCGTCACACTAACCCTTACCCTCACCCTAATGCTAAGCCTTACCCTCACACTAACCCTAACCCTCACCCTAACCATAACCCTACCCCTCACCCTAACCCTCATCGTAACCCTAAACTAAACCTAACCCTAAACCTAACCCTCACCTTCACCCTCAACCTCAGCCTAACCCTAACCTTAACCCTAATCCAAACCCTAATCCTCACCCTAACCCTAACCATTATCCTAATTCTAACCCTAATCCTCACCCTAAACCTAACACTCAGCCTAAATTTCACCCTAAACCTAAACCTAACCATAACGCTCACCCTCACCCTAAACCTCACCCTAACCCTTACCCTCAGCCTAACCCTCAGTCTAACCCTCAACCTAACCCTAACCCTAACCCTAACCCTCACCGTCACCCTCACCCTAACTCTCACCCTAATCCTAACCCTAAACCTCACCCTAACCTTAACCTCAACCTGTACCCTGACACTAAACCTAACCCTCACCCTAACATTAACCCTAAAACTAACCCTCACCCTAACCCTCACACTAAACCTAAACGGCACCCTAACACTCACACTCAACCTAAACCTCACCCTAAACCTAACCCTAACTCTCACCCTCAACCTTGCCATCACCCTAACCCTATTCCTAACTCTAACCCTCACCCTAATCCTAACCCACAAACTCACGCTAACACTCACCCTCACACTACGCCTAAACCTACCCCTACCCTGAACCTCACAGTCATCCTAATCCTAACCCTAACCCTCACCCTCACTGGAACCCTAACCCTAACCCTCACCATAACACTAAACCTAACTCTAACCCTAACCCTCACCCTCACCCTTGCCCTCACCCTAACCCTAATCCTAACCCTAAACCTCATATAAACCTCACCCTAACCCAACCCAAACTCTCACCCTAACCCTAACCCTAACCCTAAACCCCACGCTAAGCCTCGCCTAAGCCTAAGCCTAAGCTTAAGCCTAACCCTAACCCTAACCCTAACACTAACACTAACTCTAACTCTAAAGCTCACTCTCACCCTAACCCTAACTCTAACCCTAACACTAAACCTAAACCTCATCCTAACCCTAATCCTAACCCTCAGCCTCACCCTCACCATAACCATAACCGTAACCCTAACCCTAAAATAACCCTCACCCTAACTCTAACCCTTACCCTCACCCCCAAGCTTGGACTAAGCCTAAGCCTAAGCCTAAGCCTAAGCCTAACCCTAACCCTCACACTCACCCTCACCCTAACCCTAACTGTAACACTAACCCTAACACTAACCCTCATACTATCACTCACGCTAATGCTAACTCTAACCCTAAACCTCACCCTCATCCTAACCCTCACCCTCACCCTCACCCTCACCCTAACACTAAGCCTAACCCTAACCCTAACCCTAACCCTAAACCTTACACTCAACCTCACCCTAAAACTAAGCCTAAGCCTAAAACTAACCCTAACCCTCACTCTCACCCTATCCCTCACCCAAACCCTAACCCCAACACTAAGCCTAACCCTAACCCTAACCCTAACCCTAAACCTTACACTCAACCTCACCTTAAAACTAAGCCTAAGCCTAAAACTAACCCTAACCCTCACTCTCACCCTATCCCTCACCCAAACCCTAACCCCAACACTAACCCTAACCCTAACCCTCACCCTAACCCTCACCCTAACCCTAACTCTAACCCTAAAGCTCACCCTCAACCTAACCCTAACCCTAAACCTCATCCTCAGCCTCAACCTCAACATAACCTTAACCCGAAGCCTAACCCTAACAATAACCCTATCCCTAACACTAATCCTATCCCTAACCTTCACCTTAACCCTCACCCTAAACATAACCCTAATCCCACCCTCACCCTAGCTCTCACCCTAACGCTAATACTAACCCTAACAATCACCCAAAATCTCTCACTAATCCTAACCCTAAACCTGACACTAACCTTAACCCTCACACTCACATTCACCCTCAAACTAAACATAAACATAATCCTAAGCATAACCCTCACTCTCACCCTCATCCTAACCCTACCCCTAACCCTAACCCTCATCCTAACCCTAAACTCCACCCTAAGCCTAACCCTCACCTTAACGCAAACCCTCAACCTGAACCTAACCCTCACCCTAAACATAACCCTAATCCTCACCCTCACACTAGCCCTCACCCTAACCCTAATCCTAACCCTAACCCTCACCCAAACTCTCACCCTAATCCTAACCCTAACCCTCACCCTAATCTAACCCTCACCCTCACCCTCAGCCTCAGCCTAAGCCTAAGCCTAAACCTTATCCTAACCATAACCCTCACCCTCACCCTCATCCTAACCCTACACCTAACCCTAACCCTCACCCTAACCCAACCTCCACGCTAAACCTAACCTTCACCTTAAAGCTAACCCTCACCCTAACCCTAAGCCTAACTCTAACACCAAACCTTATCCTCACCCTAACACTAACCCTAACACTAACCCTTACACTAAACCTCACCCTAATGCTAACTGTAACCCTAAACCTCATGCTGACCCTAACCCTAACCCTCACCCTAACCCTCACCCTCAGCCTAACCCTAAGCCAAAGCCTAATCCTAACCCTAACCCTCACACTCACCCTCACCCTAACCCATACCCTAATCCTAATCCAAACCCTAACCCTAACCCTAACACTCACCCTAACCCTCACCCTAACCCTAACAATAACAGTAAAAATAACCCTAACCCTAACCCTCACCCTAACACTAACTCTAAACCTAAACCTCACTCTCACCCTAACCATAACCCTAAACCTAAACCTAACCCTAACCCTCACCCTGAACCTAACCCTGAACCTCACCATAACCCTAACCCTAACCCTCACCCTCACTGAAACCCTCAACCTAACCCTAATCCTAAACCTAACCCTGACTCTAACCCTCACCCTAACCCTAACCTTAACACTCACCCTAACACTAATCCTATCCCTAACCCTCACCCTAAAACTTACCCTCACTCTTACACTAACCCTAACCCTAACACTAACCCTCACACTAACCCTAAAACTCACCATAACTCTAACCCTCACACTAACCCTCACCCTAGCGCTCACCCTAACCCTAATCCTAACCCTAAACTTCATCCTCACCCTCACCATAACCCTAACCGTAACCCTCACCCTAACCCTCAACGTCACACTCGGCCTAAGCCTAAGCCTAAGCCTAAGGTTAAGGCTAACCTTCAAACTCACCCTCACCCAAATCCTAACTGTAACACTAACACTAACACTCACAGTAACACTCACCCTAACGCTAAATCTAACCCTATACCTCACCCTCACCGTAACAATAACCCTCACCCTCAACCTCACCCTCAGCCTAAACCTAACCCTAACCCTAATCCTAAACCTAACCCTCACCCTCACCCTCACCCTAAACTTAAACCTAACCATAACCCTCACACTCACCGTCACCCTAACCGTAACCCTTAAGCTAACCCTCACCCTATCCCTCATCCTAACCCTCACGAAAACCCTAACCCTCACTCTCACCCTATCCCTCACCCTAACCATCACGAAAACCCTAACCCTCACTCTCAGCCTAACCCTCACCCTAACCCTTAACGTCACCCTAACCGTAACCATAACGCTCACTTTCACCCTAAACCTAACCCTAACGCTCACCATCACCCTAACCCTCACTTAAAACCTAACCCACACCCACACCCTAAACCTCAGTCTCACCCTCACCCATATCCTCACGCTAATCCTCACCCTCACCCTAAACATCAGCCTAAGCCTAACCCTCACCCTTACCCTAACTCTCACCCTCACCATCACCCTCAGCCTAACCCTAATCCTAACCGTAATCCTAACCCTAAACCTCACCCTCAACCTCAACCTCAACCTAACCTTAAACGTAACCCCAATCCTAACCCTAAACTTCAGCCTCACCCTAACCCTAACCCTAACCCTCACCCTAACCCTAATCCTAACCCTAACCCAAACCCTAACCCTCACCCTAAACCTCACCCTAACCCTAAACCTAACACTTACCCTAACACTAACCCTCAGCCTAAACCTCACCCTAACACTAACTCTAACCCTAAACCTCATCCTCATCGTAACCCTAACCCTCACCCTCACCCTCAACCTCATCCTAACCCTAAGGCTAAGACTAACCCTAACCCTAACGCTTACACTCACCCTCACCCTAACCCTAAACCTGAACCTTTTCCTAACCCTAACCCAAACATTCATCCTAAACTTCACCCTAACCCTAACACTAACACTAACCCTAAACCTAACCCTCACCAAAACCCTCACCCAAACTCTAACTCTAACCCTAAACCCCACCCTCACCCTAACCCTAACCCTCACCCTTACCTCACCCTCACCGCAACCCTAACCGAAACCCTAACCCTAAACTTCACCCTCAACCTCACCCTAACCCAAACCCAAACCCTCAACCGAACCCTCAACCTAACCCTCATCCTCACCATCACCCTCAGCCTAACCCTAACCCTAATTTAACCCTAACCTTCACCCTCAACCTAACCCTAGCCCTAACCCTTACTCTCACCCCAACCCAAACCTCCACCCTAAACTTAACCCTCACCCTAACCCTAACCCTAACGCTAACCCTAACCCTCACACTAACCCTAACCCTCACCATAAACGTAATCCTACCCCTCATGCTACCCCTCACCCTACGCCCCACCCTAACCCTAAACCTAACCCTAATCTTAACCTTAACCCTAACCCTAAACCTCACCCCAACCCTAACCCTCACCCTCACCCTCAACCTCACGCTCACCATAACCGTAACCGTAACCCTAACCCTAATCCTAACCCTAAACCTAAACCTAACCCTAATCCTAATCCTTAAACTCACCCTCAAACTCACCCTAACCTTAACAATGACCCTAATCCTAACCCTAAACCTAACCCTAACCCTAATTCTAACACTCAGCCTAACCAAAACCATAACCTTAAACCTCACCCGAACCCTAACCAAAACCCTCACCCTCACCCTAAACCTAAATCTAACCCTAACCCTACCCCTCACCCTAACACTGACTCTAACACTCACGGTAACCCTAACCCTCAATTTCACCCTAACCCTCACCCTAAACCTTACCCTAACACTAACTCTAACCCTAACCCTAACCCGCACACTAAACCTAACCCTCACCCTAACCCTAAATCTAACCCTAACCCTACCCCTCACCCTAACACTGACTCTAACACTCACGGTAACCCTAACCCTCAATTTCACCCTAACCCTAACCCTAAACCTTACCCTAACACTAACTCTAACCCTAACCCTAACCCGCACACTAAACCTAACCCTCACCCTAACCCTAACACTTACCCTCATCCTCACACTCACCCTCACCCTAAAACTAACCCTAACCCTCACACTAACTCTAAGGCTAACCCTAACCCTCATTCTCACCCTAACCCTCACGCTAACCCTAACCCTAACCCTCACTCTAACCCTCGGCCTCACAATAACCCTCACCATAAGCCTAACCCTCACCCTAACTCTAACCTTCACACTCACCCTCAGCCTAACCCTAAACCGAATGCTATCCCTCACCCACACACTCAGCCTAACCTCAACTGAACCCTAATCCTAAACCTAAACCTCACCCTCACCCTAACCCTCACTCTAACCCTAATCCTAACCTTAAACCTAGTCCTAACCCTCAGCCGCACCCTAAACCTCACCGTCAGTCTAACCCTAAATGTAAACCTAACCCTCACCCACACTCTAACCCTCAGACTCAACCAAACCCTCACCCTCATCCTAAAACTCACCCTAACCCTAACCCTCAACCTCACTCTCACCCTCACCCAAACCCTAATCTTCAGTCTCACCCGAAATCTCACCCTCATCCTAAACCTCACCCTCACCCTAAACATCACCTAAGCCTAACCTTCACCCTCACCATAACCCTAAACCTAAACCTCACCCTAACCTTAACCCTCACCCTCAACCTAACTCTCAGCCTCACCTAACCCTAATCCTACCCCTAAACCTCACCCTCACTCTCCACATCATCTTAAACTAACCGTCACCCTAACCCTAACCCTAACCCTCAGCCTAACCCTAACTCTCCCCCTAACCCTCACCCTCACCCCAACCTCACACTAACCATAACCCTAAACCTAGCCCTTACCCTAACCCTAACCATCACACTCACCCTCACACTCAACCTAACCCTCACCCTCAAACTAGCCCTCAGCCTAAACCTAACACTAACCCTAAACCTCACCCTCACCCTCACACTCAGACTAAACCTAACCCTAAACCTAATCCTAACTTTAAACCTCACACTCACACTCACCATAAACCTCATCCTCACCATAGCCC
Organism: Dipodomys merriami; assembly: GCF_024711535.1. Taxonomy (NCBI): domain Eukaryota; kingdom Metazoa; phylum Chordata; class Mammalia; order Rodentia; family Heteromyidae; genus Dipodomys; species Dipodomys merriami. Next base: position 3,642,837 of record NW_027206257.1, read on the forward strand.
TCACTCTAACCCTAACCCTAACCCAAACCCTAAACATCAACATCACCCTCCCCCTCCCCCTCTCCCTCAGGCTAACCCTAACCCTAACATTAATCCTAACCCTAACCCTAACACTCACACTAACCCTAACCCTCACTCTCACCCTAAACCTCACCCTAACACTTACCCTCACCCTAAGCCTTACCCTAAGCCTAGCGCTCACACTAAACCTAACCCTCACCCTAACCCAAACGCTAACCATCACCCAAACCCTAAGCCTAACCCTAAACCTCACCCTAAACCTAATCATCACCATCACCCTAGCCCTCGAACCAACCCTAATCCTAACCCTAACCCTCACCCTTACCCTCACCCTAACCGTAAATCTCACTATCACCCTCACCCTAACACTAACCCTAACCCACAAGCTAACCCTAATGCTCACCCTAACCCTAACCCTAACCCTCACACTCAACCTCATCCTCACCTTAGCCCTAAACTTAACCCTAACCCTCACCCTAACCCTAATCATAAACCGCAACCTCACCCTAACCCAAAACTTAAACCTAAACCGAACCCGAACCCTCACCCTCACCCTCACTCAAAACCTAACTCTAACTGTAACTCTTACCCTCACCCTCACTTTAACCCTAACAATAACCCTAAACCTAACTGTAACTCTAAACCTCAACCTAACCCTAACCCTAACCCTAACCGTAACCCTCACCCTAACATGATGATCGTAACCCTCACATTCACCCTAACCCCCACTCTAACCTTTACCCTCACCCTAACCATAACACTAGCCCTAAGCCTATCCATCCCACTAACCCCAACCCTAACCCTCACGCTCACCCTCACACTCACCCTAACCCTCACCCTCACCATAGCCCTCACACTAACCCTAACCCAAACAAAACCCTACACCTCAACATCACCCTCACCCTCAACCTCACCCTCAGGCTAACCCTAACCCTAATCCTAACCCTAACCCTCACCTTAACACTCACGCTAACCCTAACCCTCACTCTCACCCTAACCCTCACCCTAACACTTACCCTCACCCTAACCCTTACCCTAAGCCTAACACTCACACTAAACCTAACCCTCACCCTAACCCTAACGCTAAACATCACCCTAACCCTAAGCCTAAACCTAAACCTCACCCTAAACCTAATCCTCACCATCAACCTAGCCCTCAAACCAACCTTAATCCTAACCATAACCCTCACCCTTACCCTCACCCTAACCATAACTCTCACTCTCACCCTCACACTAACACTAACCCTAACCCTAACCCTAACCCTACCCCTCACGCTCACCCTCATCCTCACCCTAGCCCTAAACTTAACCCTAACCCTCACACTAACCCTAAGCCTAATCCTAATGCTAACTCTAAGCCTCACCCTCACTCAAACCCTCACCCTCACCCTAACCCTCACCCTAACCCTAATCATAAACCGCAACCTCACCCTCATCCAAAAACTTAACCTAAATCGAACACTCACCCTCACCCTCACCGTCACTCACAACCTAACTCTACCCGTAACCCTTAACCTCACCCTCAAATTAACGCTAACAATAACCCTAACCCTAACTGTAACACTAACCCTCAAACTAATCCTAACCCTAACCTTTACCCTCACCCTAACCATAACCCTAGCCCTAAGAATAAAACTCCCACTAACCCCAACCCTCACCCTAACCCTCACCCTCAACCTAACCCTAAAACTAACCCTCACACTCACACTAATTCTAACCCTAAACCTAACCCTAACCCTCACGCTAACCCTCAAAGAAACTCTAAGGCTAACCTAAACCTCACTCTCACCCTAACCCTCACCCTCAACATAACCCTTACCCTAACCCTAATCCTAACCCTAACCCTCACCCTCACCCTGTCTCTAATCCTGTCACCCTAACCCTAAACCTATCGCTAAACCTCACCCTATCCCTAATCCTCACCCTAACCCTAACCCAATCCCTGACCCTCACCCTACCCTAACCCTCACCCTCACCCTAAACCTCACCCTAATGCTTACCCTCAACCTAACCCTAAACCTAACCCTAACCCTAATCCTCACAATAACCCTATGCCTAACCCTAACCCTAACACTCACCCTAATGCTAAACCTCAACCTAAACCTCACCTTCAACCTAACCCTCAACATCAGCCTAACACTCACCTCACCCTAAACATCAACCTAACCCTAACCTTCACCCTAACCCGAACCCTAACACTCACCCTAAACCTCACCATCACCCTCACACTCACCCTAAGCCTAACCCTAAATCTACCCCTAAACCTTAACCTAACCCTCATCATCACCCTCACCCTAAACCTATCCCTAACCCTAACACTAACCCTCACCCTCACCCTAACCCTACCTCTAACCCTAACCCTAACCCTCACCCTAAACCTAACCCTCAACCGCAACCTAACCCTAACCCTCACCCTAACCCTTATCCTCATCCTAAAGCTAACCCTAAACCTAACCCTAACAATCACAATAACCCTAACCCTCATTCTAACCATAAACCTACCCCTCAACCTAACACTAACCCTAACCCTAACCCTAAACCTAACCCTCAACTTAGCCCTAACCTTAAGCCCCACCCTCAACTTAACCCTCACCGTCACCCTAACACTCACTCTAAGCCTAACCCTCACCCACATCTTAACCCTCACCCGAACCGAACCCTCACCCTAACACTCACCTTCAGCCTAAACATCACCCGAACCCTAACCCTCACCCTAACACTAAAACTAAACTTAACCCTCACCCTAACCCTCTCCCTAAAACTTAACATCACCCTAACCCTAACCCTAAACCTCACCCTCAGCCTAAACCTAACCCTAACCCTAATCCTAAACCTAACCCCCACCCTCACCTTCACCCTCACCGTCACCCTAAGCGTAACCCTTAACCTAACCCTCACCCTATCACACACCCTAACCCTCACGAAAAACCTAACCCTCATTCTCACCCTATCCCTCACCCTAACCCTAACCATAACGCTCACCTTCACCCTAAACCTAACCCTAACGCTCACCATTACCCTAACCCTCACCTAAAACCTAACCCACACCCCCACCCTAAACCTCAGTCTCACCCTCACCCATACCCTCACCCTAACCCTCACCCTCACCCTAAACATCACCCTAAGCCTAACCCTCACCCTTACCCTAACACTCACCCTCACCCTCACCCTCAGCCTAACCCTAAACCTAACCCTAATCCTAACCCAAACCCTCACCCTCACCCTCAACTGCAACCTAACCTTAACCCTAACCCTAACCCTAATCCTGACCCTCAGACTCACCCTAACCCTAACACTAACCCTCACCTTAACACTAACCCTCAACTTCTCCCTCAGCTTACCAGTATCCGTAACCCTAATCCTAACCCTCACATTCACCCTCACCCTAACCTAACCCTAATCCTCACCCTAACCCTAACACTAACTCTCATCCTCACCCTCACCCTAACCCTAATACTACCCCTCACCAAAACCCTAACTCTCACCCTCACCCTCACCCTAACACTCATCCTCACCCTAACCCCAAACCTCACCCTAATCCTCACACTCACCCTTACCCTATCCCTCAGTCTAACCCTAACCTTAACCCTAATCCTAACCCTCACACTCACCCCTTATCCTCAGCCTAACACTCACCCTCATACTCACCCTCACCCTAACCCTTAACCTCACTGTAACCCTCACCCTAACCCTGAGCTTAACCATAACCCTAATCCTAACCCTAGCCCTCAACCTCACCCTCACCCTAAACCTAACTCTAACCCTAGGCCTCACTCTCACCATCACCCTCCCCGTAACCCTAACCCTCACCCTAACCCTATCCATAACCCTAACCGTCACAGTAACCCTAACCCTAACCCTAACACTCACACTCACCCTAACCTTAAAACCCTAACCCTCACCTTAAAACTCACCGTAACTCATGAAAACCCTAACCCTCACTCTCACCCTAAACCTCACCCTAATGCTTATCCACACCCTAACCCTCACCCTAACCCTAACTCTAACCCTCATCCTATCCCTCATCCTAATCTTAACCCTACCCCACACCCTAACCCTAATCCTAACACTCACCCTTACACTAACCTTAACCCTAAACCTAACTCTAAACTTCCCCCTAATCCTCAACATAACCCTAACCCTAACCCTCACCTTAACACTAACCCTAACCTTAACCCTCATCCTCACCCTAAACCTCACCCTAACTCTTAACCTCACCGTAACGTTAACCCTAACTCTAACCCTCAACCTCACCCTAAACCTCACCCTCAAAATAACTCTTACCTCACACCAAACCTCACCCTAAACCTAAACTTGACCCTCACCCTCACCATCACTGTAATCGTAAGTCTAACCCTAACCCTAACAATAACCCTAACCATAAACCTAACCGTCACCCTCACCAAAACCCTAAACCTAACCCAATCCCTCACCCTACCAGTACCCCTAACCCTAACCCTAAACCTCACCTAAACCCTAACCCTAACCTCACCCTCACCGTAAAGGTAACCCTAACCCTAACAATAACCCAAAAGTTGACCCTAATCCAAACCCTCATGCTCACCCTCACCATAACCCGAAGCCTAACACTAAGCCTAACCCTAACCCTTAACCTCACCCTAATCCTAAACCTCACCCTATCCCTCACCCTCAACCTCACCTTAACCTTAATTCTAACCCTAACCCTAACCCTAACCCTAAGCCTCACCTTAACCCTCACCCTCACCCTAACGCTAACACAAAACCTAACAAAACACAAAACCTAGCCCGCACCCTAACCCTAACCCTAACCCTAACCCTCACAGTAAACTTAACCCTCACCCTAACCCTAAACCTACGCCTCACCTTAAGCCTAATCCTAACCCTAACCATAACCCTAACCCTAAACCTAACCCTAAACCTAACACTAATCCTCACACTCATCCTCACCCTCATCTTAACTGTAACCCTAACCCTAACAATAAACATAACCCTTAACATAATCCTAACCCTCACCCTCACCCTAACCCTAAACCTAACCCTAACCCTCATCCTAAACCTAACCCTCACCCTAACCGTAAACCTTACCCTAACCCAAACCCTCACCCTAACCCTAGACTTATACTTAAACCTAAACCTCACCCTAACCCTAACGCTAACCCTCACCATCCCCCTAGCCCTCACCCTAACCCTAATCCTAACCCTAAACCACATCCTAAATCTAACCCTCACCTTAATCTTAAACCTCACCCTCACCTTCAGCCTAACCCTAAGCCTAAACATAACCCTAACCCTAATAGTCACACTAACTCTATTCCTAATCCTAAAACTAACACTAACCCTAACCCTAACCCTAACCCTATCCCTAAAAGAATCCTAACCGTAACCCTAAACCTCACCCTCACCCTATCCCTAAAGTTAACCCTAACCCTAACCCTAACCCTAGCCCTCAACCTCACCCTCACCCTAAACCTAACTCTAACCCTAGGCCTCACTCTCACCATCACCCTCCCCGTAACCCTAACCCTCACCCTAACCCTATCCATAACCCTAACCGTCACAGTAACCCTAACCCTAACCCTAACACTCACACTCACCCTAACCTTAAAACCCTAACCCTCACCTTAAAACTCACCGTAACTCATGAAAACCCTAACCCTCACTCTCACCCTAAACCTCACCCTAATGCTTATCCACACCCTAACCCTCACCCTAACCCTAACTCTAACCCTCATCCTATCCCTCATCCTAATCTTAACCCTACCCCACACCCTAACCCTAATCCTAACACTCACCCTTACACTAACCTTAACCCTAAACCTAACTCTAAACTTCCCCCTAATCCTCAACATAACCCTAACCCTAACCCTCACCTTAACACTAACCCTAACCTTAACCCTCATCCTCACCCTAAACCTCACCCTAACTCTTAACCTCACCGTAACGTTAACCCTAACTCTAACCCTCAACCTCACCCTAAACCTCACCCTCAAAATAACTCTTACCTCACACCAAACCTCACCCTAAACCTAAACTTGACCCTCACCCTCACCATCACTGTAATCGTAAGTCTAACCCTAACCCTAACAATAACCCTAACCATAAACCTAACCGTCACCCTCACCAAAACCCTAAACCTAACCCAATCCCTCACCCTACCAGTACCCCTAACCCTAACCCTAAACCTCACCTAAACCCTAACCCTAACCTCACCCTCACCGTAAAGGTAACCCTAACCCTAACAATAACCCAAAAGTTGACCCTAATCCAAACCCTCATGCTCACCCTCACCATAACCCGAAGCCTAACACTAAGCCTAACCCTAACCCTTAACCTCACCCTAATCCTAAACCTCACCCTATCCCTCACCCTCAACCTCACCTTAACCTTAATTCTAACCCTAACCCTAACCCTAACCCTAAGCCTCACCTTAACCCTCACCCTCACCCTAACGCTAACACAAAACCTAACAAAACACAAAACCTAGCCCGCACCCTAACCCTAACCCTAACCCTAACCCTCACAGTAAACTTAACCCTCACCCTAACCCTAAACCTACGCCTCACCTTAAGCCTAATCCTAACCCTAACCATAACCCTAACCCTAAACCTAACCCTAAACCTAACACTAATCCTCACACTCATCCTCACCCTCATCTTAACTGTAACCCTAACCCTAACAATAAACATAACCCTTAACATAATCCTAACCTTCACCCTCACCCTAACCCTAAACCTAACCCTAACCCTCATCCTAAACCTAACCCTCACCCTAACCGTAAACCTTACCCTAACCCAAACCCTCACCCTAACCCTAGACTTATACTTAAACCTAAACCTCACCCTAACCCTAACGCTAACCCTCACCATCCCCCTAGCCCTCACCCTAACCCTAATCCTAACCCTAAACCACATCCTAAATCTAACCCTCACCTTAATCTTAAACCTCACCCTCACCTTCAGCCTAACCCTAAGCCTAAACATAACCCTAACCCTAATAGTCACACTAACTCTATTCCTAATCCTAAAACTAACACTAACCCTAACCCTAACCCTAACCCTATCCCTAAAAGAATCCTAACCGTAACCCTAAACCTCACCCTCACCCTATCCCTAAAGTTAACCCTAACCCTAACCCTAACCCTAAACCTCACCCAAAAGCTTACCCTCACCCTAAACCTCACCCTCACCCCCACCGTAACCGTAACTCTAACCCTAACCCTAACAATAACCCTAACCCTAAACCTAAACCTATCCCTAACACTCACCCTCACCCTCACCCTCATCCTAACCCTATCCCTCACCCTAACCCTAATGCTAACCCTCACCCTCACCCTCACCCTAACCCCAATCCTAACCCTAACCCTCACCCTAACCCTAAACCTAACACTCACCCTACATCTAACCCTCACCCGCACCCTAAACCTAATCCTAACCCTAGGCCTCACCCTCATACTCAACCTCAACTTCAGCCTAACCATAACCGTAATCCTAATCCTAAACCTCAACCTCACACCTCACCCTAAGCCTAACCCTCACGTCACCCTCACCCTCACCCTAACCCTTATCTTCAACCTTACCCTCAGCGTAACCCTAACTCCAATCCTAAACCTAACCCTCAAACTCACCCTCACCCTAAACCTAAACCTAACCCTAGGCCTCACCCTCACCCTCACCCTCACCCTCACCATAACCCTAACCCTCACTCTCACCCTAACCCTATACCTAACACTTACCCTAACCCTAACCCTAACCCTAACCCTATCACTCACACTCACCCTAACCCTAAAACCCTAACCTTCACCCTAAAATTCACCATAACACTCATGATAACCCTAAACCTCACTCTCACCCTAAAACTCACCCTAATGCATATCCTCACCTGAACCCTAACCCTAACCCTCATCCTGAACTTAACCCTAACCCTCACCTTAACACTAACTCTAACCCTAAACCTCACCCTCACCTTAAACCTCACCCTCATCCTAGCCTTCATCCTAACCCTAATCCTAACCCTAATCCTCACCCTAAACCTAAACCTAACAATCACCCTAAATCTGACCCTTACCCTCACCCTCACCCTTCCCCTAACCCTAAGTCTAACCTTAACCATAACCCTAACCCTCACCATCACCCTAAACATAACCCTATCCCTAACCCTCACCCTAACCTTAAGTCTAACCCTCACTCTAACCCTTGCCTTCACCCTCACCCTCACCCTCAGCTGAACACTAAACCTACCCCTAATCCTAACAGTAACCCTCGCCTTCACCCTCAACCTAACCCTAAACCTAACCCTCACCTAACCCTAACCCTCACCCTCACCCTCAGCCTAACAATATCCCTACCCCTAATCATAACCCTCACACTCATGCTCACCCTAACCCTAACACGAAACCTCACCCTAACACTAATGCTTACCCTCAACCTCACAATCACCCTAACCCTCACCCTAACACTAAACCTAACACTAAACCTCACCCTCACCCTCACACTCACACTCAGCCAAACCCTAACTGTAAGCCTAATCCTAACCCTCGCCCTCACCTCTCACCATCAGCCTAAACTTGACCCTCACACTAACCCTCACCCTAACCCTTACCCTCACCACAACCCTCACCCTCCCGCTCAGTGTAAACCTTACCCTAATCCTAACTCTAACTCTCAACCTGACCCTCACCCTAAACTTAACCCTAACCCTAAGCCTTACCCTCACCGTCACCCTCACCCTCACCCTAAACCTAACCCTCACCCTAACCCTCTCCCCAACCCTAAACCTCACCCTAATCCTAACCCTAACCCTAAACCTCATCCTCAACCTCACCGTCACCCTCTGCCTAACCCTAACCCTAACCTTAATCCTAACCCTCACCTTAACACTTACCCTCAACCTAACACTAACCCTAAACCCATCCCGCACACTAAAACTTACCCTCACCATGACCCTAACCATACCCCTCACCATACCCCTCACCCTAACCCTAACCCTAACACTAACCCTCACCCTCACCCAGACACTAACCCTACCCCTCACCCTACCCCTCACCCTAACCCTCAGCCTCACCCTAAACATCACCCTAACCCTAACCCTCACACTAATTTAAGCCTAACTCTCACCCTAAACCTTGCCCTCAACCTCACCCTCAGCTTAACACTAAACCTAATGCTAACCCTAACCGTCAAACACACCCTCAACCTAACCCTAACCCTAACCCTAACCCTATCCCTTATACTCACTCTCACTTTCACACTCACCCTCACCCTAACCCTAAACCTAAGCCTAAATGTCACCCTCACCCTAAAACTCACCCTCAGCTTAACCTAACCGTAACCCTAATCCTTACCCTCACCCTCACCCTTCACCCTCAGCCTAAAACTCACCCTCATATTAACCCTCACCCTAACCCTTACACTCACCCTAACCGTCACGTTCACCCTCAGCATAACCCTAACCCTAATCCTAACCCTAACCCTCAACCTCACACTCACCCTAAACCTAAACCTAGCACTAAGCCTCACACTCACACTCACTCTCACACTCACCCTAACCTTAACCCTCACCCTAACAATATCCTAAACCTAACCCTCACCCTAACCCTAACCCTATCCCTAACACTCACACTCACCCTAACACTAAAAGCCTAACCCTCACCCTAAAACTCACCCTAACACTCATGATAACCGTAACCCTCACTCTCACCCTAAACCTCAACCTAATGCTTATCCTCACCCTAACCCTAACCCTAACCCTCATCCTAACCCTAATCCTAACCTTAACCCTAACCCTCACCCTAAACCTAACCCTAACCCTAAACCTCACGCTCACCCTCACTCTCACCCTAACCCTAACCCTAACTCTAATCCTAACCCTCACCCTCAACCCTCACCCTCAGCCTAATCCTCATCCGCACACTAACCCTCACCCTAACCCTTACCCTCATCCTAACCCTCACCCTCACCCTCAGCGTAACCCTAACCCTAATCCTAACCCTAACCCTCATCCTCAACATCACTCTAAACCTAACCCTAACCCTAGGCTTCACCCTCACTCTCAACCTAACTCTCACCCTAACTCTTACCCTCAACCTAAACCTAACCCTAACCCTAACCCTCACACTAAATTACGCTCAGCCTAACCCTAAACCTCACCCTCATCCTAGCCCTCACCCGAACCCTAAACGTAACACACCCTCATATTTACCTTAACCCTAACCTTAACCATGAACCTAATCCTAAACTTAACCTTAACATTCCCATCTAACCCTCAACCTAACCCTAACCCAAACCCTCACTCTAACACGAGCCCAAACCTTAACCCTCACCCTCACCCTAACCCTCAACCTAACACTTAATCTCACCATAACGTTAACCCTAACCCTAACCCTCAACCTCACCCTAAACCTAACCTTCACCCTACCTCTTACATCACCCTAAATTTCACCCTAAGCTAACCCTAACCGGAAACCTCAACTTAACCCTCACTCTCACCCTAACACTAACCTAAACCCTAACCCTCAACCTAACCATCACCCTAACCCTAAACCTAACACTAACCCTCACAGTAACCCTAACACTCACACTAACCCTAACCGTACCCCTCACCCTAAGCCTCATCCTAACCCTAACCATAACCCTAACAATAACTCTAACCCTAAACCTCACCCTAACCCTAACACTAAGCCTCACACTCATCCTCACCCTCACCGTACCTGTAACCCTAACACTAACACTAAAAATAACCATAAACCTTAAACGTAACCGTAAGTATAACCCTAACCCTAACAATAATCCTAAAACTAACCCTAATCCTAACCCTCACCCTCACCCTAAGACTAACACTAACCCTAACCCTCACCCTAACCCTAAACCTCAACATAACCGTAAACCTAACCCTAACCATCACACTAACCCTAACCCTAAACCTCACCCTTAACCTAACACTAATCCATACCCTCATCCTATCCCTAATCCTAAAACTAATCCTAACCCTAACCCTCACTCTAACCCTAACCCTAACACTAACCCTAACTCTCTCCCTAACCCTAATCCTAAAGCTAACTTTCACCCTAACCCTCACTCTACCCTAACCATAATACTCACCCTCACCCTAGATCTCACCCTAACCCCAATCCTAACCCTAACCTTCAAACTCACACTCAACCTAAACCTACACCTAACCCTAACCCTCACCCTAAACCTAACCTCCATCCTAATTCTCACCCTAACCCTAACCCTAACCCTAAACCTCACCCTAAACCTCACCCTCAACCTAACCCTAACCCAAACCCTAACCCTCAACCTAACCCTCACCCTAACCCTAACTCTAACCCTCACCCTCACCCTCACCCTAACCCTAACCCTAACCCTCACCTTCATTGTAACACAAACCCTAAACCTCACCCAAACCCTAACCCTCACCCTAACCCTCACCCTAACCCTAACCCTCAACATAACCGTAACCCTAACCCTAACACTAAACCTAACCCTAACCCTAAATCTCACCCTAAACCTAACCCTCAACATAACCGTAAACCTAACCCTAACACTAAACCTAACCCTAACCCTAAACCCACCCTAAACCTAACATTAACCCATACCCTCAACCTAGCCCTAACGCTAAAACTAATCCTAATCCTAACCCTCACTCTAACCTTAACCCTAACAGTAACCCTAACTCTCACCCTAACCCCAATCGTGAAGCTAACTCTCACCCTAACCCTCACCCTACCCTAACTATAACCTCACCCTCACCCTAGCTCTCACCCTAAACCTGATCCTAACCCTAACCCTCAACCTAAACCTACTCCTAACCCTAAACCTCACCCTAACCCAAACCTCCATCCTAACTCTCACCCTAACCCTAACCCTAACCCTAAACCGAACCCTCACCCTAACCCTAAACCTAACCCTCACCTTAACCCTAACGCTCACCCTCACACTAGCCCTTAACCTAACCCTAATCCTAACCCTAACCCTCATCCTAAACTTCACCCTAACCCTAAACCTAAACCTCACCCTCACCCTAAACCAAACCCTAACCCCAACCCTAACCCTCACCCTATCCCTCAAGAAAACCCGAACCCTCGCTCTCACCCTAACCTTCACGCTAACGCTCACTGTCACCCTAACCCTCACCCTAAACCTAACCCACACCCACACCCTAATCCTCAGTCTCACCCTCACGCATACCCTCACTCTAACGCTCGCCCAATCCCTAAACCTCACCCTAAGCCTAACCCTTACACTAACACTAACCCTCACCCTCACCCTCAACCTAAGCCTAAACATAAACCTAAGCCTAATCCTAAACCTAACCCTCACCCTCATCCTCAACCTCAACCTAACCATAACCTTAACCCTAATCCTAACCCTAACCCTCAGCCTCACAGTAAACCTAACTCTAACCCTAAAACTAACCCTCACCCTAACCATAATGCTAAGCCTAATGCTCACCCTAACCCTCACCCTAATACTTACCCTCCCGCTAACCCTCACCCTAAAGCTAACCCTAACCCTAACCCTAAAGATCACTATAACCTTCACCCTAACACATACGATAACTCTAACCCTCATTCTCACCATAACCTTCACCCTAACCCTTACCCTCACCCCAAACCGAACCCTAAACCTCACACTAAAACTAACCCTCACTCTTACCTAAACCTTACCCTCACCCTCATCTTAAACCTAAACCTAACCCTAAACCTAAGCCTCACCATAACCCTCACACTTGGACTAAGGCTAACACTAACCCTCCCTATCACCCTAACCCTCACCCTTAATCTTAAACTCACCCTAACCCTAACCCTAACCCTAACCCTCACACTGTACGTAATCCTCACCCTCACTAACCCTACCCCTCACCCTCACCCTAACACTTAGACTCTCCCTAACCCTCACCTTAAGCCTTAGCCTTGCCCTAACCTTCACCCTAACCCTAACCCTATCACTAACCCTCACCCTAACCCTCACCATAAGCCTCACACTAACCCTCACCTTAACCCTAGCCCTCACCCTCAACCTCACCCTCAGTTTAACACTAAACCTAACCCTAATCCTAACTGTAACCCTCGGCCTCAACGTCACCCTAACCCTAACCCTAAACCTCACCCTAACCATAACCCTCACCCTGACCCTTAACATACACCTCACACTAACCCTCATCCTAACCCTCATCCTTACCCTAACCCACAGCCTCACCCTCACACTCAGACTAAACTTAACGCTAACTCTTACCCTCACACTCACCTCTTATATTCACACTCACCATATCCCTAATGCTAAACCGAACACTCACCCTCACCCTAACCCTCAACCTAACCCTCACCCTCAACTTAACCCTAACCCTCACCCTCACCCTACCCCTAAACCTAACCCACAAACTAACCCTAACCCTAACCCTCACCCTATCCCTAAAAATCACCCTAACCCTAACACTAACCCTCACCGTCAACCTCACCCTAACCCAAACACTAACCTTCACCTTAACACTCACCCTAACACTAACGCTAACCCTAAACCTCACCCTCAACCTAAACCTCACCCTAACACTTATCCTCACCCTAAATCTAACGCTAAACCTAACCCTAATCCTCACACTTACCCTAACCCTAACACTAACCCTAACCCTCACCCTCACCCAACCCTAGCCCTCAGCCGAAAGCTAACCCTAACCCTCACTCTCACCCACACCCTCACCCTAATCCTTACTCTCACCCTAACCCTGACCCTAACCCTCACTCTAACTCTCACCCTAACCCTAAATTAACCCTCACCCTAACCCTCACAGTAGCGCTAACCCTAACCCTAACCCTCACTGGAACGCTAAACCTAACCCTAAACCTAACACTTACACTAACCCTCACCGTCATCCTAACCATCACCCTAACCCTAACCCTCACACACATACTTACCTTCACTCTCACCTGAACCCTCACCCTCACCCTAAACCTCAACCTCAATCTAAACTTCACACTAACACTAAACCTCACCCTCACCCTAAAACTCACCCTTACCCTCACACTCACCCTAAGCATAACCCTAAACCTAACCCTAATCCTAAACCTAAGCCTCCCCATCATCCTCACCCTAAACCTAAACCTAAATCTAACAATCAGACAACCATCACCTTAACCCTAACCCAAACTCTAAACCTTAGTCTAAACCTAACTCTCATCCTATCCCTAATCCTAACCCTCACACTCAACTAACACTAACCTTCACTGTAACCCTTACCCTCACCCTAAACCTAATGCTAACCTTAACCCTCACCCTCACCGTAACCATTATCCTGACACTAACCCTAGCCCTAACTCTAACCCTAATCCTCAAAATAACCCTACCCCTCAACATAGCCCTAACCCTCCCCCTCCCCCTACCCCTCACCCTAACCCTAACTCTCACCCTAACCCTCAACCTCACACTAATCCTCACTGGCACCCAACCCTCACCCTAAACCTAACCCTCAACCACACCTTAACTAGAACCCTCACCGGAACCCTCACCCTCACCCAAACCGAAGCCTCACTCTAAACATCACCCTAACCTTAACCCTCACCCTAACACTAAGCCTAACCCTCATCCTAACCCTCACCCTCACCCTAACTCTCACCTTCAACCTAATCCTCACACTAACCCTAACCCTCACCCTAACCCTAACCCTCACCCAACCCTAGCCCTCACCCGAACGCTAACCCTAACCCTCAATCTCACCCTCACCCTCACCCTAACCCTTACTCTCACCCTAACCCTAACCCTAAACCTCTCTCTAATTCTCACCCTAACCCTAAAAGTAACCCTCACCCTAACCCTAAACCTAAACCTCACCCTAATGCTAACCCTAACCCTAACCCTCACGGGAATGCTAAAAGTAATGCTAAACCTAACACTTACACTAACCTTCACCGTCACCCTAACCGTCACCCTAACTCTAACCCTCACACACACCCTTACCTTCACACTCAACTGAACACTCACCCTCACCCTAAACCTCAACCACACCCTAAACTTCACACTAACACTAAACCTCACCCTAACCCTCACCCTCACCATAAAACTCACCCTTACCCTCACCCTCACCCTAAGCTTAACCCTAAACCTAACCCTAATCCTAAACCTAAGCCTCACCATCACCCTCACCCTAACATTAAACCTAATCCTAATCCTCAGCCTCACCCTCACCTTAACCCTAACCCTAACCCTTAGCCTAACCCTAACACTCACCCTAACCCTAATCCTAACCCTCACACTCACCCTAACCCTAAACCTAAATGTAACCCTCACCCTAAACCTAACACTAACTCTAACCATCACCCTCATCCTAACCCTCACCCTAACCATTACTCTCACACTAACCCTAACCCTAACTCTAACACTAACCCTCAAAATAACCCTAACCCTCACCATAACCCTAACCCTACACCTCACCCTAACCCTCACCCTATCCCTAACCCTCACTCTAACACTAACCCTAACCCTCAACCTCACATTAATCCTCACTGTCACCCTAACCCTCACCCTAAACCTAACCCTCACCAACACCCTAACCCATACCCTCACCCTCACCTTCACCCTCACCCAACCCTCACCCTCACCCTAAACATCACCATAACCTTAACCCTCACACTAACCCTAATCCTAACCCTCACCCTAACCCTCACCCACACCCTAACCCTCACCTTCATCCTAATCCTCACCCTATCCCTAACCCTAAACAAACTACCTAACACTTACCTACCTAAAACCTCATCCTCACCCTCACCCACACCCTAACCCTCGCCCTCACGCAAGCCCTCCTCCTAACCGTAATACTAACTATAAACCTCATTCTCCCCCTCACCCCTCACTCTAAACCTAACCCTAACCCTAACCCTCACCCTCACCCTAACCTGACCCTTAACCTCAACCTCAACTTAAGCCTAATTCTAACCCTAACCCTCACACTAATCCTAACCCTCAAAATAACCCTAACCCTTCCCCTCACCCTAGCACTCAACCTAACCCTAACTCTCACAATAACCCTAAACCTAACCCCACCCTCACGCTAACACTCACTGTCACCCTATCCTTCAGCCTAAACCTAACCCTCAGCCTCACCCTAACCGTAAGCCTAACCCTAACCCAAACCCTAACCCTCACTCTCACCCTAACACTCACCCTAAAACTTACCCTCACCCTCACCCTAAAGCTAACCCTAACCATAACCCTCACACTAAACCTAACCCTCACCTAACCCTAACACTCACCCTCATCCTAACCCTAACCCTAAACCAAACACACACCCTATCCTTACCCTAACCCTAAACCTGACCCTAACCCTAATGCTCACCGTGACCCTAAACATACACCTCACACTAACCCTCACCCTAACCCTCACCATAACCCTAAAGCTCAGCCTCATCCTCACCCTCAGACTAACCTTAATGCTGTCTTACCCTCACCCTCACCTCTTACACTCACACTCACTATATCCCTAATGCTAAACCTAACACTCACCCTCACCCTAACCCTCAACCTAATCCTCACCCTAACCCTAACCCTAACCCTAACCCTAGCGCTAACCCTAACCCTAACCCTCACTGGAACGCTAAACCTAACCCTAAACCTAACACTTAAACTAACCCCCACCTCATCCTATCCGTCACCCTAACCCTAACCCTCACACACACCCTTAACTTCACCCTCACCCGAACCCTCACCCACACCCTAAACCTCAACCTCACCCTAAACTTCACACTAACACTAAACCTCACCTTAAACCTCACCCTCACCTTCACCCTAAAACTCACCCTTACCCTCAAACTCACCCCAAGCTTAACCCTAAACCTAACCCTAATCCTAAAACTAAGCCTCACCATTACCCTCACCCTAACCCTAAACCTAATCTTAACCCTCAGCATCACCCTCACCTTAACCCTAACCCGAACGTTAAACCTTAGCCTAAACCTAACCCTCACCCTATCCCTAATCCTAACCCTCATACTCACCCTAACCCTAACCCTAACCTTAACCCTCACCCTCACCCTAAATCTAACACTAACCCTAACGCTCACCCTCATCCTAACCCTCACCCTAACCATTACCCTCACACTAAACCTAACCCTCACCCACACCCTCACCTTCACCTTCACCCGAACCTGAACCCTCACCCTAAACTTCAAACGCACCCTAAACTTCACACTAAACCTAAACCTCACCCTAACCCTAACCCTCGCCCTGAACCTCACCCTATAACTCACCCTTACCCTCACCCTCACTCTAAGCCTAACCCTAAAACTAACCCTAATCCTAAACCTAAGCCTCACCATCACCCTCACCCTAACCCTAACCCTAATCCTAAAACTCAGCCTCATCCTCACATAAACCCTAAACCTAACCCTAAACCTTAGCCTAACCCTAAGCCTCACCCTAACCCTAATCGTAACACTCAAGCTCACCCCAAACCTAAACCTAACCATAACCCTCACCCTCACCCTAAACCTAACGCTAACCCTAACCCTCACCCTCACCCTAACCATCACCCTAACCCTTATCCTCACACTGAACCTAACCCTAACTCTAACCCTAACCATCACACTAACCCTAACACACACCATAACCCTAAACCTACCGCTCACCCTAACACTAACCCTCACCCTAACCCTAAACATAACCCCCACCCTCGCCCTAACACTCACTATCACCCTAACCCTCACCCTAAACCTAACCCTCACCCACCACCTAACTTTCACCCTCACCCTCACCCAACCCTCACCCTCAACCTAAACATCACCCCAAACTTAACCCTCACCCTAACCCTATTCCTAACCCTCACCCTAACCCTCACCCTCACCCTAACCCTCAAAATGACCCTAATCCTCACCCTATCCCTAACCCTAACACTTACCTACCGAAACCCTCACCCTCACCCTCACCCTAACCCTTGCCCACACGCAAGCCCTCACCCTTACCCTAATCCTACCCATAACCCTCACCCTCACGCAAACACTCACCCTCAGCCTTACCCTAACCCTAACCTTAATCCTAACACTAACCCTCACCCTCAAACTAACGCTCACCCTAAGCCTAACCCTAAGCGTCAGCCTCACCTTATACATTACCCTAACCCTGACCCTAACCCTCACACTAACAATCACCACAACACTCACACTCACCATAATCCTCACACTCACCCTAACCCACAACCTAACCCTTACACTTACCCTAATCCTACACCTGTCCCTCACTCTAACCCTCACACTAACCCTAAACCTAACCCTAACCCTCACCCTAGAACTCACCCTAAACCTAATCCTAACCCTAACTCTCACACTTATCCTTATGCTCACACTAACCCTAACCATCAACCTCAACCTAACCCTCACCCTAATCTTCACCCTAACCCTAACCCTAACCCTCAAGCTAGCCCTCACCCTAACCCTCACCCTAACCATCACCCTCACCCTAACCTTCACCCTCACCCTAACCCTCACCCTAATCCTCAACTTCACGCTAGTCCTCACCATATCCCTAACCCTAACACTTACCTACCAAAACCCTCAGCCTCACCCTCAGCCTCACCTAATCCTCGACCTCATGAAAGCCCTCACCCTAACCCTAATCCTGACCATAACCCTCAACCTCACCCTCACCCTCACCTTAACCCTCGCCCTCACACAAGCCCTTACCCCAAACCTAAACCTCACCCTAACCCTAACCCTAACCCTCACCTTCACCCTCACCCTAAACCTAACACTAACCCTGACCCAGACCCTCAACCTCACCCTAACCCTCACCCTAATCCTTACCCTCACCCTAACCCTAAACCTAACCCTAAACCTATCCCTCATCCTAGACCTAACCCTAACCCTCACACTAACAGTAACCCTAACCCTAAACCTCACCATCACCCTAACCCTAACCCTCACCCTAACCCTAGACCTCACCTTAACCCTAATTCTAACCCTAACCCGCAGCCTCACCCTAATCCTCATCCTAACCTTAATCTTCACCCTCACCCTAACCCTCAACCTCACCCTAACCTAACCTTAACTATAACCCTAACCCTCACCCTAAACCTAATACTAACCCTAACCCTCACCCTCATCCTAACCCTCACCCTAACCATTACCCTCACACTAACCCTAACCCTAATTCTAACCCTAACCCTCACAATAACCCTAACCCTAACCATAACCCTAAACCCACAACTCACCCTAACACTAACCCTCACCCTAACCCTCACCCTAACCCTATCCCTAACCCTCAACCTCACACTAATCTTCACATTCACCCTAACCCTCATCCTAAACCATACCCTCAACCACACCCTAACCCGAACCCTAACCCGAACCAGAACCCTCACCCAAACCTGACCCTCACCCTAAAATCACCGTAACCTTAACCCTCACCCTAACCCTAATCCTAACCTTCACCCTAACCCTCACCCTCACGTAAACCCTCAACTTCACCCTAAACCTCACCCTAACCCTAACCCTAACCAAATTACCTAACCCTTACCTACCTAAACCCTCACCCTCACACTCACCCACACCCTAACCCTCGCCTTCATGCAAGCCCTCCACCTAACCATAATATTAAGCGTAACCCTAATCCTAACCCTCACCCCTCACCGTAAACCTAACCTTAACCCTCACCCTAACCCTAACCTGACCCTTACCTTCAACCTCAACCTAAGCCTAATTTTAACCCTAACCCTCAAACTAACCCTAACCCTCAACATAACCCTAAAATTAGCCCTCAACCTAACACTCACCCTAAACCTAACCCTCACCCTAACCCTAAACCTAACCACCACCCTCACACTAACACTCACTGTCACCCTATCCTTCAGACTAAACCTAACCCTCAGCCTCACCCTAACCGTAAGCCTAACCCTAACCCTAACCCTAAACCTCACACCCACCCTAACACTCATGCCAAACCTTACCCTCCCCCTCCCCCTAACGCTAACCTAACCATAACCCTCACACTAAACCTAACCCTCACCTAAACCTAACCCTAACACTCATCCTAACCCTATCCCTAAACCTAACACACACCCTAACCCTAATGCTAACCATAAACCTCAACCTAACCCTAACCCTCGCCCTGACCCTCAACATACACCTCACACTAAAGCTCACCCTAACCCTCACCCTAACCCTAATCCTCAGCCTCACCCTCACCCTCGGAATAACCTTAAAGCTAACTCTTACACTCACCCTCACCTCTTACACTCACACTCACCATATACCTTATGCTAAACCTAACACTCACCCTCACCCTAACCCTCAACCTAACCCTCACCCTCACCCTAACCCTAACCCTCACCCTCACACTAATCCTAAACCTAAACCTCACCATAACCCTAACCCTAACCCTCACCCTATCCCTAAACCTCACCCTAACCCTAACACTAACCCTCACCGTCAACCTCACCCTAACCCAAACCCTAACCTTCACCTTAACCCTCGCCCTAACACTAACGCTAACCCTACACCTCACCCTCAACCTAAACCTCACCCTAACCCTTACTCTCACCCTCACTCTAAAACTCACCCTTATCCTCAACCTCAACCTAAGCATAACCCTAAACCTAACTCTAATCCTAAACCTAAGCCTCACCATCACCCTCACCCTAAGCCTAAACCTAATCCTAACCCTGAGTCTCACCCTCACCTTAACCCTAACCCAAACTCTAAACCTTAGCCTAAACCTAACCCTCACCATATCCCTAATCCTAACCCTCACACTCACCCTAACCGTAACCTCACCCTAAATCTAATGCTAACCTTAACCGTCACACTCACCCTAACCAATATCCTCACACTAACCCTAACCCTAAATCTAACCCTAACCCTCACAATAACCCTAAACCTCACTATAACCCTAAACCTACAACTCACCGTAACCCTCACCCTAAACCTAACCCTCACTCTAACCCTCACCTTAAACCAAACCCTAACCCTCAACCTCACACTAATCCTCACTGGCACCCAACTCTCACCCTAAACATAATCCTCACCCACAACTTAACCCTCACCCAACCCTCACCCTCACCCTAAACATCACCCTAACCTTAACCCTCACCCTACACCTAATCTTAACCCTCATACTAATCCTCACCCTCACCCTAACCCTCACCTTCAACCTAATCCTCACACTAACTCTAACCCTCACCCTAACCCTCACCCTAACCCTAACCCTCACCCTCACCCTCACTCTACCTGAAACCTTAACCCTAACTATCATCCTAAATTTAACTCTCAACCTAACCCAACCCTAACTCTCAATCTGTCCCTCAACCTAAACCTAAAACTAACTGTAACACTGACACTCACCCTCACCCTAACCATCATCCTAAACCTTACCATTATGCTAAACCTCACCCTAAACCTAAACCTAACCCTAACCCTCACGCTAACGCTCACGGTAACCCTAACCCAAATTATAACCCTAAACCTAAACCTCACCCTAACCCTACCCCTACCCGTAATCCTCACCTTCACCGAAACCCTCACCCTAACCCTTACCCTCACCCTAAACCTAACGCTAACTCGCACACTAACCCTAACCCTCAACCTTACCATAAACCTACCACTCACACTAAAGCTAACCCTAACTCTAACCCTAATCCTCACCCTAACCCTAACGCTAACCCTAACCCTCACCCTAACCCTAACCCTCAGGTTCAAGCTCAACCTGTCTAACTCCAACCCTAATCCTAATCCTAACCCTAAACCACACTCTCACCCTCATCCTAACTATAACCCTAACCCTAACCCTAACACTCACTCTCACATTAACCTCACCCTCAACCTCACCCTTACCCTCACCCTCACCTTAACACTCACGATAACCCTAACCCTAACTCTCACCCTAAACCTCACCCTAACAATTACCCTCACCCTAACTCTAACCCTAACCCTAACCCTCACACTAACCCTAGCTCTCACCCTAACCCTAACGATACCACTCACACTAACCGTCACCCTAACCTCACCCTAAACCTAATGCTAACCCTAAACCACCACATCACACAAGCCCTCAATCTTATCCTAACCCTAAGCCTAAATTTCACACTCAACCAAACCCTCAGACTAACCCTAACCCTCAACCTAACCGTAACCCTCACCTTCACTCTCACCCTCACCTTCAGCCTAACTCTAACCCTAACTCTGTAACTAACCCTAACCCTCAACCTCACCCACACCCTCACCCTCACCCTACACCTAACCCTCACCATAAACCTATCCCTCACCCTAATCCTAACCCTAACGCTCACACTCACCCTCACCCTAACCCTAAAACTAACCCTCAGCCTCACTCAAACCGTAAGCCTAACCCAACCCCTAACCCTAACCCTCACTCTCACCATAACCCTCACCCTAAACATTACCCTAAACTTCACCCTAAATCTAACTCTAACCATAACCCTCACACTAAACCTACACCTCAACCTAACCCAAAACCAAGCCCTCACCCTCACTCTAAACCTCACCCTCATCATAACCCTAAACCTAAAACTAACTCACCCTAACCCTAACCCTAACCCTAAACCTCACCCTAACCCTAACCCTCACCCTAACCCTCACCCTCACCCTAACCCTCAACCTAAGCCTAACACTAAGCCTAAGCCTAAACCTCACCCTAACCCTCACACTCACCCTCACCCTAACTCTAATCCTAAACTTAACACTATTCTTAACCTCAACCTAAGCCTCACCCTCACCCTAACCCTAACCCAAGTCCTCACACTAACCCTCACCCTAACCCTAACTCTAACCTTAATGCTCACCCTGACCCTAACCCTAACTCTAACCCTAAAACTCACCCTAACCCTAACCTTCACCCTCACCCTCAACCTCACCGTAAATCTAGCCCTAAACCTAACAATAATACTAACCCTAAACCTAACCCTAACCCTAACCCTCACCCTCAGCCTCACCCTCACAACACACTTATCCCTAACCCTAACACTAACAATAACCCTAATCCTAAGCCTAACCCTAACCCTAATTCTAATCCTCACCCCCACAGTCACCCTCAGCCTAACCCTAAACCTAACCCTAACCCTAACACTAACACTAACCCTAAACCTAAACCTAACCCTAAATCTAACCCTAAACCTAACCCTAATCCTCAGCCTCACCTGCACCCTAACCCAAACTCTAACCCTAACCCTCACCCTAACTCTAAGCGTAATCCTAACCCTAACCCTAAGCCTCACACTTACCCTCACCCTAACCCTAATCCTAAACCTAACCCTATCCCTAAACCTAACATTCACCCTATCCGTCACCCTAGCCCTCACCCTAACCCTAACCCTAAACTTCATCCTAAACCTGACACTAACGATATCCGTAACCCTCATCTTAACCCAAACCCTAACCCTCACCCTCATGCTCAGCCTAAGCCTAAGCCTAAGCCTAACCCTAACCCTCATCCTAACCCTAACACTAACCCTAACCCTAACCCTAAATCTCACCCTCAACCTAACCCTAACTCTAACCCTAACCCTAACAATAACCCTAACCCTCACCCTAACCATAATCCTAACCCTAAACGTAAACCTCACCCTAAAACTTACCCTCACGCTACCACTAACCCTCACCCTAACACTAACCCTCATACTAACACTAACCATAACCTCAGCCTAACATTAAACCTAACCCTCAACCTAAACCTAACACTCACGCTCAATGTAACCCTCACTATAACCCTAACCCGAACCATCACCCTAACCCTAATCCTCACCCACACCCTCACCCTCAGCCTAAACCTAAGCTTAACCCTAAATCTCACCCTAAACCTCCCCCTAACCCTAACCCTAACACTAAACCTCACCCTCTGCCTAACAATAACCCTAACCCTAAACCTCAACCTAACCATAAACTTCACCCTCACCCTCAACCTCACCGTAACTCTAACCCTAACCCTAAAAATAACACTAGCCCTAACCGTCACCCTCAGCCTCACCCTCACGGCAAACTAAACCATAACCATAACACTAACAATGACACTAACCCTAAGCCTAACCCTATCCCTAACCCTAATCCTAACCCCCACCCTCACCCTCAGTCTAACCCTAAGCCTAACCCTAACCCTAACCCTAACCCTCACCGTAACCCTAACCCTAACCCTAAAACAAACCCTAACCCTAAACCTAGCCCTAAATGTAACCCTAAACCCAAACCTAATCCTCAGGCTCACACTCACCCTAACCCAAACCCTAATGCTAACAGTCACGCTCTCAGTCTTACCCTAAACCTAAACCTAATCCTCATACTCACTCACACCCTAACCCTAATCCTAAACCTAACCCTATCCCTAACCCTAACGCTCACCCTAACCCTCACCCTAGCCATCACCCTAACCCTAATCCTAACCCTAAACCTCATCCTAACCCTGACCCTAACCCTAACCCAAACCCTAAGCCTAACCCTAAACCTAATCCTCACCCTCAGGCTCCGCCTAAGCCTAAGCGTAAGCGTAAGCCTAACCCTAACCCTAACCCTCCCTAACCCTAACCATAACCCTAAACCTAACTCTAAACCTAAATCTCACCCTCACCCTAACCCTAAGTCTAACCCTAACCCTAACCCTAAAAATAACCCTAAACCTCACCCTAACCATAATGCTCACCCAAACCCTAACCCTCAAACTAACACTTACCCTCCCCCTAACACTAACCCTAACCCTAACACTAACCCTCACACTAACCCTAACCCTCACCATAATCCTAAACCTCACCCTAACACTAACCCCAACCCTCACCCTCACCCTAGCCCTCACCTTAACCCTAATTCTAAACCTTACCCACACCCTAAGCCTAACCCTCATCCTCACCCTAAACCTCACACTCAGCCTAAACCTAATCCTCAATTTAACCCTCATCCTAAATCTAACCCTAACCAATACCCTAGCCCTAAACCTAACCCTAACCCTCACACTTATCTTAAGCCTCACCCTCAGCCTAAACCTCACCTTTACCCTTACCATCATCCTCAGACTAACCCTCACCCTAATCCTAAACCTCATCCTAACCGTCACCTTAAACGTAAACATAACCATCACACTATCCCTAACTTTCACCCTAAACCTCACGCTCAGCCTAACCCTAAGCCTAAGCCTAAACCTTCCCCTAACCCTCCCACTCACCCTAGCACTCACCCTAACCATAATCCTAACACTAAACCTCATCCTAACCCTCACCCTAATCCTAACCCTAACTGTCACCCTAACCCTATTCCTCACCCCCATCTCACCCTCAGCCTAACCCTAAGCCTAAGCCTAAGCCTCACCCTAACCCTCATCCTCACCCTCACCCTAACCCTAGTCCTAAACCTAACCCTATCCATAAACTTCAACCTAACCCTCACCCACACCCTAACCCTAACGCTAACCCTAACACTAAACTTCACCCTAACCCTCCCCTAAGCATAACTCTAACCCTAAACCTCACCCTCACACTCACCCTAACCCTAACCCTAACCCTAAACCTCACCCAAACTTTAACACTCACCCTCGCCCTCAACCTCCCCATAACTCTAAACCTAACCCTAACAATAACACTAACCCTAAACATAACCATAACCCTAACCCTCACCCTCAGCCTCAGCCTCACCACAAACTTATCCCTAACTATAACACTAACAATAAACCTAACCCTAAGCCTAACCCTAACCCTAACTCTAATCCTCACCCCACTCTCAGCCTCAGCCTAACCCAAAGCCTAAGCCTAACCCTAACCATAACCCTCACTGTAACCCTAACCCTAACCCTAACACTAACCCTAACCCTCAACCTAACCCTACATCTAAACCTAATACTCAGCCTCAACTTCACCCTAACCCTAACCCTCACCATAACTCTCAGCCTAACAATATCCTTAACCCTAACACTCACACTCACCCTCACCCTAACCCTAATCCTCAAACTAACCCTATCCTTAATGCTAACCCTCACTCTCACTGTAACCCTTACCCTAACCCTCACCCTAAACATAAAATTAACCCGAATCCTAAATCTCACCCTAACCCTAACCCTAACCCTCACCCTAACCCTAGCCCTAAACCTCACCCTCAGCCTAACCCTAACCTAACCCTAACACTAACACTAACACTAACTCTAAACCTAACCCTAAATCTAATCCTAAACCTAACCCTAATCCTCATCCTCACCTGCACCCTAACCTAAACTCTAACCCCTCACCCTAACTCTAAGCCTAATCCTAATCCTAACCCTAACCCTCACCCTCATCCTAGCCCTCAACCTCACCCTAACCCTAACCCTAAACCTCATCCAAAACCGGACACTAAACACAACTGTAACCCTCACCATAACCCGAACACTAACCCTAACCCTCATGTTCAGCCTAAGCCTAAGCCTAAGCTTAACCCTAACCCTAACTCTCACCCTAACACTAACACTAACCCTAACTCTAAGCCTAAATCTCACCCTCACCCTAACCCTAACGTGAACTATCACCCTAACCTTAATTCTCACCCACACCCTCACCCTCAGCCTAACCCTAAACCTCACAATAACCCTCCCCCTAACCCTAACTCTAACCCTAAACCTCAACCTCTCCCTAACAATAACCCTAACCCTAAACCTCACCCTTATCCTAACCTTCACTCTCACCCTCAACCTCACCGTAACTCTAACCCTAACCCTAAAAATAACACTCGCCCTAACACTTACCCTGACCCTCACCCTCAGCCTCACCCTCACGGCAAACTTAACCATAACCATAACACTTACAATAACCTTAATCCTAAGCCTAACCCTATACCTAACCCTAATCCTAATCCCCACCCTCAACCTCAGCCTAACCCTCACCCTAAACCTAATGTGAACCATCACCCTAAACTTAATTCTCACCCACACCTTCACCCTCAGCCTATCACTAAGCCTAACCCTAAACCTCCCCCTAACCCTCCCCCTAACCCTATCTCTAACCCTAAACCTCAACTTCTCCCTAACAATAACCCTAACCCTAAACCTCACCCTTACCCTAAACTTCACTCTCACCCTCAACATCAGCCTAACCCTCAGCCTAACCATAAGCCTAACCCTAACCCTAACCCTCACAGTAACCCTAACTCTAACACAAACCCTAACCCTAAACCTAGCCATAAATCTAACCCTAAACCTAAACCTAATCGTCAGCCTCAAACTCAACCTAACCCAAACCCTAACCCTAATCCTCACCCTAACTCTCAGTCTAACCCTAACCCTACCACTAACCCTCACACTCACCCACAACCTAAACCTAATCCTAAACCTAACCCTATCCCTAACACTAACCTTACTTTAACCCTCACCCTAGCCCTCACCATAACCCTGACCCTAACCCTAACCCTAACCCTAAGCCTAACCCTAAACCTAATCCTCACCCTCATGCTCCGCCTAAGCCTAAGAGTAAGCCTAAGCCTAACTCTAACCCTAACTCTCCCTAACCCTAACCCTAACCCTAACCCTAAATCTAAACCTAAATCTCACCCTCACCCTAACCATAACTCTAACAGTAACCATAACCTCACCCTAACCATTACGCTCACCCTAACCCAAACCCTCACGCTAACACTTACCCTCACCCTAACACAAACCCTAACCCTAACACTAACCCTCACACTAACCATAACCCTCACCCTAATCCTAAACCTCACCCTAATCCTAACCCCAACCCTCACCCTCACCTTAGCCCTCACCCTAACCCTAATTCTAAACCTTACCCTCACCCTAACCCTAACCCACATCCTCACCCTAAACCTCACATTCACCTAACCCTAATCGTCAATTTAACCCTCACCCTAACCCTAAACCTAAACATTAACCTAGCCCTAAACGTTACTCTAATCCTCAAACTTATCTTAACCCTCACCCTCAGCCTAAACCTCACCTTTACCCTTACCATCATCCTCAGCCTAACCCTCACCCTAACCCTAAACCTCATCCTAACCATCACCCTAACCTAAAACCTAACCATCACCCTAACGCTAACCCTCACCCTCAACCTCCCGCTCAGCCTAACCCTAACCCTAAGCCTAACCCTAACCCTAACCCTCACCTTAATCCTAATAATAACCCTAACACTAACCCTAACCCTATACCTAACCCTAAATCTAACCCTAAACCTAACCCTAATCCTCAGCCTCACCTGCACCCTAACCCAAACCCTAACTCTCACCTTAACTCTAAGCCTAAGGCTAACCCTAAATCTAAGCCTCACACTCACCCTCACCCTAACCCTAATCCTAAACCTAACTCTATCCCTAATCCTAACCCTCACCTTAACTCTCACCCTAGCCCTCAACCTAACCCTAAACCTAATCGTATACCTGAAACTAACCATAACCCTAATCCTCACCCTAACCCGAACCCTAAACCTCACCATCATGCTCGGCCTAAGCCTAAGCCTAAGCCTAAACATAACCCTAACCCTCACACTAACAATAACCCTAAAACTAACCCTAACTCTAACCCTAAACCTCACCCTCACACTAACCCTGACTCTAACCCTAAACCTAACCCTAACAATGACCCTAACCCTCACCCTAGACATAATCCTCACCCTAACCCTAAGCCTCACCCTAACATTTACCCTCATCCTAACACAAACCTGAACCCTAAAACTAACCCTCACAATAACCCTAACCCTAGACTCACCCTAACCCTAACCCTAACCCTAACCCTCAACATAACCCTAACCCTCACACTCAACGTAACCCTCAACCTAACCCTGACCCTCACCCTAAAACTTGCCCTAACCCTAACACTAACCCTAACCCTAATCCTAACCCTCACCGTAACCATAATCCTAACCCTAACCCTAACAAAAACCCTAATCCTAACCCTAACCCTAACCCTAACCATTACCCTCACCCTAAACCTAACCCTCCCCCTAACACTTACCCTCACATTAACACTAACCGTAACCCGAACACTAAGCCTCACACTAACCCTAAATATCACCCTAACCCTATACCTCACCCTAACACTAATCCTAAACCTCAACCCAACCCTTGCCCTAACCCTAATACTCATCCTCACAGTAAACCTCACACTAAGCCGAACACTAATCCTCAATCTAACCCTCACCCTCACCCTAACCCTAACCCTAACCCTCGCCCTAACCCTAACCCTTACCCTTACCGTAACCATCACCTTCAGCATAATCCTCACCTTACCCTTACTGTCACCCCCAACCTAACCCTCACCCTAAGCCTAACCCTCACCCTAACACTAACTCTACCCATAAACCTCACCCTCACCCTAATCCTAACTCTAACCCTAACCCTAACACTAAACCTAACACTAAGCCTAACCCTAACCCTCACCCTCACCCTCACCGTAAACCTAACCCTAACCAGAACACTCACCCTCACCCTAACCCTAATCTTAACCCTAAACCTGAACCTAATCCTAACCCTCAACCTCACCGTAACCCTTACCCTAACCCTCACCCTAACCGTAAACATAACCAGAATCTTACTCTCACCCTAACCCTAACCCTAACTCTGACCTTAATCCTAACATTAAAACTCACCCTCACCCTAGCCCTCACCCTAATCCTAATCCTAACCCTAACCCTCATCCTAACCCTCCCCCTAACCCTTAACCTAACACTCACACTAACCCTAAACCTCACTCTAAACCTGACCATCAGCCTAACCCTAAGCCTAACCCTAAACCTAACCCTAGCACACACACTCACCCTCACTCTAACCTTAATCCTAACCCTAACCCTCACCCTCAACCACACCCTCAGTGTAACAATAAGCCAAAAACACACCCAAACCCTAACCCTCACAATCACCCTAACCCTTACCCTAATCCTAATCCTAACCCTAACCCTAACGCTCACCCTCAGCCTCAACTTAACCCTAACTCTAACCCTAAACCTCACCCTCAGCCGAACCCTAAACCTAACCCTAACCTTAAATCTCACCCTAAACATCACCCTCACCCTAGCCCTCACCCTAAACCTAATCCTAACCCTAACCCTCATCCTGACCTTCCCCATAACCCTAACCCTAAATCTCACCCTAATTCTAACCCTCACCCTCATGCTCAGTTTAACAATAAGCCTAAGCCAAAACCTTACCCTAACCCTCACCCTCACCCTAGTCCTCACCCTAACACAAATCCTAACCCTAACACTCAACCTAACCCTAAACCTCACCCTCACCGTAACCCTTACCCTAACCCTAACCCTGACCCTCACCCTAACCCTAATCTTAACACTAAACCTTAACCTAACCCTAATCCTCAACCTCACTGTAACCATGACCCTAACCCTCAACCTAACCCTAAACTTAACCTGAACGCTACTCTCACCCTAACCCTAACCCTTACTCTCACCCTAACCCTAACATTAAACCTCAACCTAACCCTAGCCCTCACGATAATCCTAATCCTAACCCTTACCCTCACACTCACCCTCGCCCTCAGTGTAACCCTAAGCCTAATCCTAACTCTAACCCTAACCCTCACACTCACCTTAACCCTTACCCTAATCCTAATCCTAACCCTAACTCTCACCCTCACCCTCAGCCTCACCTTAAGCCTAAATCTAACCCTAAACCTCAACCTCAACATAACCCCAACCCTAAAACTAACCCGTTTCCTCACCCTAACCCTAACACTAACCCTAAACTTCACCCTCACCCTAACCCTAAACATAACCCTAAAACTCACCATAACCCTAACCTTCACCCTCACCCTCAACCTCACCGCAAATCAATCCCTAACCCTCACAATAATCCTAACCCTAACCCTAACTCTAAACCTAAGCCTCACCCTCACCCTAACCTTAAACCAAAACCTCAACCTCAGCCTCACCCTCACCTGAAACTTAACCCTAACCATAACACTAACATTAACCCTAACCCTAAGCCTAACCCTAACCTTAACTCTAATCCTCACCCCCACAGTGACCCTCAGCCTAACCATCTCCCTATCCCTAACATTAACACTAACCCTATCCCTAAACCTAACGCTAAATTTAACCCTTAACCTAACCCTAATCCTCAACCTCAACTGCACCCTAAACCAAACCCTAACCCTAACCCTCACCCTAAGTCTCAGGCTAAACCTAAACCTAACTCTAAGCCTCACACTCAACCTCACCCTAACCCTAATCCTAAACCTAACCCTTCCCTAACCCTAACCCTCAACCTAACACTCACCTTAACACTCACCCTAACCTTAACCCTAACCCAAAACCTCATCCTAAACCTGACAGTAATCATAACCCTAAACCTCACCGTAACCCTCACCCTAACCCGAACCCTCATGCTCGGCCTAAGCCTTAACCTCAGCCTAAGCCTAACCCTAACCCTCACCCTAACCCTAACCCTAAGACTCACCCCAACTCTAACCATAAATCTCACCCTCACACTCACCTTAACCCTAAATCTAAACCTACCATAACCCTAACAATAATCGTAACCCTCACCCTAACCATAATCCTCAACCTAACCATAATCATCACCCTAACCCTAAAACTCACCCTAAAACTTGCCCTCACCCTACCACTAACCTTAATCGGAACACTAACCCTCACAAAAACCCTAACCCTAAACTCACCCTAACCACAACCCTAACCTGAAACCTCAACCTAAGCCTAATCCTCACGCTCAACTTAACCCTAACCCTAACCATAATCCTCACCCTAACCCTAACCCTCATACTAACACTTACCCTCACCCTAACACTAACCCTAATCCTAATCCTAATCCTATCCCTAACCCTCACCCTCACGCTCACCGTAACTATAACCCTAACACTAATGCTAACAATAACCCTAAGCCTAACCCTAACCCTCACCCTAAACATAACCCTCACCATAACCCTAAGCTCACCCTAACACCCTCACCCTAAAACTAACCCTATCCCTACCACTAACCCTCACACTAACCCTAACCATCACCCTAACACTAAACCTCACCCTAACACTAACCCTAAACCTCACCCTCATCTTAGCCCTCACCCTAACCCTAACCCTCATCCTCACCCTAAACCTCACACTAACCCTAACACTTATCCTCAATATAACCCTCACTCTCACTCTAAACCTAACCCTAAGCCTCACCCTAACCCTAACCCTCACACTTACCATAAACCTCACCCTCAGTCTAATCTTCAACTTTACCCTTAGCGTAACCCTCACCCTAACCCTCACCCTAACCCTAACTCTACCCCTAAACCTCACCCTCACTCGAAACCTAACTCTAAATCTAACCCTAACACTAAACCTCACCCTAAACCTAACCCTAAACCTTATCCTCAACCAAACGCTCAGCCTAACCCTAAGCCTAAGCCTAACACTTACCCTAAACCACACGCTCACCCTAGCCCTCACCCTAACCCTAATCCTAAAACTAACCCTCATCCTAACCCTCACCCTAACCCTAACCCTAACCATCACCCTAACTCTAATCCTCACCCCCACCCTCACCCTCAGCCTAACCCTAAGCCTAAGCCTAAGCCTAACCCTAATCCTCACACTCACCCTCACCCTAACCCAAATCCTAACCCTAACTAAACACTAACCCTAAACCTCAACCTAACCCTAACCCTAACCCTAACCCGCCCATTAACTCTCAACCTAAACCTAACCCTAACACAAACCATAACCCTAACCCTCAACCTAACCCTCACCCTAACCCTAACTCTAACCCTAAACCTCACCACCACCCAAAACCTAACTTTAACTCTAATGTAAACCCTAAACCTCACGCTAACCCTAACCGTAACCCTCACACTCACCCTCACCATAACCTTAACCCTAAACCTAACACTATCAATAACCCTAACCCTAATCTTAACCCTCAACTTAACCATAAATCTCACCCTAACCCAAACCCTGACCTAACACTTATCCTCACCCTAACATTAACCCTAACCGCAACCCTAACCCTCACACTAATCCTAACCCTAACCTCACCCTAACCCTAACCCTAACCCTAACCCTCAACCTAAACCTAAAACTCACGCACAACCTAACCCTAACCCTAACCATAAACCTCACCCTAACCCTAACCCTCATACTAACACTTACACTCACCCTAACACTAACCCTAATCCTAATCCTAACCCTAACCCTAACCCTCACCCTGAACCTCACCGTAACCGTAACTCTAACCCTAACGCTAACAATAACCCTAAACCCAACCCCAACCCTCACCCTAACCCTAACCCTCACCATAACCCTAAGCTCACTGGAACACCCTCACCCTAACACTAAGCCTAACCCCGACACTAAGTCTCACACTAAGCCTCACCATCACCCTAATCCTAAACCTCACCCTAACACTAAACCTAAACCTCACCCTGACCTTAGCCCTCAACCTAAACCTAACACTCATCCTCACCCTAAACCTCACACTAACCCTAACATGAATCCTCAATCTAAACCTCACACTCACCCTAACCCTAACCCTAATCCTCACACTAACCCTCAACTTTACCCTTACTGTCACCTTCACCCTAAATCTCACCCTAAACCTAAACCTCACCCTAACCCTCATCCTAACCATAACCCTAACCATCACCCTAACCTTAACCCTAACCCTCACCCTTACCATAACCCTCACCCTCAGCCTAACCCTCAACTTTACCCTTACCGTCAGCCCCACCCTAACACTCACCCTAACCCTAACTCTACCCCTAAACCTCACCCTCAACCTAACCCTAACTCTAACCCTAACCCTAAAACTAAACCTCACCCTAACACTAACCCTAAAGCCTTATCCTCAACCAAAGGCTCAGCCTAAACCAAGCCTAAGCCTAACACTTACCCTAAACCACACCCTCACCCTGGCCCTTATCCTAACCCTAATCCAAACCCTAACCCTCATCCTAACACTCACACTAACACTAACACTAACCATCACCGTAACACAAATCCTCACCCCCATCCTCAACCTCAGCCTAACCCTAAGCTAAGCCTGAGCCTAACCCTAAACCTCACATTCACCCTCAGCCTAACCCTAATCCTAACCCTAACTCTAACACTAACCCTAAAACTCAACCTAACCCTCACCCCAACCTTAACCCTAAAACTGACCCTAAACCTAACCCTCGACCTAACCGTCCAACTAACCCTAAACCTCACCCTCACCCTAACCCTAATCCTAACCCAAAAACTAAACCTCACCCTAACCCTAAACCTAACCCTCACCCTCACCCTAACCATAACTCTGACCCGAACCCTAACAATAACACTAATCTTAACCCTAAACCTAACCCTAACCCTAACCCTAATGCTAACACTCACCCTCACCCTAGCCCTAATCCTAACCCTCAACCTAACCCTAACACTCACCTTCACCGTAACCCTTACCCTCATCCTAACCCTCACCCTAAACCTAACCCTAACCTTAAACGTTACCCTGACACTAACCCTAATCTTCACCCTCAACCTAGCCCTCAACCTAACCCTACTCATAACCCTAAACCTCATCCTAACCCTGAACCTAACCGTAATCCTAACTCTCACCCTAACCTTGACCCTAACCCTGAACCTAACCCTAACCCTCATCCTAACACGTACACTCACCCTAACACTAACCCTATCCTCATCCTAACACTAACCCTAACCCTCACCCCAAACCTCACCGTAACAGTAACCCTAAACCTAACGCTAACAATAAACCTAACCCTAACCCTAACCCTCACTCTAACCATAACCCTCACCATAACCCTAAGCTCACCGTAACACCTTCACCCTAAAACTAAGCCTAACCCTAACACTAACCCTCACACTAACCCTAACCATCACCCTAACACTAAACCTCACCCTAACACTAACCCTAAACCTCACCCTCACCTTAGCCCTCGCCCTAACCCTAACCATCATCCTCACCCTAAACCTCACACTAACCATAACACTTATCATGAATCTAACCCTCACTCTCACTGTAACCCTAACCCTAACCCTCAAGCTAACTGTGACCCTCACCCTTACCATAAACCTCACACTCAGCCTAACCCTCAACTTTACCCTTACCGTCACCCCCACCCTGACCCTAAACCTAACCCTAACCCTAACCCTAACTCTACCCCTAAACCTCACCCTCACCCTAACCCTAACTCTAACCTTAACCCTAACACTAAACCTCACCCTAAACCTATCCCTAACCCTTATCCTCAACCAAACACTCCCCCTAACCCTAAGCCTAAGCCTAACCCTTACCCTAACCCAAACCCTCACCCTAGCCCTCACCTTACCCTAATCCTAAACCTAACCCTCATCCTAACACTCATCCTAACCCTAACCCTAACCATTATCATAATTCTAACCATCACCCCCGCCCTCACCCTCAGCCTAACACTAAGCCTAAGCCTAAGCCTATCCCTCACACTCACCCTCACCCTAACCCTAATCCTAACTCTAACTCTAACATTAACCCTAAACCTCAACCTAAACCCCACCCTAACCTTAACCCTAAAACTAATCCTAACCCGAACCCTCAACCTAACCCTCCAACTAGACCTAAACCTAACCCTAAACCTCACCCTCACCCTAACTCTAATCCTAACCCTAAACCTAAAACTCACCCTAACCTTAAACCTAACCCTCACCCTCACCCTCACCATAACTCTAACCCTAACCCTAAAAATAACACTAATCCAAACCCTAAACCTAACCCTAACCCTAACCTTAATGCTAACACTCACCCTCAACCTAACCCTAACCCTAACCCTAACCCTCATCCTAAACCTAAACCTCACACTCACCGTAACCCTAACCCTGATCCTAAATATCACCCTAAACCTAACCCTCATCCTAACACTTACACTCACCCTAACACTAACCCTAATCCTCACCCTCAACCTAACCATCAACCTAACCATAATTGTAACCCTAATCCTCATGCTAACCCTCACCCTAACGGTAATCCTAACCCTCATCTTAACTCTAACCCTAACCCTCAACCTAACCCTAACCTTCACGCTCACCATAACCCTAAACCTAACCCTCACCCTAAACCTAAACTTAACCTGAACCCTAACACTCAAGCTAACCCTAACCCTAACGCTCAACCTAAAGCTAACCCTCACCTTCACCCTCTCCCTTACCCTAAACATAAGCCTAAGCCTAACCCTAACCCTAAACCTCACACTCACCCTAACCATTACCCTAATCCTAATCCTAACCCTAAGCCTAATCCTCACGCTCAACCTTAACCCTCACTCTAACCCTAACTCTAAAACTAACCCTAACCCTAACCCTCAACCTCAGCCTCACCCTTACCCTAACTCTAACCCTGAACCTCACACTCACCCTAAACCTAACCCTAACCCTAAACCTAAACCTCACCCTAACACTAACCCTAAACCTCACCCTCAGCCTAGCCCTCACCGTAACCCTAACCCTAACCCTCATACTAAACCTCACCCTAAAACTAACCCTAACCCTCAACCTAACACTAATCATAACCCTAACCCTCAACCTAACCCTAAACCTCAGCGTACCCCTTACCTTAACCATCACCCTAAACATAAAATTAAACCGAATCAGAATTCTAAACATAACCCTAACCCTAACAATCACCTTAACCCTAACCCTAAATTTCACCCTCATCCTAGACCTCACACTAACCCTAATCCTAACCCTAACCCTCATCCTAACCCTCCCCCTAATCCTTACGCTAACCCTCACCCTAAACCTAACACTCACACTCAACCTAAGACTCAGCCTAACCCTAAGCCTAAACCTAATCCTAACCCTAACCATAAACCTCACACTCACCCTAACCCTAACCCTAATCCTAACCTTAACCTGAACCCTCACCTCACCCTAACCCTCACCCTAACCCTAACCCTAAACCTAACACTAACCCTAACCCTAACCCTCACCCTCAGCCTCAATCTAACCCTAACTCTAACCCTAAACCTAACCCACACCATAACCCCAACTCTAACCCTAACCCTAAACCTAACCCTCAAACTATCACTCACCCTAACCCTAATCCTAACCCTAACCCTCATCCTAAACTTCCCCATATCCCTAACCCTAACCCTCACCCTAACCCTAACCCTAACACTCACACTCACACTCAGCCAAACCCTAAGCCTAAACCTAATCCTAACCCTAACCCTAAACCTCACACGCACCCTAACCCTAACCCTAATCCTAAACTAATCCTTAACCTTAACCCTAACTCTAACCCTCACCCTAACCCTAACACTAAACCTAACACTAACCCTAACCCTAAACCTCACCCTCAGCCTTACCCTAACCCTAACTCTAACCCTAAAGCTCACCCTCACCATTACCCCAACTCTAACCCTAACCCGAAACCTCACCCTAACACTAACCCTAACCCTAACCCTAACCCTAAACCTCACCCTCATCCTAACCCTATCCCTAACCCTAAAACTCACCCTAACCCTAATCTTGAACCTCACCCTCAAAGATATGGTAACTCTAGCCCTAACCCTAACAATAACACTAAACTTAACCCTAACCCTCACACTTACCCTCAGCCTCACCCTCACCGCAAATGAAACCCTAACCATAACACTAACAATAACCCTAACCCTAAGCCTAACCCTAAACCTAACTCTAATCCTCACCCCCAGTCACCCTCAGCCTAACCCTAAGCCTAACCCTAACCCTAAGCCTAACCCTCAACATAACTCTCACACTAACTGTAACCCTAAACCTAAACCTAAATCTAACCCTAAACCTAACCCTAAACATCAGCCTCAACTGCACCCTAATACAAACCATAACCCTAACCCTCAACCTAACTCTAAGCCTAACCCTAACCCTAACCCTAAGCCTCACACTCACACTCACCCTAACCCTAATCCTAAACCTAACCCTATCCCTCACCCTAAACCTCACCCTAACCCTCAACCTAGCCCTTACCCTAACCTTAACCCTAACCCTAAACCTCATCCTAAACCTGACAGTAACCATAACCGTAACCCGAACCCTAACCCGAAACCTAACCCTCACCCTCATGCTCGGCCTAAGCCTAAACCTAAGCCTAACCCTAACCCTCACCCTAACCCTAACCCTAACACTAACCCTAACTCTAACATTAAAGCTCACCCTGACCCTAACACTAACTCTAACCCTAACCCTAACCCTAACACTAACCCTCACCCTATCACTAACCCCAACCCTAGAACTAACCCTCACACTTACCCTAACCCTAAACTCACCATAAACCTAAAACTAACTCTAACCCTCAACCTAACCCTAACCTCACGCTTAACCTAACCCTAACCTCACGCTCAACGTAACCCTAACCCTAACCCTGACCCTCATCCTATTACTCTCAGCATAACCCTAACCCTCACCCTAACACTTACCCTCACCTTAACACGAACCCTAATCCTAATCCTAACCCTAAACCTAAGCTTCACCCTCACAGTAACCGTAACCCTAACCCTAACCCTAACAAAAACCCTAACCTTAACCCTAATCCTCTCCCTAACCATTACCCTCACGCTAAACCTAACCCTCACCCTAACACTTACCCTCACCTTAACACTAACGGTAACCCAAACACTAAGCCTCAC
Source organism: Dipodomys merriami (assembly GCF_024711535.1). Classification (NCBI taxonomy): domain Eukaryota; kingdom Metazoa; phylum Chordata; class Mammalia; order Rodentia; family Heteromyidae; genus Dipodomys; species Dipodomys merriami. The sequence continues at coordinate 3,681,365 of NW_027206257.1, forward strand.
ACTAACCCTAACCATCACCCTAACCCTATACCTCACCCTCACACTAACCCTAAACCTCAACCTAACCTTAGCCCTAACCCTAACCTTAACAATCATCCTCACGGTAAACCTCACACTAACCCTAACACTAATCCTCAATCTACACCTCACCCTCAACGTAACCCTAACCCTAACCCTAACCCTAACCCTCAACCTAACCCTAACCCTAACCCTTACCGTAACCCTCACCCTCAGTCTAAACCTCACCTTACCCTTAGTGTCACCCCCACCCCAATCCTCACCCTAAGCCTAACACTCAGCCTAACATTAACTCTACTCCTAAACCTCACCCTCACCCTAACCCTAATTCTAACCCTAACCCTAACACTAAACCTCACACTAACCCTAACCCTAAACCTCACACTCACCATCACGCTCAGCTTAACCCTAAGCCTAAGCTAAACCCTAACCCTAACCCTCACCCTCACCCTAGCCCTAACCCTAAAACAAATCCTAACCTTAACCCTCAATCTAACCCTAACCCTCAACCTCACCCTAACCCTAAATTTAACCCTAAACCTAAACCTAACCCTAACCATCAACCTCACATTAACCCTACCCTAACCCTCACCCTAACCCTAAACTTAACCCGAATCCTACTCTCCCCTAACCATAACGCTAACTCTCACCCTAACACTAACCCTAAACCTCACCCTCACTCTAGCCCTCACCCTAACCCTAATCCTAACCCTAACCCTCATCCTAACCCTGCCCCTAAACCTTAAACTAACCCTCAGACTAACCCTAACTCTCACCCTCAACCTCAACATCAACCTAACCTTAATCCTAACCCTAAACCTAACCCTAACACACAAACTCACTCTCACCCTAAACCTAATCCTAACCCTAACCCTCACCCTCACCCTCACCCTCAGTGTAACCCTAACCCAAACCCGAACCCTAACCCTAACACTCACAATCACCCTAAACCTTACCCTAATCCTAATCCTAACCTTAACCCTAACCCTCACCATCAGCCTCACCTTAACCCTAATTCTAACCCTAAATCCCACCCTCACCCTGTCCCTAAACCTAACCCTAACCCTAAACCTCACCCTAACCCTAACCCTAAACCTGACCCTCACCCTAGCCCTCACCCTAAACCTAATCCTAAACCTAACACAAATCCTAACCCTCCCCATAACCCTAACACTTACCATCACCGAATCCTAACCCTCACTCTCACCCTAAACCTCAGCCTAACACTAAGCCTAACCCTAAGCTTAACCCTAACCCTCACACTCACCATAACCCTAACCCTAATCCTAATCCTAATCCTAACCCTAACCCTCACCCTCAGCCTAACCCTCACCTTAACCCTAACCCTAAACCTAACACTAACACTATCCCTAAACCTCACCCTCACCCTCACCATAACACTAACTCTAACCTAAACCTCACCCTCACCCTAACCCTAACACGAACCGTAACACTAAAACTAACCCTAAACCTAACCCTCACCTTAGCCCTCACCCTAACTTGACCGTCATTCTCACCCTAAACCTCACACTAACCCTAACACTTATCCTCACTCTAACCCTCACCCTCACTCTAACCCTAACCCTAACCCTCACCCTAACCCTAACACTAAACCTTACCATAACCCTCACCTTCAGCCTAACCCTCACCTTAACCTAACCGTCACTCCCACCCTAACACTCAACCTAACCCTAACTCTAACCTTAAACCTCACCAACACCCTAACCCTAACTCTAAACCTACCCCGAACACTAACCCTCACCCTAACCCTAATCTTAACCCTTATCCTCACCCAAACGCTCAGCCTAACCCTAAGCCTATGCCTAAAACTTACCCTAACCCACACCATCATCCTAGCCCTCACCCTAACCCTAATCCTAACCCTAACCCTCATCCTAACCCTCACCCTAACCCTAACCCTAACCATCACCCTAGCCCTAATCCTCACCCCCACCCTCACCCTCAGCCTAACCCTAATCCTAAGCCTAAGCCTAACCCTAACCCTAACACTCACCCTCACCCTAACCCTAATCCTAACCATAACTCTAAACCTAAACCTCCACCTAAACCTCACCCTAACCTTAACCCTAAAACTAACCCTAACCCAAACACTTGACCTAACCCTCCAACTAACACTAAACCTATCCATAAACCTCACCCTCACCCTAACCCTAATCCTAACCCTAAACCTAAAACTCACCCTAACCCTAAGCCTAACCCTCACCCTCACCCTCACCCTCACACTCACCATAACTCTAACCCTAACCCTAACAATAACACTAATCCTAACATTAAACCTAACCCTAACCCTAATGCTAACACTCACCCTCACCCTAACCCTAATCCTAACGCTAATACTCAACCTCACTCTAACCCTAAACCTCACCCTAACCCTCACCCTTACACTAATCCTCAACCTCACCATAACCCTAACCCTCATCCTAACCCTCATCCTAAACCTAACCCTAAACTTAAACCTTACCCTAACACTAACCCTAATCCTCACGCTCACCCTAGCCCTCAACCTAACCCTAATTGTAACCCTAATCCTCATCCTAACCCTCACCCTAACCCTAATCCTAATCCTCACCCTAACCCTAAACTTTACCTGAACCCTAAATCTCAAGCTAACCCTAACCCTAACCCTCAACCAAAAGCTAATCCTCACACTCACACTCTCCCTCAGCCTAATCATAAGCCTAACCCTAAACCTAAACCTAAGACTACCCCTCACCCTCACCTTAACCCTCACCCTAACCCTTACATTAACACTAACCCTAACGCTAACCCTCAACCTCAGCCTCACCCTTACCTAACTCTAAGCTTAAACCTCACCCTCACTCTAACCCTAACCCTAACCGTAAACCTCACCCTAACCCTAAACCTAAACTTCAACCTCAGTGTAGCCCTCACACTAACCCTAATTCTAGCCCTCATCCTAACCCTCACCCTAAAACTAAATCTAACCCTCACCCTCACCCTAACCATAATAATAACCTTAAGCCTCAACCTATACATAGCCCTCACCCTCACTCTCACCGTAACCCTTACCTAACACACACCCTAAACCTAAACTTAACCCGAATCCTAAATCCTAACCCTAACCCTAACCCTAACACTAACCCTAACCCTAAACCTCACCCTCAACCTAGCCCTCAACATTACCCTAATCCTAACCCTAACCCTCATCCTAACCCTCCCCCTAACCCTTACCCTAACCCTCACCCTAACCCTAACCATCACCCTCAACCTCACCCTAAGCCAACTCTAAATCAAACCCTAACACACACACTCTCTCTCACCCTAACCCTAATCCTAACCCTTACCCTCACCCTCACCCTCACCCTCAGTGTAACCCTAAGCCTAATCCTAACCCTAACCCTAACACTCACACTCACCCTAACCCTTATCTTAATCTTAATCCTAACACTAACCCTCACCCTCACCCTCAGCCTCACCTTAAGACTAACTCTAACCCTAAAACTGACCCTCACCCTAACCCTAACCCTAACCCTAAACCTCACCCTCACCGTAGCCCTCACCCTAACACTAATCCTAACTCTAACAATCATCCTAACCCTTCCCATAACCCTCACCCTAACCCTCACCCTAACCCTAAACCTCATCCTAAACCTGACACTAATCATAAACCTAACCCTCATGCTAATCCGAACCCTAACCTTCACCCTCATGCTCAGCCTACCTAAGCCTAAGCCTAACCCTCACCCTAACCCTCACCCTAACCCTAACCCTCACCCTCACCCCAACCCTCAGCCTAACCCTAACCATAACCCTAACCCTCACACTCACACTCACTCTAACCATAACCCTAATCCTAATCCTAACCCTAATCATACACTCAGCCTCAGCCTAACCCTCACCCTAACCCTAACCCTAAACCTAACACTAACCCTAAACCTAACCCTAACCCTAACCCTAAACTTCACCCTAACGCTAACCCTTAACATCACCCTCACCCTAGCCCATACCCTAAACCGAAATCTAACCATAACCCTCATCCTAACCCTTCCCCTAAACCTAACCCTCACCCTCAACCTCACCCTCAGCCTAACCCTAAGCCTAACCCTAAACCTAACCCTAATACACACAATCACCCTCACCCTAAAACTAATACTATCCGTACACCTAACCCTAACCCTAACCCACCCATTAACTCTCATCCTAACCCCAACCCTAACACTAACCCTAACTCTCAACCTAACCATCACCCTAACATTAACTCTAACCCTAAACCTCACCCTCACCCTAACACTAACACTAACCCTAACCCAAACACTAAACCTCACCCTAACCCTAACCCTAACCCTCACCCTCACTCTCACCGTAACCTTAACCCTAAACCTAACCCTAACAATAACCCTAATCCTAAACCTCCCCCGAACCATAGCCCTCACCCTAACCCATACCCTCACCCTAACACTTACCCTCACCCTAACACTAACCCTAACCCTAACACTAACACTCACACTAATCGTAACCCTCACCCTAATCCTAAACCTCACCCTAACCCTAACCCCAACCCTCACCCTCACCCTAGCCCTCACCCTAACACTAATTCTAAACTTAAACCTCACCCTAACCCTAACACTAAACTTAACCCTGAACCCCACCCTAACCCTAACCCTAACCCTCACCCGCACCCTCAACCTCACTGGAACTCTAACCTTAACACTAACCCTAACCCCAACGATCACCCTAACCCTAACCTGAACCCACACCCTCAACCTCAGCCTAACTCTAAGCCTACCCCTAAAGCTCAACCTAAAACTAAACTTTACCCTCACCCTCAACCTCACGGTAACTCTAAACCTAACCCTAACAATAACACTAACCCTAACCCTAAATCTAACCCTCACCCTCAGCCTCAACCTCACCGCAAACTTAACCCTAACCATAACACTAACAATAACCCCAACCCTAACACTAATCCTAACCCCCGCCCTCACCCTCAGACTAACCCTAAGCCTAACTCTAACCCTTACCCTCACCCTAAATCTAAGCCTAACCATAACCCTAAACTTAACACAAACCCTAACCCTAAACGTAGCCTTAAATCTAACCCTAAACCTAAACATAATCCTCAGCCTCACCCTCACCATAATCCAAACCCTAACCCTCACCGCACCCTAACTCTAAGTCTAACTCTAACCCTAAACATCACATTCACCCACACCCTAACCCTAATCCTAAACCTAAACCTATCCCTAACCCTAAACCACATCCTAACACTTAACTTAACCTTAACCCTACCTCTCACGCTAACACTAACCCTAAACCTCACCCTAACCCTAACCCTCACCCTCACCCTCACCCTCAAACTCACCCGCACCCTCACACTCACAGTATCTCTAACCCTAACCCAAACCCTAACCCTAACACTAAACGTCACCCTAACCCTAACCCTAAACATCACACTCACCCTAGCCCTCACCCTAACCCTAATCCTAACCCTAACCCTCATCCTAACCCTCCTCATAACCCTAACCCTAACCCTCAACCTAACCCTAACCCTCATCCTCACCCTCAACTTCAGCCTAACCCTAAGCCTAACGCTAACCCTAACCCTAAACCTAACCCTAACCCTCACACTCACCCGCTCCCTCACCCACAAAGTAACTCTAAACCTAAACCTAACCCTAACCCTAAACCTAACTCTCACCCTCACCCTCACCCTAACAATAACTCTATACCTAACTCTCACCCTACCCCTCCACCTAACCTTATACCTAACCCTAAACCTCACCCTCACCCTAACCCTAACCCTAACCCTAAACCCCACCTTAAACCTTACCTTATCCCTAACCCTAAACCCCACCCTAACCGTAAACCTAACCCTCACTCTCACCCTCACCCTCACCATAACTCTAACACTAACCTTAACAATAACACTAACCCTAACCCTAACCATCACCCTAACCCTAATCCTCACACTCACGCAGATGCTCAGCCTAACCCTACGTCTTAGCCTACACCTCAAACTAACCCTCACACTCACGCTCATGCTCACCCTAACCCTAACCCTAACCTCAGCCTAACCCTCCCCCAAACCCTAACTCTAACCCTAAACCTAACCCTCACCGTAACCCTAACCCTAACCCTAATCCTAAACCTCACCCTAACACTAACCTTCACTCTCACTCTCAACCTCACTGTAAATCTAACCCAAACCCTAACAATAACAGTAACCCTAACCCTAACCCTAACACTAACCAAAACCCTCACCCTCAGCCTCACGCTCACTGAAAACTTAACTCTAACCATAACACTAACAATGACGCTAACCCTAAGGCTAACCCTAATCCTCAGCCCCACCATCTCCCTCACCCTAACCATAACTTAACCCTAAACCTAAACGTAACCCTAACCCTCACTGAAACCCTAAACCTAACCTTAACCCTAACACAAACCATAACCCTAAACCAAAACATAAACCTAATCCTAATCCTCAGTCTCACCCTCACCCTAACCAAAACCCTAACCCTAACCCTCACCCAAACCCTAAGCCTAACCCAACCCTAACCCTCACACTGACCCTCACCCTAACCCAAATCCTAAACCTAACCTTACTCTAACCCTAACCCTCACCCTAGCCCTCACCCTAAACCTAAACCTAAACCTCATCTTAACCCTCACCCTCACCCTAAACCTAATCCTAACCCGAACCCTAACCCTAACACTCAACCTAAACTTAACCCTCACCCTCACCCTCTCCCTCAGCCTATCCCTAAGCCTAAGCCTAACCCTAATGCTAAACCTCCCACTCACCCTAACCATTACCCTAATCCTAATCCTAAACCTAAGCCTAACCCTCACCCTCACCTTAACCCTCACCCTAACCCTAACTCTAACACTAAACCTAATCCTAAACCTCAACCTCAGCCTCACCCTTACCCTAAATCGAAACCTAAACCTAACCCTCACCCTAACCCTAACCCTAACCCTAAACCTGACCCTAACCCTAATCCTAAACCTCACCCTCAGCCTAGCCCTCACTCTAATCCTAATCCTAACCCTCATCCTAACCCTCACCCTAACACTAACCTAACCCTCACCCTAACACTAATCCTAACCCTAAGCCTCAACCTAACCCTAAACCTCACCCTCACCGTAACCCTTACCCTAACCCTCACCCTAAACATAAACTTAACCCGAATCCTAACTCTCACCCTAATTCTAACCCTAACCCTAACCCTCACCCTAAAGCTCACCCTCACCGTAACCCTCACACTAAATCTAATCCTAACCCTAACCCTCATCCTAACTCTCCCACTAACCCTTACCCTAACCCTCAACCTAACCCTAACCATCACCCTCAACCTCACCCTCACCCTCAGTGTAACCCTAAGCCTAATCCTAACCCTAAACATAACCCTAACCCTAACAGTCACACTAACCCTTACCCTAATCCTAATCCTAACCCTAACCCTCACCCTCACCCTCAGGCTCACCTTAAGCTTAAGTCTAACCCTAAAACTCACCCTCAACCTAACCCTAACCCTAACCCTAAACCTCACCCTCACCCTAGCTCTCACCCTAACCCTAATCCTAACTCTAACAATAATCTTACCCTCCCCATAACCCTAAACCTAACCCTCACCCTAACCCTAATCCTCAAAGTCCAGTGCAAACTGAACAGACCAGCAAAGATACAGATTTCCAATCAGGTGGTCATATTTCCAACTCCACTACTTGGGACTTGGAGAGATCACATAGACTTGTTGTATCTTAGCTGCCATGTCATAAGCGGAGAATATAATAACTCCCTTCTCCTATTTGTGGATGTTGTTGTTGTTTTAATGGTTGTGTGTGGTGGAAGTACTGGGTTTTAACGCTTGGGTACTGTCCTTTAGTCTTTGTGTTCATGTCTGGTACTCTACCACTTGAGCCACAGATCCACTGGTGGCTTTTTGCTGCTTAATTGGAGTAAGAGACACAGGGACTCACCCTCACCCTCAGCCAAAACCTAAGCGTAACACTAATACTAACCCTAACTCTAACCTTCACACTCACCCTAACCCTAACCCTAATCTTAACCCTGAACCTCACCCTAACCCTAAACCTGACCTTCACCCTAGCCCTCACCCTAACCCTAATCCTAATCCTAACCCTCATCCTAAGCCTCCCCATAACCCTAAACCTAACCCTTACCCTAACCCTAACCCTCAGCCTCACACTAACCCTCATCCTAAATCTCACCCTAACCCTAAACCTCATCCTAAACCTGACACTAATCATAACCCTAACCCTCACCTTAACCTGAAACATAACCCTCACCCTCATGCTCGGCCTAAGCCTAAGCCAAAGCCTAACCCTCACCCTAACCCTAACCCTAACCCTAACTCTAACCCTAAATCTCACCCTCACCCTCACCCTAACACTAAATCTAACCCTAACCCTAACACTAACAATAACCCTAACCCTCACCCTAACCATAATCCTCACCCTAACCCTAAACCTCAACATAACACTTGCCCTAACCCTACCACTAACCCTTAAAATAGCCCTAACCCTAACCTCACCCTAACCAGAACCCTAACACGAACCCTCAACCTAAGCCTAACCTTCATGCTCAACTTAACCCTAACCCTAACCATAATCCTCACCCTAACCCTAACCCTCATCCTAACACTTACACTCACCCTAACACTAACCCTAATCCTAATCCTAACCCTAACCCTAACCCTCAAACTCACCCTCACCATAACCGTAACCATAAACCTTACGCTAAAAATAAACCTAACCCTAACTCTAAAACCCACCCTAACCATAACCCACACCATAACCCTAAGCTCACCCTAATACCCTCACCCTAACACTAACCCTAACCCGAACACTAACCCTTACACTAACCATAACCATCACCCTAACCCTATACCTCACCCTATCACTTACCCTAAACCTCAACCTCAACTTAGCCCTCACCCTAATCCTAACCCTCATCCTCACCCTGAACCTCAAACTAACCCTAACACTTACCCTCAATCTAACCCTCACCCTCACTCTAAACCTAAGCCTAACCCTCACCCTAACCCTAACCTTCACCCTTACCATAACCCTCACCCTCAGTCTAACCCTCAAATTTACACTTACCGTTACCCCCACCCTAAACCTGACCCTAACCCTAACCCTCACCCTAACCCTAACCCTAACCCCTAAACCACACCCTCACTCTAATCCTAACTCTAAACCTAACCCTAACACTAAACCTCACCCTAACTCTAACTCAAAAACTTGTCCTCAACCAAACGCTCAGCCTAACCCTAAGCCTAAGCCTAACACTTATCCTAACCCACACCCTCACCCTTGCCCTCACCCTAACACTAATCCTAACCATAACCCTCATCCTAACACTCACCCTAACCCTAACCCTAAACATCACCCTAACTCTAAGCCTCACACCTACCCTCACCCTCAGCCTAATCCTAAGCCTAAGCCTAAGCCTAACCCTAATCCTCACACTCACCCTCACCCTAACCCAAATCCTAACCCTAACTAAACACTAACCCTAAACCTCAACCTAACCCTAACCCTAACCCTAACCCGCCCATTAACTCTCAACCTAAACCTAACCCTAACACAAACCATAAACCTAACCCTAACCCTAACCCTCACCCTAACACTTTCACCCTAACACTAACCGTAACCCTAACACTAACCCTCACACTAACCCTAACCATCACCCTAACCCTAAACTTCACCCTAACACTAACCGTAAACCTCAACCTCACCTTAGCCCTCAGCCTAACCCTAACCCTCATCCTCACCCTAAACCTCACACTAACCCTAACACTTATCCTCAATCTAACCCTCACTCTCACTCTAACCCTAACCCTAAACCTCACCCTAACCCTAACTCTCACCCTTACCATAACCCTCACCCTCAGCCGAACCTCAACTTTACCCTTAACGTCACACCCACCCGGACCCTCATCTTAACCCTAACCCTCACCCTAACACTAACTCTACCCCTAAACCTCACCCTCAACCTAACCCTAACTCTAACCCTAACTCTAACACTAAACCTCACCCTAACCCTAACCCTAACACTTATCCTCAACCAAAGGCTCAGCCTAAACCTAAGCCTAAGCCTAAAACGTACCCTAACCCACACCCTCACCATAGCCCTCACCCTAACCCTAATCCTAACCATAACCATCATCCTAACCCTCACCCTAACCCTAAAACTAACCATCACCTTAATTCTAATCCTCAACCCCACCCTCACACTCAGCCTAACCCTAAGCCTGAGCCTAAGCCTAAACCTCACCCTAACCCTCACCCTCACCCTCACCCTAACCCTAATCCTAACCCTAACTCTAACACTAACCCTAAACCTCAACCTAACACTCACCCTAACCTTAAACCTAAAACTAACCCTAACCATAACCCTCGACCTAACCCTCCAACTGACCCTAAACCTAACCCTAAACCTCACCTCACCATAACCCTAATCCTAACCCTAAACCTAAAACTCACCCAAACCCTAAACCTAACCCTAACCCTCACCCTAACCCTAAAACTACCCCTCAGCCTAACGCTAACCTTCACCATCAACTCAACCCTGTTGCTAACACAAATGCTAACTCTCAACCTAAGCTTCAACCTAACCCTTACCTTCAACATAACCCTATCCCTTACCCTCTCTCTAACCCGCACCCTACACCTTCCCCTCACCCTAAGCATAACCCTAACCCAAACCCTAAACCTAACCCTAACCTTCACCCTAACCCTCACCCTAACTCTCACCCTAACCTAACCCTAACCCTCACCCTAACCCTAAACGTAACCCTAACCCTCACCCTCACCGTAACTGTCATCGTAACCCTTACCCTCACCCTATCCCTAAACCTAACAATAACACTCACCCTAACCCTAAACCTCACCCGAACCCTCACTCTCACCTTCACCCTCACCCTAAACATCACCCTAACCCTAACCCTCAACCTAACCTTAACCCTCACCCTCACATTAACCCTAACCCTAACACTCAACCCTCACCCTAAACTTAACGCTAAACCTAACCCTCACCATCATCCTAGCGCTCAACCTAACCATAACTCTAACCCTAACCCTAAAACTCACCTTCACCCTCAACCTCACCCTCACCCTCAGCCTAATCCTAACCCTAACCCTAATACTAACCCTAAATCTCACACTAACCCTACATCTACCCCTAACGCCAAACCTAATCTTCACCCTCAACCTCACATTAACCCTTAACCGCACCCTCACCTATACCTCACATTAAATCCAATCCTCACCCTCAACCTAAGGCTAACCCTAACCCTCACCCTCACCCTCACCCTAACCCAAACCCTCACCTTAACCCTCACCATAACCTTAACCATAACCCTAACCCTCACCCTAACCCTAAACCTAAACCTAACCCTAAACCTCAACCTAACACTTACACTCATCATAACCCTAACCCTAACACACACCATTACCCTAAACTTAACCCTAACCCTCACCATAACCCTCAACCTAAACCTAATGCAAAACTGAAACCTCACCCTCACCCTAAACCTAAAGCTACCCGTAACAATCACCCTCACCCTAAACCTCACCCTAAACCTTACCCTCACCCTAACTCTAATCCAAACCCTCACACTAACCTTAACCCTCAACCTAACCCTAAACCTCACCCTCACCCTAAGCCTCACCCTATACATAACCCTAACCCTAATGCTCACCCTAACCCTAACCTTCATCCTAACCCTAAACCTCACCCTAATCTTCACTCTAATCCTAACCCTAACCCTTACATAACCGAAGCCCTCACACTCACCCTCATCCTCACCCTAACCCTCAACCTCATCCTCGCCCTCACCATAAACCTAACCCTCACACTAATCATAACATTAACCCTAACCCTCACCGTAACCCTTACCCTAGCCCTAACCAGAACTTTAACCCTCACCATCACCCTCACCCTAACCCTTACCCTCATCCTCACCCTCACCCTAACTCTCACACTAACCCTAAACCTCACGCTAACCCTAACACTAAACAAAACCCTCATCCTAACCCTCAAACTAAGCCCAAACCTAACCCTAACCCTCACCCTCACCATCACCCTAAACATAACACTAACCCTCAGCCTCACCCTAATCCTTAACCTCACCCTAACCCTAGCACTTACCCTTACCTAACCGTCACCCTAATCCTACCATTCACCCTAAACCTAACCCTACAACTTCCCCTAACACTCATCCTAACCCTAACCCTAACCCTAACCCTCACCCTAACACTAACCCTACCCCTACCCTAACCCTGAAAAACACCCTAAACCTCATCCTAACCCTAATGCAAACCAGAACCCTAAACCTCACCCTAACCCTAACCCTAAACCTCACACTAACCCTAACCATCACTCTAACCTTAAACTTCATCCTATCCCTGACAATCACCCTAATCCTCACCCTAACCCTAATCTTAACCCTTAGCTAACTGAAACTCTCAAACTCACCCTAACCCTCAACCTCACATTAGACCTCACCATAAACCTTACCATAAACCTAACAATAACACTCACTGTCACCCTAAACCTAACCCTAAGCCTTAACCTTACCCTAACCCTAACCCTAACTCTAATCCTCACACTAACCCTAACCCTCATCCTAACCCTAACCCTCACCCTCACATTAAACCTCACCCTAATCCTTACCCTCACCCTAAACCTAACCCTAAATCTAACCCTCAAACTAACCCTCCCCTCATCCTAACCCTAACTCTAACACTTACCCAGAACCTAACCCTAACCCTAAATTTAATCCTAACCCTAACCCTAAACCTAAACCTAACCCTAACACTAACCCTAACCCTCACACTAACACTCAGTCTAACCCTAACCCTAAACCTCCCCATCACCCTAACCCTCACACTAACCCTAACCCTCACCTTAAACCTAAACCTAACCCTCACATTCACCCTCAAGCTCACCCTCAGCCTAACCCTAAAGCTAACACTAATCCTAACCCTAACCCTCACCCACACCCTCACCCTCACCCTAACCCTAATCCTAACCCTCAACCTCACCCTCAGCTTCACCCTAACCCTCACCTTCACCCTCACCCTAACCCTAACCCTATTCCTATCGCTCACCCTAATCCTAATGCTAACCCTAACCCTCACCCTCACCCTAACCCTCACACTAACCCTTACCCTCACCCTAACCCTAACCTCACCCTCATTCTAACCCTCACTCTAACACTTACCCAAAACCTAACGCTCACGCTAACCCTCACCCTAACACTAACACTAACACCAACCCTAAACCTCACCCTCACCCTCACCCTCAGCCTAAACTAACCCTATCCCTCACCCTCATCATAACCTAACGCTCACCCTAACCCTCACCCTCACCCCCACCCACTCACCAACCCTAACCCTCATCCTAAACCTAACCCTAACCCTCACATGAAATCTAACCCTCACCCTAACCCAAACCCTCAAACTAACCCTATCCCTAACCCTAATCCTCACTTCACCCTAATCATCACCCTAACCGTTACAGTCACCCTCACCCTAACAATCACACTCACAATAACCCTCACCCTAACCCCAACCCTAACACTCACCCAAACCCTCACCCTCAGCCTAACAAAAACCCTAACCCTAAACCTCATCCTCACCCTAACCCTAACCCTCACCCAAATCATAACACTAATCCTCTCCTTATCCCGAACCCTAACCCTAACCCTAACCCTCACCCTCACCCTAGACCTCACTCTAACACTAACCCTAACCTTAACCATCATCCTCACCCTAACCCTCACACTAATCCTAACACTAACCAAAACCCGCAACTTAACCCTCATCCTCGCCCTAACCCTAAACTTCACACTATCCCTCACCCTAACCGTAACCCTAACACTCACTCTTACTCTAACCCTCACTCTAAACTTTACCCTGACCCTAGTCCTAACCCTAGCACTCACCATAACCCTCACCCTAACACTAATGCTAACCCTAACCCTCACCCTCACCCTAAGCCTCACCCTAACACTTACCCTAACCTTAACCCTAACCCTAATCCTGACCCTAAACTTCAAAAACCTTTCCCTCAGCCTACCCCTACCCTAACATTCACCCTAAGCCTAACCCTAACCCTCACCCTAACCCTCACCGTAAACTTTTCCCTAACCCTAAACCTAAACCTAACCCTAAACCTCAAAATATCCCTAACCCTAACCCTAACCGGCACCCTCACCCTAAGACCTCACCCTAAGCCTAACCCTCATCCTAACTCTCACCCTCACTCTAATCCTCACCCTAATCCAAATCTCACCCTCACCCTAACCCTAACATTAACCCTAACCGTCACACTAAACCTCAAACTAACCCTAACCCTATCCCTAATCCTAAACTTCACCCTAAACGTCAACCTAACCCTAACCCTATCCCTAACCCTAACCTTCACACTAAACCTCAAACTTACCCTAACCCTCACCCTCACTCTAACCCTCATCCTAATCCTTACCCTCACGTTAACCCTAACACTAAACCTAACCCGAAACCTCACACTAAACCTATCCCTCACCTTACCCCTAACCCTAGCATTCACCATAACACTAAAACTAACCCTCACCCTAACCCTCACTGTAAACTTTACCCTATCCCTAAACCTATCCCTAACCCCAATTATCACCCTAACCCTAACCCTAACCCTCACACTCACACTCACCCTAGGCCTCACTCTAACCCTCAGTCTAAACCTAACAATCACCGTATCCCTAAGCCCTACTCTAACACTAACCCTCACCCTCAACCTAACCCACACCCTAACCCTAACCATAACACTAAACAAAACCCTCACCCTAACCTCACCCTAACCCTAACCATAACCCGAATTCTCACCATCACACTAAACCTCATTTTAACCCTAACACTAACCCTCACCCGAATTCTTACGCTCACCCTAACCCTCACGCTATCTCTCATCCTAACCCTCACCGTAATCCTTATCCTAAACCTAACCCTAACCCTAACCCTCACCCTAACCCTCACCCAAACCGTAACACTTACCCTAACACTAACCCTCACCCTCACCCTAAACCTCACCCTAGACCTAACCCGAACACTAACCAAAATCCTGACATTAACCCTCACACTAACTCTAACCTTCATCCTACCCCTACCCCTAAACCTAACCCTAACACTCATCCTCACCCTAACCCTCATCAGAACACTTACCCTCACCCTAACCCTCACCCTAAATCTAACCCTAACCCTACCCTATCACTCACCCTAACCCTAACCCTAAACCTCACCCTCACTCTAACCCTCACTCTAAACTTTACCCTCACCCTAGCCATAACGCTAACGCTCACCATAACCCTCACCCTTAACTTAAGCCTAAACCTAACCCTAAACGTCACCCTAACCCTCCCCATAACCCTAACCCTAAACCTAATCCTCACCCTCACACTAAACCTAACCCTAATCCTTAATCTCACCCTAACCATAAACGTAACCCACACAGTAATCCTAACTCTCACCCTAACCCTAACCTTCTCCCTCCCTGTAACCCTCACCTAACACTAACCCTAAAACAAAACCTCACCCTTACCCTATCCCTACCCCTCATGCTCAACCTAACCTTCAACCTCAACATCACCCTCACCCTAACCCTAACCATCACCTAAACCCTAACCCTCACGTGAACCCTCACCCTCACCCTCAGCCTCACCCTCACCCTAAACATCACACTAACCTTAACCCTCACCCTAACCCTAAATCTAACACTCAGCCTAAACCTAAAGGTCACTCTAACACAAAAACTCATCCTAAACCTCAAACTAACCCTAACGCTAACCATTACACTAACCCTAACCCTCCACCTCAGCCTCACCCTCACCCTAAAACTAACCCTCACCCTCACCATCACCCTAAACCTAACACTAACGCTCACCCTCACCCTAATCCTTAACCTCACCCTAACCCTAACCCTTACCCTTACCCTAACTGTCACCCTAATCCTAACATTCACCCTAACCCTAACCCCACCACTTACCCTAACCCTCATCCTAACCCTAAACCTAACCCTAACCCTCACCCTAACACTAACCCTAACCCTAACCTTAACCCTAATATTAACCCTATCCCTCACCCTATCCGTCAACCTAATCCTAACCCTGACCCTAACCATAACCCTCACCCTAAAGCTCACCCATAACCTAACTCTCAACCTCAACCTAACCCTCACCTTAACCCTTACCCTCAACCTCACCCTAACTCTCACACTAACCCTAACACTCACCCTAAACCTAAAGCTAAACTTAACTCTGACCCTAACCCTAATGCTCACCCTAATCCTCACCCTCACCCTAACACTCACCCTAACATTTACCCTCATCTTATCTCAAATGCAAACCTAACCCTACCCCTCACACGAAGCCTACATCTCACTCTAACACTAAACTTAACATTCTCCCTAGCCTAACACTAACCCTCACCCTAACCCTCAGCTTAACCCTAACCCTAACCCTAAACCTATCCCTAACCCTAAACATCACCTTATCCCTAACGCTAACCCTCACCCTCAACCTCACTCTAGCCCTCACCATAACCCTCAACCTAACCCCAACCCTCAACCTAAACCTAACACTTACCCTAACCCAAACCCTCACCCTCAACCTAACCCTCACCCTAAACCTAACCATACCACTAAACAAAACCCTCAGCCTAAACCTCACCCTAGCCCTAACCCTAATCCTACCCCTCACCCTACCCCTCACCCTAACCCTAACCCTAACCCTCACCCTCACCCTAACCCTCAGCTGAACTCTTACACTCACCCTAACCCTCATTCTATCCCTAACACTAAACCCTCACCCTAACCCTCACACTAACCCTAACCCTATAACCCTCACCCTAACCCTCACTCCAACCCTCACCCTAAACCTAACCCTTACCCTCACTCTAACTCTCACCCTAACCCTTAACCTCCTCCTAACTCTAAACCTAACCCTTAACCTAAACCTCACACTATCCCTAACCCTCACCCTAAACCTAACCCTACCCCTAACCCTAATCCTCATCCTATTCCTAACTCTAAACCTAACCCTCACCCAAATCCTCATTCTCACCCTCACCCTCATCCTAAACCTAACCCTAACCCTAACCATAATCCTAACCCTAACCCTCACCCTAACTCTAACCCTAACCCTCACACTCACCCACAACCTATCCCTAAACCTAACCCTAACATTCACCCTAACCCTAACCCCAACCCTCACCCTAACTCACACCCTAACCCTAACCCTAACCCTAAACCTCACCCTCACCCTAAACCTCACCCTCACACTTACCCTCATCCCAACCCTAAGTCTAACCCTTAACCTAACCCTCACACTAATCCTAACCCTAACCCAAACCATAAGCAAACCCTCACGCTAATACTCATCCTATCCGTAACCCTAATATTGACCCTCACCCTAACCCTAAACCTAACCCTAACCCTAAACCTAACCCTCAAATTTACGTAAGCGAAAACCTCACCCTCAACCTCACCCACACCCTAACCCTCACCCTCACCCTAGCCCTCACCCTAACCCTCACTCTATCCCTAACCCTAACGCTATCTCTCACTCTCACCCTAACCCTCAAACTCACCCTCACCTTAACACTAACCCTAATCCTCACCCTAGACCTTCCCCTAACCCTAATGCTAATCGTAAAGCTCATCCTCACCCTAAACCTTATGCTAACCCTATCAATCACCCTCACCCTAACCCTCACCTTAACACTTACCCTCACCCTAAACCTAACCCTAACTCTAACTCTAACCCTCACACTAACCCTAACCCTAACCCTCACCCTAACCCCATCCCTAACATTAACCCTAAACTTCACCCTAATTCTCAACCTAACCCTAACATTAACCCTAACCCTCACCATCACCCTAACCCAACGCGTAAGCCTAAACCTCACCCTAACCCTCAGCATAACCCTCACCCTAACACTAATGCTAACTCTAACCCTCACCCTCACCCTAAGCCTCACCCTAACAATTACCCTGACCTTCATCCTAACTCTAATCCTGACCCTAAACCTCACAAAAAACCTATCTCTCAGCCTACCCCTAACCCTAAAATTCACCCTAACCCTAACCCTAACCCTAACCCTAACCCTCACCGTAAACTTTTCCCTAACCCTAAACCTAAACCTAACCCTAAACCTCACAATATCCCTAAGCCTAACCCTAACCTTCACACTCACCCTAAGCCTCACCCTTATCCTAACCCTCACCCTCATTCTAATCCTCACTCTAATCCTAACCCTAACCCTCAACCTAACCCTAACCCTGACATTAACCCTAACCCTCACACTAAACATCAACCTAAACCTAAACCTACTTCTAACACTAAACCTCACCCTAAACCTCACACTTACCTTAAACCTCACCCTCACCCTAACACTCACAATAACCCTTACCCTCACGTTAACCCTAACACTAAACCTAACCCTAAGCCTCACACTAAACCTATCCCTCACTTTACCCCTAACCCTAACATTCACCCTAACCCAAACCCTAACCCTCACTGTAAATTTTACCCTAACCCTAACCCTATCCCTAACCCCAATTCTCACCCTAACCCTAACCTCACCCTCACCCTCACCTTAGCCCTCACTCTAACCCTCAATCTAACCCTAACCCTCACTTAACCCTAACCCCTACCCAAACACTAAGCCTCACCCTCACCCTAACCCACACCCTAACCCTAACACTAACACTAACCAAAACCCTCACCCTAACCTCACCCTAACCCTAACCCTCACCCTAATCCTCACCCTCACACTAAACCTCATCTTAACCCTAACACTAACCCTCAATCTAACCCTAACCCTCATCCTAACCCTCACCCTAATACTTACTCTAACCCTAACCCTAAACCTCACACTAACCCTCACCCAAACTGTAACACTTACCCTAACACTAACCCTCACACTCACCCTAAACCACATCCTAGACCTAACCCTAATACTAACAAAAACCCTCAAAGTAACCCTCACCCTAACTCCAACCCTCACCCTACCCCTAACCCTAAACCTAACCCTAACACTCATCCTCACCCTAAACCTCAACCGAACACTTACCCTCACCCTAACCCTCACCCTAAACCTAACCCTAACTTCACCCTATCCCTCACCCTAACCCTAACCCTAACCCTCACCCTCACTCTAACCCTCACTCTAAACCTTACCCTCACCCTAGCCCTAACCATAAACCTCACCGTAACCCTCACCCTAAACTTAACCCTAAACCTAACCCTAACACTGACCCTAACCCTCCCCATAACCCTAACCCAAACCCTAATCCTCACCCTCACACTAAACCTAACCCTAATCCTTACCCTCACCCTAACCATAACCCTAACCCACACAGTAATCCTAACTCTCACCCTAACCCTAACCCTAACCCTCCCTGTAACCCTCACCTAACACTAACCCTAAACCTAAACCTCACCCTAACCCTAAACCTAACCCTCATGCTCACCCAAAACTTCAACCTCACCATCACCCTCACCCTAACCCTAACCCTCACCAAAACCCTAACCCTCACGAGAACCCGAACCATCACCCTCAGCCTCACCCTCACCCTAAACATCACACGAACCCTTAGCCTCACCCTAACCCTAACCCTAACACTCAGCCTAAATCGATCGGTCACCCTAACCCAAAACCTCACCCTAATCCTCAAACTAACCCTAACGCTAAACATTACCGTAACCCTAACCCTCACCCTCACCATCACCCTAAACTTAATACTAACCCTCACCCTCACCCTAATCCTTAACCTCACCCTAACGCTAACCCTTACCCTTACTCTAACCATCACCCTAATCCTAACATTCACCCTAATCCTAATGCTACCCCTTACCCTAACCCTCATCCTAACCCTAACCCTAACTCTCACCCTAACACTAACCCTAAACCTACCCCAACCCTCAAAAACACCCTAACCTTCACCCTAACCCTAATGCAAACCAGAACCCTAAACCTCACCCTAATCCTAACCCTAACCCTAAACCTCACACTAACCCTAACCATCACTCTAAATCTAAACTTCATCTTATCCCTGACCCTCCCCCTAATTCTCACCTTAACCCTTACGTAACCGAAACCCTCACCCTCAACCTCACCCTCACCCTAACCCTCAACCTCACATTAGACCTCACGATAAACCTTACCCTAAACCTAACAATAACCCTCACACTAACCCTCACCATCACCCTAAACCTAACCCTAAGCCTTAAACTTACCCTAACCCTAACCCTAACTCTAACCCTAACACTAACCCTAACCCTCATCCTAACCCTAGCCCTCACCCTCACACTAAACCTCACCCTAAACCTCACTCTCACCCTAACCTAACCCTAAATCTAACCCTCAAAATAACCCTAACCCTCATCCTAACCCTCACTCTAACACTTACCCACAACCTAACCCTAACCCTAACCCTAAACCTAAACCTAACCTTAAACTAAATCTAACCCTAACACTAACACTCACCCTAACCGTAACCCTAACCTTCCCGCTCACCCTAACCCTCACACTAACCCTAACTCTCACCTTAAACCTAAACCTAACCCTCACCTTCACCCTCAAACTCACCCTCAACCTAACCCTAAAGCTAACACTAATCCTAACCCTAACCCTCACCCACACCCTCACCCTAACCCTAATCCTAACCCTCAACCTCACCCTCATCCTCACCCTAACCCTCACCCTCACCCTAACCCTAAACCAAACCCTATCCCTATCGCTCACCCTAACCCTTATGCTTACACTAACCCTCAACCTCACCCTAACCCTCACACTAACCCTTACCCTCACCCTAACCCTAACCTCACCCTCATTCTAACCCTCACTCTAACACTTACCCACAATCTAACCCTCAGCGTAACCCTCACCCTAACCCCAACACTAGCACTAACACGAACACCAACTCTAACCCTCACCCTCACCCTCACCCTCAGCCTAACCTAACCCTAACCCTCACCCTCATCCTAACCCTAACGCTAATCCTAACACTCACCCTCACCCTAACCCTCTCACCAACCCTAACCCGCATCCTAAACCTAAACCTAAAACTAACCCTCACGTGAAACCTAACCCTCAACCTAACCCAAACCCTCACCCTAACCCTATCCCTAACCCTAACCCTCACTTCACCCTAATCATCACCCTAACCGTTACAGTCACCCTCACCCTAACAATCACAGTAAACCTAACCCTCACCCTCACCCCAACCCTAACACTCACCCTCACCCTCAACCTCAGCCTAACAAAAACCATAACCCTAAACCTCACCCTCACCCTCACCCTAACCCTTACCCAAACCCTTACCCACACCGTAACCCTCACCCTATCCCTAATGCTAACCCTAAACCAACCTCACCCTAACCCTTACCCTCACTTTAACCCTAACCCTAACCCTAACACGAATCCTCACACTAAATCTAACCTTAACCCTATCCCTCAGCCTAACACTCACCCAAATCATAACACTAATCCTCTCCCTATCCCTAATCCTAAACCTAACCCTAACCCTCACCCTCACCACTAACCCTAACCCTAACCATCACCTTCACCCTAACCCTCACACTAACCCTAACACTAACCAAAACCCTCATCCTAACACTCACCCTCACGCTAACACTAACCCTCACCCTATTACTCACAATAATCCTAACCCTATCCCTCACCCTCACTCTAACCCTCACTTTAAACCTTACCCTCACCCTTGCCCTAAACCTAACGCTCACCGAAACCCTCACCCTAAACTTAACCCTAAACCTAACCCTAACCCTCACCCTCACCCTCCCCATAACCCTAACCCTAAACCTAATCCTCACCCTCAACCTAAACCTAACCCTAATCCTTACCCTCACCCTAACCATAACCCTAACCCACACAGTAATCCTAACTCTCACCCTAACCCTATCCCTCCCTGTAACACTTACCTAACACTAACCCTAAACCTAAACCTCAACCTAACCCTACCCCTACCCCTCATGCTCACCCTAAACTTCAACCTCAACATCACCCTCACCCTAACCCTAACCCTCACCCACACCCTAACCCTCACGAGAACCCTCACCCTCACCCTCAGGCTCACCCTCACCTTAAACATCACACTAACCCTAAGCCTCACCCTAACCCAAAACCTCACCCTAATCCTCAAACTAAACCAAAAGCTAACCATTCCCCTAACCCTAACCCTCACCCTCACCATCATCCTAAACCTAACACTAACCCTCACCCTCACCCTAATCCTTAACTTCACCCTAACCCTAACCCTTACCCTTACTCTAACCGTCACCCTAATCCTACTATTCACCCTAACCCTAACCCTACCCCTTACCCTAACCCTCATCCTTACCCTAACCCTAACCCTAACCATCACCCTAACACTAACTCTAAACCTACACCTAATCGTCAAAAACACCCTATCCCTCACCCTAACCCTAATGCAAACCGAACCCTAAACCTCACCCTAATCCTAAACCTCACCCTAAACCTCACACTAACTCTAACCATCACTCTAACCCTAAACTTCATCCTATCCCTGATCCTCCCCCAATCCTCCCCCTAACCCTAACCTTAACCCTTACCTAACCGAAACGCTCACCCTCACCGTCAACCTCAACAAAACCCTCAACCTCACATTAGACCTCACCATAAACCTTACGGTAAACCAAACAATAACCCTCACACTAACCCTCAAAGTCACCCTAAACCTAACCCTAAGCCTTACCCTCAACCTAACCCTAACCCTAACTTTAACCCTCACACTAACCCTAACCCTCATCCTAACCCTAACCATCACCCTCACCCTAAACCGCACCCTAATCCTTACCCTCAACATAACCATAACCCTGACTCTAACCCTCAAACTAACCCTAACCTTCATCCTAACCCTCACTCTAACACTTACCCACAACCTAACCATAACCCAAAACCTCTCCCTAACCCTAACCCTAACCCTAACACTAACACTAACCATAACCCTTACTTCACCCTAATCATCACCCTAACCGTTACAGTCACCCTCACCCTAAAAATCACACTAACCCTAATCCTCACCCTAACCACAACCCTACCACTCACTCTCACCCTCACCCTCAGCCTAACAAATATCCTAACCCTAAATCTCACCCTCACCCTCACACTAACCCTAACCCTAACCATCATCCTAAAACTAACCCTAACCCTCACCCTCATCCTCAGCCTAACCCTAACCCTAACCCTAAAGCTAAACCTAACCCTCACCCTCACTCTTACCCTAAACGTACTCCTCACCCTAACCCTCATCCTCACTCTAACCCAAACACTAAACCTAACCATAAACCTCACCCTCAGCCTCACCCTCACCACAAAATTAACCCTAACCATAAAAATAACAATAACCCTAAAACTAACCCTAACCCTAACACTCACTGTAAACCTAACCCTAACACTAACCATAACCCTAAACCTTACCCTAACCCTAACCCTAACCCTAATCATCACCCTCACCCTCACCCTAACCCAAACCCTAATCCTAACACTCACCCTAACCCTAACCCTAACCCTAAACCTACCCTAACCCTAACCATAAACCTAAACCTAACCCTGAACCTCATCCTAACCCTCACCCTACCCCTAACCCTCACACTAACCCTCACCCTCATGCTCGGCCTAAGCCTAAGCCTAACCCTAACCCTAACCCTCACCCTAACCCTAACCCTAACAATAACCCTAACTCTAACCCTAAACCTCACCCTAACCCTAACCCTAACCCTAACTCTAACCCTCACAGTAACTTTAAACCTAATCCTAATCCTACCAATAACCTTAACCCTAACCCTAACACTCACCCTATCCATAACCCTCACCCTAACCCTAACCCGAACACTAACCCGAACCCTCACTCTCACCCTTAGTCTCGGCCTAAACCTAAGCCTAAGCCTAAGACTAACCCTTACCCTCACACTCAACCTCACCCTAACGCTAACAGTAACACTCACCCTAACCCTAACCCTCACCCTCACCCTCACCCTCCGCCTAACACTAAGACTATCACTAACCCCAACCCTAACCCTAATACTAACCCTAAACCTAACCCTCACACTAAACCTCACCCTAACCCTCACCCTCACCCAAGCCCATAACCTAACCCTAAGCCTAATCCTAACCCTCACCCTAAACCTCACTCTAACCCTAACCCCAACCCTCACCCTAACCCTAACCCTCACCCTCACCCTCTGCATAACTCTAATCCTATCACCAACCCTAACCCTCACCTTAAACCTCACCTTAACGCTAACCCCAACACTAACCCTAACCCTAAACCTAACCATAAACCTCACTCTCAGCCTCAACCTCACTGCAAACTTAACTCTAACCATAAGACTAACAATAACCCTAACGCTAACCCTAACCATAACCCTAACCGTCAGTGTAACCCTACCCTTAACCCTAATCCTAACCATAACCCTAAACCTTACCCTAATCCTAACCCTAACTCTAACCCTAATTCTCACCCTCAACCTCACCCTAAACCAAACCCTAACTCTAACCCTCACCATAACCCTAACCCAAACCCTAAACATAACCCTAACGCTAACCCAAAACCTAAACCTTACCCTAACCCTACACCTAACCCTTACCCTAAACCTCATCGGAACCCTCACCCTAACCCTAACCCTCACTCTAAACCTAACCCTAACCCTCACCTTCATGCTCAGCCAAAGCATATGCCTAAGCTTAAGCCTAAACCTAACCCTAACCCTAACCCTCACCCTAACCCTAACCCTAGAAATAACCCTAACCCTCACCCTGTCCATAACCCTCACCCTAATCATAACCCTCACACTCACCCTTAGGCTCGGAATAAGCCTAAGCCTAAGACTAAGAGTAACCCTTACCCTCACACTCACCCTAACCCTAACAGTAACACACACCCTAACACTAACCCTCACACTAACCCTCACCCTAACACTAACATTAACCCTAAATCTCACCCAAACCCTAAGCCTAACCCTCTTCCTCACCCTCCGCCTAACACTAAGCCTATCCCTAACCCCAACCCTAACCCTAACACTAACCCCAATCCTAACCCTCACCCTAACCCTCATTCGAACCTTGACCCTAAAACTCACCCTCACCCTAGCCCATACCCTAACCCTAAACCTAATCCTAAACTTCACCCTAACCCTCACTCTCACCCTAACCGCAACCCTCACCCTAAACCTAACCCTCAACCTCACCCTCAACATAACTCTAATCCTAACCCTAACCCTAACTCTAATCCTCACACTCACCCTCACCATAACCCTAATCCTAATCCTAACCCTTACACTCACCCCAACCCTAAACCTCACCCTAAACCTAACCCTAACACTAACCCTAACCCTAACCCTCACCCTAACCCTAACTCTAACCCTAAACCTCACCCTAAACCTAAACCTCACCCTAACACTTACCTTCACGCTAAAACTAACCTTAACCCGAACACTAACCCGAACACTAACCCTAACCATCACCCTAAACTTAAAACTCACCCTAACCCTAACCCTAACCCTCAACATAGCCCTAAACCTAACCATTACCCTAACCCTAACACTCATCCTAACCCTAATCCTCACACTCACCCTCAAGCTGGGCCAAACCTAAGCATAAGTCTAAGACTAACCTCATCCTAACCCTAAACGTAAACCTATCCCTAAACCTAACCCACACACTAACCCTCACCCTAAAACTAAAACTAACTCTAACCATAAACCTCACGCTCAGCCTCACCTTCACGGTAAACTTAACCCTAAACATAACACTAAGTATTACCCTAACCCTAACCTTAATCCTCACCATAACCCTAAACCTAACCCTAACACTAACCCTAACCCTAAACCTAACCCTAACCCTAATCCTTATCCTCACCCTCACCCTAACCCAAACCCGAAAACCTAACCCTCACCCTATCCCTAACAGTAACCCTAACCCTAACCCTAACCCTAACCCTAAACCTAATCCTAACCATAACCCTAACACTAAATCTCATTCTACCCTTCACCCTAACCCTAACCCTTACCCTCAACCTAACCCTAACACTAACCCTCACCCTCATGCTCGGCCTAAGCCTAAGCCTAAGCCTAACCATAACCCTAACCCTAACCCTCCCCGTAACCATAAACCTAACACTAACCCTAACTCTAACCCTAAACCTCACCCTCACCCTAACTCCAACTCTAACCCTAACCCAAAATCTAAACCTCAATCTAACCCTAACCCTAACCCTCACCCCAACACTCACCGAAAACGTAAACCTAACCCTAATCCTAACAATGACCCTAAACCTCACCTTCAGCCTCACCCTAACCTTAATTCTAACCCTAAACCTCACCCTCACCCTAACCATAACCCTAACCCTAAACCTCACCCTAACCCTAACCCTAAACCTCACCCTCACCCTAGCCCTCACCCTAACCCTAACTCTCATCCTCACCCTAAACCTCACACTAACCCTAACATTAATGCTCAATCTAACCCTCACACTCACCCTAACCCTAAACCTAACCCTCACCCTAACCCTAACCTTCACCATTACCATAACAGTCACGCTCAGCCTAACCCTCACCTTTACCCTTACTGTCCCCCTCACCCTAACCTTAACCCTCACCTTCAACGTAACCCTAACCATAACCCTAAACATCACCCTAACGCTAACCTTAACCCTCACCCTCACTCTAGCCCTCACACTAACCCTAAACCTAACTCTAACCCTAAACTTGATCCTAAGCCTCACCCTAACCCTAAAACCCTAAAGCTCATCCTAACCCTAACCCTCTCCCTCACACTCATGCGCGGCCTAAGCCTAAGACTAAGCCTAAGACTAACCTTAACCCTCACACTCACCCTAATCCTCACCGTAACCCTGAAACTAACCTCACCCTCACCCTAGCCCATACTCTAAACCTAAGCCTAAGCCTAAACCTCACCCTAACCCTCACCCTCACCCTAAGTCTAATCTTAACCCTAACCCTCACACTCACCCTCACCCTAACCGTAACTGTAACACTAACCCTAACCCTAACACTAAACCTCACCCTAATGATAACTCTAACCCTAAATCTCATCCTCACCCTAACCCTAAAAATCACTCTCACTCTAACCCTCCACCTAACACTAAGCCTATCCCTAACCCCAACCCTAACCCTAACATTAACACTTAACCTTTCCCTCACACTAACCTTCACCTTAACCATGACCCTAAACCTCACCCTAACCTTAGCCCATAACCTAACCCTAAGCCTAATCCTAAACCTCAACATAACCCTCACTCTAACCCTAAACCCAACCCGAATCTAACGCTAAACCTCACCCTCACCCTCACCCACAGCCTAAACCTAAGCCTAACAGTAACCCTAACCCTAAACCTCACTCACACCCTAAACCTAAGCCTAAGCCTAAGCCTAACCCTAACCCTAACCCTAACCCTAACCCTCACCCTAAAGCTAACTCTAACCCTAAACCTCACCCTCACAGTCACTTTAAACCTAACCCTAATCCTAACAATAACCCTAACCCTAACCCTAACCCTCACCCTGTCCATAAGCCTCACCCTCAACCTAACCCTCACCCTAACCCTAACCCTCACCCTCACCCTTTGGCTCGGACTAAGCCTAAGCCTAAGACTAAGTCTAACCCTTACCCTCACTATCACCCTTACCCTAACCCTAATACTAACACTCAACCTAAATCTAATGTTCACACTAACCCTCACTCTAACACTAACACTAAACCTAAACCTCACCCAAACCCTAAATCTAACCCTCACCCTCACCCTCACCCTCCGCCTAACATTAAGCCTATCCCTAACCCCAACCCTAACCCTAACACTAACCCTAAACCTAACCCTCATCGTAACCCTCACTCTAAACCTGACCCTTACCCTCACCCTCACCCTAGCCCATACCCTAACCCTAAGCCTAATCCTTAGCCTTTCCCTGACCCTCACTCTATCCCTAACCCCAACCCTCACCCTAAACCTAAACCTCACCCTCACCCTCACCATAACGCTAATCCAAACCCTAAACCTAACCCTAACCCTCACACTCACCCTCACATTAACCCTAATCCTAATCCTAACCCTAACCTTAACACTCACCCCCACCCTAAACATCACACTAACACTAACCTAACACCCTAACCCTAACCCTCACCCTAACCCTAACTCTAACCCTAAATCTCACCCTTACCCTAAACCTCACCCTAACACTTACATTTACCCTAAAACTAACCTTATCCCGAAAACTAACCCTCACACTAAACCAAACCATCACCCTAAACTTAAAACTCACCCTAACCCTAAACCTAAACCTAATCCTAACTCTCACCCTCACCCTAAGGCTAACCGTAAACATAACACTAACCCTCACCCTCACCCAAACCCTAACCCTCAACTTCACTCTAAAGCTAACCCTAATCCTCACCCTCACACTAACAATCACTCTAACCGTAACTGTAACCATAACCCTATTCCTAAATCTAACCACCACCCTAACCCTAACCCTAACCATAAGCCTACCCCTCACCCTAAACCTTACAGCTACTCTACCCCTAAACCTAACACTCACAATAACCCTCACGCTAACCCTAACCCTAACCCTAAACGTCAAACTCACCCTCACCCGTAACCTCACCCAAACCCAAACCCTAACCCTTACCCTAACCCTAAACTTAACCCTAACACTCAACCTTATCTTAAACCTCACCCTCAGCCTAAACCTCACCTTTACTATTACCATCATCCTCACCCAAACCCTAAACCTCATCCTAAACCTCACCCTAACCGTAACCCTAACCATCACCCTAACACTACTCCTCATCCCCACCCTCACACTCACCCTCAGCCTAACCCTAAGCCTAAGCCTAAGCCTAACCCTAACCCTCACACTCAACCTCATCCTAATCCTAATCCTAATGCTAACCCTAACCCTAAACCTAAACCTAAACCTGAACCTCACACTCACCCTAACCCTAATCTTAACCCTAAGCCTCACCCTAACACTAACCCTCAGCCTCACCGTAACCCTAACCCTCATCCAAACCCTCACCCTATCCCTCACCCTAACCCTAAACCTCAGCCTATCCCTAACCCTAACCCTCACCCTCACTGTGACCCTAAACCTAATCCAAACCCTCACCCTAACCCTAAACCTAACCCTGACCCTAACCCTAACCCTAACCCTCACCCACATCCTCAGCCTCATCCTCACCCTCATTGTAAACTTAACCCTAACCATAAAACTAACAATAACCCTAACCCTAAACCTAATCCTAACCCTCACCCTCACCTTAACCCTAACACTAACCCTTACCTTAACCCTAACATTCACCTTCAAAGAAACCTTAACCCTAACCTTAAACCACACCCTAACGCTAACCCTATCCCTCACACTCACTCTAGCCCTCACCCTAACCCTAATCCTAACACTAAACCTCATCCTAACACTCAACCTAACCCTAAAACCCTAACCTTCATCCTAACCCTAACCCTCTCCCTCACACTCATGATCCGCCTAAGCCTAAGCCTAAGACTAAGACTAAACCTAAACCTCACACTCACCCTAACACTCACCCTAACCCTAACACTAACCCTCACCCTCACCCTAGCCCATACTCTATGCCTAAGCCTAAGCCTAACCCTCACCCTAATGCTAACTCTAACCCTAAACCTCATCCTCACACTAACCCTAACTCTCACCCTCACCCTCACCCTCCACCTAACACTAAGCCTATCCCTAAACCCAACCCTAACCCTAAACCTAAGCCTCACACTAACCCTCACCCTAACCCTGACCCTAACCCTCACCCTCACCCTAGCCCATACCCGAAACATAAGCCTAATCCTAACCCTCACCCTACCCTGACACTCACTCTAATGCTCGGCATAAGCCTAAGCCTAACCATAGCCATAAACCTAACCCTCACCCTAACCATAAACCTAACTCTAACCCTAACTCTAACCCTAAACCTCACCCTCACCCTAACTCTAACTCCAACCCTAAAACTCAAACTAGCACTCATCTTAACCCTAACCCTAACCCTCACCCTCACCCTCACCCTCACCCTCACCCTAACCCTTACCCTAACAATAACCCTAACCCTAACCCAAACCCTAAACATAACCCTCACCCTCACCCTAAGGCAAACCCTAAACATAACACTAACCCTCACCCTCACCCAAACCCTAACCCTTACTTCACCCTAACCCTAACCCTAAAACTCACCCTCACTCTAACCATCACCCTAACACTCACGATTACCCTAACCCTCACTCTCATCCTAAACCTCACCCTCACCCTCACCCTAGCCCTAACCCGAAACATAACCCCTAGCCTAACGCAATCACGAACCCTCACCATAACCCTCACCCTCACCCTATCCCTAACAATAACGCTAACGCTAACCCTAACCCTAACCCTTAAGCTCACCCTAACCCTAAACCTAACCCTAATCCTCACCCTCACACTAAAACTTACTCTAACCGTAACTCTAACCCTAACCCTATCCCTAACTCTAACCACCACCCTAACCCTAAGCCTAACCCTAAACCTACCCCACACCCTAAATCTTACCCCTACCCTACCCCTAAACCTAACCCTCACACTAACCCTCACACTAACCCTGACCCTAACCCTCACCCTCACCCTAGCCCATTCCCGAAACATAAGCCTAATCCTAATCCTCACCCTACCCTGACACTCACTCTAATGCTCGGCATAAGCCTAAGCCTAACCATAGCCATAAACCTAACCCTCACCCTAACCATAAACCTAACTCTAACCCTAACTCTAACCCTAAAACTCACCCTCACCCTAACTCTAACTCTAACCCTAAAACTCAAACTAGCACTCATCTTAACCCTAACCCTAACCCTGACCCTCACCCTCACCCTCACCCTCACCCTAACCCTTAACCTAACAATAACCCTAACCCTAACCCAAACCCTAATCATAACCCTCACCCTCACCCTAAGGGTAACCCTAAACATAACACTAACCCTCACCCTCACCGAAACCCTAACCCTTACTTCACCCTAACCCTAACCCTAAAACTCACCCTCACTCTAACCATCACCCTAACACTCACGATTACCCTAACCCTCACTCTCATCCTAAACCTCACCCTCACCCTCACCCTAGCCCTAACCCGAAACCTAACCCCTAGCCTAACGCAATCACGAACCCTCACCATAACCCTCACCCTCACCTTATCCCTAACAATATCGCTAACACTAAGCCTAACCCTAACCCTAACCCTTAAGCTCACCCTAACCCTAAACCTAACCCTAATCCTCACCCTCACACTAAAACTCACTCTAACCGTAACTCTAACCCTAACCCTATCCCTAACTCTAACCACCACCCTAACCCTAAGCCTAACCCTAAACCTACCCCACACCCTAAATCTTACCCCTACCCTACCCCTAAACCTAACCCTCACAATAACCCTCATGCTAAAACTAACCCTAACCCTAAACGTCAACCTCACCCTCACCCTCAAACGCACGCAAAGCCAAACCATAACACTTACCCTAACCCTTAAATTAACCCTAACACTCAGCCTTATCTTAACCCTCACCTTCAGCCTAAACCTCACCTTTACCATTACCATCATCCTCACACTAACCCCAAACCTCATGCTAAACCACACCCTAACCGTAACCCTAACCATCACCCTAACCCTAATCCTCATCCCCACCCTCACCCTCAGCCTAAACCTAAGCCTAAGCCTAACCCTAACCCTAACCCTCACACTCACCCTCATCCTAACCCTAATCCAAACGCTAACCCTAACCCTAAACCTAAACCTAAACCTAACCCTCACCCTCACCCTAACCCTAATCCTAACCCTAACCCTCACCCTAACCCTAACCCTCACCCTCACCGTAATGCTAACCTTCATCCTAATCCTCACCCTATCCCTCACCCTAACCCTAAACCTCATCCTAAGCCTAACCCTAACCCTAACCCTCACCCTCAGCCTCACCCTTACTGTAAACTTAACCCTAACCATAAAACTAACAATAACCCTAACCCTAAACCTAATCCTAACCCTCAACCTCACCCTAACCCTAACCCTAACTCTAAACCTCACCTTAACGCTAACCCTAACCCTCACCCTCATTCTAGCCCTCACCCTAACCCTAATCCTAACCCTAAACCTCATCCTAACCTTCACCCTAACCCTAAAACCCTAATCCTCTTCCTAACCCTAACCCTCTCCCTCACACGAATGCTCCACCTAAGCCTAAGCCTAAGACTAACAGTAACCCTCACACTCACCCTAACACTCACCCTAACCCTAACACTAACCCTCACCCTCACCCTAGCCCATACTCTAAACCTAAGCCTAAGCCTAACCCTCACCCTAACGCTCACACTCACCCTAAGTCTATTCCTTACCGTAACCCTCAGACTCACCCTCACCCTAACCCTAACTGTGACATTAACCCTAACACTAACACTAATCCTCACCCTAATGCTTATTCTGAACCTAAACCTCATCCTCATCCTAACCCTAACCCTCACCCTCACCCTCACCCTCCGCCTAACACTAAGCCTATGCCTAATCCATACCCTAACCCTAACACTAACCCTAAACCTAACCCTGAACCTAACCCTGACCCTAACCCTCACGCTCACCATAGCCCATACCCTAACCCTAAGCCTAATCCTAACCCTCACTCTAAACCTAACCCCAACCCTCACCCTAACCCTAACCCTCACCCTCACCCTCACCCTCAGCCTAAACTTAAGCCTAACAGTAACCCTAACCCTAAAACTCACACTCACACTAAACCTCCCCCTTACGCTAACCCTAACACTAACCCTAACCCTAACACTCACCATAACCCTAACAAACCCTAAACCTCACCCTAAACCTAACCCTCAACCTCAACCTCAAGCTAGGCCTAAGCCTACGCATAAGCCTAAGACTAACCCTAAACCTCACACTCACCCTCACCCTAAATCTAAATGTAACCCTAACCTTAAACCTAACCTTCACACTCACCCTCACCCTAATGCTAACCCTAACCCTAACCCTAACCAAAACCGTCCCTCTCAGCCTCAACTTCATCGCAAACTTAACCCTAACCATAACACTAACAATAACCCTGACCCTAACCCTAACCCTCACCATAACCCTAAACGTAACCCTAACACTAACCCTCACCGAACCCTAACTCTCACACTATCCCTAACCCTAGCACTCAACCTAACCCTAACCCTCACCCTTACCCTCACCCTCAGCAAAACTATAAGCCTAACCCTAACCCTTCACCGAACCCTCACACTCACCCTACCCCTTATCCTAATCCTAATCCTAACCCTAAGCCTAACCATCAACCTGACCCTAACACTCACCCTAACCCTAACAATAACCCTAACCTTAACCCTCGATCTAACTCTCCCCCTAAGGCTAAGTCTAACCATAAACCTCAACCTAAACCTAACCCTAATCCTAACCCTAACCCTAAACCTCACCCTAACCCTAAACCTAACCCTCCCCCTCACCCTTAATGTAACTCTAAACCTAACCCTAACAATAACACTATTCCTAACCCTAAACCTAAACTTAACCCTAAACCTAACCCTAATCCAAACACTCACCCTCAACCTAACCCTAACCCTCACCCCCACCCTCACACTCAGCCTCAGCCTAAGCCTAAGCCTAACCCTCACCCTAACCCTCACACTCACCCTAAAACTAAACCTAATCCTAATCCTAACCCTAACCTTCACCCTCACCCTAACCCTCACCTTAACCTTAACCCTAACATTAACCCCAAACCTAACCCACACCCTCAGATTCACCCTAAACCTAACTCTAACCCTAAACGTCATCCTGACCCTCTCCCTAACCCTAACCCTAACCCTACACCTCACCCTAACCCTAAAACTCAAACTCACTCTCAGCCTAGCCCTCAACCTAACCCTAATCCTAACCATAAACCTCATCCTAAACCTCTCCATAATCCTAAGCCTAACCCTCACCCTAACCCTATCTCACCATCAACGTGAACCTCAGCCTAACCCTAAGCCTAACCATAAACCTAACCCTAACACACACACTCACCCTCATCCTAACCCTAAGCCTAACCCTAAACCTAACCCTAATCTACACACTCACACTCACCCTATCATTAATTCTAACCCTAACCATATTCCTCCCCCTAACTCTCACCCTAACCCTAACCTACCCCTCACAAAAACTCTAACCCTAACCCTCACCCTCAGTCTCAGCCTAAGCCTAAGCGAAAACCTAACCCTAACCCTCACACACACCCTAACTCTAAACCTAATCCTAACCCTAACCCTAACCCTCACCCTCACCCTAACCCTCACCTTAACCCTAACCCTAACACTAACCCTAACCCTAATCCTCTCCCTCAGCCTCACCCTAACCCTAACTCTAACCCTAAATCTCACCCTCACACTTACCCTGATCCTAATCCTATCCTTAAACCTGAACTTCACCCTAACCCTAAACCTAAACTTCACCCTCACCCTAGCCCTCCCCCTAACCTTAACCTAACCCTAACGCTCATACTAACACTCCCCCTAACCCTAACCCTAACACTAACACTAATCCTAACCCTCACCCTCAAACTCAACCTCAACCTAATCCTAATATTAACCCTAACCCTCACCCTAACCCTCACACTCACCCTCACCTTAACACTAATTCTAATCCTAACCCTATCACGAACCCTCAGCCACACACTAAACCTCACCCTAACCCTTACCCTAACAGTAACCCTAACCTTAACCTAACCCTCACCATAAAACTAACTCTAAACCTAAACCTCACCCTAAACTTAACCCTGAACCTAACCCTAATCCTAAACCTCACCCTAAACCTAAACCTTATCCTAACATACCCTCACCCTAACACTAACACTAACCCTATCACTAACCCTCACACTAATGCTAACCATCACCCTAAACCTAAACCTCACCCTAACCCTAACCATAAACCTCAACTTCACCTTAGCCCTCACCCTAAGCCTAACCTTCATCTTCACCCTAAACCTCACACTAACCCTAACACTAATCCTCAATTTAACCCTCACCCTCAACCTAAATTCTAACCGGACCCTCACCCTTACCATAACCCTCAACCTCAGCCTAACCCTCACCTTTACACTTATAGTCACCCTCATCCTAACCCTCACCCTAACCCTAACCCTCATCCTAAGACTCACCCTAACCGTAACAATAACCATCACCCTAACCCTAACCCTCGCCCTCACCTTCAGCCTTAGCATAACCCTAAGCTTAAGCCTAAACCTATCCCTAAACCTCACAGTCATTGTAGCCCTCACTCTAACTCTTATCCTAAACCTAACCCTCATCCTAACCCTAAACCTAACCATAAACTAAACCAGCACTCTAAACCTAATCCTCATCCCCACCCTCACACCTCAGCCTAACCCTAAGCCTAAGCCTAACCCTAACCCTAACCCTCACACTCACCCTCACCCTAACCCTAATCCTAACCCTAACCCTAAGCCTAAACCTAAACCTCAACCTAACCCTCACCGTAAACCTAACCCTAAACCTAACCCTCACCCTGACCTTAGTTCTCATCCTAACCCTCACCCCAAACCTAACCCTCACCCTCACCCAAACCCGAACGTTGACCCTCACCCTAAGCCTACCCCTAACATTAACCCTAAACCTCACCCTAACCCTAACACTAACCCTCACAATCACCCTAGCCCTCAACCTTACCCTACTTGTAACCCTAAACCTCATCCTAACCCTCACCCTAAACCTAATCTTAACCCTCACCCTAAAGCTAAACCTAATTCTAACCCTCAAACTAAACCTAACCCTAACCCTCACCATAACCCTAACCCTAAACCTCACCCTAACCCTAAACCTAACCCTCACCCTCACCCTAGCCCGCATCCTAACCCTAATCCTAACCTTAACCCTCATGCTAACCCTCACACTAACCCTAACCGTAACTCTCACCCTAAACCAAGCCCTACTCCTAACCCTCAACCTATACCTAAACTTAACCTTAACCCTAAACCTCACGCTCATGATAGCCCTCACACTAACCCTAATCCAAAACCTAACCCCCATTATAACCATCACCCGAAACCTAACCCTAACCCTCACCCTAACCCTAACCCTCACCCTCACTCTCAGCCTAACCTTAAGCCTACCTCTAACCCTAACCCGAACCTTAACCCTCACACTCACCCTCACCCAAACCCTAATCCTAAAACGAACCCTATCCCTAACCCTAAACCTCACCCTAAAACTCAACCTAAACCTAAACCTAAAACTAATCCTAACACTAACCCTCACACTAATCCTCACCTTAAGTCAAACTCTAACCCTAAACCTCACCCCCAACCTAACCCTAACCCTCACCCTCACGCTCTCCCTCAGCCTATCCCTAAGCCTAAACCTAACCCAAAACCAAACCCTCACACTCACCCTCACCCTAAACCTCAGCCTTACCCTAAGACTAAGCCTAAGCCTAAACCTAACCCTAACCCTCACCTTAACCATAAGCCTCATCCTAACCCTAGCACTCACTCTAACCCTAACCCTAACCCTCACCCTCACCAACACCCTCACCCTAACCGTAACCCTCACCCTCACCCTAAATCAAACCCTAACCCTCACCCTCACCCAAACCCTAAGCCTAACTCTAAACCTAACCCTAACCCTCACATTCACCCTCAACCTAAATTAATCCTAAACATAAACCTATCCCTAACCCTAACCCTCACACTAACCCTCAACCTAGTGCTCACCCTATCCCTAATCCTAAACCTAAACCTCAACCTAACACTCACCCTAACCCAAACCCTCACCCTAACAATAACTTTAAGCCTCACATTCATGCTAGGCCTAGGCATAAGCCTAAGCTTTAGCCTAACCCTAACACTCACCTAACCCTAACATGAACACTAACCCTAACTCTAACCCTAAACCTCACCCTCACCTTAACCCTAAACCTAACACTAACTCTAAAACTCAACCTAACCCTAACCCTCACCCTCACCCTAGCCCTCAGCCTAACCCTAATCCTAACATTAATCCTCATCCTAAACCTCACCCTAACCCTAACCCTAACCCTCACCCTAACCCTAGCCCTAAACCTAACCCTAACCCTCAACCTAATCATAACCGTCAATCTCACCGTAAGCCTAACCCTAACCCTCACCCTAAACCCAAACTTAACTGGAACCCTAACTCTCACCCTAACCCTAACCCTAACCCTCAGCCTAATCCTAACTTTCACCCTCACCCTCACCCTAATAATAAATCTAACAATAACCCTAACCCAAACCCTCACAATCAGCCTCACCCTAACCCTAACTCTAACCATAAAAATCACTTTCACCATAACCCTAACCCTAACCCTAAACCTCACCCTAACCCTAACACTAACCCTAAACCTCATCCTCAACCTAGCCCTCACCCTCACCCTAATCCTAACCCTAACCCTCAACCTAACCCTCACCTTAACCCTAAAACTCAACCTCACTGAAACCCTTACCCTACCCCTCATCCTAACCCTAAACTTAACCCAAACCCTAACTCTCACCCTAACGCTAAACCTAACCCTCACCCTAAGCCTAACACTCACCCTCAGCCTCAGCCTCAGTCGAAGCCTAAGCCTAAGCCTAAACCTAACACTAACCCTCACACTCTCCCTAACCCTAACCCTAATCCTATTCCTAAACTTAACCCTAACCCTCACCCTCACTCTATCCCTCACCTTAACCCTAACCCTAACACTAACCCTAAACCTAAGCCTCACCCTCAGCCTCACCCTAACCCTAACTCTAACCCTAAATCTCATCCTCACCCTAACCCTATCCCTAAACGTCACCCTAAACCTAAGCATAAACCTCACCCTCAACCTAGACCTCCCCCTAACCATAACCCTCATCCTAACCCTCCCCCTAACCCTAACATTAACTTTCACCCTAACACTGACCCTCACCCTCAGCCTCACCCTCAGCCTAAGCCTAACCCTAACCCTAAACCTCACACTCACCATAACCCTAACCCTAATCCTAATGCTGACACTAACCCTAACCCTCACCCTCACCCTAACCCTCAACTTAACAATAACCCTAACATTAACCCTAAACCTAACATACACCCACAGCCTTACCCTAACCCTAACTCTAACCCTAAACATCACCCTGACACTAACCCTAAGCCTCACCCTAACCCTAAACCTAAAACTCACCCTCACCCTAACAATAAAACTAACCCTAACCCTAAACCTCATCCTAACACTCCCCCTAACCCTAACTCTAAACCTAAACCTCACCCTCACCCTAACCCCAACCCTAAACTTAAACCTCACCCTAAACCGCACCCTAACCCTAATCCTCACCCTCACCTTCACCCTCCACCTCACCTTCACTGTGACCCTAACCCTAACTATAACACAAACCCTAACCCTAACTCTAACCCTAACCCTAACCATATCCCTCACCCTCAACCTCACCCTCACCGCAATCTTAACCCTAACCATAACACTAACAATAACCCTAACCCTAAACCTAACCCTAATTCTCAACCCCACCCTCATCCTCAGCCTAAACCTAAGCCTAACCCTCACCGTATACCTAACCCTAAACCTAAACCTAACCCTAACACTAAACCTAACACTAATCCTAAGTTTCACCCTCACGCTAACACAAACCCTAACCCGAACCCTCACCCTAACCCTAAGCCTAACCCTAACCCTAACCCTAACCTTCACACTCAATCTACCCTAACCCTAATCCTAAACCTAACCATATCCCTAGACATAACCCTCACCGTAACCCTCACAATAGCCCTCACCCTAACCCTCATCCTAACCCTAAACCTCATCCTAAAAGTCACCCTAACCCTGACCCTAACCCTCACCGTCATGCTCTGCCTAAGCCTAAGCATTAGCCAAAGGCTATCCTTACACCTGACCCTCACCCTAACCCTAAACTTAACACTAACCCTAACTCTAAACCTAAACCTCACTCTCACCATAACCCTAACTCTAACCCTAAACCTAAACCTAAACCTCATCCTAACCCTAAACCTAACCTTCACCCTCACCCTCACCTTAACCCTCACCCTAACCCTAACCCACACCTTAACACTTACCCTCACCCTAACACAAACCCTAACACTAACACTGACCCTCACACTAAGCTAACCATCAAACTAACCCTAAACCTAAACCTAAACATAACCTTCACCCTCACCCTATCCCTAACCCCCATCTTCCCCCTAAACCTCACCATAACCCTAACACTAATCCTCAATCTAACCCTCACCCTCACTCTACCCCGAACCCGAAACCTCACCCTAACCCTAACCCTGACCCTTACAGTAACCTTCAACCTCTGCCTAACCCTCATGTTGACCCTTACGGTCACCCCCACCCTAACCCTCACCCTAACCCTAACCCTCACCCTCATGCTCGGCCTATGCCTAAGCCTAAGCCCAAGCCTAACTGTAAAATTGACCCTCACCCTAACCCTTAACCTAACACTAACCATAACTCTAAACCTAAACCTCATACTCAAGCACACCCTCAGCATAAACCTAAGGCTAACCCTAAACCTAACACTAACCCTCACACTCACACTACCCTAACCATAATCCTAATCCTAACCCTAACCCTAACCCTCACACTAACCATAACCCTCACCCTAACCCTAACCCTAACACTAACCCCAAACCTAACCCTAACCCTCACCCTCACCCTCACCTTAACCCTAATTCTAAACCTAAACTTCACCCTCACCCTAATCCTACCGCTAAACCTAACCCTAACCTTAACCCTAACCCTAGCCCTACCCCTAACTATCAGCCTAACCCTAACACTAACACTAACCCTAACTCTAACCCTTACCCTAACACTAAACCTCACCCTAACCCTAAGCCTAAGCCTCACCCTAACCCTAAACCTCACCCTCACCCTCAGCCTAAACTTAAGCCTAACCCTAACCCTAACCATAACCCTCACACTAACCCTAAACCTAAGCCTAATCCTAATCCTAACCCTCAACCTAACCCTCACCCTAACCCTAAACCTAAACCTAATACTAACCCTAAACCTAACCCTAACCCTAAGCCTAACACTAACCCTCACACTCACCCAAACCCTAACCCTAATACTAATCCTAACCCTAACCCTAACCCTCAACCTCACTCTCACCCTCACCGTAACCCTAAACCTAACACTAACCCAAACCCTAAACCTAACCCTCACCCTCAGCCTCACCTTAACCCTAATTCTAACACTAAACTTCACCCTCACCCTAACCCTACCGCTAAACCTAATCCTAACCTTAACCCTAACCCTAGCCCTCCCCCTAACTATCACCCTAACCCAAACACTAACACGAACCCTAACTCTAACCCTTACCCTAAGACTAAACCTCACCCTAAACCTAAACCTAAGCCTCACCCTAACCCTAAACCTCACCCTCACCCTCACCCTCAGCCTAACCTTAAGCCTAACCCTAAACCTAACCCTAACCCTCACACTAACCCTAAACCTAACCCTAATCCTAATCCTAACCCTAACCCTAACCCTCACCCTAAACCTAAACCTAACCCTAACACTAACCCTAACCCTAACCCTCACCTTCAACCTCACCCTCAGCCTAACCCTAATCCTAACCCTAACACACACACTCACCCTTACCCTAACTCTAATCCTAACCCTAACCCTAACCCTAACCCTCACCCTCATGCTCGGCCTAAGCCTAACCCTAAGCCTAAGCTTAAGCCTAACCCTAACCCTCACAGTAATGCTCACCCTAACCCTAACACAAAAGTTAACTCTAACCCTAAACCTCACTCTCACCCTAACCCTAAATCTAACCCTAACCCTAAACATAAGCCTAACCCTCTTCCTAACCCTAACCCTCACCCTCACCCTAGACATCAACCTAACCCTAATAGTAACCCTAACCCTAATCCTAACCCTAACCCTAAACCTAACCCTAACCATCACCCTTAACCTAATCCTCAAACCCACCCTCACCCTCAGCCTAACACTAAGCCTAAGCCTAATCCTAACCCTAAACCTCACACTCAGCCTCACCATAACCCTAATCCTAAATCCAACCCTAACACTAACCCTAAACCTCAACCTAACCCTCACCCTAACCCTAACACTAACCCTAAACCTATCCCTTCCCCTAACCCTCCCCCTAACACTAACTCTGACACTAAACCTCACCCTCACCCTAACCCTCACCCTAAATCTAAACCTAACCCTCACCCTCACCTTAACTTTAACCCTAACCCTAAAAATAACACTAACCCAAACCCTCACCCTAAACCTAACCCTAAATCAAACCCTCACCCTAACCGTAACTCTAACCCTCACCCTAAACCTCACCCTAACCCTAACCCTAAACCTCACCATCAGCCTCACCCTAACCGTAAACTTAACCTTAATCATAACACTAACAATAACCCTAACCCTAACTCTAATCCTAAACCTGACGCTCACCCTAAACCTAACCCTAACACTCACCGTAACCCTATCCAAACCCTCACCCTAACCCTGAAATTAACACAAACCCTAACTCTCACCCAAACGCTAACCCTAACTCGAATCCTAAACCTAACCCTCACCCTCAGGTTAACGTTAAGCCTAACCCTATCCCTAAGCCCAACCTAAGCATTCACCCTAACACTAACCCTAATCCTAATCCTAAACCTAAACCTAACCCTCACCCTCCTCCTAACCCTCACCCTAACTCTAACTCTAACACTAACCCTAACCCTTACCCTAACCCTCACCCTAACACTTAACCTAATCCTAACTCTCACCCTTAGGGGAACACTCACCCTCAGCCTAACCCTCACCTTTATTCTTACCGTCACACTCACCCTAACCCTCACCCTATCCCTAACCCTCATCCTAACACTCAGCCTAACTCTAACGCTATCCATCACCCTAACCCAAAACCTCACCCTCACCCTCAACCTAAGCCTAAGCCTAAGCCTAACCGTAACCCTCACCCTTACCCTAGCCCTCTCCCTAAACCTAATCCTAACGCTAAGCCTCATCCTAACACTCACCCTAACTATCACCCAAAACCTATTCCTCACCTCCACCCTCACCCTCAGCCTAACCCTAAGACTAAGCTTAACCCTAACCATAACCCTCAACCTAAGGCTCACCCTCACCACAAACTAAACCCCAAACACAACATTAAAAATAACCCTAATTTTATCCCTAACCCTAAACCTAATCTTCACCCCCACCCTCACCCTCAGTCTAACCCTAACTCTAAACCTAATCCTAAACCTAACCCTAATCCTCAGCCTCACCCTCACCCTAACGCAAACCCTAACCCTAATCCTCACCAAAACCCTAAGCCTAAGCCTAACCCTAACCCTAATTCTCACACTCACCCTCAACCTAACCCTAATCCTAAACCTAACCCTATCCCTAAACCTAACCCTCACCCTTACCCTCACCCTAGCTCTCACCCTAAAACTAATCCTTACCCTAAACCTCATCCTAACACTCACTCTTACCCTAACCCTAACCCTCACCCTAACCCTAACCCTAATCCTCACCCTCATGCTGGGCGTAAGCCTAAGCCTAAGACAAGGCTTAACCCTAACCCTAACCCTCATCCTAACCCTAACACTAAAACTAACCCTAACTCCAACCCAAAACCTCACCCTCAACCTAACCCTAACTCTAAGCCTAACCCTAAACCTAAACCTCATCCTAACCCCAACCCTAACCCTCACCCTTACCCTCACCGTAACCGTAACCCTAACCCTAATGGTAACAATAACCCTAATCCTAACCCTAAACCTCACCCTAACCATAACCCTCACCGTAACCCTATCACTCACACTAACCCTAACCTTCACCCTCACCCTCACCCTAACCCTAACCCTAAACCTCCCCCTCACCCAAAACCAAAGCCTAACCTTAACCCTCACCCTAACCCTAAGCCTTAGCCTAACCCTAACCCTAACACTAACCCTCACACTGACCCTCAACCTACACCTAATCCTAAACCTAACCCTAACCCTCACAGTAACGCTCAAACTAGCACTCACCCTAACTCTAATCCTAAACCTAAACCTCATGGTAACCCTCACCCTAACCCTCACCCTAACACTAACCCTAATCCTCACACTCATGCTCGGCCTAAGCCTAAACCTAAGCCTAAGCTTATGCCTAACCCTAACCCTCACACTAATGCTCACCCTAAACCTAATCCTAAAACTAACCCTAACTCCAACCCTAAACCTCACCCTCACACTAACCCTTACTCTAACCCTAACCCTGAACCTAAACCTCATCCTAACCCCAAACCTAAACCTCACCCTTACCCTCACCGTAAACATAACCCTAACCCTAACCGTAAGAATAACTCTAACCCTAACCCTAAACCTCACCCTAACCATAAGCCACAACTTAACACTAACCCACACCTTAACCCAAACCCTAACCCTAACCCTCACCCTCACCCTAACCCTCATCCTAACACTTAATCTCATCCTCACCCTAAACCTCACATTAACCGAACCCTCACCGTAACTCTAAACCTAACTGTCACCCTCACTGTCGCCTTCACGCTAAGCCTAACCCTAACCCTCACACTAACCCTAAAACTCATCCTAATCCTCAAACTAACCCTCACCCTAACCGTAATGCTAAATCAAACACTCAGCCGAACCCTCATGCTATCACTTACCCACACCACAAACCTAACCCTATCCTTAATCCTCACCCTCACCCTAAACCTCACCCTAACCTTAAACCTAATCCTAACCCTCACCCTAACCCTAACCCTAACACTGACCCTCAGCTAACCCTAACCCTAACCTTCTACCTAACCCTAAACATCACCATCACCCGAACCCTCACCCTAACCCTAACTCTCACCCACACCCTAAACCTCAACCTCACCCTTACCCTAACCCTCAACTAATCCTGAAGCTAACCCTAACCATTACCAAACCAAGACCCTCACCAGCACCCTCACCTTCACCCTAACCCTCACCCTCACCCTAGACCTCACCCTAAACATAACCCTAACCCTAAACCTCACTGTCTCCCTCACCCTCAATCTCAGCCTATACCTAACCCTATCCCAAATCCTAACCCTAAACCTCACCCTCACTGTAACCCTCACCATAACCCTTACCCTCACCCTCACCCTCACCCTAACCATAACCCTCATACTAAACCTAACCCTCACCCTAAACCTAAACTTACCCCTCACCCTAAACCTCACCATAAACTTAACCCTAACCCTAACACTTACCCTCACTCTAAAACTCACCCAAACCCTAATTCTAACCCTAACCCTCATCCACACCCTAAGCCTCACAATTACCCTAACCCTAATCCCCAATCTAACCCTAACCCTAACCCTAAACCTTACCATAACCCTCAACGTAACACTAACCCTCACCCTTAACGTAACCCTCACCCTTAGCCCAACCCTCAACTTTACTCTTACTGACACGATCATTGTAACCCTCACCCTAACCGGAACCCTCAGCCTAACCCTCACTGTAACCCTAACCCTATCCATCACCATAACCCTACCCCTCACCCTCACCATCACCCTCAGCCTAAAAGTATGCCTAAGCCTAACCCTAACATTAACCCTCCCCTCACCCTAGCCCACACCCTAATCCTAATCCTAACCCTAACCCTCATCCTAACTCTCACCCTAACCATAAGGCTAACCATCACCCTAAGCCTAATCCTCACACCCACCCTCACCCTCAGCCTAACCCTTAGCCTAAGCCTAATCCTAACCCTAACCCTCACAATCACCCTATCCCTAATCATAACCCTAAAC
Organism: Dipodomys merriami; assembly: GCF_024711535.1. Taxonomy (NCBI): domain Eukaryota; kingdom Metazoa; phylum Chordata; class Mammalia; order Rodentia; family Heteromyidae; genus Dipodomys; species Dipodomys merriami. The sequence continues at coordinate 3,726,300 of NW_027206257.1, forward strand.
CTAAGCATAACCCTAAACCTCAATCTTACTGTAACCCTAAACCTAATGCTAACCCTAACACTAGCCCTAACTCTAACCCTCACCCTTATCCTCCCCCTCAACCTAACTCTAACCCTAAATGTCTCCCTCATCCTATCCCTAATCCTAACCCTAACTCTAAACCTCACCCTAAACCTAACCCTAACCCTCACCCTCACCCTCACTCTCACCATACCATAAGTCTAACCCTAACCCTAACATTAACACTAACCCTAACATTAACCTAACCCTATCCCTAACCATAATCCTCACCCTCAATCTCACCCTCACTGCAAACTTAACCCTGAACATAACACTAAAAATAACCCTAACCTTAACCCTAAACCTAACCCTAATCCTCACCCCCAACCTGACCCTAAACCTAACCCTAAACCCAACCCTCACCCTAATCCTCTCCCTAAACCTAAGCCTAAACCTAACCCTAAGCCTCACCCTCACCACAAACTTAACCCTAACTATAACACTAACAATAACCCTAGCGCTAACCATAACATTAACCCTCAAAGTAACCCTAACCCTAACCCTGATCCTAAACCTAACCCTATGCCTAAGCCTAACCCTCCCACTCACCCTCAACCTAATCCTAATCCTAAACCTAACCCTATGCCTAAACCTAATTCTCATCATAACCCTCACACTAGCCCTCACCTTTACCCTAACACTAATCCTAACCGTAAACCTCATCCTACCACTCAACCTAACCCTAATACAAACCCTCACCCTCACCCTAACACTAACCCTCACCCTCACCCTAAACCTGAGCAAAACCCTATCACCCTAACCGTCACCCTAAACCTCACACTCACCCTATCCCTTACCCTAATCGTAATGCTAACCCTAACCCTACTCTGCACCCTCAGCCTCAACTTAACCCTAACTCTAACCCTAAACCTCACCCTAACCTAACCCTAAACCTAAACCTCAACATAACCCTAACCCTAAAAATCACACTCACACTAAAACTTACCCTAATCCTAATAGTAATCCTAAGCCTAACCCTCAACCTCAACCTAACGCACAACCTAACCCTAACCCTAACACTAACCCTCACCCTAACCCTATACCCTAACCCTCAAACTAAACCTAACCCTCACTCTCACCCTCACCCTCACCCTCAGCCTAAACCTAAGGCTAACACTAAGCCTAAACCTAACCCTCACACTCACCCTAACCCTAAACCTAATCCCAATAATAACCCTAAACCTAATCCTCACTTTTCCCTCAGCCTCACCCTAAACCTAATTATAAACCTAAACTTCACCCTCACTCTAACGCTAAATCTAAACCTACCCCTAACCCTAACACTCACCCTAACCCTCATCCTAACCCTAACTCTACCCCTAAACCTCACCCTCACCCTAACCCTAAATCTAACACAAACCCTAACACTAAACCTCATCCTAACCTTAACCCTAACCCTCAAACTAACCCTAACCCTCAGGCTCACCCTCATCCTCAGCCCAAACCTAAGGCTAACCCTAACCCTAACCCTAACCCTCAAACTCACCCTAACCCTAACCCTAATCCAAATCCTAACCCTCACCCTCAGCCTCACCCTAACACTAATTCTAACGCTGAATTTCACCCTCACACTAACCCTAACGCTAACACTAACCATAACCCTAACCCTATACCAGCCCTCCCCTTAATTCTCACCATAACCCTAACCCTAACACTAAACCTAAAACTCAACCTAACCCTCACCCAAACCCTAAATCTAAGCCTAAACCTAATCCACACCCTAACCCTAACCCTAAACCTAATCCTAAACCTCACCCTAAACCTCAACCTAACCCTCAGCCTCACCCTCAACCTCACTGTAACTCTAACCCTAACCCTAAGATTAACACTAACCCTAAACCTAACCATAACCGTAACATTAACCCTTACCCACAGCCTCACCCTCACTGTAAATTTAACCCTAACCATAACACTAACAATAACCCTAACCCTAACCCGAATCCTAACTCTAACCTCACCTACATCCTCACATTCAGCCTAAACCGAAGCCTAAATGTAACCCTAACCCTAACCCTAAACCTCACCCTAACCCTAACCCTAACCCTAACCCTAACCCTAAACCTAACCCTAATCCTCAGCCTCAACCTCACCCTAAACCAAACCCTAACCCTAACCTTCACCCTAACCCTAAGCCTATATCTAACCCTAAACCTCACCCTCACCCTAACCCTGACACTAAACACCACCCTAACCCTACCCTAACCCTCACCCGCACCCTTACCCTCACCGTAACTCTAACCCTAACCCTAACAATAACAATAACACTAATCCTCACACCCACCCTCACCCTCAGCCTAATGCTAAGCCTAAACCTAACCCTCACCCTAACCTTCACACTCACGCTCACCCTAATCCTAATCCTAAACATAACCCTATCCCTAAACCTCAACCAAACCCTCACCCTCACCCTACCCCTAACACTTACCCAAACCCTAAACCTCACCCTAACCCTCCCGCAAACCATAACTCTAACCCTAAACCTCACCCTCACCCTAACCCTAACCCTAAACCTACCCTAAAGCTCACTCTAACCCTAACCCTCACGCTAACCCTCAACTTCACCGTAACTCTAACCCTATCCTTAACAATAACACTAACTCTAATCCTAACCCTAACCCTCACTCTCAGCCTCACCCTCACTGCAAACTTAACCCTAACCATAACACTAAAAATAATCCTCACCCTAACCGTAACCCTATCCCTAATCCTCACCCCCACCCTAAACCTCAGCCTAACCCTAAGCCTAACCCTAACCCTAACCCTCCCTGTAAACCTAACAGTAACACTAAAACTAACACTAACACTGACCCTAAACCTAAGCCTAACCCAAACCCTAACCCTAATCCTCACGCTAACCATAAGCCTAAACCTATCCTTAACCCTAACCCTCACACTCACTCTCACCCTAACCCAAATCCTAAACCTAACCGTATCACTAACCCTAACCCTCAACTTAACCCTCATACTAGCCCTCACCCTAAACCTAACCCTAACCCTCACCCTAACCCGAACCCTAACCCTCTTCCTCATGCTCCACCTAAGCTTAAGCCTAAGCCTAAGCCTAACCCTAACCCAAAACTTCACCCTATCCCTAACCCTAACACTAACCCTAACTCTAACCCTAAATGTCAACCTCACAATAAGCCCAACTCTAACTCTGACCCTAAACCTAAACCTAACCCTAAAACTAACCCTCACCCTAACATATACCCTCACCCTAACACTAACCCTAACGCTAACACTAACGCTCACACTAACCCTAAACATCACCCTAACCCTTAAAATCACCCTAACACTAACCCTAACCCTCACCCTCACCCTAGCCCTCACCCTAAACCTAACCCTCATCCTCACCCTAAACCTCACACTAACCCTAACACTAACCCTCAATCTAACCCTCACAATAACCCTAACCCTAACCCAAACCCTAACCCTAACCCTAACCCTCCCCCTTACCGTAACTCTCACCCTCAGCTTAACCCTCATCTTTACCCTTAATGTCACCCGCACCGCAACCCTCACCCAAACCCTCACCCTCACCCTAACCCTAACTCTACACCTAAACCTCATCCTCACGCTAACCCTAACTCTAACCCTCACCCTAACACCAAACCTCACCCTAACCCTGTCCCTAACCCTCACACTCAACTTCACCCTCAGCCTAACCCTAAGCCTAAGCCAAACCCTAACCCTAACCCTCACACTCACACTCACCCTAACCCTAATCCTAACCCTAACCCTAACCCTAAACCTAAACCTCAACCTAACCCTCACCCTAACCTTAACCCTAACCCTAACCCTAACCCTAACCCTCACCATAAACCTAACACTCATCCTCACCATAAAACTCACACTAACCCTATCTCTAAGCCTAATCCCCAATCTAACCCTCACACTAACGATAACCCTCACCCAAACCCTAAAGATCACCCTAACACTTACCCTAACCATAACACTAACCCTAACCCTAACACTGACCCTAACACTAACCCTAACCATCACCCTAATGCTAAACCTCATCCTAACCCAAACCCTAACTCTAACCCTCACCCTCACCCTAGACCTCACCCTAAACCTAATTCTAACCCTAGACCCTCACCCTAACCCTAACACTCATCCTCACCCTAAACCTCACACTAACTCTAACTCTAACCCTAATCCCCAATCTAACCCTCACCCTAACCCTAAACCTAACCCTTAACCTCACCCTTATCTTAACCGTCACGCTCAGCTTAACCCTCAACTTAACTCTTACCATCATCCTCACCCTAACCCTAAACCTCATCCTAACCCTCACCCGAACTGTAAACCTAACCATCAACCTAACCCTAACCCTCACCCTCAACCTCACGCTCAGCCTAAACCTATCCCTAAGCCTAACACTTAACCTAACACTGACCCTCACCCTAGCAATCACCCTAACCCTAATCCTAATCCTAACCCTCACCTTAACCCTAAACGTAACCATCACCCTAACCCTAATCCTCACCCCCACCCTCATGCTCAGCCTAAACCTAATCCTAACCCTAACCCTAACCCTAACACTAAACCTCAACCTAACCCTCACCCAAAACCTAACCCTAACAAGAACCCTAACACTAACCCTGGACCTAACACTCCAACTAACCCTAAATCTAACTTTAAACCTCACCGACACCATAACCCTAATTCTAACCCTAAACTCACCCTAACCCTAACCCTAACCCTCAACTTCACCCTCACCCTCACCCTCTCCATAACCCTAACCCTAACCTCAATAAGAACACTAATTCTAACCCTAATCCTAAACATCACCTTAACACTAACCCTAAACAAAACACTAACCCTCACTCTAACCCTAAACTTAACCGAACCCTAACTCTCATCCTAACACTAACCGTAACCCTCACACTAACCCTAACCCTCACCCTCAACCTCACCCACAGCCTAAGCCTAAGACTAACCCTAACCGTAACCCTAACCATCACACTCACCCTAACCCTTACCCTAATTCTAATCGTAATCATAAGCCTAACCCTCAACATCAACCTAACACTCAACCTAACCCTAACTCTAACACTAACCCTCACCCTAACCCTACCCCTAACCCTGAACTTAACACTAACCCTCACGCTCACCGTAACACTTACCCTAACCCTCACTCTAACCCTAAACTTAACCGAACCCTAACTCCCACCCTAAACCTAACCATCACCCTCGCCGTAACCCTAACACTCACCCTAATCCTCACCCTAACCCTAACTCTACACCTAAACCTCAGCCTCACCCTAACGCTAAATCTAACCCTAACCCTAACACTAAACCTCACCCTAACCCTAAACCTAACCCTCAAACGAACCCTAGCCCTCACCCTCACCCTCACCCTCAGCCTAAACCTAAGGCTAACCCTAACCCTAACCCTAACCCTCAAACTCACCCTAACCCTAACCCTAATCCAAATCCTAACCCGAAACCTATTACTCACCTTCACCCTCAGGCTCACCCTAACCCTAATTCTAAACCTAAACTTCACGCTCACCCTAACCCTAACGCTAACACTAAACATAACCCTAACCCTAACCCTCCCCCTAACTCTCACCGTAACACTAACATTAACACTAACCCTAAACCTCAACCTAACCCGCACCAGAACCCTAACTCTAACCCTAAACCTCACCCTCACCCTAACCCTCACTCTAACACTTACCCAAATCGTTAAAATCACCCTAACCCTAATCCAAACCATCACCCTAACCATAACCCTCACCCTAAACCAAACCCTCACCCTAACACTTACCATCACCCTAACCCTCACCCTAAACCTCACACTCACCCTCACCCTAACCCTAATCCTAAACCTAACCCTATCCCTGAACCTCAACCTAACCCTCACCCTCACCCTAACACTAACCCTAACCCTAAACCTCACCCTAACACTCCCCCTAACCCTAACTCTAACCCTAAACCTCACCCTCAACCTACCCCTAACCCTAAACCTACACTTCAACCTAAAGGTCACACAAACCCTAACCCTCACCGTCACCCTCTAACTCACTGTAACTCTAACCCTAAACCTAACAATAACACTATACCTAAGCCTAAGCCTAACCCTAAACATAACCCTTAACCTCACCCTAAGCCTCATCCTCACCACAAACTTAACCCTAACCATAACACTAACAATAACCCTAGCCCTAACCCTAACTCTAACCCTCACCGTAACCCTAACCCTAACCCTAATCCAAAACCTAACCCTATCCCTAAGCCTAATCCTAACCCTAACTCTCACACTCACCCTCAACCTAACGCTAATCCTAAACCTAACCCTAGGCCTTAACCTAAAACTCCCCATAACCCTCAGACTAACCCTCACCCTAACCCTAATCCTAACACTAAACATCATCCTAGCACTCACGCTAACCCTAAACCTAACCCTCACCCTCACCCTAACCCTAACCCTCACATTCACCCTCAACCTCTGCATAACCCTAAGCCTAACCCTAACCCTAAACTTAACCCTCACACTCACTCTATCCCTTACCCTAATCCTATAACTAACACTAACCCTACCCGGCACACTCAGCCTCAACTTAACCCTAACTCTAACCCTAAACCTCACCCTCACCCTAAAATTAACACTAAACCTAAACCTCACCCTAACCCTAACCCTTAACCTATCCCTAAACCTCATCCAAACCATAACCCTAACCGTGAGGGTTATCCTCACCCTCACAGTAATTGTAACCCTAACCCTAACGCTAAAAATAACCCTAACCTTAACCCTCACCCTAACACTTACCCTCACCCTAACAGTAACCCTCACACTAACCCTAATCATCACCTTAAACCTAAACCTCACCATAACACTAACCCTAAAACTTACCCTCACCCTAGCCCTTACCCTAAGCTTAAATCTCATCTGCACCCTAAGCCTCACACTAACCCTAACACTAATCCTCAATCTAAACCTCAACCTCACCATAACCCTAACCCTAACACTAACACTAAACCTCACCCTAACCCTAACCCTAACCCTCAAATTAACCCTAAACTTCACCCTCACCCTCACCCTCAGCCTAAACCTAAGGCTAACCCTAACCCTAACCCTAACCCTCACACTCACCCTAACCCTAACCCTAATCCAAATCCTAACCCTAACCCTAATCCTCACCTTCACACTCAGCCTCACCCTAACCCTAATTATAAACCTAAAATTCACCCTCAACCTAACCCTAACGCTAACACTAACCATAACCCTAACCCTAACCCTTAACCTCCCTCTAACTCTCACTGTAACCCTAACCCTAACACTAACCCTAAACCTCAACCTAACCCTCACCAGAACCCTAACTCTAACCCTAAACCTCAACCTCACCCTCACCCTCACTCTAACACTCAAATCCTAAAACTCACCCTAACCCTAATCCAAACCCTCACCCTAACCATAACCCTCACCTTAAACCTAACCCTCACACTAACACTTACCATCACCCTAACCCTCACCCTAAACCTCACACTCACCTTCACCCTAAACATAATCCTAAACCTAACCCTATCCCTAAACCTCAACCTAACCCTCACCCTCACCCTAACACTAACCCTAACCCTAAACCTCACCCTAATACTCCCCCTAACCCTAACTATAACCTTAAACCTCACCCTCAACCTACCCCTAACCCTAAACCTACAACTCAACCTAAAGGTCACACTAACCCTAACCATCACCGTCACCCTCAAACTCACTGTTACTCTAACCCTAAACCTAAGAATAACACTAAATCTAACACTAACACTAACCCTAAACATAACTCTTACCCTCACCCTAAGACTTACCCTCACCACAAACTTAACCCTAACCATCACACTAACAATAACCCTAGCCCTAACCCTAACTGTAACACTCACCGTAACCCTAACCCTAACCCTAATCCTAAACCTAAACCTATCCCTAAGCCTAACCCTAACCCTAACTCTCACACTCACCCTCAACCTAACGCTAATCCTAAACCTAACCCTATGCCTAAACCTAAAACTCACCATAACCCTCAGACTAACCCTCACCCTAAACCTAATCCTAACATTAAACCTCATCCTAGCACTCACCCTAACCCTAAACCTAACCCTCACCCTCACCCTAACCCTAACCCTCACATTCACCCTCAACCTCAGCATAACCCTAAGCCTAACCCTAACCCTAAACTTAACCCTCACACTCACCCTATCCCTTACCCTAATCCAAAAATTAACCCTAACCCTACCCCACTCCCTCAGCCTCAACTTAACCCTAAATCTAACCCTAAACCTCACCCTCACCCTAACCCTAAAACTAAACCTAAACCTCACCCTAACCCTAACCCTAAACCTCACCCTCACCCTAGCCCTCACCCTAACCCTAATCCTAAACCAAAACCTAATCCTAACCCTCCCCATAACCCTAACCATAACACTCACCCTAACGCTCACCCTCACCCTCACCCTCAGCCTATCCCTAAGCCTGACACTAACCCTAACCCTCACACTAACCCTAACCCTAACCCTAATCCTAATCCTAACCCTAAACTTAACCCTCACCCTCAACCTAACCCTCAACTTAAGCCTAACCCTAACATTAATCCTAACACTAACCCTCAACTTCTGCCTCACCCTAACCCTAAATCTAACCCTAAACCTCAACCTAACCCTAACCCTAACCCTATCCCTATCCCTAAACCTCATCCAAACCATAACCCTAACCCTCACCCTCACCCTCACAGTAACCTTAACCCTAAACCTAATGCTAACAATAACGCTAACCATAACCCTAACCCTCACCCTAACACTTACCCTCACCCTAACAGTAACCCTAGCCCTAACAATAACACTCACACTAACTATAATCATCACCTTAACCCTAAAACTCACCCTAACACTTACCCTAAACCTTACCCTCACCCTAGCCCTCACCCTAACCCTAACTCTCATCCTCACCCTAAACCTCACACTAACCCTAACACTAAATCTCTATCTAACCCTCACCCTCACAATAACCCTCACCCTCACCCTCACCCTAACATTAACCCTCACCCTTACCGTAACCCTCACCCTCCGCCTAACCATCAACTTTACCCTTACCATCTCCTCCACACTAACCCTAACACTAAACCTCACCCTAACCCTAACCATAACCCTCACCCTCAACCTCACGCTCAGCCTAACGCTAAGCCTAAGCCTAACCCTTACCCTAACCCTCACCCTCACCCTAGCACTCACCCTAACCCTAATCCTAACCCTAACCCTCACCCTAAACCTAACCCTAATGATCACCCTAACCCTAATCCTTACCCCCACCCTCACCCTCAACCCTAAGCATAAGCCTAAACCTAACCCTCACACTCACCCTCACGCTAACCTTAATCCTAAACCTAACCTAACACTAAACCTCAACCTAACCCTCACCCTAACCTTATCCCAAACACTAACCCTAAACCTAACCCTCGACCTAATCCTCCAACTAACCTTAAATCTAACTCTAAACTTCAACCTCAGCATAACCCTAATCCTAACCCTAACCCTAAACCTCACCCGAACTCTAAGCCTAACCCTCACCCTCACCCTCACCATAACTCTAACCCTAACAGTAACAATAACACTAATCCTAACCAAAATTCTAACCCTCATGCTAACCTTAACCCTAACCCTAACCCTCTCGCTAACCCTAAACTTAAACGAAACCTAAATCTCTCCCTAACCCTAACCCTAAACCTCACCCCAACCCTAACCCTCACCCTCACCTTAAATCTAAACCTACCCCTAAGAATAACACTAACCCTAAACCTGACCATAACTCTAACCATAACCCTCACCCGCAGCCTGCCCCTCACTGCAAATTTAACTTTAAACATAACACAAAAAATAACCCTAACCCTATCCCTAATAGTAACTCTAACCTCACCCCCACCCTCACTCTCAACCAAACCCGAAGACTAAACGTAACCCTAACCCTAACCCTAACCCTAAACCTCACCACAACCCTAACCCTAACCCTAATCCTAAACCTAACCCTATGCCTAAACCTAACCCTCACCATAACCCTCACCCTAGCCCTCAACCTAACCCTAATCCTAACCCTAAACCTCATCCTAACTCTCACACTAACCCTAAACCCTCATGCTTGGCCTAAGCCTAAGCCTAAGCCTAATGCTAAACCTAACCCTCACCCTACCCCTACCCCTAACACTAACCCTAACTCTAACCCTAAAAATAACCCTAACCCCAACCCTAAATCTACCCCTGAACCTCATGCTCACCCTAACACTAACTCTACCCTAACCCAAACACTAAAACTCACCCTAATCCTAACCTTAACCCTCACCCTAAACCTAACCCTAACCCTCACACTCACGCTAACACTAACCCTAATCCTAATCCTAACCCTAAACCTAACCCTCATCCTCAACCTAACCCTCACCTTAAGCCTAACCCGAACACTAATCCTAAACCTAACCCTCAACTTCTGCCTCACCCTAACCCTAACTCTAACCCTAAAACTCACCCTAAACCTAACCCTAACCCTAGCCCTAAACCTCATCTGAACCATAACCCTGTCACCCTCACCCTCACAGTAACCATAACCTTAACCCTAACGCTAACAATAACGCTAACCCTAACCCTCACCCTAACACTTACCCTCATTCTAACACTAACCCTCACACTAACCCTAATCATCACCTTAACCCTAAACCGCACCCTAACATTAACCCTAAACCTTACCCTCACCCTAGCCCTCACCCTAAACCTAACTCTCATCCTCACCCTAAACCTCACACTAACCCTAACACTAATCCTCAATCTAAACCTCACCCTCACCATAACCCTAACCCTAACAATAACCCTAACACTAAACCACACCCTAACCATAACCCTAACCCTCAAACTAACACTAAACCTCACTCTCACCCTCAGCCTAAACCTAACGTTAAACCTAACCCTAACCCTAACCCTCACACTCACCCTAACCATAACCCTAATCCAAATCCTAACCCTAACCCGAATCCTCACATTCACCCTCAGCCTCATCCTAACCCAAATTCTAAACCTAAACTTCACCCTCACCGTAACCCTAACGCTAACACTAACCATAACCCTAACCCACCCCCTAACTCTCACCGTAACCCTAACCCTAATACTAACTCTAAACCTCAACCTAACCCTCACCAGAACCCTAACTCTAACCCTAAACCTCACCCTAACCCTCACCCTCACTCTAACACTTACTCAAATCCTAAAACTCACCCTAACACTAATCCAAACCCTCACCCTAAAAATAACCCGCACCCTAAACCAAATCCTCACCCTAACACTTACCATCACCGTAACCCTCACCCTAAACCTCACACTCACCCTCACCCTAAACCTAATCATAAACCTAACCCTATCCCTAAACCTCAACCTAACCCTCACCCTCACCCTAACACTAACCATAACCCTAAACCTCAACCTAAAGGTCACACTAACGCTAAACCTCACCATCACCCTCAACCTCACTGTAACTCTAACCCTAACCCTAACCCTAAACATAGCCATAACCCTCACCCTAAGCCTTACCCTCACCACAAACTTAACCCTAACCATAACACTAACAATAAGCTTAGCCCTAACCCTAACCATAACCCTCACCATCACTGTAACCCTAACCCTAATCCTAAACCTAACCCTATCCCTAAGCCTAACCCTAACCCTAACCCTCACACTCACCCTCAGCCTAACCCTAAGCCTAACCCTAACCCTCACACTCACCGTAACACTAACCCTAATGCTAATCCTAACCCTAAACCTAACCTTCACCCTCAACCTAACCCTCACCTTAAGCCTAACCCTAACATTAATCTTAACCATAACTCTCAACTTCTGCATCACCCTAACCCTAAATCTAAACCTAAACCTCATCCTAACCCTAACCATAACCCTAAACCTAACCCTCACCCTAACATTAACCCTCACCCTTTCCGTAAACCTCACCCTCCACCTAACCATCATCTTTACCCTTACCATCTCCTCCACACTAACCCTAACACTAAACCTCACACTAACCCTAACCATAACCCTCACCCTCAATCTCATGCACAGCCTAACGCTAAGCCTAAGCATAACCCTAAACTTTACCCTAACCCTCACCCTCATCCTAGCCCTCATCCTAACCCTAGTCCTAACCCTAACCCTCACCCTAACCCTAACCCTAACGATCACCCTAACCCTACTCCTCATCCCCACCCTCACCCTCAGCCTAACCCTAAGCGTAAACCTAACCCTAACCCTCACCCTCACCCTCACCCTAACCCTAATCCTAAACCTAACCCTAACACTAAACCTCAACCTAACCCTCACCCTAACCTTATCCCGAACACTAACCCTAACCCTAACCTTCGACCTAATCCTCCAACTAACCCTAAATCTAACACTAAACCTCATTCTCACCCTAACCCTAATCCTAACCCTAATCGGAAACCTCACCCCAACTCTAAGCCTAACCCTCACACTCACCCTTACCCTCACCATAACTCTAACCCTAACAGTAACAATAACCCTAATGCTAAACATAATCCTAACCCTCACGCTCACCTTAACCCTAACCCTAACCCTCTCGCTAACCCTAAACTTAACCGAACCCTATCTCTCACCCTAACTCTAACCCTAACCCTCAACCCAACCCTAACCCTCACCCTCACCTTAACTCTAAACCTAACCCTAAGAATAACACTAACCCTAAACCTAACCATAACTCTAACCATAACCCTCACCCGCAGCCTCACCCTCCCTGCAAATTTAACCCTAACCATAACACAAAAAATAACTCTAACCCTAATCCTAATACTAACTCTAACCTTACCTCCACCCTCACACTCAGCCTAACCCGAAGCCTAAATGTAACCCTAACCCTAACCTTAAACCTCACCTTAACCCTAACCCTAACCCTAATCCTAACCCGAACCCTATGCCTAAACCTAACCCTCACCATAACCCTCACCCTAGCCCTCAACCTAATCCTAATCCTAACACTAAACCTCATCCTAACACTCACCCTAATCCTAAACCTAACCCTCACCCACATGCTCAGCCTAAGCCTAAGCGTAAGCCTAATCCTAACCCTAAGCCTCACCCTACCCCTAAACCTAACACTAATCCTAACTCTAACCGTAAACCTCATGCTCACCCTAACCCTAACTGTAACCCTAACTCTACACTAACCCTAACCCTAACCCTAAAAATAACCCTAACCCCAAACCTAAATCTACCCCTGAACCTCATGCTCACCCTAACCCTAACTCTAACCCTAACCCTAAACACTAAAACTCACCCTAACCCTAAACTTAACCCTCACCCTAAACTAACCCTCACCCTCACCCTCACCCTCAGTCTAAACCTAAGGCCTACCCTAACCCTAACCCTAACCCTCCTACTTACCCTAACCCTAAACCTAATCCTAATCCTAACCCTATCCCTAAACCTAACCCTCACCCTAATGCTAACACTAACACTAACCCTCACCCTCAGCCTCACCGTAACCCTAATTCTATCACTAAACCTCACCCACACCCTAACCCTAACACTAACCCTAAACATAACCCTAACCCTAACCCTCCCCCTAACGCTCACCCTAACCCTAACACTAACACCCTAACCCTAAACCTCAACCTAACCCTGACCTTAAACCTAACTCTATCACTAAACCTCAACCTCACCCTAACCCTCACATTAACCCTAACCCAAACCCTAAACTTCACCCTAACCATAACTCTAACCCTCAACCTCACCCTCACAGTAACCCTAACCCTAAACCTAAACCTAACAATAACCCTAACCCTAATCCTAACCTTCACCTTAACCATAACCCTCACCCTAAACCAAACCCTCACCTTAACACTTACCCTCACCCTAACACTAACCGTAACCCTAACACTAACCCTCAAACTAACCCTAATCTTAACCCTAAACCTAAACCTCAACCTAACCCTCACCATCACCCTAACCCTAACACTAACCCTATGACTAAGCCTTACGCTAACCCTCCCCCTAACCCTATAACTAACCCTAAACCTCACCCTAACCCTAACCCTAAGCCTAACCATAACCCTAAACATAACACTAAACCTAACCCTAACCCTAACCCTAAAAGTAACCCTAATCCTCAGCCTCACCCTCACCCTAACCCAAACCCTAACCCTAACCCACACCCTAACCCTTACCCTACCTCTAAGCCTAACCCTAACTCTAACCCTAACCCTCACAAACACCCTCACACTAACCCTAATCCTAAACCTAACCCATTCCCTAACCCTAACCCTCACCCTTACCCTCACCCTAGCCTTCACCCTAACCCTACTCCTAACACTAAACCTCATCCTAAACCTCACTCTAACCCTAACCCTAATCCTCACCCTAACCCTAAATCTAACCCTCAACCTCATGCTGGGCCTAAGCCTAAGCCTAAGAATAATCCTAAACCTAACCGTATCCCTAACCCTCACCCTAACCCTAACCCTAACACTAACTCTAAGTCTAACCCTAAATCTCACTTCACCCATTCCCTAACTCTAACCCTAACCCTACCCCTAACAATAAACCTAAACCTAACCCTAACCCTCACCCTAACCATTACATTCACCCTTACCCTAACCCTCACCCTAAAACTTACCCTCACCCTAACAGTAACCCTAACAATAACACTAAGGCTCACACTAACCCTAACCATCACTCTAACCCTAAACCTCACCATAACACTAACCCTAACCCTCACACTCACTGTAGACCTCACCCTAACCCTAACCCTCATCCTCACCCTAAACCTCACACTAACCCTGATACTAATCCTCAATCTAACCCTCACCCTCACCCTAACCCTAACACTAAACCTCCACCTAACCCTAACACTCACTCTTACCGTAACCCTCATCCTCAGCCTAACCCTCACCTTTACCCTTACCGTTACCCACACACGAACCCGCACCCTAACCCTAACGCTGACCCTAACCCGCACCCTCACTCTAACTCTACACCTAAAACTCACATTCACGCTAACAGTAACTCTAACCCTAACCCTAACACTAAACCTCACCCTAACCCTAACCCTAATCCTCACCCTCACACTCACCATAACCGCAACCCTAACCCTGACCCTAACAATAAACCTAACCTAACCCTAATCCTCAATCTAACGCTCACCCTAACACTTACCCTAACTCTTACCCTAACCCTAAACCTAACACTAACACTCACACTTATCTTTACCATCACCCTCAGCCTAAAACTCACCTTTACCTTTACGATCATCCTCACCGTAACTCTAAATATCATCCTAACCCTCACCCTAACAGTAAACCTAACCATCACACTAACCCTAACCCTCACCCTCAACCTCACGCTCAGCCTAACCCTAAGCCTAAGCCTAAGATTAACCCTAACCATAATCCTCTCCCAAAACCTCAAACTCAGCCTAACTCTAAGCCTAAGCCTAAGATTAACCCTAACTCTCACACTCACACTCACACTAAACCTATTCCTAAGCATAACCCTAACCATAAACCTAAACCTCAACCTAACCCTCACCCTAAACCTCACCCTAACCCTAACCCTAATCCTCACCCTCACCCTCAGCTTCACCATCACCATAATTCTAACTCTAACCCTAACAATAACACTAATCCTAACCCTAAACCTAACCCTAACACTAACCCTAATCCTAACACTCACCCTCACCCTAAACTTAATGCTAACCCTAACCCTAATTCTAACACTAACCCTCACCCTAACCCTAACCCTCACACTCACTGTAACCCTAATCCTCAACCTAACTCTCAACCTAACCCTAACCCTAACCCTAAAACTTAATCTAACACTAACCATAACACTGACCCTCAACCTAGACCACACTCTAACCCTAATTCTAAACCTAAGCCTCATCCTAACCCTCACCCTAACCCTAACATTAACCATCACCCTAACCCTAAACCTAACCCTCAAACTAACCCTAATCCTCACGTTCACCATAACCCTAACCCTCACCCTGACCCTAACCCTGAACTTAACCGAACCCTAACTCTCACCCTAACCCTAACCCTAACCCTCACCCTAACCGTAACCCTCACCCTCACCCTCACCCTCACCCTCAGCCTAACCCTAAGCCTAAGCCTAACCCTAACCCTAACTGTCATATTCACCCTAACCCTTACCATAATCCTAATTGTAACCCTAAGCCAACCCTCAACCTCAACCAAACCCTCAACCTAAACTTAACTCTAAAACTAAACCTATCCCTAACCCTCAACCTCAGCCTCACGCTAACCCTAACTCTAAATCTCACCCTCAACCTAACCCTAACCCTAAACCTCACCCTAAACCTAAGCTAAACCTCACCCTCACCCTAGCCCTCAACCCAACCCTAAACCTAACCCTAACCCTCCCCCTAACCCTATCTGTAACGCTAAATCTCACCCTCAACCTAACCCAAACCCTCACCCTAAACCCCACCCTAATCCTAACACTCAACCACAACCTCACCCTCACCGGAATTCTAACCCTAACCCTAAAAATAACACTAACCATAACCCTAACCATCACCCTAATCTTAATCCTCACCCCACCCTCACCATTAGCCTAACTCTAAGACTAAACCTAACCCTCACACTAACCCTCACACTTACTCTCACCCTAACCCTAATCCTAAACCTAAACCTATCTCTAAACCTCAACCTAACCCTCACCCTCACCCTAACCCTAACACTAACCCTAACTCTAAACTTCACCCAAACCCATCCCCAAACACTAACTCTAATCATAAACCTCACCCTCACCCTAACCCTAACCCTAACCCTAACCCTAAATCTCAATCTAACCCTAAACCTCACCCTCAACCTCAACCTCACAGTAACTCTAAACCTATCCCTAACAATCACACTAACCCTAACCCTAACCCTAACAATAACCCTCATCCTCAGCCTCACCCTCACTGCAAACTTAACCCTAACCATAACCCTAACAATAACCCTAACCCTAACCCTAAATCTAACCCTAATCCTCACCCCCACCCTCACCCTCAGTCTAATCCTAAGCCTATCCCTAACCCTAACAGTAACCCTCCCTGTAACCCTAACCCTAACCCTAACCCTAACACTAACCCTAACCCTAAACATAACCCGAACCCAAACCCTAAACCTAACCCTAACCCTCACTCTAACCCCAACCCTAACACTCCCCCTCATGCTTGGCCTAAGCAAAGCCTAAGCCGAAGCCTAACCCTAATCCTAACCCACACCGTATCCCTAACACTAATACTAACCCTAACTCTAACCCTAAATCTCACCCTCAACCTAAGCCTAACTCTAACCCTAACCCTAAACATAAACCTCAACCTAACCCTAACTCTAAACCTAACCCACACACTAATATTTACCCTCACCCTAACACTAACCTTAACGCTAACACTAACGTTCACACTAACCCTAATCATGACCCTAACCCTAAACCTCACCCTAACACTAACCCTAAAGCTCACCCTCAACCTAGCCCTCAACCTAAGCCTAACCCTCATCCTCACCCTAAACCTCACGCTAACCCTAACACTAATCCTCAATCTAACCCTCAACCTCACCCTAACCCTTAACCTAACCCTCACCCTAACCCTAAACCTCACCCTTACCGTAACCCTCACCCTCAGCCTAACCCTAACCATAACCCTAACCCTAAACCTCACACTAACCCTAACCCTAAACCTCACCCTTACACTAGCCCTCACCCTAACCCTAATCCTAAACCTAATCCTCATCCTAACACTAACCCTAACCCTCACCCTCACCCTCACCCTAACCCTAATGCTAACCCTAACCCTCAACCTAACCCTAACCCTCACCCTCACCGTAACCCTTATCCTAACCCTCAACCAAACCCTAAACTTAACCCGAACCCTAACTCTCACCCTAACCCTAACCCTCACCCTAACCCTAACCCTTCACCTCAACTTCACCCTAGCTCTCACCCTAACCCCAATCCTAACCCTAACCCTCATCCTAACCCTCCCCCTAACCGTTAACGTAACCCTCACCGTAACCCTAACCTTCACCCCCAACCTCGCCCTCAGCCTAACGTTAAGCCTAAACCTAAACCTAACCCTCAATCTAACCCTCACCCTAACCCTAAATCTAACTCTAAACCTCACCCTCACCCTAACCCTAACTCTAACCCGAACCCAAACATTAAACATCACTATAACCCTAAACCTCACCCACACCCTCACTGTAAACGTAACACTAAACCTAACCTTAACAATAACCCTAATCGTAATCCTAACCCTCAACCTAACCATAACCCTCACCCTAACCAAAACCCTCACCCTAACACCTACCCTGATCCTAACACTAACCCTAACTCTAACCCTAACCTCACCCTAACCCCTAACCCTAACAATAACCCTCAACCTAACCCTAACCCTCACGCTCAAGGTAACCCTAACCCTACCTCACCCTAACCTTAAACTTAACCTGAACCCTAAATCTCACCCTAACCCTAACCCTAACCCTAACCCTAACCCTCACCCTCACCCTCAACATAACATTAAGCCTAACCCTAACAATAACCCTAACCCTAACCCTAACCCTCATCCTAAACATAAACTTCACCCTAACCATAAACCTCACCCTAACAATTACCCTCACCCTAACACTAACCCTAACCCTAACACTAACCCTCACACTAACCCTAAGTCTCACCCTAACACTAAACCTCACCCTAAACCTAACCCTCAGCCTCAAATTATCCCTCAACCAAACCCTAACTCTCATCCTCAACCTAAACCTCACACTAACCCTAACACTAATACTCAAACTAAACTTCACCCTCACCCTAACCCTAAGACTCACCCTGACCGTAACCCTCACCCTCAGCCTAACCCTCACCTTAATCCTTACCGTCACCCTCAACCTAACCCTCACGCTAACCGTAATCCTCATCATAACCCTCATCCTAAGGGTAACCCCAACCATAACCCTAAACATAACCCTCAAACTCTCCCTCAGCCTCAGCCTAAACCTAAGTCTAAGCTTAACCCTAACCCTAAACCTCACGCTCAACCAAGCCCTCACCCTCACCCTCACCCTCAGCATAAAGTTAAGCCTAAATCTAACACTAAGCCTAGCCCTCACACTCACTCTATCCCTTACCCTAATCCTAATCCTAAACCTATCCTTAACCCTCACCCTCACCCTCACCCTAACCCTAACCCTAACACTAAACCTCACACTAACCCTAACCCTAAACCTCACCCTCACCCTAGCCCTCACCCTAACCCTAATCGTAACCCTAACCCTCATACTAACCCTCCCCATAACTCTAACCCTTACCCTCACCCTCACCCTCACCCTAACCCTCACCCTCACCCTCAGCCTAACCCTAAGACTAACCCTATCCCTAACACTCACACTCACCCTAACCCTAACCCTAATCCGAATCCTAAACCTAAACCTAACCCTCACCCTCAAACTTACCCTCAACTTAAGCCTAACCCTAACATTAATCCTAACCCTAACCCTCAACTTCAGCCTCACCCTAACCCTAACTCTAACGCTAAACCTCACCGTGACCCTAACCCTAACTCTAACCCTATACCTAAACCTCATCTGAACCCTAACCCTAACCCTCACCCTCACCCTCACAGTAACCGTAACCCTAACCCTAACGCTAACAATAACCCTAACCCAAATCCTAACACTCACCCTAAACATAAACCTAACCCTCACCCTAACACTTACCCTCACCCTTACATTAACCCTAACCCTAACACTAACCCTCACACTAACCCTAATCATCATCTTAACCCTAAACCTCACCCTAACACTAACCCTAAACCTCACCCTCACCCTAGCCCTCACCCTAACCCTAATTCTCATCCTCACCCTAAACCTCACACTAACCCTAACACTAATCCTCAATCTAACCCTCACCCTCAACATAACTCTAATCCTAACCCTCACCCTAACATTAACCCTCACCCTTACCGTAACCCTCACGCTCTGCCTAACCCTCACCTTTACCCTTACCGTCACCCGCACACTAACCCTAACACTAAACCTCACCCTTACCCTAACCCTTACCCTTACCCTCAACCTCACGCTCAGCCTACCCCAAAGCCTAAGCCTAACACTTACCCTAACCCTCACCCTCACCCTAGCCCTCACCCTAACCCTAATCCTAACCCTAACCCTCATCCTAACACTCACCCGAACACTAACCCTAACCATCACCCGACCCAAATCCTCACCCCCACCCTCACCCTCAGCCTATCCCTAATCCTAAGCCTTACCCTAACCCTCACACTCACCCTCACTCTAACCCTAATCCTAAACCTAACCCTAACCCGAACATTAAACCTCAACCTAAACCTCACCCTAAACTTATCCCTAACACTCACCCTAACCCTAACCCTCAACCTAACCCTCCAACGAACCCTAAATCTAACTGTAAACCTCACCCACACCCTAACCCTAATCCTAACCCTAACCGTAAACTTTACCCTAACCCTAACCCTCACACTCACCCTAACCGTAAACCTCGCCTGAACCCTCACCCTCACCCTCACCTTCACCCTCAGCCTAACGCTAAGCCTAACCCTAACCCTAACCATAACGTCACTCACCCTAACCCTTACCTTAATCCTAATCGTAACCCTAAGCCTAACCCTCAACCTCAACCTAACCCTCAACCTAACCCTAACTCTAAAACTAACCCTAACCCTCACCCTCACCCTAACCCTAACCCTAACCCTCAACCTAACCCTAATCCTTACTCTCACCATAACCCTTACCCTAACCCTCACCCTAACCCTAAACTTAACCGAACCATAACTCGACCCCTAAACCTCACCCTCAACATAACCCTGAATCTAACAGTAAACCTAACAATAAACCTCAACCTAACCCTAATCCTAACCCTCAAACTAACCCTAACCCTCACCCTCACACTCTCCCTCAGCCTAAACCTATGGCTAACCATAACCCTAACCCTAACCCTCACACTCACCGTAACCCTAACCCTAATCCATATCTTACCCCTAACCCTAACCCTCACCCTCACCCTCAACCTCACCTTAACCCTAATTCTAAACCTAAACCTCACCATCACCCTAACCCTAACGCTAACCCTAACCATAATCCTAACTCTAACCCTAACCCTCACCCTAACTCTCACCGTAACCCTAACCCTAACCCTAACCCTCAACCTCAACCTCATCCTAACCGTAATTCTAACCCCAAACCTCACCCTCACCCTAACCCACACTCTAACCCTAATACTTACCCTCACCCTAACCCTCACCCTAACCCTCATACTCACCCTCACCCTAAACCTAATCCTAAATTTAACCCTAACCATAACCCTCACCCTAACCCAAACCCTCACCCTCACACCCTCACCCTAACCCTCACCGTTACCCACACACTCACCCTCAACCTAACCCTAATCCTAAACCTAGCCCTATCCCTAAACCTCAAGCTAACTCTCACCCTCACCATAACACTAACCCCAACCCTAAACCTCACTGTCAACCTACCCCTAACCCTAACGGTAACCCTAAACCTCAACCTAAAGGTCACAGTAACCTTAACCCTCAACCTCATCCTCAACCGGTAACTCTTAACCTAACCCTAAAAATCACCCTAACCCTAACCCTAACCCTCACCCTCATGCTCGGCCTAAGCCTAAGCCTAAGCCTAATCCTAACCCTAACCCTCACCCTAACCCTAAACCTAACACTAACCCTAACTCTAACCGTAAACCTCACTCTCACACTTACCCTAACTCTAACAATAACACTAACCCTAACCCTAACCCGCAACCTAAACATAACCCTCACCCTAACCCTAACCCTCACCCTAACACTTACCCTCACCCTAACACTAAACCTAACCCTATCACTAACCCTAACCCTAACACTAACGCTCACACTAACCCTTACCATCATCCTAACCCTAAACCTCAACCTAAACCTAAACTTAAACCTCACCCTCACGCTAGCCCTCACCCTAACCCTAATCCTCATCCTCACCCTAAACCTCACACTCACCCCAACACTAATCTTCAATCTAACCCTCACCCACACACTACTCCTAACCCTAACCCTCACCTTTACCTTAACCCTCACCCTCAGTCTAAACCTCACATTTACCCTTACCATCATTCTCACCCTAATCCTCCCCCTAACCCTAAAACTCAGCCTAACCCTCACCTAATGGTAAACCTAACCATCACCCTAACCCTAACCCTCACCCTCAACCTCACGCTCAGCCTAACCCTAAATCCTGAGCCTAACCCTTACCCTAACTCTCACCCTCACCCTAGTCCTTACCCTAACCCTAATCCTAAACCTAACACACACACTCACCCTCCCCTTAAACCTAATCCTAAGCCTAAAACTAACCCTCCCCCTAACTCTCACCCTAACACTAACCCTAACACTAACGCTAACCCTAACCCTCAACATAAACCTAACTCTAACCCTAAACCTCACCCTCACCATAAACTTCACCCTAACCCTAAACCTAACCCTCAAACCATCACTAACCCTAAATCTAACCCTAAACCTCACCTTCACCCTCAACTTAAACCTAACCATAACCGTATACCCCACCCTAACTCTAACCCTAAACCTCACCCGCAACCTCACCCTCACTGTAACTCTAACCCTAACCCTAACACTAACCCTCACACTAACCCTAACCTTAACCCTAACCCCAAATCTCAACCTAACCCTCATTCTCACCCTAATTCTAACACTAACCCTGTACCTAACCCTTACCCTAACCCTCCCCTAATCCTATATCTAACCCTAAACCTCACCCTAACCCTAAGCTTAAGCCTAACCCTAACCCTAAACATAACCCTAAACATAACATAAATCCTCAGCCTCACCCACACTCTAACCCAAACCCTAACCCTAACCCACACCCTAACCCTCAGCCGAACCATAAGCCTAACCCTAAGCATAACCCCAACACTCACCCTCACCCTCACCCTAACCCTAATCCTAAACCTAACCCTATCCCTAAACCTAACCATCTCCCCAACCCTCAGCCTAGCCCTCACCCTAACCCTAATCCTAATGCTAAACCTTATCCTCACCCACACCCTAACCCTAACCCTAACCCTCACTCTAACCCTAACCCTAACCCTCACCCTCATACTCGGCCTAAGCCTAAGCCTAAGCCTAAGCTTAACCCTAACCCTAACCCTCATCCTAACCTTAACCCTAGCACTAACCCTAACTCTAAAAGTAAACCTCGCCTTCACCCTAACCCTAACTCTAATCCTAAACCTAAACCTAAACCTCACCCTAACCCTAAACCTAACCATCACCCTCACCCTCACTGTAACCTTAAACCTAACCGTAAGCCTAAAAATAACCCTAACTGTAACCCTAACCCTCAACCTATCCATAACTCTCACCCTAAACCTAACCCTCACCCTAACACTTACCCTCACCCTAACACTAACCCTAACCCTATCACTAAAACTCACACTAACCAGAACCATCAACCTAACCCTAAACCTCAGCCTGAACCTAAACCTAAACCTCACCCTCACCCTAGCCCTCACCCTAACCCTAACCCTCACCATCACCCTAAACCACACACTAACCCTGACACTAATCCTCAATCTAACCCTCACTCACATCCTTCCCATAACCCTAACCCTCCCCCTAAACGTAAAAATCATCCGACCATAACCCTTATCCCCAGCCTAACCCTCACGTTTAACCTTATGGTCACCCCACTCTAACCCTTACTCTAACCCTAACACTCACACTAACCCTCACCCTAAACCTAACACTATACCTAAACCTCATCCTCACCCTAACTCTAACTCTCACCCTAACCCTAACACTAAACCTCACCCTAACCCTAACCCTAACAATCACCCTCAACCTCAGCATAACCATAACCCTAACCCTAACCCTAACAATAACCCTAACCCTAACCCTCAACTTAACCATTACCCTCACCCTAACCCTAACCCTCACCCTAACACTTACCCTAACCCGAACACTAACCCTAAACCTAACACTAACCCTCACACTAACCCTAACCCTCACCCTAATCCTAAACCTCACCCTAACCCTAACTCTAATCCTCAATCTAACCCTCACCCTACTCCTAACCCTTACCCTTACCCTAACCCTGAACCTAACCCTAATAATCACCCTTAACTTAAATCTCACCTTCAGCCTGAACCTCACCTTTACCCTTACCATCATTCTCACCCTAACCTTCCCCCTAATCCTAAACGTCACCCTAACTGTAAACCTAACCATCACCCTTACCCTAAACCTCACCCTCAACCCCACGCTCTGCCTAACCCTAAGCCAAAGCCTAACCCTTACACTAAACCTCACCCTCTCCCTAGCCCTCTCCCTAAACCTAATCCTAACACCCACACTCGCCCTCAGCCTAACGCTAAGACTAAGCCTCACCCTAACCCTAACCCTCACACTCACCCTCACCCTAACCCTAATCCTAACACTAAACCTACCCCTACCCCTTAACCTCAACCTATCACTCACACTAACCTTAACCCTAACACTAACACTAACGGTAACCCACGAACTAACCCTCTCCCTAACCCTAAATCTAACCATAAACCTCACCCTCTCCCTATCCCTAATCCTACCCCTAAACCTAAAACTCAACCTAAACCTAACCCTAACCCTCACCCTCACCTTAATTCTAACTCTAACCCTAACCCTAACCCTAACCCTAAACCTAATCCTAACACACACCCTCACCCTAACTCTAATCCTAAACCTAATTATCCTCCTAACCCTTACCCTAAACCTAACACTAACCAACACCCTAACCCTAACCCTAACCCTCAACCAACCCTAACCCTCACGATCACCGTAACCCTAACCCTAAGCCTCACCCTAACCATAAACGTAATTCGAACCCTAACCCTAAGCCTAAAACTCACCCCAACCCTAACCCTCACTGTCACCCTCACCCTCAGCCTATCCCTAACCCTAACCCTAACCCTAACCTTCAAACAAACCCTAACCCATTCCCTAATTCTAATCCTAAACCTAATGCTAACCCTCACCCTCACCCTAACCCTAACCCTAACCCTAAGTCGAACACTAAACCTAACTCTAACAATCACAATCAGCCTCACCCTAACCCTAAATCTAACCCTAAACCTCACCCTCACCCTAAACCTAAACCTAACCCTAACCCTAACGGTAAACCTCACCCCAACCTTAACCCTAAACCTCACCCCAACCTTAACCCTAAACCTCACCCTCACCCAAGCCCTCACCCTAACTCTAATCCTAAACCTAACCCTCATCCTAACCCTCACCCTAACACTAACTCTAAAAATAACCATCACCCTAACCCTAACCCTAACGCTAACGCTCAACCTAACCCTAACCCTCACCCTCACCGATACCCTCACCCTAACCCTCACCCTAACCCTAAACTTAACCCTAACCCAAACCTCACCCTAACCCTAACCCTAACCCTAACACTCAAGCTAACCCTAAGCCTCACGCTCACCCTCACCCTCAGCCTAAGCCAAGCCTAAGCCTAACCCTAACCTTAACCCTCACACTCACCCTAAACCTAATCCTAATCCAAATCCTAAACCTAACCCTAATTTGCACCCTTACCCTAACCATCACCTTAACCCTAACCCTAACACTAACACTAACCCTAACCCTCAACCTCAGCCTCACCCTAACCCTAACTCTTACCCTAACCCTCACCATGAACCTCAACCTCAGCCTAACCCTAAGCCTAAACCTAAACCTAACCCTAACGCACACACTGACAATCATCCTAACCCCAATACTAACCCTATCCCTAACCCTAACCCTCCCTCTAACTCTCACCCTAACCTTAACCCTAACACTAACCCTAACTCTAAACCTCAACCTAACCCTCACCCTAACCGTAACTCTAACACTAAACCTCACCCTCAAACTAAACCTAACTCTAAAACTAACCCAAACCCTAAACCTCACCCTAACCCTAACCCTAACCATCACACTAAACCTAATCCTCAGCCCCACCCTCACCCCCAGCCTAACCCTAAGCCTAAGCCTAAAAATAAACCTAAAACTTACACTAACCCTCACCCTAACCCTAAGCATACCCTATCCCGAACCCTAACCCTTAACCTCAACCTAACCTTCACCCTAACCTTAACCCTAACACTAACCCTAAATCTAACCCACGAACTAACCCTCCCGCTAACCCTAAATCTAACCCTAAACCTCACCCTCAACCTAACCCTAACCCTAAACCTCACCCTAACCCTAAACGTCAACCTGACCCTCACCCTCACCCTCACCGTAAGTCTAACCATAAACTTAACAATAACACTAATCCTAACCCTAAACCTAACCTTAACCCTAAACCTAATCCTAACACTCACCTTCATCCTAACCCTCACCTTTACCCTTACCGTCACCCAAACCCTAACCCTCACCCTCACCATGACCCTAACCCTCATCCAAACCCTCACCCTAAACCTAAACCTAAACCTAAACTTCACCCTAACACTAACAGTAAACTCACCCTCACCTTAGCCCTCACCCTCACCCTAATTCTAACCCTAATTCTAATCCTAATCCTTACCCTAACCCTAACCCTAATCCTCACCCTAAAACTAAACCTAACCCTAACCCTAACCCTCAAACTAACCCTAACCCTCAAGCTCACTGTAACACTAACCCTAACCCTCATCCTATCCATAAACTTACCCTGAACCCTAACTCTCACCCTAACCCAAACCCTCAGTCTCAACCTAGCCCTAACTTTCACCCTCACCCTCACCCTCAGCCTAACCCTAGGCCTAACCCTAACCCTAACCCTCACATTCACCCTATTACCTAATCCTAATCCTAATCCTAAACATAACCCTCACCCTCACCCTAACCCTAACCCTAACACTAACTCTAACTCTAAAAATCTCAATAAGCCTCACACTAACCCTATCTCTAACCCTAAACCTCACCCTCACCCTAACCTTAACCCTAACCCTAAACCTCACCCTAACCCTAAACCTAAACCTCACCCTCACCCTAGCCCTCACCCTAACCCTAATCCTAACCCTAACCCTCATCCTAAACCTCACGCTAAAACTAAGCCTAACCCTAACCCTCACCTGCACCGTAATCCTTACCCTAACCCTCACCCTAACCCTAAACTTAACTCGAACCCTAACTCTCACCCTAACACTAACCCTTACACTATCCCTCACCTTCATCCTAAGCCTAAGCCTAATCCTAATCCTAACCCTCACACTCACCCTAAACCTCACCTTAACCCTAACCCTAATACTAAACCTAACCTTAACTCTCACCCTCAGGCTCACCATAACCCTAACTCTAAACCTAAATCTCACCATCAACCTAACCCTAACCCTAAACTTCACCATCACCCTAGGCCTCTCCCTAACCCTAATCTTAACCCTAATCCTCATCCTAACCCTCAACCTAAACCTAACCCTAACCCGCACCTT
The DNA here is from genome assembly GCF_024711535.1 of Dipodomys merriami. NCBI lineage: Eukaryota > Metazoa > Chordata > Mammalia > Rodentia > Heteromyidae > Dipodomys > Dipodomys merriami. The sequence goes on from NW_027206257.1 coordinate 3,753,873, forward strand.
AACCCTAGCACTTGTCTCTCAACATCACCCTCAGCCTAACCCTAAGACACTAAACCTAATCCTAACCCTATCCCTAACCCTAAACCACCCCTAACGATCACCCTAACACTAACCCTAACACTAACTCTAACCCTAACCCTCAACCTAACCCTCAACCTAACCCTAACTCTAACCCTAAACCTCACCCTCACCCTAACGCTCATCATAACACTTACCCTCAACCTAAACCTAACCCTAACCTTAACCCTCCCCCTAAGCCTAAACGTCATCTTACCCCTCACCCTAAACTTAAACCTAAGCATAACCCTAACCCTAACCCTAAACCTCAACCTAAACCTCACCCTCACCCTAACCGTAACACTAACCCTAACACTAACCCTCCCACTAACCCTCCCCCTAACAATATATCTAACCCTAAACCTCACCCTCACCCTCACCCTAAACCTAACCCAAACCCTCACCCTAACCATAACCCTCACCCTAACCCTAACCCTCACCATAACACTTACACTCACCCTAGCACTAACCCTAACCCTAACACTCACCCTCACACTAACCCTAACCCTCACCCTAATCCTAAACCTCACCCTAACCCTAACACTAACCATAGCCCTCACTCTCAACCTAGCCCTCACCGTAACCCTAAATCTAACCCTCACCCTCAGCCTAACCCTAACCATCACCCTCACGCTAAGCCTCACACTAACCCTAACACTAATCTTCAATCTAACCAACACCTAACACTAACCCTAACCCTAACCTAACCCTAACCCTTATCCTAACCCTAAACCTAACCCTAACACTCACGCTTATCTTAACCCTCAACCTCAGCCTAAACCTCACAATTACCCTTACCATCATCCTCACCCTAACCCTTACCCTAACCCTAAATCTAACCCTAAACCTCACCCTCTCCCTAAATCAAACTCTAACCCTAACCCAAAACCTAAACCTCACCCTAACCCTAACCTTCACCGTCACACTCACCCTAGCCCTCAACCTAACCGTAATTCTAAACCTCACCCTCACCCTAATACTAACACTCATCCTCATCCTAAACCTCACACTAACCCTAACCTTTATCCTCAATCTAACCCTCACCCTCACCCTAACCCTAACACTTACCCTAACCCTAAAACTAACCCTAAACCTCAACCTTAACGAAAACCTAACCCTCAGCATAAACCTCTCCTTTACCCTTATCATCATCCTCACCCTAACCCTCAACATAACCCTAAACCTCATCATAATGCTCACCCTAACCATAAACCTAAACATCACCCTAACCCTAACACTCAACCACACCCTCACCCTCAGCCTAACCATAAGCCTAAGCCTAAGCCTTACCCTAACCCTCACCCTCACCGTAGCCCTCACCCTAACCCTAATCCTAACCCTAACCCACATCCTAGTCCTCAACCTAACCCTAAAACTAACCATCACCCTAACCCTAATCCTAACGCCCACCCTCACCCTCAGCCTACCCCTAAGTCTAAGCCTAACCCTCACCCTAAACCTCACACTCACCGTCACCCTCACCCTTATCCTAAACCTAACACTATCCCTAAACCTCAACCTAACCCTCTCCCTCACCCTTACGCTAACACTAACCCTAGCCCTAAACCTCACCCTAACCCCCCCAACACTAAGTCTAACCCTAAACCTCACCCTCAACCTTACACTAACCCTAACCCTAACCCTCACACTTACCCTCAACCTCACTGTAAATCTAACCCTAAACCTAACAATAACCCTAACTCTAACCCAAACCCTAACCCTAAACATAATCGTCACCCTCAGACTCACCCTCACTGCAAACTTAACCTTAACCATAACACTAACAATAACCCTAACCCTAAACCTAAACCTAACCCTAATCCTCACCCCCACAATCACCCTCAGCCTAACACTAAGCCTAAGCCTAAGCCTAACCCTAACTTTAAACCTAAACATAAACCTCACTGTCAGCCACACCCTCACAGCAAACTTAACACTAACCATAACATTAACAATAACCCTAACCATAAACCTAACCCTAATCCTCATCATAACCCTCACCCTAAACCTAACCCTGATCCTCACCCTAACCCTAACCCTAACAATAATCCTCAACCTAACCCTAACCCTTACCCTAAATCTAATTCTAACCATCACCCTCACACTAACCCTAAGCCTCATGCTCACCCTAACCCTAAGCCTAACCGTAATCCTCAACCTATACCCTAACCCTCACCCTCACAGTAACCCTTACCCTAAGCCTTACCCTAAACCTAAACTGAATTAACACTAACTCTCACCCTAAACCTAACCCTAACACTTACCCTAATCCTAACCCTCACCCTCACCCTCACCCTCAGCCTAAGACTAAGCCTAATCCTAACCCTAACACTAACGTTCACACTCACACTAACCCTAACCCTAATCCTAAGCCTAACAATAACCCTCACCCTCACCCTAACCCTCACCTTATCCCTAACCCTAACATTAACCCTAATCCTAACCCACACCCTCAGCTTCATGCTAACCCTAACTATAACACTAAAGGTCACCCTGACCCGAACCCTAACCCTAACCATAACCCTAAACCTCACATTAACCCTAACACTAACCCTTACCCTCACCCTAGCCCTCACACTAACCCTAATCCTAACTCTAAACCTCATCCTAACCCTAAGTCTAACCCTCACCCTAACCCTAACTTGCTCACCCTCAACCACACCCTCAGCCTAACCCTAAGCCTAACCCTAAACATAACCCTCACACACACAGTCACCCTCAGCCTAACCCTAAGCCTAAACCTAAATCTAACCCTAACCCACACACTCACTCTCACCCTAACCCTAAACCTAACACTAACCCTAACCCTAACGCTCAACCTAACACTGACACTAACCTTAAATCTCACGCTCACCCTAAACATAACTCTAACCCTAACCCAAACCCTAAACCTCACCCTAACCCTAACCTTAACCCACACCCTCACAGTAACCGTAAACATAAACCTTAACCTAACAATGACCCTAACTCTAATCCTTAGCCTCACCATAACACTAACATTAAAGTTAACCGTAAACTTCACCCTAACCCTCCCCTAAACCTAACTCTAAACCAAAATCTCACCCTCATCCTAACCCTAACCCTAACCCTAAACCTCATCCAAGCCCTAACCCTCACCAGCACCCTCATGCTCACTGTAACTCTAACCCTAACCTTAACATTAACACTAACCCTAACACTAACCATCAACCTAACCCTAATCCTAAAACCCAAACTCACCCTCAGCCTTACCCTAAGCCTAAGCCTAACCCTAACCCTAACCCTCACACTCACCGTCACCCTAACCCTAACCCTAAGCCTAACCCTATCCCTAAATGTCAACCTAACCCTCAATCTCACCCTAACCCTAACACTAAACCTAACCTTAACCCTCATCCTAACCCTCCCCCTAGCCCTAACTCTAACCCTAAAACTTAACCTCACCCTAACCCTAACCCTAACCCTAAACCTCTCCATAAACCTCACCCTAACTCTCATCCGCACCTTCACCGTCAATCTCACTGTAACTCTAACCCAAACCCAAAAATAAGACTAATACTAATCCTAACCCTAACCCTAACACTAACCATAACCCTCACCCTCAGCTTCACCCTGACTGCAAACTTAACCCTTACCATAACACTAACAATAACCCTAACCGTAACTCTAAACCTAACCCTAACCCTAACCCTTACCTACTCTTCACCACCAACCTCACCCTCAGCCTAACCCTAATCCTAAACCTAACCCTAACACTAACCTTCACTGTAACCCTAACCCTAACCGTAAACCTAACCCTAACCGAAACACTAACCCTAATCACAAACCTAAACCTAACCCTAACCCTAATCCTCACCCTCACCCTCATGCTTACCCAAACAATACCCTAACCCTCACCCTAACCCTAACCCTAAGCCTAAACCTAAACCTAACCCTCACACTCACCCTCACTCTAACCCTAATCATAAACCTAACCCTATCCCTAACCCTAACCCTCACCCTAACTCTCACCCAACCCCTCAACCTAACCCTAATCCTAATCCTGAACCTCATCCTAAACCTCACCCTAACCCTAATCTTAACACTCAAACTAACCCAAATCCTAAATCTAAACCTCACCCTAACCCTAAACCTAATCTGCACCCTCACCCCTACCCTCAACTTAACTCTAACCATAACAATAACCCTAACCCTAATCCTAAGCCTAACCCTCAAACTCACTGTAACTCTAACCCTAACCCTCACCCTAAACAACACCCTAACGCTCACCATAAGCCTCACCCTCACTCTAGCCCTCACCCTAAACCTAATCCTAACCCTAAACCTCATCCTAACCCTCACCCTAGCCCTAAAACCCTAACCCTCACACTAACCTTAACCCTCACCCTCACCCTCATGCTCGGCCTAAGCCTAAGCATAAGCCTAAGACTAACCCTATCCCTCACACTCACCTTCACCCTAAACCTAACTGTAACATTAACCCTAACACTAACCCTCACACTATCCCTCAACCTAACGCTAAATCTAACCCTAAACCAAACCCTCACTTAACACTAACCCTCCTCTTACCCCTCCCCCTAACACAAAGCCTAACACTAACTCCAACCCTAACCCTAACCCTAACCCAAATCCTCACCCTAACACTCACCCTAACCCTCAACCTCACCCTAGCTCACACCCTAAACCTAAGCCTAAGCCTAATCCTCACCCTAATCTTCACTCTAAACCTAACCCCAACCCTCATGCTATCCCGAAACCTCACCCTAAACCTCACTGTAACCCTAACCCTAATCCTAACCTTAACCCTAACCCTCACCCTCACCATAAACCACACCCTATCCCTAACCCTAACACTAACCCTAACACTAACCCTAACCCTAAACATAACCCTCACCCTCAGCCTCACCCGAACCGCAAACTTAACCCTAAACATAACATTAACAATAACCCTAACCCTCACCCTAACAATAACCCTAACCCTAAACCTAACCCTAACTCTAACCCTAACCCTACACCTAAACCTAAACCTGACCCTAACCCTAATCCTAACCCTCACCCTCAACCTCACAGTAACCATAACCCTAACCCTAACCCTTACAATAACCCTAACACTAACCCTAACTCTCATGCTAACCATATACTTCACCCTAACCCTAACCCTCATCCTAACACTTACCCTCACCATAACCCTAACCTTAACACTCACACTCACCCTAAACCTTACCCTAATCCTAATGCTAACCCTAAGCCTAACACTCACCCTCACCCTAAAAGTCACCCTAACCCTAACGCTCACCCTCAGCCTCACCCTAACCCTAACTCTAACCCTAAACTTCAATCTCACCCTAACCCTAACCCTAACCATAAACCTAAACCTCACCCTAATATTAACCCTAAACCTCACCCTCACCCTAGCCCTCACCCTAACCGGAACCCTAACCCTAACCCTCATCCTAACCCTCAACCTAACACTAACACTCACCCTCACCCTCAACCTCAGTCTAAACCTAAGCCTAACCCTAACCCTAACCCTAAACATTACCCTCACCCTAACGATCACACTAACCCTAACCCTAACGGAACCCTAAATCTCACCCTAACACTAACCCTAATTCGAATCCTAAACCTAAGCCTCCCCCTAACTCTCACCTTAACCCTAACCCTAACACTAATACTAACCCTAACCCTCAACCTAACCCTCACCCTAAACCAAACGCTAATCCTAAACCTCAGCCTCACCTTAACCATAACTCTAACCCTAAGCCAAATCCTAAACTTCACCCTAACCCAAAACCTAACCCTCATCCTCACCCTCACCTTAATTGTAAACCTAACAATAACCCTAACACTATTCCTAACCCTCACCCTAAACATAACAGTCACCCTAACTCAAACACTCACCATAACACTTACCCTCACCCTAACACTAACCCTAACCCTAACCCTAACCCTCACACTAACGCAAACCCTAACCCTAACCCTAAACCTCAACCTAACCCTCACCCTCACCTTAACCCTAACACTAACGCTAACTCTAACCTAACCCTCACCCTAACCCTATATCTAACCCTCAACCTCAACCTCACCCTCACCCTAACCCTAACCGTAAACCCCACCCTAATCCTAACCCTCACCCTCATGCTCGGCCTAAGCCTAAGCCTAACCCTAAACCTAACCCTCACCTTAACCCTTACACTATCACTAACCCTAACTCTAACCCTAAACCTCACCCTCACCCTAACCCTAACTCTAACACTGACCCTAAACCTGAACCTCATCCTATCCCTAACCCTCACCCTCACCCTTAACATAACTGTAACCCTAACCCTAACAATAACCCTAACCCTAACCCTAAACCTAAACCTAACCCAAACCCTAATCCTAAACCTCACCCTCACCCTAACCCTAATCCTAACCCTAACCCTCATCCTAACCCTCCCCATAACTCTAACCCTTACCCTCAACCTAACCCTAACCCTCACCCTCACCCTCACCCTCAGCCTAACCCTAAGCCTAACACTAAACCTAACACTCACACTCACCCTAACCCTAACCCTAATCCGAATCCTAAACCCAAACCTAAAACTCACCCTCAACCTTAGCCTCACCTTAAGCCTAACTCTAATATTAATCCTAACCCTAACCCTGAACTTCAGACTCACCATAACCCTAATTCTAACCCTAAACCTCACCGCGACCCTAACCCTAACTCTAACCCTATCCATAAACCACATCCGAACCATAACCCTAACCCTCAATCTCACCCTCTTAGTAACCATAACCCTAACCCTAATGCTAACAATAACGCTAACCCTAACCCTAACCCTAAACCTAAACCTCACCCTATCCCCAACCCTCACCCTAACACTTACCCTCACCCTAACACTAACCCTAACCCTAACACTAACCCTAAACCTCACCCTCACCCTAACCCTAACGCTAACCGTAACCATAATCCTAAACCTAACCCTAACCCTCACCCTAACTCTCACAGTAACCCTAACCCTAAAACTAACCCAAAACCACAACCTAACCCTCACCCTAACCCTAACTCTAACCCCAAACCTCACCCTCACCCTAACCTACACTCTAACCCTAATACTTACCCTCACCCTAACCCTCATACTCACCCTCACCCTAACCCTAATCCTAAACTTAGCCCTAACCATAACCCTCACCCTAACCCAAACCCTCACCCTAACACTTACCCTCACCCTAACCCTCAACCTTACCCTCACACTCACCCTCACCCTAACCCTAATCCTGAAACTAGCCCTATCCCTAAACCTCAAGCTAACCCTTACCCTCACCCTAACACTAACCCTAACACTAAACCTCACCATAACACTCCTCCTAACCATAAGTCTAACCCTAAACCTCACTCTCAAACTACCCCTAACACTAACCGTAACCCTAAACCTCAACCTAAATGTCACACTAACCCTAACCCTCAACCTCATCCTCAACCTGTAACTCTTACTCTAACCCTAACAATAACCCTAACCCTAACGCTAACCCTCACCCTGATGCTCGGCCTAAGCCTAAGCCTAAGCCTAATCCTAACCCTAACCCTCACCAGAACCCTAACCCTAACACTAAACCTAACTCTAAGCGTAAACCTCACTCTCACACTAACCCTAACTCTAACCCTAACTCTAACCCTAACCCTAACCCGCAACCTAAACATACCCTCACCCTAACCCTAACCCTCACCCTGACACTTACCCTCACCCTAATACTCACCCTAACCCTAACACTAACCCTCACACTAACCCTAACAATCACCCTAACCCTAAACCTCAACCTAAACCTAAACTTAAACTTCACCCTCACGTTAGCCCTCACCCTAACCCTAATACTCATCCTCACCCTAAACCTCACACTCACCCTAACACTAATCCTCAATCTAACCCTCACCCACACCCTTCCCCTAAACCTAACCCTTACCCTTATCTTAACCCTCACCCTCAGCCTAAACCTAACCTGTACCCTTACCATCAACCTGACACTAATCCTCCCCGTAACCCTAAATCTCAGCCTATCCCTCACCTAATGGTAAACCTAACCATCACTGTAACCCTCACCCTCAACCTCAACCTCATGCTCAGCCAAACACTAAGCCTAAGCCTAAGCTAACCCTAACTCTCACCCTCACCCTAGCCCTTACGCTAACCCTAATCCTAACCCTAACACACACACTCAACCTCACCTTAAACCTAAACCTAACCCTAACCCTAAACCTCCCCCTAACTCTCACCCTAACACTAACCCTAAGACTAACCCTAACCCTAACCCTCAACCTAAACCTAACTCTAACCCTAAACCTCACCCTCACCTTAAACCTCACCCTAACCCTAAACTTAACCCTAAATCCAACCCTTAATTTCACCTTCACCCTCAAACTAACCCTAATCCTAACAGTATACCCCACACTAACTCTAACTCTAATCCTCACCCTCACCCTCACCCTCAGCCTAAGACTAAGCCGAAGCCTAACCCTAACCCTAACCTTCACACTTACCCTAACCCTAAACATAATTCTAAGCCTAACCCTAACACTCACCCTCACACTAAACCTCACCTTAACCCTAACACTAACATTAAGACTAATCCTAACCCAAATCCTCAACCTCACCCTAAACCTAACTCTAACAATAAACCTAACCCTGACCCGAACCCTAACCCTAAACCTAAACCTCACCTTAACCCTAACACAAACCCTCACCCTCAACCTAGCCCTCACACTAACCATAATCCAAACCCTAAACCTCATCCTAACCCTCCCCCTATCCCTAATCCTAACCCTCACCCTAACCCTAACTTTCTCATCCTCAACCTCACCCTCAGCCTAACCCTAAGCCTAACCATAAACCTAACCCTAACCCACACACTCACCCTCAACCTAACCCTAATCCTTACTCTAACTCTAACACTATCCCTCCCCCTAACTCTCCCCTAACCCTAAACCTAACACTAACCCTAACCCTAAACCTCAACCTAACCCTGACTCTTACCCTAAACCTCACACTCACCCTAACCCTAACTCTAACCCTAACCAAAACCCTAAAACTCACCCTAACACTAACCTTAAACCACACACTCACAGTAACCGTAAACATAAACCTTACCCTAACAACAACCCTAACTCTAATCCTAAGACTCAACATAACCCTAAAATTAACCCTAATAGTAAACCTCACCCTAACCCTCCCCTAACCCTAACTCTAACCCTAAACTTCACCCTCATCCTAAGCCTAACCCTAACCCTAAACCTCACCCTAGCCCTAACCCTCAGCAGCACCCTCACCCTCACTGTAACTCTAAACATAATCCTAATATTAACCCTAACCCTAACACTAACCATCACCCTAACCCTAATCCTAAAACCCAAACTCACCTTCAGCCTTACCCTAAGCCTAAGCCTAACCCTAACCCTAACCCTCACACTCACCGTCACCCTAACCCTAACCCTAACCCTAACACTATCCCTAAATGTCAACCTAACCCTCACCCTCACCCTAACCCTAACACTAAACCTAACCTTAATCCTCATCCTAACCCTCCCCCTAACCCTAACTCTAACCCTAAACCTTACCTTCACCCTAACCCTAACCCTAACCCTAACCCTAAACCTCACCATAAACCTCACCCTAACCCTCACCGTCAATCTCACTGTAACTCTAACCCAAACCCAACAATAAGACTAACACTAATCCTAACCCTAACCCTAACACTAACCATAACCCTCACGCTCAGTTTCACCCTGACTGCAAACTTAACCCTTACCATAACACTAACAATAACCCTAACCGTAACTCTAAACCTAACCCAAACCCTATCCCTTACCTGCTCCTAACCACCAACCTCACCCTCAGCCTAACCCTAATCCTAACAATAAACCTAACCCTAACCCTCACTGTAACCCAAAACCTAACCGTAACCCTAATCCTAACCAAAACACTAACCCTAACCCCCTAACCCTAACCCTAACCTTAACCCTAACCCTAATCCTCACCCTCACCCTCATGCTTACCCAAACAATAACCCTAACCCTCACCCTAACCCTAACCCTAAGCCTAAACCTAACCCTAACCCTCACACTCACCCTCACCCTAACCCTAATCATAAACCTAACCCTATCCCTAACCCTAACCCTCACCCTAACCCTCACCCAACCCCTCAAACTAACCCTAATCCTAATCCTAAACCTCATCGTAAAGCTCACTCTAACCCTAACCTTAACACTCAAACTAACTCAAACCCTAAATCTAAACCTCACCCTAACCCTAAACCTAATCTGCACCCTCACCCCTACCCTCAACTTAACTCTAACCATAACAATAACCCTAACTCTAAACCTAAGCCTAACCCTCAAACTCACTGTAACTCTCACCCTAACCCTAACTCTAAACCAAACCCTAACGCTAACCATAAGCCTCACCCTCACTCTAGCCCTCACCCTAAACCTAATACTAACCCTAAACCTCATCCTAACCCTCAACCTAACCCTAAAACCCTAAATCTCACACTAACCTTAACCCTCAGTCTGACCCTCACGCTTGGCCTAAGCCTAAGCATAAGCCTAAGACTAACCCTATCCCTCACACTCACCTTCACCCTAAACATAACTGTAACACTAACCCTAACACTAACCCTCACACTAGCCCTCAACCTAATGCTAAATCTAACCCTACACCTCACCTTCACCTAACCCTAACTCTCACCCTCCCCCTCCCCCTAACACAAAGCCTAACCCTAACTCCAACCCTAACCCTAACACTAACCCTCACACTAACTCTCACCCTAACCCTAAACCTCACCCTAAACTTAACCCTCACCCTCAACCTAGCCCTCAACCTAACCCTAACGCTCATCCTCACCCGAAACCTCACACTAACCCTAACACTAATCCTCAATCTAACCTTCACCCTCACCCTAACCCTAAGACTCACCCTAAACGTAACCCTCACCCTCAGCCTAACCCTCACCTTTACCCTTACCGTCACCCTCACCCTAATCCTCCACCTAAACCTAATCCTCATCCTAACCCTCATCCTAAGGGTCACCCCAACCATAACCTTAACCCTAACCCTCACCCTCTCACTCAGCCACAGCCTAACCCTAACCCTAAACTTAACTCTAACCCTAAGCCTCACCCTCAACCTAGCCCTCACCCTAGCCCTCAACCTAACCCTAATCCTAACCCTAACCCGCATCCTAACCCTTAACCTAACCAGAACCCTAACCATCATTCTAAACCTAATCCTCACCACCCAGTACACTCAGCCTAACCCTAAGCATAAATGAAGCCTAACCCTAACCCTCACACTCATCCTCACTCTAAGCCTAATCCTAAAACTAACCCTATCCCTAATATTAAACCTCAACCTAACGGTCAACCTAACCACAAGCCTAACACTAACCCTAATCCTAACCCTCACCATAACCCTCACCCTAACCATAACCCTATCCCTAAAACCTCACCCTAACCCTGATCCTAATCCTCACCCTCACCCTCACTCTCACTGTAACTCTAATCCTAACCCTAACTATTACACTAACCCTAACACTAACCCTAACGCTGACCCTCAACCTAACCCTAAACCAAACCCTCACCTTAACACTAACCCTAACCCTAACCCTCACCCTCACGGTAACCCTAACCCTAAACCTCAGCCTGACGCTAACCCTAACCCTCATCCTCACACTAGCCCTCACCCTAAACCTAATGCTAACCCTAAACCTCACCCTCGCCTTCACGCTCGGCCTAAGCCTAAGCCTAAGCCTAAGACTAACCCTGACCCTCACAGTCATCCTCAACCTAACCCTAACCGTAACCTTAACCCTAACCCTAACCCTCACACTAACCCTCACCCGAACGCTAACACTAACCCTAAACCTCACCCTCACCCTAACCCTAATCCTCACCCTCACCCTCACCCTCTGCCTAACATTAAGCCTAACATTAACCCCAACACTAACCCTAATACTAACCCTAACCCCCACCCTAACGCTCACCCTAAACCTAACCCTAACCCTAACCCTCACCCTCACCATAGCCCATACAGAAACCTAAGCCTAAGCCTAACCCTCAACCTAACCCTCACTCTAACCCTAAACCCAAAGCTCACGCTAACCATAACCCTCACCCTCACACTCACCCTAAATCTAATCCTAACCCTAACCCTAAACATAACACTCACCCTCACCTTAACCCTAATCCTAATCCTAACACTAACCCTAACCGTAACCCTAACCCTAACCCTCACCCTAACCCTAACTCTAACCCTCAACCTCACCCTCACACTAACACTAACCCTAACCCTAATACTAAACCTCACTCTAAACCTAAACCTTACCCTAACACTTACCCTCATCTTAAAACTAACACTAACCCTAACACTAACCCTCACTTTAACACTAAACTTCACCCTAAACCTAAACCTCACCCTAACCCTAACTCTAACCCTCAACTTCACCCTAGTGATCACGCTAACCCTAACCCTCATCCTCACCCTAAACCTCACACTAACCCTAACACTAATCCTCAGTCTAACCCTCACCCTCACGCTAACCCTAAACCACACCCTTACCATAATCCTCACCTTCAGCCTAACCCTCACCTTTTCTCTTACAGTCACACTAACCATAATCCTCACCCTCACCCTAGCCATAACCCTAAACCGAATTCTCACCCTAACCCTCATCCTAACCCTGACCCTAACCCTAACCCTAACCCTAACTGTCACCCTCACCAAAACCCTTACACTAAACCTCACCCTAACCCTAACCCTAACCCTCACCCTAACCCTAACTCTCACCATCACCCTCACCCTCAACGTAACCCTAACCCTAACCCTAAACGTTACACACTCCCTAACCCTAAACCTAACCCTAACCCTAAATTTAATCCTAATAGTAACCATAACCCAAAGCCTCAACCTCACCCTAACCCTCACTTTAACCCTAACCCTAACACTAACCCTAACCCTAACCCTCACCCTCAGTCACATCCTAACCCTAACTCTAACCCTAAACCTCACGCTCATCCTAACCCTAACCATAAACCTAAACCTCATCCTAACCCTAACCCTAAACCTCACCCTCACCCTAGCCCTCACCCTAACCCTAATCCTAATCCTAACCCTCATCCTAAACCTCCCCCTAACCCTAACCCTAAACATCACCCTAACCCTAACTCTCACCCTCAAACTCACCATCAGCCTAAGCCTAAGCCTAACCCTAAACCTAACCCTAACACACACACAATCACCTTCAGCTTTACCCTTATCCTAACCCTAAACCTAACCCTAACCCTAAGCTTCGCTCTAACTCTCACCCTAACCATAACCCTAACACTAACCTAACCCTAATCCTCAACCTAACCCTCCCCTAACCCGAACTCTAATCCTAAAACGCACCCTCACCCTAAACCTAACTCTAACCCTAACTGAAACACTAAACCTCACCCTAACCCTAAAACTAACCCTCACCCTCACCCTCACCTTAACCTTAACCCTAAACCTAACCCTAACAATAACCCTAAACATAATGCAAACCCTCACTCTAACCATAACCCTCATCCTAACCCAAACCCTCACCCTAACACTTACCCTCACACTAACACTAACCCTAACGCTAAAACTAACCCTGACACTACCCCTAACCCTAAACCTAACCCTAAACTTCCACCTAACCCTCACCCTTACCCTATCCTTAACACTATCCCTAACCCTAAACCTCACTGTCACTCCCCTTAACCCTATATCTAACTGTAAACCTAACCCTCGCCTTAATCCAAAACCCCACCCTAACCATAACACTAATCCTCACACGCACCCTCAACCTCACCTTAACTCTAACCCTAACCATACCAAAAACACTAACCCTAACCCTAGCCATCACTCTAACCCTAATCCTCACCCCCACCCTCAGCCTCATGCTCACCTCAAACTTAACCCTAACCATAACACTAACAATAACCCTAACCCTAACCGTAATCCTCACCCCCATACTCATCCTCAGCCTAAACTTAAGCCTAAGCCTAACCCTAACCCTAATCCTCACCCTCACACCAGCCCTCAACCTAACCCTAACACTCATCCTCACTCTAAACCTCACCCTAACCCTAACACTAATACTCAATCTAACCCTCACCCTCAACCTAACCCTAACCATAACACTCACCCTAACCCTAACCTTCACCATTACCGTAACTCTTGCACTCAGACTAAACCTCATGTTTACCCTTACCGTCACCCCCACCCTAACCCTCACACTAAACCTCACCCTCACCCTATTCCTCAACCTAACCCTAACTCTACCCCTAAACCTCACCCTCACCCTAACCCTAACTCTAACCCTAACCCTAACACTAAAACTCACCCTAACTCTAACCCTAACCCTCACCCTAACCCTAAACCTCACCCTCACCCTCAGCCTCAGCCTAACCCTAAGCCTCACCATAAACATATCCCAAACACACACACTCACCCTCACCCTAACACTAATCCTAACCCTAACCCAAACCCTAAACCTCCCCTTAACTCTCACCCTAACCCTAACCTTAACACGAACATTAACCCTAACCCTCAACCTAACCCTCACCCTAACCCTAACTCTAACCGAAACCTCACCCTCACCCTAAACCTAACTCTAACACTAACCCAAAACCTAAAACTCACCCTAACCCTAACCCTAACCCTCATCCTCACCCTCACCGTAACCATAACCCCAAACCTAAACCTAAGAATAACCCTAACATTATTCCTAACCCTCACCCTAACACTTACCGTCACCCTAACACTAACACTAACCCTCCCTCTAACCCTCACCCTAACCCTATATCGAACCCTCAACCTCACCCTCACCCTAACCCTAACCCCTAACCCCACCCTAACCCTAAAGCTAACCCTCACCCTTTGCTCGGCCTAAGACTAACCCTAAGCCTAAGCTTAAAACTAAACCTAAACATCACCCTAACCCCAACAATAACGCTAAACCTAACTCTAATCCTAAACTTCAACCTCACCTTAACCCTAACTCTAACCCTAACCCTAAACCTAAACCTCACCCTAACCCTAACCCTCACCCTCACCCTCACCCTCACCGTAAACGTAACCCTAACCCTAACCCTAACAATAACCTTAACCATAACCATAACCTTCATCCTAACCTTAACTTTCACCATAACAATAACCCTCACCCTAACATTAACCCTCACCCTAACACTAACCCTAAACCTAACACTAACCCTCACACTAACCCTCACCATCACACTAATCCTAAACGTCACCCTGATCCTAACCCTCACCCCAAACCTAGCCCTCAACCTAACGCTAACCCTCATCCTCACCCTAAACCTCACACTAACTCTAACACTAATCCTCAACCTAAACCTAACCCACACGCTAACCCTAACCCTCACCCTTACCTTACCCCTCACTCTCAGCCTAACCCTCAACTTTACCCTTACTGTCACCTTTAACCTAACCCTCACCGTAACCCTCACCCTAACCCGAATCCTCATCCTAACCCTCACCCTAATGGTAACCCCAAACATTACCCTAACCCTAACCCTCACGCTCACCCTCAGCCTCAGCCTAACACCAAGCCTAAGCCTAAACCCAACCTTAACCCTCACCCTCACCCGAACACTAATCTTAACCCTAACCCTCATCCTTACCCTTAACCTAACCATAAACCTAACCAACTTTCTATACCTAGTCCTCATCCCCATACCATACCTTCAGCAAAACCCTAAGCCTAAGCCGAACCCTAACCCTAGCCATCACACTCACCCTCACCGTAAACCTAATCCTAAACATAACGCTAACCCTAACATTAAACCTCAACTTAACCCTCACCCTAACCATAATACTAACACTGACCCTAACCCTAACGCTCACACTAACCCTCCCCCTAACAAGAACTCTAACCTTAAACCTCACCCTCACCCTAACAATAACCCTATCCCTAAACCTCACCGTAAACCTGATCCTAACCCTCACCCTCACCCTCACTATCACAGTAACTCTAAACATAACCCTAATCCTAACCTTCACCCTCACCCTAACCCTAACACTAACACTCACCCTAACCATAACCCTCTCCCTCACTGTAAACCTAACCCTAACCCTAACCCTAAACCTCACCCTAACCCTAACAATAACACTCACCCTCACCCTAGAGCTCACCCAAAACTTAATTGTAACCTTAACCCTCATCCAAACCCTAACCCTCACCCTAACCCTAACCCTAAAACTAACCCTAACCCTAAACCTCACCCTATTCCTCACCCTAACCCTAACTGTAACCCTAAACCTCACCCTCACTCTAACCCTAACCCTAAACCTCACCCTCACCCTAGCCCTCAACCTAACCCTAATGCTAACCTTAACCCTCATCCTAACACTCACCCTAACCCTAAACCTAACCCTCACCCTAACCCTAACCCCCACCCTCAACCTCACCCTTAGCCTAACCCTAAGCCTAACCCTAAACCTAACCCTAACCCACACACTCACCCTCACTCTAACCCTAAACCTAAAACTAACCCTAACCCTAACCCTCACCTTCACCTTAGCATTCACCCTAACCCTAATCCTAATCCTAACCCAAACTCTAACCATAACCCTAACCCTAAACCTCACCCTAAACCTAACACTATCCCTCACCCTCACTGTAAGGGTAACCCTAACCCTAACCCTAACCATAACCGTAACCCTAACTCTAACCCTCACCCTAAACTTAACACTCACCCTAACCCTAACCCTCACCCTACCACTTACCCTCACCCTTATCTTAACCCTCAGCCTTAGCCTAATCCTCACATTTAGGCTTACCATCACACTCACCCTAACCCTAATTCTAACCCTCACCCACACCCTAACCCTCACCCTCATCTTCCCCCTAAACCTCACAATAACCCTAACCCTAATCCTTAATCTAACCCTCACCCTAATCCGAAACCTAACCCTTACTCTAACCCTAAACTTAAACCTAAACCACACCCTTATCTTAACCCTCACCCTCAGACGAAACCTCACCTTTACCCTTACCATCATCCTCACCCTAACCCTCCCCCTAAACCTAAACCTCATCCTAAAACTCACCCTAACAGTAAACCTAACCATCAGACTAACCCTAACCCTCACCCTCAACCTCAAGCTCAGCCGAACCCTAAGCCTAAGCCTAACCCTTACCCTAAACCTCACCCTCTCCTGAGCCCTCACCCTAACCCTAAATCCTAAACCTAAGCCTCATCCTAACCCTCACCCTAAGCCTAAACCTAACAATCACCCTAACCCTAATCCTCACGCCCACACTCACCCTCAGCCTAACCCTAAGCCGAAGCCTAACACTAACCCTAACACTCTCACTCACCCTCACCCTAACCCTAATCCAAATCCTAACCCTACCCTAACACTTAACCTCAACCTAACCCTCACCCTAACCTGAACCCTAATATTAACCCTAACTCTAACCCACGAACTAACCCTCTCCCTAACCCTAAATCTAACCATAAACGTCACCCTAAACATAACCCTACCCCTACCCCTAACACCAAACCTCACCTTCACCCTCACAATAAGCCTCACCCTCACTGTAACTCTAACCCTCACCCTAGCCCTCACCCTAACCCTATTCCTAACCCTAAACCTTATCCTAACCCTCACCCTAACCCTAACCCTCACCCTCATGCTAGGCCTAAGCCTAAGCCTAAGCCTAACTCTAACCGTAACCCTAACCCTAACCCTAACCCAAACACTAACCCTAACTCTAATCCTAAATCTCACTCTCACCTTAACCCTAACTCTATCCCTAACCCTAAACCTAAACCTCACCCTGACCCTCACCGTTACCATAACCGATACCCTAACCCTAACAATAACCCTAACTCTAACCCTAACCCTCACAATAAACATAAACCTCACCCTAAACCTAACCCTCACCCTAACACTTACCCTCACCCTAACACCTACCCTAACACTAGATAACCCTCAAACTAACCCTAACCATCACCCCAACCTTAAACCTGACCCTAACCCTAACTCTAACCCTCACCTTCACCCTAACCCTCACCCTAACCCTAACCCTCCTCCTCACCCTAAACCTCACCCTAACCCTAACACTAATCCTCAATCCAACCCTCACCCTCACCCTACCCCTACCCCTAACACTCACCCTAACCCTAACTCTCACCATTACCGTAACTCTCACCCTCAGCCTAAACCTCACGTTTACCCTTACCTTCACCCCCACCCTAACCCTCACCGTAACCATAACCCTCTCCCTAACCCTCACCCTAACCATAACCCTAACCCTCACCCTAACCCTAACTCTACCCCTAAACCTAACCCTCAACCTAACCCTAACTCTAACCCTAACCCTAACACTAAACCTCACCCTAACCCTAACCCTCACCCTAACCCTAAACCTTAACCGTAACCCTAATCCTAAGCCTAACCATAAACCTATCCCTATCACACACACTCACCCTCACCTTAACACTAATCCTAACCCTAACCCTAATCCTAACCCTCTTTTTAACTCTCACTCTAACCCTATCCTTAACACAAACACTAACCCTAACCCTCAACCTCACCTTCACTCTAACCCTAACCCTAAACCCCAACCTAACACTAAGCCTAACCCACACCCTCATGCTTAGCCTAAACCTAAGCCTAAAACTAACCCTAAACCTCACCCTAACCCCAACAATAACACTAAACCTAACTCTAACCCTAAACCTCACCTCAACCCTAACCCTAACTCTAACCCTAACCCTAAAGGTAAACCTCACCTAACCCTAACCCTTCACCTCACCCTCACCCTCTCTGTAACCGTAAGCCTAACCCTAACCCTAACAATAACCCTATCCCTAACCTTAACCCTCATCCTAACCATAACCTTCACCCTAACACTAACCCTCACCCTAACACTTACCCTCACCCTAACACTAACCCTAAACCTAACACTAACCCTCACACTAACCCTAACCATCACCCTAACCCTAAACCTCACCCTAACCCTAACCCTAATCCTCACCCTAAATCTCAAACTAACCCTAACCCTAATCCTCAATTTAACCCTCATCCTCACCCTAACCCTAACCCTCACACTCAGCCTAATCCTCACCGTTACACTTACCGTCACCCTCACCCTAAACCTCTCTCTAACCCTAACCCTCACCCTCACCCTCAGCCTCAGCCTAAACTTAAGCCTAAGCCTAAACCTAACCTTAACCCTCACCCTCAACCTAGCCCTCACCAGAACCCTAATTCGAACCCTAAACCTCATCCTAACCTTAACCTAACCATAAACCTAACCAACATTCTAAATCTAATCCTCATCCCCCACCCATACTCTCAGCTTAATCCTAAGCCTAAGCTGAACCCTAACCCTCACACTCACCCTCATCGTAAACCTAATCCTAAAGGTAACCCTAACCCTAACATTAAACATCAACCCAACCTTCACCCTAACCCTAACTCTAACCCTAAACTTCACCCTCACACTAACCATAACCCTAAACCTAAACCTCACCCTAAACCTGACCCTAAACCTCAGCCTCACCCTCACCCTCACTGTAACTCTAACCCTAACCCTAATCCTAACCCTCACCCTCACCCTAAACCTAAACCTAACCCTCACCCTAACCCTAACCTTCATCCTCACCGTAACCCTAACCCTAACCCCAACCCTAAACCTCACCCTAACCCTAACAATAACACTCACCCTCACCATAGCCCTCACACTAAACCTAATTGTAAACCTAACCCTCATCCCAACTCTCACTCTAACCCTAACCCTAACCATCAACCTAACCCTAAACCTAATTCTAACCCTCAACCTAACTCTAACCCTGACCACAATGTAACCCTAAACCTAACCCTCACCCTAATCCTAACCCTAATCCTCACCCTCATGTTGGGCGTAAGCCTAAGCCTAAGACAAAGACTAAGCCTAACCCTAACCCTCATCCTAACCCTAACCCTAAATCTAACCCTAACTCCAACCCTAAACCTCAACCTAAACCTAACCCTAACACTAATCCTAACCGTAAACCTAAACCCTATCCCTCAGCTTAACCCTAACTTTAACCCTAAACCTCACCCTCACCCTAAACCTAAACCTAACCGTAACTCTAACCCTCACCCTCAACCTAACACTCAACTTAACCCTAACCCTCATCCTCACCCTAAACCTCACCCTCACCCTAGCCCTCACCCTAGCCCTCACACTAACCCTAATTCTAACCCTAACCCTCATACTAACCCTTAACCTAACCAGAACCCTAACCATCATTCTAAACCTAATCCTCATCCCCACACATACACTCAGCCTAACCCTAAGCCTAAATGAACCCTAACCCTAACCCTCACACTCACCCTCACCGTAAACCTAATCCTAAAACTAACCCTATCCATAATTTTAAACCTCAACTTAAAACTCAACCTAACCCCAAGCCTAACATTAACCCTAATCCTAACCCTCACCCTAACCCTCCCCCAAAGCATAAAACTTATCCTAAACCTCACCTTCACCCTAACCATAACCCTATCCCTAAACCTCACCCTAACTCTTATCCTAATCCTCACCTTCACCCTTACCCTCACTGTAACTCTAACCCTAACCCTAACTATTACACTAACCTAACCCTAACCCTGACTCTCACCCTAACACTAACCCTAACCCAAACCCTCACCTTAACCCTAAACGTAAACCTAACCCTCACCCTCACCGTAACCATAAACCTAAACCTCATCCTAACGCTAACCTTAACCCTCATCCTCATTCTAGCCCTCACCCTAAACCTAATGCTAACCCTAAACCTCACCCTCACCTTCACGCTCGGCCTAAGCATAAGCCTAAGCCTAAGACAAACCCTGACCCTCACACTCACCCTCATCCTAACCCTAAACGGAAGCCTAACCCTAACCCTAACCCTCACATGAACACTAACTCTAACCCTAAACCTCACCCTCACCCTAACCCTAAACCTCACCCTCACCCTCAACCTCTGCCTAACATTAAGCCTAACCCTATTCCCAACCCTAACCCTAATACTAACCCTAACCCTTACCCTAACGCTCACCCTAACCCTAACCCTAACCCTCACCCTCACCGTAGCCTATGCCAAAATCCTAAACCAAAGCCTAACCCTCACCCTAACCCTCACTCTAACACTAACCCCAACACTCACCCTAACCATAACCTCACCCTCAACCTCACCCTAAATCTAATCCTATTCCTAACCCTAACCCTAACACTCACCCTCACCTTAACCCTAATCCTAATCCTAACCCTAACTGGCAACCTCACCCCCACACTAAATTCCACCCTAACCCTCACCCTCAAACTAATCCTAACCCCAACCCTAATCCTAAACCTCACCCTAAACCTAAACCTTACCTTAACACTTACCCTCAGCTTAAAACTAACACCAACCCTAACCCTAACCCTCACACTAACGCTAACCATCACCCTAAACCTAAACCACACCCTAACCCTAACCGTAACCCTCAACTTCACCCTTGCCCTCACCCTAACCCTAACCCTCATCCTCACCCTAAACCTCACACTAACCCTAACACTAATCCTCAATCTAACCCTCACCATCACCCTAACCGAAACCTCACCCTTAACATAACCCTCATCCTCAGCCTAACCTCACCTTTTCTCTTACAGTCACCCTCATTCTAACCCTCACCCTAAACCATAACCCTCATCCTATCCCTCACCCTAACCTTAACCGTAAACATCAACCTAAACCTAACCTTCACTTTCAAATTCAGCCTCAGCCTCATCCTAACCCTAAGCCTAAACCTAACCCCGAAACTAACACTCACCCTAGCCCTCGCCCTAACCCTAATCCTAACCCTAACCCTCATCCTAACCCTCAACCTAACCTTAACCAGAACCATCACTCATCCCTACACTCACCCTCAGCCTAACCCTAAGCCTAAGCCTAACCCTCAGCCTAACCCTCACACTCAGCCTCACCTTAACCTTAATCCTAAACCTAAACCTAACCCTAAACCCAAACTTAACCCTCACACTAACGCTAACACTAACCCTAACCCTCACCCTCACCTTAGTCCTCAACCTAACCCTCACCCCAAACCTAACCCTCACCCTCACCGAAACATGAACCCTAACCCTCACGCTAACCCTAACCCTAACCCTAAACTTAATACTAACCTAATACTAACCTAAACCTAACCCTCACCCTCACCGAAACATGAACCCTAACCCTCTCCCTAACCCTACCCCTAACCCTAACCCTAATACTAACACTCATCCTCACCCTAGACCTCACCCTAACCCTAATTGTAACCCTAACCCTCATCCTAACCCTCACCCTAACCGTAACCCTAACCCTCAACCTAACCCTAAACCTAATTCTAACCCTCAACCTAACCCTAACCCTAACCCTCACCGTAACCTAACCATAACCCTCACCCTAACCCTAAACCTAACCCAAACCCTAAACCTCACCCTAAGTATCAACCTAACCCTCACTCTCACCCTATCCCTCATCCTAAACCAAATCCTAACCCTAACCCTCATGCTAACCATCACCCTCACCCTAACACTCACATTAAACCTAGCCCTAATCCTAACCCTCAACATAACCCTAACACTCACCCTCACCATAACCCTAACGCTAACACTCTCCCTATCCCTAAACTTAATTCTAACTCTAAACCTCACCTAACCCTAACACTAACACTCACCCTCATGCTAGACCTCATCCTAACTCTAATCCTAACCCTAACCCTAACCCTAAACCTCACACTCACCCTCACCTTAACACTAGTCCCAATCCTAACCTTAACCCTAGCCTCACCCTCACCCTAAACCTCACCCTAACCCTAACCCTATCACTAACCCTAACCCTAAATATAACCCTAACCCTCACCCTCAACCTAGCCCTCAACCTAACCCTAACCCTCATCCTCACCCTAAACATCACACTAACATCAATACTAATCCTCAATCTAACCTTCACCCTCACCATAACCCTAAGCTTCACCCTGACCGTAACCCTCACCTAACCCTCAACTTTACCCTTACCATCACCCTCGCACTAACCCTCACCATAACCCTAATCCTCATTCTATACCTCACCCTAAAGATAACCCCAACCATCACCCTAAACCTAACCATCACCCTCACCCTCAGCCTCAGCCTAATCCTAAGCATAAGCCTAACCCTAACCCTAACCCTCACCCTCACCCTAGCCCTCATCCTAACCCTAATTGTAACCCTATCCCTCATCCTAACACTTAACCTAACCAGAAACCTAACCATCATTCTAAATCTAATCCTCATCCCCACCCATACACTCAGCCTACCCCTAAGCCTAAACGAACCCTAACCCTAACCCTCACAGATATCCTCACCGTAAACCTAATCCTAAACCTAACCCTAACCCTAATGTTAATCCTCAAACTAACCCTCACCCTAACCCCAAGCCTAACACTAACCCTAATCCTAACCCTCCCCGAAATCCTAACTCTAACCCTAAACCTCACCCTCACCCTAACCATAACCCTTACCCTAAACTTAACACAAACCTGATCATAACCCTCACCCTCACCCTCACTGTAACTCTAACCCTAACCCTAACTATTACACTAACCCTAACCCTTACCCTGACCCTCACCCTAACCCTAACCCTAACCCAAACCCTCACTATAACCTTAACCCTAACCCTAACCCTCACTGTAACCCTAACCCTAAACCTCAACCAAACGCTAATCCTAACCCTCATACTCACTCTAGCCTTCACCATAACACTAATTCTAACCCTAAACATCACCCTCACTTTCACGATCGGCCTAAGCCTAAGCCTAAGCCTAAGACTAACCCTGGCCCTCACAATCACCCTCAAACTAACCCTAACCCTAACCCTATCCCTAACCCTAACTCTCACACTAACCCTCACCTGAACGCTAACTCTAACCCTAAACCTCACCCTCACCCTAACCCTAAACCTCACCCTCACGCTCACCCTCTACCTAACATTAAGACTAAACCTAACCCCAACCCAAAACCTAATACTAACCCTAACTCCCAGCCTAAGGCTCAACCTAACACTAACCCTAACCCACACCCACAACATAGCCCATACCAAACACTAAGCCTAAGCCTAACCCTCACCATAACCCTCACTCTAACCCTAACCCCAAGACTCACCCTAACCATAACCCTCATCCTCACCCTCACTCTAACTCTAATCCTAACCCTAACCCTAACCATAACTCTCACCTCACCTTAACCCTAATCCTAATCTTAACCCTAACACCAATCCTCACCCCCACCCTAAATCTCACCCTAACCCTAACTCTAACCCTAACCCTAACCCTCACCCTAACCCTAACTCTAACCCTTAACATCACCCTCACCCTAACCCTAACCCTAACCCTAATCGTAAACCTCACCCTAAACCTAAACCTTACCCTAACACTTAATCTCACCTTAAAACAAACATTAAACCTAAAAATAACCCGCACACCAACGCTAACCATCACCCTAAACCTAAACCTCACCCTAACCCTGAGCTTAACTCTCAACTTCACCCTAGCCCTGACCCTAACCCTAACCCGAACCCTAAACCTCACACTAACCCTGTTACCCAAATCCTAATCCTAACCCTAAGCCTAACCCTCACCCTCACCCTAAGCCTCACCCTATCCCTAATTCTAACACTAACCCTAAACCTAATGCTAGCCCTCAGCCTCACCCTAACCCTAACTCTAACCCTAAACCTCACTCTCAACATTACCGTAACCCTAACCATAACTCTAAATCTCACCCTAACAATAAACATAAACCTCACCCTCACCCTAGCTCTCACCCTAATCCGAATCCTCAACTTAACCCTCATCCTAACCCTCACCCTAACACTCACCCTAACCCTCACTCTCACCCTCACCCTAACCCTAAACCTAACCCTAACCCTCACCCTAACCCTAACTGTTACCCTCACTCTCACCCTTACCCTAACCATCACCCTAACCCTAAACTTATCCCGAACCCGAACTCTCACCCTAACCCTAAACCTAATCATCACCCTAACCCTCAACCTCACCCTCACCCTCAGCCTAACCGTAAGCCTAACCCTAACACTAACCCTAAATGTTACGCTCACCCTAACCCTAACCCTAACACTAAACCTCACCCTAACCCTAAACGTAAACCTAATACTAACCCTAACCCTAAACCTCAACCTCACCCTAACCCTCACCTTAACCCTAACCCTAACACTAACCCTAACCCTATCCCTCACCCTCAGCCTCATCCTAATCATAACTCTAACCCTAAACCTCACCCTCATCCTAACACTAACCCTAACCCTAAACCTCATCCTAAACCTAACACTAAACCTCACACTCAACCTAGCCCTCACCCTAACCCTAATCCTAATCCTAATCCTCATTCTAACCCTCCCCCTAACCCTAACACTAACCCTCACCCTAACCCTATCCCTCACCCTAAACCTCACCCTCAGCCTAACTGTAAGCCTAACCCTAAACCTAACCCTAACACACAAACAATCACCTTCAGGTTTACCCTAATCCTAACCCTAAACCTAAGCCTAAACCTAAGCCTCTGCCTAACTATCACCCTAACCATAACCCTAACACTAACCCTAACCCTCAACCTAACCCTCACACTAACACTAAACCTAATCCTAAACCTCACCCTCACCCTAGACCTAAATCTAACCCTAACTGAAACACTAAACCTCACCCTAACCCAAAACCTAACCCTCACCCTCACCCTCACCTTAACCTTAACCCTAAACCTAACCCTAACAATAACCCTAACCGTAATCCTAACCCTCACTCTAACCATAATCCTAACCCTAACCCAAACCCTCACCTAACACTTACCCTCACACTAACACTAACCGTAACCCTAAAACTAACCCTCACACTAACCCTAACCCTAACCCTAACCCTAAACTTCAACGTAACCCTCAACCTCACCCTAACCCTAACACTAACCCCAAACCTAAACCTCACCGTCACTCTCCCCCTAACCCTATATCTAACTGTAAAACTCACCCTCACCCTAACCCTCTCCCTAACCCTAAACCCCTCCGTAACCCTAACCCTAATCCTCACCTGCACCCTCAACCTCACCTTAACTCTAAACCTAACCCTAACAATAACACTAACCCTAACCCTAATCATTACTCTAACCGTAATCCTCACCCCACCCTCAACCTCACCCTAACCTCAAACTTAACCCTAACCATAACACTAAAAATAACCCTAACCCTAACCCTAACCGTAATCCTCACCCCCACCCTCATCCTCAGCCTAACCCTAAGCCTAACCCTAACCCTAACCCTCACGTTCACCCCAGCCCTCAACCTAACCCTAACCCTCATCCTCAATCTAAACCTCACCCTAACCCTAACATTATTCCTTAATCTAACACTCACCCTCAACCTCCCCCTAACCCTAAAACTTACTCTAAACCTAACCTTCAACATTACCATAACTCTCACCCTCAGCCTAACCCTTATGTTTACCCTTACCGTCAACTCAACCCTAAACCTAACCCTAACCCTAATCCTAACCCTAACTCTCACCCTGACCCTAACTCTACCCCTAAACCTCACCCTCAACCTAACCCTAACTCTAAACCTAACCCTAACACTAAACCTCACCCTAACCCTAACCCTAACCCTCACTCTAACCCTAAACCTCAACCTCACCCTTAGCCTCAGCCTAACCCTAAGCCTCACCATAAACTTATCCCTAACACACTCACCCTCACCCTAACACTAATCCTAACCCTAACCCTAACCCTAACCCTCCCCTTAACTCTTACCCTAACCCTAACCTTAACACGAACACTAAACCTAACCCTCAACCTAACACTCACCCTAACCCTAACTAACGGAAACCTCACCCTCACCCTAACCCTCATTCTAACACTAACCCGAACACTAAACCTCACCCTAACACTAACCCTAACCCTCACACTCACACTCACAGTAACCGTAACCCTAAACCTGACCCTAACAATAACCCTAAAGCTAATCCTAACCCTCACCCTAACCATAACCGTCACCCTAACCCAAACCCTCACCCCAACACTTACCCTCACCCTAACACTAACTCTAACCCTAACACTTACCCTCCCACTAACCCTAACCCTAAATCTAACCATAAACCTCATCTAACCCTCACACCCACCCTAAACCTAAAACTAGCCATATTCCTATCCCTTAACCTAACACTCCCCCTAACCCTATATCTAACCCTAAACCTCACGCTAACCCTAACTCTAAGCCTAAGCCTAAAACTAAACCTAACCCTAACCCTAACCCTAACCGTAAGCCTACCCCCAAACCACACACTCAAGCTCAGCCTAAACCTAAGCTTAACCCTAACCCTAACCCTAACCATCACATTAACCCTAACCCTATCCCTAACCTTAACACTAAACCTAACCCTAATCCTCAACCTCACCCTCAACCTAAATCAAAACCTAACCCTAACCCTCACCGTAAACCAAAGCCTAACGCTAACCCTAACCCTCACACACACCCTCACCCTAACCCTAATCCTAAACCTAACCCTACCCCTAAAGCTAACCCTCATATTAACCCTCAGCCTAGCCCTCACCCTAACCCTAATCGTAACCCTACAACTAATCCTAACCCTCCCCCTAACCCTAACCCTAACACTAAACCTAACCATAACCCTCAACCTCAGCCTGAACCTAACCCTAAATCTAAACCTAAACCTGCCCCTACACCTAACCCTAACCCTAACCCCCACCCTAACACTAAACCTCACCCTCACCCTCAACCTCAGCCTAACCCTAAGCCTAACCCTAACCCTAAACTTAACCCTAACATACACACACACCCTCACGCTAACTCTAATCCTAACCCTATCCCTAACCCTAACCCTCCCCCTAACTCTCACCGGAACCCTAACCATAACACTAACCGTAAACCTAAACTTCAACCTAACCCTCACCCTAACCCTAACTCTAACCCTAAACCTCACCCTAACCCTAAACCTAACTCTAACCCTAACCCAAACCCTAACCCTCACCCTAACCCTACACCTAACCATCAAAATAACCCTAAACCTCAACCCCACCCTCATCTTCAGCCTAACCCGAAGCCTAAGCATAACCCTAACCGTAATCCTCACATTCACCCTCACCCTAACCCTAATCCTAATCCTAAACCTAACCATAAACCTAACCCTTAACCTCAACATAACTATCACACATAACCATAACCCTAACCCTAACCCTAACACTAACCCACGATCTAACCCTCCCCCTAACCCTAATCTAACCCTAAACCTCACCCTCACGCTAACCCTAACCCTAAACCTCATCCTAACTCTAAATGTCACCCTAACCCTCACCCCCACCCTCAACTTAACTCTAACCATAACCTTAACAATAACACCAATCCTAACCCTAAACCTAACCCTCATGCCAACCCTAGCCCTCATCCTCACACTCACCCTCAAACTAACACTAATCCTAAACCTAACCATAAACCTAACCCTTAACCTCAACCTAACTGTCACCCTAACCTTAACCCTAACACTAACCCTAACACTAACCCACGAACTAACCCTCCCCTTAACCCTGAATCTAACCCTAAACCTCACCCTCACCCTAACCCTAATCCTAACCCTAACCCTCACCCTCACCCTCACCGTAACTCTAACCCTAACCCTAACAATATCACTAATCTTAACGCTAAACCTAACCCAACAACAACCCTAATCCTAAAACTCACCCTCACCCAAAACCTAATAATAACCCTAACCCTCACCCTAACCCTAAACTTCATCCTCACTGTAAACCTAACGCTCATTCAAACCCTTACCCTAACTCTAACCCTAACCATAAACCTCACCCTAACACTAACCTTAACACTCACCCTCGCCCTGGCCCTCACCCTAAACCTAAACCTAACCCTAATCCTCAACCTAGCCCTCAACCTAACCCTAACCCTCACCGTCACCCTAAACCTAACACTCAACCTAACCCTAACCTTCACGCTCACCGAAAATGTAACCCTAACCCTAACCCTAACAATAACCCTAAGACTAACACTCACCTAACCATAACCCTCACCCTAATCCTAACCCTCACCCTAACTCTAACTCTAACCCTCACCCTCACCCTAACCCTAACCCTCATCCTCACCCTAAACCTCACACTAACCCTAACCCTAACCCTTACCCTAACACTAAACTTAACCCTAACCCACACCCTTATCTTAACCCTCAACCTCAGCCTAAACCTCAACTTTACCCTTACTATTATCCTCACCCTAACCCTCCCCCTAACCCTAAACCTCATCCAAAAATTCACCCTAACAGTAAACCTAACCATCACCCTAACCCTAACCCTCACCCTCAACCTCAAGCTCAGCGTAACCCTAAGCCTAATCCTAACCCTTATGCTAACCCTCAGCCTCTCCCTAGTCCTCACCCTAACCCTAATCCAAACCCTAACCCTCATCCTAACCCTCACCCTAAGCCTAAACCTAACAATCACCATAACCCTAATACTCACGCCCACACTCACCCTCAGCATAACCCTAAGCGGAAGCCTAACCCTAACCCTAACACTCACACTCACCCTCACCCTAACCCTAATCCGAAACCTAACCCTACCCCTAAAACTTAACCTCAACCTAACCCTCACCCTAACCTTAACCCTAATATTAACCCTAACCCTAACCCACGAACTAACCCTTTCCCTAACCCTAAATCTAACCATAAACCTCACCCAAACACTAACCCTAAACCTACCCCTAACACTAAACCTCACCCTCACCCGAATCCTAACCCTCACCCTCACTGTAACTCTAACCCTCACCCTAGCCCTCACCTTAACCCTATTCCTAACCCTAAACCTCATCCTAACCCTCACCCTAACCCTAATATTCACCTTCATGGTAGGCCTAAGCCTAAGCCTAAGCCTAAGCCTAACCCTAACCATAACCCTCACCCTAACCCTAACACAAACACTAACCCTAACTCTAACCCTAAACCTCACTCTCATCCTAACTCTAACTCTAACCCTAACCCTAAACCTAAAGCTCACCCTAACCCTAACCCTAACCCTCAGCCTTACCCTCACTGTTCCCATAACCGATACCCTAACCCTAACAATAACCCTAACCCTAACCCTAACACTCACCCTAAACATAACCCTCACCCTAACCCTAAAACTCACCCTAACACTTACCCTCACCCTAACACTAACCCTAACAATAACACTAACCTTCACCCTAACCCTAACCCTCACTCTAACCCTAACCCTCACACTCATGCTTGTCCTAAGCCTAAGCCTAAGCCAAAAACTAACCCTAAACCTCACCCTAACCCCAACAATAACACTAAAACTAACTTTAACCCTAAACCTCACCCTCACCCTAACCCTAACTCTAACCCCAACCCTAAACCTAAACCTCATCCTAATGCTAACCCTCACACTCACCCTCACCCTCACTGTAACTGTAACCCTGAAACTAACACTAAAAATAACCCTAACCCTAACCCTAACCCTCATCCTAAACATACCCTTCACCCTAACCCTAACCCTCACCCTAACACTTACCCTCACCCTAACACTAATGCTAACCCTAACACTAACCCTCACACTAAACCTAACCATCACCCTAACCCTAAATCTCACCCTAACCCTAACCCTCGTCCTCATCCTAAACCTCACACTAACCATAACACTAATCCTCAATCTAACTCTCACCCTCACCCTAACCCTAACCCTCACCCTTACCCTAACCCGCACCCTCAGCCTAATCCTCACATTTACCCTTATTGTCACCCTCACCCTAACTCTCACCCTAACAATAATCCTTATCCTGACCCTCACCCTAACAGTAACTCCAACCATCAACCTAACCCTAACCCTCACCCTCAACCTTAGCCTCAGCCTAACACTAAGCCTAAGCCTAAATCTAACCCTAACCCTCACCCTCACCCTAACCCAAACTCTAACCCTAATCCTAACCCTAAGCCTCATGCTAACCCTTAACTTAACCATAAACCTAACCATCTTTCTAAACCTAATCCTCATATACACCCATACCCTCAGCATAATCCTAAGCCTACGCTGAACACTAACCCTAACCCTCACACTCACCCTTACCTTAAAACTAATCCTAAACGTAACCCTAATCATAAATGTAACCCTAACTCTAACATTAACCCTCATCCTAACCCTCACCCTCACCCTAACCCTAACCCTAAACCTCACCCTAACACTAACCCTAACCATCACCCTCACCCTAGCCCTCACCCTAACCCTAAGCCTAATCCTAACCCTTAACTTAACCATAAACCCAACCATCTTGCTAAACCTAATCCTCATATACATACACCCATACCCTCAGCATAACCCTAAGCCTAAGCCGAACCCTATTTCTAACCCTCACACTCACCCTTACCGTAAACCTAATCCTAAATGTAACCCTAACCCTAACATTAATCCTCAACCTAACCCTCACCCTAACCCCAACACTAACCCTAACCCTAACCCTAACGCTCACCCTAATCCTCCCCATAACCCTAACTCTAACCCTAAACCTCACCCTCATCCTAACCATAACCCTAACCCTAAACCTCACCCTAAACCTGATCCTAACCCTCACCCTCACCCTCACCCTCACTGTAACTCTAACCCTAACCCTAATCCTAACACTGAACCTTACCCTAACCCTAACCCTAACCCTAACCCTCACCCTAAACCTAACCCTCACCCTCACCGTAACCCTAATCCTAACCCTAAACATCACCCTAACCCTAACAATAACCCTCACTCTCACTCTAGCCCTCACCATAAACCTAATTGTAACCCTAAACCTCATCCAAACCCTAACCCTAAGCCTAACCCTAACCATCAACCTAACCGTAATCCTAATTCTAACCCTCAACCTTAACCCTAAACCTGAACCTACCCTAACCCTAAACTTAACCCTCACCCTAAACCTAACCCTCATCATAACCCTAACCCTCACCCTAACCCTAACCCTAACACTAAACCTAACCCTAAAACTAAACCGTATCCCTCACCCTAAACCTAACTCTAAACCTAAAACTCATCCTCACTCTAACCCTAACCCTAATCCTAAACCTCACCCTCACCCTAGCCTCACTCTAACCCTAATGCTAAATTTAACCCTCATCCTAACCCTCACCCTAACCCTAAACCTAACCCTCACGCTAATCCTAACCCTCACCCTTAACCTCACCGTTAGCCTACCCGAAGCCTACCCCTAAACCACCCACTCACCGTAACCTAACCATTACCCTAACCCTCAACCTAACCGTAACCCTCACCCTCAACCTCACCCTTAGCCTAACCCTAAGACTAACCCTAAACCTAACCCTAACCCACAAACTCACCCTCAGCCTAAACCTAATCCTAACCCTAACCATAAACCTAACCCTAACCCTCACCCCCACCCTAGCCTTCACCTTAACCCTAATCCTAACCCTAATCCAAACTCTAACCATACCCCTAACCCTAAACCTCACCCTAAACCTAACCCTAACCCTCACCCTCACTGTAAGGGTAAACCTAACCCTAACACTAACAATAACCCTAAAACTAACTGTAACCCTCACCCTAACCATAACACTCACCCTAACCCTAACCCTCCCCCTAACACTTACCCTCACCCTTACAGTAAGCCTAACCCTAACACTAACCCTCACACTAATCTTAACACTCAACCTAACTCTAAACCTCACACTAACCCTAATCCTAACCCTCACCCTCACCCTAGCCCTCAAGCTAACCCTAATTGTAACCCTAACCCTCACCCTAACCCTCACAGTATCCTAACCTTAATTCTCAATCTAACCCTCACCCTCACCCTAACCCAAACCATAACCCTTGCCCTAACCCTCACCCTAACCTTCAAACATACCCTTTTCTTAACTCTCAGCCTCAGCCTAATCCTCACCTTTCCACTTACCATCACCCTCACGCTAAACCTAACCCTAACCCTAACCCTCATCCTAATCCTCACCCTAAGCTTAACCCTAACCATCAACCTAACCCTATTCCTCACTCTCAACCTCACCCTCAGACCAATCCTAATCCTAAGCCTAAACCTAACCCTAACCCTCACCCTAACCCTAACCCTCACCCGAATCCTAACACTAACTCTCACCCTAACCCTAACCCTAACCCTACTCGTAAACCCCACCCTAAAATTAACCCTAACCCGCACGGGCACCTTCACCCTCACTGTAACTCTAACCCTAACACTATCAATAACACTAAACCTATCCCGAACCATCACACTTACACTAACCCTAACTGTCACCCTCACCCAACCCTAACTCTAACCCTAAACCTCACTCTCACCCTCAGCATAACCCTAAGCCTAACCATAACCCTAACCCTAACCATAACCCTAATCCTCACATTTACCCCAAAACTTACCCTAATCCTAATCCTAACCCTAAGCCTAACAGTCAAACTCACCCTAACCATCAACCTAACCCTAACTCTAACACTAACCCTAACCATAACCCTCACAATCAGCCTCAACCTAACCTTAAATCTAACCCTAAACCACACCCTCACCCTAAAACTAACCCTAACTCTAAGCTAAACCTCACCCTAACCCTAACCCTAAATATCACCCTCACTCTAGCCCTCACCCTAACACTAATCCTAACCGTAACACTCACCCTAACAGTAAACCTAACCCTAAACCTCACCCTAATTGTAAACCTTACCCTAACGCTCACCCTAACCCTAAATTTAACCCGAACCCTAACTCTCAACCTAACCCTAAACCTAACACTCATCCTAACCCTCAACCTCACCCTCACCCTCACCCTCAGGCTAAGGCTAAGCCTATCCCTAACTGTAACCCTAACCCTTACACTCAGCCGAAACTTAACCCAAAACATAATCCTAAACCTAACACTAACCCTCACCCTCACGCTAACCATAACCATAAACCTAACCCTAACCCTAAACTTAACCCTAGCGCTCAACCACAGCCTCATCCTAACCCTAACTCTAACAATAAATCTTACCCTCACCCTAACCTCAACCCTAACCCTAACCCTAGACCGCACCCTAACTCTAATTCTAACCCTAACCCTCATCTTAACCCTCCCACTAACCCTAAACTTAACCCTCACCCTAACCCTAACCCTCACCCTCAACTTCACCCTCAGCCTAACCCTAAGCCTAAACCTAAACCTAACCCTAACACACACACTCAGCCTCACCCTAACCCTAATTCTAACCCTATCCCTAATCCTAACGCTCCCCCTAAATCTCACTGTAACCCTAACCCCAACACTATCCCTAACCCTAACCCTCAACCTAACTCTCACTCTAACCCTAACTCTAACCCTAAACCTCACCCTCAGCCTAAACCTAACACTAACCCTAAACCAAACACTAAACCTCACCCTAACCCTCACCCTCACCCTCATGATAACCAAAACCCTAAACCTAACCCTAACAATAATCCTAACCCTAATCCTAACCCTCACCCTAACCAAATCCATCACCCTAACCCAAACCCTAACCCTAACACATACACTCTCCCTAACACTAACCCTAACCCTAACCCTAACACTCACACTAACGCTAACCCTAACCCTAAACCTAAACCTCAACCTAAACCTAACCCTCACCCTAACCCT
Organism: Dipodomys merriami; assembly: GCF_024711535.1. Lineage (NCBI taxonomy): Eukaryota > Metazoa > Chordata > Mammalia > Rodentia > Heteromyidae > Dipodomys > Dipodomys merriami. The sequence goes on from NW_027206257.1 coordinate 3,788,627, forward strand.
AATACTAACACTAACACTAAACCTCACCCTAATCCTCCCTCTAACGCTAAATCTAACACTAAACCTCAACCTCACCCTCACCCTAACCCTAACCCTAAACCTCACCCTAACCATAAACCTCACCCTAAACCTAACCCTCAACATAACACTTCCCCTCACCCTAACACTAACCCTAAACCCAACACTCACCCTCACAATAACTGTAACCCTCACCCTAATCCTAATCCTCACCCTAACCCTAACTCTAACCCTAAACCTCACCCTCACCCTAGCCCTCATCCCAACCCTAACCCTAACCCTCATCCTAACCCTCCCCCTAACCTTAAACTTAACCCTCACTGTAACCTTAACCCTCACCCTCAACCTCACCCTCAGCCTAAACCTAAGCCTAACCCTAAACCTAACCCTAACACACACACTCACCCTCACCCTAACCCTAATACTAACCCTATCCTTAACCCTGACACTCCCCCTAAATCTCACCCTAACCCTAACCCTAACACTATCCCTAAACCTAACCTCAACCTAACCCTCACTCTAACCCTAACTCTAACCCTAAACCTCACCCTCAGCCTAAAACTAACACTAACCCTAACCCAAACACTAAACCTCACCCTAACCCTAAAACTCATCCTAACCCTCATGATAACCAAAAGCCTTAACCTAACCCTAACAATAATCCTAACTCTAATTCTAACCCTCACCCTCACCCTAAAGTTAAACCTAAACCTAACCGTAACCCTAAACCTCACCCTCACCCTAGCCCTCACCCTAACCCTAAACCTAACCCTAATCATCATCCTAACCCTCACCCTAACACTAATCCTAAACCTCACCCTCACACTCACCCTAACCCTAATCCTAACCCTAACCCTCAACCTAACCCTAACCCTCACCCTCACATAATCCTTACACTAAGCCTCAACCTAACACTAAACTTAACCCAAACACTAACTCTCACCCTAAACCTTACCCTAACCCTCACCCTAACCCTAACCCTCACCCTCAGCCTCACCCTGAGCCTAACCCTAACCCTAACCCTAAAACTAACACTAACCCTCACACTAACCCTAACCCTAACCCTAAACCTCACCGTAACCCTAATCCTAACACTAACTCTAACCCTAAACCTAATCCTAACCCTAAACCTAACCCGTATCCTCAGCCTCACACTCACCCTAACCCAAACACTAACCCTAAACCTCACCTTCACCCTAACCCTAACCCTAACCCTAAAGCCCACTCTAACCCTAACCCTAATCCTCACCCGAACCCACAACCTCACCATAACTCAAACCCTGACCCTAACAATAACACTAACCCTAACCCTAACCATCACCCGAACCCTAACCCTCACCCCCACCCTCATCCTCAGCCTAACCCTAAGCCTAACCGTAAACCTCAGAATAACCAATACTGAAACCCTAACCATAATCCTAACCCTAACCCTAACCCTAAGCATAACCCAAAACCTAACCCTCATCCTCAGTTTCACCTTCACCCTAACACAAACCCTAACCCTAACTCTCACCCTAAACCTAAGCCTAATCCTAACCCTAACCCTAACCATAACCATAACCCTCAAACTAACCCTAATCCTCAGCTTCACCCTCACCCTAACCCAAAACCAAACGCGAATCCTCACGGTAACCCTAAGCCTAACCCAAACCCTAACCCTAACCTTCACACTCACTCTACCCTAACCCTAATCCTAAACCTAACAGTATCCCTAAACCTAAACCTCACCCTAGCCCTGACCCTAACCATAATCCTAACCCTAACCCTCACCCTATCCTTAACTCTAACCCTAAACCTCAACCTCAACCTAACCCTAACTCTAACCCTAACCCTAACACTAAACCTCACCCTAACACTAACCCTAACCCTCACCATAACCCTAAACCTCATCCTCACCCTCACCGTCAGCCTAACCCTAAGCCTAAACCTAAACTTATCCCTAACAAACACTCACCCTCACTCTAACACTAATCCTAACCCTAATCCTAACCCTAACGCTAACCCTCCCCCTAACTCTCACCCTAGCCCTAACCTTAACACGAACACTAACCCTAAACCTCAACTTAACCCTCACCCTAACCCCAACTGTAAACCTAAGCCAAACCCTAAACCTCACCCTTACCCTAACCCTAACCCTCATCTTCACCCTCACCTTAACCGTAACAATAAACCTAAACCTAACAATAACCCTAAACCTTTTCCTAAAACTTACCCTAACCATAACCCTCACCCTAACCCAAACCATCACCCTCAAACTTACTCTCACCCTAACACTAACCCTAATCCTAACACTAACCCTCACACCAACCCAAAACCTAACCCTAACCCTAAACGTCAGCTTAACCCTAACCCTCACCCTCAACCTAGCCGTCAACCTAACCCTAACCCTCATCCTCACTGTAAACCTCACACTAAACCTAACACTAATCCTCAATCTATCCCTCACCCTCACCCTAACCCTAACACTAACCCTAACCCTCACACTCACCTTAGCCCATAACCAAACCCTAAGCCTAAGCCTAACCCTCACCCTAACCCTCATTCTAACCCTAACCCAAACACTCACCTTAACTATAACCCTCACCCTTAACCTCACCCTAACTCTAATCCTAAAACTAACCCTAACCCTCCCCTTAATTCTCACCCTAACCCTAACCTTAACACGAACACGAAACCTAACCCTCAACATAAACCTCACCCTAAACCTAACTCTACTCTAAACCTCACCCTCACCCTAAACATAACTCTAACACTAATCCAAACCCTAAAACTCACCGTAACCCTAACCCTAAACCTCAATGTAACCTTCACACTAACCCTTACCCTAACCTTAAACCTAACCCTCACCCTAACCCTAATCCTCACTCTTAAATTCACCCTAACCCTAACCCTAAGCCTAACCCTAAAACTAACCCTAACCCACACACTCACCCTCAACCTAACCCTAACCCAAACCTTCAACCTGACCCTAACGCTCACCCTCAACCTCATCCTTAGCCTAACCCGATGCCTAACCCTAAACCTAACCCTAAACCACACACTCACCCTCACCATAACCCTAATCCTAACCCTAAACCTAACCCTAACCCTAACCCTCAACCTCACCCTACACTTCACCCTAACACTAATCCTAACCCTAACCCAAACTCAAACCATAACCCTAAACCTAAACCTCACCCTAAACCTAAACCTAACCCTCACCATCACTGTAAGGGTAACCCTAACCCTAACCCTAACAATAACTGTAATCCTTACCCTAACCCTAACCCTAACCCTAAAACTTACCCTTATCTTAACCCTCAGCCTCATACTAATCTTCACCTTTACACTTACCATCACCCTAACGCTAACCCTCACCCTAAACTTAACCCTCATCCTAACCCTCACCCTAACCGTAACCCTAACCATCACCCTAAACATATCCCTCACCCTCAACCTCACCCTCAGACTAACCCTAAGCCTAAGCCTAAACCTAACCCTAACCCTAAATCTCACCTTAGCCCTCACCCTAACCATAATCCTAACCCTAACCCTCACCCTAACCCTAACCCTAACCCTACCCATAAACCCCTCCCTAACCCTAACGCTAACCCTCACCCGCACACTCACCCTCACCGTAACTCTGACCCTAACCCTATCAATAACACTAACCCTAACCTGAACCATCACCCTAACTCTAACCCTAACCCTCACCTTCATGCTCGGACTAAGCCTAAACCTAAGCCTAAGCCTAAGCCTAACCCTAACCATCACCCTAACCCTACCCTAACACAAACCCTAACTCTAATTCTAAACCTCACTCTCACCCTAACACTAATTCTAACCCTAACCCTAAACCAAAACTTCATCCAAACTCTAACCCTAACACTCACCCTCACCCTCAGCCTAAACCTAAGCCTAACATTAACCATAACATTAACCCTAACCCTAACCCTCAAACTCACCCTCACCCTAAACCTAACTCTACCCCTAAACCTCACCATCACCCTAACCCTAAACCTAACACTAAACCTCACCCTAAACCTAACCCTAACCCTCACCCTAAACCTAAACCTCACACTCACCCTCACGCTCAGCCTAAACCTAAGGCTAACCCTAACCCTAACCCTAACACTCACAGTCACCCTAACCCTAATCCTAAACCTAACCCTAGCCCTAACCCTCATCCTCACCCTAACCCTCACGGTAACACTAACACTAAAACTAAAACTAACCCTCACACTCAGCCTCACCCTAACCATAATTAGAACACTAAACCTCACCCATACCCTAACCCTAACATTAACCCTAATACTAACCCTAACCCTAACCCACCCAAAATCTCACCCTAACCCTAACACTAACCCTAACCCTAAAACTCAACCTAACCATGACCCTAACCCTAACTCTATTCCTAAAGCTTACCCTCACCCTAACCCTCACTCTAACCCTAACCCAAACACTAAACCTCACCCTAACTCTAACCCTAAACCTCACACTCATCCTCACAGTAATCGTAAGCCTAAAAATAACCCTAACAATAACCCTAAAGCTAATGCTAACCCTCACCCTAACCAGAACCCTCACCCTAACCCAAAACCTCACCCTAACACTTACCCTCACCCTAACCCTAACCCTAATCCTAACACTAACACTAACCCTCACATTAACCCTAAGCCTAAACCTAACCCTCACCCTCTCCCTAACCCTAACACTAACCCTATTTCTAACCCTTAACCTAACCCTCCCCCTAACCCTATATCTAACCCTAAACCTCACACTAATCCTAACCATAAGCCTAAGCCTAAACCTAACTCTAAATGTAACCCTAATCCTCATCCTCACCCTCACCCTATCCCAAACCCTAACCCTAACCAACACCCTCACCCTCAGCCTAACCCTAAGCCTAACCTTAAACCTAACCCTAACCATCACCTTAACCATATCCCTAAGCCTAACCCTGAACCAAACCCTAATCCTCATCCTCCCTCTCACCCTAACCCAAACCCTAACCCTCACCCTAAACCTAAGCCTAACATTAACCCTAACCCTCATATTAACTCTCAGCCTAGCCCTCACGCTAACCCTAATCCTAACCCTAAACCTTACCCTGAACCTCAGCCTAACCCTCACCCTCACTCTAACCATAACACTAACACTATTCCTAACCGTTAATCTAACCCTCCCCCTAACCTTATATCTAACCCTAAACCTCACGATAACCCTACCCCTATGCCTAAGCCTAACCCTAACGCTAACCCTCACCCTAACCCTAGCCCTAACACTAACCCTAAACCTCACTCTCACCCTCAGCCTCACCCTAAACCTAACTCTAAACCGAAACCTCCCCCTCAACCTAACCCTAACCTTCACGCTCACCGAAAACGTAACCTTAACCCTAACACTAACCCTAACAATAAACCTAACCCTAACCCTCAATCTAACCATAACCCACACCCTAACCCTAAACCTCACCCTAACACTTACCCTCACCCTAACACTAACCTTCACACTAACCATAACCCTCACCCTAAACCTAAACCTCACCCTAACCCTAATCCTCACCCTCACCCTAGCCCTCACCCTAACCCTGATTATAATCCTCATCCTCACCCTAACCCTAACCCTCATCCTCACACTAAGCCTCACCCTAACCCTAACTCTAATCCTCAATCTAACCCTCACCCTAACCCTAACCCTAACCCTTACCATAACCCTACACTTAACCCTAACCCACACCCTTAACTTAAACCTCATCCTCAGCCTAAACCTCACGTTTAACCTTACAATCATCCTCAACCTAACCCTCCCCCTAACCCTAAAACTCATCCTAACCCTCACCCTAACTGGAAAACTAAACATCACCCTAACACTAACCCTCACCCTCAACCACAAGCTCAGGCTAAACCTTAGCCTAAGCCTAACCCTTACCTTAAACCTCACCCTCTCCCTAGCTCTCACCCTAACCCTAATCCTAACCCTAACCCTCATCCTAACCCTCACCCTAACCCTAAACCTAACCATTACCCTAACCCTAATCCTCACGCCCACACTCACCCTCTCAGCCTAACCCTAAGCTGAAACCTAACCCTAACACTCACACTCACCCTCAACCTAACCCTAATCCTAAACCTAAAACTACCCCTAATGCTTAACCTCAACCTAACCCTCACCCTAACCTTAACCCTAACACTAACCCTAAACCTAAACCACAAACTAAGCCTCTCCCTAAAACTAAATCTAACCATAAACCTCACCCTCACCCTAACCCTAATCCTACCCCTAACCCTAAACCTCACCCTAACCCTAACCCTCACCCTCACCCTCACCCTCACTTTAACTCTATCTCTAAGCCTAACAGTAACACTAATCCTAAACCTCAACCTAACCCTAAGCCTAATCCTAACACACACCCTCACCCTAACCCTAATCCTAACCATGACCCTAACCCTCACCCTCAACATAACCTTAACCCTCATCAAAACCCTCACCCTAACCCCAAATCTCACCCTAGCACTAACCCTAACCCTCAGCCTCACCCTAGCCCTCACCAGAACACTAATCCTAACCCTAAGTCTACTCCTAACCATAAACCTAACACTAACCCACACCATAACCCTAAACCTAATCCTAACCCTCAAACTAATCCTAACCCTCACACTCACCGTAACCCTAACCCTAACCCTCACCCAAACCCTAAACTTAACCCGAACCCTAACTCTCACCCTCACCCTAACCCTAAACCTCATCCTAACCCTCACCCTCACCCTCAACCTCATCCTCAGCCTAACCCTAAGCCTAAACCTAACCCTAACCCTCACATTTGTCCTAACCCTTACCCTAATCCTAATCCTAACCCTAAGCCTAACCCTCACCCTCACCCTAATCCTCACCCTAAACCTAACTCTAACACTAACCCTAACCATAACCCTCACAATCAGCCTCAACCTTAGCCTAAATCTAACCCTAAACCTCACCCTCACCCTAAACCTAACCATAACCCTAATCCTAAAACTCACAAAAATCCTAACCCTAAACCTCACCCTCTACCTAGCCCTCACCCTAACCCTAATCCTAACCCTAACCCTCATCCTAACCCTCACCCTAACACTAACCCTAACCCTCACAATCACCATCACCCTAACCCTAACCCTAACCCTAATGCTCAACCTAACTCTAACCCTCACCCTCACCATAACCTTTAACCTAACCCTCACCCTAACCCTAAATTTAACCCGAACCCTAACTCTCACCCTAACCCTAAACCTAACCCTCACCCTAACCCTAACCCTCACCCTAACACTCACCTTCAGCCTAAGCCGAAGCCTAATCCTAACCCTAACCCTCACACTCACCCTAAGCTTAACCCTAAACCTAATCTTAAACCTAAGCCTAACCCTCACCCACACACTAACCCACAACCTATCCCTAACTCTAAGACTAACCCTAAGCCCAACGCTCACAATCACCCTCAACCTAACCATAACTCTAACCCTAAACCTCACCCTCACCCTAATGTTAACCCTAAACCTAACCTTAACCCTAAACCTCACCCTCAACCTCAACCTCAGCCTAACCCTAAACCTAACCCTAACACGAACACTCACCCTCACCCTAACCCTAATCCTATCCCTATCCCTAAACCTAACCCTCCCCTAAACTCTCACCCTAACCCTAATCCTAAACCTAACCCTAACCCTTAACCTCAACTGAACCCTCACCCTAACCTTAACCCTAACACTAACCCTAACCCTTCCAGAAACTAACACTCCCCCTAACCCTAAATCTAAACCTAAGCCTCACCCTCACCCTAACCCTAATCCTAACCCTAAACCTAACCCTCATTCTTACCCTCAGTGTAACTCTATCCATAACCCTAACAATTACACTAAACCTAATCCTAAACCTAATGCTAACCCTAACCCTAACCCTATTTCTAACACTCACCCTCACCCTAACCATAATCCTAACCCTAACCATCACCGGAACCCTAACCCTCACCCTCACTGTAACACTAAACCTCATCCAAACCCTCACCCTTACCCTAACCCTAACATTTAACCTCACCCTAACACTAACCCTAAACCTCACCCTCACCCTAGCCCTCACCTTAACCTTAATCCTCATCCTAACCCTCACCCTAACCCTAACCCTAACCCTCACCCTAACCCTAAACCTAACTCAAACCCTCCAGCTAACCCTAACCCTCATGTTCACGGTAACCCTAAAATAAACCTCACGCTAACTCTAAACTTAACCCGAACACTATCACTCACCCTAAACCTAACCCTAACACACATCCTAACCCTAACCTTCACTCTCACCCTCAGCATAACCCTAAGCCTAACCATAACCCTAAGCCTCACACGCAACCTAAACCTTACCCTAATCTTAATCCTAACCCTAAGCTTAACCCTCACTCTCACCCTAACCCTAAATTTAACACTAACCTTAACCCTGACCCTCACAATCAGCCTCACCCTAACACTAACTCTAAACCTAAACCTCAACCTCACATTAACACTAACCCTAACCCTAAGCAAAACCTCACCGTAACCCTAACCCTAAACCTCACCCTCACGCTAGCACTTACCCTAACCCTAATCCTAACCCTAAACCTAATCCTAACCCTCACCCTAACAATAAACCTAAGCCTAATCCTCACCCTCAGGGTAAACCTTACCTTAAAACTCACCCTGACCCTAAACTTTAATTGAACCCTATCTCTCACACTAACCCTAACCCTAACCCTCACCCTAACCCTAACCCTCAACTTCAACCAAACCCTCAGCCTAAGAATAAGCCTAACAGTAACTGTAACCCTAACACTTACACTCAGCCTAACGTTAAGCCTAATCCTAATCCTAAACCTAACCCTAAGCCTCACCCTCACCCTAACTCTCACCTTAACCCTAACCCTAACCCTAACCCTCACCCTCAGCCTCATCCTAACCCTAACTCTAACCCTAAATCTCAACCTCACCCTAACCCTAACCCTAAACCTAACCCTAAACCTCAGCCTAAACCTAATCCTAAACCTCACCCTAACCCTAGCCCTCACCCTAACCCTAATCTTAACCCTAACCCTCATCCTAACCCTCCCCCTAACCCTAACCTTAACTCTCACCCTAACCCTAAACCTCACCCTCAACCTCACCCTCAGCCTAACCCTAAGCCTAACCCTAAACATAACCCTAAAACACACACTCACCCTTACCCTAACCCTAATCCTAAACCTATCCTTAACCCAAACGCTCCCCCTAAATCTCACCCTATCCCTAACCCTAACACTAACCCTAACCCTAACCTTCAACCTAACCCTCATTCTAACCCTATCTCTTACCCTAAACCTCACCCTCAGCCTAAACCTAACAATAAACCTAACCCAAACCCTAAACCTCAACCTAACCCTAACCTTAACCTTCACCCTCACCATAACAGAAAACCTAAACCTAACCCTAACAATAATTCTAACCCTAATCCTAAACCTCACTCTAACCATAACACTCACCCTAACCCAAAACCTCACCCTAACCCTTACCCTCACCCTAACACTAACCCTAACACTAAACCTCACACTAACCCTAACCATAACCCTAACCCTAAAACTCAACCTAAACCTCAACCTCACCCTAACACTAACCCTAACACTAAACCTCACCCTAACCCTCCCCCTAAACCTAAATCTAAACCTAAACCTCACGCTCACCTTCACCCTAACCCTAAACCTAAACCTCACCCTAACCATAACCCTCACCCTAACCATAACCCTCAACATAACACTTCCGCTCACCCTAACACTAACCCTAAACCTAACACTCACCCACACACTAACTCTAACCCTCAACCTCATCTTAACCCTCACCCTAATCCTAACACTAACCCTAACCCTCACCCTCACCCTAGCCCTCACCCTAACCCTAATTCTAACCTTCATGCTCACCCAAACCCTAACCCTCATCCTCACCCTAAACCTCACACTAACCCTAACCCTAATCCTCAATCTAACCCTCACCATAACCCTAACCCTAAACCTTACCCTAACCCTAAATCTAACCCTAACACTCACCCTTATTTTAACCCTCAGCCTCAGCCTAAACCTCACTTTTACCCTTACCATCATCCTCACCCTAACCCTCCCCCTAAACCTAAACCTCATCCTAACCCTCACCCTAACCGTAAACCAAAATATCACCCTAACCTTAAACTTCACCATCAACCTCACCCTCAGCCTAACCCTAAGCCTAAGCCTAAGCCTAACCCTCACACTCACCCTCACCCTAACCCTAATCCTAACCCTAACCCTAAACCTAACCCTTAACCTCAACCTAACCCTCACCCTAACCTTAACCCTAACACTAACCCTAACCCTAAAACATGAACTAACCCTCCCCCTAACCCTGAATCTAAGCCTAAACCTCACCCTCACCCTAACCCTAATCCTAACCCTAACCCTAAACCTCACCCTAAACCTAACACTAACCCTCCCCCTCCCCCTCACCCTCACTGTAACTCTAACCCTAACACTAACAATAACACTAACTCTAACCCTAACGCTCACCCTAACACTAACCCTATCCCTAAACGTCAACCTAACCCTCACCCTCACCCAAACCCTAATACTAAACCTAACACTAACCCTCACCCTAACCCTCCACCTATCCCTAACTCTAACCATAAAACTTACCCTCACCCTACCCTAAATCTAACCATAAACCTCACCATAAACCTCACCCTACCCTCATCCTCACCCTCACCCTCAACCTCAACCTCACTGTAACTCTAAACCAAACCTTAAAAATAAGACTCACAATAATCCTAAACCTAACCCTAACCCTAACCATAACCATAACCCAAACCCTGAGCCTCACACTTCCCGCAAACTTAACCCTAACCATACCATACATTAACAATAACCCTAACCATAATTCTAACCCTAACCCTAACCCTAACCCTCACCCTAACCCTAAGCCTAACCCTTACCCTACTCTTCACCCTAACACTAATCCTAACATTAACCCTCATCCTAACCCACAGCCTAACTTTAAACATAACCCTCACCCTAACTCTAACCCTCTTAACTTCACCCTTAGCCTAACCCTAAGCCTAATCCTAAACCCCACCCTAATCCACACACTCACCCTCAACCTAACCCTAACCCTAACCCTCACCCTAACACTAACCCTCACCCTCAACCTCACCCTGAGCCTAACCCTAACCCTAACCCTAACCCACACACTCACCCTCACCATAACCCTAATCCTAACCCTAACCCTAACCCTAACCCTAAAACTCACCCTCACCCTAGCCTTCACCCTAACACTAATCCTAAACCTAACCCAAACTCTAACCATAACCCTAACCCTAAACCTCACCCTAAACCTAATCCTAACTCTCACCCTCACTGTAAGTGTAAACCTAACCCTAAACGTAACAATAACTGTAACCCTTACGCTAACCCTCACCCTAAAGCTAACACTTACCCTTAACTTAAACCTCGGCCTCAGCCTAATCATCACCTTTACACTTACCATCACCCTACGCTAACCCTCACCCTAACTCTAACACTCATCCTAACCCTCACCCTAATCGTAACCCTAACCATCACCCTAACCCTATCCCTGATCCTCAACCTCACCCTCAGACTAACCCTAAGAATAAGCCTAAATCTAAACCTAATCCTCAAACTCACCCTAGCCCTCACCCTAACCATAGTCCTAACTCTAACCCTCAACCTAACCCTAAACCTAACCCTCACCCACACCCTCATCCTCACCGTAACTCTAACCCTAACCCTATCAATAACACTAACCCTAACCCGAACCATCACCCTAACCTTAACCCTAACCCTCACCCTCATGCTCAGACTAAGCCTAAGACTAAGCCTAAGCCTAACCCTAACCCTCACCCTAACCCTCAACCTTACACTAACCCTAACTCTAACCCTAAACCTCACTCTCACCCTAACACTAATTCTAAACCTAATCCTAAACCTAAATCTCATCCTAACCCTAACCTAACACTCACCCTCAGCCTCAGCTGAAACGTAAGCCTAACATTAACCCTAACCCTAACCCTTACACTCACCCTCACCCTAAACCTAACTCTACCCCTAAACCTCACCCTCACCCTAACCCTAAACCTAACACTAAACCTCACCCTAACCCTAAAGCTAACCCTCACACTAAACCTAACCCTCACCCTCACCCTCACGCTCAGCCTAAACCTAAGGCTAAGCCTAACCCTAACCCTAATACTCACACTCATCCTAACCCTAACCCTAATCCTAATCCTAACCCTAGCCCTAACCCTCATCCTCACCCTAACACTCACCGTAACTCTAACATAAACCTAAAATTAACCCTCACACTCAGCCTCACCCTAACCCTAATTCTAACACTGAACCGCACCCAGACCCTAACCCTAATGCTAACCCTAAACATAACCCTAACCCTAACCCCCCCAACTCTCACCCTAACCCTAACACTAACCCTAACCCTAAACGTCAACCTAACCTCACCCTAACCCTAACTCTATCCCTAAATCTCACCCTCACCCTAACCCTCACTCTAACCCTAACCCAAACACTAAACCTCACCATAACCCTAACCCCAAAACTCAAACTCACCCTCACAGTAATCGTAACCCTAAACCTAACCCTAACAATAACCCTAAAGCTAATCCTAACCCTCACCCTAACCATAACCCTCAGCCAAAACCAAACCCTCAACCTTAAACTTACCCTCACCCTAACACTAACCCTAACATTAACACTAACCCTCACACTAACCCTAACCCTAAACCTAAACTTAAACCTCAATCTAAACCTCACCCTCACCCTAACCCTAACACTAACCCTATTCCTAACCCTTACCCTAGACCTTCTGCTAAACCTATATCTAAACCTAAACCTCACGCTAACCCTAAGCCCAAGGGTAAGCCTAACCGTAACCCTAACCCTAAATGTAACCCTAATCCTCAGCCTCACCCTTACCCTAACCCAAACCCTAACCCTAACCAACACCCTCACCCTCAGCGTAACCCTAAACCTAACCCTAAACCTAAACCTAACCATCACCTTAAACCTAACACTAACCCTAACCCTAACCCTTAACCAAACCCTAATCCTCAGCCTCCCTCTCACCCTAACCCAAACACTAAATCTAACCCTCACACTCACACTTAACCTAAACCTAATCCTCAACCTAACCCTATCCCTAAACCTAACCCTCACATTAACCTTCAGCCTAGCCCTCACCCTCACCCTAATGCTAATCCTAAAACTTATGCTAACCCTCAGGTAAACCCTAACCCTAACCCTCACCCTAACCCTAAACCTCAACGTAAGCCTCAACCTAACCCTAACTCTATAGCTAACCTTAACCCTCACCCTCACTGTCACCGTAACTGTAACCCAAAACCTAAGCCTAAAAATAACCCTAACCCTCACCCTCACCCTAACACTAATCATAAACCTAAAACTACCCCTAACCCTTAACGTCAACCTAATGCTCACCCTAACCTTAACGCTAACACTAACCCTAACCCTAACCCACGAAATAACCCTCCCCCAACTCTAAATATAACCATAAACCTGACACTCACCCTAACCCTAATCCTAACCCTAACCCTAAACCTCACCCTAACACTAACCCTAAGCCTCACCCTCACCCTCACCCTCAATTTAACTCTAACTCTAACCCTAACAATAAGACTAATCCCAAACCTAAATCTAACCCTAAGCCTAACCCTAACCCTAATCCTAAAACACACCCTCACCCTAACCCTAATCCTAACCATTACCCTAACACTCACCATCACCATAACCTTAACCCTCATCCAAACAATCACCCTAACCCTAATCTTAACCCTAATTCTCCTCCTAACCCTCAACCTAAACCTAACACTAACCCTGAACCTAACCCTCAAAATCAGCTTCAACCTAACCCTAACTCAAGCCCTAAACCTCACCCTCACCCTAAACCTAACCATAACCCTAACCCTAAAACTCACCACAACCCTAACCCTAAAGCTCACTCTCCCCCTAGCCCTCACCCTAACAATAATCCCAACCCTAAGCCTCATCCTAAACCTCATCCTATCACTAACCCTAACCCTCATCCTTACCATCACCCTAAGCCTAACCCAAACTCTCAAACTAACTCTAAACCTCACCCTCACCATAACCCTTACCCTAACCCTTACCCTAACCCTAAATTTAACCCTAACCCTAACGCTCACCCTAAACCTAACCCTAACCCTCAGCCTAACCCTAATCCTCACCATCACCCTCAGCCTCAGCCCAAGCCTAAGCCTAATCCTAACCTTAACCCTAACCCTCACACTCACCCTAAGCCTAACCCTAATCCTAATCCAAACCCTAAGCCTAAACCGACACTCAACCTAAACCTAACACTAACCCTAACCCTAACCCTAACCCTTGCCTAATCCTCAACCCCAACCTCACCCTCAACCTAACCCTAAGCCTAACCCTAACACTAACCCTAACCCTCATCATAACCCAAACCCTAACCTTAACCATAACCCTAACCGAAACACTAAACCTAACCCCAAACCTAAACCTAACCCTTACCCTAACCGTAACCCTAATCCTCAACCTCAATGTCACCGTAACCCAAACAATAACCCTAACCCTCACCCTAACCCTAAGCCTAACCCTAACTCTAACCCTCACACTCACCCTCACCCGAACCCTAATCCTAAACCTAAACCTATCCCTAAACCTAACCCTCACATTAACCCTCACACTAGCCCTCAAACTGACCCGAATCCTAACCCTAAACCTCATCCTAAACCTCACCCTAACCCTAACCTTAACCCTCACACTAACCCTAACCATGAACCTAAACCTCACCCTAACCCTAAACTGAATCCTCACCCTCACCCTTACTCTCAACTTAACTCTAACCCTAAACATAACAATAACCCTAAACCTAAACCTAACCCTAACCAACACACTCACCGTAACTCTAAACCTAAACATAACACTAAAACTCACCCTAATCCTCAACCTCACCTTCACCCTAACTCAAACCCTAATCCTCACCCAAACCCTCACCCTCAGCCTAACCCTAAGCCTAAACCAAACCCTAACCCTAACCATCACCTTAACCCTAACCCTAACCCAAACGCTAACCATGAGCCAAAACCTAATCCTCAGCTTCACCCTCACCCTAACCCAAACCCTAACCTAACCCTCACCCTAACCCTAAACCTAACCCTAAACCTAACCCTCACACTCACCCTCACCATAACCATAATATTAAACCTAACCCTATCCCTAAACCTATCCTTCACATTAACCCTCAGCATAGCCCTCATGCTAACCCTAAACCTTATCCTAACCTTCAACCTAACCCTACCCCTAAACCTCACCCTCACCTTCAGCCTCACTTTAACTCTAACTCGAACCCTAACAATAACACTAATCCTAAACCTAAACGTAACCCTAACCCTAAACCTAAACCTAATCCTACCACACACCCTCACCCTAACCCTAATCCTAACCATAGCACTAACCCTCACCCTAAACCTCACACTAACCCTAACACTAATCCTCAATCTAACCCTTACCCTCACCCTACACCCTAACCCTCACCCTTACCCTAACACTAACCCTAACCATAACCATAATCATAACCCTCAACCTCAGCCTCACATTCAAAGCAAACATAACCCAAACCAAAACACTAACAATAACCCTAACCCTCACCCTAATCCTAATCCTACCCCTACCCCTAAACCTCACCCTAGCCCACACCCTAAACCTAAGCCTAAGCCTAGCCCTCACCCTAACTCTCACTCTAACCCTAACCCCAAACCTCAACCGAAACCTAAACCTGAACCTCACCCTCAGCATAACTCTAATCCTAACATGAACCCTAACCTTAACCCTCACACACACAGTCACCTTAACCCTAGACCTAAACCTAACCTTAACCCTAACCCTCACCCTCACCCAAAACCTCACCCTAACCCTAAACATAACCCTCACCCTCAGCCTCACATTCATAGCAAACTTAACCCAAACCATAACACTAACAATAACCCTAACCCTCACCCTCAACCTAACCCTAACCCTAAACCTAAACCTAAACCTAACCCTAACCCTAACCCTAAACCTAAACCTGACCCTAACCCTTATCCTAACCCTCACCCTCACCCTCACAGTAACCATAAACCTAACCCTAACCCTTACAATAACCCTAACCCTAACCCTATACCTCATCCTAACCATATCCTTCACCCTAACCCTAACCCACACCCTAAAGCTTATCCTCACCTTAACCCTAACCCTCACACTCACCCTAAACCTCACCCTAATCCTAATCCTAACCCTAAGCCTAACCCTCACCCTCACCCTAACCCTCACCCTAAACCTAACTCTAACACTAACTCTAACCCTAAACCTCCCCCTCCCCCCACCATAACCCTAACCCTAACCCTAAACATCACCCAAACCCTAACCCTAAACCTCACCCTCACCCTAGCCCTCACCCTAATCCTAATCCTAACACTAAACCTCACTCTAACCCTAACATTAATCTTAAACCTAACCCTAAACCTAACCCTCACCCTCACCCTAACACTCACCCTAACACTAACCCTCACCCTCACTCTCATCCTAACAATAACTGTAACCCTAAACCCCACCCTCATCCTAATACTCACCCTAAACCTAAACCTCCCCCCTACCCTAAACCTAAACCTCACCCTCAACCTAGCACTCACCCTAACCCTAATCCTAACCCTAACCCTCACCCTAATGCTAATGCTCACACTCAACCTCACACTCAGCGTAACCCTAAGCCTAACCCTAAACCTAACCCTAACACAAATATTCACCCTCACCTTTACTCTAATCCTAACCCTAAACCTAAGCCTCCCCCTAATTCTCACCCTAACCCTAACCCTAACACTAACACTACCCCTAACCCTCAACCTAACCCTCACCCTAACCCTAAACTTCACCCTCACCCTAAACCTAACTCTAACACTAACCCAAACCCTAAACTTCACCATAAAACTAACCCCTACCCTCACCCTCAGCCTAAAACTAAACCTGACCCTTACAATAACCCTAACACTTATCCTAACCCTCACCCTAACCATAACGATCACCCTAACCCCAAACCTCACCTAACACTTACCCTCACCCTAAAACTAAGCCTAACCCTAACACTAACCCTCACACTAACCCTAACCCTAAGCCTAACCCTAAACCTCACCGTAACCCTAACCCTAACCCTAAAGAGAATTAACCCTAACCCTAAGTCTAACCCTAATCCTCAGCCTCACCCTAACCCTAACCGAAACACTAACCCTAAACCTCACCCTAACCCTAAGCCTATATCTAACCCTAAACCTCACCCTCAGCCTAACCCTAACCCTGACCCTAACCCTAAACCCCAACCTATCCCTAACCCGCACCATCAACCTCAACATAACTCTAACCCAAACCCTAACCCTAACCCTAACCATCACTTTAACCCTAATCCTCACCCCCATCCTCAGCCTCAGCCTAACCCTAAGCCTAACCATAACTCTCAGACTAACCCTCACAGAAACCCTAACCCTAACACTAACCCTAACCCTAAACCTAACCCTAACCCTAAACCTAACCCTCATTATCAGCTTCACCCCCACCCTAACCTAAACTCTAACCCGAACACTCACCCTAACCCTAAGCCCAACCCTAACCGTAACACTAATCCTAACACTAACCCTCACACTAACCCTCACCCTAATGCTAATTCTAAACCTAAACCTCACCCTCACACTAACCCTAACCCTCACCTTCACCCTCACCCTCTGCCTAATATTAAACCTAAACCTAACCCTAACCCTAACCCTAACAAGAAGAGTAACCCTCACCCTAACCGTCACCCTAACCCTAACCCTAACACTCACACTCACCATACCCATAACCAAACCCTAAGCCTAAGCCTAACCCTCACCCTAACCCTCACTCTAATCCTAACCCCAACACTCACCTTAACCATAACCCTCACCCTCACCCTAACTCTATTCCTAACCCTAACCCTAACTCTAACCCTCCCCTTAACTCGCACCCTAACGCTAACCTTAACAGTAACACTAACCCTAACCCTCAACCTAACCCTCACCCTAATCCTAACTCTAACCTAAACCTCACCCTGACCCTAAACCCAACTCTAACATTAACCCAAACCCTAAACCTCACTCTAACCATAACCCTAAACCTAATCCTCACCCTCACCGTAACCGCAACCCTAAACCTAACAATAAGAATAAACTTAACAGTATTCCTAACCCTCAACCTAACACTTACCCTCACCCTAACACTAACCCTAAACTTCAGCCTAACCCTCTCCCTAACCCTATATGTAACCCTCAACCTCACACTCACCCTAAACCTAACCCTATACCCCACATTAACCCTAACCCTAACAATCACCCTTGTGCTCGGCCTCAGCCTAAGCCTAAGACTAAGACAAACACTAACCCTAAACATCACCCTAACCCCAACAATAAAACTAAACCTAACTCTAACCCTAAACCTCACCCTCACCCTAACCCTAATTCTAAACCTAACCCTAAACCTAAACCTCATCCTAACCCTAACCCTCACCCTCACCCTCACCCTCACCCTCACCGTAACTGTAACCCTAACCCTAACCCTAACAATAACCCTAACCCTAACCCTAACAGTCATAATAAGCATAACCTTCACCGTAACCCTAACCCTCACTGTAACCCTAACCCTCACCCTAACACTTACCCTCACCCTAACACTAACACTCACCCTAACACTAACCCTCACACTAACCCTAACCATCACCCTAACCCTAAACTTCACCCTAACCCTAACCCTCAACCTCAACCTAGCTCTCAACCTAACCCTAACCCTCATCCTCACCCTAAACTTCACACTAACCCTAACAGTAATCCTCAATCTCAACCTCACCATCACCCTAACCCTAACACTCACCCTTACCGTAAACCTCACCCTCAGCCTAACACTCGCCTTTACCCTTACCATCACCCTCACACTAACCCTCAACATAAAACTAATCCTCATCATAACCCTAACCCTAACGGTAACCCCAACCATCACCCTAACCCTAACCCTCACCCTCACCCTCAGCCTCAGCCTAAACCTAAGCCTAAGCCTTGGCCTAACCCTAAACCTCACCCTCACCCTAACCCTAACCCTCTTCCTAACCCTTAACCTAACCATAAACCTAACCATCTTTCTAAACCTAATCCTCATTCCCACCCATACCCTCAGCCTAACCCTAAACCTAAGCCGAACCCTAACCTTAACCCTCACACTCACCCTCACCAAAAACCTAATCCTAAACCTAAACCTAACCCTAACATTAAAACTTAGTCTAACACTCACCCTAACTCTAACCCTAAACCTAAACCTAATGCTCACCCTAACCCTCCCACTAACCCTAACTCTAACCCTAAACGTCACCCTCACCCTAACCATAACCCTAACCCTAAACCTCACCCTAAACCTGATCCTTACCCTCACCCTCACCCTCACCCTTACTGTAACTCTAACCCTAACCCTAATCCTAACCCTCACCCTCACCCTAATCATAACCCAAACCCTCACCCTTAACCTAACCCTCACACTCACTGTAACCCTAACCCAAACCCTAAACCTCACCATAACCCTAACAATAACCCCCAACCTCACCCTAGCACTCACCCGAAACCTAATTTTAACCTTAAACCTCATCCAAAACCTCGCCTAACCCTAACCATAACCCTAACTCTAATCCTAAACCTGACCCTCACCCTAACCCTCACGCTAAACCTAAAACTCACCCTAACCCTAAGCCTAATCCTAACAATAAACCTAACCCTAACCCACACACTCACCCTCAACCTAACCCTAACCCTAACCCTCACCCTAACCCTAACCCTCATCCTCAACCTCATCCTTAGCCTAACCCTAAGCCTAACCCTAAACCTAAACCTAACACACACCCTCACCCTCACCCTAATGTTAATCCTAACCCTAACCTTAACCCTCACCCTCACCCTAGCCTTCACCCTAACCCGAATCCTAAACCTAACTCAAACTCTAACCATAACCCTAACCCTAAACCTCACCCTAAACCTAACCCTTACCCTCACCCTCACTGTAAGGGTAACCCTAATCTTAACCCTAACAATAACCGTAAACTTAACTCTTACCCTCACCCTAACCATAACAATCACCCTAAACCTAACCCTCATCCTAACACTTACCCTCAACCTTATCTTAACCCTAAGCCTCAGCCTAATCCTGACCTTTATGCTTACCATCACCCTCACCGTAACCCTCACCCTAGTCCTAACCCTAATCCTTACCCTCACCCTCACCATAACCCTAACCATCACTCTAAACTTATTCTTCACCCTCAACCTCACCCTCAGACTAACCCTAACCCTATCCTTACCCATAAACCCAACCCTAACCCTAAACTTAACCCTCACCCGCACCCTCACCCTCACCGTAACTCTAACCCTAACCCTATCAATAACAGTAAACCTAACCCGAACCATCACCCTAAACCTAATCCTAACCCTCACCCTCATGCTCAGACTAAGCCTAAGCCTAAGCCTAACCCTAAACCTAACTCTCAACCTTACCCTATCCCTAACCCTAACCCTAACTCTAACCCTAAATCTCACTCTCACCCTAACACTAATTCTAACCCTAACCCTAACCTAAACCTCATCCTAACCTTAACCCTAAGACTCACCCTCACCCTCAGCCTTAACCTATGCTTAACATTAACCCTAAACCTAACCCTCACACTCACCCTCACCCTAAACCTAACTCTAACCCTAAAGCTCACCATCACCCTAACCCTAAATCCAATACTAAACCTCACCCTAACCCTAACCCTAACCTCACCCCAAACCTAACCCTCACCCTCACCCTCAGACTAAACCTAAGGATAACCCTAACCCTAAACCTAACCCTCACACTCACCCTAACCCTAAACCTAATCCTAATTCTAACCCTAGCCCTAAACCTCACCCTCACCGCAACCCTCACCCTAACCCTAAATCTAACCCTGAATCTAACCCTCACACTCAGCCTCACACTAACCCTAATTCTAACACTAAACCTCACCCACACCATAACCCTAACGCTAACCCTAACCCTAAACCTAACACTAACCCTAACCACAAACCTCAACCTAACCCTCAGCCTAACCCTAACTCTATCCCTAATCCTCACCCTCAACCTAACCTTCACTCTAACCCTAACCCAAACACTAAACCTTACCCTAACCCTAAACCTAACCCTCACACTCACCCTCACCGTAACCGTAACCCTAAACCTAACCCTAACAATAACCCTAAAGCTAATCCTAACCCTCAACCTAACCATAACCCTCACCCTAACCCAAACACTTGCCCTAACACTTACCCTCACGCTAACACTAACCCTAACCCTAACACTAACCCTCACACTATCCATAACCCTAACCATTAGCCTAAACCTCAACCTAACCCTCACCCTCACCCTAACCCTAACACTAACCGTATTCCTAAACCTTGTCCTAACCCTCCCCCTAACCCTATATCTAACCCTAAACCTCACGCTAACCCTAAACCTAAGCCTAAGCCTAACACTAAACCTAACCCTAACCCTAAACATAACGTTAATCCACAGCCTGACCCTCACCCTAACCCAAACACTAACCCTAACCCACACCCTCATCCTCAGCCTAACCCTAAACCTAACCCTAACACTAACACATCACCTTAAACCTAACCCTAAACCTAACACTAAAACTGAACCAAACCCTAATCCTCAGCCTTAGCAATACCCTAACCCAAACCCTAACCCTAACCCTCACCCTAACACTAAGCCTGACCCTAAATCAAACCCTCACACTCACCCTCACCCTAACCCTAATCCTAATCCTAATGGTATCCCTAAACTTTACCCTCACTTTAACCCTCATGCTAGCCCTCAACCTAACCCTAATAATAACCCTAAAACTTATCGTAACCCTCAACATAACCCTAACCCTCACACTAACCCTCACCCTCACCCTAACCCTAACACTAACACTAACCCAAACCCTAACCCTCAACCTCAGCCTCATCCTAACCCTAACTCTAACCCTAAAACTCCTCCTCCCCCTAACCCTAACCTTCATGCTCATCGAAAAAGTAACCGTAACCCTAACCCTAACAATAACCCTAACCCTAACCCTCACCCTAAGCATAATCCTCACCCTAACCCTAACCCTCACCCTAACACTTACCCTCACTCTAACCCTAACCATAACCCTAACACTAACCCTCACACTAATCCTAACCCTCACCCCAATCCTAAACCTCACCCTAACCCTAAAACTCAACCTCACCCTAGCCCTCACCCTAACCCTAATTCTAACCCTCACCCTCAACCTAGCCTTCAACCTAACCCTAACCCTCTTCCTCACCCTAGCTCTCACCCTAACACTAATTCTAACCCTCAGGCTCAACCTAACCCTAATCCTCATCCTCACCCTAAACCTCACACTAACCCTAAACCTAATCCTCAATCTAACCCTCACCATAACCCTAACCCTAACCCTTACCCTAACCCTAAACCTAGCCCTAACCCTCGTCCTTATCTTAACCCTCAACCTCAGCCTAAACCTCAACTTTACCCTTACCATCATCTTCAACCTAAACCTCACCCTAACCCTAAACCTCATCCTAACGAACACCATAAACTTAAATTTAACCATCACCCTAATCCTAACCCTCAAACTCAACCTCACACTCAGCCTAAGCCTAAGCCTAAACCTAACCCTAAACTTTATCCTAAACCTCACACTGACCCTCAAAGTAACCCTAACCATCACCATCACCAAAATCCTTACCCTAACCATCAATCTAACCCTAAGCTTAATCCAATCCCTAACTCTCAACCTAACGTTAACCCGAACCCTAACCCGAACCCTCACCCGAACTCTCACCCTCAGCCTAACCCTAAGCCTAAGCCTAACCGTAACCCTAAACATTACCCTCAACCTAACCATCACCATAACCCTAACCCTAATCCTAACACTAAACCTCACCCTAAACCTAACCTTAATCCTAATCCTAACCCTAACCCTAACCCTCACCCTCACCCTAACCCTCACCTTAACCCTAACCCTAACACTAACCCTAACCCTATCGCTCACCTCAGTCTCATCCTAACCCTAACTGTAACCCTAAACCTCATCCTCATCCTAACACTCACCCTGAACCTAAACTTCATGTAACCCTAAACCTAAACCTTACCCTAGACCTAGCCCTCACACTAACCCTAACCCTAACCCTAACCCTAATCCTAACCCTCCCCCTAACCCTAACCCTAAACCTCACCCTAACCCTCACCCTAATGTTAACCCTCACCCTCAACCTCACCCTCAGCCTAACCCTAAGCCTAACCCTAAACCTAACCCTAACACACACACTCACCCTCAGCCTAAACCTAAGTGTATACCTAAAACTAACCCTAACTCTCACCCTCAGTCTCCCCCTAACCCTAATTCTATCCCTAAACATCACCATCAGGCTAACCCTAACTCTAATTCTAACCCTAACCCTAAACCTCACCCTAACTCTAATCCTAACCCTAACACTAAACCTCACCCTCACCCTAAACCTAACCCTCACCCTCAACCTCATCCTCAGTCTAACCCTAAGCCTAAGCCTAACCCTTACCCTAACCCTCACCCTCACCCTAGCCTCACCCTAAACTGAATCCTAACCCTAAACCTCATCCTAACCCTCAAACTAAACCTAAACCTAACCATCACCATAACCCTAATTCTCACCCCCCCTCACCCTAAGCCTAAGCCTAACACTAACCATCACACTCACCCTCACCCTAAACCTAATCCTAACCATAACCCTAACCCTAAACCTAAACCTCAACCTAACCTACACCCTAACCTTAAGCCTAACACTAAACCTAACCCTAACCCTCGTCCTAACCCAACAAGGAACCCTAAATCTAACCCCAAACCTCATCCTCACCCTAACCCTAATACTAACCCTAACAATATCACTAATCCTAACGAGAAACAGAACCCTAATGCTAAATCTAACCCTAATTCTAACAATCACCCTCACGCTAACACTAATCCTAACCCAAACCCTCAACCGAACCCTAACCCTCACCCTCACTGTAACCCTAAACCTCATCCTAACCCTCACCTTAACCCTGACCCTAAACCTAAACCTTACCCTAAAACTAACCATAACCCTCAACCTCACCCTAGCCCTCACTCTAACCCTAATCCTAACCCTAATGCTCACCCTAACCCTAAACTTAACCGAACCCTAACTCTCACCCTAACCTTATCCCTAAGCCTCACCCTAACCCTAACCCTCACCCTCACCCTCAACCTCAGCCTAACCCTACGGCTAAGCCTAAACCTAACCCTAACTGTCACACTCACACTAACCCATATCCTAATCCTAATCCTAACCCTAAGTCTTAACCTCACCCTATCCCTAACCCTAACCCTAACCCTAACTCTCTCCCTAACCCTAAACCTAACCCTCACCCTAAGCCTAACCCTCACCCTCACCTTCATCCTCAGCCTAACCCTAAGCTTAAGCTTAACCCAAACTGTAAACCTCAGCCTCACCCTAACCCTAACCCTCACCCTAAAGCTTACCCTAAACCTAACGCTAAACTTCACCCCCACCCTAGCCCTCACCCTAACCCGAATCCTAACCCTAACCCTCGTCCTAACCCTCCCCAAAACCCTAACCCAATCCCTCACCCTAACCCTAACCCTCACCCAAATCCTCATCCTTAGCCTAACCCTAACCCTAACCCTAACCCTCAACCTAACCCTCCACCTAAACCAAACCCTCAACCTCACCCTAACCCTAACCATCATCCTCAACCTCACCTTCACCCTAAACATAACCCTAACCCTCACATTAACCCTAACCCTAACCCTCACTCTCAGCCTCACCCTAACACTAACTCTAACCCTAAACCTCACCCTCTCACTAACACTAACCCTAACCTGAAATCTAAACCTCATCATAACCCTAACCTTCAACCTCAACCTCACCTTACCCCTTACACCAAACCTAATCCTAACCCTAACCCTAATCCTATCCCTTACCCTAACACTAACCCTTACCCTCCCTCTAAATCTCATCCTCAGCCTAATCCTCACGTTTACCCTTACCTTCACCCCCACCCTAACTTTCACCCTAACCCTAACCCTAACCCTAACCCTAACTCTACCCCTAAACCTCACCCTCAGGCTAACCTTAACTCTAATCCTATCCCTAACACTAAACCACACCCTAACCCTAACCCTAACCCTCACCCTCACCCTAGCCTCACCCTAAACCGAATCCTAACCCTAACCCTCATCCTAACCCTCACATTAACCTAAACCTAAGCATCACCATAACCCTAATTCTCACCCCCCTGCACCCTCAGCCTAACCCTATGCCTAAGCTTAACCCTAACCATCACACTCACCCTCACCCTAACCCTAATCCTAACCCTAACCCTAACCTTAACCCTAAACCTCAACCTAACCATCACCCTAACCTTAAGCTTAACAGTAACCCTAACCCTAACCCTCGTCCTATCCCAACAACTAACCCTAAATCTAACTTAAAACCTCAAATTCACCCTAACCCTAATACTAACCCTAACCCTAACAATATCACTAATCCTAACGATAAACATAACCCTATTGCTAAACCTAAACCTAATTCTAACTATCACACTCACCCTAACCCTAATCATAACCCTAACCCTCACCCTAACTCTAACCCTAAACCTAAACCTTACCCTAACACTAACCCTAACCCTAAGCCTCACCCTAGCCCTCAACCTAAACCGAATCCTAACCCTAATGCTCACCCTAACCCTAAATTTAACGGAACCCTAACTCTCACCCTAACCCTAACCCTAAGCCGCACCCTAAACCTAGCCCTCACCCTCACCCTAAACCTCAGCCGAAACCTAAGGCTAAGCCTAACCCTAACCCTGTCACACTAACCCTAACCCATATCATAATCCTAATCCTAATCCTAAACCTTAACCTCACCCTCACCCTAAACCTCACCCTAATCCTAACGCTCATGCTCACCCTAAACCTAACCCTCACCCTCAACGTCACCCTCAGCCTAACCCTAAGCCTAAGCTTAACCCTAACTCTAAATCTTAGCCTCACCCTAACCCTAACCCTAACCCTAAAGCTTCCGCTACACCTAAACCTAAACCTCACCCTCACCCTAACCCTCACCCTAACCCTAATCCTCACCCTCACCCTCATCCTAACCCTCCTCAAAACAATAAAACATTCCCTCAACCTAAACCTAACCCTCACCCACATCCTCATCCTTTGCGTAACCCAAACCCTAACCCTGACCTCAACCTAACCTTCCACCTAAACCAAACCCTCAACCTCACCCTAATCCTAACCCTCATCCTCAAACTCACCTTCACCCTAAACCTAACCCTAACCCTCACACTAACCCTAAAGCTAACCTCACTCTCAGGCTCACCCAAACCCTAACTCTAACCCTAAATCTCACCCTCTCACTTAACCTAACCCTATCCCAAGCCCAAAACTTCACAATAACCCTAACCCTAAACCTCACCCTCACCTTAGACCTTACACCAAACCTAATCCTAACCCTAACCCTAATCCTATCCCTTACCCTAACACTAACCCTTACCCTCCCTCTAAATCTCAACCTAACCCTAACCCTAACACTAACCCTAACCCTAACCCTCAACCTAACCCTCACCCTAACCCTGACTCTAACCCTAAACCTCACCCTCACCCTAACCCTAACTCTAACCCTAACACAGACCCTAAACCTCACGCTAACCCTAACTCTAACCCTCACCCTCAGCCTCACTCTTGCCCTCACCCTAACCCTAAACCTAACCCTAACCCTAACCCTAACCCTAACCCTAAACCTCACCCTAACACTAACCTAACATTCACCCTCACCCTAGCCCTCAACCTAACCCTAATCCTAACCCTAATCCTCACTCTAACCCTCATCCTAACTCTAACCCTAAACCTCACCCTAACCCTAACCCTAACCCTAACCCTCAAACTAACCCTAACACTCATGCACAATTTAAGCCTAATCCTAAACCTCACCCTAAACCTAAAATAACCGGAACCCTAACTCTCACCCTAACCCTAACCCTAACCCATACACTAACCCTAACCCTCACCCTCACTCTCAGTGTAATCCTAAGCCTAAACCTAACCCTAACCCTAACCCTCACACTCACACTAACCCTTACCCTAATCCTAAACCTAACCCTCACCCTCAACCTCAACCTCACCTTAACCCTAACTCTAACCCTAGAACTCATCCTCAACCTAACCCTAACCCTAACCCTAGCCCTCACCCTAACCCTAATCCTAACCCTAACCCTCATCCTAACCTTCCCCATAACCCTAACCCTAACCCTCACCCTAACCCTAACCCTCACCCTCACATTCACCCTCAGCCTAATCCTATGCCTAACCCTAAGCCTACCCCTAAACTTAACCCTAACCCTCACAGTCACCATCAACCTCACCCTCACTGTAACTCTAACCCTAACCCTAACCCTCACCCTAACCCTAACCCTAAACCTCCCCCTAACCCTAACCTTCCCCCTAACTCTATATCTAACCCTAAACCACACCCTCACCCTAACCCTAACACTAACCCTAACCCTAACCCTCACCTGAACCCTCTCCCTAACCCTATATCAAACCCTAAACCTCAACCTCACCCTAACCCTAACACTAACCCTAAACCTAACCCTCACGCTAACCACTTCCATAACCCTATATGTAACCCTAAACCTCACCCTCACCCTAACAGTAACCCTAACCATAACCCTAAACCCCACCCTAACCCTAAACCTAAACCTCAACCGCACCCTCAGCTTCACCATAACACTAACAATAACCCTAACAATAATACTAACCCTAACCCGGACCATCACCCTAACCCTAATCCTCACCCCCAACCTCACCCTCTGCCTAAGCCTAAGTCTAAGCCTAACCCTCACCCTAACCTTTACACTCACCCTCATTGTAACTCTAATCCTAAACCTAACCCTATACCTAACCCTCAACCTCACCCTAACCCTAACACTAACGCTAACCCAAACCTCAACCTAAACCTCCCCCTAAACCTATCTGTAACCCTAAAGCTCACCCTCAACCTAAACCTAACCTTAACCCTAACCCTAAATCCTCAGCCTAACCCTAACCCTCACCCTCACCCTCAACCTCAACATAAGTCTAACCCTAACCCTAAAAATAACACTAACCCTAACCCTAACCATATCAATAACCCTCACCGTCAGCCTCACCCTCACTGGAAACTTGACCCTAACCATAACACTAACATTAACCCTAACCCTAACCCTAACTCTAATCCTCACCCCCACCGTCACCCTCAGCCTAACCCTAACCCTAACCCCAACTCTAATCCTAACCCCCACTGTAACCCTAAAACTACCCCTAACACAAACACTAACCCTAAACCAAACCCTAACCCTAACCCTAAACTTAAACCTAAACCTAACCATAACGGTAAACATAACCTGAAACCTAACTCTCACCCTAACCCTACAACTAACCTTCACCCTAACCCTAACACTCATCCTCACACTCACCTTCATCCTAACCCTAAGCCTAACCATAACCATAACCCTAATCCTCACACACACCCTAACGTTTCCCCTAATCCTAATCCTAACACTAAGCCTAAACCATACCCTCACCCTAACACTCAATCTAACCCTAACTCTAACACTAACCCTAAACCTAACCCTCAACCTCAGCCTCATCCTAACCCTAACTCTAACCCTAAACCTGCCCCTAACCCTAACTCTAACCATCACCCTAAACTTAATTCTCAACCACACCCTCACACTCAGCCTAATCCTAAGCCTAACCCTAACCCTAAACCTAACCCTCACACTCACCCTCACCATAACCCTAATCCTAATCCTAACCCTAACTCTAACCCTAACCCTAAACCTCAACCTATAACCTCACCCTAACCTTAACACTAACACTAACCATAACCCTAACCCTGGACCTAACCCTGTAACTAACCCTAAAACTAACCCTAAACCTCACCCTCACCCTAACCCTAATCCTAATCCTAACTCTAAACCTCCCCGAAACCTTAACCCAAACCCTCACCCTCACCATAACTCTAACCCTAACCCTAAAAATAACACTAGTCCTAACCCTAAACCTAACCATAACCCTAATCCTAATGCTAACACTCACCCTCACCCTAACCCTAATCCTAACACTTACTCTCATCAAAACCCTCACCCTAACAATCACCCTAAACCTAATACTCACCCCCACCCTCACCCTCAGCCTGACCCTAAGCCTAAGCCTAACCCTAAGCCTAACCCTCACACTCCCCCTTACAATAACCCTAAACCTAAACCTAACACTAACCATAACCCTAAACTTCAAAGTAACCCTCACCTAACCTTAACCATAACACTTACTCTAACCCTGGACCTAAGCGTCCCCCTAACGCTAAATCTAACCCTAAAACTCACCCTCACACTAACACAAATCCTAACTCTTACCCTCATCCTAACCCTAATCCTCACACTAAAGGTAACCCTAACCCTCATGCTAACCCTCACTCTAACATTAACCCTAACACTAAACCTTACCCTAACACTAACCCTAATCCTCAAACTCACCCTCGCTCTCACCCTTACCCTAATCATAACCCTAATCCTCATCCTAACCCTCACCCTAACCCTAACTTTAACCCTAATCCTTACCCTAAATCTAACCCTCACCCTAACCCTAAACTTAACCGAACACTAACTCTCACCCTAACCGTAAACCTAAACTCACCCTCACCCTCACCCTCAGCCTAAACCTAAGCATCAGCCTAAACCTAAACCTAACCGTCACACTCACCCTAACCCTTACCCTAAACCTAATCCTAACACTAAGCATAACCCTCACACTCAGTCTAACCCTCACCGTAACCCGAAATCTAACACTAAACCTAACCCTAAACCTCAAGATCAGCCTCACCCTTACCCTAACTCTAACACTAAACCTCACCCTCAGCCTAACCCTAAGCCTAACCCTAAACCTAACCCAAACACACACACTCACCATCACCCTAACCCTAATCCTAACCCTAACCCTAAACCTAAACTTCAACCAACCCCTCACTCTTACTATAAACCTAAACCTCACCCTCACCCTAAACCTAACTCTACCCCTAACCCAAACCATAAACCTCACCCTAACCCTAACCCTAACCCTCAACCTCACCCTCAACATAACCATAAACCTAAATCTATCCCAAACAATAACCCGAACCCTAATCCTAACCCTCAACCTAACCATGACCCTCACCTTAACGCAAACCCTCACCCTAACATTTACCCTCACCCTAACATTAACCCTAACCCTAACACTAACCCTCACACTAACCCTAACCGTAATCTCACCCTAACCCTAACCCTAACCCTAACCCTCAACCAAACCATAAACCTCACGCTCCATGTAACCCTAACCATAACCCACACCCTAAACCTAAACTTAACTTGAACCCTAACTCTCACCCTAACCCTAATACTAACCCTAACCCTCACCCTCACCCTCACCATCAGCGTAACCCTAAGTCTAAACCTAAACCTAACACTAACCCTCACACTCAACCTAGCCCTTACCCTAATCCTTATCCTAACCCTAACGCTAAGCCTCACCCGCAGCCTCACTTTAACAATAATTCTAACCCTAATCCTAACCCTAACTCTCCTCCTAACCCTCCCCATAACCCTAACCCTAAACCTCACCATAACCCTAACCCTCACCCTCATGCTCAGCCTAAACCTAAACCTAAACCTAACCCTAAACCTCACACTCACCCTAATGCTAACCCTAAATATCACCCTCACCCTAACCCTGACCCTCACCCTCACCCTCATCCTAACCCTAAGCCTAACCCTAACCCTTACCCTAATCCTCACACTCACCCTAACCCTAACCCTAATCCTACTCCTAACCCTAACCCAAACCCTCACCCTCAACCTAACCCTCATCTTAAGAATAACCTTAACATTAATCCTAACCCTCAACCTCACCCTCAGCCTCACCCTAAACCTAACTCAAACACTGAACCTAACCCTGAACCTAACCCTAACCCTAACCCTATCCCTAAACCTCATCCTAACCCTAACGCTAACCCTCACCCTCACCCTCACCCTAACACTAACCCTAACACTCACGCTAACTCTAAAACTAACCCTCATAATAACACTAACCATCACCCTAAACCTAAACCCCACCGTAACACTAACCCTAAACCTCACCCTCACTCTAGCTCTCACCCTAACCCTTACCCTCATCCTCAACCTAAACCTCACACTAACCCTAACACTAATCCTCAATCTAACCCTCACCCTCACCCTGACCCTAATGTTAAACCTCACCCTAACCCTAATTCTCACCCATACCTTAACCCTCACCCTCACCCTAAACCTCACCTTTACCCTTACGGTCAAAACCACCCTAACCCTAACCCTAAACCTAACACTCACCCTATACATAACTCTACCCCTAAACCGCACCCTCACTCTAACCCTAACTCTAACCCTAACCCTAACACTAACCCTCACCCTAACCCTAACACTAAACATCACCCTAACCCTAATCCTCACCCCCACACTCACACTCAGCCTAAAACTATGCCTAAGCCTAAGCCTAACCCTAACCCTAACCCACACCCTCACACTCACCCTCACCATAACTCTAACACTAACCCTAACAATAACACTAATCCTAACCCTAAACCTAACCCAAACAATAACCATAACCCTAATGCTAACACTACGCCTCACCCTAACCCTAATCCTAACCCTCTCCGTAACTCTCCCTCTAATCCTATATCTAACCCTCAACCTCATCCTCAACCTAACCCTAAACCTAACCGTAACCATAAACCCCACACTAACCCTAACCCTAAACCTCACCCGCAAACTCACTCACACGGTAAATCAAACCCTAACACTAACAATAACACTAACCCTAACCATCACCCTAACCCTAATCCTCACACCCACCCTCACCCTCAGCCTAACCCTAAGCCTAAGCCTAACCCTCACCCTAACCCTCACACTCAGCCTCACCCTAACCCTAATCCTAAACCTAATCCTATCCCTAAACCTCAAACTAAACCTCACCCTCAACCTAACCCTAACCCTAACCCTAAACCTCACCCTCAGGCGATCCCTAACCTTAACTCTAACCCTAAACCTCACCCAAACCCCAACCCTAACCCTAACCCTAAACCTCACCCTAACCCTAACCCTAAACTTCACCCTCTCCCTAGCCCCAACCCTAACCCTAATCCTAACACTAACCCTCATCCTAACCCTCCCCCTAACCCTAAACCTCACCCTCACCCTAACCCTCAACTTAAGCCTAACCCTAACATTAATCCTAACCCTAACCCTCATGCTCAGCCTCACCCTAAAACTGTCTCTAACCCTAAACCTCAACCTGACACTAACCCTAAATCTAACCCTATCCCTATAATTCATCCTAAACCTAAACCTCACCCTAACCCTAACCTTAAACCTCACCCTCACCCAAGCCCTCACCCTAACACTAATCCTAACTCTACCCCTCATCCTAACCTTCATCAAAACACTAACCCTAACCCTCAGCCTCACCCTCACCCTAACGCTAATCCGAACCCTAACCCTCAACCTAAACCTAACACTGACCCTCACCGTAACTCTTACCCTAATCCTCAAATAACCCGAAATAAAACTCTCACCCTAAACCTAACCCTAACCCTCACCCTAAACCTCATGCTCACCCGAGCCCTCACCCTAACCCTAATCCTAACACTAACCCTCATCCTAACCCTCCCCCTAACCCTTACCATTAACCTCACCCTCACCCTAACCCTCACCCTCAGCCTCACCTTAACTCTACCTCTAACACTAAACCTCATGCTCACCCTAACCCTAAACCTTTACCTCACCCTAATCCTAACCTCAGCCTCTCCCACACCCTCAGCCTAAACCTAACCCTAACCCTCACACTCACCCTAACCCTAACCGTAATCCTATTCCTAACCCTAACCCTAACCCTCACCCTCAACCTAACCCTCACCCTAACCCTATCCCTAACACTAACACTAAACTTAACCCTAACCCTCACCCTCATCCTCACCCGAACCCTAACTCTAACCCTAAACCTCACCCTCACCCTCACCCTAACCCTAACCATAACCCTAACCCTCACCCTAACCCTAACCCTAAACCTCACCCTCACCCTAGCCCTTACCATAAACCTAATCCTAAACCTAACCCTCATACGAAGTCTCCCTCTAACTCTATCCCTCCCCCTCAACCTCCCACTCTGCCTAACCCTAAGCCTAACAATAAACCTAACCCTCACACACAATCAGCCTCACCCTAACCCTAATCCTCATCCCTACCCTCACCTTCAGTCTAACCCTAACAATAACCCTAAACCGCACCCTAACCCTAAACTTCACCTTCACCCTCAACCTAACCGTAACTCTAAGCCTAACCCTAACAATAACACAAACCCTAACCCTAACAATAACCCTAACCATAACTCTCACAATCAGCCTCAGCCTCACCGCAAAATTAACCCTAACCATAACACTAGAAATAAACCTAACACTAGGCCTAACCCTAAGGCTAACTCTAATCCTCAGCCCCACACTCACTCTCAGCCAAACCCTAAGCCTAAACCTAACCCTAACCCTAACCCTCTCCCTCAGCTTCACCTTAACCCTACCTCTAACACTAAACCTCATGCTCAGCCTAACCCTAAACCTAACCCTAAACCTGAACCTCACCCTAACCCTAACCTCACCCTCACCCTCACCCTCAGCCTAACCCTAAATCTAACCATAACCCTCACACTCACCCTAACCCTAACCGTAATCCTAATCCTAAACCTAACCTTAAACCTCACCCTCACCCTAAACCTCATCCTAACCCTAATCGTAAGCCTTACCCTCAAGCGAACCCTAACCCTCACCCTCACCTTAATCCTTACCCTAACCCTCACCCTAACCCTAAACATAACCCGGAACGTATCTCTCAACCTAAAACTAACTCAAACCTAAAACCTCACCCTAAACCTAACGCTAAACCTCACCCTCAACCTAGCCCTCACCCTAACCTTAATCCTAACCTTAACCCTCATCATAACCCTATCCCTAACCCTTAAGCCAACCCTCACCCTAAACCTAACCCTCAACCTCAACCTCACCCTCAGCCTAACCCTAAGCCTAAAGCTAAACCTAACCCTAACACACACAATCACCCTCACACTAATCCAAATCCTAACCCTAACCCTCACCCTCACCCTCACCCTCAGTGTAACCAAAAGCCTGACCCTAACACTAACCCTAACCCTCACACTCACCCTAACCCTTACCCTAATCCTAATCCTACCCCTAACCCTCAGCCTCTCCTTAAACCTAACTCTAATCCTAAAACTCACCCTCACTTTCACCCTATCATTAACCCTAACCCTAAACCTAACCCTAAACCTCACCCTTATCTTAACCCTCACCCTCAGCCTAAAAGTCAACTTTACCCTTACCTTCATCCTCACCATAACCCAAACCCTAAGCCTAACCTCATCCTAACCCTCACCCTAACCTTAAAATTAACCATCATGCTAACACTAACCCTCACACTAACCCTAAGCCTAAGCCTAAGACTTACCCTAAACCTCACCCTCTCCCCAGCCCTCACCCTAACCCTAATCCTAACCATCACCCTAATCCTAATCCTCAACCCCACACTCAAGCTCAGCCTAACCCTAACCCTAAGCCTAACCGTAAACCGAACCCTTACAGTCACCCTCACCCTAACCTTAATTTTAACCTTAACCCTAACCCTAACC
The DNA here is from genome assembly GCF_024711535.1 of Dipodomys merriami. NCBI lineage: Eukaryota > Metazoa > Chordata > Mammalia > Rodentia > Heteromyidae > Dipodomys > Dipodomys merriami. The sequence goes on from NW_027206257.1 coordinate 3,823,600, forward strand.
TTAAAACTCAACCTAACCATCACCCTAAACTTAAACCTAACACTAACCCTAACCCTAACCCTCGAACTAACCCTCCCCCTAATCCTAAATCTAAACCTAAACCTCACTCTCACCCTAACCCTAATCCTAACCCTAACCCTAAACCTCACCCTAAAACTAACCCTAACCCTCACCCTAACCCTCACTGTAACTCTAACCCTAACCCTAACAATAACACTAATCGTAACACTAACCCTAACCCTAACCCTAAGCCAAACCCTAATCCTAACACTCACCCTCACCTAACCCTAATTCTAACCCTAACCCTCAAATTAACCCTAACCCTCACATCACTGTGACCCTAAATCTCATCCAAACCCTCACCCTAACCCTAACCCTAACCCTAAACCTTAACCTAACACAAACCCTATCCCTCAGCCTCAACCTAGCCCTCACCCTAACTCTAATCCGAACCCTAATCCTCATCTTAACCCTCACCCTCACCCTAACCCTTACCCTAACCCTAATACTAACCCAAACCCTAATGGTCAACTTAAACCTAACCCTCACGCTCACCATAAACCTAACCCTAACCCTCACATTAACCCTAACCTTCACCCTCACCCTCACCCTCAGCCTAAACCTAGCCTAACCCTAACCCTAACCCTCACACTCACCCTAACCCTTACCCTAACCCTATAATAACCCTAAGCCAAACCCTCACACTCACCCTAACCCTCACTCTAACCCTAAATCTAAAACTAACCCTAACCCTAACCCTAGCCATAAGCTTCACCCTAACCCTAACTCTAACCCTAAACTTCACCCTCACCCTAACCCTAAACCTGACCCTAAACCTAAACGTCACCCTAACCCTAACCCTAAACCTCACCCTCACACTAGCCCTCCCCCTTACCCTAATCCTAACCCTCATCCTAACCCTCACACTAACACTAACCCTAACCCTCACACTCACCCTCACCCTAACCCTAATCCTAACCCTAACATAAACCTAACCCTCACCCTCACCGTAACCCTTATCCTAACCCTAAACTTAACCCGAACCAAAACCCTCACCCTAAACCTAACCCTAACCCTCACCGTAAACCTAACCTTAAACCTCACCCTCACCCTAGCCCTCACCCTAACCCTATTCCTAAACCTAACCCTCATCCTAACACTCCCTCTAACTCTTACACTAACCATTATCCTAACCCTAAATGTCACCCTCAACCTCACCCTCAGCCTAACCCTAAGCCTACCCCTAAACCTAACCCTAACACACATGCTCACCTTTACCCTAACCCTAATCCTAACCCTAACCTTCACCCTCACCCTCACCATCAGTGTAACCCTAAGCCTAACCCTAACCCTAACCCTAACCCTCATGCTCACACAAACCCTTACCCTAATCCTAATCCTAACCCTAACCCTAAAACTCACCCTCAGCTTCACCTTAACCCTAACTCTAACCTTAACCCTAAACCTCACCCTAAAACTAAACCTAAACCTCACCCTCACACTAGAACTCAACCTAACACTAATCCTAACCCAACCATCATCCTAACGCTCCTCATAACCCTAACCCTAACCCTCACCTTAAACCTAACCCTTACCGTCACAATCAGCCTAACCCTAAGCCTAACCCTAACCCTAACCCTAACTCGCACAGTCACCCTAAACCTAACCCTAAGCCTAAGCGTAACCCTCACCCTAAACCTAACCCTAAACCTAAGCCTAACACTAACCCTAACACTAACGATAACCCTAACCCTCAACTTCAGCCTCACCTTAACCCTAACTCTAACCCTAAACCTCACCCTCAAACTAACCCTAACCCTAAACCTAAACCTCACCCTAACCCTAACACTAAACCTCACCCTCACCCTAGCCCTTACCCTAACCCTAATCCCAACCCTAACCCTCATCCTAATCCTCCCCCTAAACCTAACCCTCACCCTCAACCTATCCCTCAGCCTAACGCTAAGCCTAAACCTAACCCTAACCCTAACACACACACTCACACTCAACATAACCCTAATCCTATCCCTAAGACTAACTCCAATCCTAATCCTCTCCCTATCTCTCACCTAACCCTAAACCTAACACTAACGCAAACCCGAACCCTCAACCTAACCCTCACCCAAACCATAACCCTAACACTAAACCTCACCCTCACTCTAACCGTAACTCTAACCCTAACCCAAACCCTGAACCTCATCTTAACCCTAACCCTAACAATCACCCTCAACCTCACCGCAACCATAACCCTAAACCTAACAATAACAATAACCCTAACCCAAATCCTAACCCTCACCCTAAGACTAACCCTAATCCTAACACTAACCGTCACACTTACCCTAAACCTAACCCTAACCCTAAACCTCAACTTAACCCTCACACTCCACCTAACACTAACACAAACCCTAACCCTAACCCTCATCCTAACCCTATATCTAAACGTAAACCTCACCCTCACCCTAACACTAACCCTAACTCTAAACCCCACCCTAAACCTAACCCTCAACCGCACCCTTACTCTCACCTTAACCCTAACCCTAAACCTAACAATAACTCTAACCCTAATCCTAAACCTCACCCTAACCATAACCCTCACCCTAACCCATACCCTCACCCTAACACTTACTCTCACCGTTAGAGTAAACCTAACGCTAACACTAACCCTCATACTAAGCCTAACCCTAATCCTAACCCTAAACCTCAACCTAACCCTCACCCTCAACCTAACCCTAACACTAACCTTAACCCTAACCCTCACCCTAATCCTCACCTTAACCCTCACCCTAACCCTATATCTAACACTAAACCTCAACCTCACCATAAACCTAACCCTAAACCCCACCCTAACCCTAACCCTCAACCGCACCCTCACCCTCACCGTAACTATAACACTAACCCTAACAATAACACTAACCCTAACCTGAAACATCACCCTAACCCTAATCCTCAATCCCACCCTCACCCTGAGCCTAACCTTAAACCTAAGCCTAACCCTCACACTAACCCTCACACTCACCCTAACCCTAACCCTAATCCTAAACCTAAACCTATCCCAAAACCTCAACCTAATCCTCACCCTCAACCTAACTCTAACACTAACCCTAAACCTGAACCTCATCCTAATCCACCCCGTATCCCTAATTCTAACCCTAAACCTCACCCTCACCCAACCCTAACTCTAACTCTAAACCCCACCCTAAACCTAACCTTCACCCTCACCCTCAACCTCACTGTAACTCTAACCCTAACACTAACAATAACCCTAACCCGAACCCTAACCTTCACCCTAACCATAACCCTCACCCTAACCCTAAACCTAATCCTCAATGTAAACCTCACCCTTACCCTAAACCTAACCCTACCCTAACCCTAATACTAACCCTAACCTTCACCCTTATCTTAATCCTCACCCTCAGCCTGAACCTCCCCTTTACCCTTACCATCATCCTAACCCTAACCCAAACCCTAACCCTAACCTCATCCTAACCCTCAACCTAACGGTAATCCTAACCATCATGCTAACCCTAGCCCACACACTCAACCTCATGCTCAGCCTAACCCTAAGCCTAAGTCTTACCCTAAACCTCACCCTCTCCCCAGCCCTCACCCTAACCCTAATCCTAACCATCACCCTGACCCTAATCCTCAACTCCACCTTCAACCTCAGACTAACCCAAAGCCTAGCCTTAAGCCTAACCCTAACATTAACCCTCACCGTATCCCTAACCCTAACCCTAACCCTAATACTAACCCTAAACCTAAACACAACCCTACACCTAACCCTAAACCTAACCCTAATCCTCAGCCTCAACCTCAGCCTAACCCAAACCCTAACCCTAACGCTCACCCTAACTCTAACCCTAACCCTAACCCTAACCCTGACACTCACCCTTACCCTAACCCTAATCGTAACCCTAACCCTATCCCTAACACTAACCCTCACCCTAAACCTCACCCTAGCACTCACCCTAACGCTAATCCTAACCCTAAACCTCATCATAACCCTCACTCTAACCCTAACCCTAACCCTCACCCAATCCCGAACCCTAACCCTCACCCTCATGCTGGGACTAAGCCTAAGCCTAACCCTAATCCCAACCCTCACCCTAACCCTAACCCTAACCCTTACAGTAACCCTCACTCTCAGACTAACCCTCACCTTTACTCTAACCGTCACCCCCACCCTAATCCGCACCCTAACCCCAACCCTCACCCTAACCCTCACCCTAACCCTAACTCTACCCCTAAACCTCAACCTCACCCTAACCCTAACACTAAACCTCACCCTAACCCTAACCTTCACCCTCACCCTGACCATAACGTAACCCTAACCCTAACACTAACAATAATCCTAAACCGAACCCTAACCCCCACCCTAACCATAACCCTCAAATTAACCCTAAACCTAATCCTCAATATAACCCACACGCTAAAACTAAACCTAAACCTACCCTAACCCTAAACCTAACCCTAACACTCACCCTTATCTTAACCCTCACCCTCAGCCTAAAAGTCACTTTTACCCTTACCATCATCCTCACCCTAACCCACACCCTAACCCTAACCTCATCCTAACCCTCACCCTAACCATAAACTTAACCATCATGCTAACACTAACCCTCACACTCAACCTCATGCTCAGCCTAACCCTTAGCCTAAGCCTAAGACTTACCCTAAACCGCACCCTCTCCCCAGCCCTCACCCTAACCCTAATCCTAACCATCACCCTAACCCTAATCCTCAAACCCACCCTCACCCTCAGCATAAAACTAAGCATAAGCCTAACCGTAAACCTAACCCTCACCCTCACCCTCACCCTCACCCTAACCTTAACCCTAACACTAACCCTAACCCTAAACCTAGACCTAACCCTCCCCCTAACCCTAAATCTAACCCTAAACCTCAATCTCACCCTAACCCTAATCTTAACACTAACCCTAAACCTCACCCTACACCTAACCCTAACCCTCACCCTCACCCTCACTGTAACTCTATCCCTAACCCTAACAATAATACTAATCCTAAACCTAAACCTAACCCTAACCCTAAGCCTAACCCTAATCCTAATACTCACCCTCACCCTAACCCTTATTCTAACCCTAACCCTCAACCTAACCCTTACCCTCACATCACCGTAAACCTAACTCGGATCCAAACCCTCACGCTAACCCTAACCCTAAACCTCAACCTCAACCTAAAACTAACCCTAAACATCACCCTCAACCTAGCCCTCACCCTAACTCTAATCTGAACCCTAATCCTCATATTATCCCTCACCCTCACCCTAACACTAACCCTCAACCTAACCCTATCGCTAACCCTAATGGTCAACCTAAACCTAACCCTCACACTCACCATAACCATAACCCTGACACTCAACCTAACTCTAAACTTAAAGCGAACCCTAACTCTCACCATAACCCAAACCCTAACACTCACCCTAACCCTAACCCTCAGTCTCACCCTCACCCTCAGCCTAAACCTAGGCTAACCCTAACCCTAAGCCTAAGCCTCAACCTCACTGTAACCCTTACCCTAACCCTATACTTATCCAGAACCAAAACTCTTAACCTAACCCTAACACCAACACTCACCCTAACCCTAATCTTAAACCTCACCCTCACCCTAGCCCTCACCCTAACCCTAATACTAACCCTAACCCTCATCCTAACCCTACATCTAACCCTTACCCTAACCCTTACCCTAAACCTAACCTTCACCCTCAACCTCACCCTCAGCCTAACCCTAAGCCTACCCCTAAACCTAACCCTAACACATATGCTCACCTTCACCCTAACCCTAATCCTAACCCTAAGCCTCACCCTCACCCTCACAATCAGTGTAACCCTAAGACAAACCCCAACCCTAACCCTAACCCTCATGCTCACCCTAAACCTTACCCTAATCCTAATCCTAACCCTAAACCTAAACCTCATCCTCAGCCTCACCTTAACCCTAACTCTAACCCTAAACCTAAACCTCACCCTAAACCTAACCCTAAACCTCACACTCACCCTAGCCCTCACCTTAACCCTAATCCTAACCCTAACCATCATCCTAACCCTTCTCATAACACTAACCCTAACCCTCACCCTAACCTTAAACCTAACCCTCACACTCACCCTAACCCTAACCCTAACCCTAAACCTAACACTCACCCTAACCCTCACCCTAAACCTAAACCTAAACCTAACACTAACACTAACCCTAACGATAGCCATAACCCTCACCTTCATCCTCACCCTAACCCTAATTCTAACCCTAAACCTCACCCTCACCCTAACCATAATCCTAACCCTAAACCTCACCCTAACCCTAACACTAAAACTCATGCTCACCCTAGCCCTTACCCTAACCCTAATCCTAACCCTAACCCTCATCCTAACCCTCCCCCAACCCTAAACCTCAACCTCAACCTAACTCTCAGCCTAACCTTAAGCCTAGACCTAAACCTAACCCTAACACACACACTCACCCTCACCCTAATCCTAATCCTATCCCTAAAACTAACCCTAATCCTAACCCTCTCCCTAACTCTCACCTAACCCTAACCCTAACACTAACCCTAACCCTAACCCACAACCTAACCCTCACCCTAACCCTAACCCTAACCCTAAACCTCACCTTCACTCTAACCCTAACTCTAACCCTAAACCAAAACCTAAACCTCACCCTAACCCTAACCCTCACCCTCACCTCAAACATACCCTTAAATCTAACCCTAACAATAACCCTAACCCTAATCCTAACCCTCACCCTAACCATGAACCTCACCCTAACCCATACCATCACACTAACATTAACCCTCACCCTAACCCATATCCTCAATCTAACACTTACCCTCACCCTAAGACTAACCCTAACCCTAACACTAACCCTCACACTAACTCTAACCCTAACCCTAACCCTAAACCTCAACCTAACCCTCACCCTCAAACTAAGCCTAACCCTAACCCTCACCCTAAACCTCACCCTAACACTCACCCTAACCCTATATCTAACCCTAAATTTCACCCTCACCCTCAATCTCACCGCAACCATAACCCTAAACCTAACCCTAACAATAACCCTAAACCTAATCCTAACCCTCACCCAAATACATACCCTGACCCTAACACTTATCCTCACCCTAAAACTAACCCTAACCCTAAACCTAAACCTAAACCTCACCCTAACCCACCCCGTAACCCTAATTCTAACCCTAAACCTCACCCTCACCCTAACCCTAACCCTAACTCTAAACCCCACCCTAAACCTAACCTTCACCCTCACCCTAAACCTCACTATAACTCTCACCCTAACCCTAATATAGAACTAACCCTAACCCTAACCCTAACCATAACCCTCACCCTCAGCCTCACCATCACCTCAAACTTAACACTAATCATAAGACTAAAAATAAACCTAACCCCAAGCCTAACCCTAACCATAACCCTAAACCTCACCCCCAAACTCACCCTCAGCCTAAGCCTAAGCCTAACCCTGACCCTAACCCTAACTCTAACCCACAACTTAACCCTAACACTAACCCTAACCCTAAAACTAACCCTAACTCTAAACATAACACAAAACCTAACCCTAATCCTCAGCCTCTCCGTCACCCTAAACCAAACCCTAGCCCTAACCATCACCCTAAATCTAAGCCTAAACCTAACCCTAACCTAACCCTCACACTCACGCTCACCCTTACCCTAATCCTAAACCTAACCTTAGCCCTAACTCTAATCCTCACTCTAACACTTATCATAGCCCTCACCCTAACCCTAATCCCAACCATAAAACTCATCCTAACCTTCACCCTAACCCTAACCCTAACACTAAACCTCACACTCATGCTCGGCCTAAGCCTAAGCCTAAGCCAAAGCCTAACAATAACCCAAACCCTCACCCTAACCCTAAACCTAACCCTAACCCTCACCCTAACCATAAACCTCACCCTAACCCTAACCTTCACCCTAACACTTACTCCCACCCTAACACTCACCCTAACACTAACACTAACCCGCACACTAACACTAACCCTCACCCTAATCCTGAACCTCACCCTAACCCTAACCCTAAACCTAAGCCTCACCCTCACCCTAGCCCTCACCCTAACCCTAATTCTAACCCTCATCCTGATCCTAACCCTAACCCTCATCCTCACCTTAAACCTCACACTAACCCTAAACCTAATCCTCAATCTAACCCTCACTCTAACCCTAACCATAACACTTACCCTAACTCTAACCCTCACCCTAACCATCCCCCTAACCCTATATCTAACCCTAAAACTCACCCTCAAAGTAATCCTAATACTAACACTAATCCCCACCCTAACCCTAAACATAACACTCACCCCCAACCTCACCCTCACGGTAACTCTAACCCTAACCCTAACAATAACATTAAACCTAAACCGAACCATCACCCTAACCCTCATCCTCACCCCCATCCTCATCCTCAACCGAACCCTAAGCCTAAGCCTAACTCTCACCCTAACCCTCACACTCACACTCACCCTAACCCTAATCCTAAACCTAAACCTATCCCTAAACCTCAAACTAACCCTCACCCTCACCCTAACCATAACACTAACCGTAACCCTAAACCTCAACCTAACCCTCCCCCTAACCCTAACTCTAACCCTAAACCTCACCCTCCACCTAACCCTAACACGAACCCTAACGCTAAACCTCACCCTAACCCTAACCCTCACCTTCACCCTCAACCTCACCATAGATCTAATCCTAACCCTAACAATAACACTAACCCTAACACTAACCCTGAACATAACCCTCATCCTCAGCCACACCCTCACAGCAAACCTAACACTAACAATAAACCTAACCCTAACCCTAACCCTAATCCTCACTCCCACCCTCATCTTCAGCCTAACCCTAAGCCTAATCCTAACCCTAACCCTAACCCTCACCTTAACCCTAACCCTAACCCTAACCCTAAACCTAAACCTAACCCTAACCCTAAACCTAACCCTAATCCTCAGCTTCACGCCCACCCTAACCGAAACCCTAACCCTAAACCTCAGCCTAAACCTAAGCTTAACCTTAACCCTAACCCTCACACTCACCCTCACTCTAACCCTAATCCTAAAACTATCCCTATCCCTAAACCTAACCGTCACCCTAACCCTCACCCTAACCCTAATCCTAACTCTAAACCTCATCCTAACCCACACCCTAATCCTAAACCTAAACCTCACCCTAACCCTAACCCTAACGGTCACATTCATGCTCGGCCTTAGCCTAAGCCTAAGCCTGACCCTAAACCCAACCCTCACCCTAACCCTCACCCTAACACTAACCCTAACTCTAACCGTAAACGTCACTCTCACCCTATCTCTAATTCTAACTCTAACCATAAATCTAAACCTCATCCTAACCCTAAACCTAATCCTCACCCTCAAACTCACTGTAACCCTAACCCTAATCCTAAACCTAACAATAACCCGAACCCTAACCCTAACCCTCAACCTAAACATAACCCTCACCCACACCCTAACCCTCACCCTAACACTTCCCCTCACCCTAACACTAACCCTAACCTTAACACTAACCCTCACACTAACCCTAACCATCACCTTAACCCTAACACTCACCCACACCCTTCCCCAAACCCTAACCCTATCTCTCACTCTACTGTAACCCTCCCCCTCAGCCTAAACCTCACATTTAACATTAACATCACCCCCCTCCCTAAACCTTACCCTAACCCTACTCTAACCCTCACCCTAACCCTAACTCTGCCTCTAAACCTCACCCTCACCCTAACCCTAACTCTAACCCTAACCCTAACACTAAACCTCACCCTTACCCTAATCCTCACCCTAATCATAACCTCCACATTAACCCTAACCCTCTCCCTAACACTCATCCTTACCATAAACATCACACTAACCCTAACCCTAGTCCTTAATCTAACCCTCACCCTAACCCTAACCCTGACCCTTTCCCTAACCCTAAAACTGACCCTATCCCTCACCCTTATCTTAACCTTCACACTCAGCCTAAACCTCACCTTTAACCTTACCATCATCCTCACCCTAAACCTCACCCTAACCTCATTCTAACCCTCATCCAACCCTTAAACCTAACGATCACCTTAATCCTAACCCTCACCCTCAACCTCATGCTCAGCCTAAACCTAATCCTAAGCCTAACCCTTACCCTAACCCTCACCCTCACCCTAGCCCTCACCCTAACACTAATCCTAACCCTAACCCTCATCCTAACCCTCACCCTCACCCTAACCCAAATCCTAACCCTAACCCTAAACCTAACCCTAACCCTCAACCTCACAGTAAACATTACCCAAACCCTCAACCTAACCCTAAACTTAACACTAACCCTAAATATCACCCTAATCCTAACCCAACCCTCACCCTAACCATAACCTAAACCTCACCCTCACCCTCACCGTAACCGTAACCCTAACCCTAACAATAACCCAAAACCTAACCTTAACCCTCACCCTAACCATAACCCTCACCCTAACCCTAAATCTCAAACTAACAGTTATCCTCACCCTAACAATAACCCTAACCCTAACACTAATCCTCACACTAACCCTAACCCTTACCCTAATCCTAAACCTCACCATAATGCTAACCCTAACCCTAACCTTCACAATCACCTTAGCCCTCACCCTAATCCTGATTCTAACCCTCACCTTCACCGTAAACCCAACCCTCATCCTCACCCTAACCTCACACTAAACCTAACACTAATCCTCAATGTAACCCTCAACCTGACCCTAACCCTAACCATTACCCTAACCCTAACCTAACCCTAACCCTCACCTTAACCCAAACCCTCACCCTAACACTTACCCTCACCCTAACACTAACCCTAACCTAACACTAACTCTCACACTAACGCAAATCCTAACCCTAACATTAACCCTCCCCCTAACTCTCCCCATAACCCTATATCTAACGGTAAACCTCACCCTAACCCAAACCCTAACCCTAACCTTAACCCTAAACCCCACCTTAACCTAAACAAAACCCTCACCCTCACCCTCAAACTCACGGTAACCCTAATCCGAGCCCAAACAATAACACTAATCTTATCCCTAACCCTAACCCTAAACAAACCCTCACACTCAGCCTCACCGTCACCGCAAATTTAACCCTAACCATAACAGTAACAATAACCCTAACACTAACCCTAACCCTCACTCTAAACCTCACCCCCACCCTCACCCTCAGCTTAACCCTAAGCCTAAACCTAACCCTAACCCTCACCGTAACCCTAACCTTAAACATAACCCTAATCCTAACCCTAAACCTAAACCTAACACTAACCCTAAAGCTAAACCTAATCCTCAGGCTCAGCCTCACCCTAATCCTAACCCTCACCCTAACCCTAAACCTAATCCTAACCCTAACCCTAACCCTCCCACTCACCCTCACCCTAACCCTAATTGTAAACCTAAACCTATCCCTAACCCTAACCCTCACCCTAACCCTCACCCTAGCCCTAACCCTAACCATAACCCTAATACTAACCCTAAACCTCATCCTATCCCTCACCATAAACCTAAGCCTAACCCTCACCCTAACCCTAACCCTAAACCTCACCCTCATGCTCAGACTAAGACTAAGCCTATCCCTCACCCTAACCTTCACCCCCACCCTATCCAACACTCTAACCCTAATCTTCACCATCACCCTAAACCTAATCCTCACCCCCACCCTCACCCACACCCTAACCCTAAACCTAAGCCTAACCCTAACTGTAACCCTCACACTCACCCTCATCCTAACACTAATCCTAACCATAACCCTAACACTGACCTTAAACCTCACCCAAAATTTCACCCTAAACCTAACCCTCACCCTCAGCCTCAACCTCAAAGTAACTCTAACTCTAAACCTAACAATAACACTAACCCTAACCATAACCCTAACCCTAACCATAACCCTCACCCTCAGCCTCAACCTCACACCAAACTTAACACTAACCAAAAAACTAACAATAACCCTAACCCTAACCTAACCCTAATCCTCAACTTAACCCTAACCCTAAACCTAAACCTAACCCTAACTCTAAGCCTAAACCTAATCTTCAGCCTCACACTCAACCAAAACCCAATACCTAACCCTAACCCTCACCCTAACCCTAAGCCTAACCCTAACCCTAAACCTAACCCTCACACTCTCCCACACCCTAACCCTAATCCTAAACCTAATCCGATCCCTAGCCCTAACCCTCACCCTATGCTTCACCCTAGCCCTCACCCTAACCCTAAATCTAAACCTAGACCTCACCCTCACCCTAACCCTAATCCTAACCCTAGCCCTAAACCTCACCCTAACCCTGACACTCAACCTCACCCTCACCCTCACCCTCACGTTAACTCTAACACTAACACTAACAATAACACTAATCCTAATCCTAAACCTAACCCTAACCCTAACCCTAACCCTGATCCTAATACTCACCCTCACCCTAACACTAATTCTAACCCTAACCCCAAACCTAACCCTAACACTCATATCACCATAACCCTAACCTTCATCCTAACACTCACCCTAACCCTAACCCTAACCTAAACTTCACCCTAACACTAAACCTAACCCGCAACCTCACACTAGCCCTCACACTAACCATAATCCTAACCCTAATCCTCATCCTAAACCTCACACTAACCTTAACACTAACCGTCACATTAATCCTAACCCTCAACCTAACCCTAAATCTCATGCTCGCTGTAAGCCTAACCCTAACCCTCACCTTAACCCTAAACTTAATGCGAATCCTAACTCTCCCCCTAATCCTCACCCTAACCCTAACCCTCACTCTCACCCTCACCCTCAGCCTAACCCTAAGCCTAACCCTAACCTTAACCCTAACCCTCACCCTCACCCTAACCCTCAACCTAACCTTAAATCGAACACTCACCCTAACCCTAACCCTCCCCCTCAGCCTCACCGTAACCCTAACTCTAAACCTAAACCTCATACTCACCCTAACCCTAACCCTAACCCTAAACCTCATCCTAACCCTAACCCTAAACCTTACCCTCACTATAGCCCTCACCCTAACCCTAATCCTAAAACAAATCCTCAACCTAACCCTCATCATAAGTTTAACCCTCACACTCAACCTCACCCTAACCTTAAACCTAACCCTCAAACTAACCCTAAACCTCACCCTCAGCATAACCCTTACCCTAACCCTCACCCTAACCCTAAACGTAACCTGAACCCTAACCCTCACCCTAACCCTAACTCTCCCCCTCAACCTCCCCCTCAGCCTAACCCTAAGCCCAACCCTAAACCTGACCCTAACAATCACACTCACCCTCACCCTAACTCTAATCCTAACACTAACCCTAACCCTAACCCGCACCCTAACTCTCACCGTAAACCTAACCCGAACACTAACACTAACCCTAACCCTCAAACTAACCCTCACCAGAACACTAATTCTAACCCTAAACCTCACCCTCACCATAAACCTAACTCTAACCCTAACCCAAACCCTAAAACTCACAATAAACCTATCCCTCAACTGCTCCCTCACCCTCACCGTAACTCTAAACCTAACCCTAACAATAACACTAACCCTAACCCGAACTATCACCCTAACCCTAATCCTCACCCCCTCCCTCACCCTCAGCCTAAACATAACCCTTACACTAACCCTCACCCTAACCCTAATCCTAACCCTAAACCTATCCCTAACCTCATCCTAACCCTCACCCTCATCCTAACTCTAACACTAACACTAACCCTAAACCTCACCCCCTAACCCACCTCCTAACCCTAACTCTAACCCTAAACCTCACCCTCACTCTAAACCTAATCCTAACCCTGAACCTCACCCTAAACCTCACCCTAACCCTCACCCTCACCCTCACCCTCAACCTCACCGTAACTCTAACCCTAACCCAAACAATAACACTAACCCTAACCCTAACCCTAAGTATAACCATAACCCTCACCATCAGCCTCACACTCACCGCAAACTTAACCCTAAATATAACACTAACAATAACCCTAACCGTAAACCTCACCCTAACCAAAACCCACACCCTAACACCCTAAACTTAACACTAACCCTAACCCTAACACTAACCCTCACACTAACCCTAAACCTAACCATAACCCTAAACCTCAACCTAACCCTCAACCTCACCCTAACCCTTACACTAACACTAAACGTAACCCTCACCCTAACCATACCCCTAACCCTATATCTAACCATAAACCTCACCCTCACACTAACCCTAACCCTAAAACTTAACCCCAACCTAATCCTAACCCTAAACCTCACCCGCAACCTCACCCTCACCATAACTCTAACCCTAACCCTAACAATAACCCTAAACCTAACTTTAACCCTAAGCCTAACCTTAACTCTTACCCTAATTCTAATCCTAACCCTAAACCTAACCCTCACCATCATCCTAACCCTCACCCTAACCCTAACTCTAACCCTAAATCTCACCTTCAACGTAACCCTAACCCTAACCTTAACCCTCAACCTAACCCTCACCCTAACCATACCCCTAACCCTATATCTAACCCTAAACCTCACCCTCACATTAACACTAACCCTAACACTTAACCCTACCCTAACACTAACCCTAAACCTCACCCGCAACCTCACCTTCACCATAACTCTAACCCTAACCCTAACAATAACCCTAATCCTAACCCTAACCCTTACCCTAATTCTAATCCTAACCATAAACCTAACCCTCACCATCATCCTAACTCTCACCCTAACCCTAACTCTAACACTAACCCTAACCATAACCCTCACATTCAGCCTCACCCTAATCCTAACTCTAACCCTAAACCTCACCTTCAACATAACCCAAACCTAAACTTAACCCTCAACCTCACCCTAACCCTAAACCTAAACCTCACCCTCACAATACCCCTCACCCTAACCATTATCCTAACTCTAAAGCTCATCCAAACCCTCCTCATAACCCTAAAATTAGCCCTCAACCTAAACCTAACCCTAAACCTCAATCTCACCTTCAGCCTAAACCTAACCTTCACCCTAACCCTCACACTCACCCTAAAACTATCCCTAATCCTAAACCTAACCCTATCCCTAAACATCAACCTAAACCTCACGCTCACCCTAAACCTAACCCTCAACTTAACCCTAACCCTCACTCTCAGCGTAAACCTAACCCTAACCCTAACCCTCACCGTAACCATAAACCTAACCCTAATCCTAAACTTCACCCTAAACCTAACCCTCAACCTAACCCTAACCCTAACCTTATCCTCACCCCCACCCTCACCATCAGCCTAACCCTAAGGCAAACCCTAACCCTAACCCTAACCCTCACCATAACCCTAAAACTAACCCTAACCCTAACCTTAAACCTAAACTTAACTCTAACCCTAAACCTAAACCTAATACTCAGACTCACCCTCTCCTTAACCCAAACACTAATCCTAACGCCCATCCTAAACCTAAGCCTAACCCTAACCTTCACCCTAAACCTCACACTCACTCTCACTCTAACCCTAATCCTAAACCTAACCCTCTCCCTAACCCTAAACCTCACCCTAAGCTTCACCCTAGCCCTCACCCTAAACCTAACCCTAACCCTAAACCTCACTCTAACCCTCACCCTAACCCTAACCCTAACCCTCACACTCATGCTCGGCCTAAGCTTAAGCTTAAGCCTAAGCCTAGCCCTAACCCTAACCCTCATGCTAACCATAACTGGAACAGTAACACTAACACTAAACATAACCCTCACCCTAAGTCTCCTACTAATACCATATCTAAATCTAAACCGCACGCTCACCCTAACCCTAACCCTTAACCCCACCCTAACCCTAACCCTAACCCTCACCCGCACCCTAACCTCACCTTAACTCTAACCCTAACCCTAACAATAACACTAACACTAACCCTAACCCTCACCCTAACCGTAAACCTAACCCTCACCCTAACCCTCAGCCTAACCCCAAGCCTAACCCTAACCTTAACACTTACCCTCAACCTCAGCCTAACCCTAAGCCTAACCCTAACACTAATACTAACCATCACACTCACCCTAAATCTAACACTAACCCTAAACCTAACCCTCACGGTCAGCCTCACCATAACACTAACTCTATGCCTAATCCTCACCCTTACCCTAACCTTAACCCTAACACTAAACCTCACCCTAACACTAACCCTAAACCTCACCCAAAACCTAGCCCTCTCCCTAACCCTAATCCTAAAACTACCCCTCACCCTAACCCTCCCACTAACCCTAACCCTAACCCTCACTATAACCCTAACCATCATCCTCAACATCACCCTCAGCCTAAACCTAAGCCTAACCGTAAAACTAACCTAAACACAAATATTCATCTTCACCCTAACCCTAATCCTAACCCTATCCCTAACCCTAACACTCCGCCTAACTCTCACCCTAACACTAACCCTAACCATAACCCTCAAACTAACCCTCACCCTAACCCTATCCCTAACCCTAAACCTCACCCAACGCCTCACCCTAGCCCTCACCCTAAAACTAACCATAACCCTAAACTTAACCCAAACCGTCACCGTAACCCTACAACTAACCCTAACCCTCAACCTAACCCTAACCCTAAAACTAACAGTAATCCTGAGCATCATCCTCATCCTAACCCAAAACCTAAACCTAACCCTCACACTAACCCTAAACTTAACCCTAACCTTAACCCTCAACCTAACCCTCACACTAACCATAAACCTAACCATCACCCTAACCCTAACCGTCAACCTCAACCTCAAGCTCAGCCTATCCCTAAGCATAAGCCTAAGCCTATCCCTCACCCTCAAGCTCACCATCACTGTAACTCTAACCCTAACCCAAACAATAAACTAATCCTAAGCCTAAACATAACCCTAACCCTAACCCTAACCCTAACCTAATCCTAATACTCACCCTCACTCTAAGCCTAATCCGAACCCTAATCCTCACCCTAATGCAAACCCTCACAGTTACAGTAACCTTAACTCTCATCCTATCCCTGACCCTAAGACTAAACCCAAACCTAAACCTCACCCTAACACTAACCCTAACCCTCACCCTCTCCCTAGCCCTCACCCTAACCCAAATCCTAACCCTAATCCTCATCCTAACCCTCACCCTAACACTAACACTAACCCACACCCTAACCATAACCCTAAAACTAAACCTCACCCTAAACCTAACTCTCACCCTAACCCTTACCTTAACCCTCACACTCACCCTAACCTGTACCCTAAACCTAATCTTATCACTAAGCCTAATCCTCACACTCACCCTCACCCTCACTGTAACCCTAACTCTAACACTAACCCTAACCCTAACCCTCACCCTCAGCCTCACCCTAACCTTAACTCTAACCCTAAACCTGACCCTCACCCTAACCCTAACCCTAAACCTAACCCTAAACCTCACCCTAAATCTAACCCTAAACCTCACCCTCACCTTAGCCCTCACCCTAACCCTAATCCTAACCCTAACCCTCATTCTAACCCTCACCCTAACACTAACCCTCACCCTCACCCTCACCTTCACCCTAACCCTAACCCTAACCCTAACCCTAACCCTAACTATCACCCTAACCCTAAACCTAACCCACACCCTCACCGTAACCCTCAACTTCACCCTCACATTCAGCCTAACACTAAGCCTAACCCTAACCCTAACACTAACCCTCACACTCACCGTAACTCTAACCCTAATCTTAATCCTAACACAAACCATAACCCTCACACTAACCCTAAACATCACCCTAATCCTAAACCTCACCCAAACCCTAAACCTAACCCTAAACCTCACCCTCACCCTAACCCTGACCCTCATCCTCACCCTAAACCTCACACTACCCCTAACACTAAACCTCAATCTAACCCTTAACCTCACCCTAACCCTAACCCTAACCCTCATCCTAAACCTAACCCCCACCCTTAACATAACCCTCACCCTCAGCCTAACTCTCACCTTTACCCTTACCGTCACCCCCACCCTAGCCCTCACCCAAACCCTAATCCACACGCTAACCCTAACCCTACTCCTAAACCTCACTCTCGTCCTAACCCTAACTCTAACACTAAACCTAACACTAAATCTCACACTATCCTTAACCCTAACACTCACCATCAACCTCATGCTCAGCCTAACCCTAAGCCTAAGCATAACACTTACCCTAACCCTCACCATCACCCTAGCCCTCACCCTAATCCTAAGCCTAACCCTAACCCTCATCCTAGCCCTCAACTTAACCTGAACCCGAACATCACGCTAACCCTAATCCTCACCCACTCACTCACCCTCAGCCTAACCCTCAGCCTAAGCCTAAGCCTAACCCTAACTCTCACACTCACCTCACCCTAACCCTAATCCTAACCCTAACCCTAAACCACATCCTAAACCTCACCATAACCTTAACCCTAACACTAACCCTAATATTAACGCTCGACCTAACCCTCCAGCTAAGTCTAAATCTAACCCTAAACTTCACACTCACCCTAACCCTAATCCTAACCCTAACCCTAAACCTCACCCTAACCCTAACCCTAACCCTCACCCTGACCCTCACCGTAACCATAAACCTAAACCTAACAATAACACTAACCCTAACCCTAACCCTAACTCTAACCATAACCCTCACCCTCAGCCTCACCCTCGCTGCAAACTTAACCCAAATCATAACACTAACAATAACCCTAAAATTAAGCCTAACCTAACCCTAACTCTAATCCTAACCACCACCCTCACCCTCAGCTTAAACCTAAGCGTAACCATAACCCTAAACCTAACACTAATCTTCAGCCTCAGCCTCACCCTAACCCAAACTCTACCCCTAATCCTCACCCCAACTCTAAGCCTAACCCTAAACCTAACCCTAACCCTCACACTCACCCTCAACCTAACACTAATCCTAAACCCAAACCTATCCCTAACCCTAACCCTCCCCCTAGCACTCACTCTAACTCTAACCCTAACCCTCACCCTCAACCTAGCCCTCAACCTAAACCTAACCCTCACCCTCACTGTAACCCTTACCCTAACCCTCACCCTAACCCTACACTTAAAGTGTACCCTAACTCGCACACTAAACCTAACCCTAAATGTCACCCTAACCCGAACCCTCAACCTTACCGTAATGGTCACCCTCAGCCTAACCCTCACGTTTACCCTTAACTTCACCCCTACCCTAACCCTCACCATAACCCTCACACTCACCATAACCCTCACCCTAAAACTAACTCTAGCCCTAAACCTCACCCTCACCCTAACCATAACTCTAACCATAACCCTAACACTAAACCTCATCCTAAACTTAACCTTACCCCTCAAACTAACCATAAACCTCATCCTCACGCAAACCCTCAGCCTAAACCTAAGGCTAACACTAACCCTAACCATAACCTTCACACTCACCCTAATCCTAAACCTAATCCTAATCCTAACCCTAAACCTAATCCTCACCCTCACGTTCAGACTCACCCTTAACCCTAATTCTCACCCTAAACCTCACACTCACCCTAACCCTAATACTGAAACTCACCCTCACCGTAACCGAAACCCTAAACCTAGCTCTAACCTTAAGCCTAACCCTAACCCTAACTGTACTCCTAACTCTCGCCCTAACCCTAACCCTAACACTAACCCTAACCCTAAACCTCACCCTAACCTTAACCCTAAACCTCACCCTCACGCTCACTGAAACCAAAAGCCTAAACCTAACCCTAACAATAACCTTAACACTAATCCTAACCCTCACCCTAACCATAACCCTCACCCTAACCCAAAATCTCACCCTAAAACTTACCCTCACCCTAACACTAACCCTAACCCTAACACTAACCCTCACACTAAACCTAACCATAACCATAACCCTAAATCTCAACCTAACCCTCACCCCCACCTTAACTCTAACACTAACCCTATCCCTAACCCTCACCCTAACCCTAATCATAACCCTAATTCTAACCCTAAACCTCACCCTCACACTAACCCAAACCCTAATCTGAAACGCCACCCTAACCCTAAGCCTAACGTTCACCCGCACCCTCACCCTCACCATAACTCTAACCCTAACCCTAACAATAACACTAACCCTAACCCAAACCATCAACGTAACCCTAATCCTCACCCCCACCCTCACCTTCAGCCTAACCCTAAGCCTATGCCTAACCCTCACCCTAACTGTCACACTCACCCTCACCCTACCCCTAATACTAAATCTACCCTATCCCTAAACCTCAACCTAACCCTCACCCTCCCCGTTAACCCTAACAATAATCCTAACCCTAAACCTCAACCTAACCATCCCCCTAACACTAACTCTAACCCTAAACCTCACCCTAACCCTAACCCTAAACCTCACCCTAAACCTCACCCTAACCCTAACCCTCACCCTAACCCTCAATCTCACCAAATATCTAACCCTAACCCTAAAAATAACACTAACCCTAACCCTAACCCTAACCATAAGCCTCAACTTCAGCCTCACCCTCAGTGCAAACTTAAACCTAACCATAACACTAACAATAACCCTAATCCTAACCCTTACCCTAATCCTCAACCCCAACCTCACACTCAGCCTAATCCTAAGACTAACCCTAACCCTAACCCTAACCCTAACTCTAAGCCTAAGCCTAAACCTAACACAAAACCTAATCCTAAACCTAACCCTAATCCTCAGCCTCACCCTCACCCTAACCAAAACCCTAACCCTAACTCTCACCCTAACCCTAAGCCTAACCGTAACCCTGACTCTCACAATGACACTCAACCCAACCCTAATTCTAAACCTAAACCTATCCCTAAACCTAACCCAAACACTAACCCTCACCGTAGTCCTCACCCTAACACTAATCCAAAACCTAAACCTCATACTAAACCTCACCTTAACCCTAACCCCAACCATCACCCTCATGCTTGGCCTAAGCCTAAGCCTAAGCTTAACTCTAACCCAAACACTCACCTTAACCCTAACCCTAACCATAACACTAACCCTAACTCTATCCCTAAACCTCACTCTCACACTAACCCTAACTCTAACACTTACTCTAAACCTAAACCTCATCCTAATCCTAAACCTAAACCTCACCCTCACCCTCACCGTAATGGTAACACTAACCCTAACCCTAACAATAACCCTAACCCTAACTCTACCCCTCAACCTAAACATAACCCTCAACCTAACCCTAACCCTCAACTTAACACTTACCCTCACCCTAACACTAACACTAACCCTCACCCTCACCCTAACCCTAATCCTGACCCTAACCCTCAACCTAACCCTAACCCTCACCCTCACCATAACCCTTACGCTAACCCTCACCCTAACCCTAAACTTGACCCGAACCCTAACTCTCACCCTAACACTAACCCTAACCCTCACCCTAACCCTAACCCTCAACCTTACCGTAACCATCACCCTCAAGCCTAACCCTCACATTTACCCTTACCGTCACCCCTACCCTAACCCTCACCCTAACCCTAACACTCACCCTAAACCTCACCCTAAAACTAACTCTACGTCTAAATCTCACCCTCAACCTAAGCATAACTCTAACCCTAACCCTAACACTAAACTTCACCCTAACCTTAACCCTAACCCTCAAACTAACCCTAACTCTCATCCTCAGCCTATCCCTCAGCCTAAACTTACAGCTAACCGTAACCCTAACCATAACCCTCACACTCAAACTAAACATAACCCTAAACCTCATCCTAACCCTAACCCTAAACCTCACCCTCACCCTCAGCCTCACCATATCCCTAAGTCTAACCCTAAACCTCACCTTCACCCTAACCCTAATCCTAACCCTCACACTCACCGAAACTGAAACCCTAAACATAACCCTAACATTAACCTTTACCCTAATCCTCCAACTAACTTTCACCCTAACCCTAACCATAAGAGTAACCCAAACCCTAATCCTCACCCTGACCCTCACCCTAACCCTAAATCCAACCGTAAACCTCACCCTCATCCTAACCCTCACTCTAAACCTAACCCAAACCCTAAACCTCAACTTCACCCTCACCGTAACCAAAACCCTAAACCTAACCCTAACAATAACCTAACCTAATCCTATCCCTCACCCAAACCATAACGCTCACCCTAACCAAAACTCTCACCCTGAAACTTACCCTCACCCTAACACTAACCCTAACCCTAAACCTAACCATCACACTAACCCTAACCATAACCCTAAACCTCAACCTAACCCTCACCCTCACCCAAACCCGAACACTAACCCTATGCCTAACCCTAACCCTAACCCTCCCCCTAACCCTAAATCTAAACCTAAACCTCACCCTCACACTAACCCTAACCCTAACCCTAAACCCCACCTTAACCCTAAGCCTAACCCTGACCCGCACCCTCACCCTCACCGTAACTCTAACCCTAACCCTAACAATAACACTAACCCTAACCCGAACCATCACCCAAACCCTAATCCTCACCCCCACCCTCACCCTCAGCCTAAACCTAAGCCTAAGCCTAAACCTCACCCTAACCCTCACACTCACACTCACCCTCAACCGAAACCTAATACTAAACCTAACCCTATCCCTAAACCTCAACCTATACCTCACCCTGCCCTTAACACTAACCCTAACCATAAACCTCAGCCTGACGCTCCCCTAACACTAACTCTAACCCTAAAACTCACCCTCACCCTAACCCTAACCCTAAACCTCACCCTAAACCTCACACTAACTCCAACCCTCACCCTCACCCTCAATCTCACCGTAACTCTAACCCTAACCCTAAAAATAACACTAACCCTAACCATAACCATAACCATAACCCTCACCCTCAGCCTCACCCTCACTGCAAACTTAACCCTAACCATAACACTAGCAATAATCATAATCCTAACCCTAACTCTAAACCTCAACCCCAACCTCACCCTCAGCCTAACCCTAACCCTAACCCTAACCCTAACGCTAACCCTAATTGGAACCCAATCCCTAACCCTAAACCTAACCCAAAACCTAACCCTAAACCTAACCCTAATCCTCAGCATCACCCTCACCCTAACCAAACCCCTAACCCTAACCCTCACCCTAAACCTAAGCCTAACCCTAACCCTGACATTCACACTCATCCTAAGCCTAACCCTAACCCTCCTAAACCAAACCGTCTCCCTAAACCTAACCCTCACCCTAACACAAATCCTAACCCTAAACCTCATCCTAACCCTCACCCTAACCCGAACCCTAAACCTCACCCTAACCATAAGCCTAACCCTCACCCTCATGCTTGGCATAAACCTAAGCCTAAGCCTAACTCTAACCCAAACAATCACCATAACCCTAACCCTAACATTAACCCTAACTCTAACCATAAACCTCACTCTCACCCTAACCCTAACTCTAAACCTAACGCTAAACCTAAACCTCATCCTAACCCTAACCCTAACCCTCACCCTCACCCTCACTATAACTGTAACCCTAACCCTAACAATAACCCTAATCCTAACCCTAACCCTCAACCTAACCATAACACTCACCCTAAACATAACACTCACCCTAACACTTACTCTCACCGTAACACTAACCCTAAGCCTAACACTAACCCTCAAACTAACCCTAATCATCACCCTAACCCGTAACCTCACCCTAAAGCTAAACCTAACACTCATCTCACCCTAGCCATCACCCTAACACTAACCCTCATCCTCACCCTAAACCTCACACTAACCCTAACTCTAATTCTCAATCTAACCTTAACCCACACCCTTCCCCTAACCCTAACCCTCACCCTAACCCTAACCCTCATCCCACTGTAAACCTCCCCTCAGCTTAACCCTCATGTTTACCCTTACCATCACCCCCATGATAACCCTTACCCTAACCTTAAACTTCACCCTAACACTCTTTCCAACAGAAAACCTCACCCTCACCATAAACCTAAAAATAATCCTAACCTAACCCTAACCCTCATCCTCACCATAAACCTTACACTAACCCTAACCCTAAATCTCAATTCAACCCTCACCCAAAGCCTAATCCTTACCCTCACCCTAACCGTAAACCTAACCCTAACACTCACCATTATCTTAAACCTCACCCTCAGACTAAACCTCACCTTTACCCTTATCATCATCCTCACCCTAAACCTCCCCCTAACCTAAACCTCATCCTAACCCTCACCCTTACCATAAACCTAACCATCACCAAAACCCTAACCCTCAACCTCTACCTCACGCTCAGCCTAACACTAAGCCAAAGCCTAAACCTTAACCTAACCCTAAACCTCACCCTAGCCCTCACCCTAACCCTAATCCTAACACTAAGCCTCATCCTAACCCTCACCCTAACCCTAATCCTGACCCTCAACCTCACCCTCACCCTAACCCTAATCCTAACCCTCACCCTCAACCTCACCTTCAGACTAATCCTAAGCCTAACCCTAAACCTAACCCTAACACACACACTCACCCGCATGCTAACCCTAATCCTAACCCTCACCCTAACCCTAACCCTAAACCTCGCCCTAATCTCACCCTAACACTAACCCTAACCCTAACCCTCAACCTAACCCTTACTCTAACCCTGTCTAACCCTAAACCTCACCCTCACACTAAAACTCACCCTAACCCTAACCCTAAACCTCACCCACACCTGCACCATAACAGTAACCTTAAACTGAAACCTAACAACAACCCTAAACCTAATGCTAAACCTCACCCTAACCATAACCATCACCTTAACCCAAACCCTCACCCTAAGTCTTACCCTCACTGTAACACTAACCCTAACGCTAACACTAACCCTCACACTAACACTAACCCTAAATCTAACCCTAAACGTCAACCTCACCCGAACCCTAATCCAAACCCTAACCGTAAACCCCACCCTAACCCTAAACCTAACCCTCACCCGTATCCTCACCCTCACCGTAAATCTAACTCTAACCCTAACAATAATAATAACCCTAACACTAACCGTAACCCTAACACTATCCATAAACATAACCCTCACCCTCAGCCTCACCCTCACCACAAACTTAACCCTAACCATAACACTAACAATAACCCTAACCCTAAGCCTAACCCTAAGCCTAACTCTAATCATCACACCCACCCTCACCCTCAGCCGAAACCTAAGTCTAACCCTAACCCTACTCCTATTCCTAACCCTCAACATAATCCTAACACTAACCCTAACCCTAACACTAACCCTAAACCTAATCCTAACCCTAAACCTAATCCTCAGCTTCACCCTCACCCTAACCCAAAACCTAACCCTAACCCTCACACTAACTATAAGCCTAACCCTAACCTTAACACTAACCCTCACACTCAACCTCACCCTAACCCTAATCCTAAACCTAACCCTATCTCTAACCCTAACCCTCAACCTAACCCTCAGCCTAGCCTTCAGCCTTATCCAAATCCTAACCATAAACCTCATCCTAACCCTCAACCTACCCCTACCCCTAACCCTAACCCTCACCCCAAACCGAACCCTAACCCTCACCCTCAACCTCATCATCAGCCTAACCCTAAGCCTAACCCTAAACCTGACCCTAAAACACACACTCACCTGCACCCTAACCCTAATCCTATCCCTCACCCTAACCCTAACCCTAAACCTCCCCCAACTCTCACGCTAACCCTACCCCTAACACTAACACTACCCTAAACCTCAACCTAACCTTCACCCTAACCCTAACTCTAACCCTAAACATCACCCTCACCCTTAACCTCACCCTAACTCTAACCCTAACCCTCACCCTCACCTGCACCCTCAGCCTCACCCTCACCACAAACTTAACCCTAAACATAACACTAACAATATCCCTAAACTTAATCCTAATCCTAACCCTAACTCTAATCCTAAAACCCACCCTCACCCTCAGCCTAAACCTAAACCTCACCCTCACCATAAACCTAACTGTAACCCTAAACCAAACCTCAAACCTCAACCTAAACCTAACCCTAACCCTAACCCTAAAACTAACACACACACTCACCCTCACCCTAACCCTAATCCTAACAATAACACTCACACTCATCCTAACCCTAACCCTAACCCTAACACTTACCCTCAACCTCAGCCTAACCCTAAGCCTATCCCTAACCCTAACCCTAACCTTCACACTCACCCTAACCGTAACCCTAATCCTACTCCTAACCCTAACTCTAACCCTCACCCTCAACTTAACCCTCACCTTAAGCCTATCCCTAACATTAATCCTAACTCGAACCCTGACCCTCAGCCTCACCCAAACCGTAACTCTAACACTAAACATCAACCTGACCCTAACCCTAATCATAACCCTATCCCTAAAACACATCCTAGCCCTAAATGTAATCCTCATACTCACCATAACTGAAACCCTAACCCTAAAGATAACAATAATGCTAACCCTAACCGTAACCCTCACCCTAACCATAAAACTCACCCTAACCCTAACCCTCACCCTAACACTTACCCTCACCCTAACACTAACCCTAACCCTAACACTAACCCTCACACTAACACTAACCATAATCCTAACCCTAAAACTCACCCTAACACTAACCCTAAACCTGACCCTCTCCCAGCCCTCACCCTAACCCTAAACCTCATCCTCACCCTAAACTTCACACTAACCTTAACACTAATCCTCAATCTAACCCTCACCTTCACCTGAACCCTCACCCTAACCCTAACCCTCACCCTTACTGTAACCCTCAACTTCAGCCTAACCCTCACCTTTATCCTTACCATCAACGCCACCCTAACCCTCACTCTAATGCTAACCCTCACCCTAACCCTAACTCTATCACTAAACCTCATCGTCACCCTAATCCTAACTGTAACGCTAACCCTAACACTATCCTTCACTATAAACTTAACCCTAAACATCACCCTAACCCTAATCCTCACCCTCAGCCTAACCCTAAGCATAAGCCTAACCCTAACCCTAAAACTCACACTAACCCTCACCCTAACCCTAATCCTAACCCTAAACCTAACCCTAACCCTAAACCTCAACCTAATGTCACCCTAACCTTAACCCTAACACTAACCCTAACCCTCACCGTCACCATAACTCTAACCCTAACCCTAACAAGAACACTAATCCTAACCCTAACCCTAAACCTAACCCTAACCCTAAACCTAATGCTAACACTCAACCTCACCCTAACCCTAATCCTAACCCTAACCCTCACCCTAACCCTAACCTTAACCCTAACCCTAACCCTAAACTTTACCCTAACCCTCACCCTCACATTAACACTCAACCTCAACGTAAACATTACCCTTATCCTAACCATCATCCTCACCCTAACTCTCACCCTAACCCTAAACTTCATCCCAAACCTCACCCTAACCGAAAACCTAACCATCACCCTAACCCTAACCTCACCCTCAACCTCATGCTCAGCCTAACCCTAAGCTTAAGCCTAAACTTTACCCTAACCCTCACCCTAACCCTAGACCTCGACTTAACCATAATAGTAATCCTAACCCTCATCTTAAAACTCATCCTAGCCCTAATCCTAAACATCACCCTAAACCTAATCTTCACCTCCACCCTCACACTCAGCCTAACCTTAAGCCTAAGACTAACCCAAACCCTAACCCTCACACTCACCTTCACCCTCACCTTAATCCTAACCCTAACCTTAACCATAACCCTAAACCTCAACCTAACCTTCTCCCTAACCTTAACCCTAAAACTAACCCTAAACTTAACCCTCGATCTAACCCTCCTACTAACACTAAATCTAATCCTAAACCTCACCCTCACCCTAACCCTAATCCTAAACCTAATCCTAAACCTCACCCTAACCCTATCAGTAAGCCTCACCATCACCCTCACCCTCACCACAACTCTCACCCTAACCCTAACAATAACACTAATCCTAACCCTAAACCTAACCCAAACCCTAACCCTAATCCTAACACTCACTCTCATGCTAACCCTAATCCTAACCCTAACCCTCACACTATCCATAATCCTCACTCTCACCGAAACCCTAACCCTCAACCTAACCCTCACCCTAACCGCAACCCTAACCCTAAACCTTAATCTAACTCTAACCCTAACCCTCACCCTCACCCTAACCCTCACCCTAACCCTAATCCTAACCCTAATCCTCATACTTACCCTCACCCTAACCCTAACCTAAACCCTCACCCTAGCCCTAACTCTAAGCCTAATCCTCAACGTAACCCTAAACCTCATGTTCAACGTAACCTTAACCCTAACCCTCACCCTATCCCTAAACATAATCGAACACTAACTCTCACCCTAACCCTTACCCTAACCCTCACCATAAACCTAAACCTCACCCTAAAACTAACCCTAATCCTAACCCTCAACCTAAACCTCACCCTAACCGTAAACCTCACCCTCACACTCACCCTCACCATAACTCTAATCCTACCCTAACAATAACACTAATCCTAACCCGAAACCTAACCCTAACCCTAACCCTAACGCTAATGCTAACACTCACCCTCACGCTAACCTTAATCCTAAACCCAACCCTCACCCTAACCCTAATCATCACCCTCACCGTAACCCTAAACCTCAACCTAACCCTCACCCTAACCCTAACCCTAAACCTAAACCTTAATCTAACACTAACCCTAACCCTCAACCTCATGCTAGCCCTCACCCTAACCCTAATCCTAACCCTAATCCTCATCCTTACCCTCACCCTAACCCTAAACTTAACCCTCACCCTAGCCCTAACCCTAACCCTAATCCTCAACGTAACCCTAAAGCTCAATCTCAGCTTGATCCTAACTCTAACCCTAACCCTAACTCTCACACTCACCCTAACCTTTACCCTAATCCTAATCCTAAACCTAACCCTAACCCTCACCCTCAGCCTCTCCTTAACCCTAACTCTAACCCTAAACCTCAGCCTCACCCTAACCCTAACACTAATCCTAACCCTAAAGCTAACCCTAACATTAACCCTAAACCTCACCCTCACCCTAGCCCTCACCCTAACCCTAATCCTAATACTAACCCTCATCCTAACCCTCCCCCTAACCTTAACCCTAATCCTCACCCTAACCCTAACCCTTACACTTACCTTCACTCTAACCCTGACCCTTTCACTAACCCTAAACCTAACACTAACTGGAACCCTAACACTCACACTCAGCTTCACCCTAACCCTAAATCTAACCGTAAACCTCTCCAAAACCCTAACCCTAACCCTAATCCTAACCCTAACCCTCACCTTAACCCTAACCCTCACCCTCACCGTAACCCTAACCCTCATAATAACCCACACCTTATGCCTATCCCTTAACCTAAACCTTAACCTAACACAAACCCTAGTTCTCACCCTCTCCCTATCCCTCACCCTAACACTAATCGTAACCCTAGTCCTCATCCTAACCCTCAACCTAGCACTAAAACTAACCCTAACTCTTACCCTAACCCAAACCCTCAACCTAACCCTAACCCTATCGCTCACCATAACCCTAACCCTAATCCTAACACTCACCCTAACCCTCACCCTAACACTAAACCAAACCGTTGCCCTCACTCTCACACTAACCCTAATCATAACCTTAAACTTCACCCTCAACCTCACCCTTTGCCTAACTCTTAGCCGAAACCTAAACCTAACCCTAACACACACACTCACCCTCACCCTAACCCAAATCCTAACCTTAACCGTCACCATCACCCTAACTCTAACAGCAAACCTCACCTTCATCCTAACCCTCATTCTAACCCTAACCCTAACCCTAAACCTCACCCTAACACTAACCCTATAACTCACCCTCACTGTAACCAAAACCCTAAACCTAAGCCTAACAATAACCCTAACGCTAATCCTAACACTCAACGTAACAGTAACCCTCACCCTAACCCAAACTCTCACCCTAAAACTTACCCTCACCCTAACAATAACCCTAACCATAATACTAACCCTCACACTAACCCTCACCATAACACTAACCCTAAACCTCAACCTAACCCTCACTCTCACCATAATTCTAACACTAACCCTATCCCTAACCCTAACCCTAACCCTTACCCTAACCCTATATCTAACCCTAAACCTCACCCTAACACTAACCCTAACCCTAACCGTAAACCACACCCTAATCCGAACCCTAACCCTCACCCGCACCCTCACCCTCACCCTAACTCTAACCCTAACCCTAACAATAACACTAACCCTAACCCAAACCATCACCCTAACCCTAATTCTCACCCCCACCCTCACCCTCAGCCTAAGCCTAAGCCTAAGCCTAGCCCTCACCCTAACGGTCACCCTCACCCTCACCCTAACCCTAATACTAAACCTAACCCTATCCCTAAACCTCAACCTAACCCTCACCATCCCATAAACCTAAAAATAACAATAAGCATAAACCTCACCCTAACCATCCCCCTAAACCTAACTCTAACCCTAAACCTCACCCTAACCCCCACCCTAAAACTAATTCTAACCCTAAACCTCACCCTACACCAAACCGTAAACCTCACCCTCACCCTAGCCTCACACTAACCCTAACCCTAATCCTCAATCTAACCCTCAACCTAACCCTAACCCTAACCCCTACCATAACCCTAAACGAAACCCTAACCCTCACCCTTATCTTAACCCTCACCCTCAGACTAAACCTCACCTTATCCTTACCATTATCCTCACCCTAACCCTCACCCTAACCCTAAACCTCATCCTAACCCTCACCATAACCGTAAACCTAACCATCAAACTCACCCTAACTCTCACCCTCAACCACTCGCTCAGCATAACCCTAAGCCTAAGCTTAATCCTTACCCTAACCCTCACCCTCCCCCTAGCCCTCACCCTAACCCTAATCCTAACCCTCATCCTAACACTCACCCTATCCCCAAACCTAACCATCACCCTAAACCTAATCTTCACCGCCACCCTCACCCTCAGCCTAACCCTAAGCCTAAGCCTAACCCTAATCTTAACCCTCACACTCACCCTCACCCTCATCCTGATCCTAACCCTAACCCTAACCATAAACCTAAACCTCAACCTAACCCTCACCCTAACCTTAACCCTAAAACTAACCCTAACTCTAAACCTCGACCTAACCCTCCAACTAACCCTAAATCTAACCCTAAACCTCACCCTCACACTAACCCTAATCCTAACCCTAACCGTAAACTTCACCCTAACCCTAACCCTAACCCTCAACCTCACCCTCACCCTTCCAATTACTCTAACCCTAACCCTAACAATAACACTAATCCTAACCATAAACCTAACCTGAACCCTAACCCTAACTGTAATCCTAACACTAACCCTCAAGCTAACCCTAATCCTAACCCTAACCCTCACCCTAACCCTAATCCTCACCCTCACTGTAAACCTACACTCAACCTAACCCTTACCCTAACCCTAACCCTAAACCTTAATCTAACAGTAACCCTAACCCTCACCCTCACACTAGCCCTCACCCTAACCCTAATCCTAACCATAATCCTCATCCTTACCCTCACCCTAACCCTAACCTTAACCATCTCCCTAGCCCTAAAACTAACCCGAATCCTCAACGTAACCCTAAACCTCATGCTCACCGTAACCCTCACCCTAACCCTAAACCTAGCAGTACCCTAACACTCACCCAATACCTCTAACCCTAAACCTTAATCTAACACTAACCCTAACCCTCACCCTCACCCTAGGCCTCACCCTAAACCTAATCCTAACCCTAGTCTTCATCCTTACCCTCACCCTAACCTAACCCTAACCCTCACCCTAGCCCTAACCCTAAGCCTAATCCTCAACGTAACCCTAAACCTCATGCTCACCTTAACCCTAACCCTAACACTCACCCTAACCCAAAACATAACCGTACACTGACTCTCACCCTAACTCTAACCCTAACCCTAAACCTTAATCTAACACTAACCCTAACACTCATCCTCACCATCACCCTCAGCCTAATCCTAAGCGAAACCCTAACCCTAGCCCTAATGCTCACACTCACCCTAACCCTTACCCTAACCTTAATCCTAAACCTATCCTAACCCTTACCCTCAACTTAACCCTCAGCCTAACCCTAAATCTAACACTAACCCTAACCCTAACCCTAAACCTCACCCTAACCCTAACCCTAACCCTAAAACTCACCCTCACCCTAGCCCTCACCCTAACAATAATCCTAACCCTAACCCTCATCCTGACCCTCACCCTAACACTAACCATAACCCTCACGATCACCCTAACCCTAATCCGAACCCTCACCCTCAACCTAACCCTAACCCCCACCCTCACCGTAACCCTTACCTTAACGTCAACCTAACCCTAAACTAACCCCGAACACTAACTCTCACACTTACCATAATCCTAACCCTCAAGCTAACCCTAACCCTAAACCTCATTCTCACCCTAGCCTCACCCAACCCTAATCCTAACCCTATCCCTTTTCCTAACCCTCCCCCTAAACCTTATCCTAACACTCACCCTAAAACTAAACCTCAGCCTCAAGCTCACCTTCAGCCTAACCCTAAGCATAATCTTAAATGTAACCCTAACACACACATTCACCCTCAACCTAAACCTCACCCTAACCCTAACACTCATCCTAACCCTCCCCATAACACTAACACTAATCCTAACACTAAACCTCACCCTCACCCTCAGCATAATCCTAAGCTTAAGCCTAACCCTAACCCTCACACTTACCCTAACCCTAACCCTAAACCTCACTCTAACCCTAAACTTCACCCTCAACCTCAGCCTAACCCTAAGCCTTTCCCTAACCCTAACCCTAATCCTCACCCTCACGCTAACCCTAATCCAACTCCTAACCCTAATCCTAACCCTCACCCTAAACCTCAGCTTAAGCATAACCCTAACATTAATCCTAACCCTAACCCTCACCGTCAGCCTCACCCTAACACTAACTCTAACACTAAACCTCACCCTGACCCTAAACCTAAACCTCACCCTCACTCTAGCCCTCACCCTAACCTTAATCCTAACACTAAACCTCATCCTAAACCTCCCCCAACCCTTACCTTAACCCTCACCCTAACCCTAACCCTTACCCTCAACCTCAACATAAGCCTAACCCTAAGCCTAACCCTAAACCTAACTCTAACACAAACACTCACCTCACCATAACCCTAATCCTAACCCTAAACCTCACCCTCACCCTCATCCTCAGTGTAACCCTAAGCCTAACCCTAATCCTAAACCTAACCTCACACTCACCCTAACCCTTACCCTAATCCTAATCCTAAACCTAACCCTAACCCTCACCCTAAACCTCAGCTTAACCCTAATTCTAACCCTAAACCTCACCCTCACCCTAACCCTAACCCTAACCCTAAACCTTACCCTCACCCTAGCCATCACCCTAACCCTAATCCTTACCCTAACCCTCATCCTAACCCTGCCCCTAACCCTAACCCTAAACCTCACCCTAACAATAACCCTCATCCTCACCCTCACCCTAACTCTAATCCTAACCCTGACCATAAACCTCACACTAACCCTAAACCTAAACCTCACCCTCACTCTCCCCCTCACCATAACTCAAAACCTAAACCTAACAATAACACTAATCCTAATCCTAATCCTAACCTCAACTGTAATCCTAACACTCCCTCTCATGCTAACCCTAATCCTAACCCTAACCCTCACTCTAACCCTAATCCTTACCCGCACCATAACCCTAACCCTCAACCTAACCCTCACCCTAACCCAAACCCTAACCCTAAACCTTAATCTAACACTAACCCTAACCCTCACCCTCAGCCTAGCCCTCACCCTAACCCTAATCCTAAACCTAATCCTCATCCTTAAGCGCACCCTAACCGTAACCTTAACCCTCACACTAGCCTTAACCCTAAGCCTAATCCTCAACATAACCCTAAACCTCATGGTCACCATAACCCTAACTCTAACCCTCACCCTAATCCTAAACATAACCGAACCCTAACTCTCACCCTAAACCTAACCCTAACACTCACCCTAACCCTAACCCTCACCCTCACCCTAACCCTAATCCTAACCCTAAACCTAAACCTCACCCTAAACCTAACCCTTACCCTCACCCTCACCCTCACCATAACTCTAACCCTAACCCTAACAAAAACACTAATCCTAACCCTAAACCTAACCCTAACCCTAACCCTAACACTAATGCTAACACTCATCCTCAGGCTAAATCTAATCCTAAACCTAACCCTCACCCTAACCATAATCATCACCCTGACTGGAACCCTAACCCTCAAACTTACCCTCACCCTACCCCTACCCCTAAACCTTAATCTAACACTAACCCTAACGCTCACCCTCACCCTAGCCCTCACCCTAACCCTAATCCTAACCCTAATCCTCATCCTTACACTCATCATCACCCTAAAATTAACCCTCAACCTAGCCCTAACCCTAAAGGTAATCCTCAAAGTAACCATAAACCTCATGCTCACCTTAACCCTAACCCTAACCCTCACCCTAACCATAAACATAACCAAACTCTAACCCTCACCCTCACCCTCAGCCTAACCCTAAGCCAAACCCTAACCCTAGCAGTAATGCTCACACTCACCCTAACCCTTACCCTAAACCTAATCCTAACCCTAAGCCTAACCCTCACCCTGAACCTAACCCTCACATTAACCCTAAATCTAACACTAACCCTAACCCTAACGCTCAACCTCAGCCTCATCCTACCCCGAACTCTAGCCTTAAACATCACCCTCACCCTAAAAGTAACCCTACCTCTAAACCTAAAACTCACCCTAACTCTAACCCTAACCCTAAACCTCACCCTCACCCTAACACTAATCCTAACCCTAACCCTCATCCAAACCCTCACCCTAACACTAACCATAACCCTCACGCTCACCCTAACCCTAATCCGAACCCTAACCCTCAGTCTAACCCTAACCCTCACCCTCACTGTAAACCTTACCTTAACCCTCAACCTAACCCTAAACTTAACCCGAATACTAACTCTCACCTTTAAAATAATCCTAACCCTCAAGCTAACCCTAACCCTAAAACTCATTCTCACCCTAGCCCCACCCAACCCTAATCCTAACCCTATCCCTTTTCCTAACCCTCCCCCTAACCTTTACCCTAACTCTCAGCTTAACACTAACCCTCAGCCTCACCCTCACTCTCAGCCTTACCCTAAGCCTAAGCCTAAGCCTAACCCTAACCCTAACCTCACCCTCAGCCTAACCCTAAGCCTAACCCTAAACCTAACCCTAACACACACACTCACCCTCACCCTAAACCTCACCCTAACCCTAACCCTCATCCTAACCCTCCCCATAACCCTAACCCTAACACTAACACTAACCAACACCCTCAACCCCAGCATAATCCTAAGCCTAACCCTAACCCTAACCCTCACACTCACCCTAAACCTAACCCTAAACCTCACCCTAACCCTAACCTTCACCCTCAACCTCAGCCTAACCCTAAGCCTATCCCTAACCCTAATCCTACTACTAACCCTAATCCTAAACCTCACCCTCAACCTAAACCTCAACTTAAGGCTAAGCCTAACATTAATCCTAACCCTAACCCTCGCCTTCAGCCTCACCCTAACACTAACTATACCACTAAACCTCACACTGAACATAAACCTAAACCTCATCCTCACCCTAGCCCTCACCCTAACACTAACCCTAACCCTAAACCTCACCTTAAGCCTGACCCTAACAATATTTCTAACACGAATTCTCACCCTCAGCCTCACCCTAACCCTAACTCTAACGCTAAACCTCACCCTGACCCTAACCCTAAACCTAACCCTATCCCTAAACCTCATCCTAACCCTATCCCTAACCCTCACCCTCACCATAATTTTAACCCTAAACCTAACACTAACAATAACCCTAACACTAACCCTAACCCTCACCCTAACCCTAACCATAACCATAACGCTTACCCTCACCCTAATACTAACCCTAACCCTAACACTAAACCTCACACTAACCCTAAACATTACCCTAACCATAAACTTCACCCTAACACTAATCCTAAACCTCACCGTCTCGCTAGACCTCGCCCAACACTAATCCTCAATCTAACCCTCACCCTCACCCTATCCCTAACCCTAACCCTCACCCTAACCCTAAACGTCACCTTTCCCGTAACCCTCAACCTCAGCTTAAACCTCACCTTTACCCATACTGTCACCCACACCATAACCCTCACTCCAACCCTAACCCTCCCCCTACCCCTAACTCTACCACTAAACCTCACCCTCACCCTAACCCTAACTCTAACGCTGAGCCTAATACTAACCCTCACCCTAACCCTAACTGTAACCATCACCCTAACCCTAATCCTCACTCCCAACATCACACTCAGCCTAACCCTAAGACTAAGCCTAAACCTAAACCTAAACCTCACACTCACCCTCACCCTAACCTAATCCTAACCCTAAACCTAACCCTAAACCTCAACCTAACCCTCACCTAACTTTAACCCTAACACTTAACCTAACCCTAACCCTCGACGTAACCCTCCAACTAAACCTAAATCTAACCCTAAACCTCAAGCTCAACCTAACGCTAATCCTAACCCTAACCCTAATCCTCACCCTAATCCTAACACTCACCCTCACCCTCACCCTCACCCTCACCATAACTCTAACCATAACCCTAACAATAACAGTAATCCTAAACCTAAACCTAACCCTAACCGTAACCTAAACCTAATGCTAACACTCAACCTCACCCTAACCCTAACCCTAACCCTAACCCTAAGCCTAACCCTTACCCTAACTCTCACTGTAACCCTAACCCTCATCCCAACCCTCACCCTAAACCTAACCCTAAAGCTAAACCTTACCCTAACACTAACCCTAATCCTCAACTTCACCATAGCCCTCACCCAAAACCCTAGTTGTAAACCTAATCCTTATCCTAACCCTCACCCTAACTCTAAGCCTAACCTTAATCCTAACCCCAACCCTCACTGTAACCCTAACACTGACCCTAACACTAACCCTAACCCTAAACCTAACCTTAAATTTAACACTAAACCTAATCCTAATCCTCAGCCTCACCCTCACCCTAATAGAAAGCGTTACCCTAACCGACATCCTAACTCTAAGATTAACCCTAACCCTAATCCTAACCCTCAAACTCACCCTAAACCTAACGATAATCCTAAACCTAACCCTATAAGTAACCCTAAACCTCACCCTAACCCTCAGCCTAGCCCTCACCCTTACACTTATCCTAACCCTTAATCTCACCATAAACATAAACCTCACCCTAACCCTAACCCTCACCCTAACACTTACCCTCACACTATCACTAAGCCTACCCCTAACACTAACACTCACACTAACCCTAAACGTCACCCTAACCCTAACACTCAATCTAACACTAACCCTAACCCTCACCCTCACCCTAGCCTTCACCCTAAACCTAACCCTCACCCTCACACTCAACCTCAGCCTAACCCTAACCATAATCCTAATCCTAACCCTCACCCTCACCCTAACCCTCACCCTAAACCAAACCCTAAACCTAACAATAACCCTAACGCTAACCCTCACCCTAACCCTAACACTAACCCTAAACCTCACCCTCACCCTAACCCTAACCCTAAGCCTAACATTAAACTTCACCCTCACACTCACCCTAGCCCTTACCCAAAACCTAACCCTCACCCTAACACTCCCCCTAACCCTAAACCTCACCCTCAACCTCACTCTTAGCCTAACCCTCAGGCTAACCCTAAACCTAAACCTACCACACACACTCACGCTCACTCTAACCATAATCCTGTCCCTAAACCTAAGTCTAACCCTAACACTCTCCCTAACTCTGACCCCAACCCCAACCCTAAAACTAACCCTTACCCTAACCCTCAACCTAAACCTCACCCTAAGCCTAACTCTAACCCTAAACCTCACCCTCACCTTAACCCTAACTCTAACCCTAAACCAAAACCTAAACCTCACCTAACACTAACCCTAAACCTAACCCACACCTTCATGCTCAGCCTAACCCTAAACCTAACCCTCACACTCACCCAATCCCTAACCCTAAACCTCACCCTAACCCTAACCCTCACCCTCAACCTCAGCAAAACCCTAAGCCTATTCCTAAACCTAACCCTAACCCTCACACTCACACTTACACTAACCCTAATCCTACTAATAAAGCTAACCCTAAACCTCAACCTCATCCTAACCCAAACACTCACCCTCACCCTCACCCTCACCATAACTCTTACCCTAACCCTAACAATAACAGTAATCCTAACCCTAAACCAAACCCTAACCCTAACCCTAAACCTAATGCTAACACTCAACCTCACCCTAACCCTAATCCTAACCCTAACCTTAATCCTAACCCTAACCATCACCCTCACCCTAATCCTAAACCTATACCTTAGCCTAACATTTACCCTAAACCTCACCTTCACCCTAGCCCTCACCCTAACCCTAATGGTAACCTAATTCTCATCCTAACAATCACCCTAACTCTAAGCCTAACGTAAACCCTAACCCTAAGCCCAACCCTCACTGTAACACTAACACTAACGCTAACACTAACACTAACCCTAAACCTAAAACTAAACCTAACCCTAATCCTCAGCCTCACCCTCACCCTAACCCAAACCCTATCACTAACCCTCCTCTTAACTCTAAGCCTAACTCTAACCCTAATCCTAACCCTCACACTCAACCTAAACCTAATCCTAAACTTAAGCCTATCCCTAACCCTAACACTCAACCTAACCCTCAGCCTAGCCCTCACCCTTACACTTATCCTAACCCTAACCCTCACACTAAAGATAAACCTCACCCTAACACTAACCCTCACATTAACGCTTACCCTCAACCTAACACTAACACTGACCTTAACACTAACACTCACACTAACCCTAAACATCACCCTAAACCTAAACCTCACCCTAACACTAAACCTAACCCTCACCCTCACCATAGCCTTCACACTAACCCTAATTCTCATCCTCACCATAAACCTCACACTAACCCTAACACTAATCCTCAATCTAACCGTCAAACTCACCGAAACACTAACACTAACCCTCACCCTAACCCTTACCCTCACCCTTACCGTAACCCTCACCCTCAGCCTAAACCTCAACTTTACCCTTACCGTCACCCCCACGATAACCCTCACTCTAACCCTAACCCTCACCCTAACCCTAACTCTACCCTGAAACCTCACCCTCAGCCTAAGCCTAACTCTAACCCTAACTCTAACACTTACCCTCAACCTAACCCAAACCCTAACCATCACCCTAACCCTAATCCTCACCCCCAACCTCACACTCAGCCTAACCCTAAGCCTAAGCCTAACCCTAACCCTAAACCTCACACTCACCCTCACCCTAACCCTAATCCTAACCCTAAACCTAACGGAAAACCTAAACCTCAACCTAACCCTCACCCTAACCTTAACCCTAACCCTTACCCTAACCCTAACTCTCGACCTAACCCTCCAAATAACCTAAATCTAACCATAAACCTTACCCTCACACTAAGCCTAACCTAACCCTAAACCACAACCTAACCCTCACTCTAACCTTAACCCTAACACTTACCCTAACCCTAACTCTCGACCTAACCCTCCAAATAACCTAAATCTAACCATAAACCTCACCCTCACCCTAATCCTAAACCTAACCCTAACCCTAAACCTCACCCTAACCCTAACACTCACCCTCACCCTCACCCTCACCATAACTATAACCCTAACCCTAACAATAACAGTAATCCTAACCCTAACCCTAACCCTAACCCTAACCATAAAGCTAACACTCAACCTCACCCTAACCCTAACCCTCACCCTAACCCTAGCCATCACCCTCACTATAACCCTAACCCTCATCCTAACCCTTACCCTAACCCTAACCCTAACCCTAACCCTAAACCTTACCCTAACACTAACCCTAATCCTCACCTTCACCCTAGCCCTCACCTTAACCCTAATCATAAACCTAATCCTCATTCTCACCCTGTCCCTAACTCTAAGCCTAACCCTAACCCTAACCCTAACCCCAACCCTCACTGTAACGCTAACACTAACCCTAACACTAACACTAAACCTTAACTTAACCCTAATCCTCAGCCTCAGCCTCACCCTCACCCAAACCCTCACCCTAATCCTCATCCTAAATCTAAGCCTAATGCTAACCCGAATCCTAACCCTCACACTCACCCTCACCCTAAACCTAATCCTAAACCTCATCCTATCCCTAACCCTAACCCTCACCCTAACCCTTAGCCTAGCCCTCACCCTTACACTTATCCTAACCCTAACCCTCACCCTAACTATAACACTCACCCTAACCCTAAAACTCACCCTAACACTTACCCTCAACCTAACACTAACCCTAATCCTAACATTAACCCTAACACTAACCCTAAACATCACCCTAACCCTAATCCTCACCCTAACACTAACCCTAACCCTCAACCTCACCCTAGCCTTCAGCCTAAACCTAACCCTCATCCTCACCATAAACCTCCCACTAACCATAACAGTAATCCTCAATCTAACCCTCACCCTCAGCCTAACGCTAACATTAACCCTAACCCTAACCCTAACCCTCACCCTTACCGTAACCCTCACCCTCAGCCTAAACGTCAACTTTACCCTTACAGTCACCCCGACGCTAACCCGCACCCTAACCCTAACCCTCACCCTAACTAAAATTGTACCCCTAAACCTCACCCTCAACCTAACCCTTACTCTTACCCTAACCCTAACACTAAACCTCACTGTAAACCTAAACCTAACGCTCACCCTCACCGTAACCGTAACCCTAACCCTAAACCTAACAGTAACCCTAAACCTAACCCAAACCCTCACCCTAAAGATAACACTCACCCTAAACCTAACCCTCTCCCTAACACATACCTTCACCCTAACACTAACCCTAACCCTAACACTAACCCTCAAACTAACCCTAATCCTCACACTAATCCTAAAAGTCACCCTAAACCTAATCCTAACCCTAATCCTCACCCTCATCCTAACTCTCACCCTTACCCTAATCCTAACCCTCATCCTCACTGTATACCTCAGACTAACCCTAACCCTAATCCTCAATCTAACCCTCACACTAATCCTAACCCTGACCTTTACCCTAACCCTATACCTAACCCTAACACTCACCCTTATCTTAACCCTCACCCTCAGCCGAAACCTCACAATTACACTTACCATCATCCTCACCCTAACCCTCACCCTAATGCTAAACCTCATCCTAACCCTCACCCCAACCGTAAACCTAACCATCACCCTAACCTTAAACCTCACCCTCACCCTAGCCCTCACCCTAACCCTAATCCTAATCCTAAACCTCATCCTAAATTCAAACTAACCCTAACCCTAACCATCACCTTAAACGTAAACCTCACCCCCACCCTCACGCTCAGCCTTACCCTAAACATAAGCATAACCCTCAAACTCACCCTCACCCCAATCCTAACCCTAATCCTAACCATAACCCTAAACCTCACCCTAACCCTCACCCTATCCTTAAACCTAAAACTAACCCTAACCCTAACCCTCGACCTAACCATCCAACTAACCTAAATCTAACCCTAATCCTCACCCACACCCTAACCCTAATCCTAACCCTAACCCTAAACCTCACCCTAATCCTAACCCTAACTCTCATCCTAACCCTC
Organism: Dipodomys merriami; assembly: GCF_024711535.1. Lineage (NCBI taxonomy): Eukaryota > Metazoa > Chordata > Mammalia > Rodentia > Heteromyidae > Dipodomys > Dipodomys merriami. The sequence goes on from NW_027206257.1 coordinate 3,865,186, forward strand.
ACCATAACTCTAACCATACCACTAACAATAACACTAACCCTAACACGAAACCTAACCCTAACCCTAACCCTAATCCTAGCACACACCCTCATGCTAACCCTAATCCTAACCATAACCCTCAAACTCACCCTCACCCCAATCCTAACCCTAATCATAACCATAACCCTAAACCTCACCCTAACCCTCACCCTATCCTTAACCCTAAAACTAACCCTAACCCTAACCCTCGACCTAACCATCCAACTAACCTAAATCTAACCCTAATCCTCACCCACACCCTAACCCAAATCCTAACCCTAACCCTAAACCTCACCCTAATCCTAACCCTAACCCTCATCCTAACCCTCACCATAACTCTAACCATACCCCTAACAATAACACTAACCCTAACCCGAAACCTAACCCTAACCCTAACCCTAATCCTAGCACACACCCTCATGCTAACCCTAATCCTAACCCTAACCCTCACACTAACCCTAATCCTCACCTTCACTGTAACCCTAACCCTCAACCTAACCCTCACCCTAACACTAACCCTAACCCTAAACCTTAATCTAACACTAACCCTAACCCTCAGCCTCACCCTAGCCCTCACCCTAACCGAAATCCTAACCCTAATCATCATCCTTACCCTCACCCTAACCCTAACCTTAAACCTCACCCAAACCCTAACCCTAACTCTAACTCTCAACCTAACCCTAAACCTCAAGCTCAGCCTAACACTAAGCCTAACCCTAATCCTAACGCTCACACCCACCCTAACCCTTACCCTAAAACTAATCCTTAACCTATGCCTAAACCTCACCCTCAACTTAACCCTAAATCTAACACTAACCCTAACCCTAACCATAAACCTCACCCTAACCCTAACTCTAAACCTCACCCTCACAATAGCCCTAACCCTAACCCTAATCCTAACCCTAAAGCTCAGCCTAACACTAAACCTAACCCACACGCTCACCCTCACCCTAACCCTAATCTGAACCCAAACCCTCAACCTAAACCTAAACTTAAACCGAACCCTAACCCTAAACCTTACCCTCACCCTAGCCCTCATCCTCAACCTCTCCCTCAGGCTAAACCTAAGCCTAACCCTAAACATAACCATAACAGACACAGTCACCCTCACCCTAACCCTAATCCTAACGCAAACCTTCATCCTAACCCTCCCCATAACCCTAACCGTCACCCTAAACTTAAACCACACCCTCACCCTCAGCCTAATCCTAAGCGTAACCCTAACCCTAAACCTCACACTCACCCTAACCCTAACACTCAATCTCACCCTAAACCTAACCCTCACCATCAACCTCAGCCTAACACTAAGCCTATCCCTAACCCTAACAATAACTCGTACACTCACCCTAACACTAATCCTAATCCAACTCCTAACCCTTACCCTAACCCTCACCCTCAAACTAACCCTCACCTTAAGCCTAACCCTAACATTAATCCTAACCCTAACCCGCACCTTCAGCCTCACCCTAAACCTAACTCTAACACTAAACCTCACCCTGACCCTAACCCTAACACTAACCCTATCCCTAAACCTCATCCTAGCCCTAAACCTAACCCTCACCCTCACCCTCACCATAACTTTAACCCTAACACTAACGCTAACAATAACCCTAATCCTAATCCTAACCCTAATCCTAAGCCTAACCCTAAACCTAAACCTAACACACACCCTCCCCATCACTCTAGCCCTAATCCTATCCCTAAACCTAACCCTAATCCTAACCGTCCCCCTAACTCTTACCGTAACACTAACCCTAAAACTAACCCTTATCATAACCCTCTACCTAAACCTCACCCTAACACTAACTCTAACCCTAAACCTCACCCTCTCCCTAACCCTAAGTCTAACCCTAATCCAAACCATAAACCTCACCCTAACATTAACCCTAACCCTAACCCTCAACCTAAGCCTCCAAATAAACCTAAATCTAATCATAAACCTCACCCTCACCCTAACCTTAATCCTAATCCTAACCCTAAACCTCACCCTAACCGTAACCCTAACTGTCAAACTAACCCTCACCCTCACCCTAACTCTAACCCACACCCTCACCCTCATGCTAATCATAAACCTAAGCCTAACCCTAACCCTCTCACTCACCCTAACCCTAACCCTAAAACTCACCCTAACCCTAAACCTAACCCTCAAACTTAGCCTAAACCTAAGCCTATCCCTAACCCTAACCCTAACCCTCACATTCACCCTAACCCTAACCCTAATCCTACTCCTCACCCTAACCCTAACCCTCACCCTCAACCTAACCCTCACCTTAAGCCTAACCCTAACATTAATCCTAACCCTAATCCTCACCCTCAGCCTCACCCTACCCCTAAATCTAACACTAAACCTCACCCTGACCCTAACCCTAACCAGAACCCTATCCCTAAACTTCTTCCTAGCCCTAAACCTCACCTTCACCCTCACCCTCACGATAATCTTAACCCTAACCCTAATGCTATCAATAATCCTAACCCTAACCCTAACCCTCACCCTAAGCATAACCCTCACCCTAACCCTAACCCTCACCCTAACACTTACCTTCACCCTAACGCTAACCCTCACCCTAAGACTTAACCTCACCCTTACACTAACCCTAACCCTAACACTAACCCTAACCATCAACCTAACCCTAAACCTCACTCTAACCTGAACCCTAAACCTCACCCTCTCCCTAGCCCTCACCCTCATACTCACCCTAAACATCACACTAACCCTAACAGTATTCCTCAATCTAACCCTCACCCTCACCCTAACCCTCACCCTAACGCTCACCCTAACCCTCACCCTCACCCTTACTGTACCCCTCACCCTCAGCCTAACACTCACCTTTACCGTTACCGTCACCCGCACCCTAACCCTCACTCTAACGCTAACCCTCACCCTAACCCTAACTCTACCCCTAAACCTCACCCACACCCTTACACTAACTCTAATCCTAACCCTAACACTAACCCTCACCATAACCCTAACCCTAACCATCACCCTAACCATAATCCTCACCCCAACCTTCACCCTCAGGCTAACCATAAGCCTAAGCCTAACCCTAACCCTAAACGTCACACTCAACCTCACCCTAACCCTAATCCTAACCCTAAACCAAACCCTAACCCTAAACCTCAACCTAACCCTGACCCTAACTTTAAACCTAACACTAACCCTAACCCTAACCCTCGACCTAACCCTCCAACTAAACCTAAATCTAACCTAAACCTCACCCTCACCCTCACCCTAATCCTAACCCTAACCCTAAACCTCACCCTAACCCTAACCCTAACCCTCACCCCAACCCTCACCCTCACCATAACTCTAACCGTAACCCTAACAATAACAATAATCCTAACCCTAAACTTAACCCTATCCCTAACCGTAACCCTAATGCTAACACTCAACCTCACACTAACCCTAATTCTAACCCTAACCCTCACCCTAACCCTAACTCTAAACCTGACCCTAACACTTACCATCACCCTAACCCTAACCCTCACCCCCACCCTCAGCCTCAGCCTAACCCTAAGCCTAAGCCTAACGCTAAACCTCACCCTCACCCTCACCCTTACCCTAATTCTAAACCTAATTCTAAACCTAACCCTAAACCTCAACCTAACCCTCAACCTAAACTTAATCCTAACACTTACAATAACACTAACTCTCCACCTAAGCCTCCAACTAAACATAAATCTAATCATAAACCTCACCCTCACCCTAACCCTAATCCTAACCCTAACCCTAAACCTCACCCTAACCTTAACACTCACCCTCACCCTCACCCTCACCATAACTCTAACCCTAACCCTAACAATAACAGTAATCCTAACCCTAAACCTAACCCTAACCATAACCCTAACCCTAATGCTAACACTCAACCTCACCCTAACCCTAAACCTAACCCTAATCCTCACCCTCACCCTAACCCTCATCCTCACTGTAACCCTAACGCTCATCCTAACCCTCACCCTAACTCTAACACTAACCCTAAATCTTACCCTAACACTAACCCTAATCCTCACCTTCACCCTAGCCCTGACCCTAACCCTAATCGTAAGCCTAATCTTCATTTTAACCTTCACCCTAACTCGAAGCCTAAACCTAATCCTAACCCTAATCCCAACCCTCACTGGATCCCTAACACTAACCCTAACACTAACACTGACGCTAAACCTAACCCAAACCTAACCCTAAACCTAACCCTAATCCTCAGCCTCACCCTCACCCTAACCCAAACCCTAACCCTAAACCTCATCCTAACTCTAAGCCTAACCATAACCCTAGTCCTAACCCTCACCCTAACCCTAATCCTAAACCTATCCCTATCCCTAACCCTAACCATCAGTCTAACCCTTAGCCTAGTCCTCACCCTTAAACTTATATTAACCCTAACCCTCACCCTAACCATAAAACTCACCCTAACCCTAATCCTCACCCTAACACTTACCCTCACCCTAACACTAACCCTAATCCTAACACTAACTCTCACACTAACCCTAAATATCACCCTAAACCTAAACCTCACCCTAACACTAAACCTGACCCTCACACTCACACTAGACTTCAGGGTAACCCCAACCCTCATCCTCTCCATAAATCTCACACTAACCCTAACACTAATCCTCAATCGAACTCGCAACCTCACCATAACGCTAGCACTGACCCTCACCCTAACCCTAACACTCACAGTTACCGTAACCCTCAGCCTCAGCCTAACCCTCACCTTTACCTTTACCATCACCCCCACGTTAACCCGCACCCAAACCCTAACCCTCACCCTACCCTAAATGTACCCTATTCCTCACACTCTCCCTAACCCTAACACTTACCCTAACCCTAACACTAAACCTCACTTTAATCCTAATCCTAACCCTCACCCTCACCCTAACCATAACCCTCACCCTAACCCTAACACTCAACCTAACATTTAACCTCACTCTAACACTAACCATAACCCTAAAACTAAGCCTCACCCTAGCCCTCACCCTAACCCTAATCCTAAACCTCACCCTAACCCTAATCCTAAACCTCATCCTCACCCTAAACCTCTCACTAACCCCAAAACTAATCCTCAATCTAAACCTCACCCTAACTCTAACCGTAACCCTAACCCTTACCCTAACCCTAAACCTAACCCTAACCCTCACCCTTATCTTAACCCTCAACCTCAGCCTAAACTTCATCTTTACCCTTACCATCATCATCACCCTAACACTCACCCTAACGCTAAACCTCATCCTAACACTCACCCTAACCGTAAACTTAAACATCACCCTAACCCTAACCCTCACCCTCAACCTCACGCTCAGCCTAACCCTAAGCCTAAGCCTAAGCCTAAGCCTAACCCTCAACCTCACCCTCACCCTCACCCTAATCCTAACCCTAACCATAACCATAAGCCTAAACCTCAACCTAAACCTCACTCTAACCATAAACCTAAAACTAATCCTAAACCTATCCCTCGATCTAACCCTGCAACTAACCCTAAATCTAACCCTAAACCTCACCCTCACCCTAACCCTAAACCTAACCCTAACCCTAAACCTCACCCTAACTGTAAACCTAACCCTCACCCTCACCCACACCCTCACCATAACTTTAACCATAACCCTAACAATAACACTACTCGTAACCCTCAACCTAAACCTAACCCTAACCATAACTGTAATCCTAACACTAACCCTCATGTTTACCCTAATCCTAACCCAAACCCTCACCCTAACCCTAATCCTCACCCTCACTCTAACCCTAACCCTCAACCTAACCCTCACCGTAACCCTAACCCTACCCCTAAACCTTAACCTAACACTAACCCTAACCCTCACCCTCAACCTAGCCCTCACCCTAACCATAATGCTAAACCTTCTCCTCATCCTTACCCTCACCCTAACCCTAACCTTAACCCTCACCCTAACCCTAATCCTAACCCAGACCCTCAACCAAACCCTAAACCTCACTCACACCGTAACTCTAACCCTCACCCTAACCCTAAACATAAATGAACCCTAACTCTCACCCTAACCCTAACCCTAACCCTCCCCCTAACCCTAAGTCTCACCCTCACCCTCACCCTCAGCCTGACCCTAAGTGTAACCGTAACCCTCACACTCACCCTAACCCTTACCCTAAACCTAATCCTAACCCTAACTCTAACCCTCACACTCAGCCTCACTGTAACCCTAACTCTAACCTAAACCTCACCCTCACCCTAACCCTAACCTTAAACCTCACCTTCACACTCACCCTAGACCTTACCCTAACCCTATTCCTAACACTAACCCACATCCTAACCCTCCCCCTAACCCTAACCCTCAACCTCAACCTCACACTCAGCCTAACACTAAGCCTATTCCTAAACCTAAACCTAACACACACACTCCCCCTCACTCTAATCTTAATCCTATAACTAACCCTAAAAATATTCCTAACCCTTCCCCTAAATCTCACCCTAACCCTAACCCTAAAACTAACCCTTACCATAACCCTCAACCTAAACCTCACCCTAACCCTAACTCTAACCCTAAAACTCACCCTCAACCTAACCCTAACTCTAACCCTAATCCAAACCGTAAACCTCACCATAACACTAAGCCTAACCCTAATCCCCACCCTAACACTAAGCCTAATCCTAAGCCTAACCCTAACACTAATCCTCACACTCAACCTAACCCTAACCCTAAACCTCACCCTAACCCTAACCCTCACCCTCAACCTCAGCTTAACCCTAAGCCTGTCCATAACCCTAACCCTAACCCTAACCCTAACCCTCACCCTAACACTAAACCTAATCCTACTCCTAATCCTAACCGTAACCCTCATTCTCAACCTAACCCTCACCTTAAGCCTAAACCTAACATTAATCCTAAACCTAACCCTCACCCGCAGCCTCACCCTAACCCAAACACTAACACTAAACCTCACCCTAACCCTAAGCTTAATCAAAACCCTATCCTTAAACCTCATCCTAGACCTAAACCTAACCCTCATCCTCACCCTCACCATAACCTTAACCCTAACCCTAACACTAACAATAACCCTAACACTAACCCTAAACTTCACCCTAAACATAACCCTCACCCTAACCGTAACACTCACCCTCACCCTCACCCTCATCATAACTCTAACCCTAAACCTAACAATAACAGTAATCCTAACCCTCAACCTAACCCTAACCATAACCCTAACACTAATGCTAACACTCAACCTCCCCCTAACCCTAATCCTAACACTAATCCTCACCCTAACCCTAATCCTCGCCCTCATCTTAAACCTAACCTTCATCCTAACCCTCACCCTCACCCTAACCCTAACCCTAAAGCTCACCCAAACACTAACCCTAACCATCACCCTCACCCTAGCCCTCACCCTAACCCTAATTCTAACCCTAATCCTCAACATAACCCTCACCCTAACCCTAAATCTAACCCTCATGGTAATCCTAACCCTAACCCTCACCTTAACCCTAACCCTCACCCTCACCCTCATCCTAACCCTAAGCCTAACCCACACCCTAAACCGAATCCTCACACTCACCCTAAATCTAACCCTAATCCTCATCCTCACACTCACGATCACCCTAACCCTAAACCTACTCGTACCCCTAATCCTAACCCTCAACCTCAGCCTAACCCACATCTTTACACATACCGTCACCCCCACGTTAACCCGCACTCTAACCCTAACCCTCACCCTAACCCTAAATGTACCCCTAAACCTCACCCTCTCCCTAACCCTAACACTAACCATAACCCTAACACTAAACCTCACTCTAACCCTAATCCTAACCCTTACCCTCACCCTAACCATAACCCTCACCCTAACCCTAACCATCACCCTAACACTTACCCTCACCCTAATACTAACCCTAACCCTAACACTAACCCTCACAATAACCCTAACCCTCACCCTAATCCTAAACCTCACCCTAACCCTAAACCTAACCCTCATCCTATCCCTAAACCTCACATTAACCCTAACACTAATTCTCAATCTAACCCTCACCCTAAACCTAACCTAACACTAATCCTTACCCTAACCCTAAACCTAACCCTTACCCTCACCCTTATCTTAACCCTCAACCTCAGCCTAAACCTCATCATTACCCTTACCATCATAATCACCCTAACCCTCACCCTAACGCTAAACCTCATCCTAACACTCACCCTAACCGTAAACCTAACCATCACCCTAAACCTAACCCTCACCCTCAACCTCACGCTCAGCCTAACCCTAAGCCTAAGCCTAAGCCTAAACCTAACCCTCAACCTCACCCTCACCCTCACCCTAATCCTAACCCTAACCCTAACCATAACCCTAAACCTCAACCTAAACCTCACTCTAACCTTAATCCTAAAACTAACCCTAACCCTAACCCTCGACTTAACCCTACAACTAACCTTAAAGCTAACCCTAAACCTCACCCTCACCCTAACCCTAATCCTAACCCTAACCCTAAACCTCACCCTAACCCTAACCCTCACCCTCACCGTCACCCTCACCATGACTCTAACCATAACCCTAACAATAACTCTAATCCTAACCCTCAACCTAACCCTAACAATAACTATAATCCTAACACTCACCCTCTTGCTAACCCTAATCCTAATCCTCACCCTTACCCTAACCCTAATCCTCACTGTAGCTCTAACCCTCAACCTAACCCTCACCCCAACCCTAACCCTAACCCTAAAACGTAACCTAACACTAACCCTAATCCTCACCCTCAACCAAGCCCTCACTGTAACCCTAATGCTAAACCTAATCCTCATCCTTACCCTCACCCTAACCCTAAACTTAACCCTAACCATAACCATAACCATAACCCTAAACCTCACGCTCCCCTTAACTCTAAGCCTCACCCTCACCCTAAACATAAATGAACCCTAACTCTCACCCTAACCCTAAACCTAACCCTCCCCCTCACCCTCACCCTCACCCTCAGCCGGACCCTAAGCGTAACCGTAACCCTCACACTCACCCTAACCCTTACCCTAAGCCTAATTCTAACCATAACTCTAACACTCACCCTCAGGCTCACCGAAACCCTAACTCTAACCTAAACCTCACCCGAACCCGAACCCTAACCCTAACCATAACCTTAAACCTCACTCTCACACTCACCCTAGACCTTAGCCTAATCCTAATCCTAACCCTAACAATCATCCTAACCCTCCCGCTAACCCTAACCCTCACCCTCAACCTCACCCTCAGCCTAACCTAAGCCTATCCCTAAACCTAAACATAACACACACAATCCCCCTCACTCTAACCTTAATCCTATACCTAACCCTAACCCTAAGCCTAACCCTTCCCCTAACTCTCACCCTAACCCTAAAACTATCCCTTACCATAACCCTCAACCTAAAACTCACCCTAAGCCTAACTCTAAAACTTAACCTCACCCTCACCCTAACCCTAACTCTAACCCTAATCCAAACCCTAAACCTCACCCCAACCCTAAGCCTAACCCTAATCCACACCCTAATACTAAGCCTAATCCTAAACCTAACCCTAACCCTAACTCTCACACTCACCCTAAATCTAACCCTAAACCTCACCCTAACCCTAACCCTCACCCTCAACCTCAGCTTGACCCTAAGCCTGTCCCTAACCCTAACCCTAACCCTAACCCTAAACTTCACCCTAACACTTACCCTAATCCTACTCCTAATCCTAACCCTAACCCTCACTCTCAACCTAACCCTCACCTTAATCCTAACCCTAACATTAATCCTAACCCTAACCCTCACCCTCAGCCTCACCATAACCCTAACACTAACACTAAACCTCACACTAACTCTAACCCTATCCCTAAACCTCATCCTAGACCTAAACCTAAACCTCATCCTCACCCTCACCATAACCTTAACCCTAACCCTAACACTAACAATAACCCTAACACTAACACTAAAGTTCACCCTAAATATAACCCTTACCCTAACCCTAACCCTCAGCCTAACCCTTACCCTCACCCTAACACTAACCCTAAACCTAACACTAAACCTCACACTAAACCTAACCATCACCCTAACAATAAACCTCACCATAAATCTAACCCTAAACCTCAATCTCTCGCTAGACCTCGCCCTAAACCTAACCCTCATCCTCACCTTCAACTTCACTCTAACCCTAACGCTAATCCTCAATCTAACCCTCACCCTCACCCTAACCCTAACCTTAACCCGCGCCCTTACTGTAACACTTACCCTCAGCCTAATCCGGACCTTTACCCTTACCGTCACCCCCACGCTAACCCTCACTCTAACCCTAAACCTCACCCTAACCCTAACTCTACCCCTAAACCTCACCCTCACTCTAACCCTAACTCTAATCCTAACCCTAACACTAACCCTCACCATAACCCTAACCCTAACCATCACCCTAACCCTAATCCTCACCCCCACCGTCACCCTCAGCCTAACCCTAAGCATAAGCCTAACCCTACCCCTAAAACTCACATTCACCCTCACCCTCACCCTAATCCTAAACCTAACGCTAACCCTAACCCTAAACCTCAACCTAACCCTCAACCTAACCTTAATCCTAACACTTACCCTAACCCTAACCCTCGACTTAACCCTCCATCTAAACCTAAATCTAACCATAAACCTCACCCTCACACTAACCCTAATCCTAACCCTGACCCTAAACCTCACCATAACCGTAACACTCACCCTCACCCTCACCCTCATCATAACTCTAACCCTAAACCTAACAATAACAGTAATCCTAACCCTCAACCTAACCCTAACCATAACCCTAACACTAATGCTAACACTCAACCTCACCCTAACCCTAATCCTAACCCTAATCCTCACCCTAACCCTAATCCTCACCCTCATCTTAAACCTAACCTTCATCCTAACCCTCACCCTCACCCTAACCCTAACCCTAAAGCTCACCCAAACACTAACCCTAACCATCACCCTCACCCTAGCCCTCACCCTAACCCTAATTCTAACCCTAATCCTCAACCTAACCCTCACCCTAACCCTAAATCTAACCCTCATGGTAATCCTAACCCTAACCCTCACCTTAACCCTAACCCTCACCCTCACCCTCATCCTAACCTTAAGCCTAACCCACACCTTAACCCGAACACTCACACTCATCCTAAATATAACCCTAATCCTCATCCCCACACTCACGATCACCCTAACCCTAATCCTACTCCTACCCCTAATCCTAACCCTCAACCTCAGCCTAACCCACATCTTTACACATACCGTCACCCCCATGTTAACCCGCACCCTAACCCTCACCCTAACCCTAAATGTACCCCTAAACCTCACCCTCTAACTAACCCTAACTCTAACCCTAACCCTAACACTAAACCTCACTCTAACCCTAATCCTAACCCTTACCCTCACCCTAACCATAACCCTCACCCTAACCCTAACCATCACCCTAACACTTACCCTCACCCTAATCCTAAACCTCACCCTAACCCTAACCCAAACCCTCATCCTGTCCCTAAACCTCACACTAAACCTAACACTAATTCTCAATCTAACCCTCACCCTAACCCTAACCTAACACTAATCCTTACCCTAACCCAAAACCTTAACCCTAACCCTTACCCTTATCTTAACCCTCAACCTCAGCCTAAACCTCATCTTTACCCTTACCATTATCATCACCCTAATCCTCACCCTAACGCTAAACCTCATCCTAACCCTCAACTTAACTGTAAACCTAACCATCACCCTAACACTAACCCTCACCCTCAACCTCATGTTCAGCCTAACCCTAAGCCTAAGCCTAAGCCTAACCCTAACCCTCAACCTCACCCTGATCCTAACCCTAATCCTAACCCTAACCCTAAACCTCAACCTAACCCTCATTCTAACCTTAAGCCTAAAACTAACCCTAACCATAACCCTCGACTTAACCCTCCAAATAACACGAAATCTAACCCTAAACCTCAATTTCACCCTAACCCTAATCCTAATCCTAACCCTAAACCTCACCCTAACCCTAACCCTAACCCTCACCCTCACCCTCAACCTCACCCTCACCATAACTCTAACCCTAACCCTAACAATAACACTAATCCTAAACCTAAACCTAACCCTAACACTAACTCTAACTGTAATCCTAACAGTCACCCTCTTCCTAACCCTAATTTTAACCCTAACCCTCACCCTACCCCTAAAAATATCCCTCAACCAAACCCTAAACCTCACGCTCCCCGTAACTCTAACCCTCACCCTAACCCTAAACATAAACGAAACCTAACTCTCACTCTAACCCCAACCCTAAACCTCACCATCACCCTCACCCTCAGCCTGACCCAAAGCATAACCGTAACCCTCACACTCACCCTAACCCTTACCCTAAACCTAATCCTATCCTAACTCTAACCCTCAACGTCAGCCTAACCCTAACCCTAAATCTAACCCTAAACCTCACCCTAACCCTAACCCTAACCCTAACCCTAACCCTAAACCTCACGCTAATCCTAACCCTAAACGTCACCCTTACCCTAGCCCTCACCTTAACCCTAATCCTAACCCTAAACCTCTTCCTAGCCCTCACCCTAACACTAACCCTAAACCTCACCATCACCCTAACCATAATCCTAACCCTAACCCTCAACCTAAACCTAACCGTCACCCTCACCGTAACACTTACTCTAACCCTCATCCTAACCCTAAACTTAACCCGAACCCTAACTCTAACCCTAACCCTAACATTAACCCACACTCTAACCCTAACCTTCAACCTTACCGTAACCCTCACCTTCAGCCAAACCCTCACTTTTACCCTTACCGTCACCCCTACCCTAATCCTCACCCTAACCCAAACACTCACCCTAACCCTCACCCTAAAACTAACTCTACGCCTAAACCTCACCCTCACCCAAACCATAACTCTAACCCTAACCCTAACACTAAACCTGACCTTAACCCTAACTCTAACCCTCAAACTAACCCTAACCTTCACCCTCAACCAAACCCTCAGCCTAAACCTAATGCTAACCCTAACCCTAAACTTAACCCTCACACTCACCCTAACCCTAACCCTAATCCTAATCCTAACCCTAACCCTAACCCTCACCCTCAGCCTCACCCTAACCCTAATTCAAACCCTAAACCTCATCTTCACCCTAACCCTAATCCTAACCCTCACCCTCACACTCACCGAAAACCTAAACCTAACCCTAACCCTAACCCTAACTCTAACCTCCCCCTAACTCTCAACCTAACCCTAACACTAACCCTAACCCTAAACCTCACTGTAACCCTAACTCTAACACTAACCCTCATCCTAACCCTCACCCTAACCCTTACTCCACCCTAAACCTCACCCTCACCCTAACCCTAACTCTAACCCTAATCCTAATACTGAACCTCACCCTAACCCTAACCCAAACCCTCAACCTAACAATACCTCTCACCCTAACCCTCACCCTCACCCTAACCCTCATCCTCACTCTAAACCTCACACTAACCCTAACCCTAATCCTCAATCTAACCCTCACCCTAACCCTAACTCTAGCCCTTAATCTAACCCTAAACCTAACCCTAACGCTCACCCTTATCTTAACCCTCACCCTCAGCCTAAACTTCACAATTACCCTTACGATCATCCTCACCCTAAAAATCCCCCTAACCCTAAACCTCATAGTAACTCTACCACTACTTGTAAACCTAACCATCACCCTAACACTAACCCTCACCCTCAACCTCACACTCAGCCTAACACTAAGACTAAGCCTTACACTTACCCTAACCCTCACCCTCACCCTAGCCCTCCCCCAAACCCTAATGTTAACCCTAACCCTCATCCAAACCCTCACCCTAACCCTAACACTAAACCTCACCCACAACCTCACACTAACCCTAATCCTAACCCTAACCCTCAACTTAACCCTAAACCTCACCCTCACTGTAACCCTTACACTAACGCTCACCCTAACCCTAAACTTAACCCGAACCCTAACGCTCACCCTAAACAAAACCCTAACCCTCACCCTAACCCTTACCCTAAACCTTACCCTCACCATAGCCCTCACCCTAAACCTAATCCTAACCTTAACCCTCATTCTAACCCTCCCCCTAACCCTAATCCTAACATTAACCCTCACCCTCAACCTCATCCTCAGCCTAACCCTAAGCCTAACCATAAACAACACCCTAACACACACACTCACCCTCCTCCTAACCCTAAACTTAAACTTAACCCTAACCCTAACCCTCCCCCTAACTCTCACCCTAACCCTAACACTAAAACTAACTCTCATCCTAACCCTCACCCTAACCCTAACTCCACCCTAAACCTCAACCTCACCTTAATCCTAACTCTAACCCTAACCCTAACACTGAACCTCACCCTAACCCTAACCCAAACCCTCAACCTAACAATAACTCTCACCCTCACCCTAACCCTCATCCTCACTCTAAACCTCACACTAACCCTAACCTTAATCCTCAATCTAACCCTCACCCTAACCCTAACTCTAGCCCTTAATCTAACCCTAAACCTAACCATAACGCTCACCCTTATCTTAAGCCTCACCCTCAGCCTAAAGCTCACCATTACCGTTACCATCATCCTCACCCTAAAAATCCTCCAAACACTAAACCTCATACTAACTCTAACACTAACTGTAAACCTAACCATCACCCTAACCCAGACCTTCAACCTCACACTCAGCCTAACACTAAGACTAAGCCTTACACTTACCCTAACCCTCACCCTCAACCTAGCCCTATCCCTAACCCTAATCTTAACCCGAACCCTCATCCTAACCCTCACCCTAAACTTAACCCTAACCCTCATCCACACCCTCACACTAACCCTAATCCTAACCCTAACCCTCAACCTAACCCTAAACCTCACCCTCAGTGTAACCCTTAACGTAACGCTCACCCTAATACTATATTTAACCCAAACCCTAACGCTCACCCTAAAGAAAACCCTAACCCTCACCCTAACATTAACCCTAAACCTTGCCCTCACCCTAGCCCTCACCCTAACCCTAATCCTAACCTTAACCCTCATCCTAACCCTCCCTCTAAACCTAATCCTAACCCTAACCCTAACACTAACCCTCACCCTCAACCTCAACCTCAGCCTAACCCTAAGGCTAACCCTAAAACAAACCCTAACACACACACTCACCCTCATCCTAAACCTAATCTTAAACTTAACTCTAACCCTAAACCTCCCCCTAACTCTCACCCTAACCCTAACACTAACACTAACCCTAACCCAAACCCTCAACCTAACCCTCACACTGACTCTAAACCTAAAACTCACCCTCACACTAAACCTCACCCTAAGCCTAACCCTAACCCTCATCCTCACCCTCACTGTAACCGTAAAATTAAACCGAACCCTAACAATAACTCTAAACCAATTCCTAAACCTCAGCTTAACCATAACCCTCAGCCTAACCCAAACCCTCACCATAACCCTTAGCCTCACCCTAAAACTAAACCTAACGCTAACACTAACCCTCAGCCTAACACTAACCCTAAATCTAACCCTAAACCTCACCCTCAACCTAACACTAACCCTAACCCTAACCGTAAACCCCACCCTAACCCTAACCCTAACCCTCACCTGCACCCTCAACCTCACTGTAACTCTAAACCTAACCCTAACAATTACACTAATCCTAACCAGAACCATCACCCTAACCCTAAAACTCACCCTGATGCTCGGCCTAAGCCTAAGCCTAAGCCTAACCCTAACCCTAAACCTCACCCTAACCCTAACCCTATCACAAACTCTAACTCTAATCCTAAAACTCACTGTCCCCCTAACCCTAATTCTAAGCCTAACCCTAAACCTTAAGCTCAAGCTAAACATAACCGTAACCCTCACCCTCACCTTAACCCTAAGCCTAACCCTAACCCTAACAATAACCTTAACCATAACCCTAACCCTCACCCTAACCATTACCCTCAACCTAACCCTAACTCTCACCCTAACACTTTGCCTAACCCTAACAATAACCTTCACTTAACACTAATCCTCACCCTAACCGAAACCCTAACCCTAAACCTCACGCTAACCCTAACGCTAAACCTAATCCTAAACCTCACACTCACCCTCACCCTAACCCTAATCCTAAACCTGACCCAATCCCTAATCCTAACCCTCACTCTAACCCTCAGCCTATCCCTCACCCTTAGAATTATACTAACCCTAAACCTCAACCTAACTCTCAACCTAACCCTAAACCTAACCCTAACCCTCACCGGAACCCTCACCCTCACCCCCACCCTCATGCTCGGCCTAAGGCTAAGCCTAACCCTAACCCTACCCCTCAAACTAACCCTAACTCTAACCCTAACCCTAAACCTAAACCTCATCCTAACCCTAACCCTAATCCTCGCGCTCACCCTCACAGTAACTGTAACCATACCCCTAAACCTAATAATAAATCTAACCCTAACCCTAACCCTCACCCTAACCATAACCCTCACCCAAACCTTAACTCTAACCCTAACAATTACCCGCACTCTAACCCTAACCCTAGGAACCTTCACACTCACCCTAGCTTTCAACCTAACCCTAACCCTCATCCTCACCCTAAACCTCACACTAACCCTAACACGAATCCTCAATCTAACCCTCAAACTCACCTTAACGCTAACACTAACCCTAACCATAACCATAACCTTCACCCTTACCAGAACCTTCACCCTCAGTCTAACCCTCAACTTTACCCTTACCGTCACCCCCAGGCTAACCTGCACCCTAACCCTAACTCTCATCCTAACCCTAACTGGACCCCTGAACCTCACCCTCACCATAAGCCTAAGTCTAACCCTAACCCTAACACTAAACCTCACCCTAACCCTCACCCTAAACCTAAAGCTCATCCTAACCCTCACCCTAACTGTAAACCTAACCATCACCCTAACCCTAACCCTCACCCTCAACCTCAAGCTCAGCCTAATCCTAAGCCTAAGCCTAACCCTTCCCTAACCCTCACCCTCACCATAGCCCTCACCCTAACATTAATCCTAATCCTAACCATCATCCTAAACCTCACCCTAACCCTAACCTTAATCATCACCCTAAACCTAATCCTCAACGCCACCCTCACTCTCAGCCTAACCCTAAGCCTAAGCCAAACCCTAATCCTATCCCTCACACTCAACCTCACCCTCACCCTAATCCTAACACTAACCCTAACCAAAAGCCTAAACCTCAACCTAACCCTCACCCTAACCTTAACCCTAAAAGTAACCGTAAACCTCACCTAGGCCTAACCCTCCAATTAACCCTAAATCTAACCCTAAACCGCACCCTCACCCTAACCCTACTCCTAAACCTAACTATAAACCTCACCCTAACCCTAACCCTAACCCTCACCCTCACCCTCACCTCACCCTCACCATAACTCTAACCCTAACGCTAACAATAACACTAATCCTAACCCTAAACCTAACCCTATCCCTAACCCTAATGCTAACACTCACCCTCAGACTAACCCTAATCCTAACCCTAACCCTCATCCTAACCCTAATCCTCACCCTCACTATAACCCTAACCCTCAACCTAATCCTCACCCTAACCCTAACCCTAACCCTAAAGCTTAATCTAATACTAACCCTAACCCTCACTCTCACCCTAGCCCTCACCCTAACCATAATCCTAACCCTAATCCTCATACTTACCCTCACCCAAGCCCTAACCTTAACCCTCACCCTAACCTTAACACTAACCCTAACTCTCAACCTAACCTTAACCCTCACGCTCACCATAACCCTAACCCTAACCCTGACCCTAACCCTAACCCTCACACTCACGCTATACCTAATCCTCACCCCCACCCTCACCCTAAGTCTAACCCTAACCCTAATCCTAACCCTAACCATATCGCTCACACTCACCCTAACCCTTAACCTAAACTTAATCCTAACCCTAAGCCTAACCCTCACACTCAAACTTACCCTCAACCTAACCCTAAATCTAACACTAACACTAAACCTAACCCTCAAACTCAGGCTCACCCTAACCCTAACTCTAACCCTAAACCTCTCCCTCTCCCTAACCCTAACACTAACCCTAACCCTAAACTTCAACCTAACCCTAACCCTAAACCTCACCCTCACCCTAGCCCTCACCCTAACCCTAATCCTAACCCTAACCTTCATCCTAACCCTCAACCTAACACTAAACCTAACCCTCACTGTCACCCTCACCCTAACCCTATTCCGAACCCTAACCCTCAATCTAACCCTAACCCTCACCCTCACCGTAACCCTTACCCTAACCCTCAACCTAACCCAAAACTTAAGCTGAACCCTAACTCTCACTCTTACCCTAACCCTAACCCTCACCCCAAACCTAACCCTAAACCTCACCCTCACCCTAGCCCTCACCCAACCCTAAACCTAACCATAACCCTCTTCCTAACCCTCCCCCTAACTCTTACAATAACGCTCACCCTAACCCTATCCTTATCCCTCAAACTCACACTCAGCCTAACCCTAAGCCTAATCCTAAACCTAACACTAACACACACACTCACCCTCACCCTAACCCTAATCCTAACCCTAACGCTCATCCTAACCCTCAACATAACCCTAACCCTCATCCTAACCCTAACCCACACCTTCATGCTCAGCCTAATCCTAATCCTAACCCTAAACCAAACTCTCACACTCACCCTAACCCTAACCCTATAACTCACCCTAACCCCAACCCTAACCCTCAACCTCAGCCTAACCCTAAGCCTATCCCTAACCCTAACCCTCACACTCACCATAAACCTAACACTAATCCAACTCCTAAAACTAACCCTAACTCTCACCCTCAACCTAACCCTCACCTTAAGCATAACCCTAACATTTATCCTAACGCTAAACCTCACCTCAGCCTCACCCTAACCCTAACTCTAAAACTAAACCTCACCCTAACACTAACCCTAAATCTAACCCTAAACCTCAACTTCAACCTAACCCTAACCCTAAACCTAAACGTCAACCCCACCCTCACCCTCACCGTAACCGTAACCCTAATGCTAACCCTAACAATAAACTTAACCATAACCCTAACCCTCATCCTAACCATAAACCTCACCCTAACCCTAACCCTCACCCTAACACTTAGCCTAACCCTAACAATAACCCTAACCATAACAGTAACCCTCACACTAGCCCTAACCATTACCCTAACCCTAAACCTCACGCTAACCCTATCCCTAACCCTCACCCAACACTAGCCCTCACCCTAAACCTAACCCTCATCCTCACCCTAACCCTCAGCCTCACCCTAACCTTCAGCCTAAACCTAATCCTAAATCTAACCATAACCCTCACCCTAACCCTAATCCTAACCCTAACCTTCATCCTAACCCTCAACCTAACACTAAACCTAACCCTCACTGTCACCCTCACCCTAACCCTATTCCGAACCCTAACCCTCAATCTAACCCTAACCCTCACCCTCACCGTAACCCTTACCCTAACCCTCAACCTAACCCAAAACTTAAGCTGAACCCTAACTCTCACTCTTACCCTAACCCTAACCCTCACCCCAAACCTAACCCTAAACCTCACCCTCACCCTAGCCCTCACCCAACCCTAAACCTAACCATAACCCTCTTCCTAACCCTCCCCCTAACTCTTACAATAACGCTCACCCTAACCCTATCCTTATCCCTCAAACTCACACTCAGCCTAACCCTAAGCCTAATCCTAAACCTAACACTAACACACACACTCACCCTCACCCTAACCCTAATCCTAACCCTAACGCTCATCCTAACCCTCAACATAACCCTAACCCTCATCCTAACCCTAACCCACACCTTCATGCTCAGCCTAATCCTAATCCTAACCCTAAACCAAACTCTCACACTCACCCTAACCCTAACCCTATAACTCACCCTAACCCCAACCCTAACCCTCAACCTCAGCCTAACCCTAAGCCTATCCCTAACCCTAACCCTCACACTCACCATAAACCTAACACTAATCCAACTCCTAAAACTAACCCTAACTCTCACCCTCAACCTAACCCTCACCTTAAGCATAACCCTAACATTTATCCTAACGCTAAACCTCACCTCAGCCTCACCCTAACCCTAACTCTAAAACTAAACCTCACCCTAACACTAACCCTAAATCTAACCCTAAACCTCAACTTCAACCTAACCCTAACCCTAAACCTAAACGTCAACCCCACCCTCACCCTCACCGTAACCGTAACCCTAATGCTAACCC
The DNA here is from genome assembly GCF_024711535.1 of Dipodomys merriami. Lineage (NCBI taxonomy): Eukaryota > Metazoa > Chordata > Mammalia > Rodentia > Heteromyidae > Dipodomys > Dipodomys merriami. The sequence continues at coordinate 3,885,382 of NW_027206257.1, forward strand.
TAACAATAAACTTAACCATAACCCTAACCCTCATCCTAACCATAAACCTCACCCTAACCCTAACCCTCACCCTAACACTTAGCCTAACCCTAACAATAACCCTAACCATAACAGTAACCCTCACACTAGCCCTAACCATTACCCTAACCCTAAACCTCACGCTAACCCTATCCCTAACCCTCACCCAACACTAGCCCTCACCCTAAACCTAACCCTCATCCTCACCCTAACCCTCAGCCTCACCCTAACCTTCAGCCTAAACCTAATCCTAAATCTAACCATAACCCTCACCCTAACCCTCACCCTAACCCTATCACGAAACCTAACACTAACCCTAACACTAACCCTCACCCTCAGCCTCACCCTAACCCTAACTCTAACCCTAAACCTCACCCTCACCCTAACCCTAACCATAACCATAAATCTCACCTTAACGCTAACGCTAAACCTCACCCTCACCCTAGGCCTTGCCCTAACCCTAATCCTAATCCTAACCCTCATCCTAACCCTTCCCCTAACAAAACCCTAACCTAAATATCATCCTCCCCCTCAACTTAAATCTAAGCCTAACCCTAGACCTAACCCTAACAAACACACTGACCCTCACCCTAACCCTAACCCTAATCCTATCCGTAACCCTAACACTAACCCTTACCCTCCCCCTAACTCTCACCCTAACCCTAATCCTAACCGTCACCCTAACCCTAACTCTAACCCTAAACCTCACCCTCACCCTTACTCTAACTCTAACCCTATCCTAAACCCTAAACCTCAACCTAACCCTAACCCTAACCCTCACACTCACCTTCACCGTAACCGTAAACCTAAACTTAAACCTAACAATATACCTAACGCTAACCCTAACCCTCACCCTAAATATAACCATCACCCTAACCCATAACCTCACCCTAACACTTACCCTCACCCTAAAACTAACCCTAACAGTAACACTAACCCTCACACTGACCTTAAACCTAACCCTAAACCTAAACCTCAACCTAACCCTCACACTCAACCTAAACCTAACACTAACCCTAACCCTAACCCTCACCCTAACCCTATATCTAAACCTCTCCCTCACCCTAACCCTAACCCTAACCCTAACACTAACACTAACCCTAAACCTAACCCTAAACCTAACATTAATCCTCAGCCTCAACATCACCCTAACCCAAACCATAAACCTAACCCTCATCCTAACTCTATGCCTAACCCTAACCCTAATCCTAACCCTCACAATCACCCTCACCCTAACCCTAATCCTAAACCTAACCCTATCCCTAATCCAAACCCTCTCCCTAACCCTCAGCCTAGCCCTAACCCTTAAACTTATCCTAACAGTAAACCTCAACCTAACTCCCAACCTACACCTAAACCTAACCCTAACCTCACCCGAAAACGAACACGAACCCTCACCCTCATGCTCGGCCTAAGCCTAAGCCTAAGCCTAACCCTAACCCTAACCCTGACTCTAACCCTAACTCTAACCCTAACCCTAAACCTAAACCTCATTCTAACCCTAACCCTAATCCTCACCCTCACCCTCACAGTAACCGTAACCCTACCCCTAAACCTAACCATAAACCTAACCCTAACCCTAAACCTCACCCTCTCCCTCACACTCACAATAACTCTAACCCAAACCCTAACAACACTAATCCTAACCCTAAACCTAAACCTAACCCTCACCCTAAAACTAATGCTAATACTCACCCTCAAGCTAACCTTAATCCGAACCCTAACCCTAACCCTAATCCTCACCCTCACTGTAACCCTAATCCTCAACCTAATCCTCACACTAACCCTAACCCTAACCCTAAACCTTAATCTTACACGAACCCTAAACCTCAACCTCACCCTAGCCCTCACCCTAACCCTCATCCTAACCCTAATCCTGATCCTTACCCTCACCCTAACGCTAACCTTAACCCTCACCCTAACCCTAAGACTAACCCTAACTCTCAACCTAACCCTAACCCTCACGCTCACAGTAACCCTAACCCTAACCCTCACCCTAACCCTAACCCTCACACTCACCCTTATCCTAAGCCTCACCCCTGCCCTCACTCTCAGTCTAACCCTAAGCCTAACCCTAACCCTAAACATATCGCTCACACTCACCCTAACCCTTACCCTAAACCTAATCCTAACTCTAAGCCTAACCCTCACACTCAACTTAACCCTCAGCCTAACCCTAAATCTAACAGTAACACTAACCCTAACCCTCAAACTCAGCCTCACCCTAACCCTAACACTAACCCTAAACCTTACACTCACCCTAACCCTAACACTAACCCTAACCCTAAACCTCACCATAACTCTAACCCTAAACCTCACCCTCACCCTAGCCCTCACCCTAACACTAATTCTAACCCTAACCCTCATCCTAACACTAAACTTAACCCTCACCGTCACCCTCACCCAACCCCTAATCCGAACCATAACCCTCACCCTCAGCCGCACGCTAACCCTAACTCTAACACTAAACTTCACCCTAAAACTAACCCTAAATCTAACCCTAAACCTCACCCTCAACCTAACCCTAACTCTAACGGTAAACACCACCCTAACCCTAACCCTAACCCTCACTTGAACCCTCACCCTCACTGTAACTCTAACCCTAACCCTAACAATAACACTAATCCTAACCAGAACCATCAACCTAACCCTAAACCTCACCCTCATGCTCAGCCTAAGCCTAAGCCTAAGACTAACCCTAATCCTCACCCTAACCCTAACCCTATCACAAAACCTAACTCTAAACCTAAACCTCACTGTCACCCGAACCCTAATTCTATGCTTAACCCTAAACCTAAACCTCATCCTAACCCTAACCGTAACCCTCACCCTCATCCTCAACATAACCATAAGCCTAACCCTAACAATAACCTTAACCATAACCCTAACCCTCACCCTAACTATAACCCTCACCCTAACCCTAAACCTCACCCTAACACTTACCCCAAACCTAACAATAACCCTAAACCTAACACTAACCCTCACACTAACCCTAAACATTACCCTAACCCTAAAACTCACGATAACCCTATCCTTAACCCTCACCCAACCCTAGCCCTCATCCTAACCCTAACCTTCATCCTCACCCTAACCCTCACCCTCACCCTCACCCTCAGCCTAAACCTAACCCTAAACCTAAGCCTAACCCTCACCCTAACACTCACCCTAACCCTAACCCTAAACCTAACACTAACACTAACCCTAACCCTCACCCTCAGCCTCACCCTAACCCTAACTCTAACCCTAAAACTCACCCTCACCTTAATCCTTACCCTAACCATAAACCTCACCCTAACTCTAACCCTAAACCTCAACCTCACCCTAGCCCTTACCCTAACCCTAATCCTAACCTTAACCGTCATCCTAACACTCCCCCTAACCCTAACACTAACCCAAACCCTAACCCTAACCATCACCCTCACCTTCAGCCTAAACTTAAGCCTAACCCCAGAACTAACCCTAACAAACACACGGACCCTCACACTAACCCTAACCGTAATCCTATCCCTAACCATAACACTAAGCCTTATCCTCCCCTTAACTCTCTCCCTACCTAACCCTAACCGTCACCCTAAACTTAACTCTCACCCTAAACCTCACCCTCACCCTAACCCTAACTATAACCCTAACCCAAACCCTAAACCTCAACCTAACCCTAACCCTAACCCTCACACTCACCCTCACTGTAACCGTAAACCTAAACCTAAACCTAAAAATAACCCTAACCCTATCCATAACCGTCAACCTAACCCATAGCCTCACCCGAAAACTTACCCTCACCCTAACACTAACACTAAAACTAACCCTCACAATGACCCTAACCTTAACCCTAACCCTAAACCTCAACCTAAACCTCACCCTCAACCTAAACCTAACACTACCCCTAACCCTAACCCTCACCCTAACCCACCCCCTAACCCTACATCTAAACCTCACCCTCACCCTAAACCTAACACTAAACCTAACACTAATCCTCAGCCTCAATATCACCCTAACCCAAACCCTAACCCTAACACTCATCCTAACTCTAAACCTAACCCTAACCCTAATCCTAACCCTCACACTCACCCTCACCCTAACCCTAATCCTAAACCTAACCCTATCTCTAACCCTAACCCTCACCCTAAACCTCAGCCTAGCCCTCACCCTTAAACTTATCCTAACCCTAAACCTCAACCTAATTCTCAACCTAACCCTAAACCTAACCCTAACCCTCACCCGAACCCGAACCCGAACCTTCAACCTCATGCTCGGCCCAAGACTAAGCCTAAGCCTAAGCCTAAGCCTAACCCTCACCCTAACCCTGACTCTAAACCTAACCCTAAACCTAAACCTCATCCTAACCCTAAACCTAATCCTCACCCTCACCCTCACAGTAACCGTAACCCTACCCCGAAACCTAACAATAAACCTAACCCTAACCCTAACCCTCACCCTAAGCATAACCCTCACCCTAACCTTAACCCTCACCCTAACACTTACCCTCACCCTAACCCTAACCCTAACCCTCACACTCACCCTAGCCTTCACCCTAACCCTAACACTCATCCTCACCCTAAACCTCACACTAACCCTAACACTAATCCTCAATCTAACCCTCACCCTCACCCTAATGTTAACACTAACCCTCACCCTAACCTTAACCTTCACCCTTACTGGAACCCTCACCCTCAGCCTAACCCTCACCTTTACCCTTACCGTCACCCCTAGGCTAACCTGCACGCTAACCTTAACCCTCATCCTAACCCTAACTGTACCCCTGAACCTCATCCTCACCATAACCCTAAGTCTAACCATAACCCTAACTATAAACCTCAACCTAACCCTCACCCTAACCCTAAACCTCATCCTAACCCTCACCCTAACTGTAAACCTAACCATCACCCTAACCTTAACACTCATCCTCAATCTCACGCTCAGCCTAATCCTAAGCCTAAGCCTAACCCTTACCCTCACCCTCACCTTCACCCTAGCCCTCACCCTAACCCTAATTCTAACCTTCACCCTCACCCTAACCCTAACCCTCATCCTCACTCTAAACCTCACACTAATGCTAACCCTAATCCTCAATCTAACAATCCAACTGACCCTAATACTACCCCTTACTCTAAACCTAAGCCTAAACCTAACCCTCACCCTTAACTTAACCCTCACCCTCACCCTACACCTCACCTTTACCCTTACCATCATCCTCACCCTAACCCTCACCCTAACCCTAAACCTAATCCTAACCCTAATCCTAACACTCACTCTCACCCTAACCCTAATCCTAACCCTAACCCTCAATCTAACATTAACCCACAAACTCACTGTAACCCTAACCTCAACCTAACCCTCACCCTAAAGCGATCCCTAACCCTAAAGCTTAATCTAACACTAACCCTAACCCTCATCCTCATACTAGCCCTCACCATAATCCTAATTCTAACTCTAATCCTCATCATTACCCTCACCCTAACCCTAAACTTAACCCTCACCCTAACCCTAATCCTAAACCTAACACTCAATCTAACCCTAACCCAAAACCTAACCCTAACCCTCAAACTAACCCTCACCCTCAGCCTAAACCTAATCCTAATGCTAAGCCTAACCCTCACCCACAACCTAACCCTTGCTCTAACCCTCACTCTAACACTAATCCTAACACTAAACCTCAACCTAACCCTAACCCTCAACCTCAGCCTCACCGTAACCCTAACTCTAACCCTAAACTCAACTTCACCCTAACTTTAACCCTAACCCTAACCTTAAACTTCACCGTAACCCTCACCGTAAACCTCACCTGCCACTAGCCCACACCCTAACCCTAATCCTAAACCTAACCCTCATCCTAACCCTCACCATAACACTAACCCTAACCCTAACCCTAATCCTCACCCTCAACCTCACCCTAAACCAAACCCTAACCCTAACCCTAACCCTCATCATAACCCTCACCCTAACCCTAATTCTCCCACTCACCGTAACACTAACCCTCACACCCACCCTCTCGCTCAGCCTAACCCTTAGCCTGAGCCTAAAACCTAACCCTAATCCTCACACTAACCCTCACCCTAAGCCTAATGCTAACCCTAACTCTATCCTTAAACCTCAACCTAAACCTCACCCACACCCTAAGACTAACACTAAACCTAAACCTAACCCTCTCCCTAACCCTCCCACTAACACTCACTCTAACTCTAACCCTCACCCTCAACATAACCCTAACCCTAAACCTCACCCTAAACATCCCCCTAACCCTCACCCTAACCCTAACCCTAACCCTCACCCTCACGCTGGGCCTAAGCCTATTCCTAAGCCTAAACCTAACCCAAAGTCTAAACCTCACCCTAACCCGCACCCTAAACCTAACCCTAACAATCACCCTAACTCTAACCCTAAACCTCACCCTCACCCTAAGCCTAAGTCTAACCCTAATCCTAAACCTAAAACTCACCCTAACCCTAACCCTAACCTTCACCCTCACCCTCACCTTAACTGTAACCCTAAACTTAACCCTAACCCTAACCCTAACCCTAAACCTAACCTTCACCCTAACCATAACACTCAACATAACCCTAACCCTCAATCAAAGCCTCACCCTCACCCTAAACCTAACCCTAATCCTCACACTAATCCTAACCCTCACCCTTATTGTAACCCTCACCCTAACCCTAACCCTCATCCTAACCCTCACCCTAACCCTAACCCTAACCATCATGCTAACCCTAACCCTCATCCTCACCCTCAGCCTCAGCCTAACCCTAATCCTAAGCCTAACCCTCATCCTAACCCTCATCCTCACCTTAGCCCACACCGTAACCCTAATCCTAACCCTAACCCTCATCCTAATCCTCAATGTAACCATAACCCTAACCATCAGTCTAACATAATCTCATCACCACCCTCACCATCAGCCTAACCCTAAGCCTAACCCTAACCCTAACACTAACCCTCACCCTAAACCAAACCCTAACCCTAACCCTCATCCTAACCCTAACCCTAATCCTAAACCTCACCCTCACTGTAACACTAACCCTCACCCCCACACTCACTCTCAGCCTAACCCTAACCCTAAGACTAACCCTAAACCTATCCCTAAACCCCAACCTAACCTCAACCTCACCCTAAGTCTAACACTAACCCTAAACCTAACCCTCACCCTAACCCTCCCACTAACCCTTACTCTAAACCTAAACCTCAACCTCAACCTCAACCTAACCCTAAACCTAAACCTCACCGTAAACCCCACCCTAAACCTAACACTCACCCTCACCCTCACCCTCACTGTAACTCTAAACCTAACCCTAACCATAACACTAACCCTAACCCTAACCCTAAACCAAACGTAAACCTAACCATAACACTAACAATAACCCTAACCCTAACCCTAACCCTAACTCTAATCCTAACCCTAAACCTAACCCTAATCCTCACCCCCACCTTCATCCTCAGCCTAACGCTAAGCCTAAACCTAAAACTAACCCTAACTCTAACCCTAAACCTCACCCTCACCCTTACCCTAAATCTAACCCTAACCCTAAACCTCACCCTAACCCTAACCCTAACCCTCACCCGCACCCTCACACTCAACATATCACTAAAGCTAACAATAACAATAATCCTAACCCTCACCCTAACCCTCATCCTAACTCTAACCCTAACCCTACCCCTCACCCTAACCTTAACACTAACCATAAACCTAACCCTCATATTAACCCTAACCCTCACCCTCGACCTCAACCTCACCCTCAGCCTAACCTTATCCCTAACCCTAGTTTAAACCCTAGCCCTCACCCTCAACCTCATCTTAGCTCTAAACCTAACCCTAACCAAAACCCTCACCCTAATCCTAACCCTATCCCTAACCCTCATTCTAACCCTAAACTTAATCCTAAACCTAACCATCACCATCATCATAAACCTTATGCTCACTCTAACCCTAACCCTAACCCTCAGCCTAAGGTTCCTCCTAAACCTAACCCTAAACCTAACCCTCACCCTAACATTAAACCTAAACCTAACTGTCACCCAAACCCTAACCCTCACCCTCACACTCAACCTCACCCTCAACCTCACCCTAACCTTCACCCTCACCCTCACCCTAACCCTAACCATAACCCTAACCCTCACCCTAAATCTACCTCTGACATTCACCCTCACCATCACCCTAAGCCTAACCCTATACCTAAGCCTAATCCTACACCTAACCCTCACCCTTACCCTCACCCTAAACCTAAAGCTTACCCTAACCATAATCCTAGCCCTCACCTAATCCTAACCCCAACCCTAACCCTAACCCTCACCCTCACATTAACCGTATCTCTAATGCTAGCCCTAACACTCACCCTCAACATAACCCTAAACTTAAGCCTCACCCTAAAACTAACCTTAACCCTAATACTATATGTAACCCTCACTCTCACCCTAAACCGCACTGTAACCCTTACCATAACCCTAACCCTCACCCTAACCCTAACCCTAACACTAACACTAAACCTCAACCTAACCCTCACCCTATCCCTAAACCTAAACCTAACCCTCAAGCTAACGCTCAACCTAACCCTCAACCTATACCTAAACCACAACCTCACCCTAACCCTCACCCTAAAACTAACACTCACCCTAACCCTAACAATAACACTCACCCTAATCCTCACAGTAACCCTAAGCCTGAACATCACCCTAACCATCACTGTCACCTTAACCCTCACCCGAACCCGAACCATCACTCTCACCCTAAAACTCAACCTCTCCTGAACCCGAACCCTCACCTTAACCATACCCTAAACCTCACCCTAGCCCTAACCTTCACCCTAATCCGAACTATAAACCTCACCCTCATACTAACACAAACCCTCACCTTAAACCTCACCCTAACCCTCACCCTAACACTAAAGCTAACCCTAACTCTCACTCCCACCCTAAACCTCACCCTAACCCTTATCCTCACACTAACCATAACCCTAACCCTAATCCTCACATTAATGCTAATCCTCACCCTAACCCTAATCCTACCCCTCACCCTACACCTCACCATAACCCTAACCCTAACACTCACCCTCACCCTCTCCCTAACTGTAACTCTAAACTTAACCCTCACCCTCGCTCTCACACTAATCCTAACCCTAAAACCCTAACCATAACAATAACACTAACCCTAACCCTAAACCTCACCCTCACCCTCACCCTAACCATAACCCTAACCCTATCCCTCACCCTCAACCTCACCCTCAACCTCACCCTGACCCTCAACCTCACCCTCAACCTAACCCTCACACTACCCCTAACCCTCACCCTAACCCTAACCCTAACACTCAGCCTCACCCTCAGCCTAACCCTTACACTAACCCTAATCCTAACCCTAACCCTTACCCTCACCCTAAACCTTAACCATAACCCTCATGGTCACCCTCACACTCACACTCACAGTCAACCTAACCCTCATGCTCAAGCTCTCCCTCACCCTAACCCTCACCGTCACCCTAAAAATCACCCTAACCCTAACCCTCACCCTCAGCCTAACTCTTACACTAACGCTAATCCTAACCCTAAACCTTACCCTCACCCTAAACTTAACCTTAAACATAACCCTCATCGTCATCCTCACACTCACACTACACTCAACCTAACCCTCATGCTCAAGCTCACCCTCACCTTAACCCTCACCGTCACCCTAACCATAACCCTAACCCTATCCCTCACCCTCAACCTCACCCTCAACCTCACCCTGACCCTCAACCTCACCCTCACCTTAACCCTCACCGTCACCCTAAAAATCACCCTCACCCTAACCCTAAACCTTACCCTAACCCTAAGCCTAACCCTAACCCTCACCTAACACTATCCCTAAGCCTCACCCTCACCCTAATGCTAACCCTAACCCTAAGCCTAAACCTAACCCTTACCCTAACCCTAACCCTAACCCTTAAACTAAAACTAACCCTAACCTTCACCCTAACCCTAATGCTAACCCTAACCCTCAACCTCACCCTAATCCTCACCCTAACCCTTATCCTCACACTAACCCTAACCCCCAGACTCACCCTTATCCTAACCGTAACCCTAAACCTAACCCTCAACCTAATCCTACTTCTTACCCTAATCATAAACCTAAACCTAATCCTCACCCTAACTGTAACCCTAACCCTAAAACTCACCCTCACCTTCACCCTAACCCTAATCCTCACCCTCACCCTAACCCTAACCCTAAATCTAATACTCACCCTAAACCTAACCCTTACCCTAACCCTAACCCTATCCCTCACCCTAAAACTCACATTCACCCTAACCCTAACACTTACCCTAAACCTAACCCTAACCCTAACCCTATCCCTAACCCTAAACCTCACCCTAACTTTTATCCTCATACTGAACCTAACTGTAACCGTAACCCTAACCCTCACACAAACCCTAACCCTCTCCCTAACCCTAACCCTACCCCTCGCCATAACCCTCACCCTAACCCTAACCCTCACCCTAAACCATAACCTAAATCTCACCCTCACACTAACCCTCACCTTAACACTAACCCTCACCCTAAAACAAACCCTAACCCACACCCTAAATTTTAACCTCACCCTCACCCTCAACCTAAACCTCACACTAACCCTAACCCTAACCCTCACCCTAAACCTAAACATAAGCCTAAGCCACACCCTAAACCTCAACCTAACCCTAACGCTAACCCTCACCCTCTCCCTAATTCTTAACCTCACCCTAACCCTATCCTTTACCCTTACCCTAACTCTCACACTAATCCTAACATTCATCCTAACACTAACCCTATCCCTTACCCTAACTCTCATCCTAACCCTAATCCTAACCCTAACCCTCACCCTAAAAGTAATCCTCACGCTATCCCTAACCCTCAAAAACACTCTAATCCTCACCCTCACCCTATCCCTAACCCTAAATATAATCATAACCTTCACCCTCACCCTCACCCTCACTGTAACTCTAACCCCCACCCTATTCCTAATCCTCACCCTCACCCTAACCCTAACCCTCACCCTCACCCTAACCCTAACCCTAACACTCAACACTCACCAAAAACCACACCCTAACACTAACCCTAACCCTCATCCTCATCCTAGCGCACAAAATAAATCTAACTCTAACCCTAACCCTAACCCTAAACCTCACCTTCACCCTCACCCTCACCCTCAACCTCAGCCTAATCCTAACCCTAACGCTAATCCTAAACCTAACCCTCACACTCAAACTCACTCTAACCCTAACCCTAAACCTCACACTCACCCTAAGGCTAACCCTAACCCTCACACTCACCCACACCCTAACCATTAATCTCACCCTAACCCTAACCCTAACCCTAACCCTCACCCAACCCTAAAACTACCCCTCAGCCTAACCCTAACCCTCACCCACACCCCAACACTGATGCTAACACAAATGCTCATTTGCAACATAAGCCTCAGCCTAACCCTAACCCTGACCCTAACCCTTACCTTACCCCCACCCTCACTCTCACCCTAACCCTAACCCTTACCCTCACCATAACCCTATCCCTCACCCTCAACCTAACCCTCACACTAACCCTTACGCTCACCCTAACCCTCACCCAAACCTAACCAGAACGCTAACCGCCAACTTAACCTTCACCCTAACCCTAACTCTAACCCTAACCCTCAGTCTCAACCTAACACTCATCCTAACACTTATCCTCACACTAAACCTAACCTAACCGTAACTCTCACACTAAGCCTAACCCTCATCCTAACCCTAAGCTTAACCCTCACCCTAACCCTAACTCTAACACTAACCCTCACCCTGACCCTAATCCAAACCCTAAACCTAACCCAAACCCTTCCCTAACCGAAAACTTCACCCTCACCCTACCCTCAGCCTAACTCTTACCCTAAACCTAATCCTAACAATAACTCTTATTCTCACCCTAAACCTAACCCTAACCCTCACTGTCACCCTCCAACTCACCCTCACCCTAACTCTCACGCTCAAGCTCACCCTCACCCTAACCCTCAACATTATCCTAAACATCACCCTAACCCTAAACCTAAGCCTAACCCTGACCCTAACCCTAACCATAACCCTAACCCTAAGCCTAACACTAACCCTTACCCTAACCCTAAACCTTACCCTAACCCTAACACTAACCCTAACCCTCACCCTAAACCTTATGCTAATCCTAACCCTCACCCTCACCCTAATCCTCACCCTAACCCTTATCCTCACACTAACCCTAACCCTAACCCTCAGCATCACCCTCACCCTAAACCTAAAACTAAAACTAATCCTCACCCTAAACCTAACCCTTACCCTAACCCTAACCCTAACCCTCACCCTCACCCTCACACTAACCCTAACCCTAAACCTAACCGTCACCCTAACCCTAACCCTTACCCTATCCCTAAACCTACCCCTCAACCTAACCCTCACCCTCGTCCTAATCCTAACCCTAAACCTCACCCTAAACCTAAACCTAACCCTCACCCTAACCCTAACCCTAACCCTTACCCTAAACGTAAACCTAATCCTAAACCTAACCCTAACCCTAACCCTCACCCTCACCCTCACCCTCATCCTCATCCTAAACCTAACCCTAACTCTCAACCTAACCCTAACCCGAATCCTAACCCTAACCCTCACCGTCACCATCACCCTCACCCTAACCCTCAACCTCAAACTCACCTTCACCCTAACACTCAAACTAACCCGAACCTTCACCCTAACCCTAACCCTCTTCCTAACCCTAACCCTACCCCTCACCCTAACACTCACCCTAAACCAATCCCTCACCCTAACCCCAATCCTAAACCTCACCCTCACCCTAACCCTCAGCGTCACCCTAACCCTCACCCTAAACCTAAACCTGACCCACACCCGAACCCTCAACCTCACCCGAACTCTCACACTCACCTGAACCCTCATGATCTCCCTCACCCTCACCCTCACCCTAACCCTCACCCTCAACTTAACACTCAACCTAAACCTCATCCTCAACCTAATCCTCACCCTAACCCTAACCGTAACCCTTACCTAACCAAAACCCTCAACCTCACCCTCACACTCACCTTAACACTCACCCTCACCAAAGCCCTCACCCTAAACCTAAACCTCACCCTAAACCTACCCTAACCCTCAGCCTAAACCTTAGCCTCAACCTAACCCTAACCCTAACCCTCACCGTAACCCTACAACTCACCCTAACCCTGATCCTCACACTAACCCTAACCCTAATCCTAACCCTAAGCCTCACCCTCACTCTCACCCTAACCCTAACAATAATTCTAACCCTAATCCTAACCATAACCCTTATGCTCACCCTCACCCTAATTCTAACCCAAACCCTAACCCTCATCCTCACTCTCACCTAATTCTAACCCTAACCCTAATCCTAATTCTAACCCTCACCATCACCCTCATCCTAAATTTAAGCCTAACCCTAACCCTAACACAGATCCTCAACCTCACACTAACCCTAACCCTAACACTCAACTCTCACCCTAAACCTCACCCTAAAACTAACGCTAACCCTAACCCTCACCCTCATCCTACCGCTCAACCTAACCCTAACTTTACCCCTAACCCTAACCCTAAACCTCACCTTCACCCTCACCCTCACCCTCAACCTCAGCCTAATCCTAACCCTAACCCTAATACTAACCCTAAATCTAACCCTAACTTTACCTCTACCCCTAACCCTAGACCTCACCCTCACTCATAACCTCAACCTCAGCCTAACCCTAACGCTAAACCTAATCCTAAACCTAACCCTCACACTCACACTCACCCTAACCCTAAACCTAACCCTCATCCTCACCCTAAGTCTAGCATTAACCCTCACCCTCACCCACACCCTAACCCTTAACCTCAACCTAACCCTAACCCTAACCCTAACCCTCACCCTAAACCTAAAACTACCCCTCAGCCTAACACTAACCCTCAACCCAACCCTGATGCTAACACAAATGCTCATTCTCAACTTAAGCCTCAGCCTAAACCTTACCCTCACCATAACCCTATCCCTCACCCTCTCCCTAACCGTCACCCTACTCCTTCTCACCTAACCCTCACCCTAAACCAAACCCTAAACCTAACCTTCACCCTAACCTTCACCCTAACCCTCACCCTAACCCTAAAACTAACCCTCACCCTAACACTCACCCTAATCCTCAACCTAACCTTAACCCTCACCCTCACCCTAACTGTCATCCTAACACTTACGCTCCCCCTAAACCTAACCGTTACCCTAACACTAACCATCACCCTAACCCTAACCCTCACCCGAACCCTCACTCTCACCTTCACCCTCAACCTAAACATCACCCTAACCCTAACCCTCACCCTAACCCTAACCCTCACCCTAACCCTAAACCTAACCCTCACCTTAAACCTCACCCCCACACTAATCCTCACGCTAAACCTAACCCTAGACCTATCCTAAACAAAAACATCACCCTCACCCTAGCCCTCACCCTAAATCTAACCCTAAACTTAACCCTCACCTTCACCCTCACCCTCAGCCTCACCTTCAGCCTCACCCTAACACTAAACCTAATCCAAACCCTAACCCTGACCCTCACCCTCACTCTAACCCTAACCTTAACCTGCACCCTAACCCTAAACTTAACACTCAATCTAACCCTAACCCTAACCCTAATGCAAACCCTAAACCTCACCCTCACCCTAACCCTGACCCTAACCCTAACCCTTACCCTCACCCACACTCTCACCCTAACCCTAACCCTTACCCTCATCCTAAACCTCACCCAACCCTAACCCGAAACCTAACCCTCACCCTAACCCCCACTCTAACCTTCAAACTAACTCTAACGCTAACCCTAACAATCAGTCTCAACCTAACACTCACCCTAACCCTTATCCTCACACTAACCCTAAACCTAACCGGAACACTCACACTAAGCCTAACCCTCATCTTAACTTTAATCCTAACTCTCACCCTAACCCTCACCCTAACCCTAACCCTAAACCTCAACCTAACACTAACCCTCACCCTCACCCTAATCCTCACCCTAAACCTAACCCTAAAACTTACGTAACCTCACCCTCACCCTCAGCCTAACCCTTTCCCTAACCCTAATCCTAACCCTAAATCTTACCCTCACCCTAAACCTAACCCTCACCGTCACCCTCCCACTCACCCTCACCCTCACCCTAACCCTCAAGCTCAACCTCAACATCACCCTAACCCTCACCGTCACCCTAAACATCACCCTAACCCTAAACCTCATGCTAACCCTAACCTTACCCTAACCCTAAACTTAACCCTAACCCTCACCCTAACCCTAATCCTAAGCCTAACACTCAACCTAACACTAACCCTAACCCTAACCCTAACCCTTACCTAACCCTAATCCTTACCCTAACCCTAACCCTAAACCTCACCCTAAACCTTATGCTAACCCTAACCCTCACACTCACCCTAATCCTCACCCTAACCCTTATCCTCAAACTAACCCTAACCCTAACACTCAGCATCACCCTCACCCTAACCCTAAACGTCACCAACACCCTAACATTCACACTCACCCGAACCCGAATCCTCATCCTCACCCTAACCATAACCCTAACCCTCACCTCAACCCTAACCCTCACCCTAAACCTAACTTTAACTCTCACCCTCACCGAACCCTCACCCTCACCTGAATCCTCACCCACACCCTAACCCTCAGCCTCAACTAACCTCACCCTAAACCTCACTCTCACCCTAATCCTCACCCTAACCATAACGCTAAACCTTACCTAACCGAAACCCTCACCTTCGCCCTCACACTCACACTCACACTCACCCTCACCCTAACACTTAACCTCACCCTAAACCTGACCCTAACGATAACCCTCACCCTCACCCTAATCCTCACCCTAACCCTAACCCTAACCCTTACATAACCGAAACCCTCACACTCACAATCACCCTAACCCTCACCCGCAACCTCACCCTAACCCTAACCCTAACCCTCACCCTCACCCTAACCCTTACCCTAACCCTAATCCTAACTCTAACCCTAACCTTCACCGTAACTCTAACCATTACACTAACCCTAACCCTAACCCTAAACCTCACCCTCACCCTAACACTTACCCTAACCCTAACTCTCACCATAACCCTAACCCTTACCCTATACGTAACCCTCAGCCTCAAACTAACCCTAACTCTTACACTATACCTAACACTCAGCCTCAAACTAACCCTAACCCTTACCCTATACCTAACCCTCAGCCTCAACCTAACCCTAACCCTCACCGTAACTCTAACTCTCACCCTAACCCTGAGCCTCACCCTAACCCTCACCCTCACCCTAATACTCACCCTAACCCTAAACATAACCCTTACCTAACCAAAACCCTCAACCTCACCCGCACACTCACCTTAAAACTCACCCGCACCGTAGCCCTCACTGTAAACCTAAACTTCATCCTAACTCTAAGCCTAAGCCTCACTCTCACCCTCACCGTAACCCTCACCATAACCCTAACCCTAATCTTAAACATAAACCTCATGCTCACCCTCACCCTAATTCTATCCCAAACCCTAACCCTCACCCTCAATCTCACCTTACTCTAACCCTAACCCTAATCTTAATTCTAATGCTCACCCTCACCCTCACCCTAAATCTAACCCTAACCCTTACCCAGACCCTAACCCTCACACTAACCCTAATCATCAACCTATCCCTAACTGTAACCCTAAGCCTCACCAAAACCCTCACCCTCAAACTAACCCTCAAACTAACTCTCACTGTAATCCTTACCCTCACCCTTACCCTAACCGAAACATTAACCTTAAACCTCACTCTAACCCTCAACATAACCGTTACCCTCACTATCAACCTCAACCTGAACCTAATCCTAATCCTAACCCTCACCCTAACCCTAACCCTCACCATAACGCTAAACCTAACCCTAGCCCTCAGCCTTACCCTCACCCTAAACCTAACTGTAACCCTAATCCAAACTGTATCCCTAAGCATAACCATAACTCTCAGCTTAACCCTCACCCTCCCAGTAACCCTAATGCTAACATTATTCCACAACCTCACCCTAAACCTCGCCCTAACCCTTACCCTCACTCTAAACCTCATCCTCACCCTAACCCTAACCCTAACCCTAATACTAACATTAGCCCTCACCCTCACCCTAACCCTAATCCTAAGCCTAACCCTAATGCTAACCCTAAACCTCAACCTCTCCATAACCCTCACATTAACCCTAACCCTCACCCTCAACCTCACCCTAACCCTAACCCTAACATTAACCCACTCCCTAACCCTCACCCTAACACTAACCCTACCCCTACCCCTCAGCCTAACTCTCACTCTAAACCTAACCCTAAACTTAATCTTCACCCTATCCCTAACCCTAACTCTAACCCTCACCCTAACCCTCACCCTCACCATACCCCTAATGCTAACATTAACGCTTAGCCTCACCCTAAACCTCGCCCTAACCCTTACCCTCACTTTAATATTATCCATCACCATCAACCTAACCCTAACCCTAACCCTTACCGTCACCCTAACCCTCACTCTAACCCTAACCCTAACCCTAACACTAAACCTCACCCTAACCGGCACCCTAACCCTAAGCCTAAGCCTAACCCTCACTCTCACCCTAACCCTTACCCTTACCGAACCCTAAACCTAAACCTCAGCCTAACCCTCATCCTAACCCTAAACCTAACCGTCACCCTAACCATCACCCTCACCCTCAACCTCACCCTCAGCCTAACCCTAAACTTAACCCTAATACAAAACCTATCCCTTACCCTCACCCTCACCCTCACTCTAAACCTAACCCTAACCAAAACCCTCACCCTAACCCTAGCCCTATCCCATACCCTCACCATAACCATATCCATCATCCCCACACTAACCCTCACCCTAACACTTTCCCTCACCCAACCCTATCCCTAACCCTAACTCTCACCCTAACCCTCACCCTAAACCTCACCCTAACCCTCACCCTATCCCTAAGCTAACCCTAACCCTCACCCTCACCATAACCCTAACCTTAACCCTTATCCTCACCCTAACACTAATCATAACCCTCAGCCTAATCCTGATCCAAACCCTAACCCTAACCCTATCCCTCACCCTAACATTAACCCTAACCCTAACCCTAACTCTCAACCTAACCCTCAAACTCACCCTCACCCTTATCCTCACCCTCAGAGTAAACCTAAACCTAACCCTAATCCAAAACCTAATACTCACCCTCACTCTCATCTTAACTCTATACCTAACCCTAACCATCACCCTCACACTAACCCTCTCCCTCATCCTCACCCTCACCTTAACCTTCTCCCTAACCCTTACCCTCCCACTAACCCTAAACCTAAACCTACCCCTCACCCTTACCCTCACCCTAACCCTAATCCTCACCATAACATTAACCCTAAACCTACCCCTCACCTTAACCTTCACCCTCAGCCTAAACCTAACCCTAACCATCACACTAACCCTAACCTGAAGCCTAAACCTGTCCCTCACCATCACGCTAACCCTTACCCTCACCCTAAGCCTAAAACTAACACTCAGCCTACCGATCATCCTAACCCTAACGCTAACCCTAACCCTCAACCTCACCTTAACCCTAACCATAACCTTAACCCTCACCCAAACCCTAAAACTCACCCTCACCCTCAACCTCACCCTCAGCATAACCCTAAACCTTACCCTAATTCAAACTCTAACCCTCAACCTCACCCTGATCCTAACTCTAACCCTAACCCTAACCCTCACCCAAACCCTAACCCTAACACTAACCCTCACCGTAACCATCATCCTAATACTAAACCTAACCCAAACCCTCAACCAATCGCTCACCTCACCCTAAACCTAACCCTAACCCTCACTCTCACCGTAAACAAAACCCTAACCCTAACCATCACACTAACACTAAGCCTCACCCTAACCCTAAACCTAACCCTCAGCCAAACCCTCATCCTAAACCTAACCCTAACAATCAACATAACCCTAACCCTAAACCTAACCCTAACCCTCACGCTAAACCTAACCCTCACCCTCAGCCTAACCATATACCTAATCCTAACCCTAACTCTAAACCTCACCCTCTCCCTAACTCTAACCCTACCCCTAACTCTGACCCTCACCCAAACCCTAACCCTATCCCTAGCCCTCACCCTAACCCTAAACCTCACCCTAACCCTAACCAACAGGCACCCTCACTCTAACCCTAACCCCCACCCTAAACCTCACCCTAACCCTAATGCTAACCCTAACCCTCACCCTCATCATAAACCTCACCCTAACCCGTACCCTCACCATAACCCTAACTCTAACCCTAATCCTCACATTTCACCTAACCCTAACCCTAAACCTAACACTCACTCTCAACCTAACACTCAACATCACCTTAACGATCACCCTAACCCTAAACTTCACCCACATTATAAAACACACCCTCACCCTCACCCTCACCCTCACCCTCACCCTAACCCTCACCCTAAATCTCAACTTAACCGTAACGCTAACCCTCACCCGAACCCTTATCCTCACACTAACCATAACCCTAACCCTAACGTCACATTAAACCTAACCCTCACCCTAACCCTAACCCTCCCTCTCACCCTAATTCTTTCCCTAACCCTCACCCTAAACCTAACCGTAATCCTCACCTTCACCTTAAACCTCACTGTCCCCCTAACCCTAACCCTAATCCTCACCAACAACCTCACCCTCACCCTCACCCTCACCCAAACCCTCACCCTCACCCTAACCATCACCCTAAACCTAAATCTCACCCTAAACATAACCCTAATCCTCACCCTAACCCTAATCCTCTCCTTAAACCTCACCCTCACCCTAATCCTCACAGTAAACCGAACCCTAAGCTTTTCCTAACCTAAAACCTCACCCTCACCCTAGCCCACACCCTAAACCTAAACCTAACACTAATCCTCACCCTCATCCCAATAATCAGCCTAACCCTAACCTTAACCATAATCCTAACCCTACCCTAATCCTAACCCTCTAACTAAACCTAACCGTAACCCTAATGCTAACCCTAAATGTCACCCTCAACCTAACTCTAACACTAAACCTCACCTTAACCCTAACACTAAACCTAATGCTATCCCTAAACCTCACCCTCACCCTAACCCTCACCGTAACCTTTACCATCCCCCTTTCCCTCACTCTAACACTAATCCTACCCCTCAGTCTAACCCTCACCCTAACCCTATCTCTAATTCTAATCCAAACACTAACCCTCACACTGAACCTCACCCTAACTCTAAATCTAACCCTAACCCTCACCCTAAGACTATCCCTAAACCTCACCCTAACCCTAACCCTAATCCTAAACCTAACCATCAACCTCACCCTCACCATAACCCTAACTCTCTCTCTAACCCTAAACCTAACCCTGGCCCTCACCCTAAAACTTACCCTCACCCTCAACCTAACCTTAACCCTCAACCTGAACCTAACCCTCACCCTAAGCCTTAACCATACCCTGACTCTAAACCTAAATCCAGCCCTAAATCTCACCCTAACCCTAACCCTATCCCTATCCCTCACCCTTATCCTAACACTCACACTAACCCTAACCCTAAACCTTACCCTCACCCTCACCCTAACACTAACCCTCACCCTAACCCTAACCCTCACCCTAACTCTAACACTAACACTCACACTCACCCTAAACCTTACCCTAGCACTTACCCTCACCATAACAGTAACCCTAAACCTAACCTTAATCCTAACACTAACCCTAACACTAACCGGCACCCTCACCGTCACCCTAACACTAATCCTCACCCTCATCCTAAACCTTACCATCACTTAAACCCTAAACCTAACCGTCACCCACACACTCACCCTCACCCGAACCCGAACCCTCACCCGAACCCGAAATCTCACCCTAAGCCTAACCCGAACCCTCACCCAACCCTAACCCTA
The DNA here is from genome assembly GCF_024711535.1 of Dipodomys merriami. Classification (NCBI taxonomy): domain Eukaryota; kingdom Metazoa; phylum Chordata; class Mammalia; order Rodentia; family Heteromyidae; genus Dipodomys; species Dipodomys merriami. The sequence continues at coordinate 3,906,303 of NW_027206257.1, forward strand.
ACTCTAACCCACACCCTCACCCTAACCCTAACCCTAACCCTAACCCTTACCCTGACCATTACCATAAACCTAACGCTAGCCCTACCCCTCATTCTCACCCTAACCCAAACCCTAACCCTTATCCTCACACAAACCCTAACCCTAAAACTAACCCTCACACTAACCCTAACCCTAACCCTAACCCTTACCCTAACCCTGACCCTAAACCTCACCCTAACCCAACCTAAAACAAACGATAACCCTAAACCTCACCCACAACCTAACCCTCATCCTAACCCTTATCCTCACACTAACCCTAACCCTAACGCTAACCCTAACCCTCACACTAAACCTAAACCTCACCCTAACCCTAACCCTACCCCTCACCCTAACCCTAACCCTGACATTCACCCTGACACTAACCCTCTATCTAACCCTCTCCCTTCCCTAATCCTCACCCTAACCCTAACCCTATCCCTTGCCTAACGAAACACTCACCCTCACACTCAACCTAAACCTCACCCTCACCCTAGCCCTCACACTATCCCTAACCATACCCCTCAAACTAACACTTACCCTCACCATAACCTTAACCCTCACACTAACCCTAACCCTCACCCTAACCCTAACCCTACCCCCTCACACTAACCCTCACCCTAACCCTCACCCTAAACCTAAACCTCACCCTCAACCTAACCCTAACCCTCACATTCAACCTAACACTCACCGTCACCTTAACACTCAACTTAACCCTAATCCTCTCCCACACCCTAACCCTCACCCTCACCGGACCCCTAACCCCACCCTAACTCTAAACCACACTCTAAACATAACCCTAACACCAACACTCACCCAAATCCTAACCCTAACCCTCAACCTAACACTAACACTAACACTAACCCTCAAACTCAACCTAATCCTCACCCTAAAATTAACTCTAAACCTTACCTAACCGAAACTCTCACCCTCACCCTCAGCCTAACCCTCATCCTCACCCTAGGCCTTAACCTAACCATAACCCTAACCCTCACCCTAAATCTCCCCATCCCACTCAGCCTAACCCTAAACCTAACCCTAATCCTAACCCTAACCCTCACCCCCATCCTCACTGTAACCCTAACACTAACGCTAATGCTGAACCTCACCCTCACCCTCACCCTAACCCTAACACTAACCCTAAAAATAACCCTAACCCTAGCCGTAATGCCTCACCCACACCCTAACCCTAACCATAACCATAAAACTCACCCTAACCCTAACCCTAAACCTAACCCTCACAATCACACTCACCCTAACCGTCACCCTCACGCTCACCCTCAGCATCACACTAACCCTAACACTAAATCTAACCTGCACCCTAACACTCACCGTCACCCTACCCTCACTCTAACCCTAACTCTCAACCACAGCTTAACCCTCACGATCAAACAAACCCTCACCCTCACCCTGAAACTCACCCTCACCCTAACACTCACCCTCACAATAAACAACACCCTAATGCTAACCTTCACCCTAACCATAACCCTCACCCTAACCCGAACCCTCACCCTAAACAAAACCCTCAACCTCACTCTAACAATAACCCTAACACTAATCCTAACACTAAATCTCACCCTCACCTTCAAAATCACCCTAACCCTAACCCTAAACCTAACCCTCACCCTAACCATCATCCTAACTCTAATGCTAACCCTAACCATCATCTTCACCGTAACCCTCACAGTAAGCCTAATCCTCATCCTAACCCTAAGCCTACCTCTCACCCTAACCTTCACCTTAATCCTAACCCTAACCCTAATCCTCAGCCTAACCCTAACCCTCGCACACACCTTAACCCTCACCATCACCCGAACCCAAATCCTGACCCTAACATTCACACTAAGCAAAACCCTAACCCTAATCATAAACCTAACCCTCATCCTCACGCTCACCCTAACCTTAACCCTAACCCTTAACCTAACCTTCACCCTAACCCAGACCCTAATACTCACCTTCACCATAAATATCAACCTAACCCTAACCCTCAGCCTAAACCTAACCCTACCCTCAACCTGAAACTAACCCTCACCCTAACCCTCACCGTCACCTTAGCCCTCAACCTAACCCTAACCGTCACCCACACCCTAACACTCACATTCACCCGAACCCTCACCCAACGCCTAAACCTAACCCTCACCCCAACCCTAACCCTCACCCTAACCCTAACTTTAACCCTCACACTCACCCTAACCCTAACCCTAACCCTAACCCTTACCCTAACCCTCACCCTAACCCTTAATCTAACCCTAACCCTCACTTCACCCTAATCCTCAACCTAACCCTTATCCTTACACCAACCCTAACCTAACCCTCACACTAACCCTAATCCTCACACTATCCCTAACCATATCCCTCACCCTAACCCTCACCCTAATCCTAACCCTAACCCTCATCCTAATCCTACCCTTAACCCTAACATTTACCGTCACCCTAACCCTCACCAACACACTAACTCTCACCCTCACCCGAACCCTCACTCTCAACCTAACCCTCACCATCACCCTAAGCCACACCCTCAACCGAATCCTCACTCTCACCCTCACCCTCACCATAAACATCACCCTAACCCAAACCTAACCCTACCCCTCACCCTCACCCTAACTGTCATCCTAACCCTTATCCTCACCCTAACCCTAACCCTAACCCTAACCCTCACCCTAACCCTAACCCTCACCTGAACCCTCACTCTCACCTTCACCCTCACCCTAAACATCACCCTAACCCTAAACCTCACGCTAACCCTAACCCTAACCCTCACCCTAACCCTAAACCTCACCTGAACCCTCACTCTCACCTTCACCCTCACCCTAAACATCACCCTAACCCTAAACCTCACGCTAACCCTAACCCTAACCCTCACCCTAACCCTAACCCTCATCTTAAACCTCATCCTCACCCAAATCCTCACCCTAAACCTAAGAATAAACCTTTCCTAACCAAAAATATCACCCTCACCCTAGCCCTCACCCTAAACCTAACCCTAACCTTAACCCTCACCCTCACTCTCACCCTCATCCTCAGCCAAACCTAACCCTACCCTAACCCTAACCCTCACCCTCACCCTCACCCTCACCCGCAACCTAACACTAACAATAACCCTAACCCTAACCCTAACACTGAACCTCAACCTCACCCTCACCCTAACCCTAATCCTAACGGTAACTCTAATCCTAACCCTCACCCTCACCCTAACCCTCAACCTAACCCTTAACCTCACTTTTACCTAACCCTAACCCTAACCCTCACACTAACCCGAACCCTCACCCTAACCATACCACTAACCCTAACCCTTACCCTCACCCTAACCCTAACCGTAACAGTAACCCTAAACCTAAACCTAGTCCTCAAACTAACCCTAAACCTCACCCACACATTAACCCAAACGCTCACCTGAACCCTCACCCTAACCCTAACCCTAAACCTAATCCTAACACTCCCACTAAACCTAACCCTCACCCTAACTGTAACCCTACACATCAGCCTAAACCACACCCTAACACTAACCCTAACGCTAATCCTTACCCTATCCCTAAATAAAATCCTAACCCTCACACTCACCCTAGCCCTCACCCTAACCCTACCCCAAACCCTAACCCTCACACTAAACCTAACCCTCACCCTATCCCTAACCCTTCACCTCAGCCTAAGACTGACCCTAACCCTAACCCTAACCGTAAACCTAATCCTCACCCTATCCCTAACCCTAACCCTAACCCACACACTCACCCTAGCCCTCACCCTAACCTCATCCTAACCCTATCCCTAAACTTAAACCTCACCCTCATCCTAACCCTCACCCTAACCCTTACCCCTAACCTAATCAAATCCCTGACCCTAACCTTAACCCTAAAACTCACACTAACCCTAACCCTCACCCTAACCCTAACCCTACTCCACAGCCTATCCCTCATCCTAACACTAACCCTAATCCTATCCCTCAACCTAACCCTAACCCTAACATTAACCCGAACCCTCACCCAAAACCTAACCCTCACCCTCACCCTCACACTGACCCTCAGCCTAATCCTAACACTAACCCTAATCCTAAACCTAACCCTTACCCACAGCCTCACCCTAACCCTAAACCCAACACTAACCATAAACCTCCCACTTCACCCAAACCCTCACCCTAACCCTAACCCTAACCCTCACCTTAACCCTAACCCTAACCCTCAACCTAACCCTAAACCTCACCCTCACCCTCAAACTCACGCTAACACTAAGCCTCACTTTTACCCTAAATCTCACCCTAACCCTTAACCTTACACTAACCCTAACCCTCACACTAAACCTAAGCCTCACCCTCACCCTTACCATAACCTTACCCTCACCCTAACCCTCAATCTAAACGTAACGCTAACCCTCACCCTACCCCTACCCCTAACCCTAACCCTCACCCTGACCCTAACCCTCACCCTCACCCTCAAACTCACACTAACCCTAACCCTCACACTAAACCTAACCCTCACCCTCATCCTAACCTTAACCCTACCCCTCACCCTACCCCTCACCCTCAACCTAGCCCTCACCCCTACCCTAATCCTAACCCTGATCCTAACACTCACCCTAAAGCTAACACTAAACCTAAACCTCACCCTCACCCTAACCCACACCATCACCCTAACCCTCACCCAAACATGAACCCTCACCTCAACCTAACCCTCACTCTCACACTAACTGTAACCCTAAGCCTAATCCTCTCTCTAAACCTCAACCTCACCCTCACCTGAAGCCTAACCCTAACCCTAATCCTAAAACTAACCCGCACCCTCACCCTAACACTAACCCTAACCCTAATCCTAAACGGAACCCTCACCTTCACCCTAAACCTACCTCTAAACATCACCCTCACACTCACCCTTAACCTATCCCCAACCCTAAGCCTTAGCCTAAACCTAACCCTCACCCTAACCCTAAACATAACCCTCACCCTCACCCTCACCCTAACCCTAACAATAACCCTATCCCTCACACTAACCCTTATCCTCACACTTACCCTAAACCTAACCCTAAACCTCACACTAAACCTAAACCTCACCCCAACGCTGACCCTACCCCTCACCCTAAACCTCACCCTAATCCAAACCCTAACCCTAACCCACACCCTAAACCTAACTGTAAACCTCACACTCATGCTAACCCTCATCCACACCCTAATCCTCACCCTCACTCGAACCCTCACCCTCACCCTAACCCTCACCCTAAACATCACCCTAAACCTAACCCTCACTCGAACCCTAATCATAAACTTCAACCTCACCCTCACCCTCAGCCTAACCCTAGTCCTTAACCTAATCATAATACTCACCCTCACCCTAACTCTCACCCTAACCCTTACCCGAGCCTTCACCTAACCCTAACCCTAATCCGCACACTAACCTGATCCCTCACCCTAAACATAAAACTAACCCTATCCCTTACCCTCACCCTAATCCTAACCCTAACAGTAATCCTAACCCTAAAGCTAGTCCTCACACTAACCCTAACCCTCATCCACACCTTAACCCAAACCCTCACCCGAACCCGAACCCTAACCCTAACCCTAAACCTAACCCTAACACTCCCACTAAACCTAACCCTAACCCTAACTGTAAACCCTACCCATCAGCCTAAACCTCAGCCTAACACTAACCCTAACCCTAATCCTAAACCTAATCCTCACACTCACACTCACCCTATCCCTAACCCTAACATTCACCCTCACCCTAAGGCTAACACTAACCCTCACCCTCACCCTCACCCAAACCCTTGACCTCACCTTAACCCTAACCGTAACCCTCACCCTAACCCTAAAACTACCCCTCAAACTAACACTAAAACTAACCCTCAACCCAACCATAATGCTAACACAAATGCTCACTCTCAACCTAACCCTTAGATTAACCTTTACCCTCAAAATAACCCTATCCCTCACACTCTCCTTAACCCTCACCCTACCCCGTCCCCTCCCCCTAAACCTCACCCTACCCCAAACCATAACCCTAACCCTAAACTTCACCCTAACCCTCACCCTAAACCTAAACCTAACCCTCACCCTAACCCTCACCCTATCCCTAAACCTAACCCTAACCCTGACCCTCACCCTAGCTGTCATCCTAACTCTTACCCTCACCCTAACCCTAAACCTAACCCTCAGCATAACCCTAAAACTAGCCCTCAGCCTAACCCTAACCCTAACCCTCAACCCAACCCTGATGCTAACACAAATGCTCACTCTCAACCTAACATTTAGATTAACCCTTACCCTCAGCATAACCCTATCCCTCACCCTCTCCTTAACCCTCACCCTACCCCTTCCCCTCCCCCTAACCCTTACCCTACCCCAAACCCTAACCCTAACCCTAACCTTCACCCTAACCCTCACCCTAAACCTCACCCTAAACCTAAACCTAAACCTCACCCCAACCCTCACCCTAACCCTAACCCTAACCCTAAACCTCACCCTCACCCTACCTTTCATCATCATAACACTTACCCTCACCCTAAACCTAAACCTAACCCTAACCCTAAGCCTCACCCTAACCCTAACCCTCACCCGAACCCTCAATCTCACCTTCACCGTCACCCTAAACATCAACTTAACCCTAACCCTCCCCCGAACCCTAACCCTAACACTGACCCTATCCCTAATCCTCACCTTAAACCTCACCCTCACCCTAATCCTCACCATAAACCTAACCCTAAACTTTTCCTAAACAAAAACATCACCCTCACATTAGTCCTCACCCTAATCCTAACCCTAACCTTAATCCTCACCCTCACCCTCACCTTCACCCTCAGCCACAGCCTCAGCCTCACCCTAACCCTAACCCTAACACTGACCCTCACCCTCATTCTAACTGTAACCCTAACCTGCACCCTAGCCCTAACCCTAACACTAACCCTAACCCTAACACTCAACCTAATCCTAAACCTAACCCTAATGGTAACCCTAACCCTCACCCTCACCCTAATTCTGACCCTAACACTTACCCTTACCTTCACCCTCACTCTCAACCTAACCCTAACCTTTACCCTCACGATAAACCTATCCCTTACCTTCAACCTAACCCTCACCCTAAACCTTATGCTCACCCTTACCCTCACCCAACCCTAACCCGAAACCTAACCCGAACCCTAACCCCCATACTAACCTTCACCCTAACCCTAACGCTAACCCTAACCCTCAGTATCAACCTAAACGTAACCCTAACACTTACGTAACCAAGACCCTCACCCTCACCCTCACCCTCACCCTCCCAATCAACCTAACCCTTACCATAACCCTAATAGTAACCCAAACACTTACCCTCACTCTAAACCTAACCCTAAATCTAACCCTCACCATCACTCTCCCACTCAACCTCACCCTCAACTTAACCCTCACGCTCAACCTCACCCTAAACATCACACTAACCCTAACCCTCACACTAACCCTTATCCTAACCCTAAACCTAACCCTAACCCTAACCTTCACACTAACCCTAACACTCACCCTAACCCTATCCTGACACCTCACCCTGACTCTCATCCTAACCCAAACCCTCAACCATACCCTAATCCTCACCCTCACCCGAACACTCACCCTCACCCTAACACTCACTATCAACCGAACCCTCACCCGGACCCGAACCCTGATCCTCACACTAACCCTCACCCTCACTCTAAACATCACCTAAAAGCTAACCCTCACCCTAACCCTAACACAAAGCCGAATCCAAACCCTCGCACTCATCCTAACGCTTACCCTAACCCTAACCCTTACCCTCACCTTAACTCTAACCATAAATCTCACACTAACCTTAACCCTCACTCTAAACCTAACCCTAAACTTGACCATAACCTTGACCCTCACCCTGACCCTCACCCTCAGTTTAACACTAACCCTAATCCTATTCCTAATCCTAACCCTCACCCTAAACCTAAACCTCACCGTCACCCTCACCCTCACCGTCACCCTCACCCTAACCCTCAACCTCACCCTAAACATCTCCCTAACCCTAACCCTTACCCTAACCCTATCACTAACCCTCACCCTGAACCTAACCTCAGCTTAATCCTCATCCTCACCCTAATCCTCACCCTAACCCTAACCTTTACCTAACCAAAACCCTCATCCTCACCCTCAGCCTAACCCTCACCCTCACACAAGCCCTAACCTTAACCCTAAACTTAACCCTAACACTCACCCTCAACCTCCCCTTCCCCATCAGCCTTACTCTAACCATAACCCTAAGCCTAACCCTAACCCTCAACCCCACCCTCACCCTCACCCTAACCCTAAACCTAACAATAAACCTCACCCTCATCCTAACCTTAACCCTAACAATAATTCTAACCCTAGCCCTAACCCTAAAACTCACCCTAACCCTAATCCTAACCCTAACCCTCAACCTCACCCTCACCGTCATTCTAACCCTCACCTTCACCCTGACACTCACCATCACACTAACCCTCACACTAACCCTGACCCTCAACCTAGCCCTAACCCTAACCCTCACCCGAGCCCTAACCCTAACCCTCACCCTCACTTTCCCCCTCACCCTCAGCCTAACCCTAACTCTAATAGTTTTCCTAAATTAACCTCACCCTCACCCTAACCCTCACCCTCAGCCTCACCCTCACCCTCACCCTCAAACTAACACTCAACATCACACTAAACATCACCTTAACCCTAAACCTCACACTGAACCTAAACCTAACGCTCACTCTAACCCTCACCCTCAAACTAAACCTCACCCTAAATATTATCCTAACACTAACCCTAACCCTACCCCTAACTTTCACACTAACCCTAACCCTCAGTCTAACCGTATCCCGACACCTCACCCTAACTCTCACCCTAACCCTAACCCTAACCCTAACACTCAGCCTAACCCTAACTCTAAACCTAACCCTCACCCTCACCCTAACCCTCACCATCACCCTAACGCTCACCCTAACCCTAACCCTCACCCTAAACCTAACCCTCAACCTAAACCAAACCTTCACCCTGACCCTGACCCTCACCCTAACCCTAACCCTAAACCTAACTCTTACTTTAACCCTAACCCTCAACCTAAACCTAACCCTCACCCTAACAATAACACTCACACTAACCCTAAACCTAGCCCTCACCCTCACCCTCACCCTCAACATAACCCTAACACTCTTCTTAACCCTAACCATAAACCTCACAGTAAAACTAAACCTCACCCTAACCCTAATCCTCAAACTAAACCTAACAATCACTCTAACCCTAACCCTACCCCTCATCCTAAACCTCACCCTAACCCTAACCTAACCCTAACCCTAATCCTCACCCTATCCCTAACCTTAACCCTAACCCTCAACCTAACCCTCACCCTCACCCTAACCCTAATGCTAACCCTAAGCCTCACCCTCACCATAACCCTCAACCTAACACTTACCCTCACACTAACCCTTACCCTGACCCTAACACTAACCCTCACTCTCGCCCTAACCGTCACCCTAACATTTACCCACACCCTCACCCTTACCCTAACCCTAACCCTAGTCCTAACCCTCACCATAAACCTAACCCTCACTCTTACAGTCACCCTCAAACTCAGCCAAAACCTAATCCTTACCCTAATCCTAACCCTCCCCTCACCCTCACACTAACACTCACACTAACCCTAAACCTAACACTAACCTAATCTCTCACCCTAAACCTCACCCTCACCCTAACCCTAACCGTCACCCTTCCCTCACCCAAACCCTAATCCTTACCCTCACCCTCACTCTAACCCTCACTCTAAACCTTACCCTCACCCTAACCCTAACCCTAACCCTCACCATAACCCTCACCTTAAACTTAACCCTAACCCTAACCCTCCCCATAAGCCTCACCTAACACTAACCCTAAACCTAAACCTCAACTTAACCCTACCCCTCACCCTCACCCTACCTTCAACCTCACCCTAACCCGCACCATAACCCTAACCGTCACACAAACGTTAACAATCATGAGAAACCGAACCCTTACCCTTAGCCTCACCTTGACCCTAAACCTCACACTAACCCTAACCCTCACCCTAACCCTAAACCTAACACTCAGCCTATACCTAACGGTCACTCTAACCCAAAACTTCACCCTAATACTCAAACTAACCCTAACCCTAACCCTAACCCTAACCCTAACCTTCACCCTCACCCTAACCCTAACCTTCAACCTCACCCTCACCCTAACCCTAACCCTGACCCTCACCTTCACCATCACCCTCAACCTAAACCTACCCCTAAACCTAAACCTCAACCTAAACCTAACACTCACCATAACCCTAAACCTAACCCTCACCCTCACCCTCACCCTAACTCTAACTCTAAACCTCACCTTCACCCTCACCCTCACCCTCACCCTCACCCACAGCCTAAACATTACCCTAAACTTAACCCTAAACCTACCTCTATCCCTCACCCTCACCCTAAAACTCACATTAATCCTAACACAAAAACTAACCCTAACCCTAACCCTAACCCTCACCCTCACCCTCACCATAACACTAACCATCACCCACACCCTCACCCTAACCCTAACCCTAACCCTTACCCTAACCCTAAACCTAAACCTAAACCTCACTCTCACCCTCACCCTCACCCTCACCCTAAACCTCACCCTCACCCTCACCCTCACCCTCACCCTAATCCTAACCCTAACACTAACCCTCACCCTAAACCTAACACTCAACATAACCCTAAACCTAACCCTCACCCTCACCCTCACCCTAACCCTAACCATAACCCTCACCATAACCCTCACCCTAACCCTAATGCAAACCCGAAACCTCACCTCACCAAAAAACAAAAGCTAACCCAAACTGTCACCCTCACCCTAAACCTCACAGTAACCCTTACCCTCACCCTAACTCTAACCCTAACCCTCACACTAACCCTAACGCTCAACCTAACCCTAAACCTACCTGTGACCCTAACCCTCACCCTATCCCTCACCCTAACCCTATCCCTCTCCCTAACCCTAACCCTAACCCTCATCCTAAACCTAACACTAAACCTCACCCTAACCCTAACCCTCACACTCACCATCTGCCTACCACTAACCATAACCCTAATCCTAACCCTAAAGCTCACCCTAATACTCACCCTAACTCAAACCGTAACCCTAACCCTAACCCTCACAATAACGCTAACCCTATCCCTAAACCTCATCCTAACCCTAAACCTCATCCTAACCCTAATCCTAACACTCATCCTAAACTTAACCCTAACCCTAATTCTAACCCTAACCCTCACCCTCACCTTCACCCTAACTCTAAACCTAAACCTAAACCTAACACTCACCCTCACCCTCACCCTAACCTAAAACTAACCCTAACCCTCACCCTAACCTTAAACCTCACCGTATACCACACACTCACCCTAACGCTAACCTAAACTCTAACTCTCACCCTAACCCTCACCCTCTCCCTAAACCTCACCCTAACCCTCACCCTAACCCTAACCCTAAACCTCACCCTAACCGTAACCCTCACGCTCACTCTCTGCCTAACCCTAACCCTAACCCTAATCCTAACCCTAAAGCTCATCCTCATACTCACGCAAACTCAAATCGTAACCCTATCCCTAACCCTCACACTAACCCTAACCCTATCCCTAACCCTCACCCTAACCCTAAACCTCATCCTAACACTAATACTAACCCTCATCCTAACCCTAACCCTAATCCTAATTCTAACCCTAACCCTCACCCTCACCCTCACCCTAACTCTAAACCTAAACCTAAACCTAACACTCACCCTCACCCTCACCCTCACCTAAAAATATCCCTACCTCATACCCTAAACTTAAAACTCACCCTATACCTCACACTCACCCTAACGCTAACCCTAACTCTAACCCTCACCCTAACCCTCACCCTAACCCTAACAATAACCCTAACACTCATCCACACACTAAACCTCACCCTAACACTTACCCTCAACATAACCTTAACCCTAAGCCTAAACCTAAACCTAACCCTCACCCTCAAACTCAACCCACCCCTAACTCTAACCCTAACCCTCACCCTAACTCTAACCCTCAACCTAACCCTAACCCTCACAATCACCCTAAACCTCACCCGAACCCTAACATTACCCGTCTCCCTAACCCTCACCCTCACCCTCACCCTAACCCTAATCTTTACCCTAACCCTCACCCTAACACTAACCCTTACCCTATCCCTAACCCTGCCCCTCAACCTCAACCTAACCCTCATCCTCACCCTTATCCTAACACTAACCCTCACCCTAAACCTAAAACTAACCCCAACACTCACCGTAAACCTAAACCTAACCCTCACCCTAACGCTATCCCTTACCCTAAACCTCACCTTAATCCTAAACCTAACCCTAACCCTAACCCTTACCCTCACCCTCAACCTCACCCTAACCCTAAACCTAACCCTAACCCTAACCCGTATGCTATCCCTAAACATTATCGTCACCCTTACTCTCACCCTAACTCTCAACCTCAAACTCACCTTCACCCTAATCCTCAAACTAACCCAAACCCTCACCCTAACACTATCCTTCTACCTAACCCTAACCCTACACCTCACCCTCAACCTAACCCTTACCCAGACTCTTACCCACACCCTAAACCTCACCCTATCCCTAATGCTAACCCTAAACTTCACCCGCACCCTAACCCTCAACCTAACCCTAACCCTCACCTTAACCCTAATCCTAACCCTAATCTGAATCCTCACACTAAACCTAACCCTAACCCTACCGCTCAGCCTAACCCTCACACAAATCATAACACTAATACTCACCCTATACCTAACCCTAACACTAACACTAAACATCACCTTCACCCTAGACCTCACCCTAATACTAACCCTAACCATAACCATCACCCTCACACTAACACTAACTCTAAACCCTAACACTAACCAAAATTCTCACCCTAACCTCACCATCAACCTAACCCTAACCCTCACCCTTTCCCTCACCCAAACCCTAACCTAACGCTCACCCTCAATCTAACCCTCATTCTAAACCTTACCCTCACCATAACCCTAACCCTAAACCTCACCGTAACCCTCACCCTAAACTTAACCCTAAACCTAACCCTAACCCTCATCCTAACCCTCCCCATAACCCTCACCTAACACTAACCCTAAACCTAAAAATCACCCTAACCCTAACCCTACCCCTCACCCCCACCCTAACTTTCAACCTCACCCTAACCCTAACCCTAACCCTAACCGTCACACAAAAGCTAACCCTCATGAGAACCCAAACTCTCACCCTCAGCCTAAATATCATACTAACCCTAACCCTCACCCTAACCCTAAACCTAACAGCCTATACCTAACGGCCACCCTAACCCAAAACCTCACCCTAATCCTCAAGCTAACCCTAACGCTAACCATGACCCTAACCCTAACCCTCACCCTCACCCTAACCCTCACACTAACCCTCACCTACACCCTCACCCTAAACTCACATTAACCCTAACCCTCAAACTAACACTAACCCTAACCCTAACCCTCACCCTCACCCTAACCCTTACTTTCACCCTCACCCTCACCCTAAACCTAGCCCTAACCCTCACCCTCACCCTCAACCTTAACCTCACCCTAACCCTCACTCTCACCTTCAGCCTAATCCTAACGCTAAACCTAACCCTAACGCTACCTGTACCCCTCACCCTAACCCTCACACTAACCCTTATCCTCACCTTCACCCTAAAACTCACATTAACCCTAACCCTCAAACTGATACTAACCCTAACACTAAACCACACTCTCACCCTCACCCTAATCCTAACCCTCACCCTCACCCTCACCCTAATCCTAACCCTAACCCTCACCATAGCCCTCACCCTAACCCTAATGCAAACATGATACCTCACCTCACCCTCAACCTAAAGCTAATCCTAACTGTCAACCTCACCCTAAACCTCACAGTAACCCTTACCCTCACCCTAACACTAACCCTAACCCTCAAACTAACCCTAATCCTCAACCTAATCCTAAACCTACCCGTGACCCTAACCCTCACCCTAACCCTAATGCAAACCCGAACCCTAAACCTCATTCTAACCCTAACCCTAACCCTAAACCTCACACTAACCCTAACCATCAGCCTAACCCTAAATTTCATCCTATCCCTAACTCTCACCCTAATCCTCACCCTGACCCGAATCCTAACACTTACCTAACTGACAGGCTCTCCCTCACCCTCTCGCTCTCCCTAAACCGCAACCTCATATTAGACCTCACCATAAACCTTACACTAAACCTAACAAAAACCTTCACACTAACCCTCACCCTCACACTAAACCTCACCCTAATCCATACCCTCACCCTAACCCTAACCCTAACTCTAACCCTCACACTAACCCTAACCCTCTTCCTAACCCTACCCCTCACCCTAAGCCTCACCCTATAACTAACCCTAAGCCTAAAACCTAACCCTAACTCTGACCATCACCCTAACCCTCACCCTCAACCTAACCCTAACATTAACCCTAACCCTCACCCTAACCCTCACCTAAACCTAACCCTAACCCTAAACCTCACACTAACAAGCACCCTAACTGTAAACCTAACCTCACCCTAATCCTAACACTCACAATAACACTAACCCTCACCCTAAATCTAAACCTAACCCTATCCCTCACCCTCAAGCTCACCATCAAGGAAACCCTAACCCTAACACTAATCCTAACCCTAACCCTCACCCACACCCTCACCCTCACCCTAACCTTATCCCTAACCCTCAACCTCACCCTCAGCCTCAACATAACACTCACCCTCACCCTAAACCTAACCCTAACCCTATCGCGATCGCTCATCCTAACCCTAACCCTAACCCTAACCCTAATGCTAACCCTAACCCTAAACCTAACCCTAACCCAAACCTTAACACTAACACTAACACCAACCCTAACCCTCACCCTCACCCTCACCCTCATCCTAACCTAACCATAACCCTCACCATCACCCTAACGCTGACGCTAACCCTAACCTGTAACCTCAACCTAACCCTCTCACCAACCCTAACCCTCAACCTAAACTTAAACCTCACATGAAAGGTAACCCTCACCGTAACACAAACCCTCACCCTAACCCTAAACCTAATGCTCACCCTAAACCTCACCCTCACCTTAGCCCTAATAATAACCTTCACCCTAACCCTAATGCTATACCTAAACCTAAACCTCACCCTAAGAATGATGCTAAGCCTAATACTCAACCTCAGCCTAAACCTCACCCTAAACCTCACCCTAACACTTACCGTCAGCCTAACATTTACCCTAACACTATCCCTAAGCCTAAACCTAACCCTCAGCCTAAACATTATGCTAACCCTAAACCTAAAGCTAACCCTCATCCTAACCCTAACCCTAACACTAATCCTAACCCTCACCCTCACCCTCACCCTAACTCTAAACCTAAACCTAAACCTAACACTCACCCTCACTCTCACCCTAACCTTACACTATCCCTAACCCTCACCCTGACCCTAAACCTCACCCTATACCTCACCCTCACCCTAATGCTAACCCTCACCCTAACCGTCACCCTAGCCCTAATAATAACCCTAACCCTCATCCACACACTAAACCTCACCCTAACACTTACCCTCACCATAACCTTAACCCTAAGCCTAAACCTAAACCTAACCCTCAACCTCAAACTCATCTTACCCCTAAATCTAACCCTAACCCTCACCCTAACCCTAACCCTAAACCTAACCCTCAACCTAACCCTAACCCTCACACTCATCCTAAACTTAACCCTAACCCTAACATTACCCCTCTCCCTAACCATCACCCTAAATGTAACCCTAACACTCAACCTAACCCTACCCCTACCCCTCACGCTCACTGTCACACTAACCCTAAACCTAATGCTAACACTCACCATAACCTAATCCCACCCACACCCTAACCCGATCCCTCACCCTCACCCAAATCCTCATCCTCACCCTAACCCTGACTCTCACTCTCAGCCTAACCCTAACCCTAACCCTATTCCTAATCCTAACTCTCACCCTCACACTCACCCTAAACCTAACCCTAACACTCACCCTCATCCTCACCCTAACTCTAACCCTATCCCTAACCGTCACCCTAACACTAACCCTCACCCTATACCTCACCCTCACCCTAACCCAAACCCTAACCCTAACCCTCACCCTATCACTCACCCTAACACTCACACTAACCCTAATCCTCATCCTCAAACTAAACCTCACCTCAACCCTCACCCTCACCCTAACTCTAATGCTAACCCTAACCCTCACCTTCACACTCACTCTCAACCTAACCCTTACCCTTACCCTAACCCTAACCCTCATCCTCAACCTAAACCTCACCCTAACCTTTACCCTCACCATAACACGCAAACTAACCCTAACGCTAAACCTACCGCTCACCCTAACCCTCACCCTAAACATAACACTAAACCTAACCCTAACGCTCACCCTAACCCTAAATTTGACCCTCACCCTAACACTAACCCTAACACTTACCCTCACACTAAACTTACCCCTGACCCTAACCCTAATCCTAATTCTCAGAAGAACACTCACCCTCATCATAACTCTCACACGGACCCTAAACATCACCCTAAAGTTAACCCTCACCCTAATGCTAAACCTAACCCTCACCCTCACCCTAAACCTCACCATAATCCTAACCCTCACAGTAAGCCTAACCCTAACGCTCACCCTACACCTCACCCCTACCCTCATCCTAACTCTAACCTTCACCCTCACCCTCACCCTAACCCTAAACCTAACCCTAACACTCATCCTAAACCTAACGCTAAAACTAATGCTAACCCTAAAACTCACACTCACCCTAACCCTCACACTAACCCTTACCATCACCCTAAACCTAACCCTAACCCTCACACTAAACCTAACCTTCACCCTAACCCTAAACCTAATGCAAACCCTAAACCTCACCCTCACCTTAGACCTAATCCTTACCCTCACCCTAATCCTAACCCTAACCCTAATGCTATACCTAAACCTAAACCTCACCCAAAGAATGATGCTAAGCCTAATACTCAACCTCACACTAAATCTCACCCTAACACTTACTGTCAGCCTAACCCTCATCCTAACCCTATCCCTAAGCCTAAACCTAAACCTCAGCCTAAACATTATGCTAACCCTAACCCTAACCCTAATCCTCAGCCTAACCCTCATTCTAACCCTAACCCTAAAACTAATCCTAACCCTCACCCTCACCCTCACCCTAACTCTAAACCTAAACCTAAACCTAACACTCACCCTCACTTAACACTATCCCTAACTCTCACCCTAACCCTAAACCATACCCTATACCTCACCCTCACCCTAACACTAACCCTAACCCTAACCCTCCCCCTAACCCTCACCCTAGCCCTAATAATAACCCTAACCCTCATCCACACACTAAACCTCACCCTAACACTTACCCTCACCATAACCTTAACCCTAAGCCTAAACCTAAACCTAACCCTCACCCTCAAATTCAGCTTACCCCTAAATCTAACCCTAACCCTCACCCTAACCCTAACCCTAAACCTAACCCTCAACCTAACCCTAACCCTCACACTCATCCTAAACCTCACCCTAACCCTAACATTACCCCTCTCCCTAACCCTAACCCTAACACTCAACATAACCCTACCCCTACCCCTCACCCTCACTGTCACACTAACCCTAAACCTAATGCTAACCCTCAACATAACCCTAATCCCACCCACACCCTAACCCGATCCCTCACCCTCACCCAAACCCTCATCCTCACCCTAACCCTCACCCTCACCCTAAACATCACCCAAACCCTCACCCTCACCCTAACCCTGACTCTCACTCTCTGCCTAACCCTAACCCTAACCCTATTCCTAATCCTAACTCTCACCCTCACACTCACCCTAAACCTAACCCTAACACTCACCCTCATCCTCACCCTAACTCTAACCCTATCCCTAACCGTCACCTTAACACTAACCCTCACCCTATACCTCACCCTCACCCTAACCCAAACCCTAACCCTAACCCTCACCCTATCACTCACCCTAACACTCACACTAACCCTAATCCTCATCCTCAAACTAAACCTCACCTTAACCCTCACCCTCACCCTAACTCTAATGCTAACCCTAACCCTCACCTTCACACTCACTCTCAACCTAACCCTTACCCTTACCCTAACCCTAACCCTCATCCTCAACCTAAACCTCACCCTAACCTTTACCCTCACCATAACCCGCAAACTAACCCTAACGCTAAACCTACCGCTCACCCTAACCCTCACCCTAAACATAACACTAAACCTAACCCTAACGCTCACCCTAACCCTAAATTTGACCCTCACCCTAACACTCACCCTAACGGTTACCCTCACACTAAACTTATCCCTGACCCTAACTCTAATCCTAACTCTCAGCAGAACACTCTCCCTCATCCTAACCCTCACTCGGACACTAACCATCACCCTAAAGCTAACCCTCACCCTAATGCTAAACCTAACCATCACCCTCACCCTAAACCTCACCATAATCCTAACCCTCACAGTAAGCCTAACCCTAACGCTCACCCTACCCCTCACCCCTACCCTCATCCTAACTCTAACCTTCACCCTCACCCTCACCCTAACCCTAAACCTAACCCTAACACTCATCCTAAACCTAACGCTAAAACTAATGCTAACCCTAAAACTCACACTCACCCTAACCCTCACACTAACCCTTACCATCACCCTAAACCTAACCCTAACCCTCACACTAAACCTAACCTTCACCCTAACCCTAAACCTAATGCTAACCCTAAACCTCACCCTCACCTTAGACCTAATCCTTACCCTCACCCTAATCCTAACCCTAACCCTAATGCTATACCTAAACCTAAACCTCACCCAGAGAATGATGCTAAGCCTAATACTCAACCTCACCCTAAATCTCACCCTAACACTTACTGTCAGCCTAACCCTCATCCTAACCCTATCCCTAAGCCTAACCCTAAACCTCAGCCTAAACATTATGCTAACCCTAACCCTAACCCTAATCCTCAGCCTAACCCTCATCCTAACCCTAACCCTAACACTAATCCTAACCCTCACCCTCACCCTCACCCTAACTCTAAACCTAAACCTAAACCAAACACTCACCCTCACTTAACAATATCCCTAACCCTCACCCTAACCCTAAACCTCACCCTATACCTCACCCTCCCCCTAACACTAACCCTAACCCTAGCCCTCCCCCTAACCCTCACCCTAGCCCTAATAATAACCCTAACCCTCATCCACACACTAAACCTCACCCTAACACTTACCCTCACCATAACCTTAACCCTAAGCCTAAACCTAAACCTAACCCTCACCCTCAAATTCACCTTACCCCTAAATCTAACCCTAACCCTCACCCTAACCCTAACCCTAAACCTAACCCTCAACCTAACCCTAACCCTCACACTCATCCTAAACCTCACCCTAACCCTAACATTACCCCTCTCCCTAACCATTACCCTAACCCTAACCTTAACACTCAACCTAACCCTACCCCTACCCCTCACCCTCAGTGTCACACTAAACCTAAACCTAATGCTAACCCTCAACATAACCCTAATCCCACCCACACCCAAACCCGATCCCTCACCCTCACCCAAACCCTCATCCTCACCCTAACCCTCACCCTCACCCTAAACATCACCCAAACCCTAACCCTCACCCTAACCCTGACTCTCACTCTCAGCCTAACCCAAACCCTAACCCTATTCCTAATCCTAACTCTCACCCTCACACTCACCCTAAACCTAACCCTAACACTCACCCTCATCCTCACCCTAACTCTAACCCTATCCCTAACCGTCACCCTAACACTAACCCTCACCCTATACCTCACCCTCACCCTAACCCAAACCCTAACCCTAACCCTCACCCTATCACTCACCCTAACACTCACACTAACCCTAATCCTCATCTTCAAAATAAACCTCACCTTAACCCTCACCCTCACCCTAACTCTAATGCTAACCCTAACCCTCACCTTCACACTCACTCTCAACCTAACCCTTACCCTTACCCTAACCCTAACCCTCATCCTCAACCTAAACCTCACCCTAACCTTTACCCTCACCATAACACGCAAACTAACCCTAACGCTAAACCTACCGCTCACCCTAACCCTCACCCTAAACATAACCCTAACCCTAACCCTAACGTTCACCCTAACCCTAAATTTGACCCTCAACCTAACACTCACCCTAACCCTTACCCTCACACTAAACTTATCCCTGACCCTAACCCTAATCCTAACTCTCAGCAGAACACTCTCCCTCATCCTAACCCTCACCCGGACACTAAACTTCACCCTAAAGTTAACCCTCACCCTAATGCTAAACCTAACCCTCCCCTCACCCTAAACCTCACCATAATCCTAACCCTCACAGTAAGCATAACCCTAACGCTCACCCTACCCCTCACCCCTACCCTTATCCTAACTCTAACCTTCACCCTCACCCTCAACCTAACCCTAAACCTAACCCTAACACCAATCCTAAACCTAATGCTAAAACTAATGCTAACCCAAAACCTCACACTCACCCTAAACCTCACACTAACCCTTAACATCACCCTAACCCTAACCCTAACCCTAACCCTCACACTAAACCTAACCTTCACCCTAACCCTAAACCTAATGCTAACCTTAAACCTAACCCTCACCTTAGACCTAATCCTTACACTCACCCTAATCCTAACCCTAACCCTAATGCTAAAACTAATGCTAACCCAAAACCTCACACTCACCCTAAACCTCACACTATACCTTACCATCACCCTAACCCTAACCCTAACTCTCACACTAAACCTAAATTTCACCCTAACCCTAAGCCTTCCCCTCCTCCTAACCTCCAACTTAAACCTAACCCTAAAGCTTATCCTCACCCTATCTTTAAACTTAACCCAAACCCTCACCTTAACCCTCACCCTCACCCTAAACTTAATGCTAACCCTAATCCTAACCCTCACCCTAACCCTCACCCTTACACTAACCCAAACTCTAACTTTCACCCTAACCATAAACCTAACCTTCACCCTAACCCTCACCCTAACCCTAACCCTCACACTCACCCTAACCCTCACCTTAAACATTAGACTTACCCTAACCCTACACCTAACCCTCAGACTAAATCTAACCTTAACCCTCAGCCTAACCCTTATGCTAACCCTAAATAAAATCCTAACCCTCACCCGAAACATAAACCTAACAGTAACCCACACACTAAGCTTAACCCTCACTCTAACTATAACCCTAACTCGTACCTTCACCCTCACCCTGACCCTCACCTCAGCCTGACCCTAACACTAACCCTATTCCTAATCCTAACTCTCAGCCCCACCCTCACCCTAACCATCACCCTAACCCTAACCCACACCCTAACCCTAACCCTAACCCTCAGGCTAAACCTAACCTCAGGTTAACCCTCAACCTCACCCTAATCCTCACACTAACCCTAACACTTACATAACTGAAACACTCACCCTCACCCTCACCCAAACCTCACACTCACCCTAGCCCTCACCCTAACTCTAACACTAATCCTAACCCTAACCCTCAACCGACCCTCACCCTAACCCTATACCTACCCCTAATGCTGAACCTCAACCTGACCCTCACCCTAAACCTAACCATAAACCTCACCCTAAACCTAACCCTCACCCTTAAGCTCACCCTATCCCTAACACTAACCCAACACCACACCCTCACTCTAACCCTCACCCTAACCCTTATCCTCACAATAAACTTAATCCTAACCCTCACACTAACCCTAATCCTCACCCTATCCCTAACCCTGACCCGAAACCTCACCCTAACCCTCACCCTAACCCTTACCCTCACCCTAACCATAACCCTCACCCTAAACCTAAAATTCACCCTAATCCTTATCCTCGCCCGAACTCACAAAATAAGCCTAACGGTAAACCTACAGCTCACCCTAAACCTCACATTAAGCATAAACCTAACCCTAACCATCACCCTAACCTTAACCCTCACCCTCACCCTAACCCTCACCCTAACACTTATCCTCACACTAACACTAATCCTAACCCTCACCCTAACACTCACACTAACACTAATCCTTACCCTATCACTAACCCTAAAACTAACCCTCACCCTAACCCTCACCCTAAACCTTACCCTCACCCTAAACCTAAAACTCACCCTCACCCTTAACCTCACCCTAACCCTTACCCTCACCCTAACCCGCAAACTAACCCTAACCCTAAACCTACGGCTCACCCTAACCCTCACCCTCATCATAACCCTAAACCTAACACTCAACCTCACCCTAAACCTCACCCTCACCCTAACCCTCACCCTAACACTTACCCTCACACTAACCCAATCCCTAACCCTAACCCTAATTCTCAACAGAACACAAACCCTCACCCTAACCTTCACCCTCACACAAAACATCACCCAACCCTAACCCTCACCGTAACCCTAACCCTACTCCTCACCCTAACCCTAACCCTCACCGTAACCCTAAATCTCACACTAACCCTAACCCTAAGCCTTACCCTCACCCTCACCCTAACCCTAACCCTAATCCTCATCCTAACACTAACATTGACCCTCAGCCTCACCCTAACCCTAACCCTAACCCCAACCCACACTCTCACCCTACACCTCACCCTAACTCTAACCCTAACACTTACTTAAATGAAAACCTCACCCTAACCCTCACCCTCACCCTTGCACTCACACTAAAACTAACCCTAACCCTAAACCTAACCCTAACCCTCACCCTCACCTTAACCCTAACCCTAAACATAACCCTAACATTCATCCTAACCCTAACTCTAAACCTAATGCTAACCATAAACCACACAATCACCCTAACCTTCACCCTAACAGTTACCGTCACCCTAACCCTAACCCTAAACCTAACAATAAACCTCACCCTGACCCTCACACTAAACCTAACCATAACACTAACCCTCACCCTAACACTTACCCTGACCCTAACCATCACCCTAAACCTAACCCGAACCCTCACCTTAAACCTAACCCTCATCCTAAACATCAGCCTCACCCTCACCCTCACCCTAACCCTAACCCTAACCCTCATCCTAACCTTAAACCTAAACCTAACGCTAACCCTAAGCCTCACCCTCACCCTAAAACTCACCCTAACCCTTACCCTCACCCTAACACTAACCCTAACCCTCACACTAAACCTAAACCTCACCCTAAACCTAACCCTAATCCTCACACTAAACATAACCCTCACCTTAAACCTAACACTACCCCTCAGCCTAACCCTCAACCTATTCCTAACTCTAATCCTATTCCTCACCTTATCCCTAACCTTAACACTAACCCTCACCTTAACCCTCACCCTAAACCTAACCCACACCCTCACCCTAACCCTAATGCTAACACTAGCCCTGACCCTCCTCCTAACCCTCACCCTCACCCTAACCCTCACTCTAACACTTACCCACACCCTAACCCACACCCGAAGCCTATCCCTAAACCTAACCTTCACCCAAACCCTCACGCTACCCCTAACAATAACCCTAACCCTAACCCTCACCCGAACCCTCACGGTAACCCTAACCCTCATCCTCTCCATAAACCGTACTCTAAACTTTACCCTCAACCTAACCCAAACCCTTTCCCTAAACCTAACACTCACACTAACCCTAACCTTTACCCTCAGCCTAGCCCTTATACTAACCCTAAACCTAACAGTAACCCTCACCCTAACCGTAACCCTAACCCAAAACCTCACACTCAACCTCCACTTCCCCCTCAGCCTTACCCTTTACATAATCCTAACCCTAACCCTGAACCCCACCCTCACCCTAACCCTAACCCTAACCCTAACGCTAACCCTCAACCTCACCCTCACCTAACCTAAACCCTAAACCTAACAATAAACCTAACCCTAACCCTCACCGTACAACTCACCTTAATCTAATCCTAACCCTAACCCTCACCCTCAACCTCAACCTCATTGTAACACTCACCCTCAGCCTGACTCTCACCATCACACTAACCCTCACACTAACTCGTATCCTCACCCTAAACCTAACCCTAACCCTCACCCTCACCCTCACTTTCATCCTCACCCTCAGCCTAACACTAACACTTATCCTAACCCTAACCCTCACCCTCACCCTAAACCTAACACTAACCCTCACCCTCACCCGCACCCTCACACTAACACTCACCCTCACTCTCACCCTCACACTAACCCTCAACCTCACCCTAAACATCACCCTAACACTAACCCTAATCCTAACCCTCACCCTAACCCTAAACCTCACCATAATGCTCACCCTAACCCTAACGCTAACCCTAACCCTCACCCTCACACTAACCCACACCCTAACTCTTATCCTCATACTAACGCTAAACCTAACCCTAACTCTAACCTTCACACTAACCCTAACCCTCACTTTAACCCTATACCTACACTTCACACTGACTCTCATACTAACCCTAACCCTCAACCACACCCTAATCCTCACCCTCACCCCAACACTCACCCTCACCAGAACACTCACACTCACCCTAACACTCACCCTCACACTAAATATCACCTTAACCCAAAATCTCACCCTAACCCAAACCCTAAACCTCACCCTATATCTAATCCTCAACCTAAATCTATCCCTCACCCTGACCCTCACCCTCACCCTAACCCTAACCCTAACCCTAACCCTCACCCTTCCCCTAACCCTAATACTCACCCTAAACCTAACCCTCTCCCTCACACTAAACCTAATCCTCACCCTCACACTAAACCTAACACTCATCCTAACCCTTATCCTCACCCTCACCCTCTCCCTCACCTTAATCCTCATCCTAACCCTAACCTTAAATCTAATGCTAACCCTAAACCTCACCCTCACCCTAAACCTTACCCTCAACCTAACCCTAACCCTAACCAACACACTAAACCTAACCCTCACTCTAACCCTAACCCTAAACCTCACACTAAACCTAACCCTCAACCTAACCCTAAACCTACCCCTGAGCCTAACCCTCACCCTAAATCTAACCTTAACCCGAATCCTCACCCTATCAGTAACCTTAACCCTAACGCTCACCTTAAACCTCTCCTTCCCCCTCAGCCTTACCCTAACCATAACCACAATCCTAACACTCAACCTAACCCTCACCATAAACCTATCCCTCAGCCTCACCCTAACCCTCACCCTAACCATTACCCTCAACCTAACCTAAACCTAACACTCATATTAACCGTAACCCTAACCCTCACCCTATCCCTTATACTAACCCAAAACCTAAATCCAACCCTCACCCTAACCTGAACCCTCACACTAACCCTAAACCTAACCCTAACCCTCAGCCTAAACCTCATCTTAACCCTAAACCTAACCCTAAAACTCAAGCTAACCCTAATCATCACCCTCACCCTAAACTTTAGCTAAACCCTAACCCTATCCCTAACCCTAACCCTAACCCTAACTCTACCTGAACACTCACCCACACCCTAATCCTCAACCTCACACTAAAAATCAACCTAACACTAACCCTCAACCTAACCCTAACCCTAACCCTCACCCTAACCATAACCCTCACCATAACCCTAAAACTCACAATAACCCTAAGCCTAACACTCACCCTCAACCGCAACCTCACCCTAAACCTATCCCTAACCCTCATCCTAACACTAACCCTGACCCTCACCCTCACCCTCACCCTAACCCTAACCCACAACCTCACCCTAATCCTCACCCTATTCCTAACCCTAAAACTTACCTAACCGAAAACCTCACACTCAATCTCACCCTCAACCTAACCCTCAACCTAGCCCTCCCCCTAAAACTAACCCTCACCCTAACCCTAACACTCAAACTGAGCCTAACTCTCACCCTAAACCTAACCCTAACTCTCAGATTAACCCTCACCTTTACCCTAACTCTAACCCTCACCCTAACCCTAACCCTATCACTAACCCTCACAATAACCCTAACCTTAATACTGAACCTAACCCTCACCCTCACCCTCACCATAACCCTAACACTCACCCTAATCCTAAACCTAACACTAGTCCTCATGCTAACACTTACCCTCACCCTCATCCTAAACCTAATTCTCATCCTCACCCTAACCCTCACCCGAAGCCTTACCGTCACCCTAACTCTAATCCTAACCCTAACCCTAACCCTCACCCTAACCCTAAACCTATCCCTAACCCTAACCCTCATCCTCCGTCACACTCAACCTAACCGTCACCCTAACCCTTACCGTCACCCTAAAACAACCCTAACCCTCACAGTAAACCTAACCCTCACCCAAACTCTAATGTTACCCCTAACCCTAACCCTCACCCTCAAACTAACCCTAACCCTAATCCTCACCGTATCCTTAACCTTTACCCAAAGCTACACCCTAAGCCTCACCCTCACCCTAAGGCTAACCATAACCCTCAGCCTCACCGTAACTCTCTCCCTAACACTTTACCCTCACCCTTACCCTCACCCTCACCCTAAAACTCACCCTAACACTCACCCAAACCCTAACTCTCACCTTAACCCTAATCCTAATCTTAACCTTGACGCTAACCCTCACCCTCACTCTAAACCTCACCCTAACACTTACCCACAACCTTACCCTCACTCTAACCCTAACCCTAAACCTAAAATTGACCCTAACCCTCACCCTAACCCTAAACCTCACCCTCACCCTAACCCTCACCCTAAACTTTACCCTCACCCTAACTCTTACCCTAACACTAAACCTAACTCTCACACTAACCCGAACCCTAATCCTCAGCCTAATCCTTATCCTAACCCTAAACCTAGCCCTAAACCTCACCCTAACCCTAACCCCAACCCTTAGCGTAACCCTCATCCTAACCATAACCCTAATCCTAACCCTCACCCATCCCAAACCGGAAACCTAAACCTCACCCTAACGCTAACCCTCACCCTCATCCTCTCGATCAACCTCAGCCTAACCCTAAATCTAACCTAATCCTAACCCTCACCCTCACCCTCACCCTAACTCTATCCCTAAAAGTAAACCTAACACTCACCCTCACCCTTACCCTAACCCTAACACTATCTCTAACCCTTAAGCTAACCCTAACACTCACCCTAATCCTAAACCTAACCCTCACCCTCCAACTCACCCTAAGTCTAACGCAAACCCTAACCCTAACCCTCACCCTCACCCTCAACCTAACCCTCACACTCACCCTAAACCTCACCCTAAACCTGACCCTACCGCTGTCCCTAACCCTCACCCTAACCCTAACCCTAACCCTCAACCTAACCCTAAAACTACCCCTAATGCTAACCCTCACCCTAAACCTAATACTCACCCACACCCTAACCCGAACCCTCAACCGAACCCTCACCCTCACCCGAACCATCATCCTCACCCTAACCCTCACGCTCATTCTAAACATCACCCAAATCCTAACCCTCACCCTAACTCTAACACAAACCCTAATCCAAACCCTCACACTCACCCTAACCCTCACCCTAATCTTTACTCTCACCCTAATCCTTACCCTCACCTTAACCCTAACCATTACCATCACACTAACCATAACCCTCACTCTAACCCTAATCCTAACCCTGACCATAACTTTCACCCTCACCCTGACCCTCAGCATCAGCTTAACCCTAACCCTAATCCTATTCCTAATCCTAACCCTCACAATCACCCTCAACCTAAACCTAACCCTAACACTAACCCTCACCCTCACCCTCACCCTCACCGTACACTCACCCTCACAATCAACATCACCCTAACCCTAACCATCACCCTAACCCTAACCTCAGCTTAACCCTCACCCTCAACCTAATCCTCACCCTAACCGTAACACTAATGTAAAGGAAACCCTCACCCTCAAACTAACCCTCACACTAACCCTCACCCTCACCCTAGCCCTATCCCTAACCCTAACCATAACACTTAACCACACTCTAACCCTCACCCTCATCCTCACTCTAACCCTAATCCTAACCCTAATGCTCACCCTGCCCCTCTCCCTAATCCTAACTGTAACCCTAACCCTCAACCTCATCCTAACCCTCATGCTCACCAGAAAACTCACCCTCACCCTAAACGATACTGTCACAATAAACATCACCCTAACCCTAACCCTTAATCTAACCCTAACCCTAACCCCCACCCTAACCCTAAACTTCACGCTAACCCTCACCCTAACCCTTACCCACAACATAATCCTATCCCTCACCCTCAACCTTACCATCACCCTAACCCTTACCCTCACCCTAACCCTTATCCCAACCCTCACCCTAACCCTCACCCTAACCCTAGCTCTCACCCTCGCCCTAACCCTCACACTAACCTTTACCCTCACCCTCACCCTAAACCTCACCCTAACTTTACCCTGAACCTAACCCTACCCTAACCCTTAACTTAACCCTCACACTAACCCTAAACCTAACCCTCAACCTAACCCTGATCCTAACCCTAAACGTAAACCTAACCCTCGACCTAACCCTAACCCTAACCCTCACACTAAGCCTAACCCTCACCCTCACCCTCAGGCTAACTCTAATACTAACCCTAACCCTCACCCTCAACCTAACTCTAACCCTAAACCTAACCCTAACCCTCACCCTCACCCTCAACCTAACCCTAAAACTATCCCTAACCCTCACCCTAACTGTAACCCAAAACCTATACCTCACCCTCACCCTAACCCTAACCCTAACCCTCACACTAAACCTCACCCTAAACCTTACCCTCAACATAAACCTAACTCTAACCCTAATCTTCACCCTAAACCTAACATTCACCCGCACCCTAACCCTAACCCTATTCCTAAACCTAAACCTCACCCTTAAACTCACCCTAAACCTACACCTAACATTATCCCTAACCCACACCCTCACCCTATCCCTGACCCTCACCCTAAACCTCACCCAAACCCTAAACATACCATTCACCCTCACCCTCAGACTCACCCTAACCCTAATCCAAACCCTCCACCTAAACCTAATGCTACCCATAACCCTCACCCTCACACTAAACCTAAACCTAACACTAACACTCAACCTAACCCTAATCCTCATCCACCCCCTGACCCTCACCCTCACCTTCACCCTCACCCCCATGCTAAACATCACCCAAACCCTAACCCTCACCCTAACCCTAGCCCTAACCCTCATCCTAACCCTAACCCAAAACATAATTCTCAACCTCACCCTATTCCTCACCATAACCCAAATCCTTGGCTAAAATAAACCCTCAACCTAAAACTCACACTAACACTCACCCTCACCCTAGCCTTCACCCTTACCCTAACCCTAACCCTAACCATAAGCTTCACAGTAACCATTACCCTCACCCTAACCCTAAACCTAACATTAACCCTAACCCTAACCCTCAGCCTCAACCTCACCCTAATCCTCACTTTCAGCCCAACCCTAACCCTAACCTATTCCCAATCCAAACCCTCACCATGACACTTACCCTAACCCTCACCCTCACCCTAACCTTCACCCTCACCCTAAACATCACACTAACCGTAAACCTCAGCTGAACCCTTACCCTAACCCTTACCCTAACCCTAATGTCATCTTAACCCTAAACCTCACGTAAACAAAAACCTCACCCTCACCCTCACCCTCACCCCAACCCTAACCCTAACCCTATGACTCACCCCAACCCTAACCTTCACCCTAACACTAACCCTCACCCTCAACCTCACCCTAATCTTAACCCTAACTCTAATCCTAACCCTCACCCTCACCGTAAACCTCACCCTAACCGTTACCCTCACCCTCACTCTTAGCGTAACCCTAAACCTCACAGTAAAACTAACCCTAACCCTAACCCTTACCCTCACCTTAACCCTCAACCTCACCCTAATCCTCAACCTAACCTTACTTTAACCTTTACATAAACTAAACCCTCACCCTCACCCTCAACCGTCACAATAATCCTAACCATAAGACTCAGGATAAAACTTATCCTAATCCTACACCTAAAACAAAACGTCACCCTAACTAAACCCTAATCCTAACCCTAACCCTAATCCTAACCCTCACACTAAACCTAACCCTAACCCTCAGCCTAACGCTCATCCTAACCCTAACCCTAACACTAAACCTCACCCTAAACCTAATCCTAACCCTAACCCTCACCCTAACCCTGAACCTCACACTCAACCTCACCCTCACCCTCAGCCTAAACCTAGTTCTAACCCTACTACTAACCCTCAAACTCACCCTAACTCTAACCCTAAACCAAACCCTCACACTCCCCCTCACCCTCACCCTAACCCTCACACTAACCCTCACCCTAACCCTAACCCTCACCCTCACCCTAACACTCACCCAAACATTTACCCTGACCCTAAATCTAACTCTAACCCTAAACCTAACACTCACACTAACACTAAACCTAACCCTCAAACTACCCTTATCCTAATCCTAAACCTAACCCCAGCCCTCACCCTAACCCTAACCCTAACCCTAATTCTTAACCCTCAAACTAACCCTAAACATAAATCTCAGCCTAACGCTCATCCTAAACCTAACCCTAACCCTAACCCTCACCCTAAACGTACCCCTAACCCTAACACTTACCCTAAACCTAACCCTCACCCTAACCCTCAGGCTAACTCAAATATTAACCCTAATACTAACCCTCACCTTCACCCTAACTCTAACCTTAAACCTTACCCTAACCCTCACCCTCACTCCTAACCGTAAACCTATCGCTAACCCTCACCCTAACCCTAACCCAAAACCTATACCTCACCCTCACCCTCACCCTAACCCTAACCCTAACCCTAAGCCTCACACTAAACCTCACCCTAACCCTTACCCTCACCATTAACCTAACTCTAACCCTAATCCTTACCCTAAACCTAACCCTCACCCATACCCTTACCCTGATCCTCACCCTAACACTCACCGACACCCTAACACTCATCCTAACACTAACCCTAACCCTACCCTTCACCCTAACAATCCTACTAAACCTAACCCTAATCCTAACCGTCAACCCAAACTTAATCCTAGCCCTAACCCTCACCCTCACACTAACCCTAAATCTAATGCTAATACTCAACCTAACACTAATCCTCAACCACACCCTAACTCTTACCCTCACTCGAACCCTGACACTCACCCGAAAACTCATCCTCACCATAACCCTCACCCTTATGCTAAACATCACCCAAACCATAACCCTCACTCTAACCCTTGCCCTAACCCTCACCCTAAACCTAACCCTCAACCTAACCCTCACCCTCACCCTAATCCTCACCATAACACTAAACTCTGTCTAAAGGAACACCTCACCCTTAACTTACACTAACCCTCACCCTCACACAAGCCCTCACCCTAAATCTAACCCTAACCCTAAACCTCACCCTCACCCTAAACCTCACTCGAACCCTTCCCCTCACCCTAACCCTAACCCTAACCATAACCATAACCCTCACAGAAACCGTAACCCTCACCCTAACCTTAAACCTAACCTATCCCAAACCCTCACCCTCACCCTCACCCTCAACTTCAGTCTAACCCTAACCCTAACCGTATTCCCAATCTTAACCCTCACCCTCACCCATACCGTAATCCTCACCCTCACCCTAACCCTCACCCTTACCCTAAACATCACCTAACACTAAACCTCACCTTACCTCTAAACCTAACACTCACCCTAAACCTAACCTCAGATTAACCCTATCCTTGACATAAACAAAAACCTCACCCTCATCCTCACAATAACCATCACCCTCACCCTATCCCTCACCATCACTCTAACCATAACCCTAACGCTCAACGTCACCCTCAACCTCACCTTCAGCCTATACCTAACACTAAACCTAACCCTAAACCTCACCCTCACCCTAACCCTTACACTAACCCTAACCTTCACCCCAACCCTAACCCTCACCCTAACACTAACACTAATCCTCTACCTCACCCTAATCCTAACCGTAACTCTAATCCTAAACAGCACCCTCACCCTAACCCTCACACTAACACTTACCCTCACCCTCACCCTAACCCTAATCCTAACCCTCACATTAACCCTACCCTGCACCCTAACCCTAACCCTCACCTTAACCCTCAACCTCACCATAATCCTCACCCTAACCTAATCTTAACTTACCTAAACTAAACCTTCACCCTCATCCTCACCCTAACCCTCACCATCAGCCTAGCCCACACCCTAACTCTAACCCTAAACCTAACCCTCACACTAACCCTAACCCTAAACCTCAGCCTAAACCTTAATCTAAGCCTAAACCTAAAATTAACCTTCACCCTAACCAAACCCTAACTCTAACCCTAACCCTAAACCTCACCCTAAAACTAACCCTAACCCTAAACCTCACCCTAAACCTAAACCTCACCCTCAACCTCACCCTCACCCTCCGCCTAAACCTAGTGCTAACCCTAATCCTAACCCTTACCCTCAACCTAACTCTAACCTTAAACCAAAATCTCCCCCTCTTTCTCACCCTTAATCTAACCCTCACTCTAAACCTAACCCTCACCCTCAACCTCACCCTCACCCTCAGCCTAACCCCTAGTCCTTAACCTAATCCTAACCCTTAACCTACCCCTGAACCTAACCATAACCCTAACACTAACCCTAACCCTCACCCTCACCATAGTCCACACCCTAAACCTAACCCTAAACCTATCCCTCACACTAACCCGTACCCTAACCCTCAGCCTAAACCTTATGCTAACCCTAAACCTAAAACTAACCTTCACCCTAAACAAACCATAACCCTAACCCTAACCTAAACCTAACCCTCACACTAACCCTAAACCTAACCCTCAGCCTAACGCTCATCCTAACCCTAAACCTAACCCTAACCCTAAACCTCAACCTAACATTCATCCTAACCCTAACCCTAACACTAACCCTAACCCTGACCCTCAATTTAACCCTCCCTATAACCCTAACTCTAACACTAAACCTCACCCTCACCCTAACCCTAATCCTAACACTAACCCTAAACCTCACCCTAACTCTCACCCTAACCCTCACCCTCACCCTAAACATCACAATAACCTTAACCCACACTTTAACCCTAACCCTAACCCTCACTGTAACCCTAACCTCACTTAACCCTAACCTGATGTAAACGAAACCCTCACCCTCACCCTCACCCTAATCCTCACCTTAACCCGAAACCTGACATAAACGAAACCCTCACCCTCACCCTCACACTAACTCTCACCCTCACCCTAGCCCTCACCCTTACCCGAACACTATCCATCAACCTCACCCTCAGCCTAAACCTAACCCTACCCTAACCCTAACCCTCACCCTCACCCGCACCCTCACCAGCACCCTAACCCTAACAATACCCCTAACCCTCACCCTAAAACTAAACCTCAAGTTCACCCTAACCCTAATCCTAACCCTAATTCTAATCCTAACCTTCACCCTCACCCTAACCCTCACCCTAACCCTTACCCTCACCTTCACCTAACCCTAACCCTAACCCTCACACTAACCCAAACACTCACCCTAACCGTAACACTAACCCTAACCCTTACCCTCAAAATCACGCTAACCCTAACCCTTACCCTCAGACTAACCCTAACCTTAACAGTATCCCTAACCCTAAAACTAGTCCTCACACTAACCCTAATCCTCAACCACACCTTAACCTGAACCCTCACCCGAACCCTCACCCTAATACTAACCCTAAACCTAAACCTAACCCTCCCACTAAACCTATCCCTCACACTAACTGTATCCCTACCCATCAGCCTAAACCTCACCCTAACCCTAAACCTAACCCTAATCCTCACCCTATCCCTAAACCTAACCCTCACCCTCACACTCACCCTAGCCCTCACCCTAACCCTACACCAAACCCTAACCATCACACTAAACTTAACCCTCACCCTATACCTAACCCTACCCCTCAGCCTAAGACTCACCCTAACCTTAACCCTAACCCTAAACCTAATCCTAGCCCTATCCCTAACCCTAACCCTAACCCTCACACTCACCCTAGCTCTCACCTTAACCTCACCCTAACCCTACCCCTAACCCTAAACCTCACCCTCAATGTAACCCTCAAGCTAACCCTTACCCTCACCCTAATCCTAACCCTGACCCTAACCTTAACCCTAAAACTCACAATGAACCTAACCCACACCCTAACCCTAACCCTACCCCACAGCCTAACCCTCATCCTAAACCTAACCCTAACCCTATCCCTCAACTTAACACTAACCCTGACATTAACCATAACCCTCAACCTAACCCTAAACCTCACCCTCACCCTCACACTCAAACTCAGCCTAACCCTAACCCTAACACTAATCCTAAACCTAACCTTCACCCGCACCCTCACCCTAACTCTAACCCGAACCCAAACCATAACCCTTCCCCTACCCCTCACCCTCAACTGAACCCTCACTCTCACCCTAATGCTCACCCTCACCCTAAACCTAACCCTAACCATTACCCTCAATCTCACGCTCATGCTCACACTAACCCTAATCCTCACACTAACCCTCACCCTCACCCTAACCCTAACCCAAACACTAAACCTAACCCTCACCCTCACCCTAACCATAAACCTACCCCTCACCCTAACCCTCACGCTCACCCTACCTCTAACCCTAACCCTAACCCTCCCTCTCACCCGAACCTTCACACTCAACCTCACCCTAAACATGACCCTAACACTAAACCTAATCATAACCCTAATACTCACCCTAACCCTAACCCTAACCTTAACCCTCAACCTCACGCTAATCCTCACCCTAACATAACCTTTACCCTTACCTAAACTAAACCCTTAACTTAACCTTCACCCTCACACTAGCCCACACCCTAACCCTAACGCTAAACATAACCCTCACACTAACCCTAACCCTAACCGTCAGCCTAAACCTTATCCTAACCCTAAACCTAAAACTAACCTTCACCCTATACAAACCCTAACCCTAACCCTAACCCTAAACCTCACCCTAATCCTAACCCTCAACCTCAACCTCAACCTCACCATCAGCCTAAACCTAGTCCTAACCTAATCCTAACCTTCAACCTCACCCTTACTCTGACCCTAAACCTAACCCTCACCCTCTGACTCCCACTCACCCTAACCCTAAACCTCACCCTAAACCTCATCCTCATACTCAGGCTAATCCTCGTCCTAACCCTCAGCCTATACCTCACACTCAAACTAACCCTAACCCTAACCCTAACCCTCACCCTCACCCTCACCCTCACCTTACCATAACTCTATCCGTCACCCTCAACCTAAACCTGACCCTAACACTTGTCGTCACCCTAACCCTCACCCTAAACCTAACTATGAACCTAACAGTCACCCAAATGCTCAGCCTAACCCTAACACTAAACCTAACCCTCACCCTCAGTCTAACCCTCACCCTAACGCTTACCCTCACACTAAACCTAATCCTCAAACTAACCCTAAACCTAACCCTAACCTTAACCCTCAACTTAACCCTCACCTTAATATTAACCCTGACCCTAACCGTTACCCTAACTCTAACACTAAACCTAAACCTCACCCACACCTAACCCTCACCGTCACCCTAACCCTCACCCTAAACCTAACCCTCACCCACACGCTAAACCTCAGCTTCACCCTCACCCTTACCCTTACCCTAAACCCAAACCTAACCCTCAGCCTAACCCTAACCCTCACCCTAACCCTCAAACTCCCCCTCACCCTAACCCTAATGATAACCCTAACCCTCACCCTAAACCTCACACTAACCCTAACCCTAACCCTAACCCACACCCTAAACCTAACCCTACCCTAAACCTCACCCTCACCCTAACCTTCACCCTCACACGAAACCTCACCCTCACCCTACCCTTCACCCTCAAACGAAACCTCACCCTCATCCTAACCCTCACCCTCACCGTAAACATCACCCTAACCCTAACTCTCACCCTAACCCTAAACATAACTCTCACCCTCACCCAAACACTAACCCTAACCCTAACCCTCCCGCTCAAACTCATGCTAACCCTAAACCTCAATCTTACCTTAAACCTCACCCTAACCCTTAAACTTACCATAACCCTAAAACTAAACATGAGCCTCACACTAAACCTAACCCTCACCCTCACACAAACCCTAACCCTACCCCTCACCCTAAACCTCAGCCTAACCCTAAACTCAACCTAAACCTAGCCCTCACCCTTACCCTAATCCTAACACTTACCCTAACCCTAACCATAAACCTAACCCTCACCCTCATCCTCACCCTAAATATAACCCTAACCCTAACCCTCACCCTCACCCTAACCCTAACCCTAACCCTAACCCTCACCTTAACCCTCCCCCTAATCCTAAACCTGATCCTAACCATCACCCTAAAGCTAACATTAAACCTAAACCTCACCCTCACCCTAACCGTCACCGTCACACTAACCCTCACTCAAACCTGAACCCTCACCTCAACCTAATCTTCACACTCACCCTAACCATAAACCTAACCCTAATCCTCTCCCTAACCCTCAACCTCACCCTCACCTCACCTAAAGCCTAACCCCTAAACCTAATCCTAATCCAACCCTCACCCTCACCATAAAACTAACCCTAACCCTAATCCTATACCGAACCCTCACCTTCAACATAACCTAACAGTAACCATCACCCTCACACGCACCCTTACCCTAACCCTAACCCTAAGCCTTACTCTCACCCTAACCCTCACCCGAACCCTTACCCTAACCATAACCCTCACCCTCATTCTCACCCTATCCCTAACAATAACCCTATCCCTCACCCTAACCATTATCCTCACACTTACCCTAAACCTAACCCTAAACCTCACACTAACCCTAAACCTCACCCTAACCCTGACCCTACACCTCACCCTAAACCTCACCCTAATCCTAACCCTAACCTTAACCCACACCCTAAACCTAACCCTAACCCTCACCCTCACCCTAACCCTCATCCACACCCTAATCTGAAACCAAACCCGAACCCTCACAGTCACCCTAACACTCACCTCTCTCTGAAAATCACCCTAACCCTAACCTGCACCCTAACCATAAACATAACCCTCACCCTCACCCCAACCCTAATCCTAACTCAAACACGAACCCTCACCGTATCCCTCACCGCACACTCACACTAACCCTAACCCTCACTCTCATCCTAAACTTCACCCTAAACATTACCCTAACTCTACCCCTCACAATAACACTTACCATAACCCTAACCCAAACCCTAATCTTCACCCTCACCCTAGCCCTCATCCATACGCTCAACCTAACCTTAACAATCACCCTATCGCTCACCCTCACCCTAACCCTCACCCTAACGCTTACCCTCACCCTAACCCTAACCCTCACACTAAATCTAACCCTCACCCGAACCATAACCATAATCCTCACTGTATCCCTCATCCTAACCTTAAACATAACCCTCAACTTAAATCTAAACCTAAACATTAACCTAACCCTAACCCCCACCCTCACCCTCACCCTCAACCTCAGCCTAACACTAACCCTAACCCTAATCCTAAACCTAACACTCACCCTCACACTCACCCTAATTGGAACCTAACCATAAACCTAACCATCACCCTAACCATAATCCTATCCCTAACCTACACCCTAAACCTAAACATCACCCTAACACTAACCCTAACCCTATCCCTCACCCTCACCCTAACCCTAACTCTCAACCTTAACTGTCATCTTAACACTAATGCTAACCCTAACCCTCACCCTAACTCTAACCCTCACCCAAACCCTCACCATAAACCTCACCCTAACCCTAACCCTCAAACCGACCCTAACCCTTACCCTAACCCTTGTCCTCAACCTAAATGTAAACCTAACCCTAAGCCTCACACTAACCCTAACTCTAACCCTCAGGCTAACCCTCATCCTAAACCTAACCCTAACACTAATCCTAAACCTAACCCTCACCCTCACCCTCACTCTAACCATAACCCTAACCCTAACCCACATGTTAACCCTCAACCTCACACTCACCCTAAACCTAACATTAACAATAAAACTAAGCCTAACCCTAACCATCACCCTCACCCTAACCCTAACCCTAACCCTAACACTAACCCTAAACCTAACCCTAATTCTTATACTCACCCTAAACCTAACCCTAACCGTCAAACTCACACTCAACCTCACCCTCACCCTAACACTCACGCTCAAACTCACCCTCACCCTAAACCTCACCTTCACCCTAAAAATCACCCTACCCCTAACCCTCACCCTAACCCTAACCCTTACCCTAACCATAACCCTAACCCTTACCATAACCCTAACCCTAACTCTCACCCTAACCCTAATGCTAACTCTAACCCTCCACCTCGACCTAAACCTCACCGTAAACCTTATCCTCACACTAACCCTAAACCTAACCCTCAGCCTCACCCTCACCCTAACCCTAAACCTAAACCTAAACCTCACTCTAACCCTAACCCTTACCCTAACCCAAACCTAACCCTAACCCTCACCCTAACCGTAACCCTAACACCAACCATCACCCTCACCCTCACCATAAACCTAAGCCTAAATATAACCCTCACCCTAACCCTAACCCTTACCCTAACCCTAACCCTACCCCTCAACCTAAACATCACCCTGACCCAAAACCTAACCCTGACCCTCACGCTAAACCTAACCCTAACCCTAATGCTAACCCTAAAACTAACCCTCACCGTAACCCTAACACTTACCCTAAACGTAACCCTAACCCTAACCCAAACGTTAGTCCGAACCCTAACCCTCACCCTACCCCTCATCCTAAACTTTATCCTCATAGTCACCTTAACTCTAACCCTAACCCTAACCCTCACACAAACCGTAACTCTCTCCCTAAACTTAACCCTACCCCGCACTCTAACCCTCACCCTAACCCTTATCCTAACCCTCACCCTCAACCTAACGCTCACCGTCACCCTAACCCTCACACTAAACTGAACCCTAAACAACACCCTAACCCTCAACATCACCCTCACCCTCACCCTCACCCTCACCCTCAACCTCACCCTCAACCTCACCCTCACCCTAATCCTAAACCTAACCCTAACCCTCACCCTCACACTAATCCTTAACCTCACCCTAACCCTAACCCTTACCTTGACCCTAACCCTCACCCTAATCCTAACATTTAGCCTATCCCTAACTCTACCCCTTTCCCTAACACTCATCCTAACCCTCACTCTCACCCTAACACTAACCCTCAAAAACAACCTATCCCTCATCCTCAACCTGATCCTATCCCTAAGCATAACCCTAATCCTAACCTTCATCCTCACCCTCAC
Source organism: Dipodomys merriami (assembly GCF_024711535.1). Classification (NCBI taxonomy): domain Eukaryota; kingdom Metazoa; phylum Chordata; class Mammalia; order Rodentia; family Heteromyidae; genus Dipodomys; species Dipodomys merriami. The sequence goes on from NW_027206257.1 coordinate 3,945,558, forward strand.
CCTCACTGTAACTCTAACACCCAGCCTCACCCTAATCCTAACCCTCATCCTAACCTTAAACCTAAACTTAATGCTAACCCTAAACCTCAGGCTCACCCTAAACCTCTACCTAACCCTTACCCTCACCATAACCCTAACCCTAACCCTCACACTAAACCTAACCCTCACCGTAAATCTAACCCTATCCCTCAGCCCTGACCTCACCCTATACATAACCCTAACCCTAATCCACACCCTATCCCTAAACTCAACCCTAATCCTCAACCTAACCCTCACTCTCACCCTAATCCTAATGCTAACACTAACCCTCCCCCTCCCGCTAACACTAACCTCACCCTAACCCTCACTCTAACACTTACTGACACCCTAACCGTCACCCTAACCCTAAAAATAAACCTAACCTTCCCCTTACCCTCACGCTAACCCTAAAAATAACACTAATCCTAACCATAACCCGAACCCTCACCATAACTCTAATCCTCACCCTTTCCCTAACCCTCACCCTAACCTTTACCCTCAACATAACCCAAACCCTAACCCTAAACCTAACACTCAAACTAACCCTAAGCCTTACCCTCAGCCTAACCCATATACAAAGCCTAAACCTAACAGTAACCCTCACCCTAACCCTAACCCTCAACCTAGCCCTCCCTCTAACACTAATGCTCACCCTAACCCTAACCCTCACACTCACCCTCACCCTAACCCTAAACCTAACCCTAAGCCTCACCCTAACCCTAACCCTCACACTAAGCCTAACCCTCACCCTAACCCTAACCCTACCTCTCAGACTAACCCTCAACTTAACCCTAACTCTAACCCTCACCCTAAGCCTAACCATATCACTAACCCTCACACTAACCCTAACCCTAATACTGAACCTAACCCTCACCCTCACCCTCACCATAACACTAAAACTCACCCTAATCCAAACCCTAACCGTAGTCCTCACGCTAACAATTACCCTCAAACTCACCCTAACCCTAACCCTCAACCTCACCCTAACACTCACCCTAAGCCTTACCCTCAACCTAACTCTAATCCTAACCCTAACCCTCACCCTCACCCTAATGCTAAACCTAACCAGCAGACTCACACTAACCCTCACCCTAACACTTACCCTCACCCTAAACCTAACCCTCACTCTCACCCTAAACCTCACCCTAACACTTACCCAAACCCTAACACTCACCCTAACCCTAACCCTAAAACTAATCTTGACGCTAACCCTCACCCTCACCCTAAACCTCACCCTAACACTTACCCAAACACTTACCCTCACCCTAAACCTAACCCTAAACCTAAACTTGACCCTAAACCTCACCCTAACTCTCACCCTAATGTTTACCCTCTCCCTAACTCTTACCCTAACCCTAAACCTAACCCTCACACTAACCCTAACCATAACCCTCAGCCTAACACTTATTCTAACACTAAACCTAGCCCTCAACCTCACCTTAAACCTAACCCTAACCCTCAGCCTAACCCTCATCCCAACCCTAACCCTAATCCTAACCCTCATCCTAAACCTAACCGTAAACCTAAACCTCACCCTAACCCTAACCCTCACCCTCACACTCCCCATAACCGTCAGCCAATCCTAATCCCAACTCTAACCCTAAACCTAACCCTAACACTCACCCTCACCCTTACCCTAAGCCCTCCCCTCTCCCTACCCCTCACCCTAACCCTAAGACTAACCCTAACCATCAACCTAACCCTAACCCTACCCCTAACGCTAACCCTCAACCTAACCTAATCCTCACCCACAAGCTAACCCTCACCCTCAACAGAAACCTCACCCTCACCCAAACACTCATCCTCACCCTAACCCTCACACTCACTCTAAATGTCACCCAAACACTAACCCTCAACCTAACCCTAACCCAAACCCTAATCCAAACCCTCCCCCTCACCCTTACCCTCACCCTAACCCTTACCCTCACCCTAACCCTAACCATAATCCTCACAATAACCGTAACCCTCACTCTAACCCTAACCATCACCCTAACCTTCATCCACACCCTGATCCTCACACTCAGCTTAACCCTAACCCTAAACCTAACCCTCACCCTAAACCCTAAACCTAACACTAACCCTAAACCTCACCCTCACCCTCACCCTAACCCTAACCCTCACCCTAAACATCACCCTAATCCAAACACTCACCCTAACCCTAACCCGAAGCTGTACCCTGAACCTAAACTCAGCATAATCTTCAACCTAACCCTAACCTTTACCTAACCGAAACCCTCACCCTCACCCATAGCCTAAACCTCACCCTCACCGAAGAATTCACCCTAACCCTAACCTTAACCCTAACCCTCGCCCTCAAACTCCCCTACACCCTCAGCCTTACCCTAACCATAACCCTAATCGTAACACTAATGCTCAACCCCAACCTCACCCTAACCCTAACCCTAACCCTAACTATAACCCTCACCCTCATCCTAACCCTAACCCTAACCCTAACAATAACTCTAACCCTAACCCTAACCCTAAAACTCATCCTAACCCTAATCCTAACCCTAAATCTCAACCTCATCCTCACCCTCATACTAACCCTCAACCTCACCCTAAATATCACCTTAACCCTAACCTTCACAATGAACCTAACCCTAACGCTCACCCTAACTCTCACCCACAAACTAACCCTCAGCCTAAACATTATCCTCACACTAAACCAAACCCTAACCCTAACCTTCACACTAACCCTAACCCTCAAGCTAACCGTATCCTGATACCTCACCCTAACTCTCACCCTAACCCTAACTCTAAACCTAACCCTCACCCTCACCCTAACCCTCACCATCACCCTAATGCTCACCCTAACCCTAACCCTCACCCTAAACCTAACCCTCAACCAAAACATAACCCTCACCCTGACCCTCGCCCTAACCCTAACCCTAACGCTAACCCTTACCCTAACCCTTACTTTAACCCTAACCCTCACCATAAACCTAATGCTCACCCTAACAATAACCCTCACACTAACCCTAACCCTAGCCCTCACCCTCACCCTCACCCTCAACCTAACCTTAACACTCATCCTAACCCTAACCCTAAACCTAAACCTCACACTAAACTTAAACTTCACCTTAACCCTAATCCTCACACTAAACCTAACAGTCACTCTATCCCTAACCCTAACCCTAGCTTAACCCTCACCCTAAACCTAACCTTAACCCTAATCCTCACCCTATCCCTAACCTTAACCCTAACCCTAATCCTAACACTCACCCTCACCCTAACTCTAAACCTAACCCTCAACTTCACCCTAACCATATACCTAACCCTCACCCTAACACTAACACGCACCCTATACCTCACCCTCACCCTAACCCTAAACCAAACCCTAACCCTAACGCTAAACCTAATCCTATCGGTAAACCTGACCCTCACCCTCACTCTAAACCTAATCCTAACCTGCACCCTAAGCATAACCCTAACCCTAATGCTAACCCTAACCCTCAACCTCACCCTAAACCTAACACTAACACTCAAACTAAACATAACCCCAACCGTAATGTTAACCCTAACCCTCACCCTAACTCTAACCCTGAACCTAACCCTTATCCTAACCCTCACCCTCACCCTATCTATAACACTAACACTCACCCTAACCCTAACTCTAATCCTAACCCTAATCCTACCACTCAGCCTAACCCTTACCCTCACTCTAACCCTCACCCTCTCCCTAACATTAATGCCAACCCTAAATATCAACCTCACCCTAACAGTCGCCCTAAACCTTACCCTCACCATAACCCTATCCCTCCCCTCAACCTAACCCTCACCCTAACCCTTACATTCACCCTAACCCTCACCCAAACCTAACCCTAACACTAACCCTCACCCTAACCCTAACCCCCACCCTAACCTTCACCCTAACCCTAATGCTAACCCTAACCCTCAGTCTCACCCTAAACCTCACCCTAACTCTTATCCTCACACGAACCCTAACAATAACCCTAAGCGTAACCCTCACACTAAGACTAACCCTCATCCTAACCCTAACCCTACCTCTCACCCTAACACTCACCCTAACCCTAACCTTAACCCTAACCTGAACCCTAACCCTAACCCTAATTCGCCCCCGAACCCGAACCCTCACCTACACCCTAACCCTTCCCCTTCCCTGAACCCTAACTCTCACCCTAAAACTCACCCTCACCCTAAACATCACCCTAACACTTACCCTCAACCTAAAACTCAACCTCACCACAACCTAACCCTGTCCCCCACCATAATCCTCGCCCTAAACCTAACCCAAAACCTTACCTAACCGAAACCCTCACCCAAAACCTCATCCTCTCTTTCAACCTCAGCCTAAACCTTACCCTAACCCTAATCCTAACCCTAACTCTTACCCTCACCCTAAACCTAACCTAACCCTAATCCTCACCGTCACCCTCCCACTCACCCTCACCCTCACCCTAACCCTCACCTTCACACTCACCCCCACCCTAACCCTCACCGTCACCCTAAACATCACTCTAAACCTAACCCTCACGCTAACCTAACCCCTACCCTAACCCTAACCCTAAACCAAACTCTCACCCCAACATTAACCCTCACCCTAACACTTACCCTCAACCTAACCCCAACCTTAAACTTAACACTAAACCTCACCCGAACCCTCACTCTAACCCTAATTCTAACCCTAACCCTAACTTTTACCCTAAATCTAACTCTTACACAAACCCTAAGCCTAACCCTAAACCTCACCCTAACCCTAAACTCATCCTCACCCTAACACTTGCCCTAACCCTAACCCTCACCATAACCCGAACCCTTAACCGATACCTAAACCTCATCCTCAAGCTAACCCTAACCCTAACCCTCACTGTAACCCTAACCCTCACCCTAAACCTCAGCCTCACCCTAACCCTCAACCTAAACCTAACCCTCAGCCTAAACCTCACCTTCACCCTAATCCTCACGCTAACCCTAACCCTAAATCTTACCTAACCGAAACACTCAACCTCACCCTCACCCTCTCCCTAACCCTCATTCTCACCATAGCCCTCACCCTAACCCTCACCCTCACCCTCAGCCTAACCCTTACACTAACCCTAATCCTAACCCTAACCCTTATCCTCACCCTAAACCTAACCCTAGCCGTCACGTTCACACTCACCCTCACCCTCACCCTAACCCTCATGCTCAATCTCACCCTCACCCTAACCCTAAACTTAAACCTAACCCTCACCCTAACACTCATGCTCAATCTCACCCTCACCCTAACGCTCACCATCACCCTAAAAATCACCCTAACCCTAATGCCAACCCTAACCCTCAACCTCACCCTAAACCTCACCCTAATCCTTATCCTCAAACTAACCCTAACCCTAAACCTCGGCCTCACCCTTACTCTAACCCTAACCATAAACATAACCCTCACTCTAACCGTAATCCTTACTCTAAGCCTGAACCTAACTTTAACCCTCACACTAACTGTAACCCTAACCCTAACCCTCACCCTCACCCTAAACCTAACCCTAAACATAACCCTCACCCTAACCCTGTCCCTTACCCTAACCCTAACCCTACCCCTCACCCTAAACCTCACACTCAACCAAACTCTAACTATGACACTCACCCTAAACCCAACCCTAACCTTAACCCTAACGATAACCTAAACCTAACCCTCACCCTAACCCTAACACTTACCCTAAACCTAACCCTAACCCTAACCCTAACCCTAACCCTCACACTAAGCCTAACCCTCACCCTAACCTTTATCCTCATACTAAAGCTAACTCTAACCCTAACCCTAACCCTCACACAAACCCTAACCCTCTCCCTAACCTTAACCCTACTCCTCGCCCTAACCCTCACCCTAACCCTAACCCTCACCCTAAAAATTATCCTAAACCTCACCCTCACCCTAACCATCACCGTCACCTTAACCCTCACCCTAAACCGAACTTTAACCCACACCCTAACCCTCACCCTCACCCTCACCCTCACCCTCACTCTAACCCTAAACCGAACCCTCATCCTAACACTAACCCTCACCCTCACACTCACACTAACCCTAACCCAAAGCCTCACACTAACCCTAACCCTAAACCTTACCTAACCGAAAACCTCACCCTCACCCAAACCCTAACCCTCTACCTAGCCCCCCCAACACTAACCCTCACCCTAACCCTAACCCTCACCCTCACACTCACCCTCACCCTAACCCTAAACCTAACCCTAACCCTAATGCTAACCCTAAACCTACCTCTCAGACTAACGCTCACCCTAACCCTAACCCTATCACTAACCCTCACACTAACCCTAACCCTAATACTGAACCTAACCCTCACCCTCACCATAACCCTAACACTTACCCTAATCCAAACCCTATCCGTAGTCCTCACCCTAACACTTACCCTCACCCTAAGCTATACCCTCACCTTAACTCTAACCCTAACCCTAACCCTCACCCTCACCTTCACCCTAATGCTAACCATAACCCTCACACTCACCCTAACCCTCACACTAACACTTACCCTCACCCTAACCCTAACCCTCACCCTCACCTAAACCTCACCCTAACACTTTCCCAAACCCTAAACCTCACCCTAACCCTAACCCTAAACCCAACCTTGACGCTAACCCTCACCCTCATTTTAAAATTCACCCTAACACTTACCAACACCCTTACACTCACGCTAACCCTAACCCTAAACCTAAACTTGACCCTAACCCTCACCCTAACCCTAAACCTCACCTTCACCCTAACTCTCACCCTAACATTTACCCTCACCCTAACTCTTACCCTAACTCTAAACCTAACGCTCACACTAACCCTAACCCTAACCCTCAGCTCAACCCTTATCCTAACCCTAAACCTTACCCAAACACTAACCCTAAGCCTCAGCCTAACCCTCATCCTAACCCTAACCCTAATACTAACTCTCACCCTAAACCTAAACCTCACCATCATCCTAACGCTCACCCTAACCCTCACCCTAAACCTAACCCTCACCCTAAACCTAACCTTCAACCTAAACATAACCCTCACCCTGACCCTCACCCTAACCCTAACCCTAACGCTAACCCGCACCCTAACCCTTACTTTAACCCTAACACTCACCTTCAACCTATCGCTCACCCTAACACTAACGCTCAAACTAACCCTACAAATAGCCCTCACCCTCACCCTCACCCTCAACCTAAACCTCACCCTAACCCTAATCCTCACACTAAACCTAACAGTCACTCTATCCCTAACCCTACCCCTCAGCCTAACCCTCACCCTAAACCTAACCCTAAGCCTAAACCTCACCCTAACCCTAACACTAACCGTAACCATAAGCCTAACCCTAACCCTAACACTAACACTAACCATAACAATAAGACTAACCCTAACCCTTACCCTCACCCTAACCCTAACCCTAACCCTCACCCTAAACCTTATGCTAAACCTAACACTCACCCTCACCCTAATCCTCACCCTAACCCTTATCCTCACACTAACTCTAACCCTATCCCTCAGCATCAACCTCACCCTAACCCTAAACCTGAAACTAACCCTCACCATAAACCTAACCCTTACCCTAAACGTAAACCTAACCCTAGCCCTAACCCTAATCCTCACCCTCACCCTCATCTTAACCCTGACCCTAAACCTAACCCTCACCCTAACCCTAACCCTTACCCTATCCCTAAACCTACCCCTCAACCTAACCCTCACGCTCACCCTAATCCTAACCCTAACCCTCACCCTAAACCTAAACCAAACCCTAACCCTCACCCTAACCCTAAACCTAACCCTCAACCTGACCCTAACCCTTACCCTAAACCTAAACCTAATCCTATCCCCAAACCAAACCCTAACCCTCATCCTCAACCTCACCCTCACCCTAACACTCACCGTCACCGAAACCCTCACACTAAACCGAACCTTAACCCATACCCTAACCCTCACCCGAACCCTCACCCGAACCCTCACACTCACCCTAAACCTAACCCACAACCTCACCCTAATCCTCACCCTAACCCTAACCCTAAACATTACCTAACCGAAATCCTCACCATCAGCCAAACCCTTACCCTCAACCTAGCCCTCCCCCAACACTAACCCTCACCCTAACCCAAACCCTCACCCTCAAACTCACCCTCACCCTAATCCTAAACCTAAACCTAATCCTCACACTAAGCCTAACCCTCACCCTAACCCTAACCCTACCTCTCAGACTAACCCTCACCTTAACCCTAACTAGGACCCTCACCCTAACCCTAACCCTATCACAAACCCTCACACTAACCCTAAACCTAATACTGAACCTAACCCACACCCTCACCCTCACAATAACCCTAACACTCACCCTAATCTTAACCCTAAAATTAGTCCTCACCATAACACTTACCCTCCCACTCACCCTAACACTAACCCTCAACCTCACCCTAACCCTCACACTAAGCTTTACTCTCACCCTAACTCTAATCCTAACCCTAACCCTCACCCTCACCCTAATGCTAACCCTAACCCTCAGACTCACACTAACCCTCACCCTAACACTTACTCTCACCCTAACCCTAACCCTCACCCTCACCCTAAACTGCACCCTAACACTTACCCAAACCCTAACTATCACGCTAAACCTTACCTTGACGCTAACCCTCATCCTCACCCTAAACCTCACCCTAACACTTACTCACACCCTTACACTCACCCTAACCCTAACCCTAAACCTATATTTTACCCTAACCCTAAACCTCACCCTCACTCTAACTCTCACCCTAACCTTGACCCTCACCCTAACTCTTACCCTAACCCTAAGCCTATCCCTCAAACTAACCCTAACCCTAACCCTCAGCCTAACCCTTATCCTAACCCTAAACCTAGCCCTAAACCTTACCCTAATCCTAACCCTAACCCTCAGCATATCCCTCATCCCAAGCCTAACCCTAATCCTAACCCTCACCCTAACCCTAACCGTAAACCTAAACCTCACCCTAAACCTAACCCTCACCCTCACCCTCTCCTTCACCTTCAGCCTAACCCTAATCCTAACCTAATCCTAACCCTCACCCTCACACTCACCCTAACTCTAACCCTAAACCTAACCCTAACACCCACCTCACCCTTACCTTAACCCTAACAATATACCTAACCCTCAACCTAAACCTAACCCTCTCCCGAATCCTAAACCTAACCCTCACTCTCAAATTCACCCTATCTCTAACCCTCTCCCTAACCCGAACCCTAAACCTAACCTTGATGCTAACACTCACCCTCACCCTAAACCTTACTCTAACACTTACCCACATCCTTACCCTCACCCTCACCCTAACTTTAAACCTCCCCCTTCTCCTGACTCTCACCCTTACTTTTACCCTCACCCTAACTCTTACCCTAACCCTAAACCTAACCCTAACCCTACCCCTAACGCTTACCCTAACCCTAAGCCTATTCCTCACCCACACCCTAACCCTCAAAGTCAACTGAACCCTCACGCTCACCCAAACCCTCATCCTCACCCTAACACTCACCCTCACTCAAAAAATCACCCAAACACTAACCCTCACCCTAACCCTAACACAAACCCTAATCCAAACCCTCACACTCACCCTAACCCTCACCCTAACCTTTACCCTCACCCTAACCCTTACCCTCACCCTAACCCTAACCATAACACTAACAATAACCGTAACCCTCACTCTAATCCTAACCCTAACCCTGAGCCTAACGTTCTCCCTCACCCTGATCCCCACACTAAGCTTAACCCTAACCCTAATCCTAGCCCTCACGCTCACCCTAACCCTCACCCTCAGCCTAAACATCAACCTAAACTTAACCCTCACCCTAACCCTAACCCGAACCCAAACCCTGAACCTAAACTCAACTTAATCCTCACCCCAATCCTGACCCTAAACCTAACCTTTATGTAACATAAAACCTCACCCTCACCCTCACCCTAACCCTCACCCTCACTCAAGCCCTCAACTTAACCCTAACCTTAACCCTAACCCTCACCCTCAAAATCCCCTTTCCCCTCAGCCTTACCTTAACCATAACCCTAATCCTAACACTAACCCTCAACATCACCCGAACCCTAACCCTAACCCTAACCCTAACAATTACCCTCACCCTCATCCTAACCCTAACCCTAACACTAACTCTAACCCTAACCCGAACCCTAAAACTCACCCTAATCCTAATCCTAACCCTAATCCTCACCCTCACCCTCACACTAACCATCAACCTCACCCCAAACATCATCTTAACCCTAACTCTAAACCTAACCCTCACCCTCACCCTAACCCTCAACATCACCCTAACGCTCACCCTAACCCTAACCCTCACCCTAAACCTAACCCTCACCCTAAACCTAACCCTCACCCTGACCCTCACCCTAACCCTAATCCTAACTCTAACCCTCACCCTAACCCTTTCTTTAACCCTAACCCTCACGCAAAACCTAACGCTCACCCTAACACTAAACCTCACACTAACTCTAACCCTAGCCCTCACCCTCACCCTCACCCTCAACCTAACCCTAACACTCATCCTTACCCTAACCCTAATCCTAAACCTTACACTAAACCTAAACCTCACCCTAACCCTAATCCTCACACTAAACCTAACAGTCACTCTATCCTTAACCCTACCTCTCAGCCTAACCCACACCCTAAACCTCATCCTAAACCAAACACTAACACTAACCCTCACAATAAACCTCACCCTATACCGTACCCTCAAAATAACCCTAAACCTAACTCTAACCCTAATCCTCTAACACACCCTAACCTTCACCCTCACCCTAAACATCACCCAAACCTTAACTCTCACCCTAACCCTAACCCTAACCCTTACCCTAAATCTAACCCTCACCCTCAAGCTAATCCTCACCATAAACCTAACTATGACCTAAAAGAAACCCTCACACTAACCCTAACCCGAACCCAAACCCTGAACCTAAACTCAACTTAATCCTCACCCTAATCCTGACCCTAAACCTAACCTTTATGTAACATACAACCTCACCCTTACCCTCACCCTAACCCTCACCCTCACTCAAGCCCTCAACTTAACCCTAACCTTAACCCTAACCCTCACCCTGAAACTCCCCTTCCCCCTCAGCCTTACCTTAATCATAACCCTAATCCTAGCCCTCACCCTAACCCTAACCCGAACCCTAACACTCACCTTCACCCTAACCCTTACCCTTACTGTAACCCTAAACCTAACCATAATCATAACCCTCACACTAACCGTAACCTTCACACTAACCATAACCCTAACCCTAACCCTAAGCTTCACCCTCACACTGACCCTCACACAAACCCTAACCCTTTTCCTAATCCTAATCCTCACAATCACCCTCAACCTAAACTTAACCCTAACACTAACCCTCATCCTCAACGTCACGGAACACTCACCCTCACCCTAAATATCACCCTAACCCTAACCCTCACCCTAAACCTAACCTCAGCTTAACCCTCACCCTCAACCTAATCCTCACCCTATCTCTAACCCTAACTTAAACAAAACCCTCACCCACACACTAACACTCACCCTCACCCTAGCCCTAACACTAACCCTAACCATAACACTTACCCACACACTAACTCTCACACTCATCCTCACTCTAACCCTAATCGTAACCCTAATCCTAACCCTAATGCTCACCCTAACCCTGTCCCTAACCCTAACTGTAAACCTAACGCTCACTCTCATCCTAAACCTCATGCTGACCCGAGCACTCTCCCTAACCCCAAACCATACTCTCACATTAAACATCACCTTAACCCTAACCCTCAACCTAACCCTAACCCTAACCACCACTCTAACCCAAACCCTCACCCTAACCCTTACCCACAACATAATCCTATCCCTCAAACTCAATCTTACCATCACCCTAACCCTTACCCTCACCCTAACCCTCACAATAACCCTCACCCTAAACCTAACCCTCAGCCTCGCCCTAACCCTCACACTAAACTTTATCCTCACCTTCACCCTAACGCTCACCTTCACCCGAGCCATCACCCTCACCCTAACCCTAACTATAACCCTCAACCTCAGCCTAAACCAAATCCTAACCCTAACCCTAAACCTCACCCTCACCCTCACCCCAACCCTAACACTCACCCCAACACTAAACCTCACCCTAACACTAACCCTCACCCTCACCCTCACCCTAATCCTAACCTTAACTCTAATCCTAACTCTCAACCTCACCATAACCCTCACCCTAACCCTTACCCTCACCCTCACCCTAAGCGTAACCCTAAACCTCACAGTAACCCTGACCCTCACCCTAACCCTAACCCTCACCTTAACCCTCATCCTCACCCTAATCCTCAACCTAACCTTACCTTAAACCTTACCTAAACTAAACCGTCGCCCTTACCCTCACCCTAACAATCACCCCCACCCTAGCCCACACCCTAACCCTAACACTAAACCTAACCCTCACACTAAATCAAACCATAACCCTCAGAATAAACCTTATCCTAACCCTAAACCTAAAACAAATCTTCACACTAACCAAACCCTAAACCTCACCCTAACCCTAACCCTCACACTAAACCTAACCCTAACCCTCAGCCTAATGCTCAACCTAATCCTAACCCTAACCCTCACCCTAAACCTAATCCTAACCCTAACCCTCACACTAACCCTAAACCTCACCCTCAACCTCAACCTCACCCTCACGCTAAACCTAGTGCTAACCCTCATCCTAACCCTCACACTCACCCTAACTCTAACCCAAAACCAAACCCTCACACTCCCCCTCACACTCACCCTGACCCTCACCCTGACCCTAAGCCTCACCATAATCTTTACCCTCACCATCACCCTAACCCTCACCCTAACCTTTACCCTGACCCTAACCCTAACCCTAAACCTAAACCTAACCCTCACACTAAACCTAAACCTAACCCTCAACCTAACCCTTCTCCTAAACCTAAACCTAACCCTAACCCTCACCCTAACCCTAACCCTAACCCTAAACCTCACACTAACTCAAACCCTAAACCTCAGCCTAACGCTCATCCTAACCCTTACCCTAATCCTAACCCTCACCTTAACTGTAACCCTAACCCTAACACTCACACTAAACCTAAACCTTACCCTCACGCTCAGGCTAACTCTAATACTAACCCTAATACTAACCCTCACCCTCACCCTAACTCTAACACTAAACCTAACCCTAAACCTCACCCTCACCCTCACCCTCACCCTATCCCTAAATCTATCCCTAAACCTCACCCTAACCCTAACCCAAACCCTATACCTCACCCTCACCATCACCCTAACCCTACCCCTAACCCTCACACTAAACCTCACCCTAACCCTTATCCTCACCATAAACCTAACTCTAACATTAATGCTCACCCTAAACCTAACCCTCACCCACACCTTAACCCAGACCCTCACCCGAACCCTCACCGACACCCAAACTCTCTTCCTAACCCTAACCATAATCCTAATCCTAAACCTAAGCCTCACCCTCAAATTCACCCAAACCCTACACCTAACCCTAAACCTCACCAACACCCTCACCCTAATCTTCACACTCACCCTAACCCTCACCCTCACGCTAACCCTACCCTTCCCCCTAACCCTCATACTAAGCCTAACCCTAATCCTAACCGTCAACCTAACCCTATCCCTAGCCCTAACCCTCACCCTAACACTAATCCTAAACCTAACCCTAACACTCAACCTAACACTAATCCTCACCCACACCCTAACTCTCACCCTCACTCGAACCCTTACCCTCACTCGAACCCTCATCCGCACCCTCACACTAAACATCACCCAAACCCTAACCCTCAACCTAACCCTTGCCCTAACTCTCACCATAACCTTAACCCTAACCCTAAACCTCACCCTCACCCTAATCCTCACCATAACACTAAACCTTGGCTAAAAGAAACCCTCACCCTAACCCTCACACTAACCTTCACCCTCACCCTAGCCCTCACCCTAATCCTAACCCTAACCCTAAAACTCACCCTCAGCCTAAAGCTCACTCTAACCCTTCCCCTCACCCTTACCCTAACCCTAAACCTAACCATAACCCAAACCCACAACCTCACCCTACCTCTCACCCTCACCTTATCCTAAACCTTATCCTAACCCTAAACCTAAAAGCAACCTTCACCCTAACCAAACCCTAACCCTAACCCTCAGTCTAATGCTCATCCTAACCCTAACCCTAACCCTAACACTTACCCTAAAACTAACCCTAACCCTAACCCTCACACTAACCCTAAACCTCACCCTCAAACTCACCCTAACCCTCAGCCTAAACCTAGTGCTAACCCTAATCCTAACACTCACCCTAAACCTAACTCTAACCCTAAACCAAACACTCCCACTCCCCCTCACCCACACTCTAACCCTCACTCTAACAGTAACCCTCACCCTCAACCTCACCCTCAACTTCAGCCTAACCTTAGTCTATACCCTAATCCTAACACTCAGCCTACCCCTGACGCTAAACTCAGCCCTAACCCTAACCCTCACCCTAACCCTCACCCTCAACATAGTCCACACCCTAACCCTAAACCTAACCCTCACACTAAACCTAAACCTAACCCTCAGCCTAAACCTTATCCTAACCCTAAACCTAAAACTAACCTTCACCCTAACCAAACCGTAATCCTAACCCTAACCTAACCCTAACCCTCACACTAACCGTAACCCTAATCCTCAGCCTAACCCTCATCCTAACCCTAACCCTAACACTAACATAAACCCTGACCCTCAATTTAACCCTCCCCATAACCCTAACTCTAACCCTAAACCTCACCCTCACCCTAACCCTAATCCTAACACTAACCCTAAACTTCATCCTAACTCTGACCCTAATACTCACCCTCACACTAAACATCACCCTAAACTTAACCCATACCCTAACCCTAAACCTAACCCTCACCCTAAGCCTAACCTCAGCTTAATCCTAACCCTGATGTAAACGAAACCCTCACCCTCACCCTCACCCTAATCCTCACGCTAACCCGAACCCTGACTTAAACGACAGCATCATCCTCAATCTCACACTAACCCTCACCCTCACCTTATGCCTAACCCTCACCCTAACCCTAACACTAACCATCAACCTCACCCTCACCCTCACCCTCAGCCTAAACCTAACCCTACCCTAACCCTAACCCTCACCCTCCCTTGCACCCTAACCCTAACAATAACCCTAACCCTCGCCGTAACACTAAACCTCAACCTCACCCTAACCCTAATTCTAACCCTAAATCTAATCCTAACCCTCACACTCACCCTAACCCTTACCCTCACCTTGACCTAACCCTAACCCTAACCCTCACACTAACGCGAACCCTCACCCTAACGGTAACACTAACCCTAACCCTTACCCTCACAATCACCCTAACCCTAACCCTTACCCTCACCCTAAACCTAAACCTAAGAGTAACCCTAACCCTAAAACTAGTCCTCACACTAACCCTAACCCTCATCCACACCTTAACCCAAACCCTCACCCGAACCCGAACCCTAACCCTAACGCTAAACCTAACCCAGCACTCCTACTAAACCTAACCCTCACCCTAAATGTAACCCTACCCATCAGCCTAAACCTCACCTGAAGCCTAACCCTAAATCTAAACCTCACCCTATCCCTAAACCTAACCCTAACCCTCACACTCACGCTAGCCCTCACCCTAACCCTATCCTAAACCCTAAACCTGACACTAATCATAACCCTCACCCTATCCCTAACCCTAAACCTCAGCCTATGACTGACCCTAACCCTAACCCTAACCCTAACCCTAAACCTCACCCTATCCCTAACCCTAACCCTAACCCTCACACTCACTCTAGCCCTCAACCTAACCTCACCCTAATCCTGTCCCTAACCCTAAACCTCACCCTCAACCTAACCCTCACCCTAACCCTTCTCCTCACACTAATCCTAACTCGACCCTAACCTTTACCCTAAAACTCACACTAAACCTAACCCTTACTCTAAACCTAACCCTACCCCACAGCCTAACCCTCATCCTAACCCTAACCCTAACCCTAACCCTCACCCTAACCCTCACCCTCACCCTCACCCTCACACTCACCCTCAGCCTTACCATAACCCTAACCCTAATCCTAAACCTAACCCTCACCCACACCCTCACCCTAACTCTAAACCGAACCCTAACCCTAACCCTCCCCCTCAACCGCACCCTACCCTGAACCCTCACTCTCACCCTAATGCTCACCCTCACTCTAACCCTCACCCTAACTCTCATACTAATCCTCACCCTCAACCTCACACTCACCCTAACCCTTACCATCACCCTAACCATAACCATAACCCTCACGCTAACCCTAACCCTAAGCCTCCCCCTCACCCGAACCTTCACCCTCACCCTCACCATAAACATCACCCTAACAATAACCCTCACCCTAATCCTAATCCTAACGCTCACCCTAACCGAAACCCTCACCTTAACCCTCAACCTCATCCTAAACGTCACCCTAATCTTACCCTAAACGTTACCTAAACTAAACCCTCACCTTCACCCTAACCCTAACCCTAAACCTAACCTGCACACTAACCCTAACCCTAACCCTCAGCATAACGCTGATCCTAACCCTAACCATACCCATAATCCTCACCCTAACCCTAACCCTAACCCTACCCTCACCCTAACCCTAACCCCCACCCACATCCTCACCCTCACCCTCACACTAAGCCTAACCCTAACCCTAATCCTAAACCAAAACATCACCCTCACTCTAAACCTTACACTAACCATTACTCTGATCCTCACCCTCAACTTAACCCTAACACTAACCCTCACCATCACCCTAAACCTCACCCAAACCCGAACCCTCACCTCAACCTAACCCTCACTCTCATCCTAACCCTAAACCTAACCTTAATCCTCTGCCTAACCCTAACTATAACCCTATCCCTCACCCTAACCGTTATCCTCAGACTTACCCTAAACCTAACCCTAAACCTCACACTAACCCCAAAACTCATCCTATCCCTGACTTTACCCCTCACCCTAATCCTAACCCTAACCCTAACCCACACCCTAAATCTAACCCTAACCCTCACCCTCACCCTAACCCTCATCCACACCCTAATCCTCACCCTCAGCCAAACAATCACTGTCACCCTAACCCTCACCCTCACCCTAAACATCACCCTAAACCTAACCCTCACCCTAACCCTAAACATAATCCTCACCCTCCCCCCAACCCTAATCCTAACCCTAACACGAACCATCACCCTAACCCTAACCCTCACCCTCACCCTAAACCTAACCCTACCCCTCACACTACCCCTCACCCTAACACTTAACCTCACCCTAACACAATCCCTAAACGTCACCCTCACCCTAGCCCTCACCTTAACACTAATCCTAACCCTAACCCTAACCCTAAACCTTACCCTCACCCTAACCCTCACCTTGACCCTCACCCTAACCCTAAACCTAAACCTAACCCTAACCCTCACCCTCACCCTCACCCTAACCCTAACTCTAATTCAAACCCTAATATTCACCCAGACCCTAAACCTCACTCTAATCCTTAGCCTCACCCTCACCCTAACCAAAACCTACACCTTAATCTTAACCCTCACTCTACCCCTAACCCTAAACCTCAACCTCACACTCACACTAACCATAACCCCAAACCTCACCCTCACCCTAACCCTAAACCTAATGCTAACCCTAACCCTCATCCTGACCCTAACATTAACCCTACCCCTCATCCTAACCAAAACCTAACCCTAATGCTAAACCAAACCCTCACCCTCACCATAACCCTCACCCTAACCCTTACCCTCAACCTCTCCCTAACCCTTACCTTAAATATACACATGAGGCTAACCCTCACCTTAACCCTTACCCTCACTATAAACCTAACACTAACCCTAATCCTCACACTAACCCTAAACCTAAGCCTAACCCTAACCCTCACTTTAACCCTCACCCTAATCCTAACCCTGACCCTCACCCTCACTGTAACACTAACACTAAACCTAAACCTCACCCTCACCCTAACCCCCACTGTCACCCTAACCCTCAATGTCAACCTAACCCTAACCCTCACCCTAAACCTCACCCTAACCCTTACCCTAACCATAAACTTAACCCTAACCCACAGCCTAAACCTCACCCGAAACCTCACCGTCACCCTCACCCTCACCCTAACTCTAAGCCTAAGACTCACCCCAACCCTAACCCTCACTCTAACCCTAAGTCTAACCCTCACCCTCAACCTAACCGTAACCCGAACTCTAACCCTATACCTCACCCTAACCCTAAGGCTAAACCTAACCCTAACTCTTACTCTCATCCTAATCCTCACCCTAACCCTTTTCCTCACACTAACCCTAATCCTAACCCTCACACTAAACCTAACCCTCAACCTAAACCTCAACATCACCCTAACCCTCACCCTAACCCTAACCCTCACCGACACCCTAAACCTCTCCCTCACCCTTACCCTCACCCTCACCCTAAACATCACCTTAACCCTAACCCTCAGCCTAACCCTAACCTTAAACCTCACCTTAACCCTAACCCTCACCTTCAACCTCACTTTCAGCCTAATCCTCACCCTAAACTTAAACCTAACCCTTTCCTACCCGAAAACCGCACCCTCAACCTAACCCTCACCCTAACCCTCGCCCTCACCCTAGCCCTCACCCTAAGCCAAACCCTAACCCTAACCCTCAAACTCAACCTCATCCTCAACTTCAGCCTCACAATAACCCTAAACATATTCCTAACCCTAACCCTCACCCTCACCCTCACTCTAACCCTAACTGTAAACCTAATGCTAACCCTAAACCTCACGCTCACCTTAACCCTAATTCTAACCCTCAACCTACCCTAACCCTAACCATAATGCTATACCCAACCCTAACCTTCACAATAAGACTAATGCTAACCCTAATACTCAACCACAACCTAAACCTCACCCTAACCCTTACCCTCATCTTAACCCTCAACCTAACCCTAAACCTAAAGCTAAATCTCACCCTAACACTCACCCTAAACTTTACCCTAAACCTCACCCTCACCCTGACCCTCACCCTAACCTTTACCCACACCCTCACCCTAAACATAACCATAACCCTCACACTAAACCTAACCCACACACTAACCCTAACCATAATCCTCACCCTAAACCTCATCCTAACCCTAAACCTAACCCTCAAACTAACCCTAACCTAAAACATTACCCTAACCCTAACCCTCACACTCACCCTCAGCCTAACACTAACCCGAACCATAATCCTAACCCTAACACTCACCCTCACACTCACCTTAACTTGAACCCTAACCGTAAACCTAACCCTCACCCTAACCATAAACCTATCCCTAACGCACACCCTAACCCTAAACATTACCCTAACCCTAACCCTAACCCTCACCCTCACCCTAACGCTAACTCTCACCCTAAAATTCACCTTTATCCTAATGCTAACCCTAAACGTCACCCTCATCCTAAACCTCACCCTAACCCAAACCTTCACCATAGCCCTGAGTAACCCTAACCCTAATGCTCACACTCACCCTAACCCTAACCTTCACCTTATCGCTCACCCTAACCCTAACCCTCACCCTCACCCTAAACCTCACCCTCACCTTAACCCTCACCCTAATCCTAACTCTAACCCTCACCCCAACCCTAACACTCACGCTAACCCTAACTTTAACCCTCACCCTAAAACTTAATCTAACCCTAACCATCACTTTCACCCTAATCCTCAACCTAACCCTGATCCTTACACTAACCATAACACTAACCCTCACACTAAACTTATTCCTCACCCTAAACCTAAATATAAACCTCATTCTAACCCTAACCATAACACTCACCCTAATCCTAACCCTAAACCTAACCCTCTCCATAACCCTAAACCTACCCCTCACCCTACCCTTCACCTTAAACCTAACCCTCACTCTTACCCTTATCCTAACCCTCAACCTGACCGTAACCCTCACCTTCACCCTAAACCTCACCCTAACCCTACCCCTCCCCAACACCCTAACTCTCACCCTCACCCGAACCCTCACTCTCACCCTAAGCTACACCAACACCCTTAGCCACACCCTCAAACGAATCCTCACTCTCATCCTCACCCTCACCCTAAACATCACCCCTACCCTAACCCTCAACTTAACCCTAACCCTAACCCATCCCCTAACCCTAACCCTAAACTTAAACCTCACCCTCTCCCTAATCCGCACCCTAAACCTAAATCTAAACCTTTCCTAACCGAAAACCTCACCTTCACCCTAAACCTCACCTTAGCCCTGACCCTCACCCTAGCCTTGACCCTAAACCTAACGCTAAACTTAACCCTCACCCTCATGCTCACCCTCACCCTCACCCTCACCCTCAGCCTCACCCTAACCCTAAACCTAATCCTAACCCTAACCCTGACCCTCACCCTCACTCTAAACCTAACCCTAACCTGCAACATAAGCCTAACCCTAACAGTAATGCTAACCCTAACCCTCAAACTCACCCTCACCCTAACCCTAACCCTAACCCTAACACTGAACCTAACCCTAACCCTAACCTTAATGGTAACCCTAACCCTCTCCCTCATCCTAACCCTGACCCTAACCGTTTCCCTAACCCTCACCCTCACCCTATCCGTAACCCTAACACTCACCTTAACCCTACCTCTAACCCTAACCCTAATCCTACCCCTCAGCCTAACACTCATCCTCACCCTAAACCTCACCATCTCCCTAACATTAATGATAAGCCTAAACATCAACCTCACACGAACCGTCGTCCTAACCCTTACCCTCACCATAACCCTATCCCTCAACCTCAACCTAACTGTTACCCTAAACCTTACACTCACCCTAACCCTCACCCAACCCTAATCCTAAACATAACCCTCACCCTAACCCCCACCCTAACATTCACCCTAACAGTAAGGCTAACCCTACACCTCAGTCTCACCCTAACCCTCACCCTAACTCTTATCCTCACACTAACCCTAACCATAAACCTAACCGTAACCCTCACACTAAGCCTAAACCTCATCCTAAGCCTAACCCTACCTCTCACCCTAATACTCACCCTAACCCTAACCTTAACCCTAACCCGAACCCTAACATTAACCCTAATCCTCCCCTGAACGCTAAAACTCATGGTCACCCTAAGCCTCACCCTCACCCTAACCCTCACCTACACCCTATCCCTTCCCATTCCCTGAAGCCTAACTCTCACCCTGAACCTCACCCTCAACCTAAACATCACCCTAACCCAAACCCTCACCCAAACCCAAACCCTCAATCTCACCCACAACCTAACCCTCACCCCCACCCGAAACCTCTCACTCTCCCTAATTTTCACTTTCACCTTAAACATCACCCTAACCCTAACACTCACCCTAACCCTAACCATAACCCTCACCCTCACCCTAACCCTAACCCTAACCATTACCCTAACCCACAACGTAACACTTAGGCTAAACTTAACCCTCACTCTCACCCTAACCCACACCCTAACAATTACCATCACCCTAACCCTTACTCAAAACCTAACCCTCACACTAAACTTAAGCCTCACCCTAACTCTAACCCTAAATCTACCCCTCACCCTAACCCTAGCCGTGAGGGCTAGCGTGAGCCTCACTCATACCCTCAACCTCAGCCTAAACCTAACCCTAACCCTAATGCTAAAACTAACCCTCACACTCACACTCACCCTAAACCTAACCCTAACCCTCATCCTCACACTAAGGCTAACCCTAAACAACCCTTACCCTCACCCTCACCCTAACCCTCACACTAACCCGAAATGTCACCCTAACCCTAACACTAACCCTAACCCTTACCCTCACAATCACCCTAACCGTAACCCTTACCCTCACTCTAACCCTAACCCTAACAGTAACCCTAACCCTAAGCCTAGTCCTCACACTAACCCTAACCCTCACCCACACTTTAATCTGAACCCTCAACCGAACCCTCACCCTAACCCTAACACTAAACCTAACCCAAACACTCCTACTAAACCTAACCCTCACCTTAACTGTAACCCTAGCCATCAGCCTAAACCTCACCCTAACCCAAACCCTAACCCTACCCCAAACCCTAACCCTCACACTAAACCTAACCATCACCCTATCACTAACCCTACCCCTCAGCCTAAGACTCAGTCAAACCCTAACCCTAACCCTAACCCTAAACCTCACACCCACGCTAGCCCTCACCCTAAACTTACCCTAACCCTATCCCAAACCCTAAACCTCACCCTCATCCTAACCCTCACCCTAAACCTTCTCCTCACCATAAACCTAACCCTGAACCTAAACTTAACCCTAAAACTCACACTAAACCTAACGCTCACCCTAACCCTAACCCTACCCCACAGCCTAAACCTCATCCTAACCCTAACCCTAACCCGATCCCTCAGCCTAGACCTAACCCTAACATTAACCTAACTCTCCCCCTAACCCGAACCCTAACCTCACCCTCACACTCACCCTCAACCTAACCCTAAACCTAACCCTAATCCTAAACCTAACCCTCAGCCCCACCCTCAACCTAACTCTAACCCGAACACTAACCATAACCCTCCCCCTCACCCTCACCCTCACCGGAATCCACACTCTCACCCTAACGCTCACCCTCACCCTAACCCTCATCCTCACCCTCACCCTCAACCTCACCCTCAACCTCACCATCACCCTAAACCTAACCCTAACCATAACCCTCATGCTAACCCTAACTCTAAACCTAACACTCACACTCACCTTAACCCTAATCCTCACCTTAACCCTAACCCTAACCCACACCCTAACCCTCACCCTCACCCTCAACCTCAACCTCACACTCAACCTAACCCTCACCATCACCCTAACCCTAACCCTAACCAAAACCCTCACGCTAACCCTAACTCTAAACCTAAACCTCAAACTCACCTTAACCATAACCCTCACACTCACACTTACCGTAACCCTAACCCTTACCCTAACCCTCACCGTCAACCTCACCCTCACCCTGACCCTCACCCTAAGCCTAACCCTAACCCTAATCCTAAACCTAATCCCCACCCTCACCCTAAACCTAATCCTAACCGTAACATTCACCCTCACCCTCACCCTAACCCTCATCCTAAATCTAACGCTCACCCTCACCCTAAACCTAACCCTAACAATCACCCTCATCCTAACCATAGCCCTCACCCTCACCCTAACCCTAACACTCACCCTAAACCTAGCCCGCACCCTCACCCTAACCCTAACCCTAAACCTCACCCTAAACCTAACCCTCACCCTCACCCTAACCCTAACCTAACGCCTCACACTAACCCTCACGCTCACCCTAACTCTAACCCTAACCCTAACCTCAAGCTAACAATAACGTGAATCCTCCCCCTCACCCTAACCTTAACCCTAACCCTCACACTGAACCCTAAACCTAACCGTCAGCCTAACGCTCATCCTAACCCTAAACCTAAATCTCATTCTAACCCTAACGTTAACACTCACCCTCACCCTCACCGTTACCTTAACACTAACCCTAAAAATAAACCTGACCCTAACCCTCACCCTAACCATAACACTCACCCTAACCCAAACCCTCACCCTAACACTTACCCTCACACTAACCCTAACCCTAACACTAACACTAACCCTCACACTAACCCTAACCCTTACTCTAACCCTAAACCTCAACCTCACCCTCACCCTCAGCCTAACACTATTACTTACCCTCAACCTATACCTTCCCCTCAACCTAACACTAACCCTAACCCTCACCTTCATCCTCACCCTCACCTCACCATAACCCTATCCCTCACCGTCCACCTAAACCTAACCCTAACACTTGCCCTCACCTTAGCACTCACCCTAACCCTAACCCTGAACCTAACCCTCACCCAAATGCTCACCCTAACACTAACACTAAACCTATCCCTCACCCTCAGTCTAACCCTCACACTAAAGCTTACCCTCACCCTAAACCTAATCCTCACACTAACCCTAAACCTAACCCTAACCCTAACCCTCACCTTAACCCTCACCTTAATCCGGACCCTGATCTTAACCCTCAGCCTAACTCTAACATTAAACCTACATCTCACCCTCACCTAACCCTTACCATCACCCTAACCCTCACCCTAAACCTAACCGTCATCCACACCCTAAACCTCACCCTCACGATCACCCTCGCCCCAAAGCTAACACTAACTGTAAACTTCACCCTCACCATCATACTAACACTAATCCTAAACCTAACCCTCACACTCACCCTGAAACTAACACTAACCCTCACCGTCATCCTCACGCTTACCCTAACCCCAAACTTAGCCATCAGAATAACCGTAACCCTAAACCTAACCCACACCCTAAACCTAACCCTAACCCTAAACCTCACCCTCACCCTAACCTTCAACCTCACCCTAAACCTCACCTTCATCCTAACCCTCACCTTAACCCTAAACATAAGCCTCTACCTCAACCTAACCCTCACCCAAACCCTAACTCTCACCCTCAAACTCACGCTAACCCTAACCCTCACTCTTACTCTAAACCACACCCTAACCCTTAACCTTATCCTAACCCTAACACTAACCCTAACCCTCACACTAAACCTAAACCTCACCCTCACCCTAACCATAACCCTACCCCTCACATTAACTTTAAACCTTACCCTAACCCTAACCCTAACCCTAACCCTCACCCTCACCCAAACCCGAAACCTCACCTCAACCTAACCCTCACTCTCACGCTAACCCTAAACCTAACCCTAATCCTCTCCCTAACCATCACACTCACACTCAAACTCACCTTAAGCCTAACCCTAACCCTAATCCTAAACCTAACCCTCACACTCATCCTAAAACTAACCCTAACCTTAATCCTAAACCAAACCCTCACCTTCACCATAAACCTAACACTAACCATCACCCTCACACGCACCCTTACCCTAACCCCAACCCTATGCCTTAACCTAACCCTAACCCTCACCCTAACCCTAACCCTAACCGAACCCAAACCCTCACCCTAACCCTTACAATAACCCTATCCCTCACTCTAACCCTTATCCTCACACTTACCCTAAACCTACCCCAAAACCTCACACTAACCCTAAACCTCACACTAAACCTGACCCAACTCCTCACCCTAAACCTCACCCTAATCCTAACCCTAACCATAACCCACACCTTAAACCTAACCCTAACACTCACCCTCACTTTACCCCTCACCTTAATCCTAACCGTGACCCTAACCCTCACTGTAACGCTAACACTAAACCTAAACCTAACCCTCACCCTAACCCTCACTGTCACCCTAAACATCACCCTAAACCTCACCCTCACACTCACGCTAACCCTAACACTCACTCTCACCCTAACCCTCACTCTAACCCTTAACCTTACCCTAACCCTAATCCACACCCTAACACTAAACCTAACCCTCAACCTCATCCCAAACCTAACCCTACCCGTCACCCTAATACTTACCCTCACTCTAACCCTAACCCTAACCCTAACCCTCACCCTCACCTTCACCGTAAGCGTAACTCTAATTCAAATCCTAACCCTCAACCACACCCTAAACCTCACCCGAATCCTTACCCTCACCCTCACCCTAATTGGAACCCACACGTTAACCTTAACCCTCACTCTTCCCCTGACCCTAAACCTGAACCTAACACTCACCCTAAAACTAACCCTAACCCTCACCCTCAACCTAACCCTAAACCTAATGCTAACCCTAAACTTCATCCTCACCCTAACCCTAACCCTACACCTCACCCTAACCCAAACCCTAACCCTAATGCTAACCCTAACACTCAACCTCACCCTAACCCTCACTCTAATCCTTACCCTCACCCTCTCCCTCACCCTTACCCTAAACCTACCCATCAGCCTAAACCTCACCTTAACCCTTACCCTCACTATAAACTTAAAACTAACCCTAATCCTCACACTAACCCTAAACCTAACCCTAACCCTAACCCTCACTTTAACCCTCACCCTAAGCCTAACCCTGAACCTAACCCTCACTGTCACCCTAACACTCAACATCACACTAACCCTCAACCTAACCCTAACCCTCAACCTAAATCTCACCCTAACCCTTACCCTCACCACAACCTTAACCCTAACCCACACCCTAACCCTCACCCGAAACCAAACCCTCACCCTCAACCTAACCAACACCCGAACTCTAACCCTATACCTCACACTACCCTTAATGCTAAACATAACCCTAAATTTTAGTCTCATCCTAATCCTCACCCTAAACCTTTTCCTCACACTAACCCTAATCCTAACCCTCACACTAGCCCTAACCATCAACCTAACCCTCACTGTCACCCTAACCCTCACCCTAACCCTAACCCTCCCCTAAACCCTAACCCTCACCCTCACCCTAAAAATCACCCTAACCCTAAACCTCAGCCTAACCCTTACCCTAACCCTCACCTTAACCCTAACCCTCACCTTCAACCTCACCCTCAGCCTAATCCTCACCCTAAACCTAACCCTAACCCTTTCCTAACCGAAAACTGCACCCTCACCCTAACCCTCATCCTAACCTTCGCCCTCACCTTAAGCCTAACCCTAACCCTAACCCTCAACCTCAACCTCATCCTCAACCTCAGCCTCACCCTAACCCAAAACCTAATCCTAAACCTAACCCTCACACAAACCCTCACTATAACCCTAACTGTAAACCTAATGCTAACCCTAAACCTCACCCTCACCTTAGCCCTAATCCTAACCCTCACCCTAACCCTAACCCTAAGCCTAATGCCATACCTAACCCTAACCCTCACACTAAGACTAATGCTAACCCTAATACTCAACCACAACCTAAACATCACCCTAACACTTACCCTCATTCTAACCCTCACCTTAACCCTAAACCTGAACCTAATCCTCATCCAAACACTCACCCTAACCCTTACAGTAACCCTATCCTTCACCCTCACCCTAACCCTCACCATATCCCTTATCCTCACACTAACCCTAACCCTAACCCTACACCTCACACTAACGCTAACCCATAACTCAATCCTAAAACTAACCCCCACCCTAACCCTAAACCTGAACCTAATCCTCATCCAAATGCTCACCCTAACCCTAACACTAACCTTATCCCTCACCCTCACCGTAACCCTCACCCTAACGCATACCCTCACCCTAACCCTAACCCTAAACCTAACACTCAACCTAACCCTAACCCTAACACTAATGCTAACCCAAACCCTCACCATCAACCGAACCCACACCCTCACCCTAACACTCACCTAATCCTCACCCTAACCCTAACATTACCTAACCAAGACCCTCACCCTCACACTCACCTTTACCCTAACCCTCCCCCTCTCCCTAGCACTCACCCTAACAGTAACCCTAACCCTAAACCTCACCCTCATCCTCAACCTCAGCCTAACCCTATCCCTATCCCTAATCCTAACCGTAACCCTCAACCTAAGCCAAACCCTAACACTCAACCCTCACCCTAAGCCTCACCCTAACCCTAACTCAAACCCTAACCCTCACCCTCATCCTAGTGGTCAACATAACCCTAACTCTAATCCTAACTCTAACCCTAAACCTCATCTTCACCCTCACCCTCACCCTCACCCTCAGCCTAATCCTAACCCTAACCCTAATACTTACTCTAAACCTCTACCCTAACCCTACCTCTACCCCGAACCCTAGCCCTCACCCTCACTCATACCCTCAACCTCAGCCTAACGCTAACCCTAATCCTAAACCTAACCCTCACACTCACACTCACCCTTACCCTAAACCTAATCCTCACCCTCACCCTAAGTCTAACCCTAAACCTCACCCTCACCCTAACCCTTAACCTCCCCCGAAACCTAACCCTAACCCAAACTCTTAAACTACCCCTCAGCCTAACTCTAACCCTCACCCTTAACCCAAATCTGATGCTAACTCAAATGTTCACTCTCAACCTAAGCCTCAGACTAACATTTACCCTCACCATAACCCTATCCCTCCCCTCCCCCTAAAACTCACCCTACCCCCTCCCCTCACCCTAACCCTCACCCTAACCCAAAGCCTAACCCTAATCCTAACCTTCACCCTAAGCCTCACCATAACACTCACCCTAACCCTAACCTTAACTCTCACCCTCAAACTCACCCTAACCCTAAACCTAAACTTAACCCTCACCCTCACCCTAACTGTCATCCTAACCCTTACGCTCACCCTAACCCTAACCCTAACCCTAACCCTAACACTCAACCTAAACCAAACCCTAACCTTAATGCTAACCCTAACCCTCACCCTCACCCTAACCTGAACCCTAACCCTTACCCTTACCATCACCCTCACTCTCACCCTAACCCTAACCCTTACCCTCACCTTAACCCTATCCCTCACTATCAACCTAACCCTCACCCTAAACCTTACGCTCAGCCTAACCCTCACCCAACCCTAACCCGAACCCTAAACCACACCCTAACCCCCACACTAACCTTCACCCTAACCCTAACGCTAACCCTAACCCTCACTCTCAACCTAACCCTCATCCTAAAACTTATCCTCACATTAACCCTAATCCTAACCGCAACCCTCACACTAAGCCTAACCCTCAACCTAACCCTAATCCTCTCCCTCACCATAATTCTCACCCTAAACATAACCCTAACCCTTACCTAACCGAAACCGAAACCTCACCCTCACCCTCACCCACAGGCTAACCCTTACCCTAATCCTAATAGTACCCTAACTCTTATCCTCACCCTAAATCTAACCCTAACCCTAACCCTCATGGTCACCCTCCCACTCATGCTCACCCTCACCCTAACCCTCACGCTCAACCTCACCCTCACCCTAACCCTCACCTTCAACCTAAACATCACCCTACCCCTAACCCTCACGCTAACCCTAACCCTTACCGTACCCTAACCCTAACCCTAACCCTAACCCTAAACCTCGCCCTAAACCTTATGCTAACCCTAACTCTCATCCTCACCCTAATCCTCACCCTAACCCTTATCCTCACACGAACCCTAACCCTAACCCTCAGCATCACCCTATCCCTAAACCTAAACCTAAAACTAACGCTCACCCTGAACCTAACCCTTACCCTTACCCTAAAACTAAACCTCACACTAACCCTCACCCTAACCCTCACCCTAACCCTCACCCTAAACCTAAGCCTCACCCTAACCCTAAACTTTACCCTATTCCTAACCCTACCCCTCAACCTAACCCTCACCGTCACCCTAACCCTAACACTAACCCTCACCCTAAACCTAACCCTAACCCTAACCCTCACCCTAAACCTAAACCTAACCCTCATCCTAACCCTAAACCTTACCTGAAACCTAACCCTAACGCTAAACCTAACCATAACCCTAACCCTTACCCTCAAATTTACCCTCACTCTAACCCTAAACCTAACCCTAATCCTCACCCTAACCCTAACCAGAATCCTAACCCTAACCCTCACAGTCACCATCACCCTCACACTAACCCTCAATCTCAAACTTACCTTCACCCTAACCCTCAAACTAACCCAAATCCTCACCCTAAACCTAACAATCTCCCTAACCCTAACCCTACCTTTCACCCTAACTTTAACCCTAAATATCACCCTAACCCTAACCCTCACCCTCACCCTCACCCTCTGCCTAACACTAACCGTAACCCTAAATCCTAACCCTAACTCTCACCCTCATACTCACCCTAATTCAAACACTAACCCTAACCATAACCCTATCCCTAATTCTAACCCTAATCCTAATCCTCATCCTAACCCTAAACCTAACCCTCTATCTCACCCTAAACCTAACCTTATCCCCCACCATAACCCTAATGCTAACCCTATCCCTCAGCCTCACCCTAAACCGCACCCTAAACCTTACCCTCACCATAACCTTAACCCTAAACCTAATACTCACACTAACTCTAACCATCACCCTCACCCTAACCCTCACTGTCACCTTAAACTTCACTCGAACACTAACCATCACCCACACACTAACCCTCATCAGAAACCGAAACCTCTACCTCACCCTCACCCTAACCGAAACCCTAACACTCACCCCAAACCTAACCCTCAACCTAACCCTAATTCAAACCCTCACCCTCAACTTAACCCTAACCCTAATCCTAACCCTAAACCTCACCCTAACCCTAACACTAAACCTAACCTTAACTCTTACTTTCATCCTAATCCTCACCATAAACCTTTTCCTCACACTAACCCGAACCCTAACCCTCACACTAACCCGAACACTCACCCTAACCCTAACCCTAACCCTCACCCTGAAACTAACCCTAACCCTTTTCCACACCCTCACCCTAACCCTCACCGTCACCCTAACCCTCACCCTAAAACTAACCCTCACCTATACCCTAAAACTCACCCTCACCCTCACCCTCACCCTCACCCTAAACATCACCCTAACCCTAAACCTCACTTTCAACCTCACCCTCACCCTAACCCTCACCCTAAATCTCACCCTCACCCTAGCCCTCACCCTAAACCTAACCCTAACCCAAAAACTCACCCTCAAGCTCATCCTCAACCTCAGCCTCACCCTAACCCTAAACCTAATCCTAAACCTAATCCTCACCCTAACCCTCACTCTAACGATAACCTTAAACCTAATGCTAACCCTAAACTTCACCCTCAACTTTACCCTAATCCTAACCCTCACCCTCACCCTACCCTTAACTCTAATGCTATACCTAATCCTAACACTTACCCTAAGACTAATTCTAAGCCTAATACTCAACCTCACCCGAAAACTCACCCTAACACTTACCCTCAGCCTACCCCTCACCCTAACCCTAAACCTAAACCTAACCTTCACCAGTCACCCTAACCCTTACACTCACCCTATCCCTCACCCGCACCCTAACCATCACCCTAACCCTTATCCTCACACTAACCCTAAACGTAACCCTAAACCTCACACTAACTCTAATCCTCTCCCAAAACCTAACACTAAACCTCACACTAACCCTAACCCTAAACTCAACCCTAACCCCAAACCTCACCCTAAATCCAATCCTAATCGTCACCCAAACGCTCACCCTAACCCTAACACTAAACCTATACCTCACCCTCACCCTAAACCTCACCCTAACGCTTACCCTCACACTAACCCTAAAAATCAAACTAAACCTAATCCTCACCCTAACCCTAACCATAATCCTCACCCTAACCCTCATCCTAACCCTAACCCTAACCCTCAAACTATCCCTAACCCTAAACATTACCCTAAACCTAACCCTCACCGTCACCCTCAACCACACCCTCAGCCTAACACTAACACAAACCCTAATCCTAACCCTAACGCTCACACTCACACTCACCCTAACTTGAACCCTAACCATAAACCTAACTCTCACCCTATACATTAACCTATCCCTAACCCACACCCTAACCCTAAACGTCACCCTAACCCTAGCCCAAATCCTCACCCTAACTCTAATCCTCACCCTAATCTCAACTTAACCCTAACGCTCACCCTAACCCTCACCCTCACCCTAAATCTCACCCTAACTGATACCCTCACCATAAACCTAAGGGTAACCCTAACCCTAATCCTCACACTCAATCTGACCCTAACCCTCACCCTATCACTCACCCTAACCCTAACACTCACCCTCACATTAACACTCACCGTCATCTTAACCCTCACCATAAACCTAACCGTAACCCACACCCTAACACTCACACTCACCCTCACCCTCATCCTAACCTTCACCCTAGCCCTAACCCTAACCCTAACCCCAACCATGACCCTCACCCTACCCCTAACTTTAACCCTCACACTCACCCTAACCCTAACCCTAACCCTTACCCTAAACCTCAACCTAACCCTTAATCAAATCCTAACCCTCACTCTCACCCTAATCCTCAACCTAAACCTAACCATAACCCTCACCCTAACCCTAACCATAATACTAACCCTAACCTTAACCCTCACCCTCACCCTAAACCTCACCCTTACCTAAAAATTATTCTAATCCGAAACCTCACCAACACCCTAACCCTCACCCTCACCCTCACCCTCACTCTCACCCTAACCTTCACCAACACCCTAACCCACACCCTCATCTGAACCCTAAGTCTCACCCTCACCCTCACCCTAAACATCACCCTAACCCTAACCCTCACCCTAACCCTAACCCTAACCCTCACCCTAACCCTAACACTCACCTTAAACCTCACCCTCACCCTAATCCTCAACCTAAACCTAACCCTAACCCTCTCCAAGCTGAAAACCTCACCTTCACCCTGACCCTCACCCTAGCCCTCACCCTCACCCTATACCTCACCCTAAACATAACCATAAACTTAACCCTCACCTTCACGCTCACCCTAATGCTCACCCTCACCCTCAGCCTCACCCTAAACCTACACCTAATCCTAACCCTAACCCTGACCCTCACCCTCACTCTAACCCTAACCCTAACCTGCACCCTAACCCTAACCCTTACCCTAATGCTAACCCTAACCTTCAACCTCACCCTAACTGTAACACTCAACCTAAACCTAACCCTAACCGTGATGCTAACCCTAAACCTCACCCTCACCCTAACAGTGACCCTAACCTTTACCCTAACCCTCACCCTCACCCTAACCCTAACTCTAAACCACACCCTACCACTAACCATAAACCAACCCTAAACCTCAGTCTACCCCTCACCCTCACCTTACTCTCACCCTCACCCTAACACTAATGCTAACCCTAACCCTCAACCTCACCCTAACCGTCGCCATAAACCTTAACCTCACAAAAACCCTATTCCTCAATCTCAACCTAACCCTCACCCTAACCCTTACAATCACCCTAACCCTCACCCAACCCTAACCCTCATACTAACCCTCACCCTAACCCCCATCCTAACCTTAACCCTAACCCTAAGGCTAACCCTAACCCTCAGTTTCACCCAAACCCTCACCCTAACCCTTATCCTCACATAAACCCTAACCCTAACCCTAACCGTAACCCTCACAAAAAGCCTAACCCTCATCCTAAACCTAACCCTACCTCTCACCCTAATACTCACCCTAACCCTAACCCTAACCTGAACCCGAACCCTAACCCTAACCCTAATCCTCCCCTGAAACCTAACCCTCACGGTCACCCTAAGCCTCACCCTTACACTAACCCTCACCTACACCCTAACCCTACCCATTCCCTGAACCCTAACTCTCACCCTAAACCTCATCCTCAACCTAAACATCACCCTAACCATTACTCTCACACTAACCCTCACCCTCAACCAAACCATAACCCTCACTCTCACCCAAAACCTCTCACACACCCTAACTTTCACCTTCAGCTTAAACATCACCCTAAACCTCACTCTCACACTAACCCTCACTCTAACACTTATAATCACCCGAACCCTCACATTAAACCTAAACCTCACCCTAAATCTAACCCTAAACCTACCACTCACCCTAACCCTAGCGGTGAGGTCTAGGGTGAGCCTCACTCATACCTTCAAACTCAGCCTAACCCTAACCCTAAGCCTCACCGTCACCCTCACCCTAAACCTTAATCTCACCCTAACCCAAACCCTAACCCTCACCCTAACCCTAAAACTACCCGTCAGCCTATCCCTAACCCTCACCATCAGCCCAAACCTGATGCTAACACAAATGCTCTCTCAACCTAAGCCTCAGTCTAATACTTATTCTCACAATAACCCTATCCATCACCCTCTCCTTAAACCTCAACCTACCCCTTCCCCTTAACCTAACCCTCACCCTAACCCAAACCCTAACCCTAACCCTAACCTTCACCCTAAGCTTCACTCTAACCCTCACCTTAACCCTGACCCTAACCCTAAACCTAAACCTAACCCTCACCCTCAACGTAAATGTCATCCTAACCCTTACCCTCACCCTAACCCTTACCCTAATCCTAACCCTCACCCTAACCCTAACCCGAACCCGAACCCTCACTCTCACCTTCACCCTCACCCTAAACATCACCCTAAACCTAACCCTCACCCTAACCCTAACGCTAACACTCACTCTAACCTTAACCCTCACCTTAAATTTCACCCTCACAATAGCCCTCACCCTAAAACTAACCCTCATATTAACCCTCACCCTCACCCTCACCCTCAGCCTCACCCTCAGCCCCACCATAACCCTAAACCTAATCCTAACATTAACCCTGACCTTCACCCTCACTCTAAACCTAACCCTAACCTGCACCCTAAACCTAACCCTAACCATAAACCTAACACTCATCCTAACCCTCACCCAACCCTAACCCTAACCCTAACCCTCACCCTAACCCCCACCCTAAACTTCACCCTAACCCTAACTCTAACCCTAACCCTGAATCTCATACTTACCCTCACCCTAATCCTTATCCTCACACTAAACCTAACCCTAACCGTGACCCTCACACTAAGCCTAACACTCAACCTAACCCTATGACTCACACTCAACCTAATCATCACCCTAACCATAACCCAAACACTTACATAACAGAAACGCACACCCTGACCCTCACCGTCACCCTAACCCTCAGCCTAACCATTACCCTAACCCTAATAGTAACCCTAAATCTTACCCTCACCCTAAACCTAACCCTAACCCTAACCCTCACCGTCACCCTCCCACTCACTCTCAGCTTCACACTAACCCTCACGCTCACCTTAACCTCACCCTAACCCTCACCGTCACCCTAAACATCACCCTAACCCTAACCCTCACGCTAACCCTAACCCTCACCCTAACTCTAACCCTAAGCTTATCCCTCACCCTAACCCTCACCCTAACCCTAAGCCTAACACTAAACCTTACCCTAAACCTAACCCTTATCCTAACCCTAACCCTAACCCTCACCCTAAAACTTATGCTAACCCTAACCCTCATCCTCACCCTGAAACTAACCCTAACCCTTTTCCACACACTCAACCTAACCCTCACCGTCACCCCTGCCCTCCCCTTGAACCTAACCCTCACCTATACCCTCATTCTCACCCTCACCCTCACCCTAAACATCACCCTAACTCTAACCCTCAAGCCTAACCCTAACCCTAACCCTCACCTTAAGCCTAAACCTCACCTTCAACGTCACCCTCACCCTAACCCTCACCCTAAACCTCACCTTCACCGTAGACCTCACCCTAAACCTAACCCTAACCCTAAACCTCACCCTCAACCTCATTCTCAACCTCAGCCTCACCCTAACCCTAAACCTAATCCTAACCCTCACCATCAGCCTCACTATAACCCTAACCATAAACCTAATGTTAAACCTAAACCTCACCCTCACCATAACCCTAATACTAACCCTCACCCTAACCCTAATGCTATACCTAACCCTAACTATCAACCTAAGACTAATGCTAACCCTAATACTCAACCTCACCAGAAACCTCACCTTAAAACTTACAGTCAGCCTAACCCTCACCCTAACCTAAAACATAAACCTAACCCTCAGCAAACACTCACCCTAACCCTTACACTAACCCTATCCTTCACCCTCACCCTAACCCTCACCCTAATCCTTATCCTAACAATAAACCTAACCAGAACCCTAAACCTCACAGTAACCCTAACCCTCACCCTTAACCTAACCCTGTATCTCACGCTAACCCTAACCCTAATCTCAAACTTAACCCTAACCCTCACCCTAACCCTAAACCTAACCCTCACCCAAACGCTCACACTAACCCTCACACTATTCCTATCCCTAACCGTCACCCTAAACCTCACCCTAACGTTCAACCTCACACTAACCCTAACAATCACACTAAACCTAACCCTCACCCTATCCCTAACCATAATCCTCACCCTAACTCTCATCCTAACCCTAACCCTAACCCTAAACATTACCCTAAACCTAATACTCACCCTCACCCACACCCTCAGCCTAACACTAACCCTAACCCTAATCCTAATCCTAATGCACACCCTCACACTCACCCTAACTTGAACCCTAACCAAAAACCTAACCCTCACCCTAACAATAAACCTAACCCTAACCCACACCCTAACTCTAAACGTCACCCAAAACCTAACCCTAACCCTAACCCTAACCCTCACCCTCACCCTAACCCTCAACCTCACCCTAACTCTCACCTTAACCCTAAAGCTAACCCTAACCCACACTGTAGTCCTCACCCAAAACCTAAACCTCACCCTAACGCTAAAACTAAACCTCACCCTAAACCTCACCCTAACCCGAACCCTCACCCTCACCGTCAACCTCACCGTAACTCTAACCCTAAACCTAACAATAACACTAACCCTAACCCCAACCCTAATCCGCATCCCCACCCTCACTCTCACCCTCAGCCTAACCTAAGCCTAAGGCTAAGGCTAAACCTAACCCTCACCATAATCCTAACCCTAAGCCTAAACCTAAAAATAACCCTAATCCTAAACCTAACACTAAACTTAACCCTAATCCTTAGCCTCACCCTCACCCTTACCCAAACCCTAACCCTCACTCAAACCCTAAGCATAACCCTAACCTTAACCCTCACACTCACCCTCACCATAACCCTAATCCTAAACCTAACCACATCCCTAACCCTAACCCTCACCTAAAACCTCACCCTAACTTTAACCCTAATACTAACTTTCACCCTCACACTAGCCCTCACACTAACCCTAATTCTAACCCTCACCCTCAACCTAACCCTGAACCTCAGCCTCGCCCTAAACCTCACACTAACCCTAAACCTAATACTCAATCTAACCCTCACCCTAACCCTAACCCTAAGCATAAACCTAACCCTAACCCTCACCCTTATCTTAACCCTCACCCTCAGTGTAAAGGTCACCTTTACCCTTACCATCATCCTCACCCTGACCCTCCCCTAACCCTAAAACTCATCCTAAAACTCACCCTAATCGTAAACCTAACCATCAACCTAAGCCTAACTTTCACCGTCAATCTCAAGCTCAACCTAACCCTAAGCCTAAGTCTATGCCTTACCCTAACACTTACCCGCACCCGTCCCCTCACCTAACCCTAATCCTAACCATCACCATAAACCGAAACCTCACACCCACCCTCACCCTCAGCCTAAACCTAAGCCTAAGCCTAACCGTAACTCTCACCCTCACTCTCAGCCTAACCCTAATCCTAAACTTAACCCTAACCCTAAACCTCAACCTAACCCTCACCCTAACATTAAACCTAACACCAACCCTAACCCAAACCCTCTACCTAACCCTCCCCATAACCGGAAATCTAACCCTAAACCTAAACCTCACACTAACCCTAACACTTACCTTAAACCTAAACCTCACCCTAACCCTCACCCTCAACCTCACGGTAACTCTAACCCTAACCCTAACAATAACACTAATCCTAAACCTAACCATAACCCTAACCCTAACCCTAACCCTAATGCTAACACGCTCACCCTAAACCTAACTTTCATCCTAGCCCTCACCCTAACCCTAAACCTAACACTCACCCTAACCTTAAACTTAACCCTCACCCTCACCCTCACCCTCAACCTAACCCTAAGCCTAACCCTAACCCTAACCTAACCCTCACACTCACTGTAACCCTTACCCTAATCCTAATCCTAACTCTAAGCCTAACCCTCAACCTCAAACTAACCCTCACCCTAACCCTAAATCTAACAATAACCCTAAACTTAACCCTCACCCTCAGCCTCACTCTAACCCTAACTCTAACCCTAAACCTAACCCTCACCGTAACCCTAACCATAACCCTAACCCTAAACCTCAGCTAACCCTAACCCTAAACCTCACCCTCACAATAGCCCTCACCCTAAACCTCATCCTAAACCTAACACTCATCCTAACCCTAACCCTAACACTAACCCTAACCCTAACTCTAACCCTAAACCTTACACTCACCCTAAACCAAACTCTAACCCTAAACCTAATCCTAAACCGAATCCTAACCCCAACCGTAAGCCTCACCCTTACCCTCAACGTAACCCTAACGCTAACACTAAACCTAACACTAACCCTAACCCTAACCCTAACCCTCACCCTAACAATAACACTCACCCTAAAACTAACCCTAACCCTCATGTTCGGGCTAAGCCTAAGCCTAAGCCTAAGCCTAAGCCTAACCCTCACCCTCACCCTAACCCTAACCCTAACACTAACCCTAACACTAACCCTAAACCTCACCTTCACACTAACCTAACTCTAACCCCAAACCTAAACCTAAACCTCATCCTAACCCCAACCCTAACCGTCAACCTTACCCTCACCATAACCCTAAACCTCACAATAACCCTAACTCTAACCCTAACACTAACCCTGAACCTCACCCTAACCATAACCCTCACCTTAAGACTAACCCGCACCCTAACATTAACCCGAACTCTAACACTAACCCTCACACCAACCCTAACCATCACTCTAACCCTAAACCTCACCCTAACAATAACCCTAACCCTCACCCTCACCCTAGCCCTCACCCTAACCCTAACCCTCACCCTCACCCTAGCCCTCACCCTAACCCTAACCCTCATCCTCGGCCTAACCCTCAATTTTACACTTACCGTAACCCCCACCCGAACCCTCACCCTAATCCTAACCCTCACCCTAACCCCCACCCTAACCCTATATCTACCCCTAAACCTCACCCTCACCCTAACCTTATATCTAACCCTAACCCTAACCATAAACCTCACCCTAAACCTAACTCTCAACCTAACAATTACCCTCCCCTAACACTAACCCTAACCCTCACACTAACCCTAACTCTCACTCTAATCCTAAACCTCACCCTAACCCTAACCCTAACCCTAACACTCACCCTCACACTATCCATCACGCTAACCCTAATTCAAACCCTCACCCTCAGGCTAACCCTAATCCTCATCCTCACCCTAAACCTCACACTAACCCTAACCCTAATCCTCAATTTAACTCTCACCCTAAACCTAACCCGAACCCTTACCCAAACCCTCACCATAAACCTAACCCTCACCCTTATCTTAATCCTCACCCTCAGCCTAACCCTCACCTTTACACTTAATAGTACCCTCAACCTAACGCTCACCCTAACCCTAATCCTCATCCTAACCCTCACCCTCAGCTTAACCCTAAGCCTAAGTGTAACCCTAACCCTAACCCTCACACTCACCTTAACCCTAATGCAAAACCTAACCCTAACCCTAAACCTCAACCTAATCCTCACCCTAACCCTAACACGAAAACTAACCCTAACCCTAATCCACACCCTAACCCTCCCCCTAAACCTAACTCTAACACTAAACCTCATCCTCAACCTAACCTTAACCCTAAACCTAAAGCTAAAGCTCACCCTAAACCTCAGCCTAAGACTAACCCTCACCCTCACCCTCAACCTATTCGTAACTGTAACCCTAACCCTAACAATAACACTAAACCTAACCCTAAACATAACCCTAACGCTCACCCTAACCCTAATAATAACCCTAACCATAAACCTCACCCAAACCCTCACCCTAACCCTCACCTTCAACCTCATTTTCACCCTCACCCTCACTGTAAGTCTAACCCTAACATTAATAATAACACTAATCCTAACACTAAACTTAACACTAACCCTAATCTTAAAACTCACCCTCACCCTAAACATAATTCTAATCCTCACCCTCACCCTATCACTAACCCTCATGTCACGGTAACCCTAACTCTCATCCTAACCCTCACCCTAAACCTAAAACTCACCCCAACAGTAAACCTAAACGTCACCATCACCCTAGCCCTCACCCTAACTCTAATCTTAACCCTAATTCTCATACGAACCCTCATCCGAACCCTAACCCTAAATCTCACCCTAACCCTCTCTTCAACCCTAACTCTACCCCTAAACCTCACCCTCACCCTAACCCTAACCCTAACCCTAACCCTAAACCTCACTCTAAACCTCACTCTAACCCTAACCCTCACCCTCGCCCTCAAACTAACCTTAACTCTGACTCTAACCCTAAATATAACACTAACCCTAAACCTAACCCTAACCATAACCCTCACCCTCAGCCTCACCCTCACTGCAAACTTAACCCTAACAATAAAACTAACAATAACCCTAAACCAAACAACAACCCTAACCCTAACTCTAACCCTAACCCTAACACTAACCCTAACCCTAAACCTCACCCTAACCCTGCCCCTAAACCTAACTCTAACCCTAAACCTCACCCTCACCCTAATCATATGCCTAACCCTAAAACTCAACCTAACACTAACCCCCAAGCTCACCGTAATCGTAACCCTAAACCTCACCTTAACCCTGTCCCTAAACCTAACGCTAACACTAAACCTCACCCTCACCCTAACCCTAACCCTAACCCTAATCCAAAACCTCAACCTAAACCTCACCCTAACCCTAACCCTAACTCTCACCCTAATCCTAAGCCTAACCCTAACCCTCAACCTAACCCTAACCCTCATGCTCACGGTAACCCTAACCCTAACCCTCACCCTAACCCTAAACTTAACCTGAAACCTAACTCTCACCCTAACCCTACCCCTAAACCTTACCCTAACCCTAACCCTCACCTTCACCCTGACCCTAATCCAAAGCCTAACCCTAACCCTCAACCTAAACCTAACAATCACTCTCACAGTAACCCTAATCCTCACACGCACCCTAAGCCTTACCCTAATCCTAATCCTAACACTAAGCCTAACCCTCACCCTAACCCTCACTGAAACCCTATATCTAACACTAACACTGAACCTAAAACTCACCCTCAGCCTCACCCAAACCCTAACTCTAAACCTAAACCTCACCATCACCCTATCCCTAACCGTAACCCTAACCCTAAACGTCACCCTAACACTAACCCTAAACCTCACCCTCACCCTAGCTTTCATCCTAACCCTAATTCTAACCCTAAACCTCGTCCTAACCCTCACCATAATCCTCACCCTCAACCTAACCCTCACCTTAAGCCTAACCCTAACATTAATCCTAACCTAAACCCTAACACTAAACCTCACCCTAGTACTAAACCTAAACATCACCCTAACCCTAAACCTCACCCTAACACTAACCCTATACCTCATCCTCACCCTAGACCTCACCCTAATCCTAACCCGCATCCTCACCCTAAACCTCACACTAACCCTAACACTAATCCTAAATCTAACCCTAACCCTCACCCTCTCCCTAACCCTAACCCTATCCCTCCCCTAAACCCTAACCCTAACCCTTACGGTAAACCTCACCCTCAGCCTAACCCTCACCTTTACCCTTACCCTCACACCCAACCTAACCCTCACCCTAAGCCTAACCCTCACCCTAACCCTATCTCTACCCCTAAACCTCACCCTTACCCTAATCTTAACTCTAAACTTAACACTAACAATAACACTAACCCTAACCCTTA
The DNA here is from genome assembly GCF_024711535.1 of Dipodomys merriami. NCBI lineage: Eukaryota > Metazoa > Chordata > Mammalia > Rodentia > Heteromyidae > Dipodomys > Dipodomys merriami. The sequence goes on from NW_027206257.1 coordinate 3,986,842, forward strand.
CCATCACACTAACCTTAATCCTCACCCCCAACATCAGCCTCAGTCTAACCCTGAGCCTCACCCTAACCCTCATACTAACCCTCACCTAACCCTAATCCTTAACCTAAACCTATCCCTAAACCTCAACCTAACCCTCACCCTCATCTTAACCCTAAGCCTAAACCTAACCCTAAACCTCCCCTTAACCTTAAGTCTAACCCTAAACCTCACCCTCACCCTAACCCTAACCCTAACTCTAACCCTAAACCTCACCCTAAAACTCACCATAACATTAACACTCATCCTCATCCTCAACCTAAACTTAAATCTAACCCTAACCCAAACAATAACACTAACACTAACTATAACCATAACCATAACCATAACCCTCACCCGCAGCCTCACCCTCACCGCAAACTTCACCCTAACCATAACACTAACAATAACCCAAACCCTAACCCTAACCGTAACCCTCACCCTAACCTTAACACTAACCCTAACCCTAAACCTCACCCTAACCCTGCCCCTAAACCTAACTCTAACCCAAAACCTCACCCTAAACCTCACCCTAACACTAACCCTAACCGTAACCCTAATCCTAAACCTAACCCTAACCCTCAACCTAACCCTAACCCTCACGCTCACCATAACCCTAACCGTAACCCTCACCCTCACCCTAAACTTAACCAGAACCCTAAATCTCACCCTAACCCTACCCCTAAACTTTACCCTAACCCTAAACCTCACCCTCACCCTCACCCAAACCCTTACCCTAATCGTAATCCTAACATTAAGCCTAAACCTCACTCTCACCCTAAACCTCACCATATCCCTAACTCTAACACTAACCCTAACCCTAACCCTCATCCTCAGCCTCAACCTAACCCTAACTCTAACCCTAAACCTCACCCTCACCCTATCCCTAACACTAAACCTAAACCTAAACCTCACCCTAACCCTAAACCTAAATCTCACCGTCACCCTAGCCTTCACCCTAAACCTAATCCGAACCCTAACCCTAATCCTAAGCCTAACCCTAAACCTCAAACTAACCCTAACCCTCATCCTCACTGTAACCCTTACCCTAATCCTCACTCTAACCCTAAACTTAACCCGAACCCTAACTCTCATCCTAACCCTAAACCTAACCCTCACCCTAACAATAACCCTCACCCTCACACTCACACTCAGCCTAACCCTAAGCCTAACCATAACGCTAACCCTAAACCTCACACTCACCCTAACCCTAACCCTATTCCTAATCCTAACCCAAACCCTAAACCTCACCCTCACCCTAACCCTCACCTTAAGCCTAACCCTAACATTAATCCTAACCCTAAACCTAACACTAAACCTCACCCTAACACTAACCTAACCATCACCCTAACGCTAAGCCTCACCCTAACACTAACCGTAACCCTCATCCTCACCCTAGACCTCACCATAATCCTAACCCTCATCCTCACCCTAAACCTCACACTAACCCTAACACTAATCCTCAATCTAACCCTCACCCTCACCCTAACCCAAACCCTATCCCTCTCCCTAACCCTAACACTAACCCTTAGTGTAAACCTCACCCTCAGCCTAAACCTCACCTTTACCCTTTCTGTCACACCCACCCTAACCCTTACCATCACCATAACCTTAATCCGTACACCCACCATCACCCTCAGCCTAACCCTAAGCCTAAGCCTAAACCTCACCCTAACCCTTACACTCCCCCTAACCCTAACCCTAATCCTAAAACTAACCCTATCCCTAAACCTCAACCTAACCCTCACCCTCATCCTAAACCTAACCCTAAATCGCACCCTAACCCTCTCTTCAACCCTAACTCTAACCGTAAACCTCACACTCACCCAAGCCCAAACCCTAACCCTAACCCTAAACCTCACCCTAAAAATCACCCTAACCCTAACACTCATACTCACCCTCAACCTAACCTTAATTCTAACCCTAACCCTAAAAATAACATTAACACTAACCCTAACCCTAACCATAACCAAAACCCGCACCCTAACCCTAAACCTCACCCTCACCCTCAACCTCAGAATAACCCTAAACCTAACCCTAACAATAATCCTAACCCTAATCCTCACCCTAAACATAACCCTCAACCTAACACAAACCCTCACCCTAACCCAAACCCTCACCCTAACACTAACCCTAATCCTAACACTAACCCTCACAGTAACCCTAACCCTAAGCCTAACCCTAAACCTCAACCTAACCCTCAACCTCACCATAAACCTAACACTAACCCTAACCCTCACCCTCACCCTAACCCTCCCCCTAACCCTATAACTAACCCTAAACCTCACCCTCACAATAACCCTAACAATAACCCTAAACCTAAACCTCACACTAACCCTAACACTAACCCTGACCCCCACCCTCACACTAAGAGTAACTCTAACCCTAACCCTAACAATAACACTAACACTAACCCTTACCATCCCGCGAACCCTAATCCTCACCCCCACCCTCACCCTCAGCCTAACCCTCAGCCTAAGCCTAACCCTCACCCTAACCCTCACACTCAACCTCACCTGAACCCTAATCCTAAACCTAACCCTATCCCTAAACCTCAAGCGAAATCTCATCCTCAACCTAACCCTAAACTTGAACCTCACCCTAACCCTCCCCCTAACCCTAACTCTACCCCTAAACCTCACCCTCACCCTAACCGTAACCCTAACCCTAACCCTAAACCTCAATCTAAACCTCACCCTAAATCTAACCCTCACCTTAACCCTCAACCTACCCTTAACTCTAACCCTAACCCTAACAATAACACTAACCCTAGCCCTAACCCTAACCATAAACCTCACCCTCAGCCTCACCCTCACTGCAAAGTTAACCCTAACCATACCACTAAGAATAACAATAACCCAAACAATAACCCTAACCCTAACCCTCACCCTAACTCTAACACTAACCCTAATCCTAAACCTCACCCTAACCCTGCCCCTAAACCTAACTCTATCCCTAAACCTCACCCTCACCCTAACCCTAACCCTAACCCTAATCCAAAAACTCACCTTAAACCTCACCCTAACCCTGACCCTAACCCTCACAATAATCCTAAGCCTAACCCTAACCTCAATCTGACCTAACCCTCATGCTCACCCTAATCCTAAACCTAATCCTCACCCTAACCCTAAACTTAACCCGAAACCTAACTCTCACCCTAACCCTACCCCTATCCCTTACCATAACCCTAACCCTCACCCTCACCGTCACCCTAATCCTAAGCCTAACCCTAACCCTCAACCTAAACCTAACAATCATGCTCACTGTAACCCTAACCCTCACACTCACCCTAAACCTTACCCTAAACCTAATCCTAACACTAAGCCTAACCTTCACCCTCACCATAATCCTCACTGTGACCCTATTTCTAACACTAACACTAAACCTAACACTCACTCTCAGCCTCACCCTAACCCTAACAATAACCCTTAACCTCACCGTCACCCTATCAATAACCCTAACCCTAACCCTAAACGTCACCCTAACCCTAAACCTAAACCTCAACCTCACCCTAGCTCTCACCCTAACCCTAATTCTAACCTTAACCCTCATCCTAACCCTCACCCTAAACCTCACCCTCACTCTAACCCTCACCTTAAGCCTAACCCTAACATTAATCCTAACCCTAACCCTAACACTAAACCTCACCATAACACTAACTCTAACCATCACCCTAACCCTAAACCTCACCCTAACACTAACCCTAAACCTCATCCTCACCCTAGACCTCACCATAATCCTAACCATCATCCTCACCCTAAACCTCATGATAACCCTGACACTAATCCTCAATCTAACCATCACCCTCACCCTAAACCTAACCCTATCCCTCACTCTAACCCTAACACTAACCCTTACCGTAACCATCATCCTCAGCCTAACCCTCACCTTTACCCTTATCCTCATAACCACCCTAAACCTCACCCTAAGCCTATCACTCACCCTAACCCTATATCTACCCCTAAACCTCACACTCACCCTATTCCCAACTCTAACCCTAACCCTAAAATTAACATTAGTCCTAACCCTTACCATCAACCTAACCTTAATCCTCACACCCAACATCACCCTCAGCCTAACCCTAAGCCTCACCCTAACCCTCATACTCACCCTCACTCTAACCCTAATCCTAAACCTAACCCTATGCCTAAACCTCAACCTAACCCTTACCCTCATCCTAACCCAAACCCTAAACCTAACCCTAACCTTCCCCTCAACCTTAACTCTAACCCTAAACCTCACCCTCACCCTAACCCTAACCCTAACCCTAACCCTAAACCTCACCCTACAACTCACTCTAAACCTAACACTCACCCTCACCCTCACCCTCAATCTAACTTTAACTCTAAACCTAACCCTAACAATAACATTAACCCTAACCCTAACCATAACCATAACCATGACCATAACCCTCACCCTCAGCCTCACCCTAACCGCAAACTTCACCCTGACCATAACACTAACAATAACCCTAACCCTAACCCTAACCCTAACATTCACCCTAACCTTAACACTAACCCTAACCCTAAACCTCACCCTAACCCTGCCCCTAAACCTAACTCTAACCCAAAACCTCACCCTAAACTTCACCCTAACCCTAAACCTAACCCTCAACCTAATCCTAAACCAAACTCTAACCCTCAACCTAACCCTAACCCTCACGGTCACCATAACCCTAACCCTAAACATCACCCTAACCCTAAGTTTAACCCGAACCCTAAATCTCAAACTAACCCTATCCCTAAACCTTACCCTATCCCTAAACCTCATCCTCACCCTCACCCAAACCCTCATGCTAACCCTTACCTTAATCCTAAAACTAACACTAAGCCTAACCCTCACTCTCACCCTAACCCTCACCGTAAACTTAACTCTAACACTAACTCTAACCCTAACCCTCACCCTTAGCCTCAACCTAACCCTAACTCTAACCCTAAACCTCACCCTCAACCTATCCGTAACCCTAAACCTAAACCTAAACCTCACCTTAACCCTAACCCTAAACCTCACCCTCACCCTAGCCCTCACCCTAAACCTAATCCAAACCCTAATCCTCATCCTAACCTTCACCCTAACCCTAACCCTAACCCTCAACCTAAAACTAACCCTCACCCTTACTGTAACCCTTACCCTAATCCTCACTCTAACCCTAAACTTAAACCAAAACCTAACTCTCACCCTAACAATAACATTAACCCTCATTCTAACAATAACCCTCACCCTCACCCTCAGCCTAACCCTAAGCCTAACACTAACGCTAACCCTAAATAACACACTCACCCTAACCCTAACCCTATTCCTAATCCAAAACCTAACCGTAAAACTCACCCTCACCCTAACCCTCACCTTAAGCCTAACCCTCACATTAATCCTAACCCTAAACCTAACACTTAACCTCACCCTATCACTAACCCTAACCATCACCCTAACCCTAAACCTCACTCTAACACTAACCCTAAACCTCATCCTCACCCTAGACCTCACCCTAACCCTAACCCGCATCCTCACCCTATACCTCACACAAACCCTAACACTAATCCTCAATCTAACCCTAACCCTCACCTTCACCCTAACCCTAACCCTATCCCTCACCCTAACGGTAACCCTAACCCTTACGGTAAACCTCACCCACAGCCTAAACCTCACCTTTACCCTTACCGTCACCCCCACTCTAACACTCACCCTAAGCCTAACACTCACCCTAACGCTATCTCTACCCCTAAAACTCACCCTCACCCTAATCCTAACTCTAAACCTAACCCTAACAACAACACTAACCCTAATCCTTACCGTCACCCTAACTTTAATCCTCACCCCCACCATCACCCTCAGACAAACCCTAAGCCTAAGCCTAACACTCACCCTAACCCTCACACTCACCCTCACCCTAACCCTAATCCTAAACATAACCCTATCCCTAAACCTCAACCTAACCCTCACCCTCATCCTAACCCTAACCCTAAACCTCACCCTAACCCTCCCCTCAAAACTAACTCTAACCCTAAACCTCACCCTCACCCTAAACCTAAACCAAACCCTAATCCTAAACCTCACCCTAAAACACACCCTAATCCTAACACTCACCCTAACCCTCAACCTAACCTTAACTCTAACCATAACCCTAACAATAACACTAACACTAACCCTAACCATAACCATAACCATGACCCTCACCCACAGCCTCACCCTCACCCCAAACTTCACCCTAAACATAACACTAACAATAACACTAACCCTAACCCTAAACCTCACCCTAACCTTAACACTAACCCTAACCCTAACCCTCACCCTAACCCTGCCCCAAACCTAACTCTAACCCAAAACCTCACCCTAAAACTCACCCTAACCCGAACCCTACCCCTCACCCTAATCCTAAGCCTAACCCTAACCCTCAACCTAACAGTAACCGTCACGCTCACCGTAACCCTAACCCTAACTCTCACCCTAACCCTAAACTTAACCCGAACACTAAATCTCAAACTAACCCTACCACTAAGCCTTACCCTATCCCTAACCCTCACCCTCACCCTCACCCTCACCCTAACCCTTACCCTAATCCTAATCCTAACACTAAGCCTAACCCTCACTCTCACCCTAACCCTCATCATAAACCTAACTCTAACACTAACCCTAACCCTAACCCTCACCCTCAGCCTAAACCTAACCCTAACTCTAACACTAAACCTCACCCTCACCCTAACCCTAACACTAACCCTAACCCTAAACCTCACCCTAACCCTAAACCTCACCCTCACCCTAACCCTAATCCTAACCCTAACCCTCATCCTAGCCCTCACCCTAACACTAAACCTAACCCTCAGTGTCACACTCACCCTAACACTAATCCGAACCCTAACCCTCAACCTAACCCTAACCCTCACCCTCACTGTAACCCTTACCCTAAACCTCAACTTAACCCTAAACTTAACCCAAACCCTAACTCTCACCCTAACCCTAAACCTAACCCTCACCCTAACAATAACCTCAACTTCACCCTCAGCCTAACCCTAATCCTAACCCTAACCCTCCTCCTAACCCTCAACCTAACCTAACCCTAACCATCACCCTAACCCTAATCCTCACCCCCAACCTCACCCTCAGCCTAACCCTAAGCCTAAGCCTAACCCTAACCCTAACACTCACCCTTACCGTAAACCTCAACCTAACCCTCAACCTTACCCTAACCCTAACACTAACCCTAACCCTAACGCTCAAAGTAACCCTCCCCCTAACCCTATATCTAAAACTAAACCTCTCCCTCACCCTTATCCTAATCCTAACCCTAAACCTAAACCTGACCCTAACCCAAACACTAATCCTCACCCTCACCCTCAACCTCACCCTCACCATAACTTTAAACCTAACCCTAACAATAACACTAATCCTAAACCTAAACCTAACCTTAACCGAAATCCTAAACATAATCCTAACACTCACCCAACCCTAACACTAATCCTAACCCTAACCCTCAAGCTAACTCTAACCCTCACCATAACCCTAACCCTCATCCTAAACCTTACCCGAATCCTAATCCTAACCCTAAACCTTACCCTAACACTAACCCTAAACCTCACTCTCACCCTAGTCTTCACCCTAACCCTAAACCTAACCCTCATCCTCACCCTAACCTTAAAATTAACCAAAACCTAACACTCACCCTAAAACTAACCGTAAACCTCACCCTAAACCTAGCACTAACCTTAAACCTTACCCTAACACTAACCCTAATACTAACCCTAACCCTAACCTAACTGTAACCCTCAACCTAACCCTAACCCTCACGCTCACCGTAACCCTAACCCTAACCCTCACCCTAACCCTTAACTTAACCTGAATCCTAACACTCAAGCTAACCCTAAACCTAACCCTCAACCTAAAGCTAACCCTCACCCTCACCCTCTCCCTCAGCCTAACCCTAAGCCTAAGCCTAACCCTAACCCTAAACCTAACACTCACTCTAACCATTACCCTAATCGTAATCCTAACCTTAAGCCTAACCCTCACAATCACCATAACCCTCATCCTAACCCTAACTCTAACACTAACCCTAAACCTAACCCTCAACCTCAGCCACACCCTTACCCTAACTCTAACCCTAAACCTCACCCTCAGCCTAACCCTAATCCTAACCCTCATCCTAACCCTCACCCTAACACTAACCCTAACCCACACCCTCAACCTCACCCTAACGCTGATAACTAACCCTAACCCTCAATCTAACCCTAACCCTCACCCTCACCATAGCCCTTTATCTAACCCTTACCCTAAACATAAACTTAACCTGAATCCCAACTCTCACCCTAACCCTAACCCTCACCCTAAACCTAACTCTAAAGCTCAACCTCATCATAGCCCTCACCCTAACCATAATCCTAATCCTAACCATTATTCTAACCCTCCCCCTAACCCTTACCCTAACCCTCACCCTAACCCTAAACCTCACCCTCAACCTCACCCTCACCCTAACCCTAACCCTAAGCATAAACCTAAGCCTAACCCTAACACACACACTCACTCTCACCCTAACCCTAATCCTAAACCTTACCCTCACCCTCACCCTCACTCTCAGTGTAAACCTAAGTCTAATCCTACACTAAACCTACCCCTCACACTCACCCTAAACCTTACCCTAATCCTAATCCTAACCCTAACCCTCACCCTCACCTGCAGCCTCACCTTAAGCCTAACTCTAACCCTAAAACTCACCCTTACCCTAACCCTAAACCTAAACCTAAACCTCACCCTCACGCTAGCCCTCACCCTAACCCTAATCCTAACCCTAACCCTCATCCTAACCCTCACCATAATCCTAAACCTCAACCTCACCCTAACACTAACCCTCACTCTCACCCTAAACCTAACCCTAATCCTAATCCTAACCTTAACCCTAACCCTCACCCTCACCCTAACCCTCACCCTCACCCTAACCCTAACCCTAACCCTAAACCTCCTACTAACTTTCTCCCCAACCTTAACCATAACACTAACCCTAACCTAACCCACAACCAAACCCTCACCCTAACCCTAACTCTAACCCTAAACCTCACCCTTACCCAAAACCTAACTCTAACGCTAACGCAAACCCTAACTTCACCCAAACCCTAACCCTAGCCCTCACCCTCAGACTCACCGTAACCTTAATCCCAAACGTAAACCTAACACTAACCCTAACCCTAATCCTAACCCTCAACCTAACCATAACCCTCACTCTAACCCAAACTCTGACCCTAACACTTACCCTCACCCTCACAGTAACCCTAACACTAACCTCACACTAACCCTCATCCTAACAATTACCCTCACCATAACACTAACCCTAACCCTAACACTAACCCTCACACTAACCCTAACCATCACCCTAACCCTAAACCTCACCCTATAACTAACCCTAAACCTCACCCTCACCTTAGCCCTCAGCCGAACCCTAACCCTCATCCTCACCCTAAAACTCACACTAACCCTAAAACTTTTCCTCAATCTAAACCTCACCTTCACTCTAACCCTAACTCTAATGCTCACCCTAACCATAACTCTCACCCTTACAATAACCTTCACCCTCAGTCTAACCATCATCTTTATGATTACCGTAACCCCCACCCTAACCCTCACCCTAACCCTAACCCTCACCCTAACCCTAACTCTACCCCTAAACCTCACCCTCAACCTCACCCTAACTCTAAACCTACCCTAACACTAAATATCACCCTAAACCTAACCCTAACCCTTATCCTCAACCAAACGTTCAGCCTAAACCTAAGTCTAACCTTAACTCTAACCCTATACCTCACCCTCACCCAAAACCTAACTCTAATCCTAACGCAAACCCTAACTTCACCCTAAACCTAAACCTCACCCTAACACCCTGAACCTCAACCTAAGCCTAGCACTAACCCTAACCCCAACACTCATCCTCAGGGTAAACCTCAAACTAACCCTAACAATAATCCTCAATCTAACCCTCACCCTCACCCTAACCCTAACACTAACCCTCACCCAAACCCTAAACCTCACCCTTACCCTCAGCATAAACTTCACCTTACCCTTACTGTCATCACCACCCTAACGCTAACTCTAAGCCTAATCCTCACCCTAACACTAACTCTACCCCTAAACCTCACCCTCACCCTAATCCTAACTGTAACCCTAACCCTAACACTAAACTTCACACTAACCCTAACCCTAACACTCACCCTCAACCTCACGCTCAGCTTAAACCTAATCCTAAGCCAAACCCTTACCCTAACCCTCACCCTCACTCTAGCCCTCACCCTAACACAAATACTAACTCTAAACCTAATCCTCACCCTCCCCCTCAGCCTAAACCTTACCCTAACCCTAACCCTCACCCTAACCTAAACCTAATCTTATTACTAAACCTCAACCTAACCCTAACCCTCAACCTCACCGTAACCTTTACCCTAAGCCACACTCTAACCCTAAACTTAACCTGAATCCTACTCTCACCCTAACCCTAACCCTAACTCTCACACTAACCCTAACATTAAACCTCACCCTCACCCTAAAACTCACCCTCACCCTAACCCTATCCCTAACCCTAAAACGCACCCTAAACCTATCCTTTACCCTCACCCTCAACCTCACCATAACTCTAGACCTAACCCAAACAATAACACTAACCCTAACCCTAACCCTCACCCTTACCCTCAGCCTCACCCTCACTGCAAACTTAACCCTAAACATAGCACTAACAATAAACCTAAACCTAAGCCTAAGCCTAACTCTAACTCTAATTCTCACCCCCACAGACACCCTCAGCCTAAACCTAAGGCTAACCCTAACCCTTACCATAACACTCACCATAACCCTAAACCTAACACTAACCCTAACCCTAAACCTAAACCTAAAACTAACACTAAACCTAACCCTAATCCTCAGCCTCACCTGCACCCTAACCCAAACTCTAACCCTAACCCTCACCCTAACTCTAAGCCTAATCCTAACCCTAACCCTAAGCCTCACACTCACCCTCACCCTAACCCTAATCCTAAACCTAAACCTTTCCCTAACCTTAACCCTCACCCTAACCCTCACCCTAGCCCTCACCCTAACCCTAACCCTAACGCTAAACCTCATCCTAAACCTGACACTAACCATAATCCTAACCCACACCCTAACCCGCACACTAACCCTCACCCTCATGCTCGGCCTAAGCCTAAGCCTAAGCCTAAGCCTAAGCCTAACCCTCACCCTAACCCTAACAGATACCCTAACTCTAACCTTAAATCTCACCCTCACCCTAACCCTAACTCTAAACCTAACCCTAACCCTAACAATAACCCTAACCCTCACCCTAACCATAATCCTCACCCTAACATTAAACATCACACTACCATTTAACCTCACCCTACCAGTAACCCTAACCCTAACACTAACCCTCACACTAACCCTAACCCTAAACTCACCCGAACCCTAACCCTAACCCTAACCATCAACCTAACCCTAACCCTCACGCTCAATGTAACCCTAACCCTAACCCTGACCTTCACCCTAACCATAAACCTCACCCTAACCCTAACCCTCACCCTAACACTTACCCTCACCCTAACACTACCTCTAATACTAATCCTAACCCTAACCCTAACATTAACCCTCACAGTAACAGTAACCCAAACCATAATCCTAACAATAACCCTAACCATAACCATAACCCTCACCCTAACCATTACCCTCACCCTAAAACTAACCCTCACCCTAACAGTTACCCTCACCTTAACACTAACTGCAAACCGAACACTAAGCCTCACACTAACCCTAACCATCACCCTAACCCTAAACCTCACCCTAACACTAACCCTAAACCTCAACCTAACCCTAGCCCTATCCCTAACCCTAACACTGATCCTCACAGTAAACCTCACACTAACTCTAACACTAATCCTCAATCTAACCCTCTCCCTCACCCTAAACCTAACCCTAACCCTCACCCTAACCCTAAACCTCACCCTTACCGTAAACCTCACCCTCAGCCTAACCTTCACCTTACCCTTACTGTCAACCCCACCCTATACCTCAACCTAAGCCTAACCCTCACCCTAACACTAACTCTACCCCTAAACCTCACCCTCACCTTAATCCTAACTGTAACCCTAAAACTAACACTAAACCTCACACTAACCCTAACCCTAACCCTCAAGCTCAACCTCACCCTCACCATAACTCTAACCCTAACCCTAACAATAACACTAATCCTAACCCTAAACCTAACCCTAACCCTAACGAAAATGCTAAAACTCACCCTCACCCTAACCCTAATCCTAACCCTAACCCTCACCCTAACTCTAACCCTCACCATAAATCTAAGCCTCATTCTAACCCTCACCCTAAACCTAACCCTAACCTTAAACCTTCCCCTAACACTAACCCTAAACCTGACCCTCACCCTAACCCTCAACTTAACCCTAATCCTAACCCTAATCCTCATCCTAACCCTAACCCTAACCAAAATCCTAACCCTCACCCTAAGCCTAACCCTAACCCTCAAACTAACCCTAAACATCACCCTCACCTTAACCGTAACCCTAACCCTCACCCTAATCCTAAACTTAACCTGAACCCTAACTCTCAAGCTAACCCTAACCCTAACCGTCAATCGAAAGCTAAACCTCACCCTCTCCCTCAGCCTAACCCTAAGTCTAAACCTAACCCTAAACCTCACACTCACATCTAAACATTACCCTAATCCTAAACCTAACCCTAAGCCTATCCCTCACCCTCACCTTAACCCTCAACCTAACCCTAACTCTAACACTAATCCTAACCCTAACCTTCAACCTCAGCCTCACCGTTAACCTAACTCTAAACCTAAACCGCACCCTCACCCTAACCCTAACCCTAAAGCTCACCCTAAACCTAACTCTAAACCTCACTCTCAAGCTAGCCCTCACCCTAAGCCTAATCCTAACCCTCATCCTAACCCTTACCCTAACACTAACTCTACCCCTAAACCTCACCCTAATCCTAACTCTAACCCTAACCCTAACAGTAAAACTCACCCTAACCCTAACCCTAACTCTCACCCTAATCCTAAACCTCACCCTTACCGTAAACTTCAACCTCAGCCTAACCTTCACCTTACCCTTACTGTCAACCCCACCCTATCCCTCAACCTAAGCCTAACCCTCACCCTAACACTAACTCTATCCCTAAACATCACCCTCACCCTAATCCTAACTGTAACCCTAAAACTAACACTAAATCTCACACTAACCCTAACCCTAACCCTCACCCTCAACCTCACCCTCACCATAACTCTAACCCTAACCCTAACAATAACACTAATCCTAAACCTAAACCTAACCCTAACGATAATGCTAAAACTCACCCTCACCCTAACCCTAATCCTAACCCTAACCCTCACCCTAACTCTAACCCTCACCGTAAATCTAAGCCTCATTCTAACCCTCACCCTAAACCTAACCCTAACCTTAAACCTTCCCCTAACACTAACCCTAAACCTGACCCTCACCCTAACCCTCAACTTAACCCTAATCCTAACCCTAATCCTCATCCTAACCCTAACCCTAACCCAAATCCTAACCCTCACCCTAAGCCTAACCCTAACCCTCAAACTAACCCTAAACATCACCCTCACCGTAACCGTAACCCTAACCCTCACCCTAACCCTAAACTTAACCTGAACCCTAACTCTCAAGCTAACCCTAACCCTAACCGTCAATCGAAAGCTAAACCTCACCCTCTCCCTCAGCCTAACCCTAAGTCTAAGCCTAACCCTAACCCTAAACCTCACACTCACACCTAAACATTACCCTAATCCTAAACCTAACCCTAAGCCTATCCCTCACCCTCACCTTAACCCTCACCCTAACCCTAACTCTAACACTAATCCTAACCCTAACCCTCAACCTCAGCTTCACTGTTGACCTAACTCTAAACCTAAACCGCACCCTCACGCTAACCCTAACCCTAAAGCTCACCCTAAACCTAACTCTAAACCTCACCCTCAAGCTAGCCCTCACCCTAAGCCTAATCCTAACCCTCATCCTAACCCTTACCCTAACACTAACTCTACCCCTAAACCTCACCCTAATCCTAACTCTAACCCTAACCCTAACACTAAAACTCACCCTAACCCTAACCCTAATTCTCACCCTAACCCTAAACCTCACCCTTACCGTAAACCTCACCCTCAGCCTAACCTTAACCTTACCCTTACTGTCAACCCCACACTATCCCTCACCCTAAGCCTAACCCTCACCCTAACACTAACTCTAACCCTAAACCTCACCCTCACCCTAATCCTAACTGTAACCCCAAAACTAACACTAAACCTCACACTAACCCTAACCCTAACCCTCACTCTCAACCTCACCCTCACCATAACTCTAACCCTAACCCTAACAATAACACTAATACTAACCCTAACCCTAACCCTAACCCTAACGATAATGCTAAAACTCACCCTCAACCTAACCCTAATCCTCATCCTAACGCTAACCCTAACCCTAATCCTAAACCTCACCCTAAGCCTAACCCTAACCCTCAAACTAACCCTAAACATCACCCTCACCATAACCGTAACCCTAACCCTCACCCTAACCCTAAACTTAACCTGAACCCTAACTCTCAAGCTAACCCTAACCCTAACCGTCAATCGAAAGCTAAACCTCACCCTCTCCCTCAGCCTAACCCTAAGGCTAAGCCTAACCCTAACCCTAAACCTCACACTCACTCTAAACATTACCCTAATCCTAAACCTAACCCTAAGCCTAACCCTCACCCTCACCTTAACCCTCACCCTAACCCTAACTCTAACACTAATCCTAACCCTAACCCTCAACCTCAGCCACCCCGTTTACCTAACTCTAAACCTAAACCGCACCCTCACCCTAACCCTAACCCTAAACCTCACCCTAACCCTAACTATAAACCTCACCCTCAAGCTAGCCCTCACCCTAAGCCTAATCCTAACCCTCATCCTAACCCTTACCCTAACACTAACTCTACCCCTAAACCTCACCCTAATCCTAACTCTAACCCTAACCCTAACACTAAAACTCACACTAACCCTAACCCTAACACTCAGCCTAAACCTCACGCTCAGCATAACCCTAAGCCTAAGCCAAAGCCTTACCCTAACCCTCACCCTCACCCTAGCCCTCACCCTAACAAAAATCCTAAACCTAACCCTAACCCAAAGCCTCACCCTCACCGTAAATCTTACCCTAACCCTAACCCTCACCCTCACCCTAATCCTAATCTTAACCCTAAACCTCAACCTAAACCTAACCCTCAACCTCACTGTAACCCTTAACCTAACATTCAGTCTAACCCTAAACTTAACCCGAATCCTACTCTCAGCCTAACCCTAACCCTAAATCTAACCCTAACCCTAACATTAAACCTCACCCTCACCCTAAAACTCACCCTCACCCTAACACTAACCCTAACCCTAACCCTAAAACTCACCCTAACCCTAACCTTCACCATCACCCTCAACCTCACCATAACTCTAGCCCTAACCCTAACAATAACACTAACCCTAACCCTAACTCTAACCCTCAAACTTACCCTCAGCCTCACCCTCACTGGATACTTAACCCTAACCATTACACTAACAATAAACCTAACCCTAAGCCTAACCCTAAACCTAACTCTAATTCTCACACCCACAGACACCCTCAGCCTAACCCTAAGCCTAAGCCTAACCCTAACCCTAACCTTCACCGTAATCCTACACCTAACAATAAACCTAACCCTAAGCCTAACCCTAAATCTAACCCTAAACCTAACCCTAATCCTCAGCTTCACCTGCACCCTAAACCAAACTATAACCCTAACCCTCACCCTAACTCTAAGCCTAATCCTAAACCTAACCCTAAGCCTCACACTCACCCTCAACCTAACCCTAATCCTAAACCTCATCCTAAACTTGACACTAACCATAACCCTAACTCTAACCCTAACCCGAACCCTAACACTCACCCTCATGCTCGGCCGAAGCCTAAGCCTAAGCCTAAGCCTAACCCTAACCCTCACCCTAACCTAAAACTAACACTAATTCTAACCCTAAATATCACCCTCACCCTAACCCTAACTCTAACCCTAACCCTAACCCTAACAATAACCCTAACACTCACACTAACCATAATCCTCACCCTAATCCTAAACCTCACACTAACACTTACCCTCACCTACCACTAACCCTTACGCTAACACTAACCCTCACAATAACCCTAAACCTAAACTCACCCTAAAACTAACCCTAACCCTCAACCTAACCCTAACCCTCAACCTCACCCTAACCCTCACCCTAAAACTTACCCTCACCCTAACACTAACCCTAATACTAATCCTAAACCTATCGCTAACACTCACCCTCACAGTAACAGTAATCCTAACAATAATCCTAACAAAAACCCTAACCTTAACCCTAACACTCACCCTAACCATTAACGTCACTCTAAACCAAACCCTCACCCTAACACTTACCCTCACCTTAACACTAACCTTAACACGAACACTAAGCCTCACAATAACCCTAACCATCACCCTAACCCTAAAACTCATCCTAACACTAACCCTAAACCTCAACTAAACCCTAGCCCTAACCCTAACCCTAACACTCATCCTCACGGTAAACCTCACACAAACCCTAACACTAATCCTCATTCTAAACCACACCCTCACCCTCACCCTAACCCTAACCCTCACCCTAAACCTAAGCCTCACCCTTACCGTAACCCTCGCCTCAGCCTAACCCTCACCTTACCCTTACTGTCACCCGCACCCTAACCCTCACCCTAACCCTAACCTTCACCCTAACACTAACTCTACCGCTAAACCTCACCCTCACCCTAATCCTAACTGTCACCCTAAAACTAACACTAAACCTCACACTAACCTTAACGCTAACCCTCACCCTCAACTTCATGCTCAGCTTAACCCTAAGACAAACCCTTACCCTAACAATCACCCTCACCGTAGCCCTCACCCTAACACAAATCCAAACCTAACCCTCAACCTAACCCTAACCCTCACCCTCAACGTAACCTTGACCCTAACCCTAACCCTCACCCTAACCTTAATCTTAACCCTAAACCTCAACCTAACCCTAACCCTCAACCTCATCGTAACCCTTACCCTAACCCTCACCTTAACCCTAAACTTAACCCGAATCCTACTCTCACACTAACCCTAACACTAACTCTCACACTAACCCTAACATTAAACCTCAACCTCACCCTAGCCCTCACCCTAACCCTAATCCTAACCCTTACCCTCATCCTAACCCTCCCCCTAACCCTTAACCTAACCCTTAAACTAACCCTAAACATCACCCTCAACCGCAGCATCAGCCTAACCCTGAACCTAACCCGAAACCTAACACTAACACACACACTCACCCTCACCTGAACCCTAATCCTAAGCCGAAACCTCACACTCACCCTCAGTGTAACCCTAAGCCAAACCCGAACCCTAACCCTAAGCCTCACAATCACCCAAAACCTCACCTTAATCCTAATCCTAACCCTAACCCTAACCCTCACACTCAGGCTAACCTTAACCCTAACTCTAACCCTAAACCTCACCCTCACCCTAACCCTAAACCAAAACATCACCCTAACCCTAACCCTAAACCTGACCCTCACCCTAGCCCTCACCCTAACCCTAATACTAACCCTAACCCTCATCTATCCCTCCCCATAACCATAAACATAAGGCTCACCCTAACCCTAACCCTCACCCTCACCCTAGCCCTCAGCCTAACGCTAAGCCGAACCCTAACTCTAACCCTACCCCTAACCCTCACATTCACCCTAACCCTACCCCTAAACCAAATCCTAAACCTAACCCTAACCCTCACCCTCAGCCTCACCCTCACCCTAACCCTAACCCTAAACTTAATACTAACCCTAACCCTAACCCTCACCATCAGCCTCACCCTAAACCTAACTCTAACTCTAAACCTCACCCTCACCCTAAACCTAAACCTAACCCTAAACTTCACCCTAACGCTAACTCTAAAGCTCACCCTCACCCTAGCCCTTACACTAACCCTAATACTAACCGTAACCCTCATCCCCTAACACTAACCCTCACCCTCATCTTCACCGTAACCATAACCCTAACAACAACGCTAACAATAACACTAACCCTAACCCTAACCCTCACCCTAAACCTAAAACTCACCCTAACACTAACCCTAAACATAACCATCAACTTAGCCCTCACCCTAACCCTAACCTTCATTCTTACCCTAAACCTCACACTAACCCTAACAATTATCCTCAATCGAACCCTCAACCTTACTCTAACCCTGCCCTAACCCTCACGCTAACCCTAACCCTCACCCTTACCATAACCCTCACCGTCAGTGTAAGCTTCACCTTTACACTTACCGTAACCCCCACCCTAACCCTGACCCTAACCCTAACCCTAATCTACCCCTAAACCTCACCCTCACTCTAACCCTAACTCTAACCCTAACCCTAACACTAACCTCACCCTAAGCCTAACCCTAAACCTTATCCTCAACCAAACGCTCAGACTAACCCTAAGCCTAAGCCTAACACTTAAACCGCACCCTCACCCTAAACCTCACCCTAAACCTAAACCTAACCCTCATCCTAACCCTCACCCTAACCCTAACCCTAACCATCACCCTAACTCTAATCCTCAACCCCACAATCACCCTCAGCCTAACCCTAAACCTAAGCCTAAGCCTAACCCTAACCCTCACACTCACCCACACCCTAACCTTAATCCTAACCCTAACTCTAACACTAACTGTAAACCTCAACCTAACCCTCACCCTAACCTTAACCCTAAAATTAACCATAAACCTACCCCTCGACCTAAGCCTACAACTAACCTTAAACCTAAACCTAAACCTCAACCTCACCCTAATCCTAATCTAACCCTAAACCTAAACCTCACCTTAAACCTAAACCTAACCCTAACCCTCACCCTCACCATAACTCTAACCCTAACCCTAACAATAACACTAATCCTAACCCCAAATCTAACCCTAACACTAAACCTAATGCTAAAACTCACCCTCAACCTAAACCTAATCCTAACCCTAACCCTCACCCTAACCTTAACCCTCACACTAACCCTAAACTTAACCTGAACCCTAACTCTCAAGCTAACCCTAACACTAACCATCAACCTAAACTAACACTCACCCTTTCCCTCAGCCTAAAGCTAAGCCTAAGCCTAACCCTAACCCTAAACCTCACACTCACCTTAACTATTACCCTAAACCTAACCCTAAACCTAAGCCTAACCCTCACCCTCACCTTAACCCTCACCCTAACCCTACCTCTAACACTAACCCTAAACCCTAACCCTCACCCTCAGCCTCACCCTTACCCTAACTCTAAACATAAACCTCACCCTCACCCTAAACCTAACCCTAACCCTAATCCTCAACCTCACCTTAATCCTAACCCTAAAGCTCACCCTCAGCCTAGCCCTCAACCTAAGCCTAAGCCTAACACTAAACCTAACCCTAACACACACACTCACCCTCAACCTAACCCTAAACCTAACCCTTACTCTCACCCTCACCCTCACCCTCAGTGTAACCCTAAGCCTAATCCTAACCCTAACCCTAACACTCAAAGTCATCCTAACCCTTACCCTAATCCTAATCCTAACCCTAACCCTCACCCTCACCCTCAGCCTCATCTTAAGCCTAACTCTAACCCAAAAACTCACCCTCACCTTAACCCTAACCCTAACTCTAAACCTCACCTTCAACCTAGCCCTCACCCTAACCCTAATCCTAAATCTAACAATCATCCTAACCCTCCCCATAATCCTAACCCTAACCAAAACCCTAACCCTAATCCTCACACTCACCCTCAGCCAAAACCTAAGCCTAACCCTAATACTCACCCTAACCCTACGCCTCACACTCACCCTAACCCTAACCCTAATCCTAAACCTAACACTATCCCTAACCCTAACCCTCACCCTAACCCTCACCGTAACCCTAAATCTAACCCTAAACCTAAACCTAATCCTCAGCCTCACCTGCACCCTAACCGAAACTCTAACCCTAACCCTCACCCTAACTCTAAGCCTAATTCTAAGCCTAACCCTAAGCCTCATACTCACCCTCACCCTAACCCTAAACCTAACCCTAAACCTATCCCTAACCCTAACCCTCACCCTAACCCTAACCCTAGCCCTCACCCTAACCCTAACCCTAAGCCGAAACCTCATCCTTCAACTAACACTAACCATAACCCTAACCCTCACCCTCATGCTTGGCCTAAGCCTAAGCCTAACCCTAACCCTAACACTCACCCTAACCCTAACTCTAACCCTAAATCTTATCCTCACCCTAAGTCTAACTCTAACCCTAACCCTAACCCTAACCCTAACAATAACCCTAACCCTCACCCTAAACATAATCCTCACCCTAACCCTAAACCTCACACTAACACTTACCTTCACCTACCACTAACCCTAACCCTAACACTAACCCTCACACTAAGCCTAACCCTAAACTCACCCTAACCCTAACCCTAAACCTAACCCTCAACCTAACCCTAACCCTCATGCTCAATGTAACCCTAACCCTAAACCTGACCCTCACCCTAACCATAACCCTCACCCTCACCCTAACCCTCACCCTAACACTTACCCTCATCCTAACACTAACCTTAATACTAATCCTAACCCTATCGCTAACACTCACCCTCACAGTAACAGTAACCCAAACCATAATCCTAACAAAAACCCTAACCTTAACCCTAGCTCTCACCCTAACCATTACCCTCACCCTAAACCTAAACCTCACCCTAACAATTACCCTCACCTTAACACTAACCGTAACCTGAACACTAAGCCTCACACTAACCCTAACCATCACCCTAACCCTAAAACTAACCCTAAACCTCAACCTAATCCTAGCCCTAACCCTAACCCTAACACTCATCCTCACGGTAAACCTCACACTAACCCTAACACTAATCCTCAATCTAACCCACACCCTCACCCTAACCCTAACCCTAAGCCTTACTCTAAACCTAAACCACACCCTTATCGTAACCCTCACCCTCAACCTAACCCTCACCTTACCCTTACTGTCACCCCCACCCTAACCCTCATCCTAACCCTAACCCTCAAACTAACACTAACTCTAAACCTAAACCTCACCCTCACACTAATCCTAACTGTAACCCTAAAACTAACACTAAACATCACACTAACCCTAACCCTAATTCTCACCCTCAACCTCACTCTCAGCTTAAACCTAAGCCTAAGCCAAACCCTTACCCTAACCCTCACCCTCACCCTTGCCCTCACCATAACACAACTCCGAAACCTAACCCTCAACCTAACCCTCAACCTCACCGTAACCCTTACCTAACCCTGACCCTCACATTCACCCTAACCCTAATCTTAACCCTAAACCTCAACCTAACCCTAACCCTCAACCTCACCGTAACCCTTACCCTAACCCTCACCCTTACCCTAAACTTAACCCGAATCCTACTCTCACACTAACCCTAACCCTAACTCTCACCCTATCACTAATATTAAACCTCAACCTCACCCTAGCCCTCACCCTAACCCTAATCCTAACCCTAACCCTCATCCGAACTCTCCCCCTAACCCTTAACCTTACCCTCAAACTAAAACTGAAACTCACCCTCACCCTCAGCCTAACCGTAAACCTAACCCTAAACCTAACCCTAACACACACACTCACACTCACCCGAACCCTAATCCTAACCCTAAACCTCACCCTCACCCTCACCCTCAGTGTTACCCTAAGCCAAGCCCAAACCCTAACCCTAACCCTCAAAATCACCCTAAACCTTACCCTAATCCTAATCCTAACCCTAACACTAACCCTCACCCTCAACCTCATCTTAACCTTAACTCTAACATTAAACCTCACACTCACCCTAACCCTAAACCTAACCCTAACCCGAAACCTCACCCTCACCCTAACCCTAAACCTGACCCTCACCCTAGCCCTCACCCTAACCCTAATACTATCCCTGACCCTCATTCTAACCCTCCCCATAACCATAAACCTAACCCTCACCCTAAACCTAACCCTCACACTCACCCTAAACCTCAGCCTAAACCTAAGCCTAACCCTAACCCTAACCCTACCCCTAACCCTCACATTCACCCTAACCCTACCCTTAAACCAAATCCTAAACCTAACCCTAACCCTGACCCTCAGCCTAAACCTCACCCTAACCCTAACTCTAAACCTAACACTAACTCTAACCCTAAATCTCACCCTCAGCCTCACCCTAAACCTAACTCTAACTCTAAACCTCACCCTCACCTTAAACCTAACCCAACCCCTAAACTTCACCCTAACGCTAACCCTAAAGCTCACCCTCACCCTAGCCCTTAACTAAACCTAATCCTAACCCTAACCCTCATCCTAACACTTCCCCTAACACTAACCCTCACCCTCAACCTCACCCTCACCCTCACCGTAATCATAACCCTAACAATAACGGTAACAATAACCCTAAACCTAACCCTAAGCCTCACCCTAACCACAAGCCTCACCCTAAAACTAACCCTCAGCCTAACAATTACCCTCACCCTAACACTAACCCTAACCCTAACACTAACCCTCAAACTAACCCTAACCATCCCCCTAATCCTAAAGCTCACCCTAACACTAATCCTAAACATAACCCTAACCTTAGCCCTCACCCTAACCCTAACCCTCATCCTTACCCTAAACCTCACACTAACCCTAACACTTATCCTCAATCTAACCCTCACCCTCACTCTAACCCTAACCCTAACCCTCACCCTAACCCTAAACCTCACCCTTACCATAACCCTCACGCTCAGTCTAACCTTCACCTTTACCCTTACCGTAAACCCCACCCTAATCCTGACCCTAACTCTAACCCTCACCCTAACCCTAACTCTACCCCTAAACCTCACCCTCAACCCTAACCCTAACACTAAACCTCACCCTAACCCTAACCCTAAACCTTATCCTCAACCAAACGCTCAGCCTAACACTAACCCTAAGCCTAACACCTTAACCCACACCCTCACCCTAGCCCTCACCCAACCCTAATCCTAATCCTAACCCTCACCCTAACCCTAAACCTAACCATCACCCTAAATCTAATACTCAGCCCCACCCTCACCCTCAGCCTAACCCTAAGCCTAAGCCTAACCCTAACCCTAACCCTCACACTCACCCTCACCATAACCCTAATCCTAACCCTAACTCTAACACTAATCCTAAACCTCAACCTAACCCTCACCCTAACCTTAACCATAAAATTAACCCTAAACCTAACCCTCGACCTAACCCTAAACCTAGCCCTAAACTTCATCCTCACCCTAACCCTAATCCTAACCCTAAACCTAAACCTCACCCTAACCGAAATCTAACCCTCACCCTCACCTCACCCTCACCATAACTCAAACCCTAACCCTAACCATAACACTAATCCTAACCCTAACCTTAACCCTAACCCTAATTCTAACACTCAGCCATAACCAAACCCTAATCCTAACACTGACCCTCACCCTAACCCAAAACCTCGCCCTCAACATAACCCTAACCCTCATACTAACCCTTACCCTAAACCTAACCCTAACCTTAAACCTTACCCTAACACTAACCCTAATCCTCACCCTCACCCTAGCCCTCAACCTAAACCTTATCTTAACCCTAATCTTCATCCTAACCCTCACCCTAACCCTAATCCTATCCCTCACCCTAACCCTAAACCTAACCCTCAACCTAACCCTAAACAGCACCCTCACTGTAACCCTAACCCTAAACTTCACCCTAACCCTAAACTTAACCTGAACCCTAACTGTCAAGCTAACCCTAACCCTAACCGACAACCTAAAGCTAACCCTCACCCTCTCCCTCATCCTAACCCTAAGCCTAAGCCTAACCCTAACCCTAACCCTCACCCTAAACCTAACTCTACCCCTAAAGCTCACCCTCACTCTAACCCTAACTCTAACCCTAACACTAAACCATACCCTAACCTCACCCTAACCCTTATCCTCAACCAAATGCACAGCCTAACCATAAGCCTAAGCCTAACACTTACCCTAACCCACACCCTCACCCTAGCCCTCACCCTAAACCTAATCCTAACCCTAACCCTTATCCTAATTCACAAACTAACCCTAACCCTAACCATCACCCTAATTCTTATCCTCACCCCCACCCTCACCCTCAGCCTAACCCTATTCCTAACCCTAACTCTAATAGTAATCCTAAACTTCAACCTAACCCTCACCCTTACTTAACCCTAAACGAAGCCTAAACCTAACCCTCGACCTAAGCCTCCAACTAACCCTAAACCTAAACCTCACCCTAACCCTAAACATATCCCTCACCCTCACACTCACCCTCACCCTCACCATAACTAAAACCCTAACCCTAACAATACCACTAATCCTAACACTAAACCTAACCCTAACCCTAACCCTAATGCTAAAACTCACCCTCAACCTAACCCTAATCCTAACCCTAACCCTCACCCTAACCCTAATCCTCACCCTCACCGTAACCCTAACACTCATCCTAACCCTCACCCTAAACCATCCCCTAACCTTAAACCTTACCCTAACTCTAACCCTAAGCCTCACCCTCACCCCAGCCCTCAACCTAACACTAATCGTAAACCTAATCCTCATCTTAAACCTCACTCTAACCCTAACCCTAACCCTCACCCTAACCCTAACGCAAACTCTCAACCTAACCCTAAACATCACCCTCACCATAACCCTAAACCTAACCCTCACTCTAACCCTAAACTTAACTTGAAACATAACTCTTAAGCTAACCCTAACCCTAACCGTCAACCTAAAGCTAACCCTCACTCTCTCCCTCAGCCTAACCCTAAGCCTAAGGCTAACCCTAACCCTAAACCTCACACTCACCCTAAACATTACCCTAAACCTAAATATAACACTAAGCCTAACCCTCACACTCTCCTTAACCCTCACCCTAAAACTAACTCTAACACTAACCCTAACCCTAACACTCATCCTCAGCCTCACCCTAACCCTAACTAAACCTAAACCTCACTCTCACCCTAACCCTAATCCTAAACCTCACCCTAATCTTAACCCTAAACATCACCCTCAGCCTAGCCCTCACCCTAAGCCTAATCCTAACCCTCATCCTAACTCTCATCCTAACAATAACCCTACCCCTCACCCTACACCTCACCCAAACCCTAATCCTAACCTTAACCCTCAACCTAAACCTAACCCTCACCCTCACCCTCACCGTAACCCTTACCTAACTCTCACCCCAAACATATACTTAACCCAAATCCTAACTATCACCCTAACCCTATCCCTATCCCTAACGCTCACCCTAATCCTAACCCTAAACCTCACCCTCAACCTAGACCTCACCCTAACCCTAATCCTAACCCTAACCCTCATCCTAAACCTCCCCCTAACCCTTACCATAACCCTCACCCTCACCCTAACCCTAAACCTAACCCTTACCCTCACCCTGAACCTCAACCTCAGTATAATCCTAAGCCTAATCCTAACCCTAATCCTAACACTCACACTCACCCTAACCCTTACCCTAAACCTAATCCTAACCCTAACCCTCACCCTCACCCTCAGCCTCACCTTAAGCCTAACTCTAACCCTAAAACTCAACCTCACCCTAACACTCACCCTAACCCTAACCCTAAACCTAACACTAACCCTATCACTAACCCTCATCCTCAGCCTCACCCTAACCCTAACTCTAACCCTAAACCTCACCTTCACCATAACCCCAAACTTAACCCTAACCCTAACCCTCACCCTAACCCTAACCCTAACCCTAACTCTAACCCTAAACCTCACCCTCACCCTCACCCTAACCCTAACCCTAAAACTTACCTTAACCCTAAACTTCACCCTCACCCTCAACCTCACTATAACTCTAGCCCTAACCTTAACAATAATACTAACCCTAAACCTAACCCTCACCCTCACCCTCATCTCACCCTCACCGCAAACTTAACCCTAAACATAACAATAACATTAACCCTAACCATAAACCTAAACCTAATCCTAAGTCTAATCCTCACCCCCACAATCACCCTCAGCCTAACTCTAAACCTAACCCTAACCCTAACACTAACACTAACCCCAAACCTAAACCTAACCCTGAATCTAACCCTAAACCTAACCCTAATCCTCAACCTCACCTGCACCCTAAACCACACCCTAACCGTCACCCTAACTCTAAGCCTAACCCTAACCCTAAACCTAAGCCTCACACTCACCCTCACCCTAACCCTAAACCTAAACCTAACCCTATCCCTAACCCTAACCCTTACCCTAACCCTACCCTTCACCCTCACCCTAACCCTAACCCTAAAATTCATCCTAAACCTGACACTAATCATAACCCTAACCCGCACCATAACCCGAACCCTAACCCTAACACTAACACTAACATTAACTCTAACCCTAAATCTCACCCTCACCCGCACCCTAAACCTAACTCTAACTGTAATTCTAACACTAACAATAACCCTCACCCTAACCCTAACCATAATCCTCACCCTAACCCTAACCCTCATCCTAAGACTTACCCTCACCATAACCCTAACCCTAACGCTAACAATAACCCTAACCCTCACCCTCACCCTAACCATAACCCTCACCCAAACCCTAAGCTCACCCTAACACTAACCCTAACACTTATCCTCAATCTAACCCTCACCCTCACTCTAACCCTAACCCTAACCCTCACCCTGACCCTAAACCTCACCCTTACATTAACCCTTACCCTCAGTCTAACCCTCATCTTTACACTTACTGTAACCCCCACCCTAACCCTGACCCTAACCCTAACCCTAACCCTAACTCTACCCCTAAACCTCACCCTCACTCTAACCATAACTCTAACACTAACCCTAACACTAAAACTCACCCTAACCCTAACCCTAACCCTTATCCTCAACCAAATCCTCAGCCTAAACCTAAGCCTAAGCCTAACATTTACCCTAACCCACACCCTCACCCTACCCCTCACCCTAACCCTAATCCTAACCCTCATCCTAACCCTCACCCTAACCCTAACCCTAAACATCACCCTAAATCTAATCCTCACCCCCACCCTCACCCTCAGCCTAACCCTAAGCCTAAGACTAAGCCTAACCCTAACCCTCACACTCACCCTCACCCTAACCCTAATCCTAAACCTAACTCTAACACTAACCCTAAACCTCAACCTAACCCTCACCCTAACCTTAACCCTAAAACTAAGCCTCAACCTAACCCTCGACCTAATGCTCCAATTAACCCTAAACCTCACCCTCACCCTAACCCTAAACCTAACCCCAAACCTAAACCTCACCCTAAACCTAAACTTAACCCTAACTCTCACCATCACTCTCACCATCACCATAAATCTTACCCTAACCCTAACAATAACACTAATCCTAACCCTAAAACTAACTCTAACACTAACCCTACAGCTAACACTCACCCTCACCCTAACCCTAAAATCCTAAACCTAACCCTCACCCTAACCCTAACCCTCACCCTCACCATAACCCTAACCCTCACCCTAACCCTCACCCTAAACCTGACCCTAAACTTAAACCTTACACTAACACTAACCCTAATCCTCACCCTCACCCTAGCCCTCAACCTAACCCTAATCGTAAGCCTAATCCTCATCCTAACATTCACCCTAATCCTAATCCTAACCCTCACCCTCACCCTAACCTAACCCTAACACTCAACTTAACCCTAATCATCACCCTCACAGATCCCTAAACCTAAACCTCACCCTAACTCTAAACTTAAACTGAAACCTAACTCTCAAGCTAACCCTAAACCTAACCCTCAACCTAAAGCTAACCCTCACCCTCATCCACTACCTCAACCTAATTCTAAGCCTAAGCCCAACCCTAACACTATACCTCACACTCCCCCTAAACATTACCCTAATCCAAATCCTAACAGTAAGCCTAACCCTCACCCTCACATTAACCCTCACCCTAACCCTAACTCTAACACTAACCCTAAACTTAACCCTCAACCTCAGCCTCACCCTTACCCTAACTCTAAACCTATACCTCACCCTAACCCTAAAACTAACCCTAACCCTAAACCTAAACCTCACCCTAAACCTAACCGTAAACCTCATACTCAGCCTAGCAAACCCTAATCCTAACCATCATCCTAACCCTCACCCTAACACTAACCCTAACACTCACCCTCACCCTCACAATAACCCTAATCCTAACCCTAAACCTCAACCTAACCCTAACTCTCACCCTCACCCTCACCTTAACACTTACCCTAACCCTCACCCTAAACATAAACTTAAAACGAATCCTAACTCTCACCCTAACCCTAACCCTAACCCTCAACCTAACCCTAAACCTAAAGGTCACCCTCACCCTAATCCTCACCCTAACACTAATCCAAACCCTAACCCTCATCCTAACCCTCCCTGTAACCCTTACCTTAATCCTGACACTAACCCTAACCATCACCCTCAACCTCACACATCCTAACCCAAAGCCTAACCCTAAACCCAACCCTAACACACACACTCACGCTCACCCTAACCCTAATCCTAACCCTTACTCTCACGCTCAACTTCACTCTCAGTGTAACCCTAAGCCTAATCCTAACCCTAACCCTAACCTTTACCCTAATCCTAATCCTAACCCTAACCTTCACACTCACATTCAGCCTCAACTTAAGCCTAACTCTAACCCTAAAACTCACCCTCACCCTAACCCTAACCCTTACACTAAACCTCACCCTCACCCTAGCCCTCAACCTAACCCTAATCCTAACCCTAACAATCATCCTAACCCTCCCCATAACCCTAAACCTAACCCTCACCCTAACCCTAATCCTCACACTCACACTCACCCTCAGCCTAACCCTAAGCCTAACCCCAATACTAACCCTAACCCTAACCCTCACACTCACCCTAACTCTAAACCTAATCCTAATCCTAACCTTAACCCTCACCTCACCCTCACCCTAACCCTCACCCTAACACTAACCCTAAACCTAACACTAACCCTAACCCTCACACTCAGCCTCACCCTAACCCTAACTATAAACCTAAACCTAAACCTCACCATAACCCCAACCCTAACCCTAACCGGAAACCTCATCTTAACCCTAACCCTAACCCTAAATCTAACCCTAAATCTCAACCTCACCTAACCCTAATCCTAACCCTAAAACTCAACCTAACACTAATCGTCACCCTCACCCTCAACCTCACCATAACTCTAGCCCTTACCCTAACAATAATACTAACCCTAACCCTAACCCTAACCCTAAACCTCACCCTCGGCCTCACCCTCACTGCAAACTTAGCCCTAAACATAACACTAACATTAACCCTATCCCTAAGCCTAACACTAACACTAACTATTCCTCACCCCCAGATTCACCCTTAGCCTAACCCTAACCCTAACACTAACACTAACCCTAACACTAAACCTAACCCTAAATCTAAACCTAAACCTATCCCTAAACCTCAGCCTCACCTGCACCCTAACCCAAACCCTAACCCTAACCCTCACCCTAACCCTAAGCCTAACCCTAACCCTAAAACTAAGCCTCACACTCACCCTCAACCTAGCCCTATTCGTAAACCTAACCCTATCCCAACCATAACACTAACCCTAACCCTCACCTTAGCCCTCACCCTAACCCTAAACCTAACCCTAAAGCTCATCCTAAACCTGACACTAACCATAACCCTAACCCGAACCCTAACCCGAACCCTAACCCGAACCCTCATGTTCTGCCTAAGCCTAAGCCTAAGGCTAACCCTCACCCTAACACTAATCCTAACACTAAACCGAACTCTAACCCTAAATCTCACAATAACCCTAACCCTAACTCTAAACCTAAACCTAACCCTAAATATAACCCCAACCCTCACCCTAATCATAATCCTCACCCTAACCCTAAACCTCAACCTAACACTACCCTCACCCTAACACTAACCATAACCCTAACACTACCCTCACACTAACTCTAACCCTAACCTCAACTTAACCCGAACCCCAACCCTAACCCTCAACCTAGGCCTAACCCTCATGCTCAACATAACCCTAACCCTAACCCTGACCTTCAACCTAACCATAACCTTCACCGTAACCCTAACCCTCACCCTAACACCCTCAACCTAACACTAACCCTAAACCTATTCCTAACCCTAAACCTAACCCTCACCCTCACAGTAACCGTAACCATAACCCTAAACCTAACAAAACCACTAAACCTAACCCTAACCCTCACCCTAACCATTACCCTAACCCTAAACCTAACCCTCACCTTAACATTTACCCTCACCTTAACAATAACCGTAACCCGAACACTAAGCCTCAAACTAACCCTATCCATCACCCTCACCCTAAACCTCACTCTAACACTAACCCTAAACCTCAACCTAACCCTAGCCCTAACCCTAACCCTAACACTCATCCTCCCTTAAACCTCACTCTAACCCTAACATTAACCCTCAATCTAACCCTCACCCTCACTCTCATGCTCACCCTAACCCTAATCCTAAACCTAACCCTCATCCTAAGACTGCGCCTAAACCTGACCCTAATATTAATCCTAACCCTAACCATAACCCTCACCCTCAGCCTCACCTTAACCCTAACTCTAACCCTAAACCTCACCCTCACCCTACCCCTAAATCTAACCCTAAACCTAAACCTTACCCTAACCCTAAACCTCAACCTCACCCTCCCCTAGCCCTCACCCTAACTCTAATCCTAACCCTAATCCTCATCCTAACCCTACCCATTACCCTAAAATTAACCCTGACCCTAACCCTAACCCTCACCCTCAACCTAACGCTCAGCCTAACCCTAAGCCTAACCCTAACTCTAACCCTAACCCTCACACTCACCCTAACCCTAACCCTAATCCTAATCCTAACCCTAACCCTACCCTCACACTGCCTAACACTCACCCTAACCATAACCCTAAACCTAACACTAACCCTAACCCTAAACCTCACCCTCTGCCTCAACCTAAACCTAACTCTAACCCTAAACCTCACCCTCACCCTACCCTTAACCCTAACCTAACACTAAGCTTCACCCTAACGCTAACCCTAAATCTCATGCTAGCCCTTACCCTAACCCTAATCCTAACCCTAACCCTCATCCTAACCCTTCCCCTAAACCTAACCCTCACCCTCAACCTCACCCTCAGCCTAACCCTAAGCCTAAACCTAAACCTAACCCTAACACACACACTTACCCTCACCCTAAACCTAATCCTATCCCTAACCCTAACCCACCCCTAACTCTCAGCCTAACCTTAACCCTAACAATAACCCTAACCCTAACCCTCAACCCAACCCTCACCCTAACCCTTGCTCTAACCCTAAACCTCACCCTCACCCTAGCCCTAACTCTAACACTAACCCAAACCCTAAACCTCACCCTAACCCTAACCCTAACCCTCACCCTCATTCTCAACCTAACCTTAAACCTAAACCTAATCCTAACAATAACGCTAACCCTAATCCTAAACCTCACCCTAACCATAAACCTCACCCTAACCTATACCCTCACCCTAACACTTACCCTCACCCTAACACTAATCCTAATCCTAACACTAAACCTCACACTATCCCTAACCCTCACCTTAAACCTAAATCTCACCCTAACCCTAACCCCAAACCTCACCTTCACCCTTGCCCTCAACTTAACCCTAATTCAAAAGCTCACCCTCATCCTAACCCTAACCTTAACCCTAAACCCCACCCTAACCCTAAACCTAACCCTCACCGGCACCCTCACCCTCACTGTAACTCTAACCCTAACACTAACAATTACACTAAACTTAACCCGAACCATCACCCTAACCCTAACCAGAAGCTACAGTCTTACCCTCAACGTCACCCTAAGCCTAACCCTAAACCTCACCCTAAACCTCACCATAACCCTAAACTTCACCCTCAACCTCAACCTCACAGTAACTCTAACCCTAACCCTAACAATAACACTAACCCTAACCCCAAACCTCACCCTCAGGCTCACCCTCACCGCAAACTTTACCCTAAACATAACACTAAGAATAACCCTAACCCTAAGCCTAACCCTAAACTTAACCCTAATCCTAACGCCCAGCCTAACCCTCAGCCTAACCCTCAGCCTAACTCTAACCCTAACCCTAACCCTAACCCTCACTGTAACCCTAACCCTAACCCTAAAACAAACACTAACCCTAAACCTAGCCCTAAATCTTACCCTAAACCTAAACCTAATACTCAGCCTCACCCTCAACCTAACCCAAACCCTAACCATAACCCTCACCTTAACTCTAAGTCTAACCCTAACCCTCACACTCACCCTAACCCTAACCCTAATCCTAAACATAACCCTATCCCTAACCCTAAACCTCACCATATTCTCACACTAGACTTCACCCAAACCCTAATCCTAACCCTAAACTTCATCCTAACCCTGACAATAAGCCTAAACCTAACCCTCAGCCTAACTCAAAACCTAATCCTCACACTCATGCTCAGATTAAGCGTAAGCTTAAGCCTAAGCCGAACCCTAACCCTCCCTAACCCTAACCCTAACCTTAACCCTAAATCTAACACTAAATCTCACCCTCATCCTAACCCTAACTCTAACCCTAACCCTAACCCTAAAAATAACCCTAACCCTCACCCTAACCATAACCCTCAACCTAACCCTAACACTCACCCTAACACTTACCCTCAGCCGAACACTAACCCTTACGCTAACACTATCGCTCACACTAAACCTAAACATCACTCGAACCCTAAACCTCACCCTAACACTAACCCTAAACCTCACCCTCACCCTAGCTCTCACCTTAAACCTACCCCTCATCCTCACACTACACCTCACACTAACCCTAACACTAATCCTCAATCTAACCCTCACCCTCACCCTAACCCTAAACCTAACCCTCACCCTAACCCTAAACCTCATATTTACCATAACGCTCACACTCAGCCTAACCCTCATCTTTACCCTTACCGTCACCCCCACCCTTACCCTCACCCTAACCCTAACCCTCACCCTAACCCTCACCCTAACCCTAATTCTACCCCTAAACCTGACCTTCACCCTAACCCTAACTCTAACACTAACCCTAACAGTAAACCTCACCCTAACACTAAACCTAACCCTCACCATCACCCTCACCATAACCGTAACCCTAAACCTAACCCTAACAATAACGCGAACCCTAACCCTCACCCTAATCAAAACCCTCACCCTAACCAAAACCCTTACCCTAACACTTACCCTCACCCTACCACTAACCCTAACCCTAACAATAAAACTCACACTAACCCTAACCCTCATCCTAATCCTAAACCTCACCCTAAACCTAACACTAAGTCTAACCCTCACGCTCACCCTAACCCTAACCCTCATCCTCACCCTAAACCTCACACTAACCCTAACCCTAACCCTAATCCTCAATCTAGCCCTCACCCTAACCGTAACTCTTATCCTAAACCTAACCCTAACCCTCACCTTTATCTGAAGCCTCACGCTCAGCCTAAATCTCACCTTTACCCTTACCATCATCCTCACCCTAACCCTAAACCTCATCCTAACCCACACCCTAACCATAAACCTAACCATCACCCTAACCCTAACCCTCAACCTCATCCTGAGCCTAAACCTAAACCTAAGCATAACCCTTACCCTAACCCTTACCTTAGCCTTCTCCCTTACCCTAATCCTAAACCTAACCCTCATCCTTACCTAGACACTACCCCTAACACTAACCCTAACCCTATCCATCACCCTAACCCTAACCCTAATACTAATCCTAACCCTAACCCTAACCCTCACACTCACCCTAACCCTAATCCTAACCCTAACCCTAACCCTAAACCTAAACCTCACCCTAGGCCTCACCCTAACCCTAACCCTCATCCTAATCCTCACCCTAACACTAACCCTAAACCTCACCCTCACCATCACCCTAACCCTAATCCTAAACCTAACCTGCAACCTAACCCTAACCCTCACCCTCAACATAACCATTACCCTAACCCTAAACCTAACACTAAACTTAACCCGAATCCTAACTCTCACCCTAACCCTAACCCTAAACCTCACCCTAACCCTAACCCTAAAACTCACCCTCACCCTAGACCTCATGCTAACCCTAATCCTAACACTAAAACTCATCCTAACCCTCCCAATAACCCTAACCTTAAACCTCAACATAACCCTAAACCTCACCCTCACCCTAACCTCAGCCTAACCCTAAGCATAACCCCAATCCTAACCCTAAACCTGACTCTCACCCTAACCCTAATCCTAACCCTAAACCTAACCCTAACCCTAAACCTAACCCTAACCCTAACCCAAACCCTCACACTCAGACTCACCCTTATCCTAACTCTATCCCTAAACCTCACCCTCACCCTAACCCTAACCCTAAACCTGCCCCTAAACTTAACCCTGACGCTAACACTAAACCTCACCCTCACACTAGCCCTTATGCTAACCCTAATCCTAACCCTAACCCTCATCCTAACACTTCCCCTAACCCTAACCCTCACCCTCAACCTCACCCCCAGACTAACCGTAAGCCTAACCCTAAACCTAACCCTAACACACACTCACCCTCACCCTAACCCTAATCCTATCCCTAACCCTAACCCTAACCCACACCCTAACTCTCATCCTAACCCTAACCCTAACACTAACCCTAACCCTAAACCTCAACCTAACCCTCAACCTAACCCTAACTCTAACCCTAAACCTCACCCTCACCCTATCCTTAACTCTAACTGTAACCCAAACCCTAAACCTCACCCTAACCCTAACTCTAACCGTAAACCAAACCCAAAACCTCACCCTAACCCTAACCCTAACCCTCACCCTAACTCTCACCGTAAAGTTAACCCTAAACCTAAACCTAACAATAACCCTACCCCTAATCCTAACCCTCACCCTAACCCTAACCCTCACCCTAACAAATACCCTCACCCTAACACTTACCCGCAACCTAACACTAACCCTAACCCTAACACTAACCCTCAAACTAACCCTAACCCTAACCTTAACCCTAAACCTCAACCTAGCCCTCACCCTAAACCTAAACCTAACACTAACCCTAACGCTAACACTCACCCTAACACTCCCGCTAACCCTATACCTAACCCTAACCCTCACCCTCACCCTCAAACTCACCCGCATGCTAACCCTCATAGTTACTCTAACCCTAAACCAAACCGTAACCCTAAACATCACCCCAACCCTACCACTAAAACTCACCATCAACCTATCACTCACCTTAACTCTAATCCTAACCCTAACCATCATCCTAACCCTCCCCAAAACCCTAACCCTATAAACATAGTTGTGCTGGTAGCTTTAGTGTGGTCTTGTTTGTAAACATTTGGGTAAATGCCCAAAAGTGGGATTGCTGGATCATAGGGGAGATCTATGTAAAGTTTTTTGAGGAACCTCCATACTGCTTTCCAAAGTGGTTGAACAAGTTTACATTCCCACCAACAATGAAGTAAGGTTCCTTTCTGTCCACAACCCCTCCAGCATCTGTTGTTATTAGAGTTCTTGATTTTTGCTGTTCTAACTGGAGTGAGGTGATATCTCAATGTTGTTTTGATTTGCATTTCTTTTATGGCTAGGGATGTTGAACATTTCTTCATGTGTCTATTGGCCATCCTTCTTTCTTCTTCAGAGAAGCTTCTCTTTAAGTCTTTCGCCCACTTATTTATTGGGCAGATGCCCCTCAGTAGATGATTGGATCAAGAAAATGTGGTATATATACACAATGGAATTCTATGCCTCCATCAGAAAGAATGACATTTCCCCATTTGTTAGGAAATGGAAAGGTTTGGAAAAAATTATATTAAGTGAAGTAAGCCAGGCCCAAAGAAGCATAGGTCCCATGGTTTCCCTTATTTGCAATATCTAGTATAGGTATGAGTCAAGCGGAAAAGGCCAGATAATGTGATGTTAGGAAAATGAACCCTTAAATATGTATTTTAATGTTTTCGTTTCTTTCATGCATGTGTTTCTAATGCATTTATAAGATTATTTCTTTGTTGCTTTGTATGTCCCTCCCCCACAGTGTAACCCCCGCTTTCAATATATTTGATGTCAGTATAACATGTGGAGGAGATGGGGACAAACACGTCGTTTAAGGATTCAGGTGGACCTGTTGCAACAAAGAGAAGTACAAAATGTCATGTCAAAACCAGCTTTACAATTTCGGTGTGGGGGGGAGGGGGGTATAATTGGGTGGGGGGAGGGGGATAAAATTGGGTGGGGGGAGGGGGGAGGCGGGGAAGGGAAGTGAAGGGTAAACAAAGGAGGAGGCTGCAATGCTTGGTAAGAAATGTATGCATTATCCTGCCCATGTAATTGTAGCCCCTCTGTACAGTATGTTCTCAAATAAAATAAAATACAATTAAAAAAAAAAAAACCCTAACCCTAACCCTCACCCTATCCGTAACCCTCATCCCCACCCTTACCCTCCGCCTAATCCTAAGCCTAATCCTAAACCTAACCCTAAACTTAACCCTTACCCAAACACTCATCCCCACCCTCACCCTCACAGTAACTCTAACCCTAACCCAAACCCTAACCCTAAACTTCAATCTAACCCTAACCCTAAGCCTAACCCTAAACCTCACCCTCACCCTAACCTTAACAATAACCCTAAACCTAACCCTCACCCTAACCCTCCCCCTAAACCTATATCTAACCCTAAACCTCACCCTCACCCTACCCATAACCCTAACCCTAAACCCCACCCTAACCCTAAACCTAACCCTCAGCTGCACCCTCACCCTCACAATAACTCTAACCCTAACCCTAACAATAACCCTAAACCTAAACCTAACCAACTCCCTAACCCTAATACTCACCTCCAACCTCACCCTCAGCCTAACCCTAAGCCTCAGCCTAAACCTCAACCTAACCCTCACACTCACCCTCACACTAACCCTAGTCCTAAAGGTAACCCTGTCCCTAAACCTCAACCTAACCCTCACCCTCACCCTAACCCTAACACTAACACTAACCCTAAACCTCACCGTAACCCTCCCCCAAACCCTAACTCTAACCATAAACCTCACCCTCACCCTAAACCTAACCCTAAACTTAATCCTAAAACTAACCCTAACCCTAACCCTCACCCTCACCCTCAACCTCGCTGTAACTCTAACACTAAGCCTAACAATAACAGTAACCCTAACCCTAACCCTCAACCTAACCATAACCCTCACCCTCAGCCTCACCCTACCTGCAAACTTAACCCTCACCATAACACTAACAATAACCCTAACCCTAACCCTAACCCTAACCCTAACCTTAACCCTAACCCTAATCCTCACCCCAACCCTCACCCTCATCCTAACCCAAACTTAACCCTAACCCTAACCCTAACCCTCACCGTAACCCTAACGCTAACCCTAACCCTAACACAAACCCTAACCCTCACTATAACCCTAACCCTATCCCTAACCCTAACACAAACCCTAACCCTAAACCAAACCCTAAAGCTAAACCTAATCCTCAGCCTCACCCTCACACTAACCCAATACATAACCCTAACCCTCACCCTAACCCTAAGCCTAACCCAACCCTAACCCTCACACTCACCCTCACCCTAACCCAAATCTTATACCTAAGCCTATCCTAACCCTAACCGTCACCCTAACCCTCACCCTAGCCCTCACCTTAAACCTAATCCTAACCTTAAGCCTCATCCTAACAATCTCGCTAACCCTAACCTTAAACCTCACCCTAACCCGAACCCTAACCCTCCCCCTCATGCTCGGCCTAAGCCTAAGCCTAAGCCTAAGACTAACCCTAACCCTCACCCTATCCCTAACCCTAACACTAACCCTAACTCTAACCCTAAACCTCACCCTCACCCTAACCCTAACTTTAACATGAACCCGAAACCTAAACCTCATCCTAACCCTAAACCTAACCCACACCCTCACCCTCACCGTACCCGTATAAACCTAACCTTAACAATAACCCTAACCCTAACCCTAACCTTCACCCTAAGCCTAACCCTCAGCCTAATATTTACCCTCACCCTGACACTAACCCTAACGCTAAGACTACCGCTCACACTAACCCTAACAATCACCCTAAACCTCACCCTACCCTAATTCTACCCCTAAACCTCACCCTCAACCTAACCCTAACCATCCCCCTAACCCTAAACCTCAACCTCACCCTCACCCTCAGCCTAAACCTAAGCCTAACCCTAACCCTAACCCGAACCCTCACACTCACCTAAACCTTATCCTAATCCTAATCCTAACCCTAAGCCTAACCCTCACACTCACCCTAACCCTAAATCTAACACTAACCATAACTCTAAACCTCACCCGTAGCCTCACTCTAACCCTAATCCTAACCCTAACCTTCACCCTAAACCTAACCCTAACCCTCACCCTCACCCTGACCCTAACCCTAACCCTAACCCTAACGCTCAACCTAACCCTAACCCTCACCCTCACAGTAAGCCTTACCCAAACCTTCACCCTAACCCTAAACTTAACCCGAACCATAACTCTCACACTAACCCTAACCCTAACCCTAACTGTAACCCTACCCCTCACCCTCTCCCTCAGACTAAGCCTAAACCTAAACCTAACCCTAACCCTAACACACACACACTTTTCCTCAGCCTAACCCTAAGCCCAAACCTAAACCTAACCCTATCTCATACACTCACATTCTCCCTAACCCTAATCCTAACTCTAAACCTAACCCTCAACCTAATGCTGATCCTAACCCTGACTCTAAACCTAAACCTCACCCTCACCCTCACCCTAACTCTAAACCTAACCCAAACCCTAAACCTCACCCTAACCCTAACTCTAACCCTCAACCTAACCATAACCATAAACATAAACCTTACCCTAATAATAACCCTAACCCTAATCCTAAGCCTCACCCAAACCATAACACTAACCCTAACAGTAAACCTCACCCTAATCCTCCCCCTAATCCCAACTCTAACCCTAAACCTCCCCCTCCCCCTCACCTTAACACTAACCGTAACCATAACCCTAAACCTCACCGTACACCTAAACCTCACCCGCACCCTCACCCACACAGTAACTCTAACCCTAACCCAAACAATAACACTAACCCTAACCCTAAATATCACCCTAATCTTAATCCTCAACCCCACACTCACCCTCACCCTTACCCTAAGCCGAAGCCGAACACTAGCCCTAACCCTCACAATCAGCCTCACCCTAACCCTAATCCTAACCCTAAACATATCCCTAAACATCAACCTAACCCTCACCCTAACCCTAACAATAAACCTAAGCCTAACCCTCCCCCTAACCCTCCCCGTAACCCTAACTTTAACACTAAACCTCACCCTAGCCCTCACCCTAACCCTAATCCTAACCCTAAACCTCATCCTAAAACTCACCCTAACCCTAACCCTAACCCTCACCCTCACCCTAACCGCAACCCTAAATCTCACTCTAACCCTAAACCTAATCCTCACCCTCACCCTAACTCTGAACTTAACTCTAACCCTAACACTAACAATAACCCAAACCCTAAACCTCACCCTAACGCTAACCATAAGCCTCACCCTCACTCTAGCCCTCACCCTAACCCTCATCCTAACCCTAAACCTCATCATAACCCTCAGCCTAACCCTAAAACCCTCACCCTAACACTATACCTAACCCTCACACTCAACCTCATGCTTGGCCTTAAGCCTAAGCCTAAGACTAAGACTAACCCTAACCCTCACACTCACCATCACCCTAAACCGAACATTAACCCTAACCCTAACCCTCAAACTAGCCCTCAATCTAATGCTAAATCTAACCCTAAAACTCGCCCTCAGCTAACCCTAAACCTCACCTTCACCCTCACCCTTCGCCTAATACTAAGCCTAAGCCTAACCCTAACCCTAACACTAACACTAACCCTAACCGTAACCCTCAGCCTAACCCTCACCCTAACTCTCACCCTCACCCTAACCCACACCCTAAACCTAAGCCTAAACCTAACCCTCACCCTAAACGTTACTCTAAACCTAACCCCAACCCTCACCCTAACCCTAACTCTCATCCTCACCCTCACCCTAACTCTAATGCTAACCCAAACCCTAATCCTAACCCTCACACTCACCCTCACCTTAACCCTAGTCCTAATCCTAACCTTAACCCTAACCCTCAACCTCACCCTAAATCACAACTTAACCATAAACCTAACACTAACCCTAACCCTAACCCAAACTCTAACCCTAACCCTAAACCTAAACCTCAACCCTGATCCTCACCGTAACCATAACCCCAATCCTAACCCTAACAATAACCCTAACCCTAACCCTCATCCTAACCATATTCTTCACTCTAAATCTAACCCTCATCCTAATACATACTGTCAGCCTATCCCTAACCCTAACCCTCACACTCACCCTCACCCTAACTCTAATGCTAACCCAAACCCTAATCCTAACCCTCACACTCACCCTCACCTTAACCCTAGTCCTAATCCTAACCTTAACCCTAACCCTCAACCTCACCCTAAATCACAACTTAACCATAAACCTAACACTAACCCTAACCCTAACCCAAACTCTAACCCTAACCCTAAACCTAAACCTCAACCCTGATCCTCACCGTAACCATAACCCCAATCCTAACCCTAACAATAACCCTAACCCTAACCCTCATCCTAACCATATTCTTCACTCTAAATCTAACCCTCACCCTAATACATTCTGTCAGCCTAACCCTGACCCTAACCCTCACACTCACCCTAACCCTTACCCTAATCTTAATCCTAACCCTAAGCCTAACCCTCACCCTCACCCTGAATTTCACCCTAACCCTAAACCTCACCATCACCCTCAGCTTAATGCTAAGCCTAATCCTAAACCTAAGCCTAACCGAAGCACTCACCCTAACACTACCCCTAATCGTAATCCTAACCCTAACCCTAACCCTCACCCTAATCCTAACCCTCAACCTAACCATACCCCTAACACTAAGCCTAACCCTAAACCTCACCCGAACCCGAACCCTAACCCTCACACTCACCCTAACCCTAACACTAACCCTAACACTCACCCTCAACTTAATGCTAATCCTAATCCTAACCCTAAACCTCACCTTCACCCTAACCCTCATCCTAACCCTACCCCTAACACTAACACTAACCCTAACCCTAAACCTAACTCTCCCCCTAACCCTAAGTGTAACCCTACCCCTAACCATAACCCTCACACTCACCTTCAATCTAAACCTGATCCTAACCCTAACCCTCACCTTTACCCTTACTGTCACCCTCACCCTAACCCTAGCCCTAACATTATCACTAACCCTAACCCTAACTCTCACCCTAACCCTAAACCTAACCCTCACCCTAACCCTAAACCTAACCCTCACACTCACGCTCTGTCTAAGCCTAAGCCTAACCCTAAGCTTAAGCCTAACCCTAACCCTCACACTGACCCTCACCCTCACCCTAACCCTATCACTAAAGCTAACTCTAACCCTAAACTTCACCCTCACCCTAATCCTAACTCTAATCCTAACCCTAAACATAAACCACAACCTAACCCTAACCCTCACCTTCACCATAAATGTAACCCTAACCCTAACCTAACAATAACCCTAACCCTAACCCTTACCCTCATTCTAACCATAACCCTCACCCTATACCTAACCCTGAAACTAACACTTACTCTCACCCTAACACTAACCCTAACCCTAACACTAACACTCACACTAACCCTAACCATCACCCTAACATTAAACCTCACCCTAAGCCTAACCCTAACCTTCACCTCAACCTAGCCCTCACTCTAACCCTAAACCTCATCCTCATTCTAAAACTCACACTAACCCTAAACTTAAGCATCAATTTTAACCTCACCCTCACCCTAACCCTAACCCTAACCCTAACCCTAGACCTTACCTTAATCCTCACTCTCAGCCTAACCCTCAGCTTTACTCTTACCATCACACTCACCCTAACACTCACGCTAACCCTAACCCTCATCCTAACCTTCACCCTGACCATAATCCTGAGCATCACCCTAACCCTAACCCTCACCCTCAACCTAACCATCAGCCTAACCCTACAGGCTAAGCCAAACCCTCACACTAACCCTCAACCTCACCCTAGGCTCACCCTAAGCCTAATCCTAACCCTAACCTTAATCATAACACTAAACCTAACATTAACACTAACCATCACCCAAAAACTAATCCTCATCCCCACTCTCACCCACAGCCTAAACCTAAGCCTAAGCCTAAACCTAACCCTAACCCTCACACTCACACTCACCATAACCCTAATCCTAAACCTAACCCTAACCCTAACCCTAAACCTCAAATTAACCCCCTCACCTTAACCCTAACCCTAACACTAAACTTAACCATAACATTCACCTAACTGTCTCCCTAACATTAACTCTAACCCTAAACCTCACCATCACCCTAACACTAAAAGTCACCCTCACCCTCACCCTCACAATAACTCTAACCCTAACCCTAACAATAACCCTAACCCTAACACTAAACCTAACCCTAACCCTTACCCTAACACTCCCCCTAACCCTTACTCTAACCCTAAACCTCATGCTCACACTAACCCTAAACCTCACCCTCACCCTCACCCTCACCATAACTCTAACCCTAACCCTAACAATAACACTAACCCTAACACTAACTCTAACCCTCACCATCACCATAACCCTAAACCTAACCCTAAGCTCACCCTAACCCTAACCCTAACCCTAATGGTCACCCTCAGCCTCACCCTCACCGAAAACTTAACCATAAAATTAACAATAACCCTAACCCTAACCCTAATCCTAACCCTCACCCTCACTCTAACCCTAACCCTAACCCTAACCCTCACCCTAACCCAAAACCTCAACCTCACCATAACCCTAACCCTAACACTCACCCTAACCCTAAACCTAACCCTAATCCTAAACCTTGCCATAATGCTAACCCTAACCCTCACACTCACCCTTGCCCTCATCCTAACCCTAATCCTAAGCCTAAAGCTCATTCTATCCCTCACCCTAATTCTAACCTTAAACCTCACCCTAACCCTAACCCTCACCCTCACCCTCAGCCTAACCCTAAGCCTACGCCTAACCCTAACCCTCACACTCAACCTCATCCTAACCCTAATCCTAACCCTAAAACTAACACTAACCCTAACCCTAACCCTCACTCTAACCCTCCCCCAAACCTAACTATAAACCTAAACCTCACCCTCACCCTAACGCTAAATCTAGCCCTTAACCTCACACTAAAACTAACCCTAATCCTAACAGTAACCCTCACACTAACCCTAACCACCACCTTAACCCTAAACCTCAACCTATCCCTGTCCCTAACCCTCACCCTCACCTTAGCCCTCACCCTAACCCTAACACTCATACTCAAAATAAACCTCACTCTAACCCTAAAACTAATTCTCAATCTAACCCTCACTCTCACCCTCACCCTCACCCTCACAGTAACTCTAACCCGAACCCAAACCCTAAAACTCACTCTAGCCCTAACCCTAAGCCTAACCCTAATCCTCACGCTCACCCTAACCGTAACAATAACCATAATCCTAACCCTCAACCTAACCCTCCCCTAAACCTATATCTAACCCTAAACCTCACCCTCACCCTCACCCTAACCCTAACCCTAAACCCCACCCTAACTCTCACCCACATCCTCACCCTCACCATAACTCTAACCCTAACCCTAACAATAACCCTAACCCTAACCGTAACCATCACTCTAACCCTAATACTCAACCCCACCCTCACCCTCAGCCTAACCCTAAGCCTCAGACTAACCCTCAACCTAACCCTCAACTCACCCTCACCCTAACCCTAACCCTAACCCTAACCATAAACCTAATCCTCACCCCCACCCTCACCCTAAGCCTAACCCTAACTTAACCCAAACCCTAACCCTAACCCTAACCTTCTCCGGAACCCTAACCCTAACCCTAACCCTTAAAAATCCCTAACCCTCACCGTATCCCTAACCGTAACCTTAACCCTAACACAAACCCTATCCCTAAACCAAACCCTAAACCTAAACCTAATCCTCAGCCTCACCCTCACCCTAACCCAAAACATAACCCTAACCCTCACCCTAACCATAAGCCTAACCCAACCCTAACCCTCACCGTAACCCTAACCCTAACCCTATCACAAACCCTAAACCTAACCCTAACCCTCACTGTAACCCTAACCCTAACACAAACCCTAACCCTAAACCTAACCCTAAACCTCAGCCTAACCCGAACACTAACCCTCCCACTCATGCTCGGCCTAAGCCTAAGCCTAACCCTAACCCTCACCCTATCCCGAACCCTAACACTAACCCTAACTCTAACCCTAAACCTCACCCTTACCCTAACCCTAACTCTAACACGAACCCGAAACCTAAACCTCATCCTAACCCTAAACCTAACCCACACCCTCACCCTCACCGTAACCATATAACCCTAACCCTAACAATAACCCTAACCCTAACCCTAACCCTCACCGTAACCCTAACCCTCACCGTAATATTTACCCTCACGCTTTCACTAACCATATCGCTAACACTACTGCTCACACTAACCCTAAAAATCACCCTAATCCTCATCCTAACCCTCACCCTAACCCTAACTCAAAAACTCACCCTAACCCTAACCCTAACCCTTACCCTCAACTTAACCCTAACCCTCATGCTCAACTTAAGCATAACGCCAACCCTCACCCTAACAATAAACTTAACCTGAACCCTAACTCTCACCCTAACACTAACC
This sequence comes from Dipodomys merriami, assembly GCF_024711535.1. Classification (NCBI taxonomy): domain Eukaryota; kingdom Metazoa; phylum Chordata; class Mammalia; order Rodentia; family Heteromyidae; genus Dipodomys; species Dipodomys merriami. The sequence continues at coordinate 4,031,661 of NW_027206257.1, forward strand.
CTAACACTAATCCTAAGCCTCACCCTCACCCTCACACTCACCCGCAACCTCACCCTCACAGTAAGGCTAACGCTAACCCAAACCCGAACCCTAAACATGACCCTAACCCTAAAACTCACCCTCACCCTAGCTCTCACCCTAACTCTAATCCTAACCCTAACCCTCATAATAACCCTCCATATACCCCTAACCAAAAACCTCACCCTATCCCTAACCCTCATCCCCACCCTCACCCTCAGCCTAATCCTAAGCCTAAACCTAAGCCTAACCCTAAACCTAACCCTAACCTGCACACTCACCCGCACCCTCACCCTCACACTAACTCTAACCCTAACCCAAACGCTAACCCTAAACCTCACTCTAACCCTAACCCTAAGCCTAACCCTAACCCTCACCCTCACCCTAACCCTAACAATAACCCTAAACCTAACCGTCACCCTAACCCTCCCCCTAACACTATATCTAACCCTAAACCTAACCCTCATCTTCACCCTAACCCTAACCCTAAACCCCACCCTAACCCTAAACCTAATCCTCACCCCCACCCTCACCCTCACCATAACTCTAAAACTAACCCTAACAATAACCCTAACCCTAACCTAACCCTAAACCTAACCCTAACCCGCACCCTCACCCTCACCATAACTCTAACCCTAACCCTAACCCTAACCCTAAGTCTAACCCTAACCGTAACCCTAACCCTCACCCTAACCATAACCCTCACCCTAACCCTAACCCTCACCCTAATATTTACCCTCACTCTAACACTAACCCTAAAGCTAAAACTACCGCTCACACTTACCCTAATAATCACTCTAAGCCTAAACCTCACCCTAACACTAACCTTAACCCTCAAAATCACCCTAGCACTCTCCCTAACCCTATCATCCTCACCCTAAACCTCACACTAACCCTAAAACTAATCCTCAATCTAATCCTCATCCTTACCCTAACACTAAACCTAATGCTCACCTTCATCTTTATCGTAACGCTCACCCTCAGTCTAACCCTCATCTTTACCCTTACCGTCACCCCCACCCTAACCCTCACCGTAACCCTAACCCTCACCCTAACCCTCACCTAACCCTAATTCTACCCCAAACTTCACCCTAACCCTAACCCTAACTCTAACTCTAACCCTAACCCTAACCCTCACCCTCAACCTCACCGTAACCGTAAACCTAACCCTAAACCTAACAATAACCATTACTCTAAACCTGACCCTCACCTCAGCCTAACCATAACTCTTACCTTAACCCTAACCCTCACCCTAACGCTTACTCTCCCCCAAACACTAACCCTAACACTAACCCTCACACTAACCCTAACCCTCAACCTAATCCTAAACCTAACCCTAATAATAACCCTAACTCTAACCCTAAACCTCACCCTAGCCCTCACCTTAAAACTAAGACCTACCCCCACCCTCACCCTAACCCTAACCCTCATCCTCACCCTAAACCTCACACTAACCCTAACCCTAACCCTAATCCTCAATCTAGCCCTCACTCTAACCCTAACACTTGCCCTAAAACTAACCCTAACCCTCACTTTTATCTTAACACTCACCCTCAGCCTAAATCTCAAATTTATCCTTACCATCATCCTCACCCTAACCATAAACCTCATCCTAACCCCCACCCTAACCATAAACCTAACAATCACCCTAACCCTAACCCTCACCCTCAACCTCATGCTGAGCCTAACCCTAAGCCTAAACCTAACCCTTACCCTAACCCTCAGGAGAGCCCTCTCGCTTACCCTAATCCTAAACCTAACCCTCATCCTAACCTTCACACTATCCCTAACCCTCAGCCTAACCCTGTCCATCACCCTAAACCTAATCCTAATCCTAATCCTAACCCTAACCCTAACCCTCGCACTCACCATAACCCTAACCCTAACCCTAATCCTAACCCTAAACCTCATCCTCACCCTAGCCCTCACCCTAACCCTAATCCTAATCCTAACCCTCATCCTAATCCTCACCCTAACACTAACCCTAAATGTCACCCTCACCATCAGCCTAACCCTAATCTGAACCCTAACCCTCGACCTAAACCTAAACCTCACCCTCAACATAACCCTTACCCTAACCCTCAACCTAAAACTAAACTTAACCCGAACCCTAACTCTCACCCTCACCCTAACCCTAACCCTCACCCTAAACCTAAACCTAAACCTCACCCTTAGCCTAGCCCTCACCCTAACCTTAATCCGAAACCTAACACTCATCCTACCCCTCCCCCTAAACCTTTCCCTAACCATAACCCTAACCCTAACCCTCACCTACAACCTCACCCACAGCCTAACTCTAAGCCTAACCCTAAACCTAACCCTAACACACACACTCACCCTCACCCTAACCCTAATCCTAAACCTAACCCTAACCCTAACCCTACTACTCTCACCCTAACCCTAACCCTAACACTAACCCTAAACATAACCTTAACCTATCCCTCACCCTAACCCTAACTCTAACCCTAAACGTCACCCTCACCCAAAACCTAACTCTAACCCTAACGCAAACGCTAAACCTCAGCATAAACCTAACCCTATCCCTCACCCTCACCCTCACCGTAACCTTAACCCTAAACCTAACCCTAACAATAATCCTAAACCAAATCCTAACCTTCAACCTAACCATAAACCTCACCCTAACCCAAAACCTGACCCTAACACTTACCCTCACCCTAACACTAACCTAACCCCAACACGAACCCTCAAACTAACCCTAACCCTAAACTCACCCTAAACCTAACCCTAACCCTAACCCTCACCCTAACCCTAACTCTAACCCTAAAACTCACCCTAACACTAACCTTCACCGTCACTCTCAACCTCACCGTAATTCTAGCTCTAACCCTAACAATAACCCTAACCCCAACCCCAACCCTAACCCTCAACCTCAGCCTCACCCTCACAGCAAACTTTACCCTAATCATAACACTATCAATAACCCTAACCCTAAACCTAACCCTAACACTAATTCTAATCCTCACCCACACAGTCACCCTCATCTTAACCCTAAACCTAAACCTAACCCTCACCATAACCCTAACCCTAACACTAACCCTAACCCTAATCCTAATCCTAAATGTTAACCTAAACCTAACCCTAATCCTCAGCCTCATCTGCAACATAACCCAAACCCTAATGCTAACCCTCACCCTAACTCTAAGCCTAACCCTAAACCTAACCCTAAGCGTCACACTCACCCTCACCCTAACCCTAACCCTAAAACTAAACATAACCCTAACCCTAACCCTAACCCTAACCCTAAAACTCACACTAACACTAACACTAACCCTAACCCCAAGCTAACCCTCACCCTAACCTTAACCCTAACACTAACCCTAACCCTCGACCTAACCCTCCCCCTAAACCTAAATGTAACCCTAAACCTCACCCTAACCCTAACCCTCACGCTCACCATAACTCTAACCCTCATCCTAACCCTAATGCTAACCGTAAACCTCACCCAAACACTAACGCTAACCCTCATCCTCACCCTAGCCCTCATACTAAACCTAATCCTAACCCTAACCCTAACCCTCATCCTAACCCTCACCCTAACCCTAACCCTAACAATAACCCTACCCCTAACCCTAACCAACACCCTAACCCTAATCCTCACCCCCACCGTGACCCTCAGCCTAACCCTAAGCCTCAGCCTAACCCTCAACCTAACCCTCACACTCACCCTACACTAACCCTAGTCCTAAATGTAAATCTATCCCTAAACCTCAACCTAACCTTCACCCTCACCCTCACCCTAACCCTAACCCTAACCATAACCCTGTCCCGCAGCCTCACCCTCACTGCAAACTTAACCCTAACCATAACACTAACAATAACCCTAACCCTAAACATAAGCATAACCCTAATCCTCACCCCCACCGTCACCCTCAGCCTAATCCTAACTTAACCCTAACCCTAACCCTCACCATAACCCTAACCCTCACACTCACCCTCACCCTAACTCAAATCCTAAACCTAACCCTGTCCTAACCCTAACCCTCTCCCGCACCCTCACCCTAACCCTCACCCTAAACCTAATCCTAACCCTAAACCTCATCCTAATACTCACGCTAACCCTAACCCTAAACCTCACCCTAACCTGAACCCTAAACTTCCCCTCATGCTCGGCCTAAGCCTTAGCTTAAGCCAAAGCCTAACCCTAACCCTCTCCCTAACCCTAACTCTAACACTAACCCTAACTCTAACCCTAAAACTCACCCTCACCCTCACCCTAACTCTAACACTAACCCGGAAGCTAAAACTCATCCTAAACCTAACACTAAACCACACCCTCACACTCACCGTAACCGTATAACCCTAACACTAACAATAACCCTAACCCTAACCCTAACACTCGCCCTAACCATAACCCTCACCCTAACCCTAATCCTCACCCTAATATTTAGCCTCACCCTAACACTAACCCTAATGCTAACACTACCGCTCACACTAACCCTAAAAATCACCCTTACCCTAAACCTCACCCTAACACTAACCCTAAACCTCAACCTCGCCTTATCACTCACCCTAACCCTAACCCTCATCCTAACCCTAAACCTCTCACTAACTCTAACACTAATCCTCAATCTAACCCTCACCCTCACCCTAACCCTAAACCTAACCCTCACCCTTACCCTAACCCTCATCTTTAGTGTAAAGCTCACCCTCAGCCTAACTCTCATCTTTACCCTTACCGTCACCCCCACCCTAACCCTCACCCTAACCCTAACGCTCACCCTAACCCTAATTCTACACCTAAACCTCACGCTCACCCTAACCCTAACTCTAACAATAACACTAACACTAAACCAACCTCACTCTAACACTAACCCTAACCCTCACCCTCACCCTCAATGTAACCGTAACACTAACAATAAACCTAACAGTAATCATGACCCTAACCCTAACCCTCACCCTAACCATAACCCTCACCCTAACCATAAACATCAACCTAACACTTACCCTCACACTAACACTAACCCTAACCCTAACACTAATCCTCACACTAACCCTAAACCTCACCCTAATTCTAAACCTAATCCTAAACCTAAACCTAACTCTAACCCTAACCCTCAAACTAGCCCTCACCCTAACCCTAAGTCCTACCCTCACACTCACCCTAACCCTAACCCTCATCCTCACCCTAAACCTCACACTAACCCTAACCCTAATCCTCAATCTAATCCTCACCCTAACCCTAACCCTAACCCTAACCCTCAACCTAACCCTATCCCTAACCCTAACTCTAACCCTAAACCTCACCCTCACACTTACCCTAACCCTAACCCTAAAACTCACCCTAACACTAAACTTCATCCTCACCCTCAACCTCACCGTAATACTAGCCCTAACACTAACCCTAACCCTAACTCTAACCCTCACCCTCAGCCTCACCCTCACCACAAAATTAACGCTAACCATAACACTAACAATAACCCTACCCTAAGAATAACCCTAAACCTAAATCTAATCCTAACCCCACCTTCACCATGATCCTAATCCTCACACTAACCCTAAAAGTAATCCTCAGTCTAAACCACACCCTCACCCTAAACCTAACCGTAACCCTCACCCTAACCCTAACACTCACCCTTACGGTAATCCTCACTCTCAGCCTAACCCTCAACTTTACCCTTACTGTCACCCTCACCGTAACCCTCACACTAACCCTAACCCTCATCCTAACCCTAACACTAACCCTCACGCCCTACTAAACCTCACCCTAACCCAAACCCTAACACTAAACCTAACCCTAACCCTAACCCAAAACCTCACCCTAACACTAGCTCTAACCCTAAACCTCACGCTGACCCTAACCCTAACCCTAATACTAAACCTCACCCTAAACCTAAACCTTACCCTAACACTTACCCTCAACCTAACAGTAACACTAATACTAACACTAACCCTCACACTAACGCTAACCATCACCCTAAACCTAACGTCACCCTATCCCTAACCCTAAACCTAAACCTAACCCTCATCCTAACCCTCACCCTAACCGTAACCCTAAACATCACCTTAACCCTAACCCTCACCCTCATTTTAGCCTCACCCTAACCATAAGCCTAAGCCTAAACCTAACCCTAAACCTCACACTCACCGTAGCCCTCACCCTAACACTAATCCTAACTCTAACTCTCATCCTAACCCTCAACCTAACCATAACCAGAACCATCACTCTAAACCTAATCCTCATCCCCACCCTCACCTTCAGCGTAACCCTAACCCTAAGCCTAACCCTAACCCTAACCCTCACATTCACCCTCAGCCAAACCCTAATCCTAACCCTAACACTAACCTTAAACCTAAGCCTCAACCTAACCCTCACACTAACCCTAACCTTAACCCTAACACTCACCGTCAATTTAGTCCTCACCCTAACCATCACCTCAAAACTAACCCACACCTTCACCATAACCCAAACGCTAACCCTGACCCTAACCCTACCCCTAACCCTAACCCTAAACCTGACCCTAATCCTAACACTACCCCTCACCCTCAACTTAACCCTCACCCTAACCCTAATTGTAACCCTAAACCTCATCCGAAACCCCACCCTCATCCTAACACTAACCCTCACGCTAACCCTAAACCTAATTCTAACCCTCACCCTAAACATACCCGGACCCTCACCCTAACCATAACCCTTAGCTCAACCTCACCCTCAGCCTAACACTAAGCCTAACCGAAACCCTAACCCTAACCATCACACTCACCCTCACCCTAACCCTAATCCTACCACTAACCCTAACCCTAACCCTAAACCTCAACCTAACCCTCACCCTAACCCTAAACCTAACACTAACCCTAACCCTAACCCACACCCTAACCCTCTCCCTAAACATAATTCTAACCCTAAACCTCACACTCACCCTAATCCAAATCCTAACCTTGACCCTAAATCTCACCCTAACCCTAACCCTCAACCTTACCCTCACCCTCACCCTCACAATAACCCTAACCCTCACCCTAACCCTAACACTAAACCTCACCCTAACACTAATTCTAACCCTCACCCTCACCCTAGCCCTCACTCTAACCCTAATCCTAACCCTAAACCTCATCCTAACACTCACCCTAACCCTCACCCTAACCCTCACCCTAACCCTAATCCTAAACCTAAACCTCACCCTCAGCCTTACCCTCACCCTCACCCTCACCATAACCCTAAACCTCACCCAAACCTAAACTTAAACTTCACCCTAACACTAACCCTAACCCTCACCCTCAACCTAGCCCTCACCCTAACCCTAATCCTAACCCTTACCCTAACCATAACCCTCACCCTCACCCTCACGGTAACTCTAACCCTAAACCTAACAATAACACTAATCCTAACCCTAAACCTAACCCTAACCCTAATCCTATCCCTAATCCTCAACCTCACTGCAAATGCAACCATGCCCATATCACTAACAATAATCCGAAACCTAAACCTAATCCTAACAATCACCCTCACCATAACCCTAATCCTAAACCGAACCCTCACTCTAACCCTAACCCTAACCCTCACCATAACCCTAACCCTCATCCTAACCCTCAGCCTAACCCTAAACCTCACCCTAACACTAACCCAAATCCTCACCCTCAACCTAGCCCTCACCCTAACCACCATCCTAAAGCTAATCCTCATCCTAATTCTCACCCTAACCCTAATCCTAACCCTCACCCTAATCCTAATTGTAACCCAAACCTTCAACCTAACCCTACCCCTCACCTTCACTGTAACCCTAACCCTAACCCTCACCCTAACGCTAAACTTAACCCGAACCATAATTCTGACCCAAATGCTAACCCTAAGCGGAACACTTACCCTAACCCTCACCCTCACCCTCAGCTTAATGCTAAGCCTAACCCTAACCCTAAGCCTAACACAAGCACTCACCCTAACACTAACCCTAATCCTAATCCTAACCCTAAGCCTAACCCTCACCCTCATCCTAATCCTCACCCTAACCCTAACACTAACACTAACCCTAACCCTAAACCTAACACTAACACTAACCCTCACCCTAACCCTCACCCTAACCCTAACACTAACACTAACCCTAAACCTAACCCTCAACCTAAACCTCACTCTCACCCTCACCCTCAGCTTAACCCAAAGCCAAAGCCTAACGCTAAGCCTAACCCTCACCCTCACACTTTCCCTCAACATAACCCTAACTGTAACACTAACCCTAACCCTAACACTCACACTAAACCTAACCCTAACCCTAACTCTAACCCTAAACCTCACCCTGACCCTAACCCTAACCCTAACTCTAGACCTCATCCTAACCCTAACCCTAACCCTCAACATCACCCTCACCCTTACCCTTACCTTAACCTTAACCCTAACACTAGCCCTAAGAATAACCCTAACCCTAAACCTAACCCTAAACCTCACCCTCACCGTAACTATAACCCTAACACAAACCCACACACTAACCCAAACTCTGACACTAAACCTAACGCTAAACGTCACCCTAACCCTAAAATTAACCCTAACCCTAACCCTAGCACATACCCTAACCCTAATCTTAACCCTAACCCTCACTCTAACCCTCACTCTAAACATAAACCATACCCTAACCCTAAATCTAACCCTCAACTTCACCCTCAGCCTCAGCCTAACACTAACCCTAACCCTAACCCTCACACTCACAGTCACAGTAACCCTAATCCTAACACTAACCCCAAACCTAACCCTAAAACTAATCCTAACCCTAACCCTCACCCTAAACCTCACTCTAAACCTAACCCTAACCCTAAACCTCACCCTCACCCTAACCCTAATCCTAACCCTAACCATAACACTAACCCTCACACTCACCCTCACCTTAAACTTAATCCTAATCACAACCCTAACCCTAACTGTAACCCTAAATATAACCCTAACCATAACACTAACACTTAACCTAATTCTCAACCCTACCCTCACTCTCAGCCTAACCCTAAGCCTGTCCCTAACACTAACCCTAACTCTAACACTAAACCTCACCCTCACCCTAACCCTATCTCTAAACCTAACCCTAAACCTCACCCTGACCCTAACCCTATCCCTCACCTGCAACCTCAGCCTCACTGTAACTCTAACCCTAACCCTAACAATAACACTAACCCTAAACCTAACGATCACCCTAAAGCTAATCCTCACCCCCACCCTCACCCTCAGCCTAACCCTAAGCCTAAGCCTAACCCTAACACTAACCCTCACCCTCACTCTCACCCTAAACCTAATCCTAACCCTAACCCTATCCCTAAACCTCAACCTAACCCTCACCCTCACCCTAATCCTAACACTAAACCTAACCCTAACCTTCACCCTAACCCTCCCCCAAACCTGAACTCAAAACCTAAACCTCACCAGCACCCTTACACTAACCCTAACCCTAACCCTAAACCTCACCATAAACCTCACCCTAACGTCACCCTCACCCTCACTCTCAATGTGAACGTAACTCTAACCCTAAGCCTAACAATAACAGTAACCCTAACCCTAACAATAACCATAATCCTCACCCTGTGCCTCATCCTCACCGCAAACTTAACACTAACCATAACACTAAATATAACCCTAAACCTAAGCCTAAGCCTAAGCCTAAGCCTAAGCCTAACCCTAAACCTCACCCTAACCTAACCCTAACCCTAAAACTAACTCTAACCCTAACACAAAACCTAAACCTAGCCCTAACCCTAACCCTAAACCTCATCCTAACCCTCACCCTAAACCTAACCCTAATCCTCACAGTCAGCCTAACCCTAACCCTCACCCTCACTCTCGTCCTAAGACTAAGCCTAAGCCTAAGCCTAAACCGAACTCTAAACCTCATCCTAACCCTCACCTTATACCTAACCCTAACACTAACCCTAACTCTAACCCTAAACCTCACCATCACCCTAACCCTAACTCTAACCCTAAACCTAAAACTAAACCTCACCCTAAACCTAAACCTAACCCTCACCCTCAACCTCACCTTAAACCCAACCCTAACCCTAACAATAACCCTAACAATAAACCTAACCCTCACCCTAACCATAACCATCAACATAACCCTAATCCTCAATCTAACCCTCACCCTCACCCTAACCCTAACCCTAACTTTCACCCTAACACTAACGCTAAACGTAACCCTTACCCTCAACTTAACCCTCAGCCTAACCCTAAGCTTAAACCTAACCCTAACCCTTACACTCATCCTCATCATAACACTAATCCTAAACCTAAGCATAACCCTAACCCTAAACCTCAACCTAACCCTCCCCCTAATCCTAACCCTAAAACTAACCCTAGCCCTAACCCTCAACCTAACCCTCCCCCTAACCCTAACTCTAACTCTAAACCTCACCCTCATCCTAACCCACACCCTAACCCTAAACCTCACCCTAACCCTCACCTTCACCGTAACCCTAAACCTAACCCAAACCCTCACCCTACCCCTAACCCTAACCCGAACCCTAAACTTCACCCTAACCCTAAACCTAAACCTCACCCTCAACCTCACCCTAACCGTAAACTTAAGCTTAACCATAACACGAACAATAACCCTAACCCCACCCCGAATCCTAACCCTCACCCTCACCCTAAACTTAACCCTCAACCAAACCCTCACCTTCACCCTAACACTTACCCTCATCCTAACACTAACACTAACCCAAACCCTTACCCTAACCCTAAATCTCAACCGAACCCTCACCCTCACCCTATCCCTAACACTAACCCTAAACCTAACCCTAACCCTAACACTCCACCTACCGCTATATCTAACCCTCAACCTCACCCTCACCTCACCCTAACTCTAACACTAACACTAACCCTAACTCTAACCCTAAACCTCACCCTAAACCTAACACTCACTCTAACCCTAACCTGAAACCTAAACCTAAACCTACCCTAACCCTAAACCCTCACCCTCAACCTCTACATAACCCTAACCATAAAAATAACCCTAACCCTAACCCTCATCCTAACCATAACCTTCACCCTAACCCTAACCCTCACCCTAACAATTACCCTCACCCTAACACTAACCCCAACCATAACACTAACCCTCACACTAACCCTAACCATCACTCTAACCCTAAACCAAACCCTAACCCTAACTCTCACCCTCACCCTAGCCCTCATCCTAACCCTAACCCTCTTCCTCACCCTTAACCTCACACTAATCCTAACACTAATCCTGAATCTAACCCTCACCCTCACCTTAATCCTAACCCTCACTTGTACCTTAACCCTCACCCTCAGCCTAACCCTCACCTTTACCCTTACGGTCACCCTCACCCTAACCCTCACCATAGCATAAATCCTCATCCTAGCCCTCACCCTAACGGCAACCCCAACCATCACCCTAACCCTAACCCTCACCCTCACCCTCAGCCTAAGCCTAACGCTAAGCCTAAGCCTAAGCCTAAGCCTAAGCCTAACCATCACCCTCACCCTAGCCCTCACCCTAACCATAATACTAACACTAACACTCATCCTAACCCTTAACCTAACCATAACCCTAACCATCATACTAAACCTAATCCTTATCCCCACCCATACCCTCAGCCTAACCCTAAGCCTAAGCCAAACCCTAACACTAACCCTCACATTCACCCTCACCATCAACGTAATCCTAAACCTAACCCTAACCCTAATATTAAAACTCAACCTAACCCTCACCCTAACCCTAACACTAACCCTAACCCTAACACTCAACCTAACCCTCCCCCTAACCTTAATTCTAACCCTAAACCTCACCCTCACCCTAACCATAATCCTAACCCTAAACCTCATCCTAACCCTGATCCTAACCCTCACCCTCACCCTCACCCTTACTGTAACTCTAAACCTAACCTTAGCTATAACACTAACCCTGAACACTAACACTAACCCTGAAACTCACCCTAACTCTAACCTAACACCAACCCTCACCCTAATCCTAATCCTAATCCTCAGCCTCACCTTAACCCTAACCCTAACCCTAACCCTAAACTTCACCCTCACCATAACCCTAACCCTAACCCTAAACCTCACCATAACGCTAACCCTAAATGTCACCCTAACTCTAGTCCTCCCCCTAATCCTAATGCTAACCCTAAACCTCATCCTAACAGTCACCCTAACCCTAAAACACTAACACTAACCCTTACCCTCACCCTCAAGCTCTTCCTAAGCCTCCGCCTCAGCCTAAGACTAACCCTGACCCTCAAACTCAACCTCACCCTAACCCTAACCCTAACACTAACCCTAACCCTAACCCTCACATAACCCTCACTCTAATGCTAACTATAAAGTTTAACCTCACCCTCACCCTAACCCTAAATCTCACCCTGACCATCACCATCTGCCTAACATTAAGCCTAACCCTAACCCCAACCCTAACCCTAACACTAACCCTAACCCTCACTCTACCCCTCACCCTAACCCTAACCCTAACCCTCACCTTCACCCTAGCCCATACACAAACCCTAAGCCTAAGCCTAACCCTCACCCTAATCCTCACTCTAACTCTAACCCCAACACTCAGGCTAACCTTAACCCTCACCCTCACCCTAACTCTAATTCTAATCCTATCCCTAACCCTAACCCACACACTTACCCTTCCTTAACCCTAACCCTAATCTTAACCCTAACAATAACCCTCAACCCCACACTAAACCTCACCCTATCCCCAACTCTAACCCTAACACTAACTCTAACCCTCACCCTATCCCTCACCCTAACCCTAATCCTAAACATCACCCTCAACCTAGCCCATACCCAAATCCTAAGCCTAAGCCTAACCATCTCACTAACCCTCACTCTAACCCTAACCCCAACACTCACCCTAACCGTAAACCTCACCCTCACCCTCGCCCTAACTCTAACCCTAACCCTAACCCTCACACTCACCCTAACCCTAAACCTAACCCTAATCCTAAACCTCACACTAACCCTAACACTAATCCTCAACCAAAACTTCACCCTCACCCTAACCCTAACAATTACCCTCACCCTAAAACTAACACTAAACCTAACACTAACCCTGAAACTAACGCTAAAAAATCACCCTAAACCTAAACCTCACCCTAACCCTAAAGCTAACCCTCACCTTCACCCTAGCCCTCAACCTAACCCTAACACTCATCCTCACCCTAAACCTCACACTAACCCTAACACTAATCCTCAACCTAAACTTCACCCTCACCCTAACCCTAACCCCGACCCTCACCCTAACCATAACCCTCACTTCAATCTCACCCTCAGCCTAAAACTAAGCCTAACCCAAATGCTAACCCTAACCCTCACACTCACCCTCACCCTAACCCTAATCCTAACACTAACCCTAACCCTAACCCTAAAACTCAACCTAACCCTCCCCCTAATCCTAACCCTAACACTAACCCTATCCCTAACCCTCACGCTAAACCTCCCCCTAACCCTAACTCTAACCCTAAACCTCACAATCACCCTAACCCTAATCCTAACCCTCACCTTCACCCTAACCCTCATCCTAACCCTAACCCTCACCGTAACCCTAAGCCTCACCCTTACCATAACCATAACCCTCACCCTAACCCTAACCCTCTCACCCTAACACTAACTCTAACCCTAAATCTCACCCTCACCCTCATCCTAACCCTCACACTCACCCTGACCCTCAGCTTATCCCAAAGCCATAGACTAACGCTAACCTTAACCCTCACCCTCACACTAGCCCTCACCATAACCCTAACTGTAACAGTAACCCTAACCCTAACACTCACACTAACCCTAACCCTAACCCTACCTCTAACCCTAAACCTCACCCTGACCCTAACCCTAACCCTAACCATAACTCTAAATCTCATCCTAACCCTAACCCTAACCCTCAACATCACCCTCAACCTCACCCTTACCTTAACCTTAACCCTAACCCTAACCCTAAAAATAACCCTAACCCTAAAAATAACCCTAAACCTCACCCTCACCCTAACTCTAACCCTAACCCAAACCCTCACCCTAACCCTAACTCTGACACTAAAATTAATGCTAAACGTCACCCTAACCCTAACCCTCACCTAACCCTAAGCCTCACCCTTACCATAACCATAACCCTCACCCTAACCCTAACCCTCTCACCCTAACACTAACTCTAACCCTAAATCTCACCCTCACCCTCACCCTAACCCTCACACTCACCCTGACCCTCAGCTTAACCCAAAGCCATAGACTAACGCTAACCTTAACCCTCACCCTCACACTAGCCCTCACCATAACCCTAACTGTAACAGTAACCCTAACCCTAACACTCACACTAACCCTAACCCTAACCCTACCTCTAACCCTAAACCTCACCCTGACCCTAACCCTAACCCTAACCATAACTCTAAATCTCATCCTAACCCTAACCCTAACCCTCAACATCACCCTCAACCTCACCCTTACCTTAACCTTAACCCTAACCCTAACCCTAAAAATAACCCTAACCCTAAAAATAACCCTAAACCTCACCCTCACCCTAACTCTAACCCTAACCCAAACCCTCACCCTAACCCTAACTCTGACAGTAAAATTAACGCTAAACGTCACCCTAACCCTAACCCTAACCCTAACCCTCATGCTAGCACATACCCTAAACCTAATCTTAACATTAACCCTAACTCTAACGCTCACACTCACCGTATACTTAACCTTAATCCTAATCCTAACCCTAACCCTAACTCTAACCCTAACCCTAACCCTAACCCTAACCCTAATCTTCAACCCCTCCCTCACCCTCAGCCTAACCCTAAGCCTGTCCCTAACACCCTAACCCTATCTCTAAACCTAACCCTAAACCTCACCCTGACCCTAATCCTAACCCTCACCCCCACCCTCAGCCTCAATGTAACTCCAACCCTAACCCTAACAATAACACTAACCCTAACCCTAACGATCACCCTAACCCTAACCCTCACCCCCACCCTCAACCTCAGCCTAACCCTCAGCCTAAGGCTAACCCTAACACTAACCCTCACCCTCATTCTCACCCTAACCCTAATCCTAACGCTAACCCTATCCCTAAACCTCAACCTAACCCTCAGCCTTACCCTAATGCTAACACTAAATCTAACACTCACCCTCACCCTAACCATCCCCCTAACCCGAACTGTAACCCTAAACCTCAACAGCACCCTAACACTAACCCTAACCCTAACCCTAAACCTCACCGTAAAACTCACCCTAATCCTCATCCTCACCCTCACTCTCACCATGCCCATAACTATAACCCTAACCCTAACAATAATAGTAACCCTAACCCTAACCCTAACAATAACCATAAACTTCACCCTGTGCCTCACACTCACCGCAAATGTAACACTAACCATAACACCAACAATAACCCTAAACATAACCCTAAGCCTAAGCCTAAGCCTAAGCCTAACCCTAACCCTCACCCTAACCCTAACCCTAACCCTAACCCTAACACTATTCCTAAATCTAACCCTAACCCTAAACCTCATCCTAGCACTCATCCTAAACCTAACCCTAACCCTAACCCTCACTCTCGGCCTAAGCCTAAGCCTAAGCTTAAGCCTAACCCGAACTCTAAACCTCAACCTAACCCTCACCTTAACCCTAACCCTAACACTAACTCTAACCCTAAACCTCACCATCACCCTAAACCTAACTCTAACCCTAACCCTAAAACTAAACCTCACCCTAATCCTAAACCTAAGCCTCACCCTCAACCTCTCCGTAACCCTAACCCTAACCCTAACAATAACCCTAACACTAAACCTAACCCTCACCCTAAACATAACCCTACACATAACCCTAACCCTCAATCTAACCCTCACCCTCACCCTAACCCTAACCCTAACCCTCACCCTCACCCTAACCCTAAACGTAACCCTGACCCTCACCGTAACACTCACCCTAACCCTATCCCTAATCCTAACCCTAACCCTAATTCTAAACCTAAACCTAACCCTAACCCTAACCATCACCCTAAACCTATTCCTCATCCCCACCCTCACCCTGAGCCTAAACCTAAGCCTAAACCTAACCCTAACCCTAACCCCCACATTTACCCTCACCCTAACCGGAACACTAACACTAACCCTAACTCTAAACCTAAACCTCACCCTCACCCTATCCCTAAATCTAACCCTAAACTGAAACCTAAAACTCATCCTAACCCTAACCCTCACCCTCACTCTCAACATAACCCTAACCCTAACCCTAACAATAACCCTAACCCTAACACTAACCCTCATCCTAACCATAGCCTTCACCCTAACCCTAACCCTCACTCTAATACTTACCCTCACCCTAACACTAACCCTAACCATTACTCTAAACCTTACACTAACGCTAACCATCACCCGGACCCTAAACCTCACCCTAACCCTAACTCTCACCCTCAACCTATCCCTCAACCTAACCCTAACCCTCATCCTCACCCTTAACCTCACACTAACGATAACACTAATCCTGAATCTAACCCTCAACCTCACCCTAACCCTAAGCCTCACCTTACCATAACCCTCACCCTCAGCCTAACCCTCACCTTTACCCTCAGCCTCAGCCTAAACCTAAGCCTAAGCCTAACCATAACCATAACCCTCACCCTCACCCTAGCCCTCACGCTAACCCTAATCCTAACCCTAACACTCATCCTAACCCTTAACATACCATAACCCTAACCATCATTCTAAACCTAATCCTCATCCCCACCCATACCCTCAGCCTAACTGTAAGCCTAAGCCAAACCCTAACCCTAACCCTCACACTCACCCTACCGTCAACCTAATCCTAAACCTAATCCTAACCCTAACATTAAACCACAACCTACCCCTCACCCTAACCCTAACACTAACCCTAACACTAAAACTCAACCTAAACCTCCCCCTAACCCTAACTCTAACCCTAAACCTCACCCTCACCATAACCATAATCCTAAAACTAAACCTCACCCTAACCCTGATCCTAACACTCACCCTCACCCTCACCCTTACTGTAACTCTAAACCTAACCTTAACTATAACACTAACCCTAAACCTAACCCAAACCCCGAACTTCACCGTAACTCTAACCCTAACACAAACCCTCACCCTATTCCTAATTCTAACCCTCAGCCTCACCTTAACCCTAACCATAACCCTAACCCTAACCCTAAACCTCACTCTCAACATAACACTAACCCTAACCCTAAACATCACTCTAACGCTAACCCTAACACTCACGCTAACTCTAGCCCTCCCCCTAACCCTAATTCTATACATCATCCTAACACTCACCCTAACTCTAAAACCCTAACACTAACACTCACCCTCAGCCTCACACTCCACCTAAGCCTCCGCCTCAGCCTAAGGCTAACCCTGACCCTCACACTCACCCTCACCCTAACCCTAACCATAACACTAACCCTAACCCTAACCTTCACACTAACCCTCCCCCTAACCCTAACTCTAAACCTAAACCTCACACTCACCCTAACCCTAATCCTAAACCTGACCCTAAATCTCACCCTAACCCTAACCCTAACCCTCACCCTTACCCTCACCCTCACCCTCACCGTAACTCTAACCCTAACCCTAACAATAACACTAATCCTAACTCGAAACCTAAAACTAACCCTAATCCTATCCATAACCATCACCCTCAGCCTCACCATCACTGCAAAAGTCACCAGAAACATAACACTAACAATAATCCTAACCCTAACCCTAATCCTAACAATCACCCTCACCCTAAACCTAATCCTAACCCTAACCCTCACTCTAACCCTAATCCTAACCTCACCATAACCCTAACCCTCATCCTAACCCGCACCCTAACAATAAACCTAACCCTCACCCTCACCCTACCCTTCACCCTAACCCTAATCCTAACCCTATCCCTCACTCTATCCCTAACCCTAAACCTCACCATAAACCTCACACTCACCCTAACCCTCATCCTCACCCTAACCCTCACCCTAACCCTAACCCTCACCCTCACCATAACCCTAAACCTCATCCTAACCCTCACCCTAACCCTAACTCTAAACCTAAACCCTACCCTAACAATAACCCTAACCCTCACCCTCACCCTAGCCCTTCCCCTCACCCTAGCCCTCACCCTAAACCTAATCCTAACCCTAATCCTCATCCTAACACTCACCCTAACCCTAACCCTAACTTTCACCCTAACCCTAATCCTAACCCTAACCCTCAAACTAACCCTATCCCTCACCCTCACTGTAACCCGAACCCTAAACCTCATCCAACCCTAAACTAAACACAAACCCTAACTGTCACCCTAACGCTAACCCTAACCCAAACCCTAACCCTAAACCTCAACCTTAACCTCACCCTCAGCTTAACCATTAGACTAACCCTAACCCTAAGCCTAACCCAAACACTCACCCTCATACTAACCCTAATCCTAATCCTAACCCAAACCCTAACCCTCACCCTCATCCTAACCCTCACCCTAACCCTAACACTAACTCTCACCCTAACCATCACCCTAACCCTAAATCTAACCCTAAACCTCAACCTCACCCTAAACCTAACCTAACCCTAAACCGAAACCTCACACTAACCTTAACCCCTACCCTCACCCTCACCGTCAGCCTAACCCTAACCCTAAACCAAACCCTCACCATAACCCTAACCCTAACCCTAACCCTAAACCTCACAATAACCCTAACCTTAATCCTCACCCTCAGCCTCACTCTCACTGTAAACTTAACCCTAACCATAACACTAACAATAACCCTAACCCTAACCCTAATCTAACCCTCACCTTCACCTTCACCCTCAACATAACCCTAACCTTAACCCTAACAATAAACCTAAACCTATCCCTAACCCTCATCCTAACCATAACCTTCACCCTAAACCTAACCCTCACCCTAACACTTACCCTCACCCTAACAATAACCCTAACCATAACCCCAACCCTAACCATCACCCTACCCCTAAAACTCACCCTAACACTAACTCTCACCCTCAACCTAGCCCTCAACCTAACCCTAAACCTGATTCCCACCCTGAACCTCACACTAACCCTAACACTAATACTGAATCTAACCCTCACCCTCACCCTAACCCTAACTCTCACCCTTACCGTAACCCTCACCCTCAGCCTAACCTTCACCTTTACCCTTATGGTCACCCTCACCCTAATCCTCACCATAACCTAAATCCTCATCCTAACCCTCACCGTAAAGGCAAACCCAACCATCACTCTAACCCTAACCCTCACATTACCCTCAGCCTCAGCCTAACCCTAAGCCTAAGCCTAGCACTAACCCTAAACCTAAACCTCAACCTAACCCTCCCCCTAACCATAACTCTAACCCTAATCCTCACCCTAACAATAATCCTAACTCTAAACCTCACCCTAACCCTGATCCTAACCCTCACGCTCACCCTCACCTCATTGTAACTCTAATCCTAACCTTAACTATAACACTAACCCTAAACCTAACCCAAACCCTGTCCCTCACTCTAACTCTAACCCTAATCCTTACCCTCAGGCTCACCTTAACCTTTACCCTAACCCTAACCCTAAATCTCACCCTAACGCTAACCCTAACCCTCACCCTAACTCTAGCCCTCACCCTAACCCTAATGCTAACCCTAAACCTCATCCTAACACTCACCCTGAACCTAAAACCCTAACCCTAACCCTCACGATCTGCTTAAGCCTCCGCCTCAGTCTAAGACTAACCCTGACCCTCACACTCACCCTCATCCCAACCCTAACAGTAACACTAACCCTAACCCTAACCCTCACACTAACCCTTACCCTAACGCTAACTCTATCCCTAAACCTCACCCTCACCGTAACCCTAACCCTCACCCACACCTTCCCCATCCGCCTAACATCAAGCCTAACCCTAACCCTAACCCTAACACTAACCCTACCCCTTAACCTACCCCTCACCCAAACCCTAACCCTCAACCTCACCCTAGCCCATAACCAAACCATAAGCCTAAGCCTAACACTCACCCTAACCCTCACTCTAACCCAAACCCCAACACTCACCCTAACCATAACACTCACCCTTACCCTCACCCTAACTCTAAACCTAACCCTAACCCTAACCCTAACCGTAACCCTAACCCTAACCCTCACACTTCCCCTCACCTTAACCCTAACCCTAATCCAAACTAACACTAACCCTCAACGCCACACTAAAACTCACCCTATCACTAATCCTAACCCTAACACTAACCATTACCTTCACCGTACCCCTCACACTAACCCTAACACTAACCCTCCCCCTCAACCTAGCCCATACCCAAACCCTAAGCCTAAGCCTAAACCTCAACCTAACCCTCATTCTAACCCTAACCACAACACTCACCCTACCCGTAACCCTCACCCTCACCCTCACCCTAATTCTAAACCTAAACCTAACCTTAACCCTAACCCTCACACTCACCCTCACCTTAACCCTAACCCTAATCCTAACCCTAACACTAACCCTCACACCCACACTAAACCTCACCCTAACTCTAACCCTAACATTAACCCTAACCCTAACCTTAAACCTCAGCCTCACCCTAACCCTAACTCTAACCCTAAACCTCACCCTCACCCTACGCCTAACCCTAACGCTAATCCTAAACCTCTCCCTAAACCTAAACCTTACCCTAACAGTTACCCTCACCCTAACATGTACACTAACCTTAATACTAACCATCACACTAACGCTAACAATCACCCTAAACCTAAACCTCACCCTAACCCAAACCCTAACCCTCAACTTCACCCTAGCCCTCACCCTAAACCTAACACGCATCCTCACCCTAAACCTCACACTAACCCTAACACTAATCCTCAATCTAACCCTCACCCTCACCCTAACCCTAACCAGAACCCTCACCCTAACAATAACTTTCACCTCAGCCTAACCCTCACCTTTACTCTGTCACCCTCATCCTAACCCTCACCCCAAAGCTAACCCTCATTCTAACCCTCACACTAACCGTAACCCTAACCATCACCCTAACCCTAACCCTCACCCTCGACTTCAGCCTCAGCCTAACCCTAAACCTAAGCCTAACCCTAACCCTCATCCTAACTCTCAACCTAACCATTAACGGAAACATCACTCTAAACCTAATCCTCATCCCCAACATCACCCTCAGCCCAACTCTATTCCTAAACCTAACCCTAACCCAAAACCTAAACCTCAACCTAACCCTCACCCTAAACCTAATCCTAACCCTCACCCTCACTTTAGTACTCAACATAACCCTCACCTCAAACCTAACACACACCCTCAATGTAAACCGAAACTTAACCCTCCCCCTAACCCTCCCCATAAACCTAAACCTCACACTAACCCTAACACTAAAACTCACCCTCACCCTAGCCCTCACCCTAACCCTAATTGTAACCCTAAACCTCATTCTAACCCAAACCCTAACCCTAACCTTAAACCTCACCCTAATCCTAAACCTAATTGTAACCCTCAAACTAATGCTAACCCTGACACTCACTGTAATCCTAACCCTAAACCTCAAACTAACATCAACCCTCACACTCACCCTCGCCCTCAGCCTAAACCTAAGCCAAACCCTAATCATAACCCTAACCCTCATACTCAACCTCACCCTAACCCTAATCCTAACCCTGACACTAAACCTCACCCTAACCCTAACCCTAACCCTCATGCTTACCCTCACCCTCACCTTCCCCGGAACTCTAACCCTAACCCTAACAATAACACTAATCCTAACTCGAAACCTAAACCTAACACTAATCCTATCCCTAACCCTCACCCTCAGCCTCACCATCACTGCCAAGGTTACCAGAACCATAACACTAACAATAATCCTAACCATAACCCTAATCCTAACCCTCACCCTCACCCTAACCCTCATCCTCAACCTAACTCTCACCCTAACCCTAAACCTCTCCCTCACCATAACCCTAACCCTCATCATAACCCTCACCCTAACCCTAACCTTAACCCTTAACCTCTCCCTAACAATAACCCTAATCTTCACCTTCAACCTAGCCATCACCCTAACCCTAATCCTAAACCTAATCCTCATCCTAACACTCCCCCTAATCCTTAACCGAAAACCTAATTCAAAATCATCACCCTAACCCTAAAATTAACCCGAATACCAAATGTCACCCAAATGCTAACCCTAACCTGAAACCTAAACCTAACCCTCACCCTCACCCTCAGCTTAATGCTAAGCCTAATCCTAACCCTAAACCTAACCCAAGCACTCACCCTAACACTACCCCTAATCATAATCCTAACCCTAACCCTAACCCTCACCCTCATCCTAACCCTCACCCTAACCCTATCCCTAACACTAACCCTTACCCTAACCCTCACCCTAACCCTAACACTAACACTGACCCTAACCCTAAACCTCACCCTAACCCTAACCCTAACCCTCAAGCTCACCCTAACCCTAACCCTAACACGAACCCTCACACTCACCCTCAACTTAATCCTAATCCTAAGCCTAACCCTAATCCTCACCTTCACACTAACCCTCACCCTAACCCTACCCCTAACACCAACACCAGCCCTAACCCTAACCCTAACTCTCACCCTAACCCTAAGCCTAACCCTACCCCTAACCATAACCCTCACACTCACCTTCAATCTAAACCTGAACCTAACCCAAACCCTCACCTTTACCCTTACTGTCACCCTCACCCTAACCCTACCCCTAACACTATCACTAACCCTAACCCAATCCTCACTGTAACCATAAACCTAAACCTCACCCTAACCGTAACCTTAAACCTCACACTCACGCTGGGTCTAAGCCTAAGCCTAAACTAAGCTTAAGCCTATCCCTAACCCTCACACTGACCCTCACCCTAACCCTAACACTATCACTAACGCTAACTCTAACTCTAAACTTAACCCTCACCCTAAACCTAACTCTAACCCTAACACTAAACATAAACCACACCCTGACCCAAACCCTAACTCTCACCCTCACCATAAATGTAACACTAACCCTGACCTAATAATAACCCTATCCCTAACCCTAACCCTCATTCTAACCATAACCCTCACCCTACACCTAACCCTCAAACTAACATTTACCCTCACCCTAACACTAACCCTAACCCTAACACTAACACTCACACTAACCCTAACCATCACCCTAACATTAAACCTCACCCTAAGCCTAACCCTAACCCTCACCCTCAACCTACCCTCACCCTAACCGTAACCCTCATCCTCACTCTAAACATCACACTAACCCTAAACTTAATAATCAATCTTAACCTCACCCTCACCCTAACCCTAACCCTCACCCTAATCCTAGACCTTACCTTAATCCTCACTCTCAGCCTAACCCTCAGCTTTACCCTTACCATCACCCTCACCCAAATCCCTCACCCTAACCATAACCCTCATCCTAAACTTCACCCTGACCATAATCCTAAGCATCACCCTAACACTAACCCTGACCCTCAACCTCACCATCAGCCTAACCCTAAAGCCTGAGCCTAACGCTAACACTAACCCTCACCCTCACCCTAGCCCTCACCCTCACCCTAAACCTAACCCTAATCCTCACCCTAACCCTCAACTTGACCCTTAATGTCACCATCACCCTAACCCTAATCCTCATCCTAACCCTCACCCTAACCATGAGACTAACCATCATGCTAACCCTAACCCTCAACCTCACCCTCAGCCTCAGCCTAACACTAAGCCTATGCCTAACTCTACCCTAATCCTCACCCTCACCCTAGCCCTCACCCTAACCGTAATCCTAACCCTGACTCTCATCCTAACCCTAAGCCTAACCGTAAAAATAACCCTAAACCCTACCCTAACCCTCATTCTAACCATAACACTCACCCTAACCCTAAACCTCACCCTAACACTTACCCTCACCCTAACACTAACACTAACCCCAACACTAACGCTAACAATCACCCTAACATTGACACTCACCCTAACCCTAAACCTAACCCTCATCCTCACCCTAGACCTCAACCTAATCCTAAACCTCATCCTCACTCTAAACCTCACACTAACCCCAAAAACGAATCCTCAATCTAAACCACACCCTAACCCTAACCCTAAACCTCACCCTAACCCTAACCCTCACCCTTACTATAATCCTCATTCTCAGCCTAACCCTCACCTTTACCCTTACTGTCACCCTCACCCTAACCCTCACACTAACCCTAACCCTCACCCTGATCATAACCCTAAGCATCACCCTTATCCTAACCCTCACCCACAACCTAACCCTAACACTCACTCTCACACTAACGCTCACATTAACACTAACTCTAACCCTAAACCTCACCCTCACCTTAACCCTAAACCTCAACCTCAAACTCACCCTCAGCCTAACCCTAAACCTAACCCTAACCCTCACCCTAACCCTCACACTCACCCTCACAATAACCCTAAACCTAATCCTAAACATAACCCTAACCCTCACCCTAACCTTAACACTAACAATAACATTAACCCTAACACTAATCCTAACCCTAACCCTCACCCTAACACTAACTCTAAAATTGAACCTCACCCTCAACCTAAGCCTAACCCTAAACCTCACCCTACCCCTAACCCTAAATCTAACTCTAATGCTAACCCTAAACCTCACACTAACCCTAACCCTAACCCTCACCCTCACCCTCACCCTCAACGTAACCCTAAACCTAAAATTAAAAATAACCCTAACACGAACCCTAACCCTCAACCTAACTGTAACCCTCACCCTAACCCTAACCATCACCCTAACACTAACCGTAACCCTAACACTAACCCTCACTGTAACCCTAACACTCACACTCATCCTCACCCTAAACCTCACCCTAAACCTAACCCTAACCCTAACCATCAACCTCACCCTAGCCCTCACCCTAACCCTAATTCTAACTCTTACCCTCACCTAACCCTCAGCCCTTATCCTCACCCTAAACCTCACACTAACCCTAACCCTAATCCTCAATCTAACCCTCCCCCTCCCCCTAACCCCTAACCGTCACACTTACCCTAACCCTCACACTAACCCTCACACTTATCTTAACCCTCACCTACAGCCTAACCCTCAACTTTACCCTTACCTTCACCCTCACCTTAACACTAAAACCTCATCCTAACCTTCAAGCTAACCATAACACTAACCATCACCCTAACCCTAACCCTCACCTTCAGTCTCACCCTCACCCTAACCCTAATCCTAACCATAACCCTAATCCTAACCCTAAACCTCACCCTCAGCCTCATGCTCACTCCAAATGTAACCTTAACCATAACACTAACAATAAACCTAACCCTAACCCCAATCCTAACCCTCAACCTCACCCTAACCCTAATCCTAAACCTAACCCTCACCCTAACCCTAACGCTCCCCCTCACTGTAACCCTAACCCTCATCCTAACCCTCACACTAACCCTAATCCTCACCCTCAGTGTAACACTAACCCTTACCCCCAACATCACCCTCAGCCTAAGCCTAAGCCTAAGCCTAACCCGAACCCTAACCCTCACACACAACCTCACCCTAACCCTAATCCTAACCCTAACCCTATCCCTAAAAATCAACCTAACCCTAACCCTCAACCTAACCTTCCCAATAACCCAAACTCTACACCTAATCCTCACTCTCAACCTAACCCTAACCCTAAACCTTACAATAAATCTCACCGTAACCCTAACCCGCACCATCACCCTCACCCTCACCAAACTCTAACCCTAACCCTAACAATAACACTAACCATAACCCTAACCCTAACCATAAACTTCACCCTCAGCCTCACTCTCACTGCAAACTTAAACCTAACCATAACATTAACATTAACCCTTAACCTAACCCTAACCCTAACACTAACAATCACCCTAAACCAAATCCTCAACCCCAGCCTCACCCTCAGCTTAACCCTAAGCCTAAGCCTAACCATAACCCTCACATTCACCCTCACCCTAACCCTAATCCTAACCCTAACCCTATCCCTAAACCACAACCTAACCCTCACCCTCACCCTAATACTAACACTAAACCTAACCCTAACCCTCACCCTAACCCTCCCCCTCCCCCTAACTCTAACCCTAAACCTCACCAGTACCCTAAACCTAACCCTAACCCTAACCCTAAACCTCACCCTAAACCTCACCCTCACTCTCACCATGACCTTAACTCTAACCCAAACCCTAATTAAAATACTAACCCTAAACCAAACACTAACACTAAACATAACCCTCACCCTGAGTCTCACCCTCGCCGCAAACTTAACACTAACCATAACACTAACAATAACCCTAACCCTAACCCTAAGCCAAACCCTAACCCTTACCCTAACCCTAACCCTCACCCTAACCCTAACCCTAACCCTAATCCTAACCCTAAAACTAACACTAACCCTAAACCTAACCCTAAACCTCATCCTAAACCTCACCCTAAACATAACTCTAACCCTCACCCTAAAGCTAACCCTAACCTTCACTCTAACCCACACCCTAAACCTCACACTAACCCTAACCCTAACACTAACCCTAACTCTAACCTTAAACCTCTCCATCACCCTAAACCTAACTCTAACCCTAACCCTAAACCTAAACCTCACCCTAACCCTAACCTAACCCTCAGCTTTACCCTCAGCTTAACTGTTACCCAAACCCTAAAATAACCCTAACCCAAACCCTAACCCTAACCCTCACCCTCACCGTAAGCCTAACCCTAACCCAAGCCCTCACCCTAAACCTAACCTTAAACCTAACCCGAAACCTCACCATAACCCTAACCCTAAACCTCACCCTGAGCCTCACCCTCACCTTAAATTTAACCTTAATCATAACACTAACAATAACCCTAACCCTAAACCTAATCCTAACACTCACACTCACCCTAACACTAACCCCAACCATAACCCTCACCCTAACCCTAAACCTAACCCTAATCCTAAACCTCGCCATAATTCTAACCCTAACCCTAACCCTCACACTTGCCCTCATGCTAACCCTAATCCTAACACTAAACCTCATCCTAAACCTCACCTTAATCCTAACCCTAACCCAATCCCTCACCCTAACCCTTACCATCAACCTCACACTCAGCCTAACCCTAACACTAACCCTCACACTCTACCTCCCCCTAACCCTAATCCTAACACTAAACCTAACCCTAACGCTAACACTTACAGTCACCCTAACGCTCACCCTAAGCCTAACTCTAAACCTAAACCTCACCCTCACCCTAACCCTAACTCTAACCCTAACCCTAAACCTAAGCCTCACCCTAATCCTAACCCTTACCCTCACCCTCACCTTCACCATAACCTTAACGCTAACCCTAACCCTAACAATAACCCTAAACCTAAAACTAACCCTAACCATAACCATAACCCTCACCCTAAATCTTCCCTTAACCTTAACTCAAACCCGAAACCTCACCATCACTCTAATCCTAAACCTCACCCTCACCCTCACGCTCACCATATCTCTAACCCAAACCCTAAAAATAAACCTAACCCTAACACTAACCCTAACCCTCATTCTTACTGTAACCCTAAACCTAACCCAAGCCCTCACCCTAACCCTAACCCTAACCCTCACCCTCACCCTAACCCTAAACCTCAACCTCACCGTAACCCTAACCCTAACACTCACCCTAACCCTAAACCTAACCCTAATACTAAACCTTGCCATAATGCCAACCCAAACCCTCAACCTCACCCTTGCCCTCATCCTAACCCTAATCTTAACCCTAAACCTCATCCTAACCCTCACCCTAACCCTAAACCTCATCATAACCCTTACCCTAACCATAACCCTAACCATCATGCTAACCCTAATCCTCAACCTCACCCTCAGTCTCAGCCTAACCCTAAACCTAACCCTAACCCTAACCCTAAAAATAACACTAAACCTAACCCTAACCCTCATTCTAACCATAAACCTCACCCTATCCCTAACCCCCACGGTAACCCTAACCCTCACCCTTACTGTAATCCTCACTCTCAGCCTAACCCTCACCTTTAACCTTACAGTCACCCTCACTCTAACCCTCATACTAACCCTAACGCTCCTTCTAAACCTCACCCTGACCGTTACCCTAAGCATCACCCTAACCCTGAACCTCACCCAAAACCTAATCCTAACACTAACCCTCACACTAACACTAACTCTAAACCTAAACCTCTCCCAAACCCTAACCCTCACCCTCACCCTAACCCTCAACCTAACACTAAGCCTAACCATAACCCTAACTGTCACACTCACCCTCACCCTCACCCTAAACCTAATCCTAACCATAACCCTAACCCTCAACCTAACATTAACACTAAACCTAACCCGAACCCAAACACTAAACCTAACCCTAACCCTCACCCTAACCCTAACTCTAAAATTAAACCTCACCCTCACCCTAACCCTAACCCTACACCTCACCCTAACCCTAACCCAAAACCTCACCTTTACCCCAGCAATCACCCTAACCCTTATCCTATCCCTAACCCTCATCCTAACCCTCACCCTAACCTTAATCCTAACACTCAACCTAAACCTAACCCTCACCCTCAACCTCATCATCAGCCTAAACCTAAGCCTAACCCTAAACCGAACTCTAACCCACACACTCACCCTCACCCGAACCCTAATCCTAACATTAACCCTAACTCTAACCCTAACACTCACACTAACCCCCACTCTAACCGTAACATAACACTAACCCTAACCCTAAACCTCACACTAACCCTCACCCTAAGCCTAACTCTAACCCTAAACCTCACCCTAAACCTAACCCTAACTCTAACACTAATCCTAAACCTAAAGCTCACCCTAAACCTAACCCTAACCCACACCCTGACCCTCACCCTATATGTAACCCTAAACCTAAAATTAAAAATAACCTTAACACTAAACCTAAACCTCACCCTAACTGTAACCCTCACCCTAACCCTAACCCTCACCCTAACACTTACCCTCACCCTAACACTAACCCTAACCCTAACACTAACCCTCACACTAACCCTAACACCCACCCTAACCCTAAACCTCACCCTAACCCTAACCCTTACCCTAACCCTCACCCTCACCCTAGCCCACAACCTAACCCTAATTCTAACCCTTGTCCTCACCTAACCCTAACCCTCATCCTCATCCTAAACCTCACATTAAACCTAACCCTCATCCTCACCCTAACCCCTAACCCTCACACTTTCCCTAACCCTCACCCTAACCCTAACCCTCACCCTTATCTTAACCCTTACCCACACCTTAACCCTCAACTTTCCCCTTACCATCACCCTCACCCTAAGACTCACCCTATCCCTAAACCTCATTCTAACCTTCAAGCTAACCGTAACCCTAACCATCAACCTAACCGTAACCCTCACCCTCAATCTCACCCTCAGCCTAAACCTCAGCCTAAGCCTAACCCTAACACTAACCCTCACACTCACCCTAGCCCTCACCCTAATCGTAACCCTAAACCTCATCCTAACGGTCACTTTAATTCTAAACCTAACTATCATCAAACACTAATCTGCACCCACACCCTCACCCTCAGCCTAAGCCTAAGCGTAACCCTAACCGTCACACTCACCCTCACCCAAACCTAATCCTAAACCTAACGCTAACCCTAAACCTCTAACTAACTCTCACCCTAACCCTAACCCTAACACTAACCCTATCCCTAACCCTGACCCTAACCCTAACCCTGACCCTAAATCTAACCATAACCCTAACACTAACCCTCACCCTAACCCTAACCCTAACCGTCAACTTCACCCTGAACCCTCAACCTCACCCTAACACTAATCCTAACCCTAAACCTCACCCTCACTTCAAAGGTAACCTTAACCATAACACTAACAATAACCCTAACCCTAAACCTAACCCTAACCCTCAACCTCACACTAACCCTAATCCTAAACCTAACCCTCACCCTAACCCTAAACCTTACCCTCACCATAACACTAACCCTCATCCTAACACTCACCCTAACCCTAATCCTCACCCTCAACATGACACTAACCCTAACCCCCACCCTCAACCTCAGCCTAACCCTAAGCCTAAGCCTAACCCTAACCCTAACCCTCACATTCACAGTCACAGTAACCCTAATCCTAACCCTAACCCTAACCATAAACCTCACCCTCAGCCTCACTCTCACTGCAAACTTAACCCTAACCATAACACTAACAATAACCCAAACCCTAACCCTAACCCTAACCCTAACTCTAACCCTAAACCTAACCCTAACCCTAATCTTCACCCCCACCCTCAGCCTCAGCCTAACCCTAAGCCTAACCCTAACACTAACCCTAACTCTAATCCTAAACCTCACCCTCACCCTAACTCTATCTTTAAACCTAACCCTAAACCTCACCTTAACCCTAACCCTAAACCTCACCCGCACCCTCACCCTCACCGTAACTCTAACCCTAACCCTAACAATAACACTAACCCTAATAATAACCATCACCCTAACCCTAATCATCACTCCCATCCTCACCCTTAGCCTAAGCCTAAGCCTAAGCCTAAGCCTAACCCTAAGCCTCACCCTCACACTGACCCTAACCCTAACCCTAACCCTAACCCTATCCCTGAACCTTAACCTAACCCTCACTCTCACCCTAATGCTAACACTAAACCTAAACCTAAACCTCACCCTAATCTTCACCCCCACCCTCAGCCTCAGCCTAACCCTAAGCCTAACCCTAACACTAACCCTAACTCTAATCCTAAACCTCACCCTCACCCTAACCCTAACCCTAACCCTAACTCTAACCCTAAACCTAACCCTAACCCTAATCTTCACCCCCACCCTCAGTCTCAGCCTAACCCTAAGCCTAACCCTAACACTAACCTTAACTCTAAACCTAAACCTCACCAGCACCCTAACCCTAACCTTAAACCTAAACCTCACCCTAAAACTCACCCTAACCCTCACCCTCACCCTCACTCTCACTGTGACCTTAACTCTAACCCTAACCCTAACAATAACACAAACCTTAAACCTAATCCTAACCATAACCCTCAAATGAGCCTCACCCTCACTGCAAAATTAACACTAACCATAGCACTAACAATAACCCTAACCTTAACCCTAAGCCTAACCCTAAACCTAACCCTCACCTTAACCCTAACCATAAACCTAACCCTAACCCTAACCCTAACCCTGAAAGTAACACTAACCCTAACCAAAACCAAAAACCTCATCCAAACCCTCACCCTAAACCTAAGGCTAACCCTCACCCTAACCCTAACCCTCACCTTGACAATCCGCATAAGCCTAACCCGAACTCTAACCCTCACCCTAACCCTCACCCTAAACCTAACCCTAACACTAACCCTAACTCTAACCCTAAACCTCATGATCAACCTAACCCTAACTCTAACCCTAACCCTATACCTAAACTTCAACCTAAACCTAACCCTAAACCTCAGATTAACCCTCACCCTAACCCTAACCTAACACTAACCCTAACCCTAACCCTCACACTACCCCTCATTCTAAGCCTAACCCTAACCCTAACCCTAACCCTAACCCTCAACCTAACCCTCACCCTCACCCTCAACATAACCCTAAACATAAAATTGAAAATATCCCTAGCAGGAACCCTAACCCTCAACCTATCTGTAACCCTAATCCTAAACCTAACCCTCACCCTAACCCTCCCCTTAACCCTAACTCTAAACCTAAACCTCACCAGCACCCTAACCCTAAACTTAAAACTAAACCTCACCCTAAACCTCACCCTAACCCTTACCCTCACCCTCACTCTCACCGTGACCGTAACTCTAACC
Source organism: Dipodomys merriami (assembly GCF_024711535.1). Taxonomy (NCBI): domain Eukaryota; kingdom Metazoa; phylum Chordata; class Mammalia; order Rodentia; family Heteromyidae; genus Dipodomys; species Dipodomys merriami. The sequence goes on from NW_027206257.1 coordinate 4,063,364, forward strand.
CTAACCCTAACAATAACATTAACCTTAACCCTAAACCTAACCCTAACACTAACCATAACCCTCAACCTGAGCTTCACCCTCACTGCAAAATTAACACTAACCATAACACTAACAATAAACCTAACCTTAACCCTAAGCCTAACCCTAACCCTAAACCTCACCTTAACCCTAACCATAAACCTAAACCTAACACTAACCCTAACCCTAAAAGTAACATTAACCCTAACCATAACCAAAAACCTCATCCAAAACCTCACCCTAACCCTAACCCTAAAACTCACCCTAATCCTAACCCTCACAATCACAATCCGCCTAAGCCTAACACGAACTCTAACCCTTACACTAAGCATCACGCTAAACCTAAACCTAACACTAACCCTAACTCTAACCCTAAACCTCACAATCAACCTAACCCTAACTCTAACCCTAACCCTATACCTAAACCTCAACCTAAACCTAACCCTAACCCTCACACTAACCCTCATCCTAACCCTAACCTAACACTAACCCTAACCCTATGCCTCACACTAACCCTCACGCTAAGCCTAACTCTAACCCTAAACCGCACCCTAACCCTAACCCTAACTCTAACCTAATCCGAACCTTAAACCTCACCCTAACCCTAACCCTAACATTCACTCTCACCCTCACCCTCAACGTAACCCTAAATTTAAAATTAAAAATCATCCTAGCAGGAAAACTAACCCTCAACCTATCTGTAACCCCAACCCTAAACCTAACCCTCACCCTAACACTTACCCTCACCCTAACCCTAACCCTAACTCTAAACCTAATCCTAAACCTAAATCTCTCCCTAACCCTAACCCTAAACCTCACCCTCACCCTCAATCTCACACTCACCCTAACCCTAATCCTAACCCTAACCCTAATCCTAATCATAACCCTCACACTCAGCCTCACCCTCACTCCAAAAATAACCTTAACCATAACACTAACAATAAACCTAACTCTAACCCTAATCCTAACCCTCACCCTCACCCTAACCCTAATCCTAACCCTAACCCTCACACTAAAACTAACCCTCAACCTCACTGTAACCCTAACCCTCATCCAAACCCTCACCCTAACTCTAATCCTCACCGTCACTGTAACACAAACGCTCATTCCCACCCTCACCCTCAGCCTAAGCCTAAGGCTAAGCCTAACCCTAACCCTAACCCACACACTCACCCTCACCCTAACCCTAATCCTAACCCTAACCCTATCCCTAAAAATCAACCTAACCCTAACCCTCACCCTAACCCTCCCACTAACCCTAACTCTAAATCTAATCCTCACTCACAACCTAGTCTAACCCTAAACCTCACCCTAAATCTCACCTAACCCCAACCCTCACCCTCACCCTCACCCTCACCATAACTCTAAACCTAACCCTAACAATAACACTAACCATAACCCTAACCCTAACCATAAACTTCACCCTCAGCCTCACCCTCACTGCAAACTTAAACCTAACACTAACTATAACACTAACATAAACCCTTACCCTAACCCTAACCCTAACCCTAACCCTAACCCTAAATCTAACCCTAACCCTAAACCTAACCCTAATCCTCACGCCCACGCTCAGCCTCATTCTAACCCTAAGCCTAACCCTAACATTAACCCTAACTTTAACCCTAAACCTCACCCTCACCCTAACCCTATCTCTAAACATAACCCTAAACCTCAGCTTAACCCTAACCCTAACCCTACCCGCACCCTCACCCTCACTTTAACTCTAATCCTAACCCTAACAATAACACTAACCCTAACCCTAACCATCACCCTAACCCTAATCCTCACCCCCAGCCTCACTCTCAGCCTAAGCCTAAGCCTAAGCCTAACCCTAACACTCACCCTCACCCTAACCCTAATCCTAACCCTAACCCTCACCCTCACTCTCACAATGACCGTAACTCTAACCCTAACCCTAACAGTAATACTAACCCTTACCCAAACCCTAACACTAACCATAACCCTCACCCTGAGCCTCACCCTCACCGCAAACTTAACACTAACCAAAACACTAACAATAACCCTAACCCTAACCCTATTTCTAAACTTAACCTTAACCCTAACCCAAACCCTCACCCTAACCCTAACCCTAAAACTAACCATAATCGTAACCCTAAAACTAACCCTAACCATAACCATAACCACAAACCTCATCCTAACCCTCACCCTAAACCTAACCCTAACCCTCACCCTAAACCTAACCCTAACCCTCACCCCCACGCTCAGCCTAAGCCTAAGCCTAAGCCTAACCCGAACTCTAACCCTCACCCTAACCCTCACAAACCCTCACCCTAACCCTAACTCTAACACTAACCCTAACTCTAACCCTAAACCTCACCCTCACCCTAACCCTAACTCTAACCCTCACCCTAACCCTAAACCTCACCCTCACTGTAACCCTAACAGTAACCATCACCCTAACCATAAACCTAACCCTAATCCTAAACCTCACCATAATGCTAACCCTAACCCTCACCCTCACACTTGCCCTCATCCTAACCCTAATCCTAACCTTAACCTCATCCTAAACCTCACCCAAATCCTAAACCTATCCCTCACCCTCACCCTCAGACTAACCCTAACCCTAACCCTAACCCTAACCTCACCCTAACCCTAATCCTAACACTAATCCTAACCCTAACCCTAACCCTCACCCTAACCCTCCCCTAACACTAACTATAACCTAAACCTCACCCTCACCCTAAACCTAACTCTAACCCTAACCCTAAACCTAAATCTCAACCTAATCCTAAACCTTAGCCTCCCCCTCCCCCTCACCGTAACCTTAACCCTAACCCTAACCCTAACAATAACCCTAAACCTAACATTAACCCTAACCCTAACCATAACACTCACCCTAACGGTAACCCTCACCCTAACACTTACCCTAACTCTCACCCTCAACGTAACCTTAACCCTAACCCAAACAATAACCCTAAAGCTAACACTAACCCTAACCATAACCATAACCCTCACCCTAACGCTATAACTCACCCTAACACTAACCCTCACCCTAAAACTAACCCTAGTCCTAACACTAACCCTCACAGTAACCCTAATCATCACCTTAAACCTAAACCTCAACCTAACCCTATCCCTAACCCTCACCCTCACCCTAGCCCTCACCCTAACCCTAACCCTCATTATCACCCTAAAACTCACTCTAACCTTAACACTATCCTCAATCTTTTTTTTTTAATTTTATTTTATTTTATTTGAGAACATACTGTACAGAGGGGCTACAATTACATGGGCAGAATAATGCATACATTTCTTACCAAGCATTGCAGCGTCCTCCTTTGTTTACCCTTCACTTCCCTTGCCCGCCTCCCCCCTCCCCCCACCCAATTATACCCCCTCCTCCCACCCAATTATACCCGCCTCCGCCCCCCACACCGACATTGTAAAGCTGGTTTTGACATGACATTTTGTACTTCTCATTGTTGCAACAGGTCCACCTGAATCCTTAAACGACTTGTTTGTCCCCATCTCCTCCACATGATATACTGACATCAAATATAGTGAAAGCGGGGGTTACACTGTGGGGGAGTGACATACAAAGCAACAAAGAAATAATCTTATAAATGCGTTAGAAACACATGCATGAAAGAAAGGAAAACATTAAAATCCTCAATCTTATCCTCACCCTCACCCTAACCCTATCCTTAACCCTCACCCTCACCTTAGCCCTAACCCTAACCCTAACCCTCATTATCACCCTAAAACTCACTCTAACCTTAACACTATCCTCAATCATATCCTCACCCCCACCATAACCCTAACCCTAATCCTCACTCTAACCCTCATCTTGACCCTTACTGTCACCCTCACCTTAAACCTCACCCTAAACCTAACCCTCATCCTAACCCTCACCCTAACCATGACCCTAACCATCATGCTAACCCGAACCCTCAACCTCACCCTCAGCCTCAGCCTAAACCTAAGCCTAAGCCTAACCCTAAACCTAATCCTCACCCTCACCCTAGCCCTCACCCTAAACCTAATCCTAAACCTGACCCTCATCCTAACCCTAACCCTAACCCTAAAAATAACCCTAAACCTAACCCTAACCCTCATTCTAACCATAATACTCACCCTAACCCTAAACCTCACCCTAACACTTACCCTCACCCTAACACTAACCCTAACACTAACACTAACCCTCACACTAACCCTAACGATCACCCAAAACCTAACACTCACCCTAACCCTAATCCTAACCCTCATCCTCACCCTAGCCCTCAACCCAACCCTAACCCTCATCCTCACCCTAAAACTCACACTAACCCCAAAAACGAATCCTCAATCTAACCCACACCCTAACCCTAACCCTAACCCTAACCCTCACCCTAGCCCCAACACTCACCCTTACCGTAATCCTCACTCTCAGCCTAACCCTCAACTTTACCCTTACTGTCACCCTCACCCTAATCCTCACAATAACCCTAACCCTCATCCTAACCCTCACCCTGACCATAACCCTAAGCATCACCCTAATCCTGACCCTCACCCACAACCTAAACCTAACACTCACTCTCACACTAACCCTCACACTAACACTAACTCTAAACCTAAACCTCAACCTCACCCAAACCCTAACACTCACCCTCATCATCACCCTCAGCCTAACCCTAAGACCAACCCTGAACCTCACCCTAACCCTCACACTCACCCTCACAGTAACCCTAATCCTAATCCTAACCATAAACCTAACCCTCACCCTTACCATAACACTAACCCTAACCCTAACCCTCACCCTAACACTAACTCTAAAATTAAACCTTACACTCAACCTAAACCTAAACTTACACCTCACCCTAACCATAAACCTAAACCTCACCCTCACCCTAGCCCTCAGCCTAACCCTAATCCTAACCCTAACCCTCACCCTTACCCTCACCCTAACCCTAATCCTAACACTCACCCTAAACCTAACCCTCACCTTCAACCTCACCCTCAGCCTAATGCTAAGCCTTACTCTAAACCTAAGCCTAACCCACACACTCACCCTCACCCTAACCACAATCTTAACCCTAACCCTAACTCTAACCCTAACCCTCACACTAACCCTCACCCTAAACTTAACCCTAACTCTAACGCTAACCCTCACCCTAACCGTAACCCTAACTCTAACCCTAATCCTAACCCTATACCTCACACTAACCCTAACCCTCACCCTCACCCTCACCCTCAACGTAACCGTTTACCTAAAATTAAAAATAACCCTAACATGAACCCTAACCCTCAACCTAACTGTAACCCTCACCCTAACCCTAACCATCACCCTAACACATACCCCCACCCTAACACTAACAATAACACTAACAATAACCCTCACACTAACCCTAACACTCATCCTAACCCTAAACCTCACCTTAACCCTAAACCTAACCCTAACCCCCAGCCTCACCCTAGCACTCACCCTAACCCTAATTCTACCTCTTATCCTCACCTAACCTTAAATCCTTATCCTCAACCTAAACCTCACACTAACCCTAAACCTATTCCTCAATCTAACCCTCACCCTCACCCTAACCCCTAACACTCACACTTACCCAAACCCTCACCCTAACCCTAACCCTGACCCTTTTCTTAACCCTCACCCACAGCCTAACCCTCAACTTTACCCTTACCTTCACCCTCACCCTAACAATCAATCTATCCCTAACCCTCATCGTAACCTTCAAGCTAACCATAACACTAAACGTCACCCTTACCCTAACTTTCACCCTCAATCTCACCCTCAACCTAACCCTAATCCTAACCCTAAACCTAATCCTAACCCTAACCCTCACCCTCAGCCTCACGCTCACTCCAAAAGTAACCTTAACCATAAAACTAACAATAAACCTAACTCTAACCCTAATCCTAACCCTCACCCTCACCCTAACCCTAATCCTAAACGTAACGCTCGCCCTAACCCTAACCTTCACCCTCATTGTAACCCTAACCCTCATCCTAACCCTCACCCTAACTCTAATCCTCACTGTCATTGTCACACAAACGCTCATTCCCACCCTCACCCTCAGCCTAACCCTAAGCCTAAGCCTAACCCTAACCCTAACCCTCACACTCACCCTCACCCTAACCCTAATCCTAACCCTAACCCTATCCCTAAAAATCAACCTAACACTAACCCTCACCCTAACCCTCCCACTAACCCTAACTCTAAACCTAATCCTCACCCTCAACCTAGCCCTAACCCTAAACCTCACCCTAAATCTCACCTAACCCTAACCTTCACCCTCACCCTCACCGAAACTCTAACCCTAACCCTAACAATAACACTAACCATAACCCTAACCCTAACCATAAACCTCACCCTCAGCCTCACCCTCAATGCAAACTTAAACCTAACACTAACCATAACACTAACATTAACCCTTACCCTAACACTAACCCTAACCCTAACTCTAACCCTAACCCTAACCTTAACCCGAATCCTCACGCCCACGCTCAGCCTCATTCTAACCCTAAGCCTGACCCTAACATTAACCGTAACTTTAACCCTAAACCTCACCCTCAACTTAACCCTATCTCTAAACCTAAACCTAAACCTCAGCTTAACCCTAACCCTAACCTACCCGCACCCTCACCCTCACTTTAACTCTAACCCTAACTCTAACAATAACACTAACCCTAAACCTAACCATCACCCTAAACCTAATCCTCACCCCCAGCCTCACGCTCAGCCTAACCCTAAGCCTAAGCCTAACCCTAACCCTCACCATCACCCTAACCCTAATCCTAACACTAACCCTATCCCTAAACCTCAACCAAACCCTCACCTTCACCCTAATGGTAACACTAAACTTAACCCTAACCGTCACCCTAATACTCCCCCTCACCCTAATTCTAACCCTAAAACTCACCAGCGCCCTAAACCTTATCCTAACCCAAAACCTCACCCTAAAACTCACCCTAACCGTCACCCTCACTCTCACCATGACCGTAACTCTAACCAGAACCCTAACAATAATACTAACCCTAACCCAAACCCTAACACTAACCATAACCCTCACCCTGAGCCTCACCCTCACAGCAAAATTAACACTAACCATAACACTAACAATAACCCTAACCCTAACCCTAATCCTAAACTTAATCCTAAACCTAACCCAAAACCTCACCCTAACCCTAACCCTGAAACTAAACCTAATCTTAACCCTAAAACTAACCCTAACCATAACCATAACCACAAACCTCATCCTAAACCTCACCCTAAATCTAACCCTAACCCTCACCCTAAACCTAACCCTAAACTTCACCCCCACGCTCAGCCTAAGCCTAAGCCTAAGCCTAACCCGAAATCTAACCCTCACCCTAACCCACACCCTAACCCTCACCCTAACTCTAACCCTAATACTAACCCTAACTCTAACCCTAAACCTCACCCTCACCCTAACCCTAACACTAACCATCACCCTAACCCTAAACCTCACCCTCACTGTAACCCTAACAGTAACCCTCACCCTAACCATAAACCTAACCCTAATCCCAAACCTCTCCATAATGCTATCCCTAAACCTCACCCTCACACCTGCCCTCATCCTAACCCTAATCCTAAACTTAACCTCATCCTAAACCTCACCCAAATCCTAAACCTAACCCTCACCCTCACCCTCAGACTAACCCTAACCCTAACCCTCACACTCAACCTCCCCCTCCCCCTAATCCTAACACTAACCCTAACCCTAACCCTAACCCTCACCCTAACCCTCCCCCTAACACTAACTCTAAACCTAAACCCCACCCTCACCCTCACCCTAACCCTAACTCTAACCCTAACCTTAAACCTAAACCTCAACCTAACCCTAAAACTTACCCTCACCCTCACCCTCACCGTAACCTTAACCCTAACCCTAACCCTAACAAAAACCCTTAACCTAACACTAACCCTAACGCTAACCATAACCCTCACCCTAATGGTAACCCTCACCCTAACACTTAACCTCACCCTCACCCTCAACGTAACCTTAACCCTAACCCAAACAATAACCCTAAAGCTAACACTAACCCTAACCCTAACCATAACACTCACCCTAACGCTATAAGTCACCCTAACACTAACCCTCACCCTAAAATTAACCCTAGTCCTAACACTAAAACTCACACTAACCCTAACCATCACCTGAACCCTAAACCTCAACCTAACCCTATCCCTAACCCTCACCCTCACCCTAGCCCTCACCCTAACCCTTACCCTCATCCTAAACCTAAACCTAACCCTCACCCTAACCTTAACGCTAAACCTCACATTAACCCTATCCCTCATCCTCAACATCAACCTCAGCTTAACCCTAACCCTAACCTTAATCCAAACGCTAACCCTCACCCTCACTCTCACCCTAACTCTAAATCTAACCCTAAACAAAACGCTCATCCTAATCCTAACCCTATCCCTGACCTTCACCCTAACCCAAACCCTAATCCTACCCCTAATCCTCACCCTCACCCTAAACTTTACCCTCACCCTAACCCTAAACCTAACCCTCATCCTAACACTAACCATAACCCTAACCCTCACACTAACCTTAACCCTAATACTATCCCTCACCAAAACCTTAACCCTCAACCTCACCCTCAACCTCCCCCTCACACTCACCCTAACCCTCACCCTCACTCTCACCCTAAAAATAACCATAACCCTAACCCTCACACTAAACCTAACTCTGACACTCACCCTCACCCTCAACCTAAGCCTAAGCCTACACCTAAGCCTAATCCTAAACCTAACTCTCACTCTCACCCTCACCCTAAACCTAAACCTTACCCTAACCCTAAAACTAACCCAAGTACTCACCCTAACCCTTACCCTCACCGTCACCCTAACCCTAAACCTAACCCTCACCCTAACCTTAACCCTAACCCTCACCCTCACCGTAACCCTAATACTAACCCTAACTCTCACCGTAAACCTATCCTTAACCTTAATGCTATCCCTAACCCTCACCCTTCCGCTAAACCTCCCTCTAACCCTTACCCTCACCCTATCCTTCACACTAACCCTAACCCTAACACTAAACCTAAACCCCATTCTCACCCTAAACCTAACCCTAAGTCTCACCCTCTCCCTCAACCTCACCCTAACCCTAACCCAAACCCTCAACTGAACCCTCACCTTAACGCTCACCCTAACCCTCAACTTAACCCTAACCCTCACCCTCACCCTAACCCTCACCTTAAACCTTACCCTCACCCTAAAGCTAACCCTAAACCTAACGATAACCCTCACCCTCACCTAACCGAACCTGGATCCTAACCCTCACCCTAAACCTCAACCTAACTCTAACGCTATACCTAAACCTCACCCTCACCCTAAACCTCATCCTAACCCTTACCCTGACTATAACCCTAACCCTAACCCTAATCCTCACCTTAACCCTCACCCTAAAACTCACCGTAACCCTAACGCTAACACTAAACCTCACTCTCATCCTAACCCTCACACTTATCCTTATCCTCACACTAACCCTAACCCAAACCCTAATCCTCACATTAACCCTAACCCTCACACTAACACTAACCCTACACCTCACCCTACCCCTCACCCTCACCCTAACCCTAACCCTAACCCTCACCCTAATTCTAACGTTATCCCTAAACCTCACCCTCACACTAAACCTCATCCAAACCCTTATCCTCACTATAACCCTAACCCTAACCCTAACCCTAATCCTCACCATAACCCTAAACCTCACCCTAAACCTAACCGTCACCCACACCATAAAACTCACCAAACCCGAACCCTCACCCTCACCCTAAACCGATCCTAAACCTCACCCTAACCCTAACCCTCAATCTAAACCTAACGCTAACCCTAAACCTCACTCTCACCCTAACCCTCATTCTTATCCTTATCCTCACACTAACCTAACCCTAACCCTAATCCTCACATTAACCTTATACCTCACCCTAACCCTACCCCTACCCCCTCAAACTACCCTTCACCCTAACCCTAATCCTAATCCTAACTCTGACACTAACCTTATCCCAAACCCTCAACTTCACCCTAACCCTTACCGTCACCGTCACCCTAAACCTCACCCTAAACCTAACCCTCAACTACACCTCACCCTAACCCTAACCCTAACCCTAACCCTCACCCTAACCCTCACCCTAATCCTAACCCTATCCCTAACCCTCATCCTAATCCTAAACCTAACCCTAAACCTAACCCTCACCTTCACCCTAACACTAAAACTAACACTCGGCCTAACCATCATCCTAACCCTCACACTAACCCTAAACCTCACCCTAACCATAACCGTAACCCTCAGCCAAACCCACTTCTTAAATCTAACCCTAACCCTCAACCCAACCCTAACCCTAACCCTAACTCTAACCCTCATCCTAACCCTAAACCTCACCCTCACCCTCACCCTCACCCTCACCCTCAGCCTAACCCTAACCCTAAACCTAAACCTAACCCTAACCCTCACACTCACCCTCACCCTAACTCTAATGCTAACCCTAACCCTGACCCTGACCCTAACCCCAACCCTCTCACTAACCCTCACTATCACCCTAACCTAAACCTCACTCTCACCCTAACCCTAACCCTAACACTCACCCAAAACCTAAGCCTTAACCTAAACCTCACCCTCACCCTAAAACTCACCCTAACCCTTACCCTCACCTGAACCCTAATCATAACCCTCAGCCTAATCCTCATCCTAACCCTCACCCTAAACCTAACCCTCACCCTAACCTTAACGCTAATCCTAACCCTAACCCTCACATTAACCCTAACCCTCAACCTCACCCTCATCCTCACCCACATCCTAACCCTAACCCTATCCCTAATCCAAACACTAACCCTAACCCTCACCCTAACTCTAAATCTAACCAAAACCCTCACACTAATCATAAATCTAACCCTAAACCCTCACCCTAACCCTAACCCTAATACAAAACCTAACCCTCACCCTCACTGTAACCGTTACCCTCACTCTAAACCTTACCCTCACCCTAACCCTAAACGTAACCCTCAGCTTAACCCTCATCCTAACCCTAACCGTCACCCTAACATTAACCCTAACCGTAAACCTGACCCTCACCTAAACCCTAACCGTCAACCTCACACTCAACCTCACCCCCATGCTCACACTAACCCTCACTCTAACCCTAACCCTAACCCTAATCCTCACCCTAAACCTAACTCTAACCCTCACCCTAATACTAACCCTAAACCTCACCTTAACCCTCATCCTAAACCTAACCCTAACCCTAACGCTAACCCTAACCCTCACTCTCACCCTAACCCTCACCCTAACACTTATCCTCACAGTAACCCTAACCCTAACCCTAACCCTCACCCTAACCCTAAACGAACCCTCACCCTCACCTTTACCCTAACCCTCACCATCACCCCAACCATCACCACCACCCTAACACTCACCTACACCCTCACCCTCACTCTCAGGCTCACCCCCACCCTAACCATCACCCTCACCCTAAACATCACTCTAACCCTAACCCAAACACTAACGTTAACCCTAATCCTCACCCTAACCCTAATCCTCAACTTAAACCTCACCCTCAACCTAAACCTCAACCTAACCCTAACCCTAAGCCTTTCCTAAGCAAATCCCTCACCCTCACCCTAACCCTAATCAGAACCCTAACCCTAATCCTAAACCTAACCCTAATGCTAACCTTAAACCTCAACCTCTCCATAACCCTCACCCTAACCCTTACCCTCACACTAAACATAACCCTAATCCTAACCCTCACCCTCACCCTAACCGTAATACTCACCCTAACACTAATCCTCAGCCGAAACCTAACTGTCAGCCTAAACATCACCCTAAATCTAACCGTCAACCTAACCCTCACACTCACCCTAAACCTAACCCTAATCCTAGCCCTAACTCTAACACTAACCCTAAACCTCAACCTAACCCTCACCCTAACCTTAACCCTAAAACTAACCTTAACCCTAACCCTCAACCTAACCCTCAAACTATCCCTAAACCTAACCCTAAACCTCACCCTCAGCCTCACCCTTATCCTATCCCTAAAACTAAACCTCACCCTAACCCTAAACCTAAGCCTCAACCTCACCCTCACCCTCACCATAACTCTAACCCTAACACTGACAATAACACTAATCCTTACCCTAAACCTAACCCTAACCCTAACCATAATGCTAACACTCACCCTCACCCTAACCCTAATCCTCACCCTCACAGTAACCCTAACCCTCATACTAACTCTCACCCGAAACCTAACCCTAAACTTAAACCTTACCCTAACACTAACCCTAATCCTCACCCTCACCCTAGCCCTCAACCTAACCCTAATTGTAACCCTAATCCTCATCCTAACCCTCACCCTAACCCTAACCCTAACCCTAACCCTAAACCTAACCCTAAACCTCACCCTAACCCTAAACCTAATCCTCACCCTCAACCTTACCCTCAACTTCACTCTAACCCTAACACTAACAATAAACCTATCCCTAAACCTAACCCTAAACTTCGCACTCATCTTCACCCTTACCCGAATCATAACCCTAAACCTAACCCTTACCCTAACCCTCCCCCTAACTCTCACCCTAATACTAACCCTAACCCTAACCCTGACCCTCACCCTAACGCTAACTCTAACCCTAAACTTCACCCTCACCCTAAACCTAACTCTAACCCTAACCCAAACCCTAAACCTAACCCTAACAATAACCCTAACACAAATCCTAACCCTCACCCTAACCATAAACATCACCCTAACCCAAACCCTCACCCTAACACTTACACTCACACTAACACTAAACCTAACCCTAAAACTAACCCTCACACTAAATCTAACCCTAAACCTAACCCTAAAATTCAATGTAACCCTCACTCTCACCCTAAACCTAACACTAACCCTATCCCTAAAGCTCATCCTCCCCCTCCCCCTAACACTATATCTAACCATAAACCTCACCCTCACCCTCACTCAAACCCTAACCCTAAACCCCACCCTAACCCTAACCCTAACCCTCACCCGAACCCTCATGCTCACTGTAACTCTAACCCTAACCCTAACAATAGCATTAACTCTAAACCTAACCATCACCCTAACCCTAATCCTCACCCCAAACCTCACCCTCAGCCTAAACCTAAGCCTAAACTTAACCCTCACCCTAACCCTCCCACTCAAAATAACCCTAACCCTAATCCTAAACTTAATCCTATTCCTAAACCTCAACCTAACCCTCACCATCACCCTAACCCTAACACTAATCATATCCCTAAACCTCACCCTAACCCTCCCTCTAACAATAACTCTAACCCTAAACCTCACCCTCACCCTAACCCTAAACCTCACCCTAAACCTCACTCTAACCCTAAACCTCACCCTCACCCTCCACCTCACCGTAACTCGAACCCTAATCCTAACAATAACACTAACCCTAACAGTAACACTAACCCTAACCGTAACAGTAACCCTAAGGGTAACCATAAACCTCACCCTCAGCCTCATCTTCAGCCTAACCCTAAGCCTAACCCTAACCCTAACCCTCACCATAAACCTAATCCTAACCCTAACCCTATAACTAACCTTAACAATAAACCTAACCCTGACACTAAACCTAACCCTAATCCTCAGCTTCACCCTCACCCTAATGCAAACCCTAATCTGAATCCTCACCCTAACCCTAAGCCTAACAATAACCCTAATCCTAACCTTCAAACAAACTCTACCCTAAACCTAATCCTAAACCTAACCTTATCCCTAAACCTAACCCTCACTGTAACCCTCACCCTAGCCCTCTTCCTAACCCTAATCCTAGCCCTAAACCTCATCTTAACTCTCACCCTAACCCTAACCCTAACCCTCAAGCTCATGCTCGGCCTAAGCCTAAACGTAAGCCTAACCCTAACCCTAAACCTCACCAGAACCCTAAACCTACCACTAACCTGAACTCTAACCCTAAACCTCACTCTCATGCTAACCCTAACTCTAACCCTAACTCTAAACCTCATCCTAACCCTCACCCTCACCCTCAACCTAACCTGAACCGTAACCCTAACCCTAACCCTAACAGTATCCCTAACCCTAACAGTAACCCTCACCCTAACAATAACCCTCACCCTAACACTAATTCTAACCTCACACTAACTCTCAAACTAACCCTAACCATCACCCTAACCCTAAAACTCACCCTAATCCTAACACTAAACCTCACCCTCACCCAAGCCCTCACCTTAAACCCTAAGCCTCATCCTCACCCTAAACCTCACCATAATCCTAACACTAATCCTCAATCTAACCCTCACCCTACCCCTAACCATCACCCTAACCCTAACTATACCATTAAACATCACCCTCACCTTAACCCTAACTCTAACCCTAACCCTAACACTAAACTTCTCCCTAACCCTAACACTAACCCTCACATTAACCCTAACACTCACCCTCACTCTCACCCTCAGCATTACCCTAAGCCTAAGCCTAACACTAACTCTAACCCTAACACTAACCTTAACCCTAACCCTCAACTTCAACCTCACCCTCAGCCTAACCCTAAACCGAACGCTAAACCTAACCCTAATACACACACTCACCCTCAACCTAACCCTAATCCTAACGCTAACCTTAACCCTAACCCTAACCATCCCCCTAACTCTCACCCTAACCCTAACGCTATCACTAACCCTAACCCTAACCCTCAACCTAACCCTCATCCTAACCCTACTCTAACCCTAAATCTCACCTTCAGCCTAACCCTAACTCTAACCCTAACCCAAACCATAAACCTCTCCCTAACCCTAATCCTAAACCGCATCCTTACCCTCACCCTCACCCTACCCGTAACCCTAAACCTAAGCCTAACAATAACCCTAACCCTATTCCTAACCCTCACCCTAACCATAAACCTCACCCAAAACCAAACCCTCAACCTAAAACTTACCCTCACCTTAACACAAACTCTATCCCAAAAATAAACCTTCACCCTAACCCTCCCCCTAACCCTATATCTAACCCTCAACCTGACCCTCACCCTAACCCTAACCGTAACACTAAAACCCACCCTAACCCTAACCCTAGCAATCAACCTCATGTTCGGCCTAAGCCTAAGCATAAGCATAAGCCTAACCCTAACCCTAACCCTCACCCTAACCCTAATACTAACACTAACCCTAAATCTAACCCTAAACCTCACACTCACCATAACCCTAACTATAACCCTAACCCGAAACCTAAACTAAGCCTAAACCTAACCCTCACCCTCACCCTCACCATAACCCTAACCCTAAACCTAACTCTAACAATAACCCTCATCCTAACCATAACCTTCACCCTAAACCTAACCCTCACCCTAACACCCACCTTCACACTAACCCTAACTATCACCCTAACCCTAAACTTCACCCTAACCCTAACCCTCACCCTCAACCTAGCCCTCAACCTAACCATAAACCTAACCATCATTCTAAACCTAATCCTCATCCCCACCCACACCCTCAGCCTAACCCTAAGCCTAAGCCAAACCCTAACCCTAACGCCCACATTCACCCTCAATGCAAACCTAATCCTAAACCTAACCCTAACTCTAATATTAAACCTCAACCTAAACCTCACCCTAATTCTAACTGTAACCCTAAGCCTAACCATCCGCCAAACCCTCCCCCTAACCCTAACTCTAACCCTAAACCTCACCCTCACCCTAACCATAAACCTAATCCTAAACCTCACCCTTACCCTGATCCTAACCCTCACCCTCACCCTCACCCTCACTGTTACTCTAACCCTAACCCTAACTGTAACACTAACCCTAACCCTAACCCAAACCCTGACCCTCACCGTAACTCTAACGCTAATCCAAACCCTCACTCTAACCCTAATCCTAACCCTCACCCTCACCCTAACCCTCACCCTCACTGTAACCATAACCCGAATCCTAACCATAAACCTCACCCCAACGCTAACCCTAACCCTCGCCCTAACTCTAACCCTCACCCTCACATTAATGCTAACCCTAAACCTTATCCTAACTCTCACCCTAACCCTAAAACCCTAAACTTAATCCCCACCCTCACCGTCACACTCAGCCTAAGCCTAAGCCTAAGCCCATGATTAACCCTGACCCTCACACTCACCCTCACCTTAACCCTAACATAACACTAATCCTAACCCTAACCCTCAGACTAACACTCACCCTAATGCTAAATCTAACCCCAAACCTCACTCTCACCATAACCCTAACCCTCACACTCAGCCTCAAGCTCCGCCTAACATTAAGCCTTACCCTAACCCCAACATTAACACTAACACTAACCCTAACCCTCACCCTACCCCTCATTCTAACCCTAACCCTAACCCTCACCATCAGCCTAGCCCATACCCAAACCCTAAGCCTAAGCCTAACCCTCACCTTAACCCTCACTCTAACCCTAACCCAAACACTCACCCTAACCATAACCCTCACACTCACGCTCACCCTAACTCTAATCCTAACCCTAACCCTAACTGTAACCCTCATACTCACCCTCACCTTAACCCTAACCCTAATCCTAAACCTAACACTAACCCTCACCCCTACACTAAACCTCACCCTACCCTTAACACTAACAATAAACCTAAGCCTAACCCGAAACCACACCCTAATCCTAACTCTAACCCTAAACCTCACCCTCACCCTAACCCTAACACTAACCCTAATCCTAAACCTCACCCTAAACCTAAACTTTACCCTAACACTTACCCTCAACCTAACACTAACACTGAACCTAACACTAACGCTCACACTAATGCTAACCATCACGCTAAACCTAAAACTCACCCTAATCCTAACCCTAACCCTCAACTTCACCCTAGCCCCACCTAAACCTAACACTCATCCTCACCCTAAACCTCACACTAATGCTAACACTAAACCTCAATCTAACCCTCACCCTCACCCTAACCCTAACACTCACGCTAACAATAAGCCTCATCCTCACCCTAACCGTCATCTTTACTATTACTGTCACCCTCATCCTAACCCTCAGCTTAAACCTAACCCTCATCCTAACCCTCAACCTAACCGTAACCCTAACCATCACCCTAACCCTAACCCTCACCCTGACCTTCACCCTCAGCCTAAATCTAAGCCTAAGCCTAAAACTAACCCTAAACCACACACTCACCCTAGCCCTCACCCTAACACTAATCCTAACCCTAACCCTCATCCTAACACACAACCTAACCATAATCAGAACCATCACTCTAAACCTAATCCTCATGCCCACCCTCACCATCAGCCTAACCCTAAGCCTAAGCCTAACCCTTAAACAAACCCTGACACTCACCCTCAGCCTAACCCTAACCCTAACCCTAAACCTAAACCTAAACCCCAACCTAACCCTCACCCTAACCCTAACCCTCACCCTCACTTTAGTCCTCACCCTAACCCTCAGGTCAAAACTAACCCACACCTTCACCGTAACCCGAACCCTAACACTCACCCTAACCCTACCCCTAACCCTAACCCTCACCCTCAACCTCACCCTCCACCTAACACTAAGCCTAACCCTAAACCCAACCCTAACCCTAACACTAACCCTAACCCTAACACTAACACTAAACATAAACCTCACCCTGAGCATCACCCTCACTGCAAACTTAAAACTAACCATAACACTAACAATAACCCTAACCCTAACCCTAACCCTAACCCTCACCCAAACCCTAACCCTAACCCTAACCCTAAACCCAAACCTAACCCTAATCCTAAACCTAAACCTAACCCTAAGCCTAACCATAAACCTCATCCTAACACTCACCCTAAACCTAACGCTAACCCTCACCCTAACCCTAAACCTAACCCTCACTATCATGCTCAGCCTAAGCCTAAGCCTAAGCCTAAGCCTAACCTGAACTCTAACCCTCACCTTAAACCTCACCCTAAACCTAACCCTAACTCTAACCCTAAACCTCACCATCACCCTAAACCTAACTCTAACCCTAGCCCTAAACCTCACCATCACCCTAACCCTAACTCTAACCCTAACCCTACACCTAAACTTCACCCTAACCCTAACCCAAACTTCACCATCAAACTCACCTTAACCGTAACCCTAACCCTAACGCTAACAATAACCCTAAAACTAAACCTAACCCTCACCCTAAACATAACCCTCAATATAACCCTAAACCTCAATGTAAACCTCACCCTCAACCTAACCGAAACCCTCAACCTCACCCTAACCCTCAGCCTAACCCTAACCCTCATCCTCACCTTAACCCTCACCCTAATCCTAACCCTCATCTTTATCCTTACCGTCACCCTCACCCTAACCCACCCCCTAACCCTAACTCTCATCCTAACCCTCACCCTAACCGTAACCCTAACCATCACCCTAACCCTAACACTTATTCTCAACCTCAGTCTCAGCCTAACCCTCATCCTAAGCCTAACCCTAACCCTAACCCTCACCCATACCTTAGCCCTCACCATAACCCTAATCCTAACCCTAACCCTCACCCTAACCCTCAACGTAGCCATAACCTTAACCATCACTCTAAACCTAATCCTCATCCCCACACTCACCATCAGCCTAACCTAAGCCTAACCACACCCCTAAACCTAAACCTAACCCTCACTCTAACCCTAACCCTAACCATAACCCTACCCCTAATCCTCACCCTCACCCTCACCCTAAACCAAATCCTAACCCTAACACTACCCTCATCCTAACCCTCACCCTAACACTAATCCTCACCCTCACCATAACACTAACCCTCACCCCCACCCTCACCCTCAGCCTAACCCTAAGACTAAGCCTAAGCCTATCCCTAACCCTCACACTCACACTCCACCTAACCCTAATCCTAACCCGAGCACTATCCCTAAACCTCAACCTAACACTCACTCTCACCCTATGACTAACACTAACTCTAAACCTAACCCTCACACTAACTGTCCCACTAAACCTCACTCTAACCCTAAACCTCACCCTCAACCTAACCCAAACCTTAAAGCTCACACTCACCCTAAACATAACTATAACCCTAACCCTATCAACAATAGTAACCCTAACCCTAACCCTAAACCTAACCCTAACCATAAACCTCAACCTCAAACTCACCCTCACTGCAAAATTAACCTTAACCATAACACTAACAATAACTCTAACCCTGAAGCTAACCCTAACCCTAATCCTCACCCCCACCCTCACACTCAGCCTAACCCTATCTCTAACCCTAACCCTAAACCTCACCCTAACCCTAACCCTAACCCTCACCTGCAACCTCACCCTCACCGTAACTCTAACCCATACCCTAACAATAACACTAACCCTAAACCTATCCATCAACCTAACCCTAATCCTCACCCCCACACTCTCCCTCAGCCTAACCCTAAGCCTAAGCCTAACCCTAACCCTCACCCTCACCCTCAATCTCACGCTAACCTTAATCCTAACCCTAACCCTATCCCTAAACCTCAACCTAACCCTCACCCTCACCCTAATGCTAACACTAAACCTAAATATAACTCTTTCCCTATCCCTCCCCCTATCCCTACCTCTAAACCTAAACCTCACCAGCACCCTAACCCTAACCCTAACCCTAAACCTCACGCTAAAACTCACCCTAACCCTAAACCTCACCCTCACTCTCACCCTGACCGTAACTCTAATCCTAACCCAAAAATAATGCTAAACCTAACCCTAACCCTAACACTAACCATAACCCTCACCCTGAGCCTCACCTTCACCCCAAACTTAACCCTAAACATAACACTAACAATAACCCTAAACCTAACCCTAACCCTCACTGTAACCCTAACCCTAACCCTAACCCTAAACCTAACCCTAACCCTAACACTAACCCTAACCAAAATCCTCACCCTCACCCTCACCCAAACCCAAACCCTAACCCTAACCCTCACCCTATCCCTAACCCTAATCCTAAACCTAACCCTAACCCTAAACCTAACCCTAACACTAACCCTAACCCTAACCCTAAACCTCATCCTAACTCTCAACCTAAACGTAACCCTAAACCTAACCCTAACCCTCACCCTCATGCTCGGCCTAAGCCTAAGCCTAACCTGAACTCTAACCCTCACCCTAACCCTCACCGTAACTCTAACCCTAACACTAACCCTAACTCTAACCCTAAACCTCACCCTCACCCTAATCCTAACTCTAACATTAACCCTAAACCTAAACCTACCCTAACCCTCACCCTGACCCTCACCCTTACCCTCACCTTAACCGTAACCCTAACCCTAATGCTAACAATAACCCTAAACCTAAACCTAACCCTTACCCTAAACATAACCCTCAACATAACCCTAACCCTCAATCTAACCCTCAACCTCACCCTAACCCTAATCCTAACACTCACCCTAACACTCACCCTAACCCTAAGCTTAACACTCACCCAAACCCTCAACCTAACCCTAACCTTAATCCTAGTCCTCACCCTAAAGGTAACCCTAACCATCACTCTAAACCTAACCCTCACCCTCAGCCTCAGCCTCAGCATAACCCTAATCCTAAACCTAACCCTCACCCTAAACCTCACCCTCACCTTAGCAGTCACCGTAACCCTAATCCTAACACAAACCCTCACCTTAACACTCAATGTAACCATAACCCTATCCATCATTCTAAACCTTAACCTCATCCCCACCCTCACCATAAGCCTAAGCCTAAGCCTAAACCTAACCCTAACCCTAACCCTAACCGTCACTCTAACCCTAACCCTAACCCTCACCCTAACACTAACACTAACCCTAATCCTCAACCTCACCCTCTCCCTAAACCAAACCCTAACCATAACCCTAAGCCTAAGCCTAATCCTAACCCTAACCCTAACCGTCAGACTCACCCTCAACCTAACCCTAATCCTAAACCTAGCACTATCCCTAACCCTAACCCTCACACGAAACGTCACCCCAGCGCTCACCCTAACCATAATCCTAACCATAACCCTGATCCTAACCCTCAACCTAACCCGAAGCCTAACCCTCACTCTAAACCTAACCTTCACCCTCAACGTCACCCTTAGCGTAAATCTAAGCCTTACCTTAACCTAACCCTAACCCACAGACACACCCTCACCCTAACCCTAACCCTAACCCTAACTCTAACCCTAAACCTAACCCTCAAACTAACCCTCACCCTAAGCCTAACTCTAACTCTAAACCTCACCCTCACCCTCACCCTAACCCTAACTCGAACCCAAATCTTAACCCTAAACCTCACCCTAACCCTAACCCTAACCCTCAACCTCACCCTCACCCTAACCCTAACCCTCACCCACACCCTAACCCTAACCCTAACCCTAACCCTCAACCTCACCCTCACCCTAACCCTCACGCTAAAAATAACCCTAAACCTAATCTTCACCCTCAACCTCACCCCCCCCCAGTTTAACCCTAAACCTAATCCTAACCCTAACCCTTACCCTCACCCTCAAGCCCACTCTAACCCTAACCATAACCCTAACCCTAATGCTAACACAATCCCTCACCCTCACCCTAACCCTAATCATAACCCTAACCCTCACCCTAACCCTAAACCTAACCCTAATGCTAACACTAAACCTCAAACTCACCCTAACCCTCATCCTAACCCTTACACTCACCCTCAAACTCAGCCTCACCATAACCTTAACCCTAACCCTAAAACTCACCCTAACCCTCAACCTAACCCTAAACCTAACCCTCAGCTTAACCCTCACCCTAAACCTAACCCTAACCCTTATCCTCAATGTATCCCTAACCATAACCCTAACACTCACCCTAAACCTCTCCCTCACCGTAACCCAAATGCTAACATTAATCCTCAACCTCACACTAAACCTCGCCCTAACCCTTACACTCACCTTAACCCTATCGCTCACCCACACACTAACCCTCAACCTAACGCTTCCCCTCACCCTAACCCTCACTCTAACCTTAACCCTAACCTTCACCCTAACCCTCACCCTAACACTAACACTCAACTACACCCTCACCCTAACCCTCACCCTCACCCTAAACCTCACCCTAACCCTTACCATCACACGAACCCTAACCCTCACCCTCAGACAAACCCTCATCCTAAACCTAAACCTAACCCTAACCCTCACCCTAACCTTAACTCTAACCCTAACCCTAACCCTCACCTTAACCCTAACCCTCGCCCTCACCCTCAACCTCACCCTGAGCCTAACCCTAACCCTAACACTAATCCAAACACAACCCCTCAACCTTACCCTAACTCTAAACCTAACCGTAACCAAAACTCTCACCCTAAACCTAACCCAATTCCCAACCCTCATCCTTAGCCTAACCCTAATCCTAAACCTAACCCTCACCCTCACCCTAACGCTTACCCTCACACTAATCCTAACCTTAACCCTCAGCCTAACTCTCATCCTAACACTAACACTAAACCTCACCCTAACCCTCAACCTAAACTTAAACCTAAACCTAACCCTCACCCTAAAGCTCACGTAACCCTCACCTAACCATAACACTAACCCTAACTCTAACCCTCACCTTCACCCTAATCTAACCCTCTCCCTAACCCACACCCTAACTCTAACGCTATCCCTAAACCTCAGCCTCACCCTAAACCTCATACTAACCCTTACCTCACAATAACCCTAAAACCAACCCTAACACTAATCCTCACCGTAACCGTAACTCTCACCCTCACCCTAACCCTCAACATCACCTTAACCCTCATCCTAACCCTAACTGTCACCCACACCCTAAAACTCACACTAACCGAACCCGCACCCACACCCTAACCCTACCCTAAATCTCAACCTAACCCTCATCCTCACCCTACCCTCACCCTAAAACTAACCTTAACCCTAACCTTCACCTTAACCTCAACCCCACCATCACCCTCACCATCACCCTCAGCCTAATCCTCAAACTAACCCTAACACTAATCATTACCCTATCCCTAACCCTCACCCTCAGCCTCACCCTCACCCTTAACGCTCACCATCACCCTAAACCTAACACTAACCCTAACCCTCACTCTAATCCTTAACCTCACCTAACCCTATCCCTTACCATTACCCTATCCATCACCCTAATCCTAACCTTCACCCTAATCCTAACCCTACCCCTTATCCTAACCCTCATCCTAACCCTAACCCTAACCCTCACCCTCACCCTCACCCTAACACTAACCCTTACCCTAACCCTCAAAAACACCCTAACCCTCACACTAACCCTAATGCAAACCCGAACCCTAAAACTCACCCTAACCCTAACCCTAACCCTAAACCTCACACTAACCCTAACCATCACTCTAACCCTAAACTTCATCCTATCCCTGACCCTCACCCTAATCCTCACCCTAACTCTAATCTTAACCCTTACCTAACCGAAAAGCTCACCCTCACCCTCACCTTCACCCTAACCCTCAACCTCACATTAGAACTCACCATAAACCTTACCATAAACCTAACAATAACCCTCACACTAACCCTCAACTTCACCCTAAACCTAACCCTAAGCCTTACCCTCATCCTAGCCCTAACCCTAACTCTAACGCTCACACTAACCCTAACCCTCACCCTAACCCTAAACCTAACTCTAACCCTCAAACTAACCCTAACCATCATCCTAACCATCACTCTAACACTTATCCACAACCTAACCCTAACCCTCACACTAACACTCACCCTAACCGTAACATTAACCCTCCCCCTCACCCTAACCCTCACACTAACCCTAACCCTCACCTTAAACCTAAACCAAACCCTCACCCTCACCCGCAAGCTCACCCTCAGCTTAACCCTAACGCTAACACTAATCCTAACCCTAACCCTCACCTACACCCTCACCCTCATCCGAACCATAATCCTAACCCTCAACCTCACACTCAGCCTCACCCTAAAACTCACCCTCACACTAACCCTAACCCTAAACCTATCCCTATCGCTCACCCTAACCCTAATGCTAACCCTAACCCTCACCCTCACCCTAACCCTACTGCTAACCCTAACACTCAACCTCACCCTAACCCTCACCCTAACCCTAACACTAAAACTAACACCAACCCTAACCCTCACTCTCACCCTCACCCTCACCCTAACCTAACCCTAACCCTCACCCTCATCCTAACCCTAATGCTAACCCTAACCCTCACCCTCACCCTAACCCTCTCACCAACCATAACCCTCATCCTAAACCTAACCCTAACCCTAACCCTCACATGCAACCTAACCCTCACCCTAACACAAAACCTCACCCTAACCATATCCCTAAACCTAACCCTCACTTCACCCTAATCATCACCCTAACCATTATAGTCACCCTCACACTAACAATCACACTAACACTAACCCTCAACCTAACTCCAACCCTAACACTCACCCTCACCCTCACCTCAGCCTAACAAAAACCCTAACCCTAAACCTCACACTCACCCTCACCCTAACCCTCACCCTCACACTAAACATCACCCTAAACCTAACCCTCACACTACCCCTAACCCTAACCCTCACCCTAACCATAACCCTCACCGTAACCCTAATCCTCACACTAACCCAATGCCTAACCCTCACCCTCACCCTCACCCTAACCCTAACCCTCATCCTAACACTAACCCTCACCCTCACCCTCATCCTAACCCTAACCCACAAACTCACCATAATCCTCACCCTAAAGCTAACCCTAAACCTTACCTAATGGAAAACCTCACCCTCACCGTTACACAAACCCTCAACCTAGCCCTCCCCCTCACACTCACCCTCACCCTAACCCTGAACCTATCCCTAACGCTCACCCTAACCATAATCCTCACACTAAGCCTAACCCTCACACTAACCCTAACCATACCTCTCAGACTAACCCTCACCTTAACCCTAACTCTAACCCTCACAATAACCATAACCCTATCACTAACCCTCACATTAACCCTAACCCTAATATTGAACCTAACCGTCACCCTCTCCCTCACCATAACCCTAACACTCACCCTAACCCTAACCCTAACCCTAGTCCTCACAATAACACTTACCCTCACCCTCACCCTAACCCTAAACCTCAACCTCACCCTAACCCTCACCCTAAGCCTTACCCTCACCCTAACTCTAATCCTAACCATAACCCTAACCCTCAACCTAACCCTAAACCTATCCCTAACTTTCACCCTAACCCTAACCCTCACCCTACTTCACACTCACCCTAACCATCACCCTACCCCTTACCGTCACCCTAACCCTAACCCTAACCCTCACACTAAACCTAACCCTCACCCAAATTCTAATGTTACCCCTCAACCTAACACTCACCCTCGACCTAACACTAACCCTATTCCTCACCCTATCCATAACCTTAACCCAAAACTTCACACTAACCCTCAACCTCACCCTCACCCTAATGCTAACCCTAAACCTCAGCCTCACCATAACCCTCACCGTAACACTTACCTTCATCCTAAACCTCACCCTCAGCCTAACCCTAACCCTAAACCTCACCCTAATACTAACCTTCACCCTCTCCTTCACCCTAACCCTAACACTCATCCTAACCCTAAGGCTAAACCTAATGCTAACCCTAATCCTCACACTAACCCTAAACCTCACCCTAACCTTTACCGTCACTCTAACCCTAACCCTAACACTAACACTAAACCTAACCCTCACCCTAACCCAAAGGATACCATTCTGCCTAACACTCACCCTAAACCTAAACCTAAACCTAATCCTCACCCTATCTTTAACCTTAACACAAACCCTCACATTAACCCTCACCCTCACCCTAACCTTAATGCTAACCCTAACCCTCACCCTCACCCTAACCCTCACCCAAACACTTACCCACACCCTAACCTTCACGCTAAGCCGAACCCTAAACCTAACCTTCACCCTAACCGTCACCCTAACCATAACCCTCACACTCACCCTAAGCGTCACCCTAAACTTTACCCTCACCCTAACCCTAAACCTAACCCTCACACTAAGCCTAACCCTAACCCTCAGCCTAACACTTATTCTAACCCTAAACCTAGCCCTAAACCTCACCCTAACCCTAACCCTAACCCTCAGCCTAAACATCATCCTAACCCTTACCCTAACCTTAACCCTCACCCTAACCCTAACCCTCACTCTCACCCTAAACCTCACCCTAACCCGTACCCTCAACATAACCCTAACCCTAACACTAATCCTCACACACAAACTCACCCTAACCATAACCCTAAAGCTCACCGTAACCGTAACCCTCCCCCTCCCCCTCAACCTAACCCTAACACTGTCCCTAACCCTAACTCTAACCCTCACCCTCACCCTAACATTAACCCTAACACTAATCCTCACCTAAACCTTCACCCTCATCCTAACCTCACCCTCACTCTAAACGTAAACCTAACCCTCACCCTAACCCTAAACCTAATCCTTCCCCTTACACTAATCCTCACCCTAAACCTCACCCTCACCCTAAACATCACCCTAACCCTAACCCTCACCCTAACCCTAACCCTCACCCTCACCCTAACCCTCACCGTCACCTTAACCCTCACCCTAAAAATAACCATCACATATACCCTAAAACTCACCCTCATCATAACCCTCACCTTCACCCTAACCCTAATCCTAACCCTAACCCTAACACTAAACCTAACCCTAATGCTAACACTAAACCTCAACCTCACCATAACCCTCACCCTAATCCTTACCCTCACCCACAACCTCACCCTAAACCTAACCCTAACATTAACCCACACCCTAATCCTCACCCTAACACTAACCCTAACCCTTACCCCTCAGCCTCACTGTCACTCTAACCCTAACCCTAACCCTAATCCTCACCCTATCCCTAACCCTAACCCTAACCTTCAACCTAACACTCGCCCTCACCGTACCCCTAATGCTACATTAACACTCAGCCTCACCCTAAGCCTCGCTGTAACCCTTACCCTCACCTTAACCCTATCCCTCACCATCATCCTAAACCTCACCCTTAGCCTTACCCACACCCTAACGCTCAATCTAACCATAACGCTAACCCTAAAACTAAACCTCACCCTAAACGTCACCCTAACCCTAAGCCTAACCCTAACCCTCACTCTCACCCGAACCCTTACCCTTACCCGAAACCTAACCCTAACCCTCAGCCTAACCCTCATCCTAACACTAACACTAACCCTAACCTTCACCCTAACCGTCACCCTCACCCTCACCCTCAACCTCACACTCAGCCTAACCCTAACCCTAATCAAAAACCTAAACCTAATTTTCAACCTCACCCTAACTCTAAACCTAACCCTAACCAAAACCCTCACCCTTACCCTCACCCTAAAATTAACCCTAACCCTAATCCTAACCCTCACCGTCACCCTAACCCTTACTCACACCCTAACCCTAAACCTAACCCTCAGCCTAACCCTCATCCTAACCCTAACCCTAACCCTCAACCTAACATTAACCCAAACCCTAAACTTAACCTTCACCCAAATCCAAAACCTCACCCTCACCCTCAACCTCACCGTCAAGCTCACCGTAACCCACACCCTCACACTCACCCTAACCATAACCATAAGCCTATCCCTCCCCCTAAATCTAACCCTCACCCTCACCCTCACCATCACCCTCACCGTAACCCTCATCCTCACCCTAACACTATCCATAAACCTAACCCTCACCCTAAACTAACTCTGACCCTCACCCTCACTCTCACACTAAATCTAAACCTCACCCTAACCCTAAACCTAACCTTAGCCCTCACCCTAACCCTAACCCTCACATAAACCCTAACCCTCACCCTCACCCTCACCGTAACTGTAACCCTAACCCTAACCCTAACAATAACCCTGAACCTAATACTAACACTAACCCTATCTATAACCCTCACCCTAACGCTAACCCTCACCCTAACATTTACCCTCACCCTAAGTCTAAACCTAGTCCTAACACTAACCCTCACACTAACCCTAACCTTCACCTTAACCCTAAACCTCAACCTAACCCTATCCCTAACCCTCACCCTCACCCTAGCCCTCACTCTAACCCTAACCCTCATCCTCACCCTAAAGCTCACTCTAAACTTAACACTAATCCTCAATCTAATCCTCATCCTCAACTTAACCCTAACCCTAATCCTCATCCTAAACCTCTCCTTTACCCTTACTGTCACCCTAACTCTAACCCTCACCCTAACTGTAACCCTAACCCTACCCCTCAAACTACCCCTCACCAGAAACCTAATCCTAACCCTAATCCTCACCATATCCCAAAACATAACTCTAACTCTCACCCTAAACCTCACACTCACCATAACCCTAATGCTAACATTAGCCCTCAACCTCACCCGAAACCTCGCCCCTAACCTTCCCCTGACCTTAAGCCTATCCCTCACCCTCACCCAAAACTACACCCTAACCCTTACCCTCACCCCAACCCTAACTCTAACCCTAACACTAACCCTCACCCTAACCCTAAGCCTAACCCTAACCCTCACCCTCATCCTAACCCTCACCCTAACACTTACGCTCATCCTAACCCTAACCCTAACCCTCACCCTAACCTTAAAGCTAACCCTAACTCTAACCCTCACATTAACCCTAACCCTCACGCTCAACATCAACCTCAGCCTAACCCTAACCCTAATCCAAACGCTAACCCTCACCCTCACCTTCACCCTAACTCTAAACCTAACCCTAAATAAAACCCTCACCCTAATCCTAACCCTATCCCTAACCCTGGCCCTAACCCTAACTCTAATCTTAACCTAACCCTCACCCTCACCCTAACACTTACCCTCACCCTAACCCTAAACCTAACCCTCAGCCTAATCATAATCCTAACACTAACACTAACCCAAACCCTCACCCTAAACTTAACCCTAACCCTAACACTCACCCTAACCCTCACCCTAATCCTAACCCTATCCCTAACCCTCACCCTAATCATAAACCTAATCCTAAACCTAAACTTCAGTCTCACCCTAACCCTTACCCTCACCCTAACCCTAACACTAACACTCAGACTAACCTTCATCCTAACCCTCACACTAAACCTAAACCTCACCCTAACCATAAACATAACCCTCAGCCAAACCCACTTCCTAACCCTAAACCTAACCCTCAACCCAACCCTAACCCTAACCCAAAATCTAACCCTCATCCTAACCCTAAACCTCACCCTCACCCTCACCCTCACCCTCAGCCTAACCATAACCTAACCCTAAACCTAACCCAAACCTCACACTCACCCTCACCCTAACTAACCCTAACTCTAACCCTAAACTTCAACCAAAACCCAACCCTACCCCTAACCCTCACCTAAACCTAACCCTCACCCTCACCGTCACCCTAAACCTCACCCTCACCCTAACCCTAACCCTAAACCTCACCCTAACCCTAAGCCTTAACCTAACCCTCACCTTCACCCTAAAACTCACCCTAAACCTTACCCTCACCTGAAACGTAAACCTAACCCTCAGCCTAACCCTCATTCTAACCCTAAACCTAAACCTAACCCTCACCCTAACCTTAAAGCTAATCCTAACCCTAAACCTCACATTAACCCAACCCTCACCCTCACCCTCAACCTCACCCTCAGCCTAACCCTAATGCTAACACTAATCCAAACACTAACCCTAACCCTCACCCTAACTCTAAACCTAAACCTAACCAAAACCTTCACACTAATCATAACCCTATCCCTAACCCTAACCCTAATCCAAAACCTAACCCTCACCCTCACCCTAACCCAAAACTTAACTCTCAGCCTAACCCTCATCCTAACCCTAACCCTCACACTAACTCTCACTCTAACCCTAACCCTAACCCTCACCCTAAACCTAACTCTAACCATCAACCTCATACTAACCCTAAACCTCACCTTAACCCTCATCCTAAACCTAACCCTAACCCTAACGCTAACCCTAACCCTCACTCTCACCCTAACCCTCGCCCTAACCCATATCCTCACACTAACCCTAACCCTAACCCTCACCCTAACCCTAACCGAACCCTCACCCTCACCTTTACCCCAACCCTCACCATCACCCCAACCATCAACATCACCCTAACCCTCACCTACACCCTCACCCGCACTCTCAGCCTCACCCTCACCTTAACCATCACCCTCACCCTAAACATCACCCTAACCCTAACCCAAACCGTAAAGTTAACCCCAATCCTCACCCTAACCCTAATCCTCAACTTAAACCTCACCCTCTCCCTAATCCTCACCCTAACCCTAACCCTAAGCCTTTCCTAACCAAATACCTCACCCTCACCCTAACCCTCAAACTACCCTCTCCCTCACCCTAAACCTCACCCTCACCTTAACCCTAATCCTAACCCTAATGGTAACACTAGCCCTCAACCTCACCCTAACCCTAATCTTAACCCTAACCCTAACCCTAACCCTAATGCTAACCCTTAACCTCAACCTCACCATAACCCTCACCCTAACCCTTACCCTCACCCTCAACCTCACCCTAACCCTAAACCTAACATTAACCCACACCCTAACCCTCACCCTAACACTAACCCTAACCCTAACCCTTAGCATAACCGTCACCCTAAACCTAACCCTAACCCTAATAGTCACCCAATCCCTAACACTTATGCTAAGCCTCACCAAAACCCTCACCCTCACCGTACACCTAATGCTACATTAACCCTCAGCCTCACCCTAAAACTCGCCCTAACCCTTACCCTCATCTTAACCCTATCCCTCACCATCACCCTAACACTCATCCTAACCCTTACCCTAACGCTAACACTCACACTAACCCTAAACCTAAACCTAACACTAAACCTCACACTAACTGTCACCCTAACCCTAAGCCTAACTCTAAACCTCACTCCCACCCTAACACTTATCCTTTCCCGAACAATAACCCTAACACTCAGCCTAACCCTCATCCTAAACCTAACCCTAAACCTAACCCTCACCCTAACCGTCACCCTCACCCTCAACCTCACCCTCAGCCTTACACTAACTCTAAACCTAATACAAAACCTAACCCTAACCCTCACCCTCACCCTCACCCTAACTCTAAACCTACCGCTAACGCTCACCCTCAGCCTAACCCTAACCCTATCACTTACCCTCACCCTAAAACTAACCGTAATCCCAATCCTAACCCTCACCCTCACCCTAAACCTCACCCTAACCCAAACCTTAACCCTAACCCTCACCCTCACCCTAACCCGAACCATAACCTTAAACCTCACCCTAAACCCTAACTCTGACCCTCACACTAAGCCTAACCCTACACCTAAGCCTAATCCTATACCTAAACTTCACCCTCACCCTCAAGCTAAACCTTAACCTCACTCTAACCATAACCCTAACCCTAGCCCTCACCCTAAACCTAACCCTCACCTACCCCCTAACCCTCACCCTCACCCTCACCCACACCCTAAACCTTACCCTCACCCTAAACATCACCCTAATTCTCACCCTTAACCTAACCCTAACCCTAATCCTCACCCTAACCCTAATCCTCAACTTAAACCTCAGCCTCACCCAAATCCTCACCCTAACCCTAACTCTAATCCTTTCCTAACCGAAACCAATACCCTCACAATATCCCTCACCCAAACCCTCACCCTCACCCTAGCCCTCACGCTAAAACTAACCCTAACCCTAACCCTCACCCTCACCCTCACCCTAACCCTAACCTTTAACCTCATCCTTACCATAAGCCTATCCCTAACCCTCACACTAAACCTAATCCTAAAATAACCCTATTGCTAACACTAGCCCTCACCCACACCCCAACCCTAATCCTAACCCTAAAACTTAGCCTAAGGCTAACTCTAAACCTAATGCTAACCCTAAACCTCAACCTCACCCTAACCATCACCCTAAACCTTACCCTCACCCTCAACCTCACCCTAACGCTAACCCTAACCCTTACCCTAACCCTCACCCTAACCCGAAACCTACCCTTCAGCATAACACTCACCCTAAACTTAACCCTAACCCTAATCCTGACCCTATCCCTAACCCTAACCCTACACTTCAGCCTAAACCTCACACTCATCCTCAACCTCACCCTCACCCTAATCCTAACGCTAAAACTCAGCCTAACCCTAACCCTTATCCTAATGCAAACCCTAAACCTCAAACTCACCCTAACACTCACCCTAAACCTCACCCTCACTTTAACCATAACCCTAACCCTCACCCTATACCTAACCCTCAACCTCACCCTCACCCTTATCATCACCCAAACCCTCACCCTCACCATAACCCTAACCATAACACTAACCCTCACGCTAAACCTAACTCTTCCCCTCAACCTCACCCTCACCCAAAGCCTAACCCTAAACCTAAGCCTCATCCTAAACCAAACCCTCAACCTCATACTCACCCTAAACATTAACCTCAACCTAACCCTAACCCTAAACCTAGCCCTCCCCCAACCCTTACCCTCACCATCACCCTAACCCTAACCCTCACCTTAAACCTAACCCTCACCCTAAACCTAACCCTAACACTCACCCTCACCCTCATCCTAACCCTAACCCTATCCCTAAACCTGACCCTAAACCTAACCCTAACCGTAAGGATAACCATAACACTCACCCTCAACCTAATCCCAAATCTAAGCCTAACCTTAACTGTAAACCTAATCCTAACCCTTACACTATCCCTAACCCTCAACCTCTCCCTAACCCTCACTCTAACCCTGAATCTCCCCCTAACGCTCACACTAACCCTAACCCTAACACTAACACTAAACCTCACCCTAACCCTCACTCTAACCCTAAACCTAACCCTAACCCTCACTGTAATGCTCAACCTAACCCTCACCCTAACCCTAACCTAAACCCTCACCCTAAACCTAAACCTCACCCTAACCCTATCCCTAAACCTACCTCTCAAACTAAACCTCACCCTAACCCCCACACTAACCCTAACCCTCACCCTCACCCTAACCCTAACCCTCAACCAAACCCTCTTCCTAATTCTAACCCTAACCCTCAACCTGACCCTTACACTAACCCTAATCCTCAACCTATCCCTATCCCTCACCCTCAGACTCACCCTCAGCCTAACCCTAACCCTAACCCTAATCCTAACCCTAAACCTCACCCTCACACTCAACCTAACTCTAACCCTCACCATAACTCTGACCCTCACCCTAAACCCAAACCTATCCCGAACACTCACACTAACTCCAACCCTCACCCTAACCCTAACCCTAATCCTCACCCTCACCATAACCCTAAACCTCACCGTAACATCACCCTAACAATAAAACTAACCCTAAACCTCACCCTCAACCTCACCCTAAACCTCACCCTAACCATTACCATCACCATAACCCTAACCCTAACCCTAATCCTCACACATACCCTAATCCTAACCCTCACCCTAATGCTCACCTTAACCGTAACTCTCACCCTCACCCTAACCCTAACCGTCAACTTAACCCTCAACCTAACACTAACCATCACCCACACCCTAACACTCAAGCTCACCTGAACTCTAACCCTCACCCTAAACCTAATCCTAAACCTCACCATAACCCTAACCCTCACTTAACCCTAACTCTAACCCTCATCCTCAACCTAAGCCTCACCCTCATCCTAACCCTCACCCTAACCCTCACCCTAACACTAAAGCTAACCCTAATCCTCAGTCTCACCCTAAGCCACACCCTAACCCTTATCCTCACCCTAACCCTAACCCTACCCCTCACCCTACCCCTCAGCCTAAACCTAACCCTAACCCTCACCCTAAACCTAACCCTAACCATCACCTTCACCCTAAACCTCACAATCACCGTTACCCTCACCGTAACCCTAAACCTCACCTACACCTTCACAATTACGCTCATCCTCACCCTCACCCTAACCCTTACCCTCACCCTAAACCTAACCCTAATCCTCACCCTCACCCTCACCCTAACCGTAATCCTCACCTTAACACTAATACTCAGCCGAAACCTCACTGTCAGCCTAAATATCACCCTAACCCTAACCCTCAACCTAACCTTAACCCTAACCCTCACCCTAACCCTAACGCTAACCCTAACCCTCACCCTCACCCTAAACATAAACCTAAACCTAACCCTCATCCTAACCCTAACTGTAATCCTCCTCCTTACACTAATCCTCACCCTAAACCTCACCCTCACCCTAAATATCACCCTAAACCTAACCCTCACCCTAACCGTAACCCTCACCCTAACCCTCACCATCACCTTAATCCTCACCCTAACCCTAACCATCACATAACACCCTAAAACTCACCCTCATCCTAACCCTCACCCTCACCCTAACCCTAATCCTAACCCTAACCCTAAACCTAACCCTAATGCTAACACTAAACCTCAACTTCACCATCACCCTCACCCTAACCCTTACCCTCACCCTCAACCTCACCCTAACCCTAACCCTAACATTAACCCACACCCTAACACTAACACTAACCCTACCCCTCAGCCTAACCATCACCCTAAACCTAACCCTAAACTTAATCCTCACCCTATCCCTAACCCTAACCCTATCCTTCACCCTAACCCTCACCCTCACCATACCCCTAATGCTACATTAACCCTCAGCCTCACCCTAAGCCTCGCAGTAACCCTTACCCTCTCCTTAAACCTATCCATCACCATCATCCTAAACCTCACCCTAACCCTTACCCACACCGTAACGTTCAATCTAATCCCAACCCTAACCCTAAATCTAACACTGAAGCTCACCCTATCCTTCACCCTAACCCTAAGCCTAACCCTCATCCTAAGACTAACCCTCACCCTAACCCTCACCCTAACCGTCACCCTCACCCTCAACCTCACACTCAGCCTAACCCTAACCCTAATCCAAAACCTAACCCTAAACCTCACCTTCACCCTAACTCTAAACCTAACCCTAATCAAAACCCTCACCCTCACCCTAATCTTATCCCTTACCCTCACCCTAAAACTAACCCTAATCCTAATCCTAACACTCACCCTCACCCGAAACCTTACCCTCACCCTAACCCTAAACCTAACATTCACCCTAACAATCATCCTAACCCTAACCCTAACCCTCAACCTAACCTTAACCCAAACCCTAAAATTAACCTTCACCAAAACCCTAACCCTCATGCTCACCCTCAACTTCACAATCACCTTCACCGAAACCCACACCCTCACCCTCACCCTAACAGTAACGATAACCCTATCACTCACTCTAAACCTAACACTCACCGTCACCCTCAACAACACCCTCACCCTAACCCTCACCCTCACACTAACCCTATCCATAAACCTAACCCTCACCCTAAACCTAATTCTGACCCTCACCCTCACCCTCACCCTAAGCCTAACCCTACACTTAAGCCTAAACCTAAAGCTAACACTCACCCTCTCCGTCACACTAAACCTAAACCTCACCCTAACCCTAAACCTAACCCTAGCCCTCACCCTAACCCTAAAACTCACCTAAACCCTAACCCAAACCTCACACTCATCCTCACCCTAAACCTCACCCTCACCCTTAACATCACCCTAATCCTAAACCTCAACCTAACCCTAACCCTCAGCCTCACCCTAACCCTAACCATCACCTTAAACCTCACCCTAACCCTAATCCTCACCCTAACCCTAACCCTCACCCTAACCCTCACCCTAATCTTAAACCTATTCCTAAACTATACCCTAACCCTAACCCTAATCCTAAAACTATCCCTCACCCTCACCCTAACCCTTAACCTCACCCTAATCCTAACCCTAACCATCAGCCTAACTCTCATCCTAACCCTCACAATAACCCTAAACCTCACCCTAACCATAAAACTAACCCTCAGCCAAACCCTCTTCCTAACGCTAACCCTAACCCTTAACCCAACCCTAACCCTAAACCTAAACTTAACCCTCACCCTAACCCTAAAACTCACCCTCACACTCACCCTCACCCTCAGCCTATCCCTAAACCTAACCCTAAACCTAACCCTAACCCTCACATTCACCCTCACCGTAACTCTAACCCTAACCCTAACCCTGACACTAACCCTAATCCCCACCCTATCCCTAACCCTCACCTAACCCTAACACTCACACTAACCCTAACCCTAACCCTCACTCTCACCCTAACCATAACCCTCACTTTAACCCTAAGCCTAAACCTAACCCTCACCCTCACCCTAAACCTCACCCTAACCCTTACCCTCACCCAAATCCTAACCCCAAGCCTCAGACTAACCCTCATCCTAACCCTAACCCTAAACCTAACCCTCACCCTAACCTAAACGCTAACCCTAACCCTAGCCCTCACTTTAACCCTAACCTCACCCTCACCCTCAACCTCACCCTCAGCCTATCCCTAATCCTCATCCAAACACTAACCCTAACTCTAAACCTAACCCTAACCAAAACCCTCATCCTTATCCTAACCCCAAACTTAACTCTCAGCCTAACCCTCATCCTAACCCGAACCCTAACCCTAAACCTCACCCTTACCCTAACCCTAACTCTAACCCTATTCCTAAAACTTAACACTCACTCTCACCCTCAACCTCACCCTCACACTCACCCTCACTCTTACCCTAATCATAACCCTATCCCTCACCCTGAACCTAACCCTTACCCTCACCCTCACCCTCACCAGAACCCTCACCCTAACCCTCACCCTCATCCTCAACCTATCCCTAACCATACCATAACCCTAATCCTAAACCTAACTCTGAACCTCACCCTCACCAGCACCCTAAGCCTAACCCAACATCTAAGCCTAAACCTAAACCTAACCCTCACCCTAAAGTTAACCAAAACCCTCACCCTAAGCGTAACCCTCACCGTAAACCTAACCCTAAGCCTCACCCTCACCCTCAACCTAACCCTAAACCTCACCCTTACGCTAACCCTAACCCTAATGCTAACCTTAACCCTCACTCTCACTGTAACCCTAACCCTAACCCTCACCCTAAAACTAACCTTAACCCGAATGCTATCCCTAACACTCACCCTCACCCTAACCCTCACTCTAAACCTTCCCCACACCCTAACCCTTACCCACACCCTAACCCTTACCCACACCCTAAACCTCACCCTAACCCCAACCCTAACCCTAACACTAACCCACACCCTAACCCAAGCCTAAACCTAAACCTCACCCTCACCCTAACCCTCACCCTAACTCTTACCCTCACCCAAACCTAACCCTAACTCTCAGTCTAACCCTCATCCTAACCCTAACACTAACCCTCACCCTCCCATTAACCCTAACCCTCACCCTCACCCTCAACATAATCCTAAGCCTAACCCTAACCAAAACGTTCACCCTAAAACTAACCCTATCCATAACCCTCACCCTAACCCTAAACCTAATCCTAAACCTAACCCTCACACTGACCCCAAAACTTACCCTCACCCTAACCCTAAACCTAACCCAAGCCTAACCCTCATCCTTACCCTAACCCTAACCCTAACCCTCACCCTAACCTTAACCCTAAACCTAACACTCAACCAAACCCTAACCCTCAACCTCACCTTCAAATTCACACTCACCCTCACCCTAATGCTCACCCACACCCTATACCTAACTCTGGCACTCACCCTCACGCTCACCCTAAGACTAACCCTACAGCTAAGCCAAATCCTAAACCTAACTCTCACACTCACACTTACCCTAAACCTAAACCTTACCCTAACCCTAACCCTAACCTTAGTTCTCACCCCAAAACTTACCCTCACCATCACCCTAACCCTAACACTCACCCTAACACTAACCCTAACCCTAAACCTCACTCTAACCCTTACCCTCAACCTAACCCAAGACCTAACCCTAAACCTAACAGTAACACTAAACCTCACCCTAACCCTCACTCTAACCCTAAACCTAACCCTAACCTTAACCCTCACCCTAACACTAACTCTAAACCTAAACGTCACCCTAACCCTAAACCTCATCCTAACACTTACCTTCACACTAAAACTAAACTTAACCCGAACACTAACCCTCACACTAACCCTAACCATCACCCTAAACTTAAAATCCACCCTAACCCTAACCCTAACCTTCAACCTCGCCCTAACCCTAACCATGACCCTAACCCTAACCCTCACCCTAAACGTAACCCCCACCCTCAACCTGAAGCTGGGCCTTAGCCTAAGCATAAGCTTAAGACTAACCCTAACCCTCAAAATCAACCTCACCCTAACCCTAACCGTAACCGTAACCCTAACCCTAACCCTCACACTAACCCTCACCCTAACGCTAACCCTAACCCTAACGCTAAACCTAACCCTCACCCTAAACCTCACCCTAACCCTAAACTTCAACATTACCTTAACACTCACACTCAGCCTATCCCTCACCTTAACCCTTAATGTCCCCCTCACCCTAACCCTCACTCTAACCTTAATACTCATCCTAACCCTCACCCTAACTGTAACCCTAACCATCACCCAAATCCTAATCCTCAAACTCACCTTCAGCCTCAGCCTAACCCTAAGCCTAAGCCTAATCTTAACCCTAACCCTCACCCTCATCCTAGCCCTCACCCTAACCCTAATCCTATCCCTAACCCTCATCCTAATCCCCAACATAACACTAACCCTCAACCTCAACCTAACCCTAACCCAAACCCTCAACTGAACCCTCACCCTCACCCTCACCATAACCCTCACCCTCACCCTAAAAATTACCCAAACCCTAACACTCACCCTTAGCATTAGCCTAGCCCTAACCCTCAAACTAACCCTAACCTCACCCTAACCTAACCCTCAACCTAACCCTTACCCTCACCATAACACTAAGCCTAAACCTAACATGAACCCTCACAGTAACACTAAACCTCACCCTAACCGTAACCCTCACACTATCCCTAACCCTCACCATAACCCTAACCCTAACCCTCACCCTAACCCTAACACTCACCCTCATCCTAGCCGTCACCCTAACCCTAATCCTAACCCTAACCCTCATCCTAACCCTCAACCTAACCATAACCCTAACCATCACTCAAAAAGTAATCCTCATCCCCACACTCACCCTCAGCCTAACTCTAACCCTCAGCCTAACCCACACACTAACCCTAACCCTAATCGTAACCCTCACCCTCAGCTTCACCCTCACTGTAAACTTAACCCTAATCATAAAACTAACAATAACCCTAACCCTAAACCTAATCCAAACCATCACCCTCAGCCTAACCCTAACCCTAACATTCACCCTAACTGTAACCCTCACCCTCAACGTAACCCTAACCCTAACCCTAAACCTCACCCTAAGGCTAATCCTAACACTCACCCTCATCCTAACCCACACCCTAACCCTAAAACCCTAACCCTCATCCTAACCCTAAACCTCTCCCTCACACTCATGCTCAGCCGAAGCCTAAGCCTAAGTCTAAGACTAACTGTAAACCTCACACTCACCCTAACCCTAACACTAACCCTCACCCTCACCCTAGCCCATATTCTAACCCTAAGCCTAAGCCTAACCCTAACCCTAACACTCACCCTCACCCTAAGTCTAATCCTAAACCTATCCCTCACACTCACCCTCACCCTAACCCTAATTGTAACACTAACCCTAACCCTAAGACTAACCCTTACCCTAATGCTAACTCTAACCCTAAACCTCATCCTCACCCTAACCATAACCCTCACCCTCACCCTCACCCTCCGCCTAACACTAAGACTATCCCTAACCCCAAACCTAACCCTAACACTAACCCTAAACCTAACCCTCACACTAACCCTCACCTTAACCCTGAGCCTAAACCTCACCCTCACCCTAGCCCATAACTTAACCCTAAGCCTAATCATAACCCTCACCCCGACCCTCTCTAACCCTAACCCCAACCCTCACCCTAACCCTAACCCTCACCCTCACCCTCACCCTCAGCCTTAACCTAAGCCTAACCCTAACCTAAACATCACACTCACCCTAACCTTAATCCTAACCCTAAACTTAACACTCACCCTCACCCTAACCCTAACTCTAACACTAAGCCTAACCCTAACCCTCACCCTCAACCTCACCCTCAGCCTAACTCTAAGCCTAACTCCAAACCTAACCATAAACCACACCCTCACATTCACCCTAACACTAATCCTAACCCTAACCCTAACCCTAACCCTCCTCCTAACTCTCACCATAACAGTAACCCTAACACTAAAACGAACACTAACCCTTAACCTCATCGTAACCCTAACCCTAATCCTCACCCTCACCGTTATTCTAACCCTAAACCTAATGATAACACTAACCCTAACCCTCACCCTCAGCCTCACCCTAACCCTAACCCTCACCCTCAACCACACCCTCAGCCTAACCCTAAGCAGAACCTCAACCATAACCCTAAACCACACCCTCACACTCACCCTAACGCTAATCCTAATCCTAACCCTAACACTAACCCTCCTCCTAACTCTCACCCTAACACTAACACTAATACTAACCCTTAACCTCATCCTAACCCTAAACCTAAACCTCACCCTCATGGTTATTCTAACCCTAACCCTAACCCTAACCATCACCTTCAACCTAACCCAAACCCTCCTCCTAACCCTAACCCTAACCCTAACCCTAAACGTCACCCTAACAATAAGCCAAACCCTCACCCTCAGCCTCACCCTCAACATAAGTTTAACCCTAATCATAACACTAACAATAACCCTAGCCATATCCCTAATCCTAACCCTCACCATCACCCAAACACTAACCCTAACCCTCACCCTAACCCTAAACCTCACCCTCAATGTAACCCTGACCCTAACCCTAACTTCACCCTAATGCTAACCCTAACACTCACCCTCACTCTAACCCTCACTGTAACCCTAATCCTAACCCTAAACCTCATCCTAATCCTCACCCAAATCTTAACACCCTAAACCTCACCCTAACCCTAACCCTCAACCTCACCCTTAAGCTCGGCCTAAGCCTAAGCCTAAGACTAAGACTAACCCTAACCCTCACACTCAACTTCACCCTAACCCTAACCATAACACTAACCCTAAACCTAACCCTCACACTAACCCTAACCGTAAAACTCACCCTTATGCTCAGCCTAAGCCTAAGCCTAAGCCTAAGCCTAAGCCTAACCCTCACCCTAACCCTAACACTAACCCTAACTCTAACCCTAAACCTCACCCTTACCCTAACCCTAACTCTAACCCTATTCCTAAACCTAAACCTCACCCTATCCCTAACGCTAACCCTCACCCTCAGAGTAACATTCAACCTAACCCTAATCTTACCAATAACCCTAACCCTAACGCTAACCCTCAACTTGTCCATAACCTTACCCCTAAACCTAACCCTAAACCTCACCCTTAGGCTCAGCCTAAACCTAAGCCTAAGCCAAAGACTAACCCTTACCCTCACACTCACCCTCACCCTAACCCTAACAGTAACACTCACCCTAACCATAACCCTCACACTAACCCTCACCCTAATGCTAACACTGACCCTAAACCTCACCCGCACCCTAACCCTAACCCTCACCCACACCCTAACCCTAACCCTCACCCTCACCCTCACCCTCCGCCTAACACTAATCCTATCCCTAACCCCAACCCTAAACTTAACACTAACGCTAAACCTAACCCTCATCATAACCCTCAACCTCACCCTAGCCGATAACCTAACCCTAAGCCTAACCCTAACCCTAACACTAAACCTAAACCTAAACCTAACCATAAACCTCACCCTCAGCCTCACCCTCACTGTAAACATAACACTAACCTAACACTAACAATAACCCTAACCCTAACCCTAACCCTCATTGTATTCCTAACCTTAACCTTTAGCCTTACCCTCACCATAACCCTCACAATAACCCTAACCCTCAACCTAACCCTAACCCTAACCGTCACTCTCACCCTCACGCTCACCCTCAGCCTAACTTTAAAACTAACGCTGCTCCTAACACTAACCCTCAAGTTCAACCTCACACTAACACTAAACCTAACCCTAAGCCTAACCCTCACACTCACCCTCACCCACACCTAAGCCTCACTGTCACCCTCACACTCATCCTCACAGTAACCCTAACCCTAACACTAAACCTAACTCTAACCCTAAACCTCACCCTTACCCTAACCCTAACTCTAACCCTATCCCTAAACCTAAACTTCACCCTAACCCTAACCCTAACCCTCACCCTCACAGTAACTTTCAACCTAACCTTAATCCTACCAATAACCCTAACCCTAACGCTAACCCTCACCCTGTCCATAACCCTCACCCTAACCCTAACCCTCACCCTCACCCTTAGGCTCAGCCTAAACCTAAGCCTAAGCCTAAGACTAAAACTTACCATCACACTCACCCTCACCCTAACCCTAACAGTAACACTCTCCCTAACCCTAATCCTCACAATCACCCTCCCACTCTGCCTAACACTAAGCCTATCCCTAACCCCAACCCTAAACTTAACAATAACCCGAAACCTAACCCTCACCCTAAACCTCACCCTCCCCTAGCCCATATCTTAACCCTAAGCCTAATTCTAACCCTAAGCCTAATCCTAACCCTAACCCTAAACCTAACCATAAACCTCACCCTCAGCCTCACCCTCACCCCAAAATTAACACTAACCTAACACTAACACTAACCCTAATCCTAACCCTCACCCTTACTGTAACCCTAACCTTAACCTTTAGACTTACCCTCACCATAACCCTCACAATAACCCTAACCTTCAACCTAACCCTAACCCTAACCGTCACTCTCACAATCA
Source organism: Dipodomys merriami (assembly GCF_024711535.1). Classification (NCBI taxonomy): domain Eukaryota; kingdom Metazoa; phylum Chordata; class Mammalia; order Rodentia; family Heteromyidae; genus Dipodomys; species Dipodomys merriami. The sequence continues at coordinate 4,105,967 of NW_027206257.1, forward strand.
CGCTCACACTCAGCCTAACTTTAAACCTAACGCTACTCCTAACACTAACCCTCAACTTCACCCTCACACTAAACCTAACCCAAAACCTAAGCCTAACACTCACACTCACCCTCACCCACACCCTAAGCCTCACTGTCACCCTCACACTCATCCTCACCCTAAACCTAACCCTAACACTAAACCTAACTCTAACCCTAAACCTCACCCTTACCCTAACCCTAACTCTAACCCTATCCCTAAACCTAAACTTCACCCTAACCCTAACCCTTACACTCACCCTCACAGTAACTTACAACCTAACCTAATCCTACCAATAACCCTAACACTAACGCTAACCCTCACCCTGTCCATAACCCTCAACCTAACCCTAACCCTCACCCTCACCCTTAGGCTCAGCCTAAACCTAAGCCTAAGCCTAAGACAAATCTTACCCTCACACTCACCCTCACCCTAACTCTAACAGTAACACTCTCCCTAACCCTAACCCTCACCCTCAACCTCACCCTCCGCCTAACACTAAGCCTATCCCTAACCCCAACCCTAAACTTAAAACTAACCTGAAACCTAACCCTCACCCTAACCCTCACCCTCACCCTAGCCCATACCTTAACCATAAGCCTAATCCTAACCCTAACCCTAACCCTAACCCTAAACCTAACCATAAACCTCACCCTGAGCCTCACCCTCACCGCAAAATTAACACTAACCTAACACTAACAATAACCCTAACCCTAAGCCTAACCCTCACTGTAACCCTAACCTTAACCTTTAGCCTTACCCTCACCATAACCCTCAAAATAACCCTAACCCTCAACCTAACGCTAAACCTAACCGTCACCCTCACCCTCACGCTCAACCTGTCTAAATTGAAACCTAATGCTACTCCTAAAACTAACCCTCAACTTCACCCTCACCCTAACCCTAACCCAAACCCTAAACCTAACCCTCACACTCACCCTCACCCACACCCTAAGCCTCACTGTCACCATCACGCTCACCTTCACCCTAACCCTAACCCTCACCCTCACACTAAACCTATCTCTCACCCTAACCATAAACCTCACAATCACCCTCACCCTCACCTCACCCAAAACCTAAACCTAATCCTAATCCTCACCCTAAACCTCACCCTAACCCTAATGCTAACTGTAACCCTCACACTCATCCTAAACCTCACGTTAAACCTAACTCTCACCATAAATCTAACCCTAACCCTAACACTCACCCTGACCCTAACTCTCACCCTAACCCTAACCCTAACCATAACCTTCACCAGAACGCTGACCCTAACCCTAACCCTAACCCTAAACCTCACCCTAACCCTAACCCTATCCCCAACCCTAACGTTAACCCTAATGCTCATCCTAACCATAACCGTACCCCTCAAACTAACTCTCATCCTAAACTTAACCCTAACACTAACCCTCACCCTAACCGTAACCATACACTCAACCTAACCCTAATCCTCACCCACACCCTCAGACTCATCTTCAGCCTAAACCTAACCCTAACCCTAATCTTAAACTAATCCTCACCCTCATCCTAACTGTAACCCTAAACTTCACCCTCAACCTTACCCCCACCCTCACCCGAACCCTAACCCGAACCCTAACACGAAACCTCACCCTAACCCTCATCCTAACCCTCTCCCAAACCCTCATCCTTACCCTAACCCTAACCCTTATCATAACCCTAAACCTCAACTTCACCCTAACCCTAACCCTAACACTAACTCTCACACTCACCATAACCCTCACCCTAAACCTTACACTCACCCTAACCCTCATCCCAACCCTCAACATATCCCTAAACCTAACCCTCAACCTAACCCTTACACTCACTCTAACACTAAGCTTAACCCTAACACTAACTCTCACACTAACCCTCACCGTAAATATCACCCTATCATTAACCCTAATCATAACACTCACCCTAAACCTAAAGCTCACCCTCACCCTCAGCCTAAAACTCAGCCTAAAGCCTAACCCTAACACTAACCCTAAGAGTCACCCTCACCCTCACCCTAACCCTAAGCCTCACCCTCACCCTCAACCTCACCCTAAACCTAAAGCAAACACTCAAACTAACCCTCACCCTCACCATAAACATCACCGTAACTCTAACACTCACCCTAATCCAAACCATAACCCGAACCCTCACCCTAACGCTAACCCTCACCCTCACCCTAAACCTAACCCTCACCCTAACCCTAACCCTGACCCTCATCTATCCCTCACCCTAAACCAAACCCTAACCCTCACCCTAACCGTCAACCACACCCTCACCCTAAACCTAACCCTAATGTTCACACTCAACATAACCCTAAACCTCACACTCACCATCACCCTCAGCTTAAATCTAAGCCTAACAATAAACCTAACCCTAACCCTCACACTCACCCTCACCCTAAACCTAGTCCTAACCCTAAACCTAACACTCTCACTCACCGTCACGCTCAACCTAAACCTAACCCAAACCCTCAACCGAACCTTCACCCTCACCCTAACCCTAACCCTCACCCTCAACCTAAACATCACCCTAAACCTAACACTCACCCTAACCCTTAGCTTAACCCTCAACCTAAACCTAACCCTCACCCTCACCCTAACCCTCAGGCTCACCTTAATCCTAATCCTAACCCTAACCCTCACCCTCACCCTCAACCTAACCCTACCCCTAACGCTAACCCTCACCCTAACACTAACCTCCAACCTAACCCTAACCTTAACCCGAACCCTAACCCTCACCAAACCCTAACACTCACCCCAACCCTTACGCTCACCCTAACCCCAAACCTAATTCTCACCATAACCCTAACCCTCAAGCTCACAATCCCCCTCAGCCTAACCCTAAAACTAAGCCTAACCCTATCCCTAAACCTCACACTCACCCTCACCCTAACCCTAATCGTAAACCTATCCCTAACCCTAACGCTCCTCCCAACTCTCACCCTAACCCTAACCCTAACACTAACATTATCCTAAAACTCACCCTAACCCTAACCTAATCCTCACCCTCACCCTTATTCTAACTCTAACCCTAATGATAACACTAAACCTGACCCTAACCCTAAAACTCATCCTCACCCTAAACCTAACCCTAAGTCTCAAACTCACCGTAACCCTAACACAAACCCTCAACTGAACACTCACCATTAGCCTCACCCTAACCCTCACCCTCACCCTAAACATCACCCTAACCCTAACCCTCACCCTTACCCTCACCCTAGCCCTAACCCTCATACTAACCCTAAACCTCACCCTAACCTAACCCTCAACCTAATGCTTACCCTCACCCTAACACTAAGGCTAAACCTAACATGAACCCTCACAGTAACCCTAAACCTCAGCCTAACCCTAACCTTCACACTATCCCTAACCCTCACCCTAACGCTAACCCTCACCCTCACCCTAACCCTAACCCTCACCCTCATCTAACCCTCACCCTAAACCTCACCCTAACCCTCACCTTAACACTCACCCACAACCTCACCCCAAACCTAACCCTAATGCTCACACTCAACATAACCCTAAACCTCACACTCACCCTCACCCTCAGCTTAAACCTAAGGCTAACAATAAACCAAACCCTAACCCTCACACTCACCCTCAACCTAACCCTAATCCTAACCCTAAACTTAACCCTCTCACTCACCCTCACCCTCAACCTAAACCTAACCCAAACACTCAACCGAAACTTCACACTCACCCTAACCCTAACCCTCACCCTCATCCTAGCCCTCACCCTAACCCTAATCCTAACCCTAATCCTCATCCCAAACTTCAACCTAACCATAACCCTAACCATCACTCAAAAGCTAATCCTCATCCCCACACTCACCCTCAGCCTAACCCTAACACTCAGCCTAACCCACACCCTAAACCTAACCCTAATCCTAACCCTCACCCTCAGCCTCACCCTCACTGTGAACTTAACCCTAACCATAATACTAAAAATAAGCCTAACCCTAAACCTAATCCTAACGCTCACCCTCACCTTATCCCTAAACTTAACCCTCACCTTAACCCTAACCCTCACCCTCAATGTAATCCTAACCCTAACACTAAACTTCACCCTAATGCTAACCCTGATCCTCACCCTCACTCTAGCCTTCAAACTAACAATAATCCTAACCCTAAACCTCATCCTAACCCTCACCCTAACCCTAAAACCCTAACCCTCTTCCTAACCCTAACCCTCTACCTCATACTCATGCTCAGCCTAAGCCTAAGCCTAAGACTAAGACTACCTGTAAACCTCACACTCACCCTAACCCTCACCCTAACCCTAACACTAACCCTCACCCTCACCCTAGCCCATACTCTAACCCTTAGCCTAAGCCTAACCCTCACCCTAAGTCTAAACATAACTCTAACCCTCACCCTCACCCTAAGTCTAAACATAACCCTAACCCTCACACTCACCCTCACCCTAACCCTAACTCTAACACTAACCCTAACTCTAACACTAACCCTCACCCTAATGCTAACTCTAACCCTAAACCTCATCCTCACCCTAACCCTTACCCTAACCCTCACCCTCAACCTCACCCTCCGCCTAACACTAAGACTATCCCTAATCCCAACCCTAACCCTAACACTAACCCTAAACCTAACCCTCACACTAACCCTCACCCTAACACTGACCCTTACACTCACCCTCACCCTAGCCCATACCTTAACCCTAAACCTAATCCTAACCCTCAACCTAACGCTCACCCTCAGCCTAAACCTAGGCCTAACCCTAACACTAACCCTAAAACTCACACTCACCCTAACGCTAATACTAACCCTAAACTTAACCCTCACCCTAACCCTAACCCTAACTCTAACACTAAGCCTAACCCTAACCCTCAAACTCAGCCTCACCCTCAGCCTAAACCTAAGCCTAACCCCAACTTTAACCCTAAACGACACCCTCACCTTCACCCTAACCCTAATCCTAACCCTAAGCCTAACCCTAACCCTCCTCCTAACTCTCACCCTAACCCTAACCCTAACCCTAACCCTAACACTAAAACTAACCCTTAACCTCATCCTAACCCTAACCCTAATCCTCACCCTCACTGTTATTCTAACCCTAACCATAATGATAACACTAACCCTAACCCTAACCCTTACCCTCACACTCACCTTAAACCAAACCCTCCTCCCAACCCTAACCCTAACCCTAACCCTAAACGTCACCCTAACCCTAACCTTAAAGTTCACCCTCAGCTTCACCCTCAAAATAAGCTTAACCTTAACCATAACACTAACAATAACCCTAACAATATCCCTAATTCTAACCCTCACCATCACCCTAACCCTAACCCTAACCCTCACCCTAACCCTAAAACTCATCCTCAATGTAATCCTAACCCTAACCCTAACCCTAAATTCACCCTAATGCTAACGCTAATCCTCACCCTCACACTAGCCCTCACCCTAACCCTAATCCTAACCCTGAACCTCATCCTAACCCTCACACAAATCCTAACACCCTAACCCTAACCATAACCCTAACTCTCACCCTCTCCCTCACCCTCCACTTAACACTAAGACTATCCCTAACCCCAACCTTAACCCTAACACTAACCTTAAACCTAACACTCAAACTAACCCTCACCCTAACCCTGACCTTAACCCTAACCCTCACCTTCACCCATATGCTCGGCCTAAGCCTAAGACTAAGACTAGCCCTAAACCTCACACTCAATTTCACCCTAACACTAACCCTCACACTAAACCTAAACCTAAAACTCACCCTCATACTAGGCCTAAGCCTAAGCCTAAGCCTAAGCCTAACCCTAAACTTAACCCTCACCCTAACCCTCACCCTAACCCTAACACTAACTCTAACTCTAACCCCAAATCTCACCCTTACCCTAACCCTAACTCTAACCCTGTCCCTAAACCTAAATCTCACCCTATCCCTAACCCTAACACTCACCCTCACAGTAACTTTCAACCTAAACCTAATCCTACCAATAACCCTAACCCTAACGCTAACCCTCAACTTGTCCATAACCCTCACTCTAATCCTAACCCTCACCCTCACCCTTAGGCTCAGCCTAAACCTAAGCCTAAGCCTAAGACTAACCCTTACCCTCACACTCACCCTCACCCTAACCCTAAAAGTAACACTCACCCTAACCCAACCCTTACACTAAACCTCACCCTAATGCTAAAACTAACCCTAAACCTCATCCGCACCCTAACCCTAACCCTCACCCTCACCCTCACCTTCCGCCTAACACTAAGCCTATCTCTAATCCCAACCCTAAACCTAAAACTAACCCTAAACCTAACCCTCACCCTCACCCTAGCCCATACCCTAACCCTAAGCCTAATCCTAACCGTAACCCTTAGCCTCACTCTAACCCTAACCCCAACCCTCACCCTAACACTAACCCTCACTCTCACCCTCACTATAACTCTAATCCTAACCCTAACCCTAACCCTCACCATAAACCTCACACTAACCTTAACCCTAACAAAAACCCTAACCCTAAACCTAACCACAAACTTCACCCTCAGCCTCACCCTCACCGCAAACTTAACACTAACCTAACACTAAAAATAACCCTAACCCTAACCCTAACCCTCACTGTAACCCTAACCTTAAACTTAACCCTGACCCTCACCATAACCCTCACACTAACCCTAACCCTCAACCTATACCTAACCCTAACCCTAACCGTCACCCTCACACTCAAGCTCACCCTCAGCCTAACTTTAAACCTAACGCTACTCCTAAAACTAACCCTCAACTTCACCCTCACACTAACCCTAACCCTAACCCTAACCCTCACACTCACCCTCACCCACACCCTAAGCCCTCAGGCTCATCCTCACCGTAACCCTAACCCTAACCCTCACGCTAAACCTATCTCTCACCCTAACCATAAACCTCACAATCACCCTCACCCTCACCTCACCCTAACCCTAAACCTCACCCTAACCCTCACCCTAAACCTCACCCTAAACCTAATGCTAACTCTAACCCTCACACTCACCCTAAACCTCACGCTAACCCTTACTCTCACCATATAGCTATCACTAACCCCACCCCTCACCCTGACACTAACCCTCACCCTAACCCTAACCCTAACCATCACCCTAACGCTCATCTTAACCGTAACCATACCTCAAACTAACTCTCATCCTAAACTTAACCCTATCCCAAACACTCACCATAACCCTAAACCTAACTCTCAACCTAACGCTAATTCTCACCCACACCCTCAGCCTCATCCTCAGCCTAAAACTTACCCTAACCCTAATCCTAACCCTAAACTTCACCCTCATCCTAACTCTAAACATAAACTTCACTCTCATCCTCACCCCCACCCTCACCCTAACCCTAACCCGAACCCTAACCCGAACCCTCAACCTAACCCTCATCCTAACCCTTTCCCTAACCCTCATCCTAACCCTAACCCTAGCCCTTACCATAACCCTAAACATCACCCTCAACCTAATCCTAACCCTAACCCCAACCCTCACCCTAACAGTAGCCTGAACCCTAACCCGAACCCTCACCCTAACCTTCATCCTAACCCTGTCCCTAACCCTCATCGTAACCCTAACCCTAGCCCTTACCATGACCCTAAACCTCACTCTCACCCTAACCCTAACCCTAACCCTAACCCTCACACCCACCATAACCCTCACCCTAAACCTTACCCTCACCCTAACCCTCATCCCAACCCTCACACTATCACTAACCCTAACCCTCAACCTAACCCTTACACTCACTCTAACGATAAACCTAACCCTAACACTAACTCTCACACCAACCCTCACCCTAAATATCACCCTATCATTAACCCTAAACCTAACCCTCACCCTAACCCTAACCCTCACCCTCACCCTCAGCCTAACCCTCAGCCAAAACCCTAAGCCTAACCCTAACCCTCAGAGACACCCTCACCCTAAGCCAAACACTGAGCGTCACCCACACCCTCAACCTCACCCTAAACCCAACGCAAACCCTCAAACCAACCCTCACCCTCAACATAAACATCACCGTAACTCTAACACTCACCCTAATCCGCACCATAAACCGAACCCTCACCCTAACGCTAACCCTCACCCTCACCCTAACCCTAACCCTGACCCTAACCCTAACCCTCACCCTCATCTAACCCTCACCCTAACCCAAACCCTAACCCTCACCCTAACCCTCAACCACACCCTCACCCTAATCCTAACCCTAATTCTCACATTCAACATAACCCTAAACCTCACACTCACCCTCACCATCAGCTTAAACCTAAGCCTAACAATAAACCTAACCCTAACACTCACACTCAACCACACCCTAAACCGAATCCTAACCCTAAACCTAACCCACTCACACACGCTCACCCTCAACCTAACCCTAACACAAACCCTCAACTGAAACTTCACCCTCACCCTAACCCCAACCCTCACGCTCAACCTAAACATCACCCTAAACCTAACCTTCACTCTAAACCTTAGCCTAACCCTCACCCTAACCCTAACCCTCACCCTCATCCTCATCCTCAGGCTCACCTTAAACCTAATCCTAACCCTAAACTTCATCCTCACCCTCAACTTAAACATACCACTAACGCTAACCCTCACCCTAACACTAACCTCCAACCTAACCCTAACCCTAAACCTAACGCTAACACTCACCCAAACCCTAACACTCACCCCAACCGTTACCCTCACCCTAACCCCAAACCTAATGCTCACCATAACCCTAACCCTCAAGCTCACAGTCACCCTCAGCCTAACCCTAAACCTAAGCCTAACCCTATCCCTAAACCTCACCCTCACCCTCACCCTAAACCTAATCCTAAACCTAACCCTAACCCTAACCCTCCTCCTAACTCTCACCCTAAACCTAACCCTAACACAATCAATAACATTAAGCCTAAAACTCACCCTAACCCTAACCCTAATCCTCAAGCTCACCGTTATTCTAACCCTAACCCTAACGATAACACTAACCCTAACCCTAACCCTCACCCTCACTCTAAACCTAAACCTAAGTCTCAACCTCACCCTAACCCTAACCCAAATATTCAACTGAACCCTCATCCTCACCTTCTCCCTCACCCTAACCCTCACCCTCACCCTAACCCTAACCCTCACCATTACCCTCACCCTAGCCCTAACCCTCATACTAACCCTAAACCTCACCCTAACCTAACCCTCAACCTAACCCTTACCCTTACCCTAACACTAAGGCTAAACCTAACATGAGCACTTACAGTAACCCTAAACCTCACCCTAAACTTAACCCTCACACTATGACTATCCCTCACCCTAACCCTAACCCTAACCCTCACCCTAAACCTAATCATCACCCTCACCCTCACCCTCAGCCTAACCCTCAGCCTAAAGCCTAACCCTAACCCTCACAATCACCCTCACCCTAAACCTAAACCTAAGCGTCACACTCACTCTCAACCTCACCCTAAACCTAACGCAAACCCTCAAACCAACCCTCATCCTCACCATAAACATCACCGTAACCCTAACACTCACCCTAATCGGCAACATATCCCTAACCCTCACCCTAACGCTAACCCTCACCATCACCCTAACCCTAACCCTCACCCTAATCTTAACCCTCACCGTCATCTAACCCTCACCCTAAACCAAACCCTAAACCTCTCCCTAACCCTCAACCTCAACCTCACCCTAAAACTAACAGTAATGCTCACATTCAACATAGCCCTAACCCTCACACTCACCCTCACCCTCAGCTTAAACCTAAGCCAAACATGAACCGTAACCCTAACCCTCACACTCACCAACACCCTAAACCTAACGCTAACCCTAATCCTAACCCTCTCTCTCACCCTCAGACTCACCCTAACCCTAACCCAAGCCCTCTACCTAAACATCACCCTAAACCTGACCCTTAGCCTAACCCTCACCCTAACCCTAACCCTCACCCTCACCGTCACCAACAGGCTCACACTAAACCTATTCCTAACCCTAACACTCACTCTCACCCTCAACCTAACCCTACCCCTAATGCTAACCCTCACTCTAAACCTAACCTCCAATCTAACCCTAAACCTCACCCTAAACCTAACCCTCAACCTAACCCTAACCCTAACCCTCATGCTCACAGTCACCCTCAGCCTAACCCTAAAACTAAACCTAACCCTAACCCTAATCCTCACACTCACCGTCACCCTGAATCCAACCTTAAGTTTCACCCTCACCCTCAACCTCACCCTAACCCTAAACCAAACCCTCAACTTATCCCTCACCATCACACTCACCCTAACCTTCACCCTCACCCTAAACATCACCCTAACCCTAACCCTCACCCTTACCCTCACCCTAGCCCTAACCCTCATACTAACCCTAAACCTAACACTCAACCTAAACTTTACACTCACCCTAAAACTAAGCCTAAACCTAACATGAAACCTCACAGTATCCCTAAAACTCACCCTAACCCTAACCCTCACATTAACCCTAACCCTCATCCTAACCCTAACCCTATCCCTCATCCTAACCCTCACTCTAACCCTAACCGTAACCCAAACCCTCACCCTCTCAGTAACTTTAAACCTAACCCTAATCCTAACAATAACCCTAACCCTGACCCTAACCCTCACCTTTCCATAACCCTCACCCTAACCCTAACCCACACCCTAACCCTAACCCTCACCCTCTCCCTTAGGCTCGGACTAAGCCTAAGCCTAAGCCTAAGACTAACCCTTAACCTCAAACTCACCCTCACCCTATCCCTAAAAGTAACAGTAACCCTAACCCTAACCCTCACACTAACCCTCACCGTAACACTAACACTAACCATAAACCTCACCCAAACCCCTACCCTAACCCTCACCCTCAGCCTCACCCTCCGCCTAACACTAAGACTATCCCTAAACCCAAACCTAACCCTAAAACTAACCCTAAACGTGACCCTCACCCTAACACTCCCTCTAACCCTGAAGGTAACCCTCACCCTCACCTAAGCCCATACCCTAACCCTAAGCCTAAACCTAACTCTCACCCTAAACCTCACTCTAACCCTAACCCCAACCCTCACCCTAACCCTAACCCTCACCTCACCCTCACCATAACTCTAATCCTAACCCTAAACCTAAACCTAACCCTCACACTCACCCTCACTTTAACCCTAATCCTAATCCTAACACTAACCCTAACAATAACCATTACCCTAACCCTGACCCTACACTAAATATAACCCTAAACCTCACCCTAAACCTCACCCTAACACTTACCTTCACACTAAAACTGACCTTAACCCGAACACTAACCCTCACACTAACCCTAACCATCACCCTAAACTTAAAACTCACCCTAACCCTAACCCTAACCCTCAACCATGCCCTAACCCTAACCATTACCCTAACCCTAACACTCACCCTAACCGTAACCCCCACCCATAACCTCAAGCTGGGCCTAAGCCTAAGCATAAGCCTAACACTAACCCTAACTCTCACACTCACCCTCACCCTAACCCTAATCGTAACCCTAACCCTAACCCTAACCATCACACTAACCCTCACCCTAACGCTAACCCTAACCCTCACCCTCACCCTAACCCTCACCCTAACCCTGAACCTTCACCATTACCATAACACTCACCCTCAGACTATTCCTCACCTTTACCCTTACTGTCACCCTTACCCTAACCCTCACCCTAACCGTAATCCTCATCCTAGCACTCACCCTAACTGTACCCCTAACCATCACCCTAACCCTAACCCTCACCCTCACCTTCAGCCTCAGCCTATCCCTGAGCCTAAGCCTAACCCTAACCCTAAACATCACCCTCATCCTAGCCCTCACCCTAAACCTAATCCTAACCCTAACCCTCATCATAACCCTCAACCTAACTATAAACCTAACCATCACTCATAAGCGAATTCTCATCCCCATTATCACCCTCAGCCTAATCCTAAGCCTAACCCTAATCCACACACTCAACCTCACTGTAACCCTTATCCTAAACCTAACCCTAACCCTAAACCTAATCCTAAACCTCACCCTCACTCTAACCCTAACCCTAACCTTCACCCTAACCCTAACCCTCACCCTCAACTTAACCCTAAACCTAAAACTCACCCTAACGCTAACCCGAAACCTCACCCTCACTCTAGCCCTCACTTAACCCTATTCCTAACCCTAAACCTCATCCTAACCCTCACCCTAACACTAAAACCCTAACCCTCATCCTAACCCTAACCCTCTCCCTCACACTCATGCTCGGCCTAAGCCTAAGCCTAAGACGAAGACTCACCGTAACCCTCACACACACCCTAACCCTCACCCCAACCCTAACACTAACCCTCACCCTCATCTTAGCCCATACTCTATCCATAAGCCTAAGCCTAACCCTCACCCTTACCCTCACACTCACCCTCATCCTAAACCTAATTGTAACACTAACCCTAACCCTAACACTAACCCTCACCCTAATGCTAACTCTAAACCTAAACCGCATCCTCACCCAAACCCTACCCCTCACCCTCACCTTCACCCTCTGCCTAACACTAAGCCTATCCCTAACCCCAACCCTAACCCTAACAGTAACACTAAACCTAACTCTCACACTACCCCTCATCCTAAACCTGACCTTAACCCTCAACCTCACCCTCACCCTAAACCTAACCCTAATTCTCACACTCAACATAACCATAAAGGTCACACTCACACTCACCCTCAGCTTAAACCTAAGCCTAAAAATAACCCTAACCCTAACCCTCACCCTCACCCTCACCCTAAACCTAATCCTAACCATAAACTTAACCCTCTCACTCATCCTCAACCTCACTCTAACCCTAACCGAAACCCTTAACCGAACTCTCACCCTCAACCTCACCCTCAACCTCACCCTCAACCTAACCCTAACACTCACCCTAACCCTCAACCTAACCCTACCCCTAACGCTAACACACATCCTAACCCTAAACTCCAACCTAATCCTATCCCTAACAATAACACTCAACCTAACCCTAAACTCCAACCTAAACCTAACCCTCACCCTAACCCTAATGCTAACCCTCACCCTAACCCTAACACTCACCCCAACCCTTACCTTCACCCTAACCCTAAACCTCACCCTAACCCTAACCCTCACGCTCACAGTCACCCTCAGCCTAACCCTAAACTTAAGACTAACCCCATACCAAACCCTCACACACATCCTCACACTAAACCTAACCCTACGACTCACCCTCAACCTCAACCTCACCCTAACGCTAACCCAAACTCTCAACTTAACCCTCACAGTCACCCTAACTCTAACCCTCACCCTCACCCTAAACATCACCCTAACCCTAACCCTCACCCTTACCCTCACCCTCAAACTAACCCTAAACCTCACCGTAAACCTAACCCTCAACCTAACCGTAACCCTAACCCTAACACTAAGCCTAAACCTAACATAAACCCTCAAAGTAACCCTAAATCTCACCCTAACCCTAACTCTCACACTAACCCTAACCCTCACCCTAACCCTAATACTAAACTTACCCTTCACCCTACCCCTCACTCTAACCCTTAACCCAACCTGAACCCTCATCCTCACCGTCACCCTAACACTCACCCAACCCTAACTCTCAACCAAACCCTAAACCTCATACTCTCCCGAACCCTAACCCTCACTCTAACACTCACACTCATCCTCACCCTAAACCTCACCCTAACCCTAACCCTCACCCTAACCTCAACTTTACCCTCAACCTAACCCTCACCCTAAACCTAAACCTAACTGTAACCCTAACCCTAAACCTCACCCTAACCCTAAGCCTAACCCTCACCTTCACCCTACCCTTTAACATTACGCTCACCCTAACCCTCACACAAACCCTAACCCTCAACCTAACCCTAACTCTAACCGTCACCCTCACCCTCAGTCTAACTGTAAACCTAACCATATTCCTAACACTAACCTTCACCTTCACCCTCACACTAAACCTAATCCTAAACCAACCATAAGTCTAAGCTTCACACTCACCCTCACCCTCACCCTGAACCTAAGCCTCACTGTCACACTCACGCTCACCCTCACCCTAACCCTAAACATAACTCTAACCCTAAACCTCACACTAACCCTAACCCTAACACTCACCCTCACTCTAACCTTTAACCTTACCCTCATCCTAACCCTCACACTAACCCTAACTCTCACCCTAACCCTAACCCTCACCCTAACTCTCACCCTCACCATAGCCTTCACCCTAACCCTAATCCTAACCATAACCCTCACCCTAAATCTAAAACTCAACCTAACCCTAACCCTCACCCTCATCAAACCCTCACCCTAACCCAAACCTAACCCTCACCCTAACCCTCACCTTAACCCTAAGCCTCACACTAACCTAACCCTAACACTCACCCTAACCCTCACACTAACCCTAATGCTAACCCTAATCCTAACCATAACTCTCACCCTAAACCTCACCCTCCACCTAACACTAACCCTCACACTCATCTAACCCTCACCCTAACCCTCCCCTAACCCTCAGCCTAACCCTCACCCTAACCCTAACCCTCACCCTAACCTAACCCTAACACTCACCCTAACCCTCACACTAGCCCTAATGCTAACCATAACCCTCACCCTCACACTAACCCTCAACCTAACCCTAAACCTCACCCTAACCCTCACCCTAACCCTAAACCTAACCCTCACCCTCTAGCTAAACTTTAGCCTTACCCTCACCCTAACACTCACACTAAACCCAACCCTCAGCCTAACCCTAAACGTCACCCTCACCCTCACGCTCACACTCAGTCTAACTTTAAACCTAACACTACTCCTAACACTAACCCTCAACTTCACCCTCAAACTAACCCTAACCCTAACCCTAAGCCTAACCCTCACACTCATCCTCACCCACAACATAAGCCTCACTGTCACCTCACGCTCACCCTCACAATAACCCTAACCCTAACCCTAACCCTCACGCTAAACCTATCTCTCACCCTAACCATAAACCTCACAATCACCCTCATCCTCCCCTCAACCTAACCCTAAACCTAGACCTAACCCTCACCCTAAACGTCACCCTAATCCTAATGCTAACTCTAAACCTCACACTGACCCTAAACCTCACGCTAACCCTTACTCTCACCGTAAATCTAAACCGAACCCTAACCCTCACTCTGACCATAACCCTCACCTGAAACCTAATCCTAACCCTAGCCCTCACCCTCACCCTCAACCTAACCCTAACCCTAACGCTAACCCTCACCCTAAACCTAATCTCCAAACTAAACCTAACACTAACAAAATCTCTAACCCTCACCCTAAACCTAACCCTCATCCTAACCCTAACCCTCACCCTCACAGTCACCCTCAGCCTAACCCTAAACCTAAGCCTAACCCTATCCCTAATACTCACATTCACCGTCACCCTAAACCTAACCCTAAGTCTCACCCTCACCCTCAACATCACCCTAACCCTAACCCAAACCCTCAACTGAACCCTCACCCTCACCCTAACACTCACCCTAACCCTAACCCTCACACTCACCATAACCTTCAAATTAAAACTTAACCTCACCCTAAGCCTGACACAACCCTCACCCTATCCCTAACCCTAACCCTCAACCTAACACTTACACTCACTCTAACACTGAGCCTAACCCTAACACTAACTCTCACACTAACCCTCACCCTAAATATCACCCTATCATTAACCCTAACCCTAACCCTATCCTTCAACCTCACCCTCAGCCTAACCCTCAGCCTAAAGCCAAACCCTAAACCTAACCCTCAGAGTCACCCTCACCCTAACCCTAATCCTAAGCCTCACCCTCACCCTCAACCTCAACCTAAACCTAACGCAAAACCGCAAACCAACCCTCACCCTCACCATAAACAGGACCGTAACCGTAACACTCACCCTAATCCGCACCATAAACCTAACCCTCACCGTAACGCTAACCCTCACCGTCACCGTCACCCTAACCCTCACCCTAACCCTAACCCTCATCTAACCCTCAACCTAACACAAACCCTAACCCTCACCCTAACCCTCAACCTCACCGTCACCCTAAACCTAACCCTAATGCTCACACTCAACATAACCCTAAACCTCACACTCACCCTCACCCTCAGCTTAAACCTAAGCCTAACAATGACACGAACCCTAAACCTCACACTCACCCTCACCCTAAACCTAACCCTAACCCTAATCCTAACCCTCTCACTCACCCTCACACTCACCCTAAGCCTAACCCAAACTCTCAACCTAAACATCACCTTAAACCTAACCCTCACACTAAACCTTAGCCTATACCTCACCCTAACCCTAAACCTCACCCTCACCCTCACCCACAGGCTCACCCTAAACCTAATCCTAACCCTAGCCCTCCCCCTCCCCCTCAACCTAACCCTACCCCTAACGCTAACCCTCACCCTAAACCTAACCTCCAATCTAAACCTAACCCTAACCCTACAGCTAACCCTCACCCTAAACCTAACCCTCACCCTAACCCTAACCCTCACGCTCACAGTCACCTTCAGCCTAACCCTAAACCTAAGCTTAACCCTATCCCTAATCCTCACACCATCACCCTAAACCTAACCCTGAGTCTCACCCTCACCCTCAACCTCACCCTAACCCTAACACAAACCCTCAACTGAACCCTCACCCTTACCCTCACCCTCACCCTAACCCTAAACCTAACCCTCACTCTCTCCATAACCCTCAACCTAAACCTTACCCTAACCCTAACCCTCATCCGCACCCTCACCCTATCCCTAAACCTAACCCTCAACCTAACCCTTACACTCACTCTAACACTAAGCCTAATCCTAACACTAACTCTCACACTAACCCTCACCCTAAATATCACTCTATAATTAACCCTAACCCTAACACTAACTCTCACCCTCAACCTCAGCCTAACCAACAGCCTAAAGCCTAACCCTAGCACTAACCCTCAGAGTCACCCTCACCCTAAAACTAACCCTAAGCCTCACCCTCACCCCCAACCTCAACCTAAAACTAACGCAAACCCTCAAACCAACCCTCACCCTCACCATAAATATCAGGGTAAAAACACTCACCCAAATTTGCACCATAAGCCTAACCCTCACCCTAACGCTAACTCTCACCGTCACCCTAACCCTCACCCTCACCCTAACCCTAACCCACACCCTCATCTAACCCTCACCCTAAACCAAACCCTAAACCTCACCGTAACCCTCAAACACACCCTCACCCTAAACCTAACCCTAATGCTCACACTCAACATAACACTAACCCTCACACTCACCCTCACCCTCAGCTTAAACCTAAGCCTAACCATAAACCGAACCCTAAGCCTCACACTCACCCTCACCCTAAATCTAACCCTAACACTAATCCTAACCCTCTTACTCACCCTCACACTCACCCTAACCCTAACCCAAACCCTCAACCAAAACATCACCCTAAACCTAACCCTCACCCTAAACCTTAGCCTAACCCTCACCATAACCATAACCCTCACCCTCACCCTCACCAACAGGCTCAACCTAAACTTAATCCTAACCCTAGCCTTCACCCTCACCCTCAACCTAACCCTGCCCCTAACGCTAACCCTCACCCTAATCCTAAACTCCAACCTAACGATAACCCTAACCCTAATGCTAACACTCGCCCTAAACCTAAACATCACCCTAACCCTAACCCTCACGCTCACAGTCACCCTCAGCCTAACCCTAAACCTAACCCTAACCCTATATCTAAACCTCACACTCACCCTCACCCTAAACCTAACACTAAGTCTCAACCTCACCCTAACCCTAACCCAAACCCTCAACTGAACCCTCACCTTCACCCTCACCCTAACCCTCACCCTCACCCTAAACATCTCCCTTACCATAACCCTCTCCCTTACCCTCACTTTATCCCTAAACCTCATACTAACCCTAAACCTTACCCTAAACCAGACCCTCAACCTAACCCTTACCCTCACACTAACACTAAGCATAAACCTAACATGAACCCTCACAGTAATCCTAAACCTCACCCTAACCCTAACCCTCACACTATACCTAACCCTCAAATTAAATCTAACCCTAACCCTCACCCTAATCCTAACCATCACCCTCATCCTCACCCTCAGCCTAACACTCAGACTAAAGCCTAACCCTAACCCTAACCCTCACAGTCACCCTCACCCTAACCCTAACTCTAAGCCTCACCCTCCCGCTCAACCTCACCCTAAACCTAATGCAAATCCTCAAACCAACCCTCACACTCACCCTAAACATCACCCTAACCCTAACCCTCACCCTAATCCGCACCAGAACCCTAACCCTCACCCTAACGCTAATCCTCACCCTCACCCTAACCTTAACCCTCACCCTAACCCTAACCCTCACCCTCATCTAACCCTCAACTAACCCAAACCCTAACCCTCACTCTAACCCTCAACCTCCCCCTCATCCTAAACCTAAGCCTAATGCTCACACTCAACATAACCCTAAACCACACACTCAACCTAACCCTCAGCTTAAACCTAAGCCTAACAATAACCTGGACCCTAACCATCACACTCACCCTCACCCTAAACCTAACCCTAACACTAATCCTAACCCTCTCACTAACCCTCAAACTCACCCTAACCCGAACCCTAACCCTCAACCTAAACATCACCGTAAACCTAACCCTCACCCTAACCCTTAGCCTAACCCTCACCCTAACACTAACCCTCACCCTCACCCTCAGGCTCACCTTAAACCTAATACTAACCCTAACCCTCACCCTCAAGCTAACCCTAGCCCTAACGCTAAACCTCACCCTAACCCTAACCTCCTAATTAACCCTAACCCTAAACCTAATGCTAACCCTCAACCAAACCCTAACACTCACCGCAACACTTACTCCCACCCTAACCCCAACCCTAATGCTCACCATAACCCTAACCCTCAAACTCATAGTCACCCTCAGCCTAACCCTAAACCTAAGCCTAACCGTATCCCTAAACGTCACACTCAACCTCACCCTAAACCTAACTTTAACCACAACCCAAACCCTCAACTGAACCCTCACCCACACCCTAACCCTCACCCTCACCCTAGCCCTAACCCTAAAACTAAACCTAACCCTAACCTTAAACCTGACCCTCAAACTAACCCTGACCCTCACCCTAACACTAAGGCTAAACCTAACATGAACCCTCACAGTAACCCTAAACCTCACCCTACCCCTAACCCTCACACTATCCCTAACCCTCACCCTAACGCTAACCCTCACCCTCACCCTAACCCTAACCCTCACCCTCATCTAATCCTCACCCTAACACAAACACTAACCCTCACCCTAACCCTCAAATACACCCTCACCATAAACCTAACCCTAATGCTCACATTCAACATAACCCTAACCTTCACACTCAGCCCTCACCCTCAGCTTAAACCTAAGCCTAACAATAACCCTAACCCTAACCCTCACACTCAACCTCACCCTAAACCTAATCCTAACCCTAAACCTAACCTTTTCACTCACCCTCACTCTCAACCTAACCCTAACCCTCAACCTAAACATCAGCCTAAACCTAACCCTCAATCTAACCCTTAGCCTAACCCTCACCCTAACCCTTACCCTCACCCTCACCCTCACCCTCAGGCTCACATTAAACCTAATCCTAACCTTAACCCTCACTCTCACAATCTACCTTACCCTACCTCAAGCGCTAACCCTCACCCTAACCTAACCTCCAATCTAACCCTAACCCTAAACCTAACGCTACCCCTCACCCAAACCTTAACACTCACCCCAACACTTACCATCACCCTAACCCCAACCCTAATGCTCACCATAACACTAACCCTCAAATCACAGTCACCCTCAGCCTAACCCTAAAACTAAGCCTAACCCTACCCCTAAACCTCACACTCACCCTCACCCTAAACCTAAACCTAAGTCTCAACCTCAAGCTAAACCTAACACACACCTTGAACTGAACCCTCACCCTCATCCTCAACCTAACCCTCACCCTCACCCTAAACATCACCCTAACCCTAACCATCACCCTTACCCTCACATTAGCCCTAACCCTCATACTAACCCTAAACCTCACCCTAAACCTGGCCCTCAACCTAACCATTACCCTCAACCTAACACTAAGCCTAAACCTAACATGAACCCTCACAGTAACCCTAAACCTGACCCTAACCCTAACTCTCACACTATGCCTAACTATCACCCTAACCCTAACCCTAACCCTCACCCTAACCCTAACCATCACCCTCAACCTCACCCTCAGCCTAAAGCCTAAATCTAACCCTAACCCTCACAGTTACCCTCACCCTAACCCTAACTCTAAGCCTCACCCTCACCCTCAACCTCACCCTAAACCCAACTCAAAACCTCAAACCAACCCTCACCCTCACCCTAAACATCACCCTCACCCTAACCTCACCCTAATCCGCACCAGAACCCTAACCCTCACCATAACGCTAATCGTCACCCTCACCCTAACCCTAACCCTCACCCTAACCCTAACCCTCACCCCATCTCACCCTCACCCTAACCCAAACCCTAACCCTCACCCTAACCCTAAACCTCACCCTCACCCTAAACCTAACCCTAATGCTCACACTCAACATAACCCTAACCCTCACTCTCACCCTCACCCTCAGCTTATACCTAAGCCTAACAATAACCCGAACCCTAACCCTCACACTCACCCTCACCCTAAACCTAACCCTAACACTAATCCTAACCCTCTCACTCACCCTTACACTCACCCTAAACCTAACCCAAACCCTCAACCTAAACATCACCCTAAACCTAACCCTCACCCTAAACCTTAGCCTAACCCTCACCCTAACCCTAACCCTCACCCTCACCCTCAGGCTCACCTTAAACCTAATCCTAACCATAACCCTCACTCTCACTCTCAAGCTAACACTACCCCTAACACTAACCCTCACCCCAACCCTAACCTCCAACCTAACCCTAACCCTAAACCTAATGCTAACCCTCACCCAAACCTAACACTCACCCGAACACTTACGCTCACCCTAACCCCAACCCTAATGCTCACCATAACACTAAACCTCAAGCTCATAGTCACCCTCAGCCTAACCCTAAACCTAACCCTAACCCTATCCCTAAACCTCACCCTCACCCTCACCCTAAACCTAACCCTAAGTCTCAACCTCACCCTAAACCTAACCCAAACCCTCAACTGAACCCTCACCCTCACCCTAAACATCACCCTAACCCTAACCCTCACCCTTAACCCCACCCAAGGCCTAACCCTCATACTAACCCTAAACCTCACCCTAAACCTGACCCTCAACCTAACACTTACCCTCACCCTAACACAGAGCCTAAACCTAACATGAACCCTCACAGTTACCCTAACCCTCACCTGAACCCTAACCCTCACACTATCCCTAACACTCACCCTAACCCTAACCCTAAACCTCACCCTAACCCTAACCATCACCCTCACTCTCACCCTGAGCCTAAACCTCAGCCTAAAGCCTAACCCTAACCCTAACCCTCACAGACAACCTCACCCTAACCCTAACTCTAAGCCTCACCCTCACCCTCAACCTCACCCTAAACCTAACGCAAACTCTCAATCCAACCCTCACACTCACCCTAAACATCACCCTAAACCTAACCCTCACCCTAACGCTATTCCTAACCCTCACCCTAACCCTAACCATCACCCTCATTTAACCCTCACCCTAAATCAAACCCTAACCCTCACCCTAACCCTCAACCTCACACTAAACCTAAACCTAACCCTCACCCTAAACCTCACCCTAATCCTAATGCTAACTCTAACCCTCACACTCACCCTAAACCTCACGCTAACCCTTACTCTCACCGTAAATCTAAACCTAACCCTAACCCTCACTCTGACCATAACCCTCACCCAAAACCTAATCCTAACCCTAGCCCTCACACTCACCCTCAAACTAACCCTACACATAACGCTAACCCTCACCCTAAACGTAACCTCCAACCTAACCCTAACCCTATCCCTATCGCTAACCCTCACCCTAAACCTAACCCTCACCCTAACCCTAACCCTCAGCCTCACAGTCACCCTCAGCCTAACCCTAAACCTAAGCCTAACCCTATCCCTAATCCTCACACTCACCGTCACCCTAAACCTAACCCTAAGTCTCACCCTCACCCTCAACCTCACCCTAAACCTAACCCAAACCCTCAACTAAACCCTCACCCTCACCCTAACACTCACCCTAACCCTAACCCTCACACTCACCATAACCCTCAAATTAAACCTTACCCTCACCCTAACCCTGACCCAACCCTCACCCTATCCCTAAACCTAACCCTCAACCTAACACTTACACTCACTCTAACACTGAGCCTAACCCTAACACTAACACTCACACTAACCCTCACCCTAAATATCACCCTATCATTAACCCTAACCCTAACGCTATCCCTCAACCTCACCCTCAGCCTAAGCAACAGCCTAAAGCCTAACCCTAACCCTAACCCTCAGAGACACCCTCACCCTAAACCTAACCCTAAGCCTCACCCTCACCCTCAACCTCACCCTAAAACTAACACAAACCCTCAAACAAACCCTCACCCTCACCATAAACATCATCGTAACCCTAACACTCACCCTAATCCGCACCATAAACCTAACCCTCATCGTAATGCTAACCCTCACTGTCACCCTAACCCTAACCCTCACCCTAACACTAACCCTCACCCTAACCCTAACCCTCACCCTCATCTAACCCTCAACCTAACACAAACCCTAACCCTCACCCTAACCCTCAACCTCACCCTCACCCTAAACCTAACCCTAATGCTCACACTCAACATAACACTAACCCTCACACTCACCCTCACGCTCAGCTTAAACCTAAGCCTAACAATAACCCTAACCCTAACCCTCACACTCACCCTCACCCTAAACCTAACCCTAACCCTAATCCTAACCCTCTCACTCACCCTCACACTCATCCTAACCCTAACCCAAACTCTCAACCTAAACATCACCTCAAACCTAACCCTCACCCTAAACCTTAGCCTAACCCTCACCCTAACCCTAAACCTCACCCGCACCCTCACCCACAGGCTCACCCTAAACCTCATCCTAACCCTAGCTCTCCACCTGCCCCTCAAACTAACCCTTCCCCTAATGCTAACCCTCACCCTAAACCTAACCTCCAACCTAAACCTACCCCTAACCCTATCTCTAACCCTCACCCTAAACCTAAACCTTACCCTAACCCTAACCCTCACGCTCACAGTCCCCTTCAGCTTAACCCTAAACCTAAGCTTAACCCTATCCCTAATCCTCACACCATCAACCTAAACCTAACCCTGAGTCTCACCCTCACACTGACCCTCACCCTAACCCTAACCCTAAAACTAACCCTCACACTCACCATAACCCTCACCCTAAACCTTACCCTCACCCTAACCCTCATCCCAACCCTCACCTTATCCCTAACCCTAACCCTCAACCTAACCCTTACACTCACTCTAACACTAAGCCTAATCCTAACACTAACTCTCACACTAACCCTCACCCTAAATATCACTCTATAATTAAACCTAACCCTAACACTAACCCTCACCCTCACCCTCAGCATAACCAACAGCCTAAAGCGTAGCCCTAACACTAACCCTCAGAGTCACCCTCACCCTAAAACTAACCCTAAGCCTCACCCTCACCCCCAACCTCAACCTAAAACTAACGCAAACCTTCAAACCAAACCTCACCCTCATCATAAACATCAGGGTAACCCTAACACTCACCCAAATCTGCACCATAAGCCTAACCCTCACCCTAATGCTAACCCTCACCGTCACCCTAATCCAAACCCTCACCCTAACCCTAACCCTCACCCTCATCTAACCCTCACCCTAACTCAAACCCTAACCCTCAAACACACCCTCACCCTAAACCTAACCCTAATGCTCACATTCAACATAACCCTAACCCTCACACTCACCCTCACCCTCAGCTTAAACCTAAGCCTAACAATAACCCTAACCCTAACCCTCACACTCACCCTCACCCTAAACCTAATCCTAAACCTAAAGCTAACTCTCTCACTCAACCTCACCCTCACCTTAACCTTAACCCTCAACCTAAACATCACCCTAAACCTAACCCTCACCCTAACCCTCACCCTAACCCTAACCCTCACCCTCACCCTCACCCTTAAGCTCACATTAAACCTAATCCTAACCCTAACCCTCACTCTCACAATCAACCTTACCCTACCTCAAGCGCTAACCCTCACCCTAACCTAACCTCCAATCTAACCCTAACCCTAAACCTAACGCTACCCCTCACCCAAACCTTAACACTCACCCCAACACTTACCATCACCCTAACCCCAACCCTAATGCTCACCATAACACTAACCCTCAAATCACAGTCACCCTCAGCCTAAACCTAAAACTAAGCCTAACCCTATCCCTAAACCTCACACTCACCCTCACCCTAAACCTAAACCTAAGTCTCAACCTCACCCTAAACCTAACCCAGAGCCTCAACTGAACCCTCACCCTCAACCTCACCCTAACCCTCACCCTCACCCTAAACATTACCCTAACCCTCACCCTTACCCTCAACTTAGCCCTAAGCCTCATACTAACCCTAAACCTGACCCTAAACCTGACCCTCAACCTAACCCTTACCCTCACCCTAACACTTAGCCGAAACCTAACATGAACTCTCACAGTAACCCTAGACCTCACCCTAACCCTAAACCTCACACTATACCTAATCATCACCCTAACCCTAACCCTAACTCTCACCCTAACCCTCACCATCACCCTCACCCTCACCCTCAGCCTAACCCTCAGCCTAAAGCCTAACCCTAACCCTGACCCTCAGAGTCACCCTCACCCTAACCCTAAATCTAAGCCTCACCCTCACCCTCAACCTCACCCTAAACCTAACGCAAACCCTCAAACCAACCCTCACCCTCACCCTAAACATCACCCTAACATTAACCCTCACCCTACTCCGCACCAAAACCCTAACCCTCACCCTAACGCTAATCCTCAACATCACCCTAAGCCTAACCCTCACCCTAACCCTAACCCTCACACTCATCTAACCCTCACCCTAACCCAAACCCTAAACCTCACCCTTACCCTCAACCCCACCCTCACCCTAAACCTAACCCTAATGCTCACACTCAACATAACCCTAACCCTCAAACTCACTCTCTCACCCTCAGCTTAAAACTTAAGCCTAACAATAACCGGAACCCTAATCTTCACACTCACCCTCACCCTAAACCTAACACTAACCCTAATACTAACCCTCTCACTCACCCTCACACTCACCCTAACCCTAACCCCAACTCTAAACCTAAACATCACCCTAAACTTATCCCTCACCATATATCTTAACCTAACCCTCACCATAACATTAAACCTCACCCTCACCCTCATTGACAGGCTCAACCTAAACCTTATCCTAACCCTAGCCCTCAACCTCACGCTCAACCTTACCCTACCCCTAACGCTAACCCTCACCCTAAACCTAACCTCCAACCTAACGCTAATACTAACCCTAACGCTAACCCTCACCCTAAACCTAACCCTCACCCTAACCCTAACCCTCACGCTCACAGTCACCCTCAGCCTAACCGTAAAACTAAGCCTAACCCTATCCCTAAACCTCACACTCACCATCACCCTAAACCTAACCCTGTCTCACCCTCACCCTCAACCTCACCCTAACCCTAACCCAAACCCTCAACTGAACCATCACCCTCACTCTCACCCTCACCCTAACCCTAACTCTCACACTCACCATAACCCTCACCCTAAACCTTACCCTCACCCTAATCCTCATCCCAACCCTCACCCTATCCCTAACCCAAACCCTCAACCTAACACTTACACTCACCGTACCACTAAGCCTAACCCTAACACTAACTCTCACACTAACCCTCACCCTAAATATCACCCTTTCATTAACCCTAACCCTAACATTAAACCTCACCCTCACCCTCAGCCTAACCCTCAGTCTAAAGCCTAAACCTAACACTAACCATCAGAGTCACCTTAAAACTAACCCTAAATCTAAGCCTCACCCTCACCCTCAACCTCACCCTAAACCTAACGCAAACCGTCAAATCAACGCTCACCCTCACCCTAAACATCACCCTAACATTAACCCTCACCCTAATCCGCACCAAAACACTAACCCTCACCCTAACGCTAATCCTCACCCTCAACCTAACCCTCACCCTCATCTAACCCTCAACCTCACCCTAACCCTCACCCTCATCTAACCCTCACCCTAACCCTAACCCTCACCCTCATCTAACCCTCCCCCTAAACCAAACCATAACCCTCACCCTAACCCTCAAACACTCCCTCACCCTAAACCTAACACTAATGCTCACACTCAACATAACACTAACCCTCACACTCACCCTCACCCTCAGCTTAAACCTAAGCCTAACAATAACGCGAACCCTAACCCTCACACTCACCCTCACCCTAAATCTAACCCTAACACTAATCCTAACCCTCTTACTCACCCTCACACTCACCCTAACCCTAAACCAAACCCTCAACCAAAACATCACCCTAAACCTAACCCTCATACTAACCCTTAGACTAACCCTCACCATAATCTTAACCCTCACCCTCACCCTCACCCACAGGCTCAACCTAAACTTAATCCTAACCCTAGCCGTCACGCTCACCCCCAACCTAACCCTACCCCTAACGCTAACCCTCACCCTAAACCTAACCTCCAACCTAACGATAACCCTAACCCTAATGCTAACCCTCACCCTAAACCTAACCCTCACTCTAACCCTAATCCTCACGCTCACAGTCACCCTCAGCCTAACCCTAAACCTAAGCCTAACCCTATCCCTAAACCTCACACTCAACCTCACCCTAAACCTAACACTAAGTCTCAACCTCACCCTAACCCTAACCCAAACCCTCAACTGAACCCTCACCCTCACCCTCACTCTAACCCTCACCCTCACTCTAAACATCTCCCTTACCCTAACCCTCACCCTTACCCTCACCTTATCCCTAACCCTCATACTAACCCTAAACCTCACCCTAAACCTGACCATCAACCTAATCCTTACCCTCACCCTAACACTAAGCCTAAACCTAACATGAACCCTCACAGTAATCCTAAACCTCACCCTAACCCTAACCCTCACACTATAACTAACCCTCAAATTAACCCTAACCCTAACCCTCACCCTAACCCTAACCATCACCCTCACCCTCACCCTGAGCCTAACCCTCAGCCTAAAGCCTAACCCTAACCCTAACCCTCACATTCACCCTCACACTAACCCTAATTCTAAGCCTCACCCTCACGCTCAACCTGACACTAAACCAAATGCAAATCCTCAAACCAACCCTCACCCTCACCCTAAATATCACCCTCACCCTAACCCTCACCCTAATCTGCACGAGAACCCTAACCCTCACCCTAACGCTAATCCTCACCCTCACCCTAACCCTCACCCTAACCCTAACCCTCACCCTCATTTAACCCTCACCTAACCCAAACCCTAACCCTCACCCTAACCCTCAAACTCACCCTCACCATCATCCTAAACCTAACCCTAATGCTCATACTCAACATAACCCAAACCCTCACACTCACCCTAACCCTCAGCTTAAACCTAAGCCTAACAATAACCTGAAACCTAACCCTCACACTCACCCTCACCCTTAACCTAACCCTAACACTAATCCTAACCCTCTCACTCACCTTCACACGCACCCTAACCCTAACCCTAACCCTCAACCTAAACATCACAGTAAACCTAACCCTCACCCTAATCCTTAGCCTAACCGTCACCCTAACCCTAACCCTCACCCTCACCCTCAGGCTCACCTTAAATCTAATCCTAACCCTAACTCTCACCCTCACCCTCAACCTAGCCCTACCCCTAACACTAACGCTCACCATAACCCTAACCTCCAACCTAACCCTAATCCTAAACCTAATGCTAACCCTCACCCAAACCCTAACACTCACCCCAAGACTTACCCTCACCCTAACCCCAACCCTAATGCTCACCATAACCCTAACCCTCAAACTCATAGTCACCCTCAGCCTAACCCTAAACCTAAGCCTAAACCTATCCCTAAACCTCACACTCAACCTCACCCTAAACCTAACCCTAACCCCAACCCAAACACTCAACTGAACCCTCACCCTCACCCTCACCCTAACCCTCACCCTCACCCTCACCCTACCCCTAACCCTAATACTAACCCTAAACCTAACCCTAAACCTGACCCTCAACCTAACCCTTACCCTCACCCTAACACTAAGGCTAAACCTAACATGAACCCACACAGTAATCATAAAACTCACCCTAACCCTAACCCTCACACTATCCCGAACCCTCACCCTAACCCTAACCCTCACCCTCATCTAACCCTCACCCTAACCCGCACCCTAACCCTCACCCTAACACTCCACCACAACCTCACCCCAAACCTAACCCTAATGCTCACACTCAACATAACCCTAAACCTCACACTCACCCGCACCCTCACCTTAAACCTAAGTCTAAAAATAAACCGAACCCTAACCCTCACACTCAACCTCACCGTAACCCTAATCCTAACCCTAAACTTAACCCTCTCACTCACCCTCACCCTCAACCTAAACCTAACCCAAACACTCAACCGAAACTTCACCCTCACCCTAACCCTAACCCTCACACTCATCTAACCCTCAACCTAACCCTCACCCTAACCCTAAACCTCACCCTAACCCTAACCCTCATGCTCACAGTCACCCTCAGCCTAACCCTAAACCTAAGCATAACCCTATCCCTAATCCTAACATTCACAGTCACCCTAAACCTAACCCTAAGTCTCACCCTCACCCTCAACCTCACCCTAACCCTAACCCTCACCCTCACCATAAACATCACCCTAACCCTAACCCTCACCATTACCCTCACCCTAGCCCTAACCCTCATACTAACCCTAAACCTCACCATAATCCTAACCCTCAACCTAACCCTTACTCTCACCCTAACACTAATCCTAAACCTAACATGAACCCTCACAGTAAATGTAAACCTCACCCTAACCCTAACACTCACACTAACCCTAACCCTCACCCTAACCCTAACCATACCCCTCACCCTAACCCTCACTCTGACCCTAAACCCAACCCTAACCCTCACCCTCACCATCATCCTAACACTCACCCAACCCTAACCCTCACCCAAACCCTAACCTTCATACTCTCCCGAACCCTCACCCTCACTCTAACTCTCACCCTCATCCTCACCCTAACCCTCACCCTAATCCTAACCCTATCAATCACCCTCACTCTCACCCTCACCCTCAGCCTAACTCTAAACCTAACACTACTCCTAAACCTATACCTCACCCAAACCCTCAACTTAACCCTAAACCTAACCCTCAACTTCACCCTAACCCTAACCCTCACTGACAAGCTAGTATTCACCAAAACCCTAATCCTAACCCTAACCCTCACCCTAACCCTAACCCTCACCCTAACACTCACCCTTACCCTCACCCTAACCCTCACCCTCACCCTAACCCTAGACCTCACCCTAACCCTAACCCTAACCCTCAAACTAACCTTTAACTTTACCCTCACACTAACTCTAACCCTCAACTTAATGCTAACCCTAACCATCACCCTCACCCTCACCCTCACCCTAAGCCTCACTGTCACCCTCACGCTCACCCTCACCCTAAACCTAACCCTTACCCTAAACCTATTCCTCACCCTAACAATAAACCTCACAATCACCCTCACGCTCACCTCACCCTAACCCTAAAGCTAACCCTAACCCTCAAGCTAAACCTACCCTAACCCTAATGTAACTCTAACTCTCACACTCACGCTAAACCTCATGCTAACCCTTACTCTCAGCATAAATCTAACCCTAACCCTAACCCTCGCACTGACCCTATCCCTTACCCTAACCCTAACCCTAATCATTACCTTCACCCTAACCCTCACCCTAAACCTCACGCTAACCCTAACCCTCATCCTAAACCTCACCCTAACCCTAACCTTATCCCTAACCCTAACGCTAACCCTAATGCTCAATCTAACTGTAACCATACGCCTCAAACTAACTTTCATCCTAAACTTAACCCTAACCCAAACCCTTACGTTAACACTAACCCTAACACTCAACCTAACCCTAATCCTCACCCACACCCTCAGGCTTATCCTCAGCCTAAACCTAACCCTAACCCTAGTCCTCACCCTCATCCTAACTCTAACCCTAACCTTCACTCTCACCCTCACACCCACCCTCACCATAACCCTAACCCGAACCCTAAACTGAAACCTCACCCTAACCCTCATCATAACCTTCTCCCTAACCCTCATCCTAACACTAACCCTAACCCTTACCGTAACACTAAACCTCATCCTAAACCTCACCCTAACCCTAAACCTATCCCTAACCCTAACGCTAACCCTAATGCTCACACTAACCATAACCGTACCCCCCATCTAACCCTCATCCTAAACTTAAGCCTAACCCAAACGCTCACGCTAACCTTACCCCTAAAACTCACCCTAACTCTAATCCTCACCCACACCCTCACCATCACACTCAGCCTAACACTCAGCCTAAGCCTAAACCTAACCCTAACACTCACACTAACCCTCACACTCACCCTAAACATAAGCCTCACCATCACCCTCAACCTCACCCTTACCGAAAACCTAACCCTCACATTACCCCTAACACTCACCCTAATGCTAAGCCTCAACCTAACCATTACACTCACCCTAACACTAAGTGTAACCCTAAAACTTAATCTCACAATAACCGTCACCCTAAACATCACCCTATCCCTAACCCTAACCCTAACCCTCACCCTAACCCTAACCCTCACACTAACCCCTACCCTCAGCCTAAGCCAAAGCCTAAGACTAACCCTAACCCTAATCCTCACACTCACCCTCACCCTCAACCTCACCCTAAACCTAACGCAAAACCGCAAACCAACCCTCAAACTCACCTTAAACATCACCCTCACCCTAACCCTCACCCTAATCTGCACGAGAACCCTAACCCTCACCCTAACGCTAATCCTCACCCTCACCCTTACCCTAACCCTCACCCTAACCCTAACCCTCACCCTCATCTAACCCTCACCCTAACCCAAACCCTAAATCTCACCCTAACTCTAAACCTCACCCTCACCCTAAACATAACCCTAACCCTCATTCTCACCCTCATATTCAGCTTAAACCTAAGCCTAACAATAACCCGAACCTTAACCCTCACACTCACCCTCACCCTAAACCTAACCCTAACACTAATCCTAACCCTCTCACTCACTCTCACACTCACCCTAACCCTAAACCAAACCCTCCACCTAAACATCACCCTAAACATAACCCTCACCCTAACCCTTAGCCTAACCCTCACCCTAACCCTAACCCTCACCCTCACCCTCAGGCTCACCTTAAACCTAATCCTAACCCTAACCCTCACCCTCACGCTCAACCTAACCCTACCACTAACGCTAACCCTCACCCTAACCCTAACCTCCAACCTAAACCTAACCCTAAACTTAACGCTAACCCTCACCCAAACCCTAACACTCACCCGAACAATAACCTCACCCTAACCCCAACCCTAATGCTCACCATAACAATAAACCTCAAGCTCATAGTCACCCTCAGCCTAACCCTAAACCTAACCCTAACCCTATCCCTAAACCTCACACTCACCCTCACCCTAAACCTAAACATAAGTGTCAACCTCACCCTAAACCTAACCAAACCCTCAACTGAACCCTCACCCTCACACTCACCTAACCCTCACCCTCACCCTAAACATCACCCTAACCCTAACCATCACCCTTAACCTCACCCAAGCCCTAACCCTCATACTAACCCTAAACCTCACCCTAAACCTCACCCTCAACCAAACCCTTACCCTCAAGCTAACACTAAGCCTAAACCTAACATGAACCCTCAAACTATCCCTAACCCTCACCCGAACCCTAACCCTAAACCTGACCATAACACTAACATCACCCTCACTCTCACCCTGAGCCTAACCCTCAGCCTAAAGCCTAACCCTAAACCTAACCCTCACAGTCAACCTCACCCTAACCCTAAATCTAAGCCTCACCCTCACCCTCAACCTCACCTTAAACCTAACGCAAACCCACAAACCAACCCTCACACTCACCCTAAACATCACCCTAACCCTAACCCTCACCCTATCGCTATTCCTCACCCTCAACCTAACCCTAACCCTCACCCTAACCCTAACCCTCACCCTCATTTAACCCTCACCCTAAATCAAGCCCTAACCCTCACCCTAACCCTCAACCTCACCCTCACCCTAAACCTAACCCTAATGCTCACACTCAACATAACCCTAACCCTCACACTCACCCTCACCCTCAGCTTAAACCTAAGCCTAACAATCACCCTAACCCTAAACCTCACATTCACCCTCACCCTAAACCTAACCCTAAACTTAATCCTAACCCTCTCACTGACCCTCACACTCAACCTAACCCTAACCCAAACCCTCAACCTAAACATCACCCTAAACCTAACCCTCACCCTAACCCTTATCCTAGCCCTCACCCTAACTATAACCCTCACCCACAGGCTCACCCTAAACGCAATCCTAAACCTAACCCTCACCCTCACCCTCAACCTAACCCTCACCCTAAACCTAACCCTCACCCTAACCCTAACCCTCACGCTCACAGTCACCCTCAGCCTAACCCTAAACCTAAGCCTAACCCTATCACTAATCCTCACATTCACCGTCACCCTAAACCTAACCCTAAGTCTCACCCTCACCCTCAACCTCACCCTAACCCTAACCCAAACCCACAACTGAACCCTCACCCTCACCCTCATCCTAACCCTCACCCTCACCATAAACATCACCCTAACCCTAACCCTCACCATTACCCTCACCCTAGCCCTAACCCTCATACTAACCCTAAACCTCACCATAAACCTCACCGTCAACCTAACCCTTACTCTCACCCTAACACTAAGCCTAAACCTAACATGAACCTTCACAGTAACTGTAAACCTCACCCCAACCCTAACACTCACACTAACCCTAACCTTCACCCTAACCCTAACCATACCCCTCACCCTAACCCTCAATCTGACCCTAAACCCAACCCTAACCCTCACCCTCACCATCATCCTAACACTCACGCAACCCTAACCCTCACCCAAACCCTAACCCTCATACTCTCCCGAACCCTCACCCTCACTCTAACACTCACCCTCATCTTCACCCTAACCCTCACCCTAACCCTAACCCTATCAGTCACCCTCACCCTCACCCTCAACCTTAGTCTAACTCTAAACCTAACACTGCTCCTAAACCTATACGTCACCCAAACTCTCAACTTAACCCCAAACCTAACCCTCACCTTCACCCTAACCCTAACCCTCACTGACAAGCTAGTATTCACAATAACCCTAATCCTAACCCTAACCCTCACCCTAACCCTAACCCTCATCTTAACACTCAACCTTACCCTCACCCTAACCCTCACCCTCACCCTAACCATAAACCTCACCCTAACCCTAACCCTAACCCTCACACTAACTTTTAACCTTACCCTCACCCTAACCCTCACACTAACTCTAACCCTAAACATAACCCTAACCCTAACCATCACCCTCACCCTCACACTCACCCTCAGCCTAACTTTAAACCTAACCCTACTCCTAACACTAACCTTCACCTTCACCCTCACACTAACCCTAACCCTAAAACTAAACCTAATCCTAACCCTCACACTCACCCTCACCCTCACCCTAAGCCTCACTGTCACCCTCACCCTCACCCTCACCCTAAACCTAACCCTCACCCTAAACCTATTCCTCACCCTAAAAATAAACCTCACAATCACCCTCACGCTCACCTCACCCTAACCCTAAACCTAACCCTAACCCTCAAGCTAAACCTACCCTAACCCTAATGTAACTCTAACCCTCACACTCACGCTAAACCTCACGCTAACCCTTACTCTCAGCATAAATCTAACCCTAACCCTAACCCTCGCACTGTCCCTATCCCTTACCCTAACCCTAACCCTAACCATAACCTTCACCCTAACGCTCACCCTAACCCTCATCCTAAACCTAACCCTCATCCTAAACCTCACCCTAACCCTAAATCTATCCCTAACCCTAACGCTAACCCTAATGCTCAATCGAACTGTAACCATACCCCTCAAACTAACTCTCATCCTAAACTTAACCCTAACCCAAACCCTTATGTTAACACTAACCCTAACACTCAACCTAACCGTAATCCTCACCCACACCCTCAGCCTTATCCTCAGCCTAAACCTAACCCTAACCCTAACCCTAATCCTCACCCTCATCCTAACTCTAACCCTAACCTTCACTCTCACCCTCACCTCCACTCTCACCATAACCCTAAACCGAACCCTAAACCGAACCCTCACCCTAACCCTTATCCTAACCTTCTCCCTAACCCTCATCCTAACCCTAACCCTAACCCTTACTGTAACCCTAAACCTCATCCTAAACCTCACCCTAACCCTAAACCTATCCCTAACCCTAACGCTAACCCTAACGCTCACACTAACCATAACCGTAATCTTCAACCTAACCGTCATCCTAAGCTTAAGCCTAACCCAAACCCTCACGCTAACCTTAACCCTAAAACTCACCCTAACTCTAATCCTCACCCACACCCTCACCATCACACTCAGCCTAACCCTCAGCCTAAGCCTAAACCTAACCCTAACACTCACACTCACCCTCACACTCACCCTAACCCTAAGCCTCACAATCACCCTCAACCTCACCCTTACCGAAACCCTAACCCTCACATTAACCCTAACCTTCACCCTAATGCTAATCCTCAACCTAACCCTTACACTCACTCTAACACTAAGTGTAACCCTAACACCTACTATCACAACAACCTTCACCCTAAACATCACCCTACCCCTAACCCTAACCCTAACCTTCACCCTAACCCTAACATTCACACTCAACACCAGCCTCAGCCTAACCCAAAGCCTAAGCCTAAGCCTAACCCTAACCCTCACACTCATCCTCACCCTAACCGTAAGCCTAATCCTCACCCTCACCCTCAACCTCACCCTAACCCTCACCCTTAAGATCACCCTAACCCTAAACCTCACCCTAATCCTCACCCTATCGCTAACCCTCACGCTGACCCTAACTCTCACCCTCAACCTAAACCTCAATCTAAACATTACCCTCAACCTAACACTAAGCCTATCCCTAACACTAACCTTCACTAACCCTAAACCTCACCCTAACCCTAACCCTCACCCTAACTTAACCCTAACACTCACCCTAACCCTCAACCTAACCCTTAATCTCACCCTAACACTAACCCTAACACTAAACCTCAACCTCACCCTAAACCTCACCCTAACCCTAACCCTAACAGTAACTCTCAACCTCACCCTCAACCTCACCCTAACACTAACCATCACCCCAACACTTACCTTCACCAAAACCCTCACCCTAACGCTAACCCTAATGCTAAACCTCACCTCACCCGCAACCTCACCTTAACCGTAACCCTAACCCTAACCCTAACAATAATCCTAACCCTAACCCTAAACCTAATCCTTACCCTAACCCACACCATCACCCTCACCTTCACCCTAAACGGAACCCTAATCCTCTCCATAAACCTAAATCTCTACCTAAACGTAACCCTCACACTCACCCTAAACCTCACCCTAAAACTTACCCTCACCCTAACCCTCAGCCTGACCCTAAACTTATCCCTAACCCTCACCTTAACCTTCACCCTAAACCCAACCATAACGGTCACTCTCAAACTAACCCTGAACCTCACCATAACCCTAAACCCGCCCCTCATCCTAACCATCATCCTAACCCTCACCCTAACCCTAAATCTAAACCTAAAACTTACCTGCACCCTAACACTCACCCTCACCCTCACCCTAAGCCTCACCCTCACCCCCACCCTAACCATGACCCTATCCCTCACCCTCACCCTCACCCTAAGCCTAAGCCTCACACTAACCCTAACCCTAACTCTCACACTCAACCTCACCCTCAGCGTAATCCTAAGCTTAATATTAACCCTAACCCTAACCCTCACACTCACTCTCACCCTAAACCTAAGCCAAACACTCAACCAAAACCTCACCCTCACCCTCACCCTAACCATCACACTCACCCTAAACATCACAATAATCCTTATCCTCACCCGCACCCTAACCTTAACCCTAACAATAACCCAAACCCTAACCCTAAACCTAACCCTCACCCTAACCCTAAACCTCACGCTAACCCTCGCCCTCACCCTCACCCTCATCTTAACCCTAAGCCTAACCCTAACCCTCACCCTTACACTCACCTTAACACTAATCCTAACCCTAAACCTCACCCTAACAGTAACCCTAACCCTCACCATTACTTTATCCTCACCCTAACCCTAACCCTCACAGTAACCTTTATGCTCACCCTAACCCTAACCCTACCCTTCACCCTAACCCTCACCCTAATTCTAACCTTAAACCCTAACCTAATCCTCTCTCTAACCCTAACCCTCACCCTCACCCTCACCCTAACCCTCACCCTAATTCTAACCTTAACCCCTAACATAACCCTCTCTCTAACCCTAACCCTAACCCTCACCCTCACCCTAACTCTCACCTAATCCTCACCCTAACCCTAACCTCTACCTAACCGAGACCCTCACCCTCAACCTCGCCCTCATCTTTACCCTAACACTCACCCTCACACTACCCCGCACGCTAAACCTAACCCAAATCCTAAACCTCACACTCACCCTCACTCTCACCTTCAGCCTAAACCTAACTCTAAAGCTAATCCTAAACATAACCCTCAGCATTACTCTAACCCTCACCCTTAACCCTAAACCTCACCCTCACCCTAACCCTAACCGTAACCCTCACACTAAACCTAACCCTCACTGTAAACCTAAACCTAAACCTCACCGTATCCCTCACCCTAAACCTAACCCTAACTCTCACCCTAACCCTAATCATCACACTAATCTAGCCATCCCCCATAACCCTAACCCACACCCTAAACCTGACCCTCACCCCACCCTCAAATTAACACTAAGGTTAACTCTCACCCTAACCCTAACCCTCACCCTAAACCTAACCCTCACCCTATCCCTCAACCTAACCCTAACCCTAAGCATCACCCTCACCCTCACCTTAACCACAACCCTAATCCTAACCCTCAACCTATTCCTAACCCTCACCCTAACCCTAATCCTCACCCTAACACTTTCCCTCACCCTAACACCAACCCTAACCCTAACACTAAGCCTCACACTAACCGTAACAATCACCCTAAGCCTAACATTAACCCTAACCCTAACCCTCACCCTCACCCTAAACCTATCCCTAACCCTAACCCACACCCTCACCCTCACCCTCATCCTCACCCTCACCCTAAATCTAACCCTAACAATAACGCTAAACCTAACCCTAAACCTAACCCTCACCCTAATGCTAACCCTCACTCTAACCCTCATCCTCACCATCACCCTCACCTTAACCCTAAGCCTAACACTAACCCAAACCCTCATCCTCACCTTAAAACAAAAGCTAACTCTAACCCTCACCCTAACAGTAACCCTAACCCTCACCCTCACCCTAACCGTCACTCCAACTTTATCCTCACCCTATCCCTACCCCTCAAATTAACCCTAATGCTTACCCTAACCTTAACAGTACACCTCACCCGAACCCTCACCCTAACTCTAATCCTAACCCTAAACCTAACACTCATCTAAACCTAACCCTAATTTTCAACGTTACCCTAACCTTTACCATCACCCGAACCCTCACACTAACCCTAACACTCACCCACACCCTAATCCTCAAGCTCACCCTAACCCTAACCCTCACCTAATCCTCACACTAACCTTAACCATTATCTAACAAAGA
Source organism: Dipodomys merriami (assembly GCF_024711535.1). Lineage (NCBI taxonomy): Eukaryota > Metazoa > Chordata > Mammalia > Rodentia > Heteromyidae > Dipodomys > Dipodomys merriami. The sequence goes on from NW_027206257.1 coordinate 4,143,876, forward strand.
CCCTCACCCTCAACCTCACCCTAAACTTCACCCTAATCCTCAAGCTCACCCTAACCCTAACCCTCACCTAATCCTCACACTAACCTTAACCATTATCTAACAAAGACCCTCACCCTCAACCTCACCCTAAACTTCACCCTAACCCTCACCCTCACCCTAGCCCTCACCCTAAACGTAACCCTTACTCTAAACCACACCCGCACCCTCACCCTCATGCTCAGCCTTACCTTACCCTACCCCTAATCCTAACCCTAACCCTCAACCTGATCATAACACTCACCATAACCCTTACCCTCACCCTCACAATATCCCTAACCTTAACCCTCACACTAAACCTAACCCTCACCCTAAACCTAACCCTATCCCTCACCCCAAAACTCAACCTAAACCTAAACCTAATCCTCACCCTAACGCTAACCCTCACCCTCACCATAGCCCTCACCCTAATCCTAACCCTCATCTTAAACTTCACCCTCACACCACCCTCAAACTAACCCTAACCCTAACACTCACCCTAACCCTAACCCTAACCCGCACACTAGCCCTCACCTTAAACCAAACCCTAACCCTCCCCCTCACCCAAACCCTAACCTTAACCCTAACCCTAACCCTCACCCTAACACTAACCTTAACCCTAACCCCAACCCTAACAATCACCCTCAAGCTCACCTTATCCCTAACCCTAACCCTTACCCTAACCTTCACTCCAACCCTGCTGCTAACTCTAACACTCACCCTAACCCTCACGCTATCACTTACCCACACCATAAACCTAAACCTAACCCTCACCCTGACACTCACCCTAAATCTCACCCTAAACTTAACCCTAACCCAAACACGAAACCCTAACCCTAACCTGAACCCTAACCCTCACCCGAAACCTTAAACCTAACCCTAAACCTAACCCTCAAGCTAAGTGTCACCCTATCCCTAACCCTATCCCAAACCCTAACCCACACCCTAAACCTTATACTCACCCTCACCCTAACCCTAACCCTAACGCTGACGCTTACAATAACTCTAATCCTCACCCTAAACCTAAACTTACCCCTCACCCTAACCCTCATCCTAACCCTAAATCTAACTCAAAACCTATCCCTAACACTAATCCTAACCCTAACCCTCACCCTCATCATAACTCACCCTAACCCTAACACTCTCAACCTCACTTTCAACCTCAGCCTAACCCTTACCCTCACACTAACCCTAACCATCACGCTAACCCTTAACCTAATCCTCTACACTAACCTAACCATAACCCTTACACTAACCCTAACCCTAAACATCACCAAAATCCTCAATAACCCTAAATCTAGTCCTAACCCTAACCCTTACCCTCACCCTTACCCTAACACTCACCCTAACCCTAACCATCACCCTAACACTAAGCCTAACCCTAACACAAACCCTCACACTAAACCTAACCCTCAGCCTAAACCTAACCCTCAACCTAAACCTAACCCTAACCCAAATCCTCACCCTCAACTTTTCCCTCACACTAACCCTTTTCCTATCACTAACCCTAAACCTCACCCTTTAAGTAACCCTAACCCTCACCAAAAACCTCACCCTTACCCTTACCTTACCATCACCCTAACCCTCACTCTAACCCAAAACCTCAACCTAACCTAATCAAAACACTCACACTAAACCTCACCTTAAACCTAATGCTAACCCTAACACTCACCCTCAACCTAACCCTCATCCTAAACCTGAACCTCACTCTAACCCTAACCCTAACCCACAACCTCACCCTAAACCTCACCCTAACCCTAACCCTCACCCTAATCCTTACCGTCACCCTAACCCTCACTCTACACCTAACCCTAAGCTAACCCTAAACCTCACCCTAACCCTCACCCTCACCCTAACCCTAACCTTCACCCTAACACTAAGCCTAACCCTAACACAAACCCTCACACTAACCCTAAACCTCAGCCTAAACCTAACCCTCAACCTAAACCTAACCCTAACCCAAATCCTTACCCTCATCTTATCCCTCACACTAACCCTTTTCCTATCCCTAACCCTAACCCTAACCCTAACCCTCACACTTTCTGTAACCCTCACCCTCACCAAAAACCTCACCCTTACCCTTACCTTACCCTCACACTAACCCCCACCCTAAGCCAAAACCTCAACCTCACCTAATCAAAACATTCACACTAAACCTCACCCTAACCCTAATGCTAACCCCAACACTCACCCTCACCCTAACCCTCACCCTAAACCTGAATTTCACTCTTACCCTAACCCTAACCCACAATCTCAGCCTAAACCTCACCCTAACCCTAACCCTCAAACTAATCCTTACCTTTACCCTAACCCTCACCATAAACCCAACCTTAAGCTAACCATAAACCTCACCCTAACCCTCACCCTCATCCTAACCCTAATCCAAACCCTAACCCTCAGCCTAAACCTCACCCAAACCCTAACCTTAACCTTCACACTAAACCTAACCCTCACCCTAAGCTTAACCCTACCCCTCACCCTAACCCTAACCCTCATGCTCACCCTAAACCTAACCCTAACCCTATCCCACACCCTCACCCTCACCCTCATCCTCACCCTCACCCTAAACCTAATCCTAACAATAACCCTAATCGTAAACCTAACCCTCACCTTAACCCTAACCCTCAAGCTAACCCTCATCCTCACCCTCACCCTCACCTTAACCCTAAGCCTAACCCTAACCCTCACCCTCACCCTCAACTTAACTCTAAAGCTAACCCTAACCTTCACACTAACAGTAACCCTAACCCTAACTCTCACCCGAACCGTCACTCTAACATTAACCTCACCCTAACCCTAACCCTCACATTAACCCTAATGTTCACCCTAACCTTAACAGTATCCCTCACCCAAACCCTCATCCTAACTCTAACCCTAACCCTAAACCTAACCCTCACCTAACCCTAAATCTCAACCTTACCCTAACACTCAACATCACCTGAACCCCCACCCTAAACCTACCACGCACCCACAACCTATCCCTAAAGCTCACCCTCTCCCTCACCCTCACCTAATCCTCACCCTAACTCTAACCATTATCTAACAAAGGCCCTCACCCTCACCCTCACCCTAAACTTCACCCTAACCCTCACCCTCACCACAGCCCACACCCTAAACGTAACCCTACCCTTAAACCTCACCCGCACTCTCACCTTCATGCTCAGCCTTACCCTAACCCTACCCCTAATACTAAACCTAACAATCAACCCCATCATAACCCTCACCATAAACCTTACCGCCACCCTCACCCTAACCCTAACCATAACACTCTCACTAAACCTAACCCTCACCCTAAATCTAACCCTACCCCTAACCCCAAACATCAACCTAAACCTAACCCTAACCCTCACCCTAACGCTAACCCTAACCCTCACCCTAGCCCTCATCCTAATCCTAACCATCATCCTATACCTCACCCTTACACCACCCACAAACTAACCCTAACCCTAAACCTCACCCTAAGCTTAACCCTCACCCTAACCCTAACCCGCACCCTAGCACTCACCCTAACCCTAACCCTAAACCTCCCCGTCACCCTAACCCTAAACCTAACCCTAACCTTCACCCTAACCCTCACCCTAACAGTAAACCTAACCCTAACCCTCACCTTTACCTTAACCCTCACCCTAACCCTTAACCTCATCCTCACTCTAAACCTCACACTAAACTAACCCTCACCCTAACTCTAACCCTAACCGTCACCCTCACCCTCACCCTCACGCTAACCCAAACCCTAACCCTCTCCCTCACCCTCACCCAAACCCTACTATTAACTGTAACACTCACTCTAACCCTCACACTATCACTTAAACACACCATAAACCTAAACATAACCCTAACCCTCACCCTCACCATAAACCTCACCCTAACCCTAACAGTAACCCAAACACGAAACCCTTAACCTAACCCTAAACTGAGCCCGAACCCTCATCCGAAACCTTAACCCTAAACCTAAACCAAACCCTCAAGCTAACGGTCACCCTAAACCTAACCCTATCCCTAACCCTAACCCTCACCCTTACCCGCACCCTAAACCATATCCTCACCCTCAACCTAACCCTAAACCTAACGCTAACCCTCACAATAAATCTAACCTCACTCTAAACCTAAATTTACCCCTCACCCTAACCATCATCCTAACCATAAACCAAACCCAAAACCTCTCCCTAACACTAATCCTAACCCTAACTCTCACCTTCACCCTCACCCTCAGCCTAACCCTAACCCTCACACACCCTAACCGTCAAGCTAACCCTCAACCTAATCCTCACACTAACCCTAACCCTAACCCTTACACTAACCCTAATACTAAACCTCAACAAAACCCTCAGTAACCCTAAACCTAGACCTTACCTTAAAACTTACCCTCACCCTAAACCTAACCCTCACCCTCACCCTAACCCTAACCCTCACCCTAAACCTAACCCTCAACCTAAACCTTACCCTCACCCTAATACTAAGCCTAAACCTGACACCAACACTCACACTAACCCTAACCTTCAGCCTAAACCTAACCCTCAACCTAAACCTAACCCTAACCCTAATCCTCACCCTCACCTTATCCCTCACACTAACCCTTTTCCTAACCCTAACTCTAACCCTCACCCTAACCATAACCCTCTCCCTTTCCGTAACCCTCACCCTCACCAAACACCTCACCCTTACCCTTACCTTACCCTCACCCTAACCCTCACACTAACCCAAAACCTCACCCTAAACTAACCAAAACACTCACACTAAACCACACCCTAACCCTAATGGTAACCCTAACACTCACCCTCACCATAAACCTCACCCTAAACCTTCACCTCAACCTAACACTAACCATAAACCTCAACCTCAACCTAAACCTGACCCTAAGCCTAACCCTCATCCTAACCCTTACCCTTACCATAACCCTAAACCTAATCTAACCCTTAACCTCACCCTAACCCTCACTCTCACCCTAACCCTAATCTAAAACCTAACTCTCAACCTAACCTAATCCTAACCCTAACCCTAACCTTCACACTAACCCAAACCCTCACCCTAACCTTAACCCTACCCCTCACCCTAAACCTCATCCTAACCCTAACCCTAATCCTAACCCTAACCCTAAACCTCACACTAACCCTAACCCTCACCCTCACCCTCACTCTCAACATAACCATAAACCTAACCACAAACCTAAAAATAACCCTAACCCTAACCCTTATCCTAACCCTCACCTTCACCCTCACCCTAACCCTAACCCTCACCCTTAACCTAACCCTCAACCTCACTGTAACCCTAAACCTAACCCTAAAATTTACGTTCACCCTAACACTAACCCTAACCCTAAAACTAGCCATTATACTATCCCTAATCCTCAGCCTAAACCTAACCCTCAACCTAACCCTAACCCTAACCCTAACCCTCACCCTCACCCTAGGCCTCACCCTAAACCTAATCCTAATCCTAACCCTCACCCTAAACCTAACCCTCACCCTATTCCCAACCCTCAATCTCACCCTCTCCTCACCCTAACCCCAAACCTAACATTCACCCTAACCCTCACCCTTACTGTAAACCTAAACCTAACCCTCACCCTAACCCACAAGCTTACCATAATCCTCACCATAACCCTAACCCTCACACTTAACATTACTCTCACCCTCAACCTAACCCTCACCCTAAACCTAACCCTCACACTCACCTTACGGTAACCCTCACACTAACCCTCACCCTAACCATAATGCTAACCCTAACACTCACCCTGACCCTAACCTTCACCCTAACCCGAAACCTCACCCTAAACCTAACCCTATCCCTAACCCTCAACCTAACCTTTACCCTCAACCTAACACTAGCACTAACCCTCACACTAACAATAAACCTCACCCTAACTCTAACCTCACCCTAACCCTAATCTTCACCCTAACCCTAACCCTAACCCTCACCCTCACCCTAAACTTTAACCTTACCCTCACCCTAACCCTCAAACCAACCCTAACCCTAAGCCTAACCATTACCCTCTCCGTCATGCTCACCCTCAGCCTAAATTTAAACCTAACCCTACTCTTAACCCTAACCCTCACCTTCACCCTCACACTAACCCTAACCCTAAACCTAACTCTAAGCATAACCCCCACACTCACACTCACCCTCACCCTAAGCCTCACTGTCACCCTCACGCTCATCTGTACCCTAACCCAAAGCCTAACCCTCACACTAAACGTATCTCTCACCCTAACCATAAACCTCACAATCACCCTCACCCTCACCTCACCCTAACAATAAACCTAACCCTAACCCTCACCCTAAACCTCACCCTAACCCTAATGCTAACGTTAACCCTCACACTCACCGTAAACCTCATGCTAACCATTACTCTCACCGTAATCTAACCCTAACCCTAACCCTCACCCTGACCCTAACCCTCACGTAAACCCTAACCCTAACACTAAACCTAACCCTAATCCTAAACCTCACCTAACCCTAAACCTATCCCTAACCCTAACGCTAAACCAAACGCTCACCCTCACCCTCACCCTAACCTAATCCTAACCCTAACCCTCACCCTAACCCTCACCCTTAACCTTAAACTAACCCTCATACTAACCATCACCCTAACTCTAACCCTCAAACTAACCTACCACTAAACCTCACCCTAACACTCACCCTCACCCTATCCCTATTCCTCACCCTAAACCTCACACTCACACTCACCCCACCCTATTCCTAACCCTAAATCTCACCCTCACCCACACCCTAACCCTCACCCTCACCCTCACACTAACCCTAACCCTCACACTCACCCTAAACCTAAACCTAAACCTAACCCTCACCCGAACCCTAACCCTAAACCTCACCCTCACACTCACCCTAAACCTAAACCTAAACCTAACCCTCACGCTAACTCTAACCCTAAACCTAATGGTAAACATAACCCTCACCTTCACCCTAACCCTCACCTTAAACCTTACCCTCACCCTAACCCTCATCTTAACCCTCACCCTAACCCTAACCCTAACCATCATCCTAACCTTAATCCTCAACCCCACCCTCACTCTAAGACTAACCCTAAGACTAAGCCTAACCCTAACCCTCCCCCTCAGCCTAATGCTCACCCTAACACTAATCCTAACCCTAATACTCACCCTATCCCTAACCCTAACCCTAACCCTCACCCTAACACTAACACTAATGCTAAACATAAACCTCACCATCAATCTAACCCTCACCCTAACCCCTACCCTACGCCTATCACTAACAATCACCCTCACCCTAACCCTCACACTAATCCTTACCCTCACCCTAACCCTAAACCTAACCCTCACACTAACCCTAACCCTCACCTAACCCTACACCTACCCCTCAGCCTAACCCTCATCCTACACCTAAACCTAACCCAAAACCTAACCATAACCCTAAGCTTAACCCTAACACTAAACCTTCTCCTAACCCTAACACTCACTCTCAACCTCACCCTCTCCCTCACCGTAAACCTAACCCTCACCCTAACCCTAACCCTAAATCTCACACTCACCCTCACCCTCACAATCACCCTCAGCATAACACTAACCATAACCCTAATCCTAACCCTAAAGCTCACCCTCACACTAACCGTCACCCTAATTCTTACCTTCACACTAATCCTAACGCTAACCCTAACCCTAACACTCACACTAAACCTAACCCTCACCCTAATCATAACCCTACCCCTTACCCTAACCCTCACCCTAAACCTAACCCTATCCCTAACCCTAACTCTCACACTAAACCTAACCCTCAACCTAACTGTAACCCTACCCCTTAATCTAACTGTCACCTTAACCCTAACCCTAAACCTCACCCTAAACCTCACAGTCACCCTAAACCTGACCCTAACCCTAATGCTAACCCTAACCCTAACCCTCACCCTCACCCTAACCCTCACCCTAAACCTCACACTAACCCTAATACTAACCTCCACCCTAACCCTAACGTTCACCCTAACCCTAACCCTAACCCTAACCCTCACGGTCACCCTCACTCTCTCTACGTAACCCTAAGCCTAACCCAAACCCTCACCCTAACCCTAATACTAACCTCCACCCTAACCCTAACGTTCACACTAAGCCTCACGCTCACACTCACCATCTCCTTAACCCCAAGCCTAACCCTAACCGTCATCCTAACCCTCCCCTTAACACTAAACCTAAGCCTAACCCTCACTCTAATAGTAACCCTAAACCTCACCCTCACCCTAACTCTCACCCTTACTTTATCCTCACCCTATCCCTAACCCTCACATTAAACCTAATACTCACCCTAACCATAACCCTACCCCTAACCCTAACTCTTACCCTAACTTTAAGCCTAACCCTAACCCTCACCTAACCCTAACCCTAACTCTAACCCTAACCCTCACCTAACCCGGTTAGGGTTACTAAAGTTCAACCTCATCCTAACCCTCACCATCACCTGAACCTGCACCCTCACCCTAACCCTCACCTAATCCTTACCCCAACCCTAACATTACCTAACCAAGACCCTCACCCTTACACTCACCTTCACCCTAACCCTCACCCTCACCCTAGCCCTCACCCTAACCGTAACCCTAACCCTAAAATTCACCCGCACCCTCATCCTCACCCTCAGGCTAACCCTAACACTATCCCTATTCCTATCCCTAACCCTTGCACTCACCCTAACCCTCACCATAACCCTTACCTCACCCTCACCCTAACCCTAACCATAACCCTCACACTAAACCTAACCTCACCCTAAACATAACCCTACCCCTCACCATAACCCTCACACTAAACCTAACTCAAACCCTCACCCTAACCCTAAACCTCACACTCACCCAGGCCCTCACCATAACCCTTTCCCTCACCCTAAACCTCACCCTCATTCCACCCTCCAATTAATCCTAACCATAACCCTCAACCTAACCCTAACACTAAAACTCACATTCACCCTCACCCTCACCATCACCCTCAGCGTAACACTAACCATAAACCTAATACTAACCGTAAACCTCACCCTCACCCTAACCGTCACCCTAATTCTTACCTTCACACTAATCCTAACCCTAACCCTAACCCTAATACTTACACTAAACCTAACCCTCACCCTAACATAAACATACCCATTACCCTAACACTCACCCTAACACTATCCCTATCCCTAACCCTAACCCTAACCCTAACCCTCACCCTAACACTAACCCTAACCCTCACCCTTACCTCACAATAAGCCTTAACCTCATCCTCACCCTAAACCTCACACTAAACCTAACCCTCAGCCTAACTCTAACCCTAACCGTCACCCTCACCCTTACCCTTACCCTTACGCTAACACTAACCCTAACCCTCACCCTAACCCTAAAACCCACCCTAATCCTAACCCTAACCCTCACCCTCAAGCTCACCTTAAGCCTACCCATATCCCTCACCCTAAACTTCACTCTAACCCTAATGCTAACTCTAACACTCACCCTAACTCTCACACTATCACTTACCCACACGATAAACCTAAAACTAACCCTAACCGTCACCCTCACCTTAACATTCTACCTAACCCTAACCCTAATCCGAAAGCCTCACCCTAAACCTAACCATAACTCTAACACTAATCCTAAACCTAACCCTCACCCTAACGCTAACCCTTACCCTAACCCTAACTCTAACTCTGACCTAACCCTTAGCCTAACCCTAACCCTAACCATGACCCTCACCCTAACCCTAACCCTCACCCTAAACCTAACCCTCACTCTAACCCTTATCCTCACCCTAACACTAAGCCTAACCCTAACACCAACCCTCCCACTAACCCTAACCCTCAGCCTAAGTCTAACCCTCACCCTAAACCTAACCCTAACCCTAACCCTCACCCTCACCTTAGCCCTCACACTAATCCTATTGCTAACCCATCCCTCACCCTAACCCTAACCCTAACCCTAAACCTCACCCTAAGCCGAACCCTCACCTTAATCCTAACCAAAACCCTACCCCTCACCCTATCCCTAACCCTAATCCTCACCCTAAACTTCCTCCTAACACTAACCCTAACCCTAACCCTAAACCTCACCCTAACCGTAACCATATCCCTCACCTTCACCCTCACCCTAAACTGAACTGTAACCCTCACTCTAACCCTAACAATAACCCTAACCCTAAACCTAATCTTAACCCTCACCCTCACCCTAACACTAACCCTAACCTTAACCCTGACATTAACCCTAACCCTCACTCTAACCCTAACCCTCAACCTAACCCTTACCCTCACCCTAACACTAAGGCTAACCCTAACTTTAACCCTCACAGTAACCCTAAACCTCACCCTAACCATAACCCTCACAGTAACCCTAACCCTCACCCTAACCATAACTCTACCCCTAACCCTACCGCTCACTCTAACCCTAACATCAACCCTAAACCTCACCCTCACCGTCACCCTAACACTCACCCTAACCCTAACCCTCACCGCAACCCTAAACCTCACACTCTCCAAAAACCTCATCCTCACTCTAACACTCACCCTCACTCTAAACATAACCCTAACCCTAACCCTCACCAAAACCGTAACCCTAAACCTCACACTAAGAGTAACCCTAACCCTCACCCTCACCCTTACCTTATCCTCACCCTAAAGCTAACACTCACCCTAACCCTAACCCTCACCGAAAACCTAACCCTCATACTTTCCAAATCCCTCATCCTCACTCTAACACTCACCCTCACCCTAAACATAACCGTAACCCTAACCCTCACCATAACCGTAACCCTAACCTTCACCCTAATCCTAACACTTAACCTCACCCTCACCCTAACCCTCACTGTTACTGTAACCCTCACCCTAACCTTAACCATCACCCATACCCTAACCCTCACACTCACCCTCACCCTAACCCTCAGCCTCATTCTACACATCACCCTAACCATAACCCTCACCCTAACCCTAATCCTCTCTCTCACCAGAACCCTAACACACACCCTAACCCTCACCCTAACCTCCAACCTAACACTAACCCTCACCCTAACCCTAACGCTAACCCTCACCCTAACCCTAACCCTGAAACTAACCCTTACCCTCACTCTAACCCTAACACTCACACTGTCCCTAATCTTCACCCTTACCCTAACCCTACCCCTCACCCTAACCCTCAGCGGAACCCTGACCCCAATCCTAAACCTAACCCTCACCGTCACCCTAACACTCATCCTAACCCTCACCCTTCCCCTCACCCTAACCCTAACCCTAACCCTAAAACTCACTCTCAGCCTAACCCTCACCCTGAACCATAACCTCACCGTCACCCTAACCCTAAACCTCACCCTAACCCTAACCCTTACCCTAAACCTCACCCTAGTCCTCACCCTAACCCTAATTGTAACCCTAACCCTCCACCAAACCCTAACCCTCATCCTCACCCTAAACCTCACCCTAACCCTAACCCTTACCCTAAACCTCACCCTAGTCCTCACCCTAACCCTAATTGTAACCCTAACCCTCCACCAAACCCTAACCCTCATCCTCACCCTAAACCTCACATTAACCCTAAACCTAATCCTCAATCTAATCCTCACCCTAACCCTAACCCGAAACCTTACCCTAACCCTCACCCTAACCCTAAACTTCACCCTTATCTTAACCCTCACCCTCCGCCTAACCCTCACATTTACAATTACCATCACCCACAACCTAATCCTCACCCTAACCCTAACTCTCACCCTAGCCCTCACCCTAACACTAACCCTAACCCTAACTCTCACCCTCACGCTCACCCTCAGTGTAAAACTAACCCTATCACTATTCCTAAACCTAAACTTCACCCTCACCCTAATCATCACTGTAATTCTTACCCTCACACTAATCCTAAACCTAACCCTAACTCTCACACTAAACCTAACCCTCACCCTAACCGTAACCCTACCCCTTATCATAACCCTCATCTTAACCCTAACCCTAACCCTCACCCCAACCCTCACCCTAAACCTCACCGTCATCTTAAACCTGACCCTAAACAAAATAATAAACATAACCCTCACCCTACACATAGCCCTCACCCTCACCCTAACCATCACCCTAACCCTCACCCTAATCCTAACCCTAAACCTCACCCTAACCCTAAGCATAACTGTAAACCTAACCCTCACCCTAACACTCACCCTTAACCTAACCCTCACCCTAACCCTAAAACTCACCCTAATCCTCACCCTAACGCTCACTCTCACACTCACCCTCACCCTAACCCTCACCCTAACCCTCACCCTAACCCTAATGCTAACTCTAACACTCACCCTAACCCTCATGCTATCACTTGCCCACACCCCAAACCTAAGCCTAACCTTAAACCACACCCTCACATTAAACCTCACCCTAACCCTAAACCTAATCCTAACCCTCACCCTCACCCTATCCCTAACCCTAAACCTAACACTCACCTACCCCTAACCCTAACCTTCAACGTCACCCTAACCCTAACCATTACCCGAACCCGAACCCTAACCCTAACCCTCACCCACACCCTAACGCTAAAGCTCACCCTCACCCTCACCCTAAACCTAACCCTCACCCTAACCCTTAACCTCACCCTAATCCTAACACTAAGCCTAAATTAAAACTCACAATAACCCTCACCCTCACCCTAACTGTAACCCAAAACCTAACGATCAACCTAACCCTCACCCTAACCTTAAATCTAAACCTAACCCTAAACCTCACATTAACCCTAACTGTCACCCTAACCCTAACCCTACCCTTCACCCTAACCCTCATGCTAACTCTAAACCTCAACCTTAGCAGAAACCTAACCATATCCCTAACCATAAACCTCACCTTAAGGCTAACTCCAACCCTAAACCTAACCTAACCCGTACCCTAACCCTAAGTCTAACCCTTTCCCTAAACTTAAACCTTACCTTCACCCTCTCCCTCAGCCTAACCCTAAACCTAACCCTAACCCTCACCCTCACCCTAGCCCTCCCACTAAACCTAATCCTAACAATAACCCTCATCTTAATCCTCACCCTAACCCTAACCCTAACCATCACCCAAAACCTATTCCTCACCCCCACCCTACCCTTCAGCCTAAACCTAAGTCTAAGCCTAACCCTAACCCTAAACCTCACCCTCAACCTAGCCTGCACCCTAACCCTAATCCAAACGATAACCCTCAACCTAACCCTCACCCTAAACCTAACCCTAAACCTCACACTAAACCTAACCCTAACCCTCAACCTAAACCTAACCCTCATCCATACAGTAACTCTAACCCTAACCCTCACCCTAACACTAAACCTAACCCGAACCCTAAACCTCACACTAAACCTAACCCTAAACTTAACCCTCAAGCTAGCCCACAACCTAACCCGAATCCTAACCCTATACCTCATCCTAACCCTCACCCTAAACCTAACCCTAAACCTCATACTAACCCTAACCCTCACCCTCACCCTCAGCCTAACCCTAAGCCTAAGCCTAACCCTAACCCTAACCCTGACCCTCACCCTCACCCTAGCCCTCACCCTAACCCTAATCCTAACCCTAACCCTAACCCTAACCCTCACCCTCACCCTAAGGCTAAACATCACCCTAAGCTTATTCCTCTCCCCAACCATCACCCTCAACCTTACCCTAAGCCTAAGCCTAATCCTTATCCTAACCCTCACACTCACCCTCACCCTAAACCTAATCCTAACCCTAAACCTAACACGAACTTCACAGTAACCCTCACCCTAACCCTAACTCTAACCCTAATCCTCACCCTCAACCTAACCCTAAACCTCACCCTCACCCTCAGCTTAAACCTAAGCCTAACTCTAACCCTAACACTAATCCTCACACTCACCCTCACCCTAACCCTAATCTTAATCCCAGCACTAACCCTAACCCTCACCCTAACCCTAACTCTAACCCTAAACCTCACCCTCACCCTAACCCTAAACCGCACCCTCACCCTCAGCTTAAACCTAAGCCTAACTCTAACCCTAACCCTAAACCTAACACTAACGCTAACCCTAACCCTCACACTAACACTAAATCTAAACCTAAACCTCAACCTCACCCTAACCCTAACCCTAAACCTAAACCTCACCCTAACCCTAAACGTCACCCTCACACTAACCCTAATCCTAATCCTAAACCTAACAATAACCCTAAACCTAACACTAACCCTCACCCCAAACATAAACCTCACCCTAATCCTAACCCTCACCCTAACACTTACCCTCAAGCTAACACTTAACCTCACCCTAACACTAACCCTCACACAAACCCTAACCTTCACCCTAACCCTAAACCTTACCCTAACCCTAACCCTAAACTTCACCCTCACCCTAGCACTCAACCTAACCGTAATTCTAACCCTAACCCTCAACCTCAACGTCATCCTCATTCTCACCGTAACCATAACCCTAACACTAACAATTACCCTAAACCTACCCCTAAACCTCACCCTAAACAAAACCATCAACCTAACACTAAACCTCAACCTAACACTTACCTCACCCTAACACTAACCCTCACACTATCCCTGAACCTCAACATAACCCTAAACCTAAACCTATCCCTAATCCTAACCCTCACCCTAACCCTAATTCTAACCCTAAACCTAACCCTAACACAAACCCTCACCCTAAACCTCACCCTAGCCATAATCCTAAACGTCACACTCACACTATCCCACACCCTAACCCTAATCCTAAACCTAAACCTCACCCTAACACTAACCCTAACACACACCCTCACCCGAACCCTCACCCTCACCCTAACCCTAACACTAACCCTAAACCTAACTCTCACCGTAAACCTCAACCTAACACTAAATTCTAAACCTAAACCTCAAACTCAAACTGATCCTAACCCTAACCCTAACCCTAAACCTCACCCTAACACTAACCCTAAACCTCACCCTCACCCTAGCCCTCACCCTAAACCTAATCCTAACCCTAACCCTCACCCTAACCCTAAACCTCACTGTCAACCTAACCCTCAGCCTAACCATAAGCTTAACCCTAAACCTAACCCTAACCCATACACTCACCCTCACCCTAACCCTAATCTTAACCATAACCCTAACAATAAACCTCACCCTAACCTTAAACCTAAAACTAACCCTAAACCTAACCCTCATCCTAACCCTCACCTGATCCCTAACTCTAACCCTAAACCTCACCTTCACCCTAACCCTAACTCTAACCCTAAACCTAACTCTATCCCTAACCCTTACCCTAAACTTCACACTAACCCTAACCCTCAACCTCACCCTCACCATAACCCTAATCCTCACCCTAACCAAAACCTTCATTCTAACCCTAACCCTCACCCTAACCACAACCCTCACCCTAACCCTAACCCTCACCCTAACAATTACCCTCACACTAACAATAACCCTAAATCTAACACTAACCCTCACAGTAACCCTAACTCTCAACCTAACCCTAAACTGAACCCTAAACCGAACCCTAAACCTCAGCCTCGCCCTAGCCCTCACCCTAACCCTAATTCTAATCCTAACCCTCAACCTAACCCTAACCCTCATCCTCGCCCTAAACCTTAAACTAACCCTAACAATAATGCTCAACCTAACCCTCACCCTCATCCTAACCCTCACCCTAACCCTTACCCTAACCCTTACCCTAAACCAAACCCTCACCCTTAGGGGAACACTGAACCTCAGCCTAAGCCTCACCATTATTCTTACCGAAACGTTCACCCTAATCCTCATTCTAACCCTAACCGTCAACCTAACACTCACCCTAACCCAGACCCAGTACATCACCCTAACCATAACTCTCACCCTCACCCTCAACCTCAGCCTAAACCTAAGCCTAAGCCTAATATTAACCTTAACCCTCATCCTAACCCTCACCCTAACCCTAACCCTAACCATCACCCAAAACCTATTCCTCACCCCCAACCTCACCCTCAGCCTAACCCTAAGCCTAACCCTAACCCTCTCCCTCACCCTAGCTCTCACCCTAGCCCTAATTATAACCCTCACCCTCACCCTAACCTTAATCCTCATTCTCACCTTAAAACTCACATTAACCCTAACCCTAATCCTCAATTTAACCCTCACCCTAACCATATCCCGAAACATTAGCCTAACCCTCACCCTAACCCTAACACTCACCCTTATCTTAACCCTCACCCTCAGCCTAACCCTAATCCTCATCCTCACGCTAAACCTCACACTAACCCTAACACTAATCCTCAATCTAACCCTCACCCTAACCATAACCCGAAACCTTACCCTAAACCTCACCCTAACACTAACCCTAACAGTAACTCTAACTCTAAAACTAACCCTAAACCTCATCCTATCCCTACCCTAAACCTCACCCTCACCATCACCCTCTGCCTAACCCTCAGCCTAATGCTAACCCGAACCCTAACCCTCACACTCACCCGCACCCTCACCCTCACCATATCTCTAACCCTAAACCTCTCCCTAACCCTAACCCTAAACCTTAACCTAAACCTCACCCTCACCCTAACCCTAACACTAACCCTAACCCTAAACCTCACATTAACCATCCCCCCTAACCCTAACCCTAACAATAACACTAACCCTAACACTAACCCTAACCCTAACCCTAACTATAACCCTCACCCTCAGCCTCACCCTCACCACAACTTAACCGTAACCATAACACTAACAATCAACCTGCCCCTAACCCTAACCCTAACCCTAACCCTCAACTCACCCTCACCGTAACGCAAATCCTAAACCTAACCCTATCCCTAACACTAAACCTCACCCTAACCCTCACCCTAGCCCTCACCCTAAACCTAATCCTAACCTTAAACCTCATCCCAACACTCACCCTAACCCTAAACCTAATCCGAACCCTAACCTGAACCCTAACACTTACCCTCATGCTCGGCCTAAGCCTAAGCCTAAGCCTAATCCTACCCCTAATCCTAACCCTCTCCCTAACCCAAACCCTAACACTACCCCTAATTCTAACCCTAAATCTCACCCTCACCATAACCCTAACTCAAACCCTAACCCTAAACTGAACCTCATCCTAACCCTGACCCGAACTCTCATCCTCACACAAACCATAAACCTCACCCTAATCCTAACTCTCACCCTAAAACTTAACCTCACCCTAACACTAACGGCAATGCTAACACTAACGCTCACCCTAACCCAAACATCACCCTAACCCTAAACCTCACCCTAATACTAACCCTAACCCTCAACCTCACCCTAGCCTTCACCCGGACCCTAACCCTCATCCTCACCCTAAACCTCACACTAACCCTAACTCTAATACTCAATCTAACTCTCACCCTCAACCTAACCCTAATCCTAACCCTCACCCTTACCATAACCCTCACCCTCAGCCTAATCCTCACCTTTACGCTTAGCATCACACTCACCCTAACCCTCAACCTTACCATCACTCTAAACTTAACCCTCACCCTAATCCTAACTCAACCCCTAAACCTCACCCTCACCTTAATCCTAATTCCAACCCTAACGCTAACACTAAACCTCACCCTAACGCTAAACCTAACCCTAACCTTCCCCCTAAACATAACCCTGACCCTAAACCTAACCCTCACACTAACACTTACCCTCACCCTAACCCTAACCCTAACCCTCACATTAATCCAAACCCTCACCCTAATCCTAAACCTCACCTTAACCCTAACTCTAACCCTCACCCTCACACTAGCCCTCACCCTAACGCTAATTCTAACCCTCACCCTCACCATAACCCTAACCCTCATCCTCACCATAAACCTCACACTAACCCTAACCCTAACCCTAATCCTCAATCTAACCCTAAACGTAAATATAACACTAACCCTTACCCTAACCATAAACCTAACCATAACCCTCAACATTATATTAACCCTCACCCTCAGCCTAAACCTCATCTTTACACTTAACATCATCCTCACCCTAAACCTCACCCTAAACCTAAACCTCATCCTAACACTCACCATAACCGTAAATCTAACGATCACACTAACCCTAACCCTCACCCTCAATCTCACAGTCGGCCTAACCCTAAGCCTAAGCTTAAACCTTACCCTAAACCTCACCTTCACCCTAGCACTCAACCTAACCCTAATCCTAACCCTAACCCTCATCCTAACCCTCACCCTAACCCTAACCCTAAACATAACACTAACCCTAATCCTCACCCCAAACCTCACGCTCAACCTAACCCTAAGCCTAAGCTTAACCCTAACCATAACCCTCACACTCACCCTCAACCTAAACCTAATCTTAACTCTAAACCTAACCCCAATCCTAAACCTCAACCTAACCTGCAACCTAACCTTAACCCTAACACTAACCCTAACCCTAAACTTAACCCTGGACATAAATCTCCCCCAAACCCTAAATGTAAACCTAAAACTAACCCTCACCCTAACCCAAATCCTAACCCTAACCCTCAACCTAACCCTAACCCTCCCCCTCACTGTAAATCTAACACTCATCCTAACCCTCACCCAAACCATAACCCTAACCCTAAACCTTACTCAATCACTAACATTAACCCTCACCCTCACCCTAGCCCTCACCATAACACTAATCCTAACCCTAATCCTCATCCTAACACTCACCCTAATCCTAACACTAACCCTCACCCTAATCCTAAGCCTAACCCTAACCCTCAACCTAAACCTAACACTCACGCTAACCGTAACCCTAACCCTAAACCTCACCTTAAACCTAAACCTAACCCGAACCCTAATTCTCACCCAGACTCTAACTCTAACTCTAACACTAACCCTAACCTTAACCCTCATCCTCAGCCTCACCCTAAACCTAACCCTAACACTAACTCTCACATTAACCCTAACCCTAAGACACACCCTAACCTTAACACTAAAAACCTCACCCTAAATCTAACACTAACCCTCAACCTCACCCTCTCAGTAACCGTAACCCTAACCCTAACCCTAACAATAACCCTAACCCTAACCTTAATCCTAACTCTCACCCTCACCCTAAACCTAATCCTCACCCTTACCATAACACTAACCCTCATCCTAACCCTCACCCTAAACCTAAACCTCACCTTAACACTAACCCTAACCCTCACCCTCAACCTAGCCCTCATCCTAACCCTAATCCTAACCCTAATCCTCATTCTAAACCTCACCCTAACCCTAACCCTAAACCTCACCCTAATCCTAAGCCTAACTCTAAACCTCAACCTAACCCTAACACTCAGCTCAACTTAACCCTAACCCTAACCCTCACCCTAACCCAAAACATAACCTGAACACTAACTCTCACCCTAATCCTAACCCTAAACCTCACCCTAACACTAAAACTCACCCTCAGTGTAACCCTAAGCCTAACCCTAAACCTTACGCTAACCATCACACTCACCCTAAACCTTACTCTAATCCTTTTCCTAACCCTAACACTAACCCTCACCCTCAGCCTCAAATTAACCCTAACTCTTACCCTAAACCTCACCCAGAAACTGACCCTAAACTTAACAATAACCATAAACCTCACCTTAACCCTCACCCTAAACGTAACCCTCTCCCTAGCCCTCACACTAACCCTAATCCTAACCCTACCCTCAATCTAACCCTCACCATAACCCTAAAACTAACTCTCACCCTAAACCTAACCCTCACACTCAGCCTAACCCTAAGCATAACCCTAAGCATAACCCTAAACCTAAACCTAACCCTCACACTCACCCGCACACTCACCCTAACTCTAAACTTAACCCTAACCCTAACCCATACCCTAACGCTCCCCCTAACTCTATATCTAACCCTAAACCTCACCCTCACCCTAACCCAAACCCTAACTGTAACCCTAAACCCCACCCTAACCTTAACCCTAACCATCACCTAAACCTAATCCTCACCCACACCCTCACACTCAGCCTAACCCTAACCCTAAGCCTAAGCCTAACCCTAACCCTAACCCTCACACTCACCCTCACCTTAACCCTAACTCTAACCCTAACACAAACCCTAAACCTCACCCTAACCCTAACACTAACCCTGACCCTCACCCTCACAGTAACCTTAAACCTGAACCTAACCGTAAAAATAACCCTAACCCTAATCCAAACCCTCACCCTAACCATAACCCTCAACCTAAACCATTCCCTCACCCTAACACTTACCCTCACACTAACACTAACCTTAACCCTAACCCTAACCCTCAGACTAACCCTAACCCTAACCCTAAACCTCACCCTCAACCTAACCCTAACATTAACCCTAAGCCTCACCCTAACCCTAACCCTCACCCTAACCTTAACTCTACCCCTAAACCTCACCCTCTACCCCTAACTCTAACCCTAACCCTAACACTGAACCTCACCGTAAACCTAACCCTAACCCTCACCCTCAGACTCATGCTCAGCCTAAGCCTAAGCCTAAGCCTAACCCTTACCCCAAAACTCACCCTCACCCTAACCTTTACCCTAATCCTGATCCTAACCCTAAGCCTAACCCTAACATTCACCCTAACCCTAAACTTCACACTCACCTTCATCCTCAGTGTAACCCTAAACCTAAGCATAACCCTAACCCTAATGCTCACATTCACCCTAAACTTTACAATAATCCTAATCCTAAACCTAAGCCTAACCCTCACCCTCACCCTCACCTTCACCCTATCCCTAACACTAACCCTAACCCTAATTCTCACCCTCAGCCTCACCCTAAAACTAACTCTAACACTAAACCTTACCCTCACCCTAACCCAAAACTTAAACGTAACCTAAACCTCACCCTAACCCTAACCCTAAACCTCACCCTCACCCTAACCCTTACCCTAACCCTAATCCTATCCCTAATCCTCATCCTAACCCTCCCCCTAACCCTAAACCTAACCCTCACCCTAACCCTAATTCTAATCCTAACCATAACACTAAAAACCTCACCCTAAACCTAACCATCATCCTCACCCTCACCGTAACCATAACCCTAACCCCAACAATAACATTAACCCTAACACTAATCCTATCCCTCTCCGTCATCCTCACCATAACCATAACCCTAACCCTAACAATAACATTAACCCTAACCCTAATACTAACCCTTACTCTAACCCTAATCCTAACCCTAACCCTCAACTTAACCCTAACCATCACCTTTACCGTAACCCAACCCTCATCCTAACCCTCACCCTAAACCTAACCCTAACCCAAAACCTCACCCTAACACTAACCCTAACCTTCACCCTCACCCTAGCCCTCAAGCTAACCCCAATCCTAACCCTAATCCTCATCCTAACCCTCACCCTAACCCTAATCCTAAACCTCACCCTAACCCTAAACCTAACCGTAACCCTCAAACTAACCCTAACCCTAAACCTCACCAGAACCCAAACCGTATACCTCACCCTAACCCTAAACTTAACCTGAACCCTAACTCTCACCCTAAAACTAACCCTAACCCTCACCCAAACCCTAAACCTCACCCTCACCCTCAACTTCAGTGTAACCCTAAGCAGAGCCCTAATCCTAACCCTAACCCTCACACTCACCCTAACACTTACCCTAAACCTAATCCTAACCCTAACTCTAACCCTCACCCTCAGCCTCACCTTAACCCAAACTCTAACTCTAAACCTCATCCTCACCCTAACCCTAACCCGAAACCTCACCCTAACCCTAACCCTAAACCTCACCCTCACCCTAGTCCTCAACCTAACCCTAATCCTAACACTAACCCTCATCTTAACCCTCCCCATACCCCTAACCCTAACCCTCACCCTAAACCTAATCCTCACCCACACCATCACCCTCAGCCTAACTCTAATCCTATCCCTAACGCTAACACTCACACTAACCCTAACCCTAAACCAAAACCTCACTCTAACCCTAAAGCTCACCCTCACCCTTACCTTCAGCCGAACTCTAAGCCTAATCCTTACCCTAACCCTAACCCTCACACTCACCCTAACCCTAACCCTAATCCTAATCCTAACCCTAATCCTAACCCTCACCCTCAACCTAACCCTCACCTTAAGCCTAACCCTAACATTAATCCTAACCCCAACCCTCGACCTAACCCTCCAACAAACCCTAAATATAACCCTAAACCTCACCCTCACCCTAACCCTAACCCTAACCCTAACCCTAACCCTAACCCTAAACCTCACCCTAAACCTAACCCTAACCCTCACCCTCACCGTCACCCTCACCATAACTCAAATGCTAACTCTAAAAATAACACTAATCCTAACCCTAAACCTAAACCTAACCCTAACCCTAACCCTAATGCTAAAACTCACCCTCACCCTAACCCTAATCCTAACCCTAACCCTCACTTTAATGTAACCCTCAACCTCAACATAATCCTAACCCTCATCCTAACCCTCACCCTAACCCTAAACCTAACCCTAAAACTTACCCTAACACTAAACCTAATCCTCAACCTAGCCCTCACCCTAACCCTAATCATAACCCTAATCCTCATCCTAACCCTCACCCTAAACCTTAGCCTAACCCTCACCCTAAACCTAACCCTTACCCTCAGCCTAACCCTAACCCCACCCTCAGCCTAACCCTAAGCCAAACCCTAACCCTAAACTTAACCCTCACACTCACCCTAACCCTTAACCTAATCCTAATCCTAACGCTAATCCTAACCCTCACCATCACCCTAAAACCCACCCTAACCCTAACAATAACACTAAACTTAACCCTAACCCTCAATCTGAGCCTCACCCTTACCCTAACTCTAACCCTAAATCTCACCCTCAACCTAAACCTAGCCCTAACCCTAAACCTCACAATAACCCTAACCCTAAACCTCACGCTCACCCTAGGCCTCACCCTAACCCTAATCCTAACCCTCATCCTAGCCCTAACCCTAACACTCACCCTAACCCTCACCCTAACCCTAATCCTAACCCTAACCCTCACTCTACCCCTAACCCACACCCTGACCTTAACCCTAACCCTCATCCTAACCCTAACCCTAAACCTTACCCTAACACTAACCCTAACCCTCAAATTCAACCTCAGCCTCACCCTTACCCTAACTCTAAAACTAAACCTCATGCTCACCATAACACTTACCCTAATCCTAATCCTAACCCTAAGCCTAACCTTAACATTCACCCTAACCCTAAACTTCACCCTCACCTTCACCATCAGTCTAATCGTAAGCCTAAGCCTAACCCTAACACTAACCCTCACACTCACCCTAACCTTTACCATAATCCTAATCCTAAGCCTAAACCTAACCCTCACCCTCACCCTCACTCTCAACCTAACCCTAACACTAACACTAACCCTAACCCTCACCCTCAGCCTCACCCTCACCCTAACTCTAATACTAACCCTAACCCTCACCTTAACCCTAACCATAACCCTTATCGTAACCCTAACCCTCATCCTAACCCTCACCCTAAACCTAACCCTAACCCTAAACCTCACCCTAACACTAACCCTAAACCTCACCCTCACCCTAGCCCTCATACTAACCCTAATCCTAACCCTAATCCTCATCCTAACCCTCACCATAACCCTAACCCTAAACCTCACCCTCAACCTAACCCTAACCCTCAAGCAAATGTAACCCTAAACCTAACCCTCACCCTAACCCTAAACTTATCCTGAACCCTAACTCTCACCCTAAACGTAACCCTAACCCTCACTCAAACCCAAACCCTCACCCTCATCCACAACCTCAGTGTAACCCTATGCTGAACCCTAAACCTAACCCTAACCCTCACACTCACCCTAACCCTTACCCTAATCCTAATCCTAACCCCAACTCTAACCCTCACCCTCAGCCTGACCTTAACCAGAACTCTAAACCTAAACCTCAACCACACCCTAACCCTAACCCTAAACCTAAACCTCACTCTAACCCTAAAACTCACCCTCACCCTCACCCTCAGCCGAACCCTAAACCTAATCCTAATCCTAACCTTAACCCTCACACTCACCCTAAACCTAACCCTAATCCTAATCCTAATCATTACCCTAACCCTCACCCTCAACCTAACCCTCACCTTAAGCCTAACCCTAACATTAATCCTAACCCCAACTCTCGACCTAACCCTCCAACTAACCCTAAATATAACCCTAAACCTTACCCTCACCCTAAACCTAATCCTAACCCTAACCCTCAACCTCACCCTAACCCTAACCCTACCCCTTCACCCTCAACGTTATCCTCACAATAACTCAAATGCTAACCCTAAAAATAACACTAATCCTAACCCTAAACCTAAACCTAGCCCTAACCCCAAACCTAATGCTAACACTCACCCTCACCCTAACCCTAACCCTCACCCTAATGTAATCCTCACCCTCACCATAACACTAACCCTCATCCTAACCCTCACCCTAACCCTAAACCTAGCCCTAAACCTTACCCTAACACTAAACCTAGTCATCACCCTAGCCCTCACCCTAACCCTAATCGAAAACCTAATCCTCATCCTAACCCTCACCCTCACCCTAACCCTTACCCTAATCCTAATC
Source organism: Dipodomys merriami (assembly GCF_024711535.1). NCBI lineage: Eukaryota > Metazoa > Chordata > Mammalia > Rodentia > Heteromyidae > Dipodomys > Dipodomys merriami. The sequence goes on from NW_027206257.1 coordinate 4,168,292, forward strand.
CTAACCTTAAGACTAACCCTCATCATCACCCTAAACCTCACCCTAACCCTAACAATAACACTAACCTTAACCCTAACCCTCAACCTCAGCCTCACCTTTACGCTAACTCTAACCCTAAATCTCACCCTCACCCTAAACCTAACCATAACCCTAAACCTCACACTAACCCTAACCCTAAACCTCACCCTCATACTAGGCCTTACCCTAACCCTAATCCTAACCCTTATCCTAAACCTCACCCTAACACTAACCCTAACCCTCACCCTAACCCTAATCCTAACCCTAACCTTCGCTCTACCCCTAACCCTCACCTTGACTGTAATCCTAACCCTCATCCTAACCCTCACCCTAAACCTAAACCTAAACCTTACCCTAACACTAACCCTAAACCTCATCTTCAACCTCAGCCTCACCCTTAACTTAACTCTAAAACTAAACCTCACCCTCACCCTAAACCTTACCCTAATCCTAATCCTAACCCTAAGCCTAACCCTAACACTCACCCTAACCCTAAACAATACCCTCACATTCACACTCAGTATAATCCTAAGCCTAAGCCTAACCCTAACCCTAACCCTCACACTCACCCTAACCTTTACCGTAATCCTAATCCTAAGCCTAAGCCTAAACCTCACCCTCACCCTAAACCTCACCCTCACCCTCACCCTCACCCTAACCCTAACACTAACCTTAACCCTAACCCTCACCCTCAGCCTCACCCTAAAACTAACTCTAACACTAAACCTTACCCTCACCCTAACCCAAACCCTAAACGTAACCCTAAAACTCACCCTAACCCTAACCCTAAACCTCACCCTCACCCTAGCCCTTACCCTAACCCTAACCCTAACCCTCACCCTAACCCTAACCCTAACCCTAACACTAACATTAACCCTAACCCTAATCCTAACCCTACTCTTCACCCTAACCCTCACCTTAAACTTAACCCTATCCCTAACCCTCACCCTCACGCTAGCCCTCACCCTAACCCTAATTCTAACCCTAACCCTCATCCTCAACCTAAACCTCACAGTATCCCTAACCCTAATCCTCTATCTAATCCTAACCCTAACCCTTACCCTAACCCTCACCCTAGCCCTAAACCTCACCCTTACCGTAACCCTCACCCTAAGCCTCACCCTCACCTTTGCTCTTACCCTCAATCTCATCCTAACCCTCACCCTAACCCGAACCCTCATCCTAACCCTCACCCTAACCCTAACCCTATCCATCACCATAACCTTAAGCCCCACCATCACCATCACCCTCATCCTAACCCTATGCCTAAGCCTAAACCTAACCCTAACCCTCACCCTCACACTAGATCTCACCGTAACCCTCACCCTAAACCTAAACCTCACCCTCACAGTAACCCTAACACTAACCGTTACCCTAAACCTAAACCTTTCGCTAACCCTCACCCTAATCCTTAACCTCACCCTAACCCTAAACCTAACCTTCACACTAACCCTAATCCTCACCCTAAACCTAACCATACCCCTCAGCCTAACCCTCATCCTAACCCTAAACGTTAGCCAAACCCTCAACCTAACCCTAACCTTTACTCTAACCCTAAACCTCATACTAACACTAACACTCACCCTCAACCTCACCCTCACCCTCACCCTAACCCTAACCCTCACACGAACCCTCACCCTCACATTAAACCTAACCCTAACCCACACCCTCACCCTCACGCTAATCCTAACCATAACCCTAAACCTAAACCTAACGGTAACCCTCACCCTCACCCTAAACCTAACCCTAACCCTAACCTTAACCCTAAAAATAACCCTATCCCTAACTCTAATCCTAATTCAAACCCACACCTTAACCCTAACCCTAACCCTAAACCTCACCCTAAACCTAACCCTCGACCTCACTGTAACCCTAACCCTAACCCTCAGCCTCACCCTCACCCTAACCCTAACCCTAAACCTAACCCTAAAACTCACCCTCACCTTAACCCTTACCCTAAACCAAACCCTCACCATAACCCTAACTCTCACCGTCAGCGTAAACCTAACCCTAACCCTAAACCTAACTCTCAACCTAACCATAACCCTAACCTTAATCCTAAATTCCACCCTAGCCCTAGCCCTCACCCTAACCCTAACCCTAACCCTAAAGCTCACCCTAACCCTCACCCTCAACTTAACCCTAATCAAAACCCTAACACTCACCCTAACCCTCACCATAACCCTAACACTCATTCTAACCGTCACACTAACCCTAACCCTGACCCTAACCCTAACCCTAACCCTCACCATAAACTTCATATTAACACTAACCCTAACTCTAACCCTAAACCTCACCCTAACCCTAACCATAACCCTCACTTTCACCCTCACCCTAAACTGAACTGTAACCCTCACTCTAACCCTAACAATAACCCTAAACCTAATCTTAAACCTCAACCTCACCCTAACCCTCAGCCTCACCCTCAACCTCAACTTCACCCTAACCCTGACCCTCACCCTAGCCCTCACCCACACCCTAACCCTAAACCTAAACCTCACCCGCACCCTCACTCTCACCCTCAGCCTAAACCTAACCCTATCTCTAATCATAACCCTAACCTTCACCCTCACCTGAACCCTCACCATATCCCTTACCCTCAACCTCAACCTAACCTTAACCGTAAACCTCACACTAAACCTAACCCTCACCCTAAACCTAACGCTAACCCTCATCATAACCCTAATGTTCACCCTCAACCTAGCCCTCACCCTAACCCAAAGCCTCACCCTAAACCTCACCCTCACACCACCCTCAAACTAAACCTAACCCTTACCCTCACCCTAACCCTAGCCCTCACCCTAACCCTAACCCTCACCCTAGCCCTCACCCTAACCCTAAACCTAACGCTCACCCTCACCCTCATCCTCATCCTCAGCGTAACACTAACCCTATCCCTATTCCTAAACCTAAACCTCACCCTCACCATAACCATCACCCTAATTCTTTCCCTCACACTAATCCTAACCCTAACCCTAACCTTTACTCTCACACTAAACGTAACCCTCACCCTAACCGTAACCTGACCCCTTACCCTAACCCTCACCTTAACCCTAAACATAACCCTCACTCTAAACCTCACCCTAAACATCACAGTCACCCTAACCCTGACCCTAACCCTAATCCTAACCCTAAGCCTCACTCTAAACCTAACCCTCCCTCTCCCCCTAACCCTCACCCTAAACCTCACCCTAATACTAACCCTAACCCTCAGCCTAACCCAAAACCTAACCCTCACCCTAACCCTAATCCTAACCTCCAATCTAACCCTAATATTCAGCCTAACCTTAAACCTAACCTAAAACCTCACACTCACCCTCACCCTCTCCTTAACCCTAAGCCTAAACCTAACCCTCACCCTCACCCTTACCTTAACACTAAACCTAACCCGAACCCTCACTCTAACAGTAACCATAAACCTCACCCTCACCCTAACCCTAACCCTTACTTTATCCTCACCCTAACCCTAACCCACACATTAACCCTAATACTCACCATAACCGAAACCCTACCCCTAACCCTAACCCTAACCCTAATTTTAACACTAACCCTAACCCTCACCCAAACCTCACCCTCATACCACCCTCAAACTAACCCTAATCCTAACCCTAACCCTAACCCTAACCCTCAGCCTAACCCTCACCCTCACCCTAACCCTAACCCTCATCATAGCCCTCACCCTAACCCTAACCCTAAAACTCACCCTCACCCTCACCCTCACCATTACCCTCAGCGTAACACTAACGATAACCCAAATCCTAACCCTAAACCTCACCCTCACCCTAACCGTCACCCTAATTCTTAACTTCACACTAATCCTAAACCTAACCCTAAACCACTCACACTAAACCTAACCCTCACCATAACCTTCACCCTAACCCTAATGCTAACTCTAACACTCACCCTAACCCTCACGCTATCACTCACCCACATGATAAACCTAATCCTAAACCTAAACCTCACCCTCACCATAACCCTCACCCTAGCCTTAACCCTAACTCTAACACTAATCCTAACCATAACCCTCACCCTAACGCTAACCCTTACCCTAACCCTAATCATAACCCTCACCGAAATCCTCAAACTAACCCTAACCATAATCCTAACCCGAAACCCTCATCCTAACCCTAACCCTAACTGTAACACTAACCCTAACCCTCACCCTAACCCTAACCCTAACCCTAACCCTCACCCTAACCTTAACCCTACCACTCATCCTAAACCTCATCCTATCCCTAACCCTAAACCTAACCCTAATCCTAAACCTCACCATAACCTTAACCCTCACCCTCAACATAACCATAAACCTAAACATAACTCTAAAAATAACCCTAACCCTAAACTTTATCCTAACCCTCACACTCACCCTAAACCTAACCCTAACTCTAACCCTCACCCTAAACCTAACCCTCTCCCTCACCGTAAACCTAAACCTAACCCTAACACTTACCCTCACCCTAACAGTAACCCTAACCCTAAACCTCACACTCACTCTAACCCTCACCCTAAACCTTACCCTCATCCTAAACGTCATCCTAACCCTCACCCTATCCCTAACCGTAACCCTCAAACTAACCCTAACCCTCACCCTAACCTTAACCATACCACTCACCCTAAACCTCATGCTAACCCTAACCCTAAAACTAACCCTAATCCTAAACCTCACCCTAACCCTAACCCTCACCCTCAACATAATCATAAGCCTAAACATAACCCTAAAAATAACCCTAACCCTAACCTTTATCCTAACCCTCACCCTCACCCTAACCATAACCCTAACCCTAACCCTCGCCCTAAACCTAAACCTCACCCTCACCGTAAACGTATACAAAACCCTAACACTTACCCTCACCCTAACACTAACCCTAACCCTAAACCTCACACTCACTCTAAACCTCACCCTAAACCTAATCCGAACCCTCAACCTTATCTTACCCTCACCCTAACCCTAACCCTTACCCTCACCCTAAACCTCAATCTCACCCTCACCCTAATCGTAAACCTCACCCTAAACCTCACCCTCATCATAACCTTCACTCTTACCGTAACTCTCAAACTCACCCTAACCCTCCCCTTTACCCTTATTCTTACCCTCAAACTAATCCTCACTCTAACCCTAACCCTCACGCTAACCTAAACTTATCCCTCACCCTAGTCCTCAACCCAACCCTAATGCTAACCCTAACCCTCACCCTAACCCTAACCCTTAACCTCACCCTAACCCTAACCCTCACTCCAACATTTACCCTCACCCTAACCCTCACCCTAACGCTAACCCTAAGGCTACACCTCACCTCACCAACAACCTCACTGTAATCGTAACACTAACCCTAACAATAACACTAACCCTAACCCTAAAACTAATCCCTAACCCACACTCTCACCCTCACCTTCATCCTAAATCTAACCCTAAACCACTCCATAAGCCTAACCCTATACTCACACTCACCCTAACCCTCACCTTAAAACTTACCCTCACCCTAACCCTCACCTTAACCCTAAACCTAACCCTAACCCTCACCTTAAACCTCACCCTAACCCTAACCCTAACGTTAACCCTTAATCTTACCCTAAACCTCACACTAACCCTAACCCTACCCCTCATCCTAATCATCATCCTAAACCTAACACTAAACCCTCACCCTAAGCCTAAACCTAACCCTAAACCTCACCTGCACCCTAACAGTCACGCTCACCCTCACCCTTACCCTAACTCAAAACCTCACCCTAACCATCAAACTATCCCTAACCCTCACACTAACCCTACGCCTAACACTCGCCCTAACCCTAAGCCTCACCCTCATCTAACCCTCAGCCTATCCCTAACCCTAACCCTAATGCTCACACTCACCCTCAGCTTAAACCTAATCCTAAAAATAACCCTAACCCTAACCCTCACAATCACCCTCACCCTAAGCCTAACCCTAACTCTAAACCTAACCCTCACCCTCACCCTCACCCTCACCCTAACCCAAACCCTCAACCGAAACCTCACCCTCAACCTCACCCAAACCCTCACCCTCAACCTAAACATCACCCTAAACCTAACCCTCACTCTAACCCTTAGCCTAACCCTACCGTAACCATAATCTTCACCCTAACCCTCACCCTCAGGCTCACCATAACCCTATTCCTTACCCTAACCTTAACCCTAACCCTCACCCTCAGCCTCACCCTAAAACTAATTCTAACACTAAACCTTACCCTCACCCTAACCCAAACCCTAAACGTCACCCTAAACCTCACCCTCACCCTAGCCCTTACCCTAACCCTATTCCTAAGCCTAATATTAACCTTAACCCTCATCCTAACCCTCACCCTAACCCTAACCCTAACCATCACCCAAAATCTATTCCTCACCCCCAACCTCACCCTCAACCTAACCCTAAGCCTAACCCTAACCCTCTCCCTCACCCTAGATCTCACCCTAGACCTAATTATAACCCTCACCCTCACTCTAACCGTAACCTCCAACCTAACCCTAACCTTCACCATAACCCTAACGCTAACCCTAACCCTAACCCTAAACCTCACCCTCACCCTCACCCTCAGGCTAAGACTAACTCTATCCCTAACCCTCACACTCAACCTTACCCTAAAACTAACCCTAAGCCTCACCCTCACCCTCAACCTCATCCTAACCCTAACCCAAACACTCAACCCAAACTTCACCTTCACCCTCACCCTAACCCGCACCCTCACCCTAAACATCAACCTAACCCTAACCCTCACCCTAACCCTCACCCTAAACTTAACCCTCACATTAACCCTAACCTTCACCCTAACCCTAATCCTCAACCTAACCCTTACCCTCACCCTAACACTAAGCCTAACCCTAACTTGAACCCTCACAGTAACCCTAAACCTCACCTTAACGCTAACCCTCACAGTAACCCTAACCCTCACCCTAAACTTAACCCTACCCCTCAACCTACACCTCATTCTAACTCTAATCCCAACCCTAACACTCACCCTCACCGTCACCCTAACACTCACACTAACCCTAACCATCACCCAAACACTAACCCTCACACTCTCCAGAACCCTCATCCTCACTCTAACACTCACCCTCACACCAACCCTCACCCTTACCTTATCTTCACCCTAACCCTAACCCGCAGACTAACCCTAAACTTAACTTTAACCCTACCCCTGAACTTACCCCTCTCCCTAACTCTAACCCTAACCCTAACACTAACCCTCACCCTAATCCTAACCCTTACACTCACCCTCACCCTCACCCTAAACCTTACCCTTACCTTAAATCTCACCCTAACGCTAACCCTCATTCTACACATCACCTTAACAATAACCCTCACTCTAACCCTAACCCTATCACTCACACGAAACCTAACACTCACTCTAACCCTCAACCTAACCCTAACCTCCAACCTAACACTAACCCTCACCCTAACCCTAATGCTATCCCTCACCCTATCCCTAACCCTCACCCTAACCCTTATCCTCACTCTAACCCTAACCATCACAGTAACCCTAATCCTCACCCTAACCCTAATCTACCATTCACCCTAACCCTCACTCTAACCCTAACCCCAACCCTAAACCTCACCCTGACCGTCACCCTAACACTCAGCCTAACCCTCAACCTTATCCTCACCCTAACCCTAACCCTAACCCTCACCCTAAACCTTAACCTCACCCTCACCCTAAACCTAAACCTCACCCTAACCCTAAACCTAACCCTAAACCTCACCCTAGCCCTCACGCTAACCCTAATTCTAACCCTAACCCTCACCCTAATCCTAAACCTCACCCTAAACCTAACCCTATCTCTAACCCTCACCATCACCCTAGCCCTCACCCTAACCATAATTCTAACACTCACCTTCACCCTAACCCTAACCCTCATCCTCACCCTAAACCTCACATTAACCCTAACCCTAATAATCAATCTAACCCTTACCCTAACCCTAACCCGAAACCTTACCCTAACCCTCACCCTAACACTAAACCTCACGCTTATATTAAACCTCACCCTCAGCCTAACCCTCACCTTTACCCTTACCATCACCCTCACCCTAACCTCACCCTATCCGGAACCCTCACCCTAGCCCAAACCCTAAACCTAACCCTAACCCTCACACTCACCCTCAGCGTAACACTAACCCTATCACTATTCCTAACCCTAAACCTCACCCTCACCCTAACCATCACTCTAATTCTTACCCTCACACTAATCCTAACCCTAACCCTAAACCTAACTATCACACTAAACCTAACCCTCACCATAACCATAACCCTAACCCTTATCCTAACACTCACCTTAACCCTAACCCTAAACCTCACCCCAAACCTCATCCTAAACCTCACCGTCACCCGAAACCTGACTCTAACCCTAATAATAATCCTAACCCTCACCCTCACCCTAACTCTCACCCTCACCCTAAACCTCACCCTAACCTACACCCTAATCCTAAGCCTAACCCTCAGTCTAACCCTCACCCTAACCCTAAGGATAACCCTAATCATAACACTCACCCTAACCCTAACCCTCACCTTAACCTTAAATCTCACCCTAATCCTCACCCTAACCCTCACTCTCACCTGCACCCTCACCCTAACCCTAATGCTAACTCTAACCCTCACACTAACCCTCATGCTATCACTTACCCACACCACAAAGCTATCCCTAACCTTAAAACTCACCCTCACCCTAAACCTCAACCTAAACCTAAACCTAATCCTAACCCTCACCTAAAACTTACCCTCACCCTAACACTAACACTCATACTAACCCTAAGCCTCATCATAACCCTAAAACTCACCCTCACCATAAACCTAAACCTAACCCTAACACTCACCCTAACCCTAAACCTAACACTAACCCTAACACTAACTGTCACCCTAACCCTAACTCTAAACCTAAACCTCAACCTCAACCTAACCCTAACCCTAACCCTAATCCTAAACCTCACCCTAAACATAACCCTAAACCTCACCTTCATCCTAACCCTCATCCTAACCCTCACCCTAACCCTAACCCTAACCATCACCCTAAACCTAATCCTCAAGCTCAACCTCACCCTCAGCCTAACCCTAAACCTAAACCTAAACCTAACCCTAACCCACACACTCACCCTCACCCTAACCCTAACCCTAATCATAACCTAACCCTAACACTAACCCTCACCCCAAACATAACCCTCACCCTAACACTTCCCCTCACCCTAACACTAACCCTAACTCTAACACTAACCCTCACACTAACCCCTATACTCACCTTAACCCTAAACCTCACCCTAACCCTAAAGCTAAACTTCACCCTCACCCTAGCCCTCACTGTAACCTTAATTCTAAACCTAACCCTCAACCTAATCATAACCCTCATCCTCACCCCAAACCTCACACTAACCCTAACCCTAATCCTCAATCTAACCCTCACCCTATCCCTAACCCTTAACCTAACCCTCACCCTAACCCTAACCCTCACCCTTATCTTAACTCTCACCCTCAGCCTAACCCTCATTTTACCCTTACAATCACCCTCACACTAACCCTCCCCCATACCCTAACCCTCACCATAGCCCTCACCCAACCCTAAACCCAACCCTCACCCTCACGCTCACCCTCAGCGTAACACTAACCCTATCACTATTCCTAACCATAAACCTCACCCTCACCCTAACCGTCACCCTAATTCTTAACCTCACACTAATCCTAACCCTAACCCTATCCATAACCCTACCCCTTATACTAACACTCACATTAACCCTAACACTAACCCTCACCCTAACCCTCACCCTAAACCTCACCGTCACCCTAAACCTATCCCTAACCCTAATAATAACTGTAACCCTCACCCTAACACTAACCCTCACCCTCATCCTAACCCTCAACCTAACCCTCAACCGAATCCTAATCCTAACCCTCTGCCTAACCCTCAAATTAACCCTAAGCATAACCCTAACCCTAACCCTCACACTAACCCTCACCCTAACCCAAACCCTAACCCTAACCCTCACACGCACCCTAACCCTCACACTAACACTTAACCTCATCCTCTCCCCAACCTCACACTTAATCGAACCCTCACCGATAACTCTAACCTTAACCGTCACCCTCACCATCACCCTCACACTAACCATAACCCTAACCCTCACCCTAACCCTAAATCTCACCCTAATCCTCACCTTAAACTGCACTCTCACCCTCACCCTCACCCAAACCCTAAACCCAACACTCATCCTAACCCTCACCCTAACCCTAATGCTAACTCTAGCACTCACCCTAACCCTCATACTATCACTTACCCACACCACAAACTAACCGTAACCTGAACCCTCACCGTCCACCAAAACTTCACCCTAACCCTAAAACTAATCATAACCCTAACCCCCACCCTCAACCTAAAACTCACCATAACCCTTACCGTCACCCTCACCCTCACCCTAACCATAACCCTTACACTAAACCTAACCCTCACCCTAAACCTAACCCTACCCCTCACCCTAACCCTCACCCTAAACTTAGCCCTAACCCTAACCCTCACCCTCATGCTAGCCCTCACCCTAACCCTAATTCTAACCCTAACTGTAATCCTAACCCTAAAACTAACCCTAACCCTAACCCTAACCTTCAACCACAGCCTCACCCTCACTGCAAATGTAACAGTAATTATAACACTTACAACAACCCTAACCATAATCCTAACCATCACCCACTCCCTAACCCTAATCCTAACCCTAACCATCACGCTAACATTAACCGTCACCCTCACTGAAACCCTAACCCTCATCTTAACTCTCACCCTAACCCTAAGCCTAACTCTCACCATAAACCTTAACCTCACCCTAATCCTAACACTAAGCCTAACCTAAACCTTACCCTAACCCTCACCCTCAGCCTAATCCTAACCCAAACCCTAACCCTCAACCTAACCCTCACTCTAACCCTAACCCTAACCGTAAACCTCACATTAACCCTAACACTCACCCTAACCCTAACCCAAACCCTCACACTAACCCTGATGCTAACTCTAACCCTCATCATTACCAGAACCCTAAACCTAACCATAAACCTCACCTTAAGGCTAACTCTAACCCTAAACCTAACCCTAACCCGCACCCTAACCCTAACCCTCACCTTCACCCTCACCCTCAGGCTAACCCTAAGCCTAACCCTAACACTAACCCTAACCCTCAGACTCACCCTCACCATAACCCTAATCCTAAACTTACCCTATCCGTAAACCTAACCCTCACCCTAAGCCTAACCCTAACAGTAACCCTAACCCTAACCCTCACCTTAACCCTCACCCTAACCCTAACTCTAAACCTAAACCTCAACTTCACCCTAACCCTAAATCTAACCCTAACCCTAACCCTAAATCATACCCTAACCCCAACTCTAAACTTCACCCTCACCCTCAACATCATCATAAACATAAACCTAACCCTAACCCTAACAATAACCCTAACCCTAAACCTAAACCACACCCTAACCATAACCCTCACCCTAACGCTAAACCTCACCCTAACATTTACCCTCACCCTAACACTAACCCTCACACTAAACCTAACTCTCACCATAACCCTAAACATCACCCTAACCCTAACCCTAACCCTAACCCTCACCCTAACCCTAATTCTAACTCTAACCCTCACCCTAACCCTAAACCTCATCCTCACCCTAACACTCACCCTAACCCTAAGCCTCACCCTTACCGTAACACTCGCCCTCAGACTAACCCTCACCTTTAACCTTAACGACACCCTCAAACTAACCCACACACTAACCATAAACTTAACCCGAACCCTAACTCTCACCCTGACCCTAACCCTAACACTCACCTAACACTAACCCTCATCTTCATCCTCACCCTCAGCCTAACCCTAAGCCTAAACCTAACCCTAACCCTAACCGTCACACTCACCCTCTCCCTAACCCTAATCCTAAACCTCACCCTCAACCTAGCCCTCACCCTAACCCTAATCCTAAACCTAACCCTCACCCTAACCCTAACACACATCCGCAGCCTAACCCTCACATTAACTCTAACCCTAACACCAGCCCTAACAGTAACCCTCAGCCTAACCCTCACCCTAACTCTATCTCTAACGCTAAACCTCAAACTCACACTGACCCTAACCCTAACCCTAAACCTCACCCTAACACTAACCCTAAACCTCACCCTCACCCTAAATCTAATCCTAAACCTAACCCTCATCCTAAACCTCACCCTCACCCTAACCCTAACCCTCACCCTAATCCTAACCCTTACCCTCAACCTAAGTCTCAGACTAACCCTAAGCCTAAACCTAAACCTAACCCTAACCCACTCACTCACCGTCAACCTAACCCTAATCCTAACCATAACCCTAACCCTAAATCTCACACTAACCCTAAACATAAGATTAACCCTAACCCTAACCCTCATCCTAACCCTCACCAGAACCCTAACTCTAACCCTAAACCTCAACCTTACTCTAACCCTAACTCTAACGGTAACCCTAAAACTCTCCCTAACCCTAACCCTCACTCAAACCCTCACCGTAACCCTGACCCTCACCCTAACCTTAACCCTCACTCTAACCCTAACCCTCAACCTAACCCTTACCCTGACCCTAAACATAACCCTCAACCTAACCCTAACCCTCAACCTAACCAAAACCCTCATCCTAATCCTAACCCTCTCCCTAACACTTACCATCACCCTAACACTATTGCTCATTATAACACTAACCATCACACTAACCCTAACTCTCACCCTAACCTTAAACCTCACCCTAACCCTAACCGTCAGCCTCACCATAGCCCTCACTCTAACCCTATTCTAACCCTAACCCTCACCCTAATCCTAAACCTCATCCTCACCCTAAACTCACACTAACCCTAACCGTAATCCTCAATCAAACCCTCACCATTACCCTAACCCTCACCCTAACCCTTACCATAACTCTCACCCTAATCCTAACCCTCACCCTTAGGGGAACACTCACCCTCAGCCTAACCCTCACCTTTACTCTTACCGTCACGCTCATCCTAACCCTAATCCTAACCCTAACACTCATCCTAACACTCACCCTAAACCTAACCCTGTCCATCACCTTAACCCTAACCCTCACCCTCACCCTCAGCCTAACCCTAGGACTAAGCCTAACCCTAAACCTAACCCTCACCCTTACCCTAGCCCTCAGCCTAAACCTAATCGAAACCCTAACCCTCATCCTAACCCTCACCCTAACCCTAACCCTAACCATCACCCAAAACCTCTTCCTCACCCCCACCCTCACCCTCAGCCTAACCCTAACCATAACCCTCACCCTCATTCTCACCCTCACCGCAAACAACCCAAACCAAAACACTAACAATAACCCTAATTTTAACCCTAACCCTAACCCTAATCCTCACCCCCACCCTCACCCTCAGCCTAAACCTAAGCTTAACAATAGGCCTAAACCCTAACCCTCAACCTAACCCTAACCCTAACCCTAATCCTAAACCTAACCCTAATGCTCAGCCACACCCTCATCCTAACCCAAATCCTAACCCTAACCCTAAATCCTAACCCTAAACCTAATCCTAAACCTAACCCTAATCCTCAGCCACACCCTCATCCTAACCCAAATCCTAACCCTAACCCTCACCCTAACCCTAAGTCTAAGCCTAACCCTAACCCTAAAGCTCACACTCTCCCTCACCCTAACCCTGATCCTAAACCTAACCTTATCCCTAACACTAACCCTCACCCTAACACTAACCATAGCCCTCACCCTAACCCTAATCCTAACACTAACCCTCACCCTCATGCTCCGCCTAAGCCTAAGCCTAAGCCTAACCCTAACCCTAACCCTCACACTTACCATAACAATAACACTAACCCTAACTCTAACCCTAAAACTAACCCTCACCCTAGCCCTAACTCTAACCCTAACTCTAACCCTAATCGTCACCCTCACCGTCACCCTCACGCTAACCCTAACCTTAACCCTCACCCTAACCCTAAACCTCACCCTAAACCTGACCTTAAACCTCACTCTCACCTGCACCCTCACCCTAACCCTAAACCTAACCCTCAGCCTAACCCTAGTGCTAACTGTAACACACACCCTAACCCTCACGCTATCACTTACCCACACCACAAACCTAACCCTAAACTTAACCCTCACCCTCACCCTATACCTCACCCTAACCCTAAACCTAATCCTAACGCTCACCCTCGCCCTAACCCTCACCCTCATCCTAACACTCACCATAACCCTTACCCTCACCCTCACCCTCACCCTAACCGTAACCCTCACACTAACCCTAACCCTCACCCTAAACCTAAACCTACAGCTCACCCTAACCCTCAACCTGAACTTAACCCTAACCCTAACCCTCAACCTCACGCTAGCCCTCAACCTTACCCTAATTCTAACCCTAACCATCACCCTAACCCTCATCATCACCCTAAACCTCACACTACCCCTAACCCTAATCCTCAATCTAACCCTAACCCTAACCCTTACACTAACCCTCAACCTAAACCTTACCCTCACCCTTACTGTAACCCTCAGGCTTTTACTAACCGTCAGCCTAACCCGAACCCTCATCCTAACACTCACCCTAAACCTAAACATATCTATCACCATAACACTAACCCTTACCCTCACCATCAACCTCAGCCTAAACCTATGCCTAAGCCTAACCCTAAACCTAACCCTCACTTTCACCCTAGTCCTCACCCTAACCCTCCTCCTAAACCTAACCCTCATCCTAACCCTCACCCTAACCCTAAGGCTAACCATCACTCTAAGCCTAATACTCACCCCCACCCTCACCCTCACCCTAACCCTAAGCCTAACACTCACCCTAACCCTAACCCTCACCCTCATCTAACCCTCATCCTATCCCTAACCCTAACCCTACTGCTCACAGTCACCCTAACCCTAACCATCAAACTCACCTCAACCTCAGCTTAAACCTAAGCCTAACCATAACCCTAACCCTAACCCTCACAATCACCCTCACCCTAAGCCTGACCCTAACCCTAAACCTAACCCTCACACTCACATTCACCCTAACCTTAACCCTAACCCAAACCCTCAACCGAAACCTCACCCTCAACCTCACCCTAACCCTCACCCTCAACCTAAACATCACCCTAAACCTAACGCTCACCCTAACCCTTAGCCTAACCCTCACCCTAACCCTAAACCTCACCCTCACCCTCACCCTCAGGCTCATCCTAACACTAATCCTAACCCTAACCATCACCCTCATCCTCAACCTAAACCTATCCCTAACCCTAACCCTAACCCTAAAACTCACCCTCACCCTAAGCCTAAGACTAAGCATATCCCAAACCCTCACACTAACCCTTACCCTAAAATTAACCCTAAGCCTCACCCTCAACCTCAACCTCAACCTAAACCTAACCCAAACACTCATCCGAACCGTCACCCTCACACTCACACTAACCCTCAACCTCACCCTAAACATCACCCTAACCCTCACATTAACCCTAACCCTCACTCTAACCCAAACCTTCAACCTAACCCTTACCCTCATCCCAACACTAAGCCTAATCCTAACTTGAACCCTCACAGTAACCCTAAACCTCACCCTAACCCTAACCCTCACAGTAAACCTAACCCTCACCCTAACCCTAACCCTACACCTCACCCTACCCCTCACTCTAACCCTAACCCCAACCCTAACCCTGAACCTCACCATCACCCTAACACTCACGCTAACCCTAACCCTCACCCAAACCCTAACTCTCACACTCTCAAGAACACTCATCCTAACTCAAACACTCACTGTCAAAATAAACATAACCCTAACCCTAAACTTCACCATAACCGTAACCCTAACCCTCACACTAACAGTAACCCTAACCCTCACCCTCACTCCAACCCTCACACTTACCTTATCCTCACCCTAACCCTAACCCTCACACTAAACCTAACATTAACTCTAACCCTACCCCTCCCCCTACCCTCACCCTAACTCTAACCCTAACCCTCACCATAAACCTAACCCTTATCTTCACCCTCACCATAACCCTCACCGTAACATTAACCTTCACCCTAACACTAACCCTCATCCATAACTTAACCTTCACTGTCACCCTCACCCTAACCCTCAACCTCATTCTACACATCACCCTAAACATAACCCTCACCCTAACCCTAACCGTATCACTTACCTTAACCCTAACACTCACCCTAACTCTCACCCTAACCCTAACTTCCAACCTAATATTAACCCTGACCCTAACCCTAATGCTAACCCTCACCCTAACCCTAAACCTCACCTGACCCTTACCCTCACTCAAACCCTAACCCTCACAATATCCTTAATCCTCACCCTAAACCTAACACTACCCCTCACCCTAACCCTCACTCTAAACCTAACCCCAACCCTAAACCTCACACTCACCGTCAACCTAACACTCACCTTAACCCTCAACCTTACCCTCACCCTAACCGTAACCCTAACCCTAAACCTCACATTAACCCTAACACTCACCCTAACCCTAACCCAAACCCTCACCCTAACCCTGATGCTAACCCTAACCCTCACCATTACCAGAACCCTAAACCTAACCATAAACCTCACCTTAAGGCTAACTCTAAACCTAAACCTAACCCTAAACCGCACCCTAACCTTAAACCTCACCTTCACCCTCAACCTCAGCCTAACCCAAAGCCTAAACCTAGCCTTCACACTCACCCTCATCCTAACCCTAAACTTAATCCTAACCCTATCACTAACCCTAACCCTAACCCTAAACCTCACCCTAACCCTAACATTAACACTAACCCTAACCTTCATCATAACCCTCATCCTAACCCTAACTGTAACCCTAAACCTCAACTTCAACCTAACCCTAAATCTAACCCTAACCGTAACCCTAAATCTCACACTAATCCTAACCCTAAACATTACCCTGACCCTAACCCTCACCATAACCGTATCCCTAACCCTAACCCTAACAATAAACCTAACCCTAACCCTAAAAATCACCCTAACCATAACCCTCACCCTAACCCTAAACCTCACCCTAAAACTTACCGTCACCTTAACACTAAACCTCGCACTAAACCTAAACCTCACCATAACCCTAAACCTCACCCTAACCCTAAACTTAACAGA
Source organism: Dipodomys merriami (assembly GCF_024711535.1). Taxonomy (NCBI): domain Eukaryota; kingdom Metazoa; phylum Chordata; class Mammalia; order Rodentia; family Heteromyidae; genus Dipodomys; species Dipodomys merriami. Next base: position 4,185,413 of record NW_027206257.1, read on the forward strand.
ACCCTCCCCCTAACCCTAATTCTAACCCTAACACTCACGCTAACCCTAACCCTCATCTGCACCCTAACTCTCACCCTAACCCTAAACTTAACCCTAAACCTCACCCTAACCCTAACCCTCACCCTCAGCCTAACCCTAAACCTAACCCTAACCCACAAACTCACCCTCACCCTAAGCCTAATCCTAAACCTATCCCTAACCCTAACCCTCCCCCTAAGTCTCACCCTAACCCTAAACCTAACCCTCAACCTTACCATCACCCTAACCATAACTCTAACCCTAAACTTCACCCTAACCCTAAACCTAATTCTAACCCTAACCCAAACCCTAAACCACACCCTATCCATCACCCTAACCCTAATCCTCACACCCATCCTCACACTCAGCCTAACCCTAAGACTAAGCTTAACCCTAAACCTTACCCTCACAGTCACTCTCAACCTAAGCCTAATCCTAACCCTAACCCTAACCCTTAACCTCAACCTAACCCTCACCCTAACCTTAACCCTAACACTCACCCTAACCCTAAACTACGAACTAACCCTCCCCGTAACCCTAAAGCTAACCCTAAACCTCACCCTACCCCTAACCCTTATCCTAACCCTAACCCTAACACTCACCCTAAACCTAACCCTCACCCTCACCATCACCCTCACCGTAACTCTAACCATTACCCTAACAATAACACTAATCCTAAAGCTAAACCTAAACCTAACCCTAACCCTAACCCTAATCCTAACCCTAACACTCAGCCTAACCCTAACCCTCGCCCTCACCATAACTCTAACCCTCATCCAAACACTCACCCTAACCTTAACCCTAACCCTAAACCTCAGCCTAACACTAAACCTAACTGTAACCCTCACCCTAAGCCTAAACTTAACCCAAACCCTAACTCTCACCCTAAACGTAACCTTAAACCTCAACCTAACCCTAACCCTACACCTCATCCTCAACCTCAGCCTAACCCTAAGCCTAAGCCTAACCCTAACCCTCACACTCACCCTATCCCTTACCCTAATCCTAATCCTAACCCTAAGCCTAACCCTCACCCTCATTCTAACCTTCACCCTAATCCTAACTCGAACATTAACCCTAACCGTAAACCTCACAAACAGCCTCACCCTAATCCTAACTCTAAACATATAGCTCACCCTCACCCTAACCCTAACCCTAAACCTCACCCTAACCCTAACCCTAAACCTCACCCTAACCCTAATCCTCACCCTAACCCTAATCATAAACCTAACCCTCATCCTAAACCTCACCATAACACTAACCATAAACCTAACCCTTACCCTCACTGTAACCCTTACCCTAACGCTCACCCTAAACCTAAACTTAACCCGAAACCCAACTATCACCCTAACCCTAAACCTAACCCTCACCCTAACCCTCACCTTCACCCTCACCCTCAGCCTCAGCCTAATCCTAAGCCTAAACCTAAACCTAACCCTCAACCTTACCGTCACCCTCACCATAACTCTAACCCTAACCCTAACAATAACACTAATTCTAACCCTAAACCTAACCTTAACCCTAACCCTAATCCTAATCCTAAGACTCACCCTCACCCTAACCCTAATCTAACCCTAACCCTCACACTAACCCTCACCCTCACCCTCATTGTAACCCTAACCTTCATCCAAAACCTCACCCTAACCCTAAACCTAACCCTAAACCAAAACCAAACCCTAACACACAAACTCACCCTCGCCCTAACTCTAATCCTAACCCTAACCCTATAACCCTGAACGTCCCCCTAACTCTCACACTAACCCTAACCCTAACATTAACCCTAATCCCAACCCTCAACCTAACCCTCACCCTAACCCTAACTCTAACCCTAACCCTAACCCTCACCCTCACCTTCACTGTAACTTTAACAGTAACCCTAACCCTACAATAAACGTAACCCAAACCCTAACCCTCACCCTAACCATAACCCTCACCCTAGCCCTAAAACTCACCCTAACCCTAACCCTAAACCTAACCCTCAACCTCACCCTAGACCTAACCCTAATTCTAACCCTCACCCTCACCCTAACCCTAACCCTTACCTGAACCCTAAACCTAACCCTAACCCAAACCCTTATCTTAACCATCACCCTTAGCCTAAACCTCACCTTTAACATTAACATAATCCTCACCCTAACCCTCACAGTAACCCTAAACCTCATTCTAACCGTCAACCTAAGCATCACCCTAAACCTAACCCTCAACCTCAAACACACACTCAGACTAAGCCTAAGCCTAATACTAAGCCTTACCCTAACCCTCACCCTAGCTTTCACCGTAACACTAACACTAACCCTAACCCACAAACGTTAGTTTGTGGTTAACCTTAACCTTAACCTTAAGGTTAACCCTAACCTTAACCATCACCCTAGCCCTAATCCTCACCCCAACCCTCACCCTCAGCCTAACCCTAGGCCTAAGCCTAAACCTATCACTAACCCTAACACTCACTCTCACCTTAACCCTAATCCTAACCCTAACCCTAACCCTAACCCTAAACCTCAACCTCACCCTCACCCTAACCCTAATCCTAACCCTAACCCTAAACCTCACCCTAACCCTAACACTCACCCTCAACTTCAACCTCACCGTAACTCTAAACCTAACCCTAATCCTAAACCTAACCCTAAGACTAACCCTAAACCTCAACATAACCCTCACCCTAAGCTTAATCCTAACACTAAGCCTAACCTTAACCTTCGACCTAACCCTCCCCCTAACCCTAAATCTAACTATAAACCTCACCTCACCTTACCCTAAACATCACCCTAACCCTAACCCTAACCCTCACCCTCACCATCACCCTCACGGTAACTCTAACCCTAACCCTAACAATAACACTAATCCTAACCCTAAACCTAACCCTAACCTTAACCCTAACCCTAATCAAAAAACTCACCCTCACCCTAAACCTCACCCTAACCCTAACCCTCACCCTCACCATAACCCTAACCCTCGCCCTCACCGTGACCGTAACCCTAATCGTAACCCTCACCCTAACCCTAACCCGAACCTTAAACCTCTTGCTAACACTAACCCTAACCCTCTCCCTCACCCTAGCCCTCACCCTAACCCTAATTTTAACCCTAATCCTCATCCTACCCCTCACCTTAACCCTAACTCTAACTCTCATCCTAACTCTAAACTAACCCTAACCCTCAACCTAACCATAACACTCATCGTCACACTAAATGTAACCCGAACCCTACCACACACCCTAACCCTAGCTCTAACCCTCACCCTAACCCTAAACCTCACCCTCAGCCTAAACCTAAGCCTAAACCTATCCCTAACACTAACCCTCACACTCACCCTAACCCTTTCCCTAATCCTAATCCTAACCCTAAGCCTAACCCTCACCCTCAACCTAACCCTCAACCTAACGCTAACTCTAATGCTAACTCTAACCCTAACCCTCACCTCAACCTCACCCTTACCCCAATTCTATCCCTAAACCTCACCCTCACACTAACCCTAAACCTCACCCTCACCCTAGCCCTCATCCTAACCCGAATCCTAACACTAACCCTCCTGCTAACCCTCACCCTAACTCTAATCCTAACACTAACCCTCACCCTCACCCAAACCCTAACCCTAACCCTAAACATAACCCCAACCGTCACCCTCACCGTAGCCCTAACCCTAAATTACAACCTAACCCTAAACTTAACCCGAACCCTAACTCTCACCCTAAACATAGCTCTAACACTCAACCTAACCCTAACCCTCACCATCACCCTCACCCTCAACCTAAGCCTAAGCCTAACCCTAACCCTCACACTCACCCTAACCCTAACCCTAATCCTAACCCTAATCCGATGATCCCTCACCCGAACCCTCACCTTAACCCTAACCCTAACATTAAACCTAAACCTAACCCACACCCTCAGATTCACCCTAACCCTAACAATAAACGTCACCCTGACCCTCACCCTAACCCTAAACTTAAACCTAAACCTCACCCTAACCCTAAAATTCAACCTCACCCTCAGCCTAGCCCTCACCTTAACCCTAATCCTAACCCTAAACCTCATCCTAAACCTCCCTATAATCCTAAGCCTAACCCTCACCCTAACCCTAAATTTCTCACCCTCCACCTCACCCTCAGCCTAACCCTAAGCCTAATCCTAATCCTAACCCTCACCCTCAAACTCACCCTCAGCCTAAACCTAACTCTAACCCTAACCCTCACCCTAACACTAACCCTCATCCTCACTCTCACCCTAACTCTAAACCTAACCCTAACCCTAACCCTTACCTTCACACGCACCCTCACTTTAACCCTAATCCTAATCCTAACCCTATCACTAACCCTCACCCCCACACTAAACCTCACCCTAACCCTTACCCTAACACTAACCCTAACCCTAATCCTAACGGTCACCCTAACCCTAACTCTAACCCTTAACCTCACCCTCACCCTAACCCTAACCCTAACCATAATCCTAAACCTCACCCTAAGCCTAAACCTTACCCTAACACTTACCCTCACCCTAACACTAACACTAACCGTAACACTAACACTCACACTAATGCTAACCATCACCTTAAACCTAAACCTCACCCTAACCCTAACTCTAACCCTCAACTTCAACTTAGCCATCACCCTAACCCTAACCCTCATCCTCACAATAAAACTCACACTAACTCTAACAATAATCCTCAATCTAACCCTGTCCCTCACATTAACCATAACCCAAAACCTCACCCCTACCATAAACTTCACCCTCAGCCTAACACTCACCTTTATTCTTATTGTCACCCTCATCCTAACCCTCACACTTACCCTAACACTTATCCTAACCCTCACCCTAACCATAACCCTAACCATCACCCTAACCCTAACCCTAACCCTCACCCTCACCTTCAACCTCAGCCTAACCCTAAGTCTAAGCCTAAACCTATCCCTAAACCTCACACTCACCCTAGCCCTCACCCTAACCCTAATCCTAACCCGAACCCTCATCCTAACACTAAACCTAACCATAAACTAAACCAGGACTCTAAACCTAATCCTCATCCTAATCCTCACCGTCACCCTCAGTCTAACCCTAAGCCTAAGCATAAGCCTAACCCTATCCCTAACCCTCACACTCACCCACATCCTAAACCTAATCCTAACCCTAAACCCAAACCTCAACCTAACCCTCACCCTAAACCTAACACTAACCGTAAACCTCACCCTTACCTTAGTCCTCACCCTAACCCTCACCCCAAACCTAAGCCTCACCCTCACCCAAACCCGAACCTTAAACCTCACCCTAACCCTATGCTTAACATTAACCCTAAACCTCACCCTAACCCTAACAATAACCCTCACAATCACCCTAGCCCTCACCCTAACCCTAATTATAACCCTAAACCTCATCCTAACCCTCAGCCTAACCCTAACCCTAACCCTCACCCTAACCCTAAACCTAATTCTAACCCTCAAACTAGACCTAACCCTGACCCTCACCATAACCCTAACCCTAATCCTCAGCCTAAATCTAAACCTAACCCGAACAATAAACCTCACCCTAACCCTATCCCTAATCCTCACGCTCACCCTAGCCCTCATCCTAAACCTAATCCTAACCGGAACCCTCAAGCTAACCCTCACCCTAACCCTAACACTAACCCTAACTTTAAACCAAGCCCTAATCCTATCCCTCACCCTATTCCTAAACTTAACCCTAACCCTAATCCTCACCCTCACAATAGCCCTCACACTAACCCTAATCCTAAACCTAACCCTCATCCTAACCCTCACCCTCACCTTAACCCTAACCCTCACCCTCACCCTCAGCCTAACACTTAAGCCTAACCCTAACATTAACCGAACCCTAACCATCAAACTCATCCTCACCCAAACCTTAATCCTACACCTAACCCTATCCCTAACCCTAAACCTCACCCTAAAACTCACGCTCAACCTAACCCAAACACTAACCCTAACACTAACCCTCACACTAACCCTCACCTTAACACAAACTCTAAGCCTAAACCTCACCCTCACCCTAAACCTAAACCTCACCCTTAACCTCTCCCTCAGCCTATCACTATGCCTAACCCGAACCCTAACCCTAACACTTACACTCACCCTCACCCTAACCCTCAGCCTTACCCTAAGACTAAGCTTAAGCATAACGCTTACACTAACCCTCAGCCTAACCATAAACCTCACCCTAACCCTAACACTCACTCTAAGCCTAACACTAACCCTCACCCTCACACACACCCTCACACAAACCCTAACCCGCACCCTGACCCTAACTCTAAGCCTCAACCTCATGTTCTGCCTTAGTTTAAGTCTAAGCCTAAGCCTAACCCGAACCCTCACCTAACCCTAACCTGAACACTAATCCTAACTCTAACCCTAAACCTCACCCTCAGCCTAACCCTAACCCTAACCCTAACTGTAAACCTCATCCTAACCCTAACCCTCACCCTCACCCTAGCCTTCACCAAAACCCTAATCCTAACATTAAATCTCATCCTAACCTTGACACTAACCCTAACCCTAACCCTCACCCTAACCATAGCCCTAACCCTAACCCTAACCCTCAACTTAATCCTAACCCTCACTCTCACCGTAAACGTAACCCTAACCCTCACCCTAACCCTAAACTTAACTGGAAAGCTAACTCTCACCCTAGCCCTAAACCTAACCCTCAGCATAACCCTAACCCTCACCCTCAACATCATCCTCAGCCTAACCCTAAACCTAATCCTAATCCTCACACTCACCCTAACCCTTGCCCTAATCCTAATCCTAACCCTAAGCCTAACGCTCACACTAACCCTCACCCTAACCCTAAATCTAACGCTAACCCTAACCCAAAACCTCACAATCAGCCTCACCCTAACCCTAAATCTAAACCTAAACCTCACTCTCACCCTAATTCTAACCCTAAACCTCACCCTAACCCTAACCCTGACCCTAAACCTCATCTTCACCCTAGCCCTCAACCTCACCCTAATCCTAATCCTAACCCTCATACTAACACTCACCCTAACCCTAACCCTAACCCAAACCCTCATCCTATGCCTATCCCTCACCATCACCCTCAGCCTCAGCCTAAGCCTAAGCCTAAGCCTAAGCCTAAAAGTAACCCTCACACTCAACCTAACACTTACTCTAATCCTAATCCTAACCCTAACCCTAACCCTCACCCTCACCCTATCCCTCACCTTAACCCTAACACTAACACTAACCCTAAACCTAAACCTCACCCTCAGCCTCAACCTAACGCTAACACTAACCATAATCTCACCCTCAACCTAAACCTAATTCTACACCTGAACCTAACCCTAAACATAAACCTCACCCTCACTCTTCCCCTAACCCTAAACCTCACCCTAACCCTAACCCTCACCCTTTCAGTAACCCTCACGCTCAGCCTAACTCTCACGTTTACCCTGACCGTCAACCCCACCCTAAACCTCACCCTAACCCTTAACCTCACCCTCATGCTCAGCCTAAGCCTAAGCCTAAACGTAAACCTGACCCTAATTCTAACCCTAACCCTAACACTAACTCTAACTCTAAACCTAAAACTCACCCTCACCCTCACCCTCAGCCTGAACCTAAGGCAAACCCTAACCCTAACATTAACCCTCACACTCACCCTAACCCTCACCCTAACCCTAACCCTAACACTAACACTAACCCCCTAAGCCTCACCCTCAGCCTCACCCTAACCCTAATTATAACCGTAAACCTCACCATCACCCTAACCCTAACCCTAAACCTAACCCTAAACCTAACCCTAACCCTCCCCCTAACACTCAACTTAACCCTAACACTAAACCTCACCCTAATCCTAATCCTAACCCTCACCCAAACCCTAACCCTCAACCTCACCCTCACCCTCAGCCTAACCCTAAGCCTAACAATTACCCTAACACTAACCCTCACACTAATCCTAACAATAAACCTAATCCTAATCCTAACTCTAACCCTATCCCTCACCCTCACCCTAACTCTAACCCTATCCTTCACCCTCACCCTAACCCTAACCCTAACACTAAACCTAACCCGAACCCTCACCTTCAACCTCACCCTCAGCCTAACTTTAAGCCTAACCCTAAACCTAACCCTAACACACACACTCACCCTTACCCTAACCCTAATCCTCACCCTAAACCTAACCCTAACCCTAACCCTCCCCCTAACTCTCACCCTCACCCTAACCCTAACACTAAGCCTAAACCTAACCCTCACCCTAACCCTAACTCTAACCCTAAATCTCACCCTCTCCCTAAGCCTAACTCTAACCCTAAACCAAACCCTAAACCTCACCCTATCCCTAAACCTAACCCTAACCCTAACATTCACCCTAACCGTATCTCTAATTCTAAACCTCCCCCTCCCCCTAACCCTAACCCTAAGCCTGATGTAAACGTCACCCAAAACCTAAACCTTACCCTAACACTTACCCTCACCCTAACACTAACAGTAACAATAACCCTCCACTTAACCCTAACCATCACCCTTACCGTAACCCTAACCGTCATTCTCACCCTCACCCTAAACCTAACCCTAAACCGAAACCTCACCCTAACACTAACCCTAACGCTCACCCTCAACCTAGCTCTCACCCTAACCCTATACCTAACCCTAACGCTCAAACTAAACCTAACCCTCAAGCTCAACGTAAACATAACCCTAACCCTCACCCTAACCCTAAACTTAACCTGAACACTAACTCTCACCCTAAACATAACCCTAACCCTCACTCAAAACCTAAACCTCACCCTCAACCTCACCCTCAGTGTAACCCTAAGCCGAACCCTAACCCTAACCCTAACCCTCACACTCAACCTAACCCTTACCCTAATCCTAATCCTAACCCTAACTCTAACCCTAAACCTCAACCTCACCCTAACCCTAACCCTAAACCTCACCCTATCCCAAACCCTAAACCTCACCCTCAATCTAGCCCTCACCCTAACCCTAATCCTAACCCTAACCCGCATCCTTACCCTCAAACTAATGATAACCTGAACCATCACTCTAAACCTAATCCTCAACCCCACCCTCACCCTCAGCCTAACCCTCAGCCAAAGACTAACCCTAACCCTAACCCTCACACTCACCCTCACCCTAACCCTAATCCTAACCCTAACCCTAATCCTTACCCTAAACCTCAACCTAACCCTCACCCTAAGCCTAACCCTAACCCTCACGCTCACCTTAGTCCTCACCTTAACCCTGACTCCAAACCTAACCCTCACCCTCACCCAAACCCTACCCCTAACCCTCACACTCATCCTAACCCTACCCCTATCCCTAATCCTAAACCTCACCCAACCCTAAAACTAACCCTCACAATCACCCTAACCCTAACCCTAACCCTACCTCTAAAATTCATCCTAACCCTAAACCTGACCCTCAACATCACGCTCATGCTCAGCCTTACCTTCACCTTAACCCTAACCCTAAACCTAAGAATAACCCTAACCATAAACCTAACCCTAAACGTCACCCTAACCGTAACTCTAACCCTAACCCAAACCTTCACCCTAACCCTAACACTGACTCTAACCCTAACCCTAAACCTCATCCTAACCCTAAACCTAACCCTCACCCTAGCATATATCCTAACCCTAATCCTAACACTAACACTCACACTAACCCTCACTCTAATCCGAAACCTCACACTCAGCCTCAGACTCAGCCTAAACCTAAGGGTAACACTAACTCTAACCCTCACACTCACCATTACCTTAACCCTAATCCTAACCCTAACCCCAACCCTAAACCTAAATCTAACACTAACACTAACCCCCAACATCAACCTAACCCTAAACCTAACACTCACCCTAGCACATAGCTTAACCATAATCCTAACCCTAACACTCACCCTAACGCTAACCCTCAACCTACCCCTACCCCTACCCTCATACTAACCCTAAACCTCACCCTAACCTCACCCTAACCCTAAATCTAAACCTAAAACTCACACTCTCCCTAACCCTAACCATAACCCTAAACCTCAAACTAACACTAACCCTAAACCTCACCCTCACCCTAAACCTCACCCTCACCCTAATTCTAAACCTCACCCTCACCCTATTCCTGACCCTAAACCTAACCCTAGCCCTAACACTCACCCTAACCATAACCCTCAACATAACCCTAACACTCACACTAACCCTAACCCTAACCCTCACCCTCACCCTCACCCTAACCCTAACCCTAACCCTCCCCCTCACCCTAAACCAAACCCTAACCCTAACTCTCACCCTAACCCTAAGACTAACCCTAACACTAACCCTAACCCTCACACTCACCCTCAACCTACACCTAATCCTAAACCTAAACCTAACCCTCACAGTAACCCTCAAACTAGCGTTCACACTAACCCTAATCCTAACCCTAAAACTCATCCTAACCCTCACCCTGACCCTAACCCTAACCCTCACCCTAACCCTAACCCTAACCCTAACCCTCATGCTCGGGCCTATGCCTAACCCTAAGCCTAAGCTTAAGCCTAAACCTAACCTTCACACTAACCCTCAACCTAACACTAACCCTAACACAAAAGCTAACTCTAACCCTAAACCACACCCTCACCCTAACCCTAACTCTAACCCTAACCCTAAACATAAACCTAACCCTCACCCTAACCCTAAACCTAACACTCAACTTAACAGTAAACCTAATCCTAATCCTAACAGTAACCCTAACCCTAACCCTCATTCTAACCATAACACTCACCCAAAACCTAACCCTCACCCTAACACATAAATTCACCCTAACACTAAACCTAACCATAACACTAGCACTCACACTAACCCTAACACTCCCCCTCACAATAAACCAAGTCCTAACCCTAACCCTCACCCTAAACCTAAGCCTAACCCTAAACCTAACCCTCACACTCACTCTCAACCTACACCTAATCCTAAACCTAACCCTAACCCTCACAGTAACCCTCAACCTAGCGCTCACCCTAACCCTAGTCCTAACCCTAAACCTCATCCTAACCCTCACCCTAACCCTAACCCTAACCCTCACCCTCATGCTTGGCCTAAGTCTAACCCTAAGCCTAAGCTTAAGCCTAAACCTAACCCTCACACTAACCCTCAAACTAACCCTAACCTTAACACAAAAGCTAACTCTAACCATAAACCTCACCATCACCCTAACCCTAACACTAACCCTAACAGTAAACATAAACCTAATCCTCAACCTAACACTAAACCTCACACTCAACAGTAAAACTAATCCTAACCCTAACAGTAACCCTAACCCTAAACCTAACCCTCATTCTAAACATAACACTCACGGTAACACTAACCCTCACCCTAACACTTAAATTCACCCTAACACTAAATCTAACCCTAACACTAGCACTCACACTAACCCTAACCCTCACCCTCACCCTAGCGCTCACCCTAACCCTAACCCTCATCCTCATCCTAAACTCACACTAACCCTAAACCTAATCCTCAATATAAACCTCACCCTCAACTTAACCATAACCCTAACCCACACCCTAACCCTAACCCTCACCCTTAACTTAATCCTCACTCTCAGCCTAACTCTCACCTTTACCCTTACCTGCACCCTCACCCTAACCCTCACCCTAAGCCTAACCCTCATCCTAACCATAACCTTGACCGTAACCCTAAGCCTAACCCTAACCCTAACCCTCACCCTAACCCTAGACATCATCCTAATCCTAATCCTAACCCTAAACCTAACCCTAACCCTCACCATCAACCTTAACCTAATCCTCAACCCCACCCTCACCCTCAGCCTAACCCTAAGCCTAAGCCTAATCCTAACCCTAACCCTCACACTCAGCCTCATCATAACCCTAATCCTAAACCCAACCCGAACACTAACCCTAAACCTCAACCTAACCCTGCCCCTAACCCTCCCTCTAACTCTAACTCTAACCCTAAACTTCACCCTCACCCTCACCCTAACCCTCACCCTAAACCTAAATCTAACCCTCACCCTCACCGTAACTCTAACCTTAACCCTAACAATAACACTAACCCTAACCATCACCCTAACCCTAACCGTAACTCTAAACGTCACCCTAACCCTAAACCAAACCCTAAACGTCAGCCTCACCCTAACCGTAAACTTAACCTTAACCATAACACTAACAATAACCCTAACCCTAAACCTAACCCTGAAACTCACCCTAACCCTAACCCTCACACTCACCGTAATCTAACCCTAAACCTCACCCTAACCCTCACCCCCAGGTTAACGCTAAGCCTTAACCCTATCCCTAAACCTAACACAATCACTCACCCTAACATTAACCCTAATCCTAAACTTAACCCTAACCCTAAAACCCTCACCCTAACCCTAACCCTAACACTAACCCTAACCCTAACACTCAACCTAACCCTAAACCTCACCCTCACCTTCACCCTAACCCTAAACGTCACCCTTACCCTCACCCTCACTGTAACTCTAACCCTAAACCTAACAATGACACTAACCCTAACACTAACCCTCACCCTCACCCTCACCGTAACCCTAACCCTAACCCAAACCCTCACCCTAACCCTAACCTTAACCCTAACCTAAACCTCACCCTAACCCTAACCCTAACCGTCACCCTGAGCCTCACCCTCACCATAAACTTAAACTTAACCATAACACTAACAATAACCCTAACCCTAACCCTAATCTAACCCTCACTCTCACCCTAACCCTAACCCTAATCCTCACCCTAACCCTAACCCTCACCCTAACCGTAACCTTCACACTAACACTCACCCTAACCCTAAACTTAACACTAACCCTAAACGTCACCCTAACGCTAACCCTAACCCTCACCCTCACCCTAGCCCTCACCTTAGCCCTAATCCTAAACCTAAACCTCACCCTAACCCTCACCCTAACCCTTAAACTCTAACAATCACTGTAATCCTAACCCTTAACCTCACCCTCACGCTCGGGCTAAACCTAAGACTAAGGCTAACCCTAACCCTAACTTCACACTCACCCTCACCCTCATCCTCACAGTAACTCTAACCTTAAACCTAACAATAACACTAACCCTAACCTTAAACCTAATCCTAACCCTCACCCTAACAGTAAACCTCAACCTAAACCAAGCCCTCACCCTAACACTAACAATAATCCTAACCATAAATCGCATCCTGACCCTAACCCTAAACTTCACCCTCAGCCTCAACCTCACTGTAAACTTAACCTTAATGATAACACTAACAATAACCCTAACCATAACACCAATACTAACCCTCACCCTCACCCTAACACTAAACCTCCCTCTCACAGTAACCCTAACCCTAACCCTCACCCTAACACTAAACCTAACCCTAATCCTAAACCTCGCCATAATGATAACCCTAAGCTCACGCTCACCCTTGCCCTCATACTAACCCTAAACCTAACCCTAAACCTCATCCTAACCCTCACTCTTACAATAACCCTAACCATCAACCTAACCTTAACCCTAACCTTGAATCTAACCCTAACACTCACCCTCACACTCAGCCTCAGCCTAAACATAAACCTAAGTCTAACCCTAACCCTCACACTCACCCTCACCTTAACCCTAATCCTAACACTAACCCTCACCCTAACCCGCAACCTAACCGTCCAGCTAATCCTAACCCTAAACCTAAACCTCACCCTCACCCTAACCCTAACTCTAACCCTGACCCTAAACCTAAACCTCACCCTAAACCTAACCCTAACCCTCATCCTAACCTAACAGTTACCCTAACCCTAACAATAACCCAACCTTAACGCTAACACTAACTCTAAACATAAACCTCACGCTAATGCTAACCCACACCCTAAAACTAACCCTAATACTAACACTAACCGTCACACTAACCCAAAACATCACCTTCACCCTAAACCTCAACATAACCCTAAACCTAAACCTCACCCTCACCATAGCCATCACACTAACCCTAACCCTCACCTTTACCCTTACTGTCACCCTCACCCTAACCCTCACCCTACCCCTAACAATCATTCTAACCCTCACCCTAAACATAACCCTAACCACCAAGCTAACCCTAACTCTCAACCTCAAACTCAGCCTCATTCTAAACCTAAGCCTAACCCTAAACCTAACCCTAAACCTCATCCTCACCCTACCCCTCACCCTAAACCTAATCCTAACCCTAACCCTAAAAATAACAGTAACCCTAACCCTAACCCTCATTCTAACCCTAACCCTCACCCTAAACCTTACCCTCACCCTAACACATACCTTACCCTAACAATAACCCTAACCCTAACCCGAACCCTCATTCTAACCCTAACCCTCACCCTAACCCTTACCCTCACCCTAACACTTACCTTACCCTAACAATAACCCTAACCCAAACACTAACCCTCACACTAACCCTAACCATCACCCTACCCTAACCCTAACGCTAAACCTCACCCAAACCCTAACCCTAACCCTCACCCTCACCCTCACCCACACCATAACTCTAACCCTAACCTTAACAATAACACTAATCCTAACCCTAAATATAACCCTAATCCTAATCCTAACCCTAATACCCACCTTCAGCCTCACCCTAACCACAAACTTAACCTGAAACATAACAATAACAATAACCCTAACCCTCACCCTAACCCTATCTCTAACACTAAACCTCAAACTCTAGCCCTCACCATAACCATAATCCTAAAACTAACCCTCTTCTTAACCCTCATCCTAACCCTAACCCTAACTCTCACCCTAACCTAATCCTAACCATAACCCTAACCCTATACCTCACCCTAACCCTAAACCTAAAACTAACCCTAACCCTAACCCTCATCCTAACCCTCACTTGAACCCTAACTGTAACCCTAAACCTCACCCTCACCCTCACCCTAACTCTAACCCTAACCCTAAACCTAAACCTCACCCTAACCCTAAACCTCACCCTCACCCTCAACGTAACCCTAACTCGAAACTTAACAATCACCCTAAACCTAACCCTAACAGTCACCCTAACCATAAAACTAACCCTAACCCTAACCCCCACCCTAACACTTACCCTCACCCTAACACTAACCCTAACTCTAACACTAACCCTCACAGTAACCCTAACTCTCACCCGAACCCTAAACCTCACCTTAACCCTAACCCTAACCATAAGCCTCACCCTAGCCCTCACCCTAACCCTAATTATAACCCTAACCCTCACTCTAACCCTAACCCTCATCCTCACCTTAAACTCACACAAACCCCAACCCTGATTCTCAATCTAACCCTCACCCTCACCCTAACCCTCATCCTACCCCTTACCCTAAACCTCAACCTAATCCTAATCCTCACCCTTAGGGGAACACTCACCCTCAGCCTAACCCTCACCTTTACTCTTACCGCCACATGCATGCTAACCCTCACCCTAACCCTAACCCTCATCCTAACACTCACCCTAACCCTAAACCTATCCATCACCCTAACCCAAACCCTCAAACTCACCCTCACCCTAAGCCTAACCCTAAGCCTAAGCCTAACCCTAACCCTAAACCTCACGTCACCCTAGCCCTCACCCTAAACTTAATCCTAACGCTAAGCCTCATCCTCACCCTCAACCCAACCCTAACCCTAACCATCACCCAAAACCTATTCCTCACCCCAATACTCACCCTCAGCCTAACCCTAAGACTAAGCCTAACCCTAACCATAACCCTCAACCTCAGGCTCGCCCTCACCGCAAACTAAACCCAAACCATAACACTAACAATAACCTGAATTTAAACCGAAACCCAAACCCTAATCCTCACCCCCACCCTCACCCTCAGCCTAACCCTAATCCTAAACCTAAACCTAAACCTAACACTAAACCTCACCCTAATCCTCAGCCTCACCCTCACCCTAACCCAAACCCTAATATAAAACCTCACCCTAACCCTAAGCCTAACCCTAAGCCTTACACTAACTCTCAAACTCACCCTCAATCTAACCTTAAACCTAACCCTAAAACTCACCCTAAACCTCAACCTAAACCTAACACTCACCCTCAACCTTAACCTCACCGCAAACTTTACCCTAACCATAAAAATACCAATAAACCTAACTCTAACCCTAAACTTAACCCTAAACCTCACCCCCACCCTCACCCTCAGCCTAATCATAAGCCTAATCCTAAGCCTAACCCTAAGCCTCACCATAACCCCAAACCTAACCCTCACCCTAACCCTAACCCTAACACTAAACCTCACCTTAAGGCTAACTCTAAACCTAACCCTAACCCTAACCCACACCCTAACTCTCACACTTACACTCTACCTCAGCCTAACCCTAAGCCTAAACCTAACCCTAACCCTAGCCCTCACACTCACCCTCACCCTAACCCTAATCCTAAATCTAACACTATCCCTAACCCTAACCCTCACCCTAACGCTCACCCTAACCCTAACCCTAACACTAACCCTAAACCTAACCCTCACCCTAACCCTCCTCCTAAACCTATCTCTAAACCTGAACCTCAAACTCACCCTGACCCTAAACCTAAACCTAACCCTAAACCACACCCTAACCCTAAACCTCAACCTCACCCTAGCCCTCACCCTAACCCCAATCCTAAACCTAACCCTCATTCTAACCCTCACCTTAACCCTAAACCAAACCCTCACCTTAACCTACACCCTCACCCTAACCCTCAGCCTAACACTAAGCCTAACCCTAAACCTAACCCTAACACAAACCCTCACACTCACACTCACGCTAACCCTAATCCTAAATCTAATCCGATCAATAACCATAACATTCACCCAAACCCTCACCCTAACACTAACCTTAACACCAACCCTAACGCTAACCCTCACACTAACCGAACTCTAACCCTAAACCTCACCCTCACCCTCACCTTAACCCTCACCCCCAACCTCAGCCTAAACCTAAGCCTAACACTAACCCTAACCCTCAAAATCACACTCACCCTCACAAAAACACTTATCCTAATCCCAGGCCTGACCCTAAAACTCACCCTAATCCTAGCCCTCACCCTAACCCTAAACCTAAGACTAACCCTAACCCTAACCGTCACCCTAACCCTAATTCTAAACCTAAACCTCACCCTCACCTTAACCGTAACCCTAACCTTAACCCTAACCCTATACCTCACCCAAAACATAACCCCAAAACTCACCTTCACCCTAGCCCTCACCCAAACCCTAATCCTAACTCTAACCCTCATCCTAACCCTAACCCTAACCCTAACCATAACCATCACCCTAACCCTAACCCTCAGCCTCAACCTCACCCTCAGCCTAAATTTAACCCTAAACCTAAACCTAACCCACACACTCACCCTCACCCTAACCCTAATCTAATCCTAAACCTAAAAATAACCCTAACCCTAAACCTAACCCTCAAACTAAACATAACCCTCACCATAACCCAAACTCTCACTCTAACACTTACCCTCACTCTAACAGTAACCCTCACACTAACACTGAAGCTCACACTAACCCTAAACCTCTCCCAAACCTTAACCCTAACCCTAACCTAAACCTCACCCTCACCCTAGCCCTCACCTTAACCCTAATTCTAACCCTAACCCTCAACCTAACCCTATCCCTCAACCTCACCCTAAACCTCACACTAACCCTAACCTAATCCTCAATCTAACCCTCACCCTAACCGTAACCCGAACCCTTAACCTAACGCTCACCCTAACCCTAACCCTCACCCTTATCTTAACCCTCACCCTCAGCCTAAACCTCACATTTACCCTTAACATCACTCTCACCCTAACCCTCAATCTTAACCTAACCCTAACCAAAGCCCTCACCCTAACCCTAACCCTAAACCTCACCCTCACCCTCAGATTTACACTAATCCTATCACTATTCCTTACCCTAAACCTCACCCTCACCCTAGCCATGACCCTAATTCTTACCCTCACACTAATCCTAACCCTAACCCTAAACCTAACTCTCACAATAAACCTAACCCTCACCCTAACCGTAACCCTACCCCTTACCCTAACCCTCACCTTAATCCTACCACTAACACTCAACCTAACCCTCACCCAAAACCTCACTGTCACCCTAAATCTGACCTTAACCCTAATAACAACCCTAACCCTCACTCTCACACTAACCCTCACCCTAACCCTGACCCTACACCTCACCCTAATCATAACCCTAAACCTTAGCCTAACCCTCACTCTAACCCTAAGCATAACCCTAACCCTAACCCTCACCCTAACCCTCACCCTAACCCAAATCTTAACCCTAACCCTCACCCTCACCCTAAACCTCATCCTAACACTTAGCCTCATCCTCACCCTAAACCTCTCACTTAACCGAATCCTCACCGTAACTCTAACCCTAACCTTCACCCTCACCGTCACCCTGACGCTAAGCCTAACCCTAACCCTCTCCCTAACCATAATGCTAAGTCTAACACTCACACTAACCCTAATGCTATCACTTATCCACACCACAAACCTAACCCTAACCTTAACCCTCACCCTCACCCTAAACCTCACCCTAACCCTAAACCTAATCTTAACCCTCACCCTCACCTTAACCCTAACAATAACACTCACCTAACCCTAATCCTAACCTTCTACCTCACCTGAACCCTCACCCTAACACTAACGCTCACCCACACCCTAAACCTCAAGCTCACCCTTACCCTAACCCTCAACTAATCCTCACCCTAACCCTAACCATTACCTAACTGAGAGCCTAACCCTCACTTTCACCATAACCATATCCCTAACCCTAAACCTCACCCTCACCCACACCCTCTACCTCAGCCTATCCCTAACCCTATCCCTAATCCTAACCCTAACCCTCACCTTCACCCAAACCCTCACCATAACCCTTAGCCTCACCCTCACTCTCACCCTAACCTTAACCCTCACACTAATCCTAACCCTCACACTAAACCTAAACCTACCCCTCACCCAAAACCTCACCATAAACTTAACCATAACCCTAACCCTCACCCTCACGCTAGCCCTCAACCTAATACTAATTCTAACCCTAACCCTCACCCTAACCCTCATCCTCATCCTAAACCACACACTAACCCTAACCCTAATCCCCAATCTAACCCTAACCCTAACCCTTACCCTAACCCTAACCCTAACCCTAACCCTCACCCTCACCGTAACAGTAACCCTAACCCTAACAATAACCCAACCCTAACGCTAACACTAACCCTAAACATAAACCTCAACCTAATGCTAACCCTCACCCTGAAACTAACCCTAATACTAACGCTAACTGTCACACTAACCCTAAACATCACCTTAACCCTAAACCTCAACATAACCCTAAACCTAACCCTCACCCTCACCATAGCCCTCACACTAACCCTAACCCTCATCCTCACCCTAAACCTCACACTAACCCTAACACTGATACTCAATCTAAACCTCACCCTCACCCTAACCCTAACCCTAATCCTCACCCTAACTCGCACCCTAACCCTAACCCTCACCTTCACCCTTACTGTCACCCTCACCCTAACCCTCACCCTACCCCTAACAATCATTCTAACCCTCACCCAAAACATACCCTAACCATCACGCTAACCCTAATCCTCAACCTCATACTCAGCCTCATTCTAATCCTAAGCCTAACCCTAACCCTAACTCTAAACCTCTTCCTCAGCCTACCCCTCACCCTAACCCTAATCCTAACCCTAACCCTAAAAATAACACTAACCCTAACCCTAACCCTCATTCTAACCCTAACCCTCACCCTAACCCTTACCCTCACCCTAACACTTACCTTACCCTAACAATAAGCCTAACCCTAACCCTAACACTCATTCTAACCCTAACCCTCACCCTAACCCTTACACTCACCATAACACTTACCTTACCCTAACAATAACCCTAACCCAAACACTAACCCTCACACTAACCCTAACCATCACCCTACCCTAACCCTAAACCTAAACCTCATCCTAACCCTAACCCAAACCCTCACCCTCACCCTCACCATAACTCTAACCCTAACCTTAACAATAACACTAATCCTAACCCTAAATTTAACCCTAATCCTAATCCTAACCCTAATACCCACCTTCAGCCTCAACCTAACCACAAACTTAACCCTAACCATAACACTAACAATAACCCTAACCCTCACCCTAACCCTAACATTAACCCTCACCTTAACCCTAACCCTAATCCAAATCCTAACGCTATACCTCATCCTAACCCTCACCCTAACCCTAACCCTAAACCTCAACCTAACCGTAACCCTCACCCCCACACTCAGCCTAACCCTAAACCTAACCCTAACACTAACCCTCACACTCACACTCAAGCTAACCTTAATCATAGATCTAACCCGCTCCCTAAACATAACCCTCACCCTAAACCTCACCTAACCCTAACCCTAACACCAATCCTAACACTAACCCTCACAATAACCCTAACTCTAACCCTAAACCTTACCCTCACCCTCACCTTAACCGTGACCGTCAACCTCAGCCTAAACCTAAGCCTGACCCTAACCCTAACGCTCACACTTACACTCACACTCACCCTAACACTAATCCTAATCCCAGCCCTAACCCTAACCATCACCCTAACCCTAACCCTCACAATAATCCTAAACCTAACACTAACCCTAACCCTAACACTCACCCTAACTGTAACTCTAAACCTAAACCTCACCCTCAACTTAACCCTAAGCCTAACCCTAACCCTAACCCTAACCCTCACAATAATCCTAAACCTAACCCTAACCCTAACCCTAACCCTAACCCTAACCCTAACCCTAACCCTAACCCTAACATTTACTCTGACCCTAACACTAACCCTAACCATCACCCTAATGTTCACACTTACCCTAACCCTCACAGTAACCCTAAACCTCATCCTAACCTTAACCCTAACCCTAACTTAAACCTCACCCTCATCCTAGCCCTCACCCTAACCCTAATTCTAACCCTAACACTCAGCCTCAACCTCACCCTAAACCTCACACTAGCCCTAACGCTAATCCTCAATCTTACCCTCACCCTAACTGTAACCCGAACTCTTAACCTAACCCTCACCCTAACCCTAACCCTCACCCTTATCTTAAGCCTCACCCTCAGCCTAACCCTCACCTTTACCCTTACCATCACTCTCACCCTAACCCTCAACCTTACGCTAACCCTCACCCAAGCCCTCACCCTAACCCTAACCCTAAACCTCACCCTCACCCTCAGATTTACACTAATCTTATCACTATTCCTAACCCTTAACGTCACCCTCACCTAACAGTCAGCTAATTCTTACCCTCACACTAATCCTAACCCTAACCCTAACTCTCACACTAAACCTAACCCTCACCCTAACCGTAACCCTACCCCTTACCCTAAACCTCATCTTAACCCTAACTCTAACCCTCACCCTAACCCTCACCCAAAACCTCACTGTCACCGTAAATCTGACCCTAACCCTAATAACAACCCTAACCCTCACCCGAACCCTAACCCTCACCCTCACCCTAACCCTCACCCAAACCCTCACCCTAATCATAACCCTAACCCTCAGCCTAACCCTCACCCTAACCGAAACCTTAACCCTAAGCCTCACCCTCACCCTAACCCTCATCCTAACACTTAACCTCATCCTCACCTTAAACCTCACACTTAACCGAATCCTCACCGTAACTCTAAACCTAACCGTCACCCTCACCGTCACTCTCACGCTAAGCCTAACCCTAACCCTCACCCTAAACCTAAAACTCACCCTAATCCTCACTATAACTCTAATGCTAAGTCTAACACTCACCCTAACCCTCATGCTATCACTTATCCACAGAACAAACCTAACCCTAACCTTAACCCTCACCCTCACCCTAACCCTAATCCTAACCCTAACCCTAACCCTCATCCTAACCCTCACCCTAATCCTAAGGTTAACCATCACCCTAAGCCTAATCCTCACACTCACCCTCACCCTCAGACTAACCCTAAGCCTAAGACTAATCCTAACCCTAACCCTCACACTCACCCTCAACCTAAACCTAATCCTAACCCAAAACCTAACCCTAACCCTAAACCTCAACCTTACCCTCACCCTAAACCTAACGTTAACCCTAACACTAACCCTAACCCTAACACTCAGCCTTACCCTCCCCCTCAACTTAACTCTAACCCTAAACCTCTCACTCACACTATCCCTAATCCTAACCCTAACTCTAAACCTCAGCCTAACCCTAACCCTAACCCTCCCCCTCCCCCTCACCCAAACCGTATTTCTAACCCTAACCCTAACATTAACACTAATCCTAACCCTAAAACTAAACCTAACCCTAAGCCTAACCCTAATGCTAACACTCACCCTCACCCTAATCCTAATCCTAACCCTAACACTCAAACTAACCCTAACCCTCAACCTCACTGTAACCCTAACCCTCATCCAAAAGCTCACCCTAACCCTAACCCTAACCCTAAAACTCACCTTAACACTAACCCTAACCCTCACCTTCACCCTAGCCCTCACCCTAACCCTAAGCATAACCCTAATCCTCATCCTAACCCTCACCCTAACCCTAACTCTAACCCTAAAACTCACACTAACCCTAACCCTAACTAAAACCCTAACCCTAACGCTAAACCTCACCCTAACCCTAACACTCACCCTCACCCTCACTGTAACCCTAACCCTAAACCTAACAATATCCCTAAACCTAACCCTAACTCTCACCCTAAACATAACACTCACCCTAACCCTAACCCTCACCCTAACACTTACCCTAAACCTTAACCTAACCCTAACTCTAACACTAACCCTCAGAGTAACCCTAACTCTCACCCTAATCCTAAACCTCACCCTAACCCTAACCCTAACCCTAACCCTCACCCAAACCGTAGCCCTCACTCTCACCCTAATTCTAACCATAACCCTCACCCTAACCCTAACCATCATCCTCACCATAAACATCACCCTAACCCTAACCATAATTCTCAATCTAACCCTGACCCTCACCCTAACCCTCACCCTCACCCTAACCCTTATGCTAACCCTCACATTAATCCTTACCCTCACCCTTAAAGGAATACTCACCCTCAGCCTAAACCTCACCTTTACTGTTACTGTCATGCTCACCCTAACCCTCACCCTAACCCTTACACTCATCCTAACACTCACCCTAACCCTAACCCTATCCATCACCCTAACCCTATCATTCACACTCACCCTCACCCTCAGCCTAAACCTATGCCTAAGCTGAACCCTAACCCTAACCCTCACCCTCACCCAAGCCCTCACCCTAAAACTTATCCTGACCCCAACCCTCATCTTAACCCTCACCCTAACCCTAACCTTAACCACCACCCAAAACCTATTCCTCATCCCCACCCTCATCCTCACCCTATCCCTAATCCTAATCCTAACCCTAACAATAACCCTAACACTAAACCTAACCCTCAACCGAAACATAACCCTCACCCTAAACCAAAACCTCACCCTAACACTTACCCTCAACCTAACACTAACCCTAACTCTAACCCTAATCCTCACACTAACCCTAACCCTCACAGTAACCCTAAAACTCACCTTAACCTTAACCCTAACCCTAACCTAAACCTCACCCTCATCTTAGTCCTCACCCATACCCTATTTCTAAACCTAACCCTAAACCTAACGGTAACCCTCAATCTCACCCTAAACCTCACACTAACCCTAACCATAATCCTCAATCTAACCCTCACCCTAACCGTAACCCGAACCCTTATCCTAACCCTCACCCTAACCCTTACCCTCACCCTTATGTTAAGCCTCACCCTCAGCCTAACCCTCACCTTTACCCTTACCATCACACTCACCCTAACCCTCAACCTTACCCTAACCCTCACCCAAGCCCTCACCCTAACCCTAACCCTAAACCTCACCCTCACCCTCAGATTTACACTAATCCTATCACTATTACTATCCCTAAACCTCAACCTCACCCTAATTCTTACTCTCAAACTAATCGTAACCCTAACCCTAACCCTAACTCTCACACTAAACCTAACCCTCACCCTAACCGTAACCCTACCCCTTACCCTAAACCTCACCTTAACCCTAACTCTAACCCTCAACCTAACCGTCACCTAAAACCTCACCGTCACCCTAAATCTGACCCTAAGCCTTATAACAACCCTAACTCTAACCCTCACCCTAACACTCACCCTAAACATAACCCTAAACCTCAGCCTAACCCAAACCTTAACCCTAACCCTCACCCTCACCCTAACCCTCATTCTAACAGTTAACCTCATCCTCACCCGAAACCTCACACTTAACCGAATCCTCACCGTAACTCTAACCCTAACCGTCACCCTCACGCTAAGCCTAACCGTAACCCTCACCCTAACCCTAAAACTCACCCTAATCCTCACCCTCACCCTCACCCTAACCCTAATGCTAAGTCTAACATTCACCCTAACCCTCATGCTATCACTTACCCACACCACAAACCTAACCCTAACCTTAACCCTCACCCTCACCCTAAACCTCACCCTAACCCTAAACCTAATCCTAACCCTCACCCTAATCCTATCCCTAACACTAACCCTCACCTAACCCTAACCCTAACATTCTACCTCAACCTAACCCTCACCATCACCCAAACCTTCACGCCAATCCTAACGCTCACCCACACCCTAAACCTCAAGCTCACCCTTACCATAACCCTCAACTAATCCTCACCCTAACCCTAACCATTACCTAACCAAGACCCTCACCCTCACCCTCACCTTCATCTAACACTCACCCTCACCCTAGACCTCAACCCTAAACATAACCCTAACCCTAAACCTGACCCTCACCATCACCCTCAACCTCAGTCTATCCCTAACCCTATCCCTAATCCTAACCCTAACCCTTAACCTCACCCTCACTCTCACCCTAACCGTAACCCTCACACTAAACCTAACCCTCACCCTAAACCTAAACCTACCACTCACCCTAAACCTCACCATAAACCTAAGGCTAACCCTAACCCTCACCCTCACGCTAGCCCTCACCCTAACCCTAATTCTAACCCTAACCCTCAACCTAACCCACATCCTCCCCCAAAACCTCACACTAACCCTAACCCTAATCCCCAATCTAACCCTAACCCTAACACTTACACTAACCCTCACCCTAACCCTAACCCTCACCCTTACCCTAACTCTCACCCTTAGCCTAACCCTCAACTTTACTCTTACCATCACGCTCATCGTAACCCTCACCCTAACCCGAACCCTCATCCTAACCCTCACCCTAACCCTAACCCTATCCATCACCATGACCCTAACCCTCACCCTCACCATCATCCTCATTCTAAACCTATGCCTAAGCCTAACCCTAACCTCAACCCTCCCCTCACCATAGCCCTCACCCTAACCCTAATCCTAAACCTAACCCTCATCCTAACCCTCACCATAACCCTAAGGTTAACCATCACCCTAAACTTAATCCTCACACCCACCCTCACCTCAGCCAAACCCTAAGCCTAAGCCTAATCCTAACCCTAACCCTAACACTAATCCTAACCCTAACCCTCACCATAAACCTCCCCCTCAACCTAAGTCTAACCCTAATCCTCAACCTCACCCTATCCCTAATCCTAACTCTAACCCTAAACCTCATCCTAACCCTAACACTAACCTTCAACCTCACCCTCACCCAAATCGTAAGTCTAACCCTAACCCTAACATTACCACTAATCCTAACCCTAAAACTAACCCTTACCCTAACCCAAACCTTCACTCTCAGCCTCACCCTCACTGCAAATGAAACCCTAACCATTACATTTACAATAACCCTAACCCTAATCCTAACCATCACCCTCACGCTAACCATAATCCTAACCCTAACCCTCGCCCTTAACTTAAGCCTCACTCTCACTGAAACCCTAACCCTCACCCTAACCTAACCTTAACCCTCACCCTAACCCTTTACCTCACCCTAATCCTAACACTAAGCCTGACCTAAACCTCCCCCTAAACCTCCCCCTCACCCTAACCCTAACTCAAACCCTAACCCTCAAACTAACACTCAACCTAACCCTAAACCTAACCCTAACCCTAAACCTCACATTAACCCTAACCCTCACCCTAACCCAAACCCTACCCCTCACTCTAACCCTCAAGCTATCTCTAACCCTCACCCTCACCAGAACCCTAAACCTAACCCTAACCCTAAACCTCACCTTAAGGCTAATTCTAACCCTAACCCTAACCCTAACCGGCAACCTAACACTAATCCTCACCTTCACCCTCACCCTCAGCCTAACCCTAAGCCTAAGCCTAACCCTAACCCTAACCCTCACACTCATCCTCACCCTAACCATAAATCTAAAACTAACCCAAGCCCTAACCCTTACCCTCAACCTAACCCTCACCCTAACCCTAAACCTAACACTAACCCTAAACCTAACACTAACAAACACCCTAAACCTCAACCTAACCCTAACCCTCACCCTCACCCTAACCCTCACCATAACCCTTAGCCTCACCCTCACTCTCACCCTAACAGTAACCCTCACACTAATCCTAACCCTCACCCTAAACCTAAACCTACCCCTCACCATAAACTTAACCCTAACCCTAACACTCACCCTCACGCTAGCCCTCAACCTAATCCTAATTCTAAACCTAACCCTCACCCTTACCCTCATCCTCACCCTAAACCTCACACTAACCCTAACCCTAATCCTCAATCTAACCCTAACCCTAACCCTTACCCTAACCCTAACCCTAACCCTCACACTCACCCTCACCCAAATCGTAAGTCTAACCCTAACCCTAACATTACCTCTAATCCTAACCCTAAAACTAACCCTTACCCTAACCCTAAACTTTACTCTCAGCCTCACCCTCACTGGAAACGTAACCCTAAAAATAACATTTACAATAACCCTAACCCTAATCCTAACCATCACCCTCACCCTAACCATAACCCTAACCCTAACCCTCGCCCTAGCCTTAACCCTCACTCTCACTGAAACCCTAACCTTCATCTTAACCCTCACCCTAACCTAACCTTAACCCTCACCCTAACCCTTAACCTCACCCTAATCCTAACACTAAGCCTAACCTAAACCTCCCTCTCCCCCTAAACGTAAGACAAACCCTAAGACAAACCCTAACCCTCAAACTAACCTTGAAACTAACCCTAACCCTAAACCTAACCCTAAACCTCACATTAACCCAAACACTCACCCTAACCCTAAACCTACCTCTTACCCTAACCTTCAAGCTACCACTAACCCTCAACCTCACCAGAACCCTAAACCTAACCCTAACCCTAAACCTCACCTTAAGGCTAATTCTAACCCTAACCCTAACCCTAACCAGCACCCTAACCCTAATCCTCACCTTCACCCTCACCCTCAGCCTAACCCTAAGCCTAAACCTAACCCTAACCCTAACCCTCACACTCACCCTCACACTAACCATAATCCTAAACCTAACCCTATCCCTAATCCTTACCCTCAACCTAACCCTCACCCTAAACCTAAACCTAACACTAACCCTAACCCTAACCCTCACCCTAAACATCACCCTAACCTTAACACTAATCCTAAACCTGACCTTCACCCTAACCCAAACTCTAACCCTAATCCTAACCCTAAACCTCATCCTAACCTTCACCCTAACCCTCACCCTCACCCTAACCCTAACCGACAAGCTGGGCCTAGGCCTAAGCCTAAGTCTAGTATTAACCCTAACCCTCACCCTAACCCTAACCCTAACACTAACCATAACTCTAACCCTAAACCTCACTCTCACCCTAACCCTAACTCTAACCCTAACCCTAACCCTAAACCTCATCTTAACACTAAACCTAACCTTCACCTTCACCCTCACATTAAACAGAACCTTAAACTGAATCCTAACAATAACTCTAACCCTAACCATAATCCTCACACTTACTATAAGCCTCACCCTAACATTTACCCTTAACCTAACACCCTAATCCTAACACTAACCCTCAAACTAACCCTAACCATCACCCTAACCCTAAGCCTAACCCTCACCCTAACCATAAACCTCACCCTCAACATCACCCTCAGGCTAACCCTAAGCCTAACCCTAAACCTAACCCTAACAATAACTCTAACGTTAATCCTAACACTCACCCTAACCATACGCCTCACCCCAACCTAAACCCTTACCCTAACACTTACCCTCCCACTAACAATAACCCTAACCCTAACAATAACCCTCAAACTAACCCTAACCGAACCCTAAACCTCAACCTAACCCTCACCCTAACCCTAACCCTAACACTAACCCTAACCCTAACCCTCACCCTAACCCTCCCCCTAACCCTATATCTCACACTAAATCTCACCCTCACCCAAATCCTTACCCTAACCCTAACCCTAAACCCCACCCTAACCCTAACCCTAACCCTGACCCGCACCCTCACCCTCACCGGAAATCTAACCCTAACCCTAACAATATAACTAAACCTAAACAAAACCATCACCCTAACCCTAATCCTCACCCCCACACTTACCCTCAGCCTAACCCGAAGCCTAAGCCTAACCCTCAAACTAACCCTCACACTCACCCTCACCCTAAACCTAATCCTAAACCTAACCCTATCACTAAACCTCAACCTAACCCTCACAATCACACTAACCCTAACACTAACCCTAACCCTAAACCTCAACCTAACAGTCACCCTAACCATAACTCTAACCCTAATCCTAAGCCTAAACCTAAGCCTAACCGTCACCGTAACCCTAACCCTGACCCTCAACCTAAACCTAACCCTAAACCTAACCCTAAACCAAACCCTAATCCTCAGCCTCACCCTCACCCTAATCCAAACCCTAACCTTAACCCTCACCCTAACCCTAAGCTTAATCCTAAACCTAACCCTAACCCTCACATTCAACCTCAACCTAATCTTAATCCTAAATCTAACCCTATCCCTAACCCTAACCCTCATTCTAACCCTCACCCTAACCCTAACACTAACCCTCACCATAATCCTAAACCTAACCCTCAACCTAACCCTAACACTCACCCTAACCCTAACCCTAAACCTCACCCTAACCCTAACTCTCACCCTCACCCTCACCCTCAGCCTAAACCTAAGCCTAATCCTAAATCTAACCCTAACACACACACTCACCCTCACCCTAACCCTAATCCTATACCTAACCCTAACCCTAAACCTCCCCCTACCTCTCACCCTAAACCTAACTCTAACCCAAACCCTAAACCTCACCCTAACCCTAACCATAACCCTCACACTAACCCAAATCCTCACCCTAGCACTTACCTTGACCCTAACACTAATCCTAACCCTAACACTAACCCTCACACTAACTCTAAACCTAACCCTCACCCGCAACCTCACCCTCATTGGAACTCTAACCCTATCTCTAACAATAACACTAATCCTAACCCTAACCGTCACCCTAACCCTAATCCTCAACCCCACCCTCACCCTCATCCTAACCCTAAGCCTAAGCCTAACCCTCACCCTATCCCTTACACTCACCCTCACGCTAACCTAATCCTAACCCTAAACCTATCTCTAAACCTCATCCTAACCCTCACGCTCACCCGAACCCTAACACTCACCCTAACCCTCCCGCAACCCTAACTCTAACCCTAAAACTCACCCTCACCCTAACCCTAAACCTAACCCTAAACCTCACCCTAAACCTCACCATAACCGTAAAGCCTCACCCTCACCCTCAACCTCACAGTAACTCTAACCCTAACAATAACACTAACAATAACCCTAACCCTAACCATAACCATAACCCTCAACCTCAGCCTCACCCTCACTGAAAACTTAACCCTAACCATGACGCTAACAATAACCCTAAACCTAACCCTAACCCTAATCCTCACCCCCACCCTCACCCTCAGCCTAACCCTAAGCCTAAGCCTAACACTAACCCTAACCCTCACCATAACCCTAACCCTAAACCTAAACCTAAGCCTAAATCTAACCCTAAACCAAACCCTAATCCTCAGCCTCACCCTCACCATAACACAAACCCTAATCTTAACCCTCATCCTAACCCTAAGCCTAATCCTAACTCTAACCCTAAACCTCACACTCAACCTCACCCTAACCTTAGTACTAAACCTAACTCTCACCCTAACCCTAACCCTCAACCCAACCCTCAACCTAGCCCTAACCCTAAACCTAATCCTCAGCCTAAACCTCATCCTAAACCTCACCCTCAAGCTCATGCTCGGCCTAAGCCTAAGCCTAACCCTAACCCTCACCCTAAGCCTAAAACTAACACAAAGCCTAACTCTAAACTTAAACCTCACTCTCACCCTAACCCTAATTCTAACCCTAACATAACCCTAAACCTCATCCTTACCCTAACCCTAACCCTCACTCTCTCCCTCACTGTAACCGTAACTCTAACTCTAACCCTAACAATAACCCTAAACCTAACCCTAACCCTCACCCTAACCATAACCTCACCCTATCCCAAACCCTCAACCTAACACTTATGCTAACCTTAATACTAACCCTAACCCTAACACTAACCCTCACACTAACACTAACCCTAACCCTAACCCTTAACCTCAACCTAACCCTCACCCTTACCCTAAGCCTAATACTAACCCTAACCATAACCATCACCCTAACCTTTCCCCTAACCCTACATCTAACACTAAATCCCACCCTCACCCTAACCCTAACCCTAAACCTAACCCAAAACCTCACCGTAAACCTCACCCTAACACCAATCCTCACCCTTACCCTCAACCGCACCGTAACTTTAACCCTAACCCTAACAATAACATTAACCCTAACCATAACCATAACCCTCACCCGCAGCCTCACCCTCACTGCAAACTTAACCCTAACCATAACACTAACAATAACCTAAACCAAACCCTAACCCTAACCCTAATCCTCACCCTCAGCCTAACCCTAAGCCTAACCCTATCCCTAAACATAACCCTCAACATAACCCTAACCCTAACCCTAACCCTAAGTCTAAACCTAACCCTAACCCTAAACCTAACCCTAATCCTAAACCTAACCCTAATCCTCAGCCTCACCCTCACCCTAACCCAAACCCTAACACTAATCCTTACCCTAACCCTAAGCCTAATCCTAACCCTAGCCCTAATGCTCACACTCACCCTCAACCTAAACCTAATCCTAAACCTAACCCTATCCCAAACACTAAACCTCACCCTAACACTCACCATAGCCCTCACCCTAACCCTAAACCTAAACCTCATCCTCACCCTAGCCCTCACCCTAACCCTAAATCTATCCCTCACCCTCACCCTAACCCTAACCCTCATCCTCACCCTAAACCTCACACTAACCCTAAACCAAATCCTCAATCTAACCCTCACCCTAACCCTAACAGTAACCCTAACCTAACACGAAAATTAACCCTAAAACTCACCCTTATCTTAACACTTACCCTCAGCCAAAAACTCTCCTTTACCCTTACCATCATAATCTCCCTAACCCACAGCCTAACCCTAAACCTCATACTAAGCCTCACCCTAACCGAAACCCTCATCCTAGCCCTCACCCTAACCCTAATCCTAACCCTAACCCTCATTCTAACCCTCACCCCAACCCTAACCCTAAACATTACCCTAACCCTAATCCTCACCCCCACCCTCACCCTCAGCCTAACCCTAAGTCTAAGCCTAACCCTAACCCTAAACCTCACACTCACACTCACCTAACCCTAATCATAACACTAACCCTAACCCTAACCCAAAACCTCAACGTAACCATCAACCTAACCTTAACCCTAACACTAAACCTAACCCTAACCTCGAACTAACACTCCCCCTAACCCTAAAT
Organism: Dipodomys merriami; assembly: GCF_024711535.1. Lineage (NCBI taxonomy): Eukaryota > Metazoa > Chordata > Mammalia > Rodentia > Heteromyidae > Dipodomys > Dipodomys merriami. Next base: position 4,217,147 of record NW_027206257.1, read on the forward strand.
CTAACACTAAACCTCACCCTCACCCTAAACCTAATCCTAACCCTAACCATAAACCTCAACCTAACCCTAACCCTAACATTCACCCTCACCCTCACCCTCACCCTTACCATAAATCTAACCCTAACCCTAACAATAACACTAATCTCAACCCTAAACATAAGCCTAACCCTAATCCTAACACTCACCCTCACCCTAACCCTAATCCTAACCCTAACCCTCAACCTAACCCTAACCCTCACACTCACAGTAATCCTAACCCTCATTCAAACCCTCACGCTAACCCTAACCCAAAACCTAAACCTCACCATAACACTAACCCTAACCCTCAACCTCACCCTAGACCTCACCCTAACCATAATCCTACCCCTAAACCTCATCCTAACCCTAACCCTAACCATCACACTATCTCTAACTCTAACCCTCAACCTAACCCTAACCCTCACCCTAACCCTAAACTTAACCCAAACCCAAACTCTCACCCTAACCCTAAACCTAACCCTCACCCTAACCACAGTCCTCACCCTCACCCTCACCGTCAGCCTAATGTTCACCCTAACCCTAACCGAAACACTCACCCTAAACCTACCCCTCACCCTCAGCCTAACCCCAAGCCGAAGCCTAACCCTAAGCCTAACCCTCACACTCACCCTAACCCTCACCCAAACCCTAAATCTAACACTAACCTTAACCCTAACCCTCACCTTCAGCCTCACCCGAGACCTAACTCTAATCCTAAAACTAACTCTCACCCTAAACCTAACCCTAACCCTAAACCTCACTCTAACCCTAAATCTCACCATCACCCTAATCCTAACCCTGAGTACTCAGCCTAACCCTAAGCCTAATCCTAACCCTAACCCTAAGCCTAATCCTAACCGTAACCCTAAACCTAATCCTAAACCTAACCTTATCCCTAACACTAAACCTCACCCTAACACTCACCCTAGCTCTCAACCTAACCCAAAAGCTAAACCTCATCCTTAACCTAGCCCTCACCCTAACCCTAATTCTATCCCTCACCCTCACCCTAACCCTAACCCTCATCCTCACCCTAAACCTCACACTAACCCTAAACTGAATCCTCAATCTAACCCTCACCGTAACCCTAACACTAACCCTTACCCTAACCCTAAACCTAACCCTAACCCTTACCCTTAACACTCACCCTCAGCCAAAACCTCTCCTTTACCCTTACCATCATAATCACCCTAACCCAAACCCTAACCCTAAACCTCATACAAACCCTCACCCTAACCATAAACCTAACCATCACCCTAACCGAAACCCTCAACCTCAACCTCAAGTTCAGCCTAATCCTAAGCCTAAGCCTTACCTTAATCCTCACCCTCACCCGAGCCCTCACCCTAACCTTAATCCAACCCTAACCCTCATTCTAACCCTCAACCTAACCCTAACCCTAACCAGGACCGTAACCCTAATCCTCACCCCCGCCCTCACCCTCAGCCTAAACCTAAGCCTAAGCCTAACCTTAACCCTAACCCTACCCAAAACCTCAACATAACCATCAACCTACCCTTGACCCTAACACTAACCTTAACCCTAAACCTCGAACTAACATCACTCTCAACCGAGCCCTCACCCTAAACTTAATCCAAACCCTAACCCTCATTCTAACCCTCAACCTAACGCTAAAACTAACAATCACTGTAACCCTAATCCTGACCCCCACCCTCACCCTCACCCTAACCCTAATCCTAACCATAAACCTAACCCTAACCCTAAACCTCAACCCTACCCTCACCCTAAACCTAACGCTAACCCTAACACTAACCCTAAACCTAACACTCACCCTTACCCTCCCCCTCAACCTAACTCTTGTCCTAAACCTCTCCCTCACCCTATCCCTAATCCTAACCCTAACTCTAAACCTCACCCTAACCCTAACCCTAACCCTCACCCTCACCCTCACCCAAACCGTAAATCTAACCCTAACCCTAATATTGACACTAATCCTAACCCTAAAACTAACCCTTACCCTAACCCTAACCTTCACCCTCAGCTTCACCCTCACTGCAAATGTAACCCTAAACATAACATTTACAATAACCCTAACCCTAATCCTAACCATCACCTTCACCCTAACCTTAATCCTAACCCTAACCCTCACCCTAACTTTAACCCTCACCCACACTGAAACCCTAAACCTCATCTTAACCATCACCCTAAAACTCACCCTCACCCTCACCGTAACTCTAACCCTAACCCAAACATTAACACTAATCCTAACCCTAAACCTAACCCTAACTCTAAGCCTAACCCTAATGCTAACACTCACCCTCACCCTAATCCTAATCCTAACCCTAACACTCAAACTAACCCTAACACTCACCCTCACTGAAACCCTAACCCTCGTCCAAAAGCTCACCCTAACCCTAACCCTAACCCTAAAACTCACCCTCACCCTAACCCTAACTAAAACCCTAACCCTAATCCTAAACCTCACCCTAACCCTAACCCTCACCCTCACCCTCCCTGTAACACTAACCCTAAACCTAACAATAACCCTAAACCTAACCCTAACCCTCACACTAAACATAACACTCACCCTAACCCTAACTCTCAACCTAACACTTACCCTAACCCTTACCCTAACCCTAACTCAAACACTAACCCTCACAGTAACCCTAACTCTCACCCTAACCCGAAACCTCACAGTCACCCTAACCCTAACCCTAACCCTCACCCTCACCCGAGCACTCACTCTAATCCTAATTCTAACCATAACCCTCACCCTAACCCTCAACTTCATCCTCAGCCTAAACCTCACCCTAACCCTTACCCTAATCCTCAATCTAACACTCACCCTCAGCCTAACCCTCACCCTAAACCTGATGCTAACCCTCACCCTAATCCTACCACTCACCCTTAGGGGAACACTCACCCTCCACCTAAACCTCACCTTTACTGTTACCGTCATGCTCACCCTAATCCTCACCCTTACCCTAACACTCATCCTAACACTTGCCCTAAACCTAACACTATCCATCAGCCTAACCCTATCACTCACCCTCACCCTCACCCTCACCCTAGCCCTCACCCTAAAATTATTCTAACCCTAACCCTCATCCTAACCCTCACCCTAACCCTAACTCTATCCATCACCCCAAACCTATTCCTCACCCCCACACCCTCATCCTCAGCCTAACCCTAAGACTAAGACTAACCCTAACTCTAACCCTCACCCTCACCCTAGCCCTCACGCTAAACATAATCCTAACCCTAACCCTCATCCTAATCCTCACCCTATCCCTAACCCTAACAATCACCCAAAACCTATTCCTCACCCCCACCCTCACCCTCAGCCTAACCCTAAGACTAAGACTAACCCTAACCCTAACCCTCACCCTCACCCTAGCCCACACCCTAACACAAGTCCTAAACCTAACCCGAACCCTAATCCTCACCTTAAACCTAACCCTAACCTTAACCCTCACAATAGCCCTCCCGGTAACCTTAATCCTAACCATATACCTCATCCTAACCCTCACCCTAACCTTAACCCTAACCCTCACCCTAACCCTAACCATCACCCTCACCCTCAGCCTAACCCTAAACCTACCCTAACAATAATCCTCACACTCACACTCAAGCTAAACTAATCCTAAATCTAACCCGATCCCTAAACATAATGCTCACCCTAACCTTCACCCTAAACTTAACCCTAACACCAATCCTAACACTAACCCTCATACTAACCGTAATTCTAATCCTAAACCTCACCCTCACCTTCACCTTAACCGTCACCCTCAACCTCAGCCTAAACCTAAGCCTAAACCTAACCCGAACCCAAAACCTCACACTCACACTCACCCACACTTTAACACTAATCCTACTCCCAGCCTTAACCCTAACCCTCACCCTAACCCTAACCCTCACCCTAACCCTAAACTGAACATTAACCCTAACCCTTACCCTCACCCTAACCCTAACTCTAAACCTAAACCTCGCCCTCACCTTAACCCTAAACCTAATCCTAACCCTAACCCTAAAACTCACCCTAAACATAACCCTAAACCTCATCTTCACCCTAGCCCTCACCCAAACCCTAATCCTAACTCTAACCCTCATCCTAACCCTCACCCTAACCCTAACCCTAACCCTCACCCTAACCCTAACCCTCACCCTCACCCTCAGCCTAACCCTAACACTAATCCTCACACTCATACTCACACTAACCCTAATCCTAAACCTAACCTGATCCCTAACCATAACCCTCACACTAACCCTCACCCTAACCCTAACCCTAACACCAATCCTAACACTAACCCTCACACTAACCCTAAATCTAACCCTAAACCTCACCCTCACCCTCACCTTAACACTCACCCTCAACCTCAGCCTAAACCTAAGCCTAACCCTTAGCCTAACCCTAACCCTCACACTCACACTCACCTTCACCCTAACACTAATCCTACTCCAAGCCCTAACCCTAACCCTCATCCTAACCCTAACCCTCACCCTAAACCTAAACCGAACATTAACCCTAAGCCTAACCCTCACCCTAACCCAATCTCTAAACCTAAACCTCAGCCTCACCTTAACCCTAACCCTAACCCTAACCCTAAAACTAAACCTCACCCTAAACATAACCCTAAACCTCAGCTTCACCCTAGCCCTCACCCAAACACTAATCCTAACTCTAACCCTCATCCTAACCCTCACCCTAACCCTAACCCTAACCATCAACCTAAAGCTAACCCTCATCCTCAACCTCACCCTCAGCCTAACCTTAAGCCTAAACCTAAACCTAACCCTAACCCACACACTCAACCTCACCCTAACCCTATTCCTAATCCTAACCCTAACAATAACCCTAACCCTAAACCTAACCCTCAACCTAAATATAATCCTCACCCTAACCCAAACACTCACCCTAACACTTACCCTCACCCTAACACTAACCCTAACTCTAACACTAACCCGCACACTAACCCTAACCCTCACAGTAACCCTAAACCTTAACCCTAACCCTAACCTAAACCTCACCCTCATCCTAGCCCTCACCCTAATCCTAATTCTAACCCTCACCCTCACCCTAACCCAAACCCTCAACCTCACCCTAAACCTCACACTAACCCTAACCCTAATCCTCAATCTAACCCTCACCATAACCGTAACCCGAACCCTTAACCTAACCCTCACCGTAACCCTAAACCTTACCCTTATCTTAACCCTCACCCTCAGGCTAACCCTCAACTTTACCATTACCATAACTCTCACCGTAACCCTCAACCTTACCCTAACCCTCACCCAAGCCCTCACCCTAACCCTAACCCTAAACCTCACCCTCACCCTCAGATTTACACTAATCCTATCACTATTCCTAATGCTAAACCTCACCCTCACCCTAACAGTCACCTAATTCTTACCCTCACACTAATCCTAACTCTAACCCTAACCCAAACTCTCACAATAAACCTAACCCTCACTCTAACCATAACCCTACCCCTTACCCTAACCCTCATCTTAACCATAACTCTAACCCTCAGCCTAACCCTCACTCAAAAATTCACCGTAACCCTAAATCTGACCCTAACACTAATAACAACCCTAACCCTCACCCTCACCGTAAACCTCACCCTAATCATAACCCTAACCCTCAGCATAACCCTCACCCTAACCCTAAGCATAACCCTAACCCTAACCCTCACCCTAACCCTCACCCTAACCCAAACCTTAACGCTAATCCTCACCCTCACCCTAACGCTCATCCTAACCCTTAACCTCATCCTACCCTAAACCTCACACTTAACCAAATCCTCACCGTAACTCTAACCCTAACCGTCACCCTCACCGTCACCCTCACGCTAAGCATAACCCTAACCCTCACCGTAACCCTAAAACTCACCCTAATCCTCACCCTAACCCTCACCCTAACCCTAATGCTAAGTCTAACACTCACCCTAACCCTCATGCTATCACTTATCCATACCACAAACCTAACCATAACCTTACCCCTCACCCTCACCCTTTACCTCACCCTAACCCTAAACCTAATCCTAACCCTCACCCTAAACCTAACCCTAACACTAATCCTCACCTAACCCTAACCCTAACCTTCTACCTCACCCTAACCATCACCATCACCCGAACCCTCACCCTAACCCTAACGCTCACACACACCCTAAACTTCAAGCTCACCCTTACCCTAACCCTCAAGTAATTCTCACCCTAAACCTAACCATTACCTAACCAAGAGCCTTACCCTCACCCTTACCTTCACCCTAACCCTCACCCTCACCCTAGACCTCACCCTAACCATAACCCTAACCCTAAACCTCATCCTAACCCTAACCCTTACCCTCACCCTCAACCTCACCCTAACCCTCACCCTCACCCTCACCCTCACCCAAATCGTAAGTCTAACCCTAACCCTAACATTACCACTAATCCTAACCCTAAAACTAACCCTTACCCTAACCCTAACCTTCACTCTCAGCCTCACCCTCTCTGGAAATATAACCCTAACCATAATATTTACAATAACCCTAACCCTAATCCTAACCATCACCCTACCCTAACCATAATCCTAACCCTAACACTCGCCCTAACCCTCATTTTAACCCTCACCCTAACCTAACCTTAACCCTCACCCTAACCCTTTACCTCACCCTAATCCTAACACTAAGCCTGACCTAAAGCTCCCAGTAAACCTCCCCCTCCCCCTAACCCTAACACAAACCCTAACCCTCAACCTAACCCTCAACCTAACCCTCAACTTAACCCTAGCCCTAACCATAACCCTAAAACTCACATTAACCCTAACCCTCACCCTAACCCTAACCCTACCCCTCACCCTAACACTCAAGCTAACTGTAACCCTCACACTCACCAGAATCCTAATCCTAACCCTAACCATAAACCTCACCTTAAGGCTAATTCTAACCCTAACCCTAAACCTAACCGGCACCCTAACCCTAGTCCTCACCTTCACACTCACCCTCAGCCTAACCCTAAGCCTAACCCTAACCCTATCCCTAACGGTCAAACTCACCCTCACACTAACCTTTATTCTAAAACAAACCCAAGCCCTAACCCTTACCATCAACCTAACACTCACCCTAACCCTAACCCTGACCCTAACCCTGACCCTAACCCTCACCCTAACCATCACCCTAACACTAACACTAACCCTAAACCTGACCTTCACCCTAACCCTAACTCTAACACCCTAACCCAAAATCTCACCCTAACCCTAGCATTAAACCTCACCCTCACCCTCACGATCACCCTCAACGTAACTGTAACCCTAAACCTAACAACAACCCTAACCCTAATCGTAAGCCTCACCCTAACCATAACCCTCACCCTAAACCTAAACCTCGCCCTAACACTTACCCTCACCCTAACACTAACGCTCACACTAATCCTACCCCTCAGCGAAACCCTAAACCTCACACTAAACCTAACACTAATCCTCAATCTAACCCTCACCCTCACCCTAAACCTAACCCTAACCCTTACCCTATCCCTCACCCTAACTCTAACCCTCCCCCTTACCGTAGCCCTCACCCTCAGCCTAAACCTCACTTTAACATTACTCACACCCTCAACCTAACCCGCACCGTAACACCAAACTCGAACAATAACTCTCACCCTAACCCTAACCATAAGCCTCACCCTAACCCTAACACTCACCCTCACCCTCACCCTGAGACTAACCCTAAGCCTAACCCTAACCCTAACCCTCACACTCACCCTCTCCCTGACCCTAATCCTAATCCTAACCCAAACCCAAACACACAACCTCACCCTAACCCTCACCCTAACCCTAACGCTAACCCTAACACTAACAATCATCCTAACCCTCAACCTAACCCTATCTCTAACACTAAACCTCAAACTCACACTGACCCTAAACTTAACCTTAACCCTAAACCTCACCCTAAACCTAACCCTAAACCTCACCCTCACCCTTGCCCTCAACATAACCATAATCCTAAAACTAAACCTCTTCTTAACCCTCATCCTAACCCTAACCCTAACCCTCACCCTAACCCTAATCCTAACCATAACCCTAACCCTAAACCTCAGCCTAACCCTAAACCTAAAACTAACCTTAACCCTAACCCTCATCCTCACCCTCACTTGAATCCTAACTGTAACCATAAAACTCATCCACACCCTCACCCTAACTCTAACCCTAAACCTAAACCTAAACCTCACCCTAACCCTAACCCTCACCCTCACCCTCAACGTAACCCTAACTCGAAACTTAACAATCACCCTAAACCTAACCCTAACCCTCACCCTAACCATCACCCTAACCCTAACCCTCACCCTAACACTTACACTCACCCTAACACTAATCCTAACTCTAACACAAACATTCACAGTAACCCTAACTCTCACCCGAAACCTAAACCTCACCTTAACCCTAACCCTAACCCTCAGCCTCACCCTAGCCCTCACTCTAACCCTAATTCTAACCCTAACCCTCACCCTAACCCAAACCCTCATCATTCACCCTAAACCTCACACAAACCCCAACCCTGATCCTCAATCTAACCCTCACCCTCACCCTAACCCTCATCCTAACCCTTACCCTAACCTCAACCTAATCCTAACCCTCACCCTTAGGGGAACACTCACCCTCAGCCTAACCCTCAACTTTATTCTTACCGTCACATTCATGCTAACCCTCACCCTAACCCTAACCCAGATCCCAAAACTCACCCTAAACCTAACCCTATCCATCACACTAACCCAAACTCTCACCCTCACCCTCACCCTAAGCCTAACCCTAAGCCTAAGCCTAACCCTAACCCTAACCTTCACCCTCACCCTAGCTCTCACCCTAAACCTAATCCTAATGCTAAGCCTCATCCTCACCCTCAACCTAACCCTAACACTATCCATCACCCAAAACCTAATCCTCACCACCATACTCACCCTCAGCCTAACCCCAAGACTAAGCCTAACCCTAACCATAACCCTCGACCTCAGGCTCCCCCTCACCGCAAACTAAACCCAAATCATAACACTAACAATAACCCTAATTTTAACCCTAACCATAACCCTAATCCTCACCCCGACTCTCACCCTCAGCCTAACCCTAACCCTAAACCTAAACCTAACCCTAAAACTCACCCTATCCTCAGCCTCAACCTTACCCTAAACGAAACCCTAACATTAATCCTCACCCTAACCCTAAGACTAACCCTAACCCTAACCCTAACTCTCACACTCACCTTCAACCTAAAATTAAACCTAACCCTAAACCTCACCCTAAACCTCAACCTAAACCTAACCCTCACCCTCAACTTCAACCTCACCACAAAATTTACACTAACCATAAAACTACCAATAAACCTAACCCTAACCCTAATCCTAAACCTAATCCTCACCCCCACCCTCACCCTCAGCCTATTCATAAGCCTAATCCTAAGCCTAACCCTAAGCCTCACCGTAACCCTAAAACTAACCCTCGCACTAACCCTAACCCTAACACGAAACCTCAATTGAAGGCTAACTCTAAACCTAAACCTAACCCTAACCCGCACCCTAACCCTAACCCTCACACTTACACTCTACCTCAGCCTAACACTAAGCCTAAATCTTATCCAAACCCTAACCCTCACACTCACCCTAACCCTAAACCTAATACTAAACCTAACACTATCCCTAACCCTAACCCTCACCCTAACGCTCACCCTACCATTAACCCTAACACTAACCTTAAATCTAACCCTCACCCTAACCCTCACCCTAAACCTATCTCTAACCCTAAACCTCAAACTCACCCTGACCCTAACGCTAAACCTAACCCTAAACCACACCCTAACCCTAAACCTCAACCTCACCCTAGCCCTCATCCTAACCTCAATCCTAAACCTAACCCTCACCCTAACCCTCACCATAACCCTAACCAAACCTAACCCTCACCCTAACCCTCACCATAACCCTAAACCAAACCCTCACCCTAACCTAAACCCTCACCCTAACCCTGTGCCTAACCCTAAGCCTAATACTAAACCTAACCCTAACCCACACACTCACCCTCACTCTAACCCTAATCCTAACTATAAACCTAACCCTTACCCTCACCCTAACCCTAAACCTAAAATTAACCCTAACCCTAAACCTCATCCTAACCCTCACCCTAACCCTAACTCTAACCGTAAACCTCACCCTAAAGCTAATCCTAACCTTAACCCTCACCCTAGCCCTCACTGTAACCCTAATCCTAACCCTATACCTCATCCTAACCCTCACCCTAACCGTAACCCGAACCCTTAACCTAACCCTCACCCTAACCCTACCCCTCACCCTTATCTTAAACCTCACCCTCAGGCTAACCCTCACCTTTACCCTTACCATCACTCTCACCCTAACCCTTAACCTTACCTTAACCCTCACCCAAGCCCTCACCCTAACCCTAACCCTAAACCTCACCCTCACCCTCAGCTTTACACTAATCCTATCACTATTCCTAACCCTAAACCTCACCCTCACCCTTGCCATGAACCTAATTCTTACCCTCACACTAATCCTAACCCTAACCCCAACCCTAACTCTCACAATAAACCTAACCCTCAGCCTAAGTGTAACCCTACCCCTTACCCTAACCCTCAACTTAACCCTACCACAAACCCTCAACCTAACCCTCACCCAAAACCTCACTGTCACCCTAAATCTGACCCTAACCCTAATAACAACCCTAACCCTCACCCGAAACCTAACCCTCACCTTCACCCTAACCCTCACCCTATACATAACCCTAATCCTCAGCCTAACCCTCACCCTAACCCTAAGCATAACCTTAACCTTAACCCTCACCCTAACCCAAACCTTAACCCTAACCCTCACCCTCACCCTAACCCTCATCCTAACACTTAACATCATCCTCACAATAAACCTCACACTTAACTGAATCCTCACCGTAAATCTAACTCTAACCGTCACCCTCACGCTAAGCCTAACCCTAACCCTCACCCTAACCCTAAAACTCACCCTAATCCTCACCCTCACCCTCACCCTAACCCTAATGCTAAGTCTAACATTCACACTAACCCTCATGCTATCATTTATCCACACCACAAACCTAACCCTAACCTTAACCCTCACCCTCACCTTAAACCTCACCCTAACCGTAAACCTAATCCTAACCCTCACCCTAATCCTAACCCTAACACTAACCCTCACCTAGCCCTAACCCTAACCTTCTACCTCACCCTAACCCTCACCATCACCCGAACCTTCACCCTAAACCTAACGCTCACCCACACCCTAAACCTCAAGCTCACCCTTACCATAACCCTCAACTAATCCTCACCCTAACCCTAACCATTACCTAACCAAGACCCTCACCCTCACCCTCACCTTCACCCTAACCCTCACCCTCACCCTAGACCTCACCCTAACCATAACCCTATCCCTAACCCTGACCCTCATCCTCACCCTCAAACTCAACCTATCCCTAAACCTAACCCTAATCCTAACCCTAACCCTCACCATTACCCTAACCCTCACCATAACCCTTACCCTCAACCTCACTCTCGCCCTAACCGAAACCCTCACACTAAACCTAACCCTACCCCTAAACCTAAACCTAACCCTCAATCTAAACCTCACCATAAACTTAACCCTAACACTAAAACTCACCCTCACGCTAGCCCTCAACCTAATCCTAACTCTAACCCTAACCCTCACCCTAACCCTCATCCTCACCCTAAACCTCACACTAACCCTAACCCTAATCCCCAATCTAACCCTAACCCTAACCCTTACCCCACCCTAACCCTAACCCTAACCCTCACCCTCACCCAAATCGTAAGTCTAACCCTAACCCTAACATTACCACTAATCCTAACCCAAAAAGTAACCCTTAACCTAACCCTAAACTTCACTCTCAGCCTCACCCTCACTGGAATTGTAACCCTAACCATAACATTTACAATAACCCTAACCCTAATCCTAACCATCACCCTCACCCTAACCATAACCCTAACTCTAAGCCTCGCCCTAACCTTAATCCTCACTCTCACTGAAACCCTAACCCTCATCTTAACCCTCACCCTAACCTAACCTTAAACCTCACCCTAACCCTTAACCTCACCCTAATCCTAACACTAAGCCTAAACTAAACATCCCCCTCACCCTAACACTATCCCTCACCCTCAAGCTGGGCCTAAGCCTAAGCCTAAGCCTAAGCCTAGTCCTAACACTAACCCTCACCCAAACCCTAACGCTAACACTAACCCTAACTCGAACCCTAAACCTCACTCTCACCCTAACCCTAACTCTAACCCTAACCCTAACCCTAAACCTCATCCTAACACTAAACCTAACCCTCATCCTCACCCTCACTTTAAACATAACCTTAAACTTAACCCTAACAATAACTCTAAACCTAACCCTAACCCTCACCCTTACCATAAGCCTCAGCCTACCATTTACCCTCAACCTATCACTCACCCTAACACTAACACTAACCCACACACTAACCCTAAACATCACCCTAACCCTAAGCCTAACTCTCACCCTAACCATAAACCTCACCCTCAACATCACCCTCAGGCTAACCCTCAGGCTAACCCTAAACCTAACCCTAACAATAACCCTAACCTTATCCCTAACCCGCACCCTCACCCTCACCGGAAATGTAACCCTAACCCTAACAATACCACTAACCCTAAACAAAACCATCACCCTAAACCTAATCCTCACGCCCACCCTCACCCTCAGCCTAACCCGAAGCCTAAGCCTAACCCTCAACCTAACCCTCAACTCACCCTCACCCTAACCCTAATCCTAAACCTAACCCTATCCCTAAACCTCAACCTAACCCTCACAAATCACCCTAACCCTAACCTTAACCCTAACCCTAAACCGCAACCTAACAGTCCCCCTATCCATACCTCTAACCCTAACCCTAAGCCTAAGCCTAAACCTAACCGTCACCGCAACCCTAACCCTAAACCTAAACCTAACCCTAAACCTAACCTTAAACCAAACCCTAATTCTCAGTCTCACCCTCACCCTAACCCAAACCCTAACCTTAACCCTCACCCTAACCCTAAGCCTAATCCTAAACCTAACCCTAATCCTCACATTCAACCTCAACCTAACCTTAATCCTAAAACGAACCCTATCCCTAACTCTAACCTTAACCTAACCCTCATCCTAGCCCTAACACTAACCCTAATCCTAACCCTAAACCTCATCCTAACCCTCACCCTCAACCTCATGCTCCGCCTAAGCCTAAGCCTAAGCCTAATCCTAACCCTAACCCTCACCCTAACCCTAAAACTAACACTAACCCTAAGTCTAAACCTAAACCTCACTCTCAGCCTAACCCTTATTCTAACCCTGACCCTAACCCTAAACCTTATCCTAACCGTAACCCTAAAGTTCACTCTGACCCTCACTGTAACCGTAACCGTAAACCTAACTCTAACAATAACCCTAACCCTAACCCTAACCCTCACCCTAACAATAACCCTCACCCTAAACCAAACCCACACCCAAACACTTACCCTCACCTTAACACTAACTCTAACCCTAACACTAACACTCACACTAACCCTAACTGTAACCCTAAACCTTAACCTCAACCTAACCCTCACCCTCACCCTAACCCTAACACTGACCCTAAGCCTAACCATCCCGCTAACCCTATATCTAACCCTAAACCTCACCCTCACCCTAACCCTCACCCTCACCCTAGCCTTCACCCTAACCCTAATTCTAACCCTCACCCTCACCCTAACCCATACGCTCATCCTCACCCTAAACCTCACACTAACCCTAACCGTAATCCTCAATCTAACCCTCACCCTAAGCCTAAACCTCACCCTTATCCTAAACCTAAACCTAACCCTAACTCTCAGACTTATTTTAACCCTAACCCTCAGTGTAAACTTCACTTTTACCCTTACCATCATCCTCACCCTTACCCTCAACCTTACCCTAAACTTCACCCTAACCCTCACCCTAACCGTAAATTTAACCATCACCCTAACCCTAACCCTCACCCAAAACCTCACGCTCAGCCTAACCCTAAGCCTAAGCCTTACACTAACCCTCACCCTCACTCTAGCCCTCACCCTAACCCTAATCCTAACCATCACCATAACCCTAATCTTCACCCCCACCCTCAACCTCAGCCTAACCCTAAGCCTAAGCCTAACCCTAACCCTAATCCTCGATCTAACCTTCCCCCTAAACCTACATCTAACCTTAAACCTCACCCTCACCTTAACACTAATCCTAACCCTAAACCTAAACCTCACACTAAACCTAACTCTCACCCTCACCCTCACCCTCACTCTCACAGTAAATCTAACCCTAACCCTAAAAATAACACTAATCCTAACCCTACACCTAACCCTAACCATAACACTAATCCTAAACCTCAGGATCACCCTAACCCTAATTCTAACCCTGAGCCCCACCCTAACACTAACCCTCATGTCACGATAACCCTAACCCTCAACCTAACCCTCACCCTTTCCCTAACCCTAACCCTAAACCTCACACTAACACTAACCCCAATACTCACCCTCACCCTAGCCCTCACCCTAACTCTAATCCTAACCCTAATCCTCAACCTAACCCTCACGCTAACCCTAACCCTAACCCTCGCCATAACCCTAACCCTAACCTTCAACCTAACCCTAACACTCACCCTAACCCTAACCCTAAACCTCACCCTAACCCTAACTCTCACCTTCATGCTCACACTCAGCCTAACCCTAAACCTAACCCTAACCCTAACCCTAACCCTCAGACTTACCCGAAAGCTTACCCTAATCCTAATCCTAACCCTAAGCCTAACCCTAAGCCTAAACCTCACCCTCACCCTAACCCTAAATCTAACTCTAACCCTAAACCTAATGCTCAACCTCAGCCTCACCGTAACACCAACTCTAACGCTAAACCTCACCCTCACCCTAACCCTAACCCTTACCCTAACCCTAAACGTCACCCTAACCCTAAGCCTAAACCTCACACTCAAAATAGACCTCACTCTAACCCTAATCCTAAAAGTAACCCTCATCCTAACTCTCACCCTAACCCTAATGCTAATCTTCACCCTCACCCTAACCCTAACCTTCAAACTAATCCTAACCCTCTCCCTCACCATAACGTTTACCCTAACCCTTACCCTAAACTTAATCGTAACCCGAACCTTAATGCTCACCCCAACCCTAACCTTCATCGTCAACCTCACCCTGAGCCTAAACCTAAGCCTAATCCTAAACCTAACCCTAACACACACACTCACCCTCAACCTAACCCTAATCCTAACCCTAACCCTAACCCTAAACCTCCCCCTACCTCTCACCCTAAACCTAACTCTAACCCAAACCCTAAACCTCACCCTAACCCTAACCATAACCCTCACACTAACCCAAACCCTCACCCTAAAACATACCATGACCCTAAAACTAATCCTAACCCAATCACTAACCCTCACACTAACCCTAAACCTAACCCTCACCCGCACCCTCACCCTCACCGGAACTCTAACCCTAACTCTAACAATAACACTAATCCTAACCCTAACCATCACCCTAACCCTAATCCTCACCCCCACCTTTAGCCTCATCCTAACCCTAAGCCTAAGCCTAACTATCACCCTAACCTTTACACTCACCCTCACCCTAACCCTAATCCTAACCCTAATCCTATTCCTAAACCTCATCATAACCCTCACCCTCACCCTAACCTTAACACTAACCATAACGCTAAACCTCACCCTACGCTTCCCCCTAACCCTAACTCTAACCCTAAACCTCACCCTCAGAATAAACCTAACCCTAAACCTAACCCTAAACCTCACCCTAAACCTCACCCTAACTCTAAACTATCACCATCACCCTCAACCTCACAGTAACAACACTAACACTAACACTAACCCTAACCCTAACCATAACCCTCAACCTCAGCCTCACCCTCACTGCAAACTTAACCCTTACCATAACACTAACAATAACCCTAAATCTAACCCTAACCCTAACCCTAACCCTCACTCCCACCCTCACCCGCACCCTCACCCTCAGCCTAACCGTAACCCTAACACTAACCCTCACTATAACCCTAAACCTAACCCTAAACCTAACGCCAAATCTAACCCTAAACCAAACCCTAATCCTCAGCCTCACCCTCATCATAACCCAAAACCTAATCTTAACCCTCACCCTAACCCTAAGCCTAATCCTAACCCTAACCCTAACCCTCACACTCAACCTCACCCTAACCTTAATACTAAACACTAACACTAACACTAACCCTAACCCTAACCCTAACCCTCAACCTAACCCTCACCCTAGCCCTAACCCTAAACCTAATACTAACCCTAAACCTCATCCTAACCCTCACCCTCAACCTCATGCTCCGCCTAAGCCTAAGCCTAAGCCTAAGCCTAACCCTAACTCTCACACTAACCGTAAAACGAACACTAAGCCTAAATCTAAACCTAAACCAAACTCTCACCCTAACCCTAATTCTAACCCTAACATAACCCTAAACCTCATCCTAACCCTAAACCTAACCCTCACTCTCTTCCTCACTGTAACCGTAACCCTAACCCTAACCCTAACAATAACCCTAACCCTAACCCTGACCCTCACCCTAACCATTACCCTCACCCTAACCCAAACCCACACCCTAACACTTACGCTAACCATAACACTAACCCTCACACTAACACTAACCCTAACCTTTACCCTTAACCTCAACCTAACCGTCACCCTTACCCTAAGCCTAACACTAACCCTAACCATAACCCTCACCCTAACCTTACCCCTAACTCTATATCTAACCCTAAATCTCACCGTCACCATAATCCTAACCCTAAACCTAACCTAAACCTCACCCTGATCCAAACCCTAACACTAATCCTCACCCTAACCCTAAGCCTAATCCTAACCCTAACCCAAACCCTCACACTCACCCTCACCCTAACCCTAATCCTAAACCTAACCCTATCCCTAACACTAAACCTCAACCTAACACTCACCCTTGCCGTCACCCTAACCTGAAAACTAAACCTCATCCTCAACCTAGCCCTCACCCTAAACCTAATTCTATCCCTCACCTCACCCTAACCCTAACCCTCATCCTCACCCTAAACCTCACACTAACCCTAAACCGAATCCTCAATTTTACCCTCACCCTAACCCTAACACTAATCCTTACCCGAACCCGAAAAATAACACAAACCCTCACCCTTATCTTAACACTCACCCTCAGCCAAAACCTCTCCTTTAACCTTACCATCATAATCACCCTAACCCACACCCTAATCTTGACCCTAACCCTAATCCTAACCCAAAACCTCCACATAACCATCAACCTACCCTTAACCCTAACCCTAACCTTAACCCTCAAACTAACACACCCCCTAACCCAAAATCTAACCCTAAACCTCACCCTCACCCTAACCCTACTCCTAACCCTAACCATAAACCTCACCCTAACCCTAACCCTAACCTTCACTCTCACCCTAACCCTCACCTTAACATAAATCTAACTCTAACCCGAACAATAACACTAATCCTAACCCTAATCCTAAACCTAACCCTACACCTAACCCTAATTATAACACTAACCCTCAACCTAACCCTAATCCTAACGCTAACCCTCAACCTAACCCTAATCCTCACCCTTACTGTAACCCTAACCCTCATCCAAACCCTCACCCTAACCCTAATACTAACCGTCAACCTCACCGTAGTCCTCACCCTAACCTTAATCCTAACTCTAATCCTCATCCTAACCCTAACTCTAACCCTAACTGTCACCATCAAACTATCCCTAAACCTAACCCTCAACCTAACCCTAACCCTCACCCTAACCCTAAACATAAGCGGAACACAAACTCTCACCTAATCTTAACCCTAATCCTCACCCTAACCCTAAATCTAACCCTAAACCTCACCCTCACCCTAACCCTAATCCTAACATTAACCATAAACCTCACCCTAACCCTAACCCTAAAGATCACCCTCAACCTCACCCTCACCTTACCATGAATCTAACCCTAACTCTAACAATAACACGAATGCTAAGCCTAAACCTAAACCTAACCCTAAGCCTAACCCTAATCCTAACACTCACCCTCAACCTAACCCTAATCCTAACACTAACCCTCAACCTAACCCTAATCCTCACCCTCACTGTAACCCTAACCCTCATCCAAACCCTCACCCTAACCCTAATACTAACCCTCAAACTCACCCTAGTCCTCACCCTAACCTTAATCCTAACTCTAATCCTCATCCTAACCCTAACCCTAACCCTAATTCTAACCATCACACTATCCCTAAACCTAACTCTCAACCTAACCCTAACCCTCACCCTGACACTAAACATAAGCAGAACCCAAACTCTCACCATAATCCTAACCCTAATCCTCACCCTAAGCCTAAATCTAACCCTAAACCTCACCCTCACTCTAACCCTAATCCTAACACTAAACATAAACCTCACCCTAACTCTAACCCTAAACTTCACCCTCACCCTCACCATAAACCTAACCCTAACCCTAACAATAAAACTAATCCTAACCCTAAACCTAACCCTAAACCTAAGCCTAACCCTAATCCTAACACTCACACTCACCCTAACCCTAATCCTAACCCTAACCCTATACCTAACCCTAATCCTCAACCTCACTGTAACTCTAACCCTCATCGAAACCCTCACCCTAACCCACACCCTAACCTTAAAGCTCAAACTAACCCTCACCCTAACCGAAACCCTCACCCTCAAACTCAAGCTCAGCCTAACCCTAATCCTAAGCCTTACCCTAATCCTCACCCTCACCCTAGCCCTCACCCTAACCCTAATCCTAATCCTAACCCTCACTCTAACCCTCACACTAACCCTAAACCTAACCATCACCCTAACCCTAATCCTCACCCCCACCCTCACCCTCAGCCTAACCCTAAGCCTAAGCCTAAGCCTAACCCTAACTCTCACACTCACCCTCACCCTAAACCTAATCCTAACCCTAAACATAAACCTCACCCTAACCCTAACCCTAACCTTCACCCTCACCCTCAACCTCACCCTTACCATAAATCTAAACCTAACCCTAACAATAACACTAATCCTAACCCTAAACCTAATCCTAACCGTAATCCTAACACTCACCCTCACTCTAACCCTAATCCTAACCCTAACCCTCAAACTAACCCTAAACCTCACCCTCACTGTAATCCTAACTCTCATCCAAACCCTCACCCTAACCCTAAAGCTAACCATAAACCTCACCCTAACACTAACACTATAACCCTCAACCTCACCCTAGCCCTCATCCTAACCCTAAACCTAACCCTAATCCTCATCCTAACCCTAACCCTCACCCTAACCATCACACTATCATTTACCCTAAGCCTCAACCTATCCCTAACTCTCACCCTAACCCTACAATTAATCCGAACCCAAAATCTCACCCTAACCCTAACCCAAACACTCACCCAAATCCTCACCCTCACCCTCACCCTCACCCTCAGCCTAACCCTAAGCCGAAGCCTACCCCTAATCCTAACCCTCACACTCACCATAAATCTTAACCTAATCCTAATCCTAAACCTGAGCTTAACCATCACCTCAGACTAACCCTCACCCTAACCCTAAACTTAACACTCACCCTAAACGTAACCCTCACCCTCAGCCTAAATCTAAGCCGAAGCCTAACCCAAAGCTAACCCTCACACTCACCCTAACCCTTAAACTCACACTAACCCTTACCCTAATCCTACTCTTAACCCTAAGCCTAACCCTCACCCTCCCATTAACCCTCAGCCTAATGCTAACTCTAACACTAACCCTAAACCTAACCCTCAACCTCAGCCTCATCCGAGACCTAACTCTAATCCTAAACCTCACCCTAACCCTAACGCTAACCCTAACCCTAAAACTCACCCTAACCCTAAACCTCACCCTCACCCTAATCCTAACCCTAACCCTCATCCTAACCCTCACCCTTACACTAACCCTAACCCTCACCCTCACCCTCACCCTCACACTCAGCCTAACCCTAAGCCTAACCCTAAGCCTAACCAAAACCCGCAAGGGAACCCTAACCCTAACCCTAAACCTTACCTTAAATCTAATCCTAAATCAAACCCTAATCCTCAGCCTCACCCTCACCACAACACAAACCCTAATCTTAACCCTCACCCTAACCCTAAGCCTAATCCTAACACTAACCCTAACCCTCACACTCAACCTCACCTTAACCTTAATCCTAAACCTGACTCTATCCCTAAACCTAACCCTCAACCTAACCCTCACCCTAGACCTAACCCTAACCCTAATATTAACCCTAAACATCATCCTAACCCTCATCCTCAACCTCATGCTCAGCCTAAGCCTAAGCCAAAGCCTAAGCCTAACCCTAACCCTCACCCTAAACCTAAAACTAACACTAAGCCTAACTGTAAACATAAAACTCAGTCTCAACCTAACCCTAATTCTAAACCTAACATAACACTAAAACTCATCCTAACCCTAACCCTAACCCTCACTCTCACCCTCACTGTAACCGTAACCCTAACCCTAACCCTAACAATAACCCTAACCCGACCCCTAACCATCACTCTAAACATAACCCTCACCCTAACCCAAACGCTCACTCTAACACTTACCCTAACCCTAACACTAAACCTAACCCTAATACTAATCCTCACACTAACCCTAACCCTTAACCTCAACCTAACCCTCACCCTCACCCCAAACCTAACATTAACCCTAACCCTAACCCTCACCCTAACCCTCCCCCTAACCCTATATCAAACCCTAAAACTCACCCTCACCCTAACACTAAACCTCAACCTAAACCTAAACCTCACCCTAAACATCACCCTAATCCTAACCCTCACCCTCACCCTCAACCTCACCGTAACTCTAACCCTAACCCTAATAATAACATTAACCCAAACCTTAACCCTAACCATAACCCTCACCCTCAGCCTAACCCTCACTGCAAACTTAACCCTAACCAAAACACTAACAAAAAACAAAACCAAACTCCACCCTCACCCTCACCTTCACTCAAAGCCTAACCCTATCCCTAACCCTAACCCTCACCGTAACCCAAACCGTACGCTAACCCTAAGCCTAACCCTAACCCTAACAATAACCCTCACACTCACCCTCACCCTAAACCTAATCCTAAAACTAACCCTATCCCTAGCACTAAACCTCACCCTAACACTCACCATAGCCCTCACCCTAACCCTAAACCTAAACCTCACCCTCACCCTAGCCCCCACCCTAAACCTAATTCTATCCCTCAACCTCACCCTAACCCTAACCCTTATACTCACCCTAAACCTCACATTAACCCTAAACTGAATCCTAAATCTAACCCTCACCATAACCCTAACACTAACCCTTACCCTAACCCGAAAAATAACCCTAACCCTCACCCTTATCTTAATACTCACCCTCAGCCAAAACCTCTCCTTTACCCTTACCATCATAATCACCCTAACCCACACCCTAACCCTAAACCTCATACAAACCCTCACTCTAACCGTAAACCTAACTATCACCCTAACCTAAACCCTCACCTTCAACCTCAAGCTCAGCCTAACCCTAAGCCTAAGCCTTACCCTAATCCTCACCCTCACCCAAGCCCTCACCCTAACCTTAATCCTAAACCTAACCCTCATTCTAACCCTCAACCTAACCCTAACCATAACCATCACCGTAACCCTAATCCTCAACCCCGCCCTCACCCTCAGCCTAACCCTAAGCCTAAACCTAACCCAACCCTAACCTTCACACTAACCCTCACAATAAACCTAATCCTAACACTAACCCTAATCCTAACCATAAACCTCAACATAACCATCAACCTAACCTTAACCCTAACCCTAACCCTAAACCTCGAACAAACACTCCCCCTAACCCAAAATCTAACCCTAAACCTCACCCTCACCCTAACCCTAATCCTAACCCTAACAATAAACCTCACCCTAACCCTAACCCTAAACTTCACCCTCACCCTCACACTCACCTTACCATAAATCTAACCCTAACCCGAACAATAACACTAATGCTAACCCTAAACCTAAACCTAACCCTAAGCCTAACCCTAATCCTAACACTCACCCTCAACCTAACCCTAATCCTAACGCTAACCCTCAACCTAACCCTAAACCTCACCCTTACTGTAACCCTAACCCTCATCCAAATCCTCACCCTAACCCTAACACTAACCCTCAACCTCACCCTAGTCCTCACCCTAACCTTAATCCTAACTTTAATCCTCATCCTAACCCTAACCCTAACCCTAACACTAAACATCACGCTATCCCTAAACCTAACCCTCAACCTAACCCTAACCCTAAACATAAGCGGAACCCAAAATCTCACCCTAATCCTAACCCTAATCCTCACCCTAAGCCTAAATCTAACCCTAAACCTCACCCTCACCCTAACCCTAATCCTAACACTAACCCTAACAATAACACTAATCCTAACCCTAAACCTAACCCTAATCCTAACACTCACCCTCACCCTAACCCTAATCCTAACGCTAACCCTCAACCTAACCCTAATCCTCAACCTCACTGTAACCCTAACGCTCATCCAAACAATCACCCTAACACACACCCTAACCCTAAAACTCATATTGCCCCTCACCCTAACCGAAACCCTCACCCTCAACCTCAAGCTCAACCTAAACCTAAGCCTAAGCCTTACCCTAATCCTCACCCTCACCCTAGCCCTCACCCTAACCCTAATCCTAATCCTAACCCTCATTCTAACCCTCACCCTAACCCTAACCCTAACAATCACCCTAACCCTAATCCTCACCCCCACCCTCACCCTCAGCCTAACCCTAAGCCTAAGCCTAAGCCTAAACCTAACGCTCACACTCACCCTCACCCTAACCCTAATCCTAACCCTAACCATAAACCTAACCCAAAACCTCAACGTAACCATCAACCTAACCTTAACCTTAAAACTAACCGTAACCCTAACCTCGAACTACCACTCCCCCTAACCCTAAATCTAACCCTAAACCTCACCCTCACCCTAAACCTAATCCTAACCCTAACCATAAACCTCACCCTAACCCTAACCCTAAACTTCACCCTCACCCTCACCTTCACACTTACCATAAATCTAAACCTAACCCTAACAATAACACTAATCCTAACCCTAAACCTAAGCCAAACCCTAATTCTATCCCTCACCCTCACCCTAACCCTAACCCTCATCCTCACCCTAAACCTCACACTAACCCTAAACTGAAACCTCAATCTCACCCTCACACTAACCCTTACGTTAACCCTAAACCTAACCCTCACCGTCATTCTTATCTTAACACTCATGCTCAGCCAAAACCTCTCCTTTACCCTTACCATCATAATCACCGTAACCCTAAAAGTCATACAAACCCACACCCTAACCGTAAACCTAACCATCACCCTAACCAAAATCTCACCCTCAACCTCAAGATCAGCCTAACCCTAAGCCTAAGCCTTACCCTTATCCTCACCCTCACCCAAGCCCTCACCCTAACCTTAATCCTAACCCTAACGCTCATTATAACCCTCAACCTAACCCTAACCCTAACCATCACCCTAACCCTAATCCTTACAACTGCCCTCATCCTCGGCCTAACCCTAAGCCTAAGCCTAAACCTAACCCTAACCCTTACCCTCACCCTCACGCTAACCCGAATCCTAACCCTAACTTCGAACTAACACTCCCCCTAACCCTAAATCTAACCCTAAACCTCACCCTCACCCTAAACCTAATCCTAACCCTAACCATAAACCTCACCCTAACCCTAACCCTAACGTTCACCCTCACCCTCACCTTCACCCTTACCATAAATCTAAACCTAAAGCTAACAATAACTCTAACCCTAACCCAAAACCTAAGCCTAACCCTAATCCTAACACTCACCCTCACCCTAACCCTAATCCTAACCCTAACCCTCAAACTAACCCTAACCCTCATCCTCACTGTAATCCTAACTCTCATCCAAACCCTCACCCTAACCCTAATGCTACCCATAAACCTCACCCTAACACTAACCCTACTCCTCAACCTCACCCTAGCCCTCATCCTAACCCTAAACCTAATCTTAATCCTAATCCTAACACTAACCCTCACCCTAGCCCTAACTCTAACACTAACCCTAACCCTAACCCTCACCCTCAGCCTCACCCTAAACCTAACTCTAATCCTAAACCTCACCCTCACCCTAACCCTACCCTAAATCTCACCCTAAACCTAAACCTCACCCTCACCCTAATCCTAACCCTAACCCTAATCTAATCTTAAAGCTCAACCTAAACCTAACGCTCACCCTCAAATTAACCCGTACCCTAACCCTCACCCTAAACCTAAACTTAACTGGAACCCTATCTCTCACCCTAACCCTAACCCTAAACCTCACCCTAACCCTAACTCTCAGCCTCACCCTCAGACTAACCCTAAGCCTAACACTTG
Organism: Dipodomys merriami; assembly: GCF_024711535.1. Lineage (NCBI taxonomy): Eukaryota > Metazoa > Chordata > Mammalia > Rodentia > Heteromyidae > Dipodomys > Dipodomys merriami. The sequence continues at coordinate 4,241,600 of NW_027206257.1, forward strand.
CCCTAACACAAAACCTCACACTCATTCTAACCCTAAGCCTAATCCTAATCCTAACCCTAACACTAAACCTAACCCTCAACCTAACCATCACATTAACCCTAACCCTAACAATAACCCTAACCCTAACCCTCACCCTCACCCTCAGCCTCACTCTAACCTTAACTTTAACCCTAAGCCTCACCCTCATCCTAACCCTAACCCTAAAATAACACTAAACCTCACCAAAACCATAACCTCACCCTAACCCAAACCCTCACCTTAACACTTAACCTCACCCAAACATTAACCCTAACCTTAACACTAACCCTCACACTAACCCTAACCCTAACCCTAACCCTAACCCTAAACCTTAACCTAACCCTCAACCTCACCCTAAAACTAACACTAAGCCTCACCTTAACCCTCCACCAAACCCTCCCCCTAACCCTATATCTAACCCTAAACCTCACCTTCACACTAACACTAACCCTAACCCTATCCCTAAACCCCACCCTAACCCTAAAACTAACCCTCACCCGCACCCTCACCCTCTCCGTAGCTCTGACCCTAACCCTAACCCTCACCCTCACCCTCAATCTCACCGTAACTTTAACGCTAACCCTAATAAAAACATTAACCCAAACCCTAACCATAACCATAACCCTCACCCTCAGCCTCACCCTCACTGCAAACTTAACCCTAACCATAACACAAACAATAACCTAAACCAAACCCACCCTCACCCTCAGCTTAACCCAAAGCCTAACCCTATCCTTAACCCTAACCCTCACCGAAACCCTAACCCAAACCCTACCCCTAGTCCGCACCCTAACCCGAAGCCTAATCCTAACCCTAACCCTAATCCTCACACTCACCCTCAATCTCAACCTAACCCTAATCCTAAACGTAACCCTATACCTTACCCTAACCCTCACCCTAGCCCTCATCCTAACCCTAATCCTAACCCTAAACCTCATCCTAACGCTCACCCTAACCCTAACCCTAACCCTCATTCTAACCCTAACCCTAAACCTCACCCTCATGCTCGGCCTAAGCCTAAGCCTAAGCCGAAGCCTAAGCCTAACCCTAACCCTCACCCTAAACCTAAAATTAACACTAAGCCTAACTATACACATAAACCTCAGTCTCACCCTAACCCTAATTCTAACCCTAACATAACACTAAACTTCATCCTAACCCTAACCCTAACCCTCACTCTCACCCTCACTGTAACCATAACCCTAAGCCTAACCCTAACAATAACCCTAACACTACCCCTAACCCTCACCCTAAACATAACCTCACCCTAACCCAAACGCTCAACCTAACCCTAACACTAACCCTAACCCTAATACTAAACCTCACACTAACCCTAACCCTTAACCTCAACCTAACCCTCACCCTAACCCTAAGCCTAACATTAACCCTAAACCTAACCCTCCCCCTAACCCTCCCCCTAACCCTATATCAAACCCTAAAACTCACCCTCACCCTAACGCTAAACCTAACCCTAAACCTAAACTTCACCCTAAACATCACCCTAACACTAACCCTCACCCTAACTCTCAACCTCACCGTAACTCTAACCCTAAACCTAATAATAACATTAACCCAAACACTAACCCTAACCATAACCCTCACCCTCAGCCTCACCCTCACTGCAAACTTAACCCTAACCATAACACTAACAATAACCTAAACCAAACCCCACCCTCACCCTCAGCTTAACCCAAAGCCTGACACTGTCCCTAACCCTTACCCTCACTGTAACCCTAACCCAAACCCTACACCTAGTTCGCACCCTAACCCTAAGCCTAATCCTAACCCTCACCCTAACCCTCACACTCACCCTCACCCTAAACCTAATCCTAAACCTAACCATATCCCTAACACTAAACCTCAACCTAACACTCACCCTAGCCCTCACCCTAACCCTAAACCTAAACCTCACCCTCACCCTAGCCCCCACCCTAACCCTAATTCTATCCCTCACCCTACGCTAACCCTAACCCTTATCCTCCCCCTAAACCTCACACTAACCCTAAACTGAATCCTAAATCTAACCCTCACCAAAACCCTAACACTAACCCTTACCCTAACCCGAAAAATAACCCTAACCCTAACCCTTATCTTAACACTCACGCTCAGCCAAAATCTCTCCTTTACCCTTACCATCATAATCACCCTAACCCACACCCTAACCCACACCCTAACCCTAAACCTCATACAAACACTCACCCTAACCGTAAACCTAACTATCACCCTAACGGAAACCCTCACCCTCAACCTCAAGCTCAGCCTAACCCTAAGCCTAAGCCTTACCCTAATCCTCACCCTCACCCAAGCCCTCACCCTAACCTTAATCCTAAACCTAACCCTCATTCTAACCCTCAACCTAACCCTAACCCTAACCCTAACCATCACCATAACCCTAATCCTCACCCCCGCCCTCACCCTCAGCCTAACCCTACGCCTAAGCGTAAGCCTAACCCTAACCCTCACATTCACCCTCACCCTCACCCTAACCCTAACCCTAACCCTAATCCTAAACCAAAACCTCAACATAACCATCAACCTACCCTTAACCCTAACCCTAACCCTAACCCTCGAACTAATACTGCCCCTAACCCAAAATCTAACCCTAAACCTCACCCTCACCATAACCCTGATCCTAACCCTAACCATAAACCTCACCCTAACCCTAACCCTAAACTTCACCCTCACCCTCACCCTCACCTTACCATAAATCTAACCCTAACCCTAACAATAACACTAATCCTAACCCTAAACCTAAACCTAAACCTAAGCCTAACCCTAAACCTCACACAAACCCTCAGCCTAACCCTAATCCTAACCCTAACCATAACCCTAACCCAAAACCTCAACGTATCCATCAACCTAACCTTTACCTTAACACTAACCCTAACCCTAACCTCGAACTAACACTCCCCCTAACCCTAAATCAAACCCTAAACCTCACCCTCACCCTAAGCCTAACCCTCACCCTAACCCTCACCCTACTCCTCAGCCTAACCCTAATCCTAACCCTAAACCTCATCCTAATCCTCACCCTAACCCTAACCTTAACACTCACCCTAACCCTTACCCTAACCCTCACCCACATGCTGGGCCTAAGTCTAAGCCAAAGCCTAAGCCTAACCCTAAACCTAACGCTAACCCTAACTCTAACCCTAACAATCACGCTAACTCTAACTCTAAACCTCACCCTAAAACTAATCCTAACTCTAAACCGAAATGTAAACTTAAACCTCATCCTAACCCTAGCCCTAATAATAACCCTAAAAAAAACACTTACCCTAAACTTACCCTAAACCAAACCCTAACCGTAACACTAAACCTAAACCTAAACCTAGCCCAAACCCTAACCATAACCCTCACCCTAACCCTAACACTAAACCTAATCCTCACCCTCACCCTAGCCCTCACCCTAAGCCTAGACCTCATCCTCAACCTCAAACTCACACTAACCCTAACACTAATCCTCAATCTAACCATCACCCTCACACTCACCCTAACCCTAACCCTCACACTAACCTTCACCCTAACCCTAACTCTACCCCTAAACCTCACCCTCACCCTAATCCTATCTCTAACCCTAACCCTAACACTAAAAACCTCACCCTAACTCTAACCCTAACCCTCAACCTCACTGTAACCGTAACCCTAACCCTAACAATAACCCTAACCCTAACCCTTACCCTAACCCTCAACCTCACATTAACCCTAATCCTGACCCTAACCCTCAGCCTAACCATAACCCTCACCCTTACCGTAACCCTAACCCTCATCCTAACACTCACCCTAACACTAACCCTAAACCTAAAACTCACCCTAACAATAAACATACCCCTCACCCTCACCCTCACTCTCAACCTCACCTTAACTCTAACCCTAACCCTAACAATAACACTAATCCTTACCTTGAACCTAACCCTAACCCTAACCCTAACCCTAATCCTAACACTCACCATCAACCTAAACCTAACCCTAACCCAACCCTCACACTCAGCCTCACCCTAACCTAACCTCTAAACCTAAACCTCACCCTAACCTTAACAATAAACCTCACCCTAATGCTAGCCCTCACCCTAACCCTAATCCTAACCCTGACACTCATCCTAAACCTCATCCTAAAAATAACCTTAACACTAATCCTCACCCTCACCCTAACCCTAAACCTAATCCTAACCCTCAACCTAACCCTAACCCTCAGCCTCACTGTAACCCCTACCCTAACCCTCACCCTAACCCTAAACTTAACCCAAACCCTAACCCTCACCCTAACTCTACGCCTCACACTCACCCTCACCCTCAGCCTAAACCTAAGCCTATCCCTATCCCTAACCCTAACCCTCACACTCACCCTAACCCAAATCCCAATCAAACCCTAACCCTGACGCTCACCCTCACCCTAAGCCTCACCTTAAGCCTAACCCTAACATTAATCCTAACCCTAACCCCATCCCTAAACCTCACACTAACACTAACCCTAACCATAACCCTAACACTAACCCTCACCCTAACACTAACCCTAACCCTCACACTCACCCTACCCTCACCCTAACCCTAAGCCTCATCCTCACCCTAAACCTGACACTAAGCCTAACACTAATTCTCAATCTAAGCCTCACCCTCACCCTAACCCTAACCCTAACCCTCAACCTAACCCTAACCCTCACCCTTACCGTAACCCTCACCCTCAGCCTAAACTTCACATTTACCCTTACCATCACCCCCACCCTAATCCTCACCCTAAACCTAACCCTCATCCTAACCCTAACTCTACCCCTAAACCTCACCCTCACCCTAACCCGAACTCTATCCCTAACCCTAACACTAAACCTCAACAGAACCCTAAAGCTAATCCTCGCCCTCAACCACATGCTCAGCCTAAACCTAAGCCTAAGCCTAACGCTTACCCTAACAATCAACCTCACACTAGCCCTAATGCTAACCCTAATCCTAAACCTAACCCTCATCATAACACTCACTCTATCCCTAACACTAAACCTCAACCTAAACCTAACCCTAAACCTCACCCTCACCCTAGCCCACATCCTAGCCCTAATCCTAACCCTAACCCTCATACTAACCCTCCCCATAACCCTAACCCTAAACCTCACCCTAACCCTAACACTCAGCTTCACCCTCACACTCAGCCTAATCCTAAGCCTAAAACTAACCCTAACCTTAACCCTCAATCTCACCTTAACCCTCACCCTAACCCTAACACTAACACTAAGCCTAACCCTAACCCTCACCCTCAGCCTCATCCTAACCCTAACTCTAACCCTAAACCTCACCCTCACCATAACCCTTAGCCTAACCCTAACCCTAAACATGACCCTAACCCTAACTCTAAACCTACCCTTATCCTAGCCCTTACACTAACCCTAATCCTAACCCTAACCCTCATCCTAACAATTCCCACTAATCCTAACCCTAACACTCACCCTAACACTAACCCTTACCCTCAACTTCACCCTCAGCCTAATCCTAACACTAACCCTAATCCTCACCCTCACCCTAGCCCTCACCCTAACCCTAACCCTCACCCTAGGCCTAACCCTGACATTTAACCTTATCATGACCCCCACCTTAACCCTCAGCCTAATCTGAACCCTAACCCTAAACCCCACCCTAACCCTCACCCTAACCCTAACTCTAACCATAAATCCCACCCTCACCCTAAACTACTAAATCTCACCCTAACCCCAACCCTAATCATAACCCTAACCCTAACCATAACCATAACCATAATCCTCACCGTAACCCAAAACTTAATCATAACAATAACCCTCACAGTAACCCGAACCTCACGCTAAATCTAACTCTAACCCTAACCATAACACTAAAAACCTCACCCTAACCCTAACCCTAAACCTCAACCTCACCATAATCGTAACCCTAACCCTATCCCTAACAATAACCCTAAACCTAACCCTAATCCTAATCCTCAAACTCACACTAACGCTAATCCTAATCCTAACCCTCAACCTAACCCTAACCCTCACACTTACTCTAACCCTAAACCTCATCCTAACCCTCACCCTAAGGCCTAAACCTAACACTAAAAGTCACCCTAACACTAAACCTAACCCTCACCCTCAACCTATACCTCATCCTAACCCTAATCCTAACCCTACTTCTCATCCTAAAACTCACCCTAACCCAAACCCTAAACCTCACCCTAAACCTAACCCTAAACCTAACACTCAACCTAACCCTAATCCTCACGCTCAACTTAACACTAACTCTAACCCTCACCCTAACCCTAAACTTTACCTGAACCTTAACTTTCACCTTAACCCTAACCCTCACCCTAACCCTAACCCTCACACTCACCTTACGCTTACCTTAATCCTAATCCTAACCCTAACCCTAACCCTCAACCTCCGCCTCACCTTATCCCTAACTCTAACCCTAAACCCTACTCTCACCCTAACCCTAAGCCTAACCCTAAACCTAAACCTCACCCTAACCATAACCCTAAACCTCATCCTCACCCTAGCCCTCATCCTAACCCTACTCCTAACCCTAACCCTCATCCTAACCCTCCCTATAACCCTATCCGAAACCCTCACCCTATCCCTAACCCTCACACTCACCCTCACCCTCAGCCTAACCCTAAGCCTAACCACAAGCCTTACCTGAAACCTAAACTTAACCCTCAAACTCACCCGCACCCTCACCCTCACCATAACTCTAAACCAAACCCTAACCCTAAACCTCACCCTAACCCTAACCCTAACCCTAATCCTCACCCTCACCCTAACCCTAACACAAACCCTAACCCTAACCCTCAACCTACCCCTCCCCCTAACCCTGTATCTAACCGTAAACTTCACCCTCCACCTAACCATAACCCTAACCCTAACCCTAAAACCCACCCTAACCTTAACACTAACCCTCAACCGCATCCTCACCCTCACCAAAACTCTAATGCTAACTCTAAAAATAACACTAAGCCTAACCCTAACCATCACCCTAACCCTAATCCTCACCCCCACCCTCACCATCAGCCTAACACTAAGCCTAAGCCTAACCCTCACCCTAACCCTCACCCTCATGCTCACCCTAACCCTAATCTTAAACCTAACCCTATCCCTAAACCTCAACTTAACTCTCACCCTCACCCTAGCCCTTACACTAACCCTAACCATAAACCTACCCCAAAACCTCCCCCAAACCCTAACTCTAACGCTAAACCTCACCCTCACCCTAACCCTAAAACTCACCCTAACCCTAACCCTCACCCTCACCCTCTAAATCACCCTAACTCTAATCCTGTCCCTAACAACATTAACCCTAACCCTAACGCTAAACATAACCCTCACCCTCAGCCTCACCCTCACTGAAAACTTAACCCTAACCATAGCACTAACAATAGGACTAACCCTAAACTTAACTCTAACCCTAATCCTCACCCCCAACCTCACCCTCAGCCTAACCCTAACCCTAACCCTCCCTTTAACCCTAACTCTAACCCTAAACCTAACCCTAACCCTTACGCTAAAACAAACCTTAAACCTAACCTTAAACCTAAATCTAATCCTCAGCCTCACACTCACCCTAACACAAACCTTAACCTTAACCCTCACCCTAACCCTAAGCCTAATCCTAACCCTTAGCCTAACCCTCACACTCACACTCACCGTACCCCAAATCCTAAACCTAATCCTATCCCTAACCCCAACCCTCACCCTAACCCTCACCCGAGAACTCACTCTAAACCTAATCCTAACCATAAACCTCATCCTAAACCTCACTCTAACCCTAACACTTACCCTCCCCCTTATGCTCGGCCTAAGCCTAACCCTAAGCCTAAACCTAACCTTAAACCTAACCCAACCCTCACCTTCAGCCTCACCCTAACCCTAACTCTAACCCTAAAGCTCACCCTCACCCTAACCCTAAACCTTACCCTAACACTAAACTTCACCGTAACCTTAACCCTAAACCTCACCCTCATGCTAGCCATCACTCTAAACCTAATCCTAACCCTAACAGTCATCCTAACCCTCACCCTAACAATAACCCTAACCCTCACACTCAACTTCACCCTAACCCTAACCTAACCCTAATGCTCAAACTATCCCTAACATTAAACCTCACCTTAACCCGTACCCTAACACTCACCCTAACCCTAAACTTAACCGGAACTCTAACTCTCACCCTAACCCTAACCCTAAACCTCACACTCACCCTAACCCTAAGCCTATTCCTAATCCTAACCCAAACCCTCACCCTAATCATCACATTAACCCTAACCCTAAAAATAACCCTAGCCCTAACCCTCACCTTCAGCCTCACTCTGACCCTAAGCCTCACCCTAACCCTAACCCAACCCCTAAACCTAACACGAAACCTCACCAAAACCATAACACTGACCCTAACCCAAACCCTCACCCTAACACTTACCCTCACTCAAACACTAACCCTAACCTTTACACAAAACCTCACACTTACCCTAACCCTAACCCTAAACCTCAACCTAAGCCTCACCCTCACCCTAACCCTAACACTAAGCCTCACCCTAACGCTCACCCTAACCCTCCCCCTAACCCTATAACTAACCCTAACCCTCACCCTCACCATCAACCTAACCCTAACCCAAACCCTAAACCCCACCCTAACCCTAAACCTAACCCTCACCCGCACCCTCACCCTCTCTGTAGCTCTAACACTAATACTAACAATAACACAAACCCTAACCCTAACCCTAATCCTCACCCCCACCCTCACCCTCAGCCTAACCTTAAGTCTAAGCCTAACCCTCACCCTAACCCTCACACTTACCCTTACCCTAACCCTAATCCTAAACTTAATCCTAACCCTAAACCTCAAACTAACCCTCACAATCACCCTAACCCTAACACTAACCCTAACCCTAAACCTCAATCTAACCATCCCCATAACCGTAACTCTAACCCTAATCCTCACCCTTACCCTAACCCTAACCCTCACCCTAAACCTCACCCTAAAACTCACCCTTACCCTAACTCTCAACCGCACCCTCAACTTCACCATAACTCTAACACTAAATATAACAATACCACTAAACCTAACCCTAACACTAACCCTAAATATAAACCTCACCCTCAGCCTCACCCTCACCTAAAACTTAACCCTAACCATAACACTAAAAATAACCCTAACCCTAACACTAACTCTACCCTAATCCTCACTCCCACCCTCACCCTCAGTCTAAACCTAAGCCTATCCCTAACCCTAACCTAACCCTCCCTGTAACTCTAACCCTAACCCTAGCTCTAACACTAACCCTAACCCTAAACTTAACCCTACCCCAAACCCTAACCCTAACACTAATCCTCACCCCCACCCTCACACTCAGCCTAACCCTAAGCCTAAACCTACCCCTAATCCTAACCCTCACTGTAACCCTTACCCTAACCCTAACCCTAACCCTCACACTCACCCTCACCCTAAACCTAATCCTAAACATAACCCTAACCTTACCCAAACCCTCACTATAAGCCTCACCCTAGCCCTCAACCTAACCCTAATCCTAATCCTAAACCTCATCCTAACCCTCACCCTAACCCTAACCCTAACCCTCACCCTAAACCTAACCCTAACCCTCACCCTCATGCTCGGCCTAAGCCTAAGCCTAAGCCTAGCCCTAACCCTAACCCTCACCCTAACCCTAACCCTTACACTAACCCTAACTCTAATCCTAAACCTCACTCTCACCCTAACCCTAACTCTAACCCTAACCCTAAACCTAAACCTCATCCTAACACTAAATCTAAACCTCACCCTTAACTTAACCATAACCCTAAACCTAACCCTAACAATAACCCTAACCTTAACTCTAAAACTAACCCTTATCTTAAGCCTTACCCTAACATTTACCCTCAACCGAACACTCACACTAATCCTAACACTAACCCTCACACTAACCCTAACCATCACCCTAACCCTAAACCTCACCTTAACCCTAACCCTAACCCTCACCCTCACCCTAGCCCTCACCCTAACCCTAACACTCATCCTCACCCTAAACCTCACACTAACCCTAACACTAATACTCAATCAAACCCTCACCCTCACCCTACCCCTAACCCTAATTCTCACCCTAACCCTAACCCTCACCCTTAAGATAACCCACAACCTCAGCCTAATCCTCACGTTTACCCGTACCGTCACTCCCACCCTAACCCTTACCCTAACCCAAACCCTCAACTTAAACCTCACCCTAACCCTGACTCTACCCCTAAACCTCATCCTCACCCTAACCCTAACCCTAACCCTCACCCTCAACCTAACACTCACAATAAACCTATAAACCTAACCCTCATCCTCACCCTAAACTTCACAATAACTCTAACACTAATCCTCAATCTAACCCACACCCTCAACCTACCCCTAAACCGAACCCTCACCCTAACCCTCACCCTAACCCTCACCTTAACCCTAACTCTACACCTAAACCTCACCCTAACCCTCTCCCTCACGCTCACCCTCTCCCTCAGTGTAACCCTAAGCCTAAACCTAACCCTAACCCTAACCCTCACACTAATTCTAACCCTTACCCTCACCCTAACCCTCAACCTAACCCTAGCCCTCACGCTCACTGTAACCCAGCACTTACCCTCACCCTAACCCTAACCTTCACCATCACACGCACACTCAGCTTAACCCTAAGCTTAAGCCCAACCCTAACCCTAACCCTCACCCTCACCCTAACACTCACCCTAACCCTAACTCTAACACTAAACCTAACCCTCATCCTCAGCCTCACCCTAACCCTAACTCTAACCCTAAACCTCACCCTCACCCTAACTCTAACCCTAAGCCTAACCCTAAATCTCACGCTCATCCTAGCCCTCAACCTAACCTTAATCCTTACCGTAATGCTCATCCTAACCCTCCCCTAACCCTAACCCTAACCCCCACCCTAATCCTCAACCACACCCTCACACTCAGCCTAACCCTAAGCCTAACCCTATCCCTAATGCTAACCCTAACCCTCACCGTAAACCTAACCCTATCCCTAACGCTAACCCTAAACCTAAACCTAAACCTAAACCTAACCCTAATCCTCAGCATCACCCTCACCCTAACCCAAACCCTAAACCTAACCCTCACCCTAACCCTAAGCCTAAGCCTAACATAACCATAACCCTCACACTAACCCTCACCCTAACCCTAACCCTAAGCCTAACTTAACCCTAAAACTAAACCTCACCCTAGCCCTAACTCTAACATTAACCCTAAACCTAACCCTCACCCTCAGCCTCACCCTAACCCTAACTCTATTCCTAACCCTAACACTAAACCTCACCCTAAGCCTAAGCCTAACTCTAACCCTCACCCTCACCCTCACCGTAACCGTAACCCTAACCCTAACCCTAAAAATAACCCTAACCCTATCCCTATCCCTCACCCTAACCATAACCCTCACCGTAAGGCTAACCCTCACCATAACACTTACCCTCACTCTAACACTAACCCTAACCCTAACACTAACCCTCACACTAAACCTAACCCTCAACCTAATCCTAAACCTCACCCAAACCCTAACCCAAACCCTCACCCTCACCTTAGCCCTCACCCTAACCCTGATTCTAACCCTCATCCTCACCCTAAACCTAACCCTCATCCTCACACTAAACCTCACACTGACCCTAACCGTAATCCTCAATCTAACCCTCACCCTACCTCTAAGCCCAACCCTTACCCTAACCCTAAACTGAACTTTAACCCTCACCCTTATCTTAACCTTCACCCTCAGCCTAAACCATACCTTTACCCTTAGCATCTTCCTCACCCTAAACCTCACCCTAACCCTAAACCTTATCCTAACCCTCACCCTCACCCTAAACCTAACCGCATCCTCACACTAAACCTCACACTGACCCTAACCGTAATCCTCAATCTAACACTCACCCTATCTCTAACCCTAACCCTTACCATAACCCTAAACTGAACTTTAACCCTCACCCTTATCTTAACCTTCACCCTCAGCCTAAACCATACCTTTACCCTTAGCATCTTCCTCACCCTAAACCTCACCCTAACCCTAAACCTCATCCTAAACCTCACCCTAACCATAAACCTAACCATCCCCCTAAACCTAGCCCTCACCCTCAACCTCAAGCTCAGCCTATCCCTAAGCATAAGCCTAAGCCTAAGCCTAACCCTCACCCTCACTGTAACTCTAACCCTAAACCAAACAATAAAACTAATCCTAAGCATAAACCTAACCCTAACCCTAAGCCTACCCTAATCCTCACACTCACCCTCACCCTCACCCTAACCCTAATCCTAACCCAACCCTCACCCTAATGCTAAACCTCACCCTTACAATAAACCTAACCCTCATCCTAACACTCACCCTGACCCTCACCCTAATACTAAACCACACCCTAAGCCTAACCCTAACACTCACCCTCACCCAAGCCCTCACCCTAACACTAATTCTAACCCTAACCCTCACCCTAACCCTAACCCTCATCCTCAAACTAAACCTCACACTAACCATAACCCTAATCCTCAATCTAATCCTCACCCTAACCCAAAACCTAACCCTAACTCTAAACCTAAACCTCACCCTTACCCTCACCCTAACGTTAACCCTATCCCTAAAACTCACCCTAACCCTAACCCTCACCCTCACCCTCAAATTCACCGTAACTCTAACCCTAACAATAACACTAACCCTAACCCCAACCATAACCCTATCCATAACCCTAAACCTCATTGTAAGCCTAACCCTAACACTAACCCTAACCCTAACCCTAAACCTAAACCGAAACCTAAAACTAATCCTCAGCCTCACCCTCACCCTAACCAAACCCTAACCCTAAACCTCACCCTAACCCTAACCCTAATCCTCACACTCACCCTCATCCTAAATCTTATCCTAAACCTAACCCTATCCCTAAGCTTAACCCTTAACCTAACCCTCAACCTAGCCCCTACCCTAACCTTATTCCTAACCGTAAATCTCATCCTAACCCTCAGCCTAACCCTAACCTTAACCCTCACCCTAAACCTAAACCTATCGCTCACCCACATGCTGGGCCTAAGCCTAAGCCAAAGCCTAATCCTAACCCTAACCCTAAGCCTCGGCCTAACCCTAAACCTAACATTAACTCTAACTCTAAACCTAAACCTCACCCTCATCCAAACCCTAACTCTAATCCTAACCCTAAACCTAAACCTCATCCTAACCCTAAAACTAAAAATAACCGTAACCCTAACCCTAACCCTACCCTAAATCTAACCCTAAAACTAACCCTAACCCTAACCCTAACCTTAACCCAAACCCTAACCCTAACACTAACCCTAACACTCACACTAACCCTAACACTCACCCTAATACTAAACCACACCCTAAGCCTAACCCTAACACTCACCCTCACCCAAACCCTAACCCTAACCCTCACCCTAATCCTAATTTTAACCGTAACCCTCACCCTAACCCTAAACTTAACCAAACCCTAACTCTCACGCTAACACTAACCCTAACCCTCACCAAAACCCTAACATTCACCCTCACCCTCACTCTCAGCCTAACCCTAAGCCTAATCCTAAACTTAACTCTCACACTCACCCTAACCCTTACCCTAATCTTAAACCTAACCCTAAGCCTAAGCCTCACCCTCACCCTCACCCTCACCCTCACCCTAAACCTAATTCTAACACTAACCCTAAACCTAAACCTCAACCTAAGCCTCACAATTACCCTAACTTTAATCCTAAACCTCACCCGAACCCTAACCATAATTCTAACCCTAACCCTAACACTAAACCTCAAATTGACCCTAAACCTAACCCTCACCCTCACCTTAACCTTAACCCTAAGCCTAACCCTAACAATAACCCTCACCCTCACCGTAACACTAATCATAACCCTAACCCTAACCCTAACCCTAAAACTCACACTCACCATAACTCTAACCCTCATCCTAACCCTCACCCTAACCCTAACCCTAAACCTCACCCAAACACTAACCCTAACCCTCACCCTCACCCTAACCCTAATCCTAACCCTAATCCTCATCCTAACCCTCACCCTAAACTTAACCCTAACCCTCATCCTCACCCTCAACCGAAACCTAAGCCTAACTCTCACCCTAACCCTATTCCTAACACTCCCCCTCACCCTAACCCTAAATCTAAACCTAACCCTCACCCTAACCCTAACCCTCACCCTCACTGTAACCCTAACCCTAAAGCTAACCCTCACCCTAACCATAACCCTAAACCTAAACCTTAATCTAACACTAACCCTAAACCTAACCCTCAACCTAAACCTCACCATAACCCTAACTCTATCCCTAAATATCACCCTCACCCTTACCCTAACCTTACCCTTAAACCTAAACTTAAACCTCAACTTAAACCTAACAGTAAACCTCACCCTCACCACAGCCCTCACCCTAACCCTAATCCTAACCCTCAAGCTAACCCTAACCCTCAGCCTCACTGTAAACCTTACTCTAACCCTCACCCTAACCCTTAACCCGAACCTTAACTCTCACCCTAACTGTAACCCTAACCCTCACCCAAACCCTAACTCTCCTCCCTCACTCTCACTTTCAGCCAAAAACTAGGCCTAACCCTAACCCTAACCCTAAACCTCACACTAACCCTCACCATAACCGTAATCCTAATCCTAACACTAACCCTAAACCCCACCCTCACCTAACCCTCACCTTAAGCCTAACCCTAACATTAAGCCTAACACTAACCCTAACCCTAAACCTCATCATCACCCTAAACCTCACACTAACCCTAACACTAATCCTCAATCTAACCCACACCTTCACCCTAACCCTAACCCGAAATATCACCCCAAACCTAACCCTCACCCTTACCATAACTCTCACATTCAGCCTAACCCTCAGCTTTATCCTTACCGTCACCCCCACCCTAAAACTCACCCTAACCCTACCCCTCACCCTGACCTTAATCCTACCCGTAAACCTCACCCTCACCCTAACCCTAACTCTAACCCTAACCCTAACACTAAACCTCAACCTAAACCTAACCCTAACCCTCACACTCACCCTCACTGTAATCGTAACCCTAACCCTAACCCTAACAATAACCGTAACCATAACCCTAACACTCACCCTAACCATAACCCTCACCCTAACCCTAACCCTCACCCTCAACCTCATGCTAAGCATAACCCTAAGACTAAGCCTAACCCTTACAATAACCCTCATCCTCACCCTAGCCCTCACCCTAACCCTAATCCTAATGCTAACCCTCAACCTAACCCTAACCCTAACCATCACCCTAACCCTAATCCTCACCTCCACCCTCACCCTCAGCCTAACCCTAAGCCTAAGGCTAACCTGAACCCTAATCCTAACCCTAAAACTAATCCTAAACCTAAACCTCAACCTAACCCTCACCCTAACCTTAACCCTAAGAGTAACCCTAAATCTCTAATCCTAATCCTAACCCTAATCCTAAACCTCACCCTAAGCCTCAACTTAACCCTAACCCTAACACTAACAATCACCCTCACACTAGCCATCACCCTAACCCTAATCCTAAACCTAACGCTCATCCTAACCCTCCCCATAACCCTAACCCTAACCCTCACCCTAACCCTAACCCGCACCATCACCCTCCCTTCAGCCTAACCCTAAGCCTAACCCTAAACTTAACCCTTTCCCTCACACTCACCCGCACCCTCACCCTCTCCATAATTCTAACCCTAACCCTAAGCTAACCCTAAACGTCACGCTCACCCTAACCCTAAACCTAACCCTCACCCTCACCCTATCCCTAACACTAACCCTAACACGAACCCTCACCCTAAGCCTCCCCCTAACCCTATATCTAAACCTAAACCTCACCCTCACCCTAAACCTTACCCTAACCCTTAACCCCACCCTAAACCTAACCCTAAACCTCAACCACACCATCACCTTAACCATAACTCGAACCTTAACCCTAACAATAACACTAACCCTAACCCTAACCATCACCCTAACCCTATCCCTACCCCTAAACCTCACCCTCACCCTAACCCTAACTCTAACCCTAACCCTAACACTAAACCTCACCCTAAACTTAAACCTAACCCTCACCCTCACCGTAATCGTAACCCTAACCCTAACCCTAACAATAACCCTCACCCTAACATTAACCCTCACCCTAACACTTACATTCATCCTAACACTAACCCTAAACCTAACACTAACCCTCGCACTAACCCTAACACTCACTCTAATCCTAAACCCCACCCTAAACCTAACACTAACTCTAACACTCACCCTCACCCTAGCCCTCACCCTAACCCTAATCCTAACACTCACCATCACCCTAACCATAATCGTAACTCTAACCCTCAACCTAACCCTAACCCTCAACCTAACCCTAACCCTCACCCTCACCGTAAACCTAACCCTCATCCTAACCCTAACCCTAACCCTCACCTTCACCCTAGCACTCACCCTAATACTAATCCTAACCCTAACCCTCAACCTAACCCTAAAATTAATCGAACCCTAACTCTCCCCCTCAACCTAACCCTAACCCTCACCCTAACCCTTACCCTCACACTCACCCTCACTCTCAGCCTAACCCTAAGCCTAAGCCTAACCCTAACTCTAACCCTCACACTCACCCTAACACTTACCCTAATCTTAATCCTAACCCTAAGCCTAACCCTCACCCTCATCCTAAAGCTCACCTTAACCCTAACTCTAACACTAACCCTAAACCTAACCCTCACCCTCAGCCTCAACCTTACCCTAACTCTAACCCTAAACCTCACCCTCACCCTAAACCTAACCCTAACCCTAACCTTCAACCTCACCGTATCCCTAACACTAAACCTCACCCTCACCCTAGCCCTCACCCTAACACTAATCTTAACCCTAACATTCATCCTAAACCTCCCCATAACCCTAAACCTAACTCTCACCCTAACCCTAACCCTCAACCTAACCCTGACTCTCAGCCTAAACTTAATCCTAACCCTAAACCTAACCCTAACCCTCAGATTCACCCTAACCCTAAACCTAATCTTAAACCTAACCCTAACCCTAACCCTCACCCTCACTCTAACCCTCAACTAACCCTAACCCTAACCCTAACACTAACCCTAAACCTAACCCTCACCCTCAGCCTCACCCTAACACTAACTTTAACCCTAAAATTCACCCTCACCCTAACCCTAACCCTAACCCTAACCCTAAACCTCAACCGAAACCTAACCCTAAACCTCACCCTCACCCTAGCCCTTACCTTAACCCTAATCCTAACCCTAACCCTCATCCTAACACTCCCCCTAACACTAACACTAACACAAAACTTAACCCTAACCCTAACCCTCGACCTATCCCTAATCCTATCCCTAAACCAAACCCTAACCCAAACCCTCCCCCTAACTCTCACTCTAAAGCTAACCCTAACCCTAACCCTAACCCTCACCCTAAGCTTAATTCTAACCCTAAACTTCACCCTCACACTAACACTAACTCTAACCCTAACCCAAACCCTAAACTTCACCCTAAATCGAACCCTCACCCTCACCCTCAATCTCACCGTAACTATAACCCTAACCCTAACAATAACACTAACCCTAACACTAACCATAACCATAACCCTCACCCTCAGCCTCACCCTCACCGCAAACTTATCCCTAACCATAACACTCACAATAACCCTAACCCTAACCCTAATCCTAATCCTCACCCTCACCCCAACCTCACCTAAGCCTAACCCTAACCCTAACGTTAACCCTAGCCCTCACCGTAACCCTAACCCTAACCCTAACAATAACCCTAACCCTACCCCTAATCCTAACCCTCACCCTCACCCTAACCCTCACCCTTACTGTAACCCTAACCCTCACCCTGACCCTCACTCTCAGCCTAACCCTAAGCCTAAGCCTAACCCTAAACCTAACCTTTACATTCACCCTTACCTTACCCTAATCCTAATCCGAACTCTAGGCCTAACCCTCACCCTCACCCTAACCCTCACCCTAATTCTAACTGTAACACTAACCCTAACACTAACCCTGAACTTCAGCCTCAACCTTACCATGAATCTAACCCTAAACCTCACCCTCACCCTCACCCTAACCCTAACCATAAACCTCACCCTAACCCTAACCCTAAACCTCACCCTCACCTTAACCCTAATCCTAACCCTAAACCTCATCCTAAACATCCACATAACCTTAAACCTAACCCTCACCCTAACCCTAACCCTCACCCTCACCCTCAGCTTAACCTTAAGCCTAAACCTAAACTTAAACCTAACCCTCACACTACCCTAACACTAAACGTAATCCTAACCATAACCCTAACCCTCACCCTCACCCTAACCCTGACCCTAACCCTCACGATAACCCTGACTCTAACACTAACTCAAACCCTAAACCTAACCCTCACCCTCAGCCTCACCCTAACCCTAACTCTAACCCTAAACCTCAAACTCACCCTATCCCTCACCCTAACCCTAAAGCTAAACCTAAGCCTAAACCTAACCCTAAACCTCATCCTCACCCTAGCCCTTACCTTAACCCTAATCCTAAACCTGACACTCATCCTAACCCTGCCAGTAAACCTAACCCTAACCCTCACCCTAACCCTAACCCTCACCCTCAACCTCACCCTCAGCCTCACCCTAAGCCTAACCCTAAACCTAACCCTAAAACACACACTCACCCTCACCCTAACAATAATTCTATCCGTAACCCAAACCCTAAACCATACCCTTCCCCTAACACTCACTCTAAACCTAACCATAACACTAACCCTAACACTAAACCTAAACCTAACCCTCACCCTAAACCTAGCTCTAACACTAAACCTCACCCTCACCCTAACACTAACTCTAACCCTAAACTTCAACATAACCGTAACCCTAATCCTCACCTTCACCCTCACCGTAACCCTAACCCTAACTCAAACACTAAACCTAACCCTAACCCTAATCTGAACCCTCACCCTCACCCTAACCCTAATCCTAACACTAATCCTCACCCTAACCCTAACTCTCACCCTTAATGTAACCCAAACACTCACCCTAGCCCTAACCCTAACCCTAATCCTAACCCTAATACTCATCATAAGCCTCACACTAACCCTAAACCTAAACCTCATCCTAACCTTAACCCTAACCAACAACCTAACCCTAAACCTCACTCTCAATGTAACCCTAACCTTCACCCTAACCCAAAACTTAACCTGAACCCTAACTCTCACCCTAAGCCTAAACCTAACCCTCACCCTAACCCTAACACTCACCATCACCCTCAGTGTATCCCTAAGCCTAACCCTAACCAAAACCCTAACACTCACACTCAACCTAATCCTTACAGTAATCCTAATCCTAACCCTAATCCTAAACCTCACTCTAAGCCTCACCTTAACCCTAAGTCTAACCCTAAACCTCACCCTCACCCTAACACTAACCCTAACCCTTACCCTCACCCTAACCCTACCCCTAACCCTATATTTAACACTAAACCTCACCCTCACCCTAAACCTAACCCTAACCCTAAACCCCACCCTAACCCTAAAACTAACTCTCACCCGAACCCTCACCCTCACCGAAACTCACACCCTAACCCTAACAATAACACTAACCCTAAACCTAACCATCACCTTAACCTTAATCCTCACAACCACCATCACCCTCAGCCTAAAACTAAGCCTAAGCCTCACCCTAACCCTCATACTCATGCTCACCCTAACTCTAATCCTAACCCTAAACCTATCCCTAAACCTCAAACTAACCCTCACCCTGACCCTAACACTGACACTAACCCTAACCTTAAACCTCACCCTAACCCTCCCCCAAAACCTAACTCTAACCCTAAAACTCACCCTCACCCTAACAATAACCCTAACCCTAACCCTAATCCTCACCCCCAGCCTCACCCTAATCCTAACCCTCAACCTAGCCCTCACCCTAACCCTAATTCTAACCCTCATCCTCACCCTAACCCTATCCATCTTCACACTAAACGTAACACAAACCCTAACCAGAAACCTAAACCTCAATCGAACCCTCACCCTATCGTTAACCCTAACCCTAAACCTAACCCTAAACCTCACCCTAATCCTAACCCTAAACCTCACCCTAACCCTCAACCTAACCCTAACCCTCATCCTCACACTGAACTTAACCCGAACACTAACCCTCACCCTAAACCTAACCCTAACACTCACTCTTACCCTAACACTCACCCTCACCTTCAGCCTAACACTAACCCTCACCCTAACCCTAAATCTAACCCTCACACTCACACTAACCCTAACCCTAATCCTAACCATAACTCTAACCCTAAACCTCCCCCTCACCCTAACCGTCACCTTAAACCTAACCCTAACATTAATCCTAAACCTAACCCTAACCCTAAACCTCATCCTCACCCTAAACCTCACACTAACCCTAACACTAATCCTCAATCTAACCCTCACCCTAACCCTAACCCTAACCCTCACCCTGAACCTAAGCCTACGCTTAAACCTCACCCTCAACCTAACCCTAACTCTAACCCTAACCATAACACTAAACCTCACCCTATCCCTAACAATAATCCTCACACTCAACTTTATGCTCAGCCTAACCCTAAGGCTAACACTAACCCTAAAACTAACCCACACCAGCACTCACACCTTCACTGAAATTCGAACCCTAACCCTAACAATAACACTAACCCTAACTCTAACCATCACCCTCACCCTAATCCTCAACCCCACCCTCACCCTCAGCCTAATCCTAAGCCTAAGCCTCACCCTAACCCTCATACTCATGCTCACCCTAACTCTAATCCTAACCCTAAACCTATCCCTAAACCTCAACCTAACCCTCACCCTCACCCTAACCTTAACACTAACCCTAACCCTAAACGTGACCCTAACCCTCCCCCTAAACTAACTCTAACCCTAAACCACACCCTCACTCTCACCCTAACCCTAACCCTAACTATAATCTTAAACTTCACCCTAAACCTAACCCTGACCCTCAACCTCAACCTCACTGTAACTCTAACCCTAACACTAACAATAACACTAACCCTAACCCTAATCCTAAACCTAACCATAACCCTCAACCTCAGCCTCACCCTCACCCCAAACTTAACACTAACCATAACACTAACAATAACCCTAACCCTAACCCTAACCCTAATCCTCACTCCCACCTCATCCTTAGTGTAACCCTAACCCTAACCCTAAACCTAACCCTCAAAGTAACCCTAACCATAACATTAACACTAACACTAATCCTAAACCTAATTTAAACACTAAACCTAAACCTAAACCTAACCCTAATCCTCAGCCTCACCCTAACCCTAATCCAAACCCTAACAATAACCCTCACTCTAACCCTTAGTCTCACCCTAACCCTAACCCTAACACTCACACTCACCCTCACCCTAACCCAAATCCTAAACCTTAACCTATCCCTAAACCTCACCCTAACCATCACCCTAGTCCTCACCCTAAACCTAATCCTAACCCTAAACCTCATCCTAAACCTCACCCTAACCCTAACCCTAACCCTAAACCTAAACCTAACCCTAACCCTCACCCTCCTGCTCGGCCTCAGCCTAAGCCTAAGCCTAAGCCTAACCCTAACCCTCATCCTATTCCTAACCCTAACACTATCCCTAACTCTAACCCTAAATCTAACCCTCACCCTAACCCTAACTCTAACCCTAACCCTAAAACTAAACCTCATCCTAAACCTAACCCTAACCCTCACCCTCACTGTAACAGTAACCCTAACCCTTACCCTAACAATAACCCTAACCCTAAACCTCACCTCAACCATTACCCACACCCTAACCCTCACCCTCACCCTAACATTTACCCTCACCCTAACTCTAACCCTAACGTAACACTAATGCTCACACTAACCCTAACCATCACCCTAACACTAAACCTTACCCTGACACTAACCCTATCCCTCATCCTCACCCTAGCCCTCATCCTAAACCTAATCCTCATCCTCACCCTAAACCTCACACTAACCCTAACACTAATCCTCAATCTAACCCTCACCCTCACCTTGACCCTAAACCTAACCCTCACCCTAACCCTAACCCTCACTCTTCACGTAACCCTCACCCTCAGCCTAACCCTCAACTTTACCCTTACCATCACCCCCACGCTAAAACTCACCCTAACCCTAACATTCACCCTAGCCCTAACTCTACCCCTAAACCTCACCCTCACCCTAATCCTAACTCTAACCTTAAACCAAACACTAAACCTCACCTTAACCCTAAGCCTAAACCTCACCCTCACCCTCACCGTAAACGTAACCCTAACACTAACCCTAACAATAAACCTAAACCTATCTCTAAACCTCGCCCTAACCATAACCCTCACCCTAACATTAACCGTCACCCTAACACTTACCCTCACCTAACACTAACCCTAACCCAACCCTGACCCTCACACTAACCCTAACCCTCACCCTAATCCTAAACCTCACCCTAACCCTAACCCTATCTCTAACCCTCACCCTCACCCTAGCCCTCACCCTACCCCTAATTCTAACCCTCACCCTCATCCTAACCCTAACCCTCATCCTCACCCTAAACCTCACACTAACCCTAAACCTAACCCTAATGTTCAATCAAATCTCACCCTAACCCTAACCCTAATCCTAAATCTAATGCTAACCCTCACCTTTATCTTAATCCACACCCTCAGCATAAACCTCAGCTTTACCCTTACCATCATCCTCACCCTAACCCTAAACCTCATCCTAACCCTCACCCTAACCGTAAACCTAAGCATCACCCTAACCCTAACCCTCACCCTCAACCTCATGCTCAGCCAAAACCTAAGCCTAAGCCTAACCCTTATCCTTACCCTCACCCTCATCTTAACCCTCCCCCTAACAATAATCCTAACCCTATCCCTCATTATAATCCTCACCCTAACGCTAACGCTAACCATCACCCTAACTCTAACACTCACACCCAACCTCACCCTCAGCATAACCCTAACCCTAGGCCTAAGCCTAACCCTAACCCTCACATACCCTATCGCTAATACTAATCCTAAACCTAACCCTAACCCTAAACCTCAACCTAACCCTCACCGTAACCTTAACCCTAATACTAACCCTAACCCTAACACTTGACCTAATCCTCCCCCTAACCCTAAATATAATCCTAAAACTCACCCTCACCCTAACCCAAATACTAACCCTAAACCTCACCCTAACCCTAACACTCATGCTCACTGTAAGCCTAACCCATGTCCTAACCCTCATCCTAACCCTAACCCTAAACCTCACCAAAACACTAATCCCAACCCTCACCCTCAACCTAGCCCTCACCCGAAACCTAATCCTAACCCTAACCCTGACCCTAACACTAACCCTAACCCTCATCCTAATCCTAAGCCTAACCTGAACCCTCACTGTAACCCTAAACCTAACCCTCACCCTAACCCTAAACTTAACCTGAACCCAAACTCTCACCCTAAACCTACTCCTAACTCTCAACCTAACCCTAACCCTCACCCTCACCCTCACCCTAAGCGTAAACCTAAGCCTAAACCTAATCCTAACCCTAAACCTCACACTCACCCCAACACTTACCCTAATCCTAATCCTAACACAAAACCTTCCCCTCACCCTCACACTAATCCTCACTGTAACCCTCTCTAACACTAACCCTAACCATCACCCTAACCCTCAGCCTCACCCTAACACTAACTCTAACCCTAAACCTCAACCTCACCCTAACCCTAACCATAAACCTAACCAAAAACCTCACCCTAACCCTAACCCTAACCCTCACCCTAACCCTAACCCTAAACCTCACCCTCAACCTAGCCCTCACCCTAACCCTAATCCTAACCCTAAACCTCATCCTAAACCTTACCCTAACAATAACACTAACCATCACCCTCACCCTCACCTTAAGACTAACACTAACTCTAACCCTAACCCTCAAACTAACCCTAACCCTCACCCTCACTGTAACCCTTACCCTAACCATCACCCTAACCCTAAACTTAACCTGAACTCTAACTATCACCCTAACCCTAACCCTAACACTCACCCAAACCATAAACCTCAACCTCACCCTCACCTTCAGCCTAACACTAAGCCTAACCCTAAACATAACCCTCACACTCACCATAAACCTAACTCTAATCCTAGTACTAACACTAAACCTAAACCTCACCCTTACCTTAACCCTCACCTAACGCCTAACCCTAACATTAAACCTAACCCTAAACCTAAACCTAAATCTTAACCTCACCCTAAACCTCACACTAACCGTAACACTAATCCTCCATCTAACACTCACCCTCAATCTCAACCTAACCCTCACCCTAACCCTAACCCTCATTCTCACCCTAAACCTCACACTAACCCTAACACTAATCCTCAATCTAACCTTCACCCTCATCCTAAACCTAACACTAAACCTCACCCTTAAACAAACCCTCACCCTTATCATAACCCTCACCCTCAGCCTAAACCTCACCTTTACCCTTACCGTCACCCCCACACTTACCCTCACCCTAACCCTACACCTCACCCTGACCCTAACCCAACCCCTAAACCTCACCGTCACCTTAACCCTAACTCTAACCCTACCCCTAACACTAAACCTCACCCTATCCATAACCCTAACCCTCACCCTCAACCTCATGCTCAACCTAACCCTAAGCCTAAGCCTAAACCTTTCCCTAACCCTCACCCTCACCCTAGCCCTCACCCTAACCCTAATCCTAAACCTAAACCTCATCCTAACCCTCACCCTAACCCTAAACCTAACCATCAACCTAACCCTAATCCTCACCCCCACCCTAACCCTCATCCTAACCCTCACCCTAACCCTAACCCTAACCATCACCCTAACCCTAATCCTCACACCCACCCTCACCCTCAGCCTAAACCTAAGCCTAAGCCTAACCTTAACCCTCACTCACCCTCACCCTAACTGGCATCCTAACCCTACACCTAACCCTAAACATCAACCTAAACCTCACCTTAACCTTAACCCTAACACTAACCCTAACATTAACGCTCGACCTAACCCTTCAACTAACCCTAAATCTAACCTTAAACTTAACCCTCACCCTAACTCTAATGCTAACCCTAACCCTAAACCTCACCCTAAAGCTAACCCTAAAGCTCACCCTCACCCTCACCCTCATCCTCACCATAACTCTAACTCTAACCCTAACAATAACACTAATCCTAACCGTGAACATAACCCTAACCCTAACCCTAATCCTAACATTCACCCACACCGTAACCATAATCTTAACCCTAACCCTCATCCTAATCCCTAACCCAAACCCTAACCCTAACCCTAAACTTTACCCTAACACTAACCCTGAACCTCACCCTCACCCTAGCCCTCACCCTTACCCTAACCCTAACCCTAACCCTAAACTTAAGCGAAACCTAACACTCACCATAACCCTAACCCTAACCCTCAACTTAACCCTAACCCTCACCCTTACCATCACTCTCAGCCTAACCCTAAGTCTAAGCCTAAGCCTAACCCTAACCCTCACACTCACCCTAACACTTACCCTAATCCTAATCCTAAACTTAAGCCTAACCCTCACCCTCACTCCCACCCTAACCCTCACTCTAAACCTAACTCTAACACTAACCCTAAACCCAACCCTCAACCTCAGCCTCACACTTACCCTAAATCTAAACTTAAACCTCACCCTCACCCTAACCCTAACTCTAACACTAAACCTCACCCTAACCCTAACCCTAACCCTCACCCACACTGTAATCATAATCCTAACCCTAACCCTAACAATAACCTTCACCCTAACCATAACCCTAATCCAAACCCTAACCCTCACCCTAAACCTCACGCTAACTCTAACCCTAAACCTCACCCTAACCCTAACCCTAACTCTCACTCTCACCCTAGCCCTCACCTTAACCCTAATCCTAACCCTAATCCTCATCTAACCCTCACCCTAACCCTAACACTAACACTAACCCTAATCCTAAACCCAACCGAAACCCTCAAACTAACCCTAACCCTCACCCTCACTGTAACCCTAACATAACCTTCACCCTAACCATAAACTTAACATGAACCCTAACTCATACCCTAACCCTACACCTAACTCTCACTCTAACCCAAATCATCACCCTCACCCTCACCCTAAGCCTAACCCTAAGCCTAACCCTAACCTGTATCCTAACACTCACACTAACCCTAACCCTTTCCGTAATCCTAATCTAACACTAAGCCTTACCCTCACCCTCACCCTAACCCTCACCGTAATGCTAACTCTAAGATTAACCCTAACCCTAACCCTCACCCTCAGTCTCACCCTAACCCTAAATCTAACCCCAAACCTCAGCCTCACCCTAATCCTAACCCTAAACCTACCCTAAACCTCAAACTACCCCTAACCCTAACCTCACCCTCACCCTAGCCCTCACCCTAACCCTAATCCTAACGCTAACCTTCATCCTAACCCTCACCCTAACACTAACCCTAACCCTAACCCTCGACCTAACCCTAACCCTCACCCTCACTGTAACCCTTATCCTAACCCTCAACCTAACCCTAAACTTAACCCGAACCCTAACTCTCACCCTAACCCTAAGCCTAAAACTCACCAAAACCCTAACCCTCACCCTCACCCTCAACTTCAGCCTAACAATAAGCCTAACCCTAAACCTCACACTTACCCTAACCCTACCCCTAATCCTAATCCTAACACTAACCCTAAATCTCACCCTCACCCTAACCCTCACTTGAAACCTAACCCTAACATTAATCCTAACACTAACCCTAAGCCTAAAACTCATCCTCACACTAAACCTCACACTAACCCTAGCACTAATCCTCAATCTAACCCTCACCTTCACCCTCACCTTCAGCCTAACATTAAGCCTAACACTAACCCTAACCGTAATCCTCACATTCACCCTAACCCTAACCCTAATCCTAATCCTAGCACTAACCCTAAACCTCAGCCTCACCCTAACCCTCACCTTAAGCCTAACCCTAACATTAATCCTAACCCTAACCCTAACCCTAAACATCAACCTCACCCTAAACCTCACACTAACCCTAACACTAATCCTCAATCTACCCCTTACCCTCACCTTCACCTTAGCCCTCACCCTACCCTAACACTCATGCTCACCCTAAATCTCACACTAACCCTAAAACTAATCCTCAAACTAATCCTCACACTCACCTTAACCCTAACCCTAATCCTCAGCCTAAACATAACCCTCACCCTTACCATAACCCTCAAACTCAGCCTAACCCTCACCTTTACCCTTACTGTCACCCCCACCCTAAACCTCAACCTAACCCTACCCCTCACTCTGACCCTAACCCTACCCCTAAACCTCACCCTCGACCTAACCCTAACTCTAACCCTAAGCCTAGCACTAAACCTCACCCTATCCCTAACCCTAAAACTCACCATAACCCTAACCCTCACCCTCTCCCTCACCTTCAGCCTAACACTAAGCCTAATACTCACCCTCAACCTCATGCTCAGCCTAATCCTAAGCCTAAGCCTAATCCTTACCCTAAACCTCAACCTTACCCTAGCCCTCACCCTAAGCCTAATCCTAACCCTAACCCTCATCCTAAACCTCACCCTAACCCTAACCCTAACCATCACCCTAACCTTAATCCTCACCCCCACCCTCACCCACAGCCTAGCCCTAAGCCTAACCCTAACCTTCACACTCACCCTAACACCCTAATCCTAACCCTAACACTAAGCCTTACCCTCACCCTCACCTTAACCCTCACTGTAACCCTAACTCTAACCCTAACCCTAACCCTAACGCTCACCCTAAGCCTCACCCTAAGCCTAACTCTAACCCTAAACCTCACCCTCACCCGACCCCTAACCCTAAACCTCCCACTCACCCTAGCCCTCACCCTAACCCTAATCCTAACCCTAATCCTCATCCTAACCCTCAGCCTAACACTAACCCTAACCCTAACTATCAACCTAACACTAAACCTCACCCTCACTGTAACCCTTACCCTAACCCTCAACCTAACCCTAAACTTAACCTGAACCCTAACTCTCACCCTAACCCTAAACCTAACACTCACCCTAACCCTAACCCTCACACTCACCCTCACTTTCAGCCTAAAACTAAGCCTAAACCTAACCCTAACCCTAACCCTCACACTCACCCTAACACTAACCCTAATCCTAATCCTAACACTAATCCTAAACCTCACCCTCACCCTAACCCTCACCTTAAGCCTAACCCTAACATTAATCATAACCCTAAACCTAACCCTAAACCTCATCCTCACCCTAAACCTCACACTAACCCTAACACTAATCCTCAATCTAACCCTCACCCTCACCCTCACCCTAGCCCTCACCCTAACCCTAACACTCATTCTCATCCTAAACCTCATACTAACCCTAACCCTAAACCTAAACCTAACCCTCACCTTTACCATAACCCTCACCCTCAGCCTAACCCTCACCTTTACCCTTGCCGTCACCCCCACCCTAACCCTCACCCTTACCCTACCCCTCACCCGGACCCTAACCCTATCGCCTAAACCTCACCCTCAACCAAACCCCAACTCTAACCCTAGCCCTAACCCTCACCCTCAACTTCATACTCAGCCTAACCCTAAGCCTAACCCTAAACCTAACCCTCACACTCACCCTAACCCTTACCCTAATCCTAATTCTAACACTAAGCCTTACCCTCACCCTCAACCTAACCCTCACCATAACCCTAAATCTAACACTAACCCTAACCCTAACCCTCATCCACACCCTAACCCTAACTCTAGCCCTAAACCTCACACTCACCCGCACCATCACCCTCACCGTAATTCTAACTCTAACCCTCACCCTAACCCTAAACCTCACCCTAACCCTAACCATAACCCTAAGCCTCACCATCACAGTAACTCTAACCCTAACCCTAACCCTAACTTTAAACCTCACCCTAACTATAAACCTAACCCTAAGCTAACCCTAACCCTCCCCCAAATCCTATATCTGAACCTAAACCTCACCCTCACCGTGACCCTAACTCTAAACCTAACCGTAATCCTCCCCCTAACCCTATATCTAACCCTAAACCTCACACTGACCCTAAACCTAACCCTAAACCTAAACCTAACCCTCACCCGCACCCTCACCTTCACTGTAACTCGAACCCTAACCCTAACAATAACACTAAACCTAACCTTACCCATCACCCTATCCCTAATCCTCACCCCCACCCTCACCCTCAGGCTAACCATAAGCCTAAGCCTAAGCCTCACCCTTATCATCATACTTATGCTCACCCTAACCCTAATTCTAACCCTAACCCTATCCCTAAACCTCAGCCTAAACCTCACCCACACCCTAACCCTAACACTAACCTTTACCCTAAACCTCAACCTAACCCTCCCCCTAACTCTAACCATAAACCTCACCCGAACCCTAACCCAAATCCTAACCCTAACCCTAAACCTCACCCTAAACCTAACCTTCACCCTCAACCTCAACCTCACTGTAACTCTAAACCTAACCCTAACAATAACACTAACCCTAACCCTAATCCTAACCCTAACCATAACCCTCACCCTGAGCCTCACCCTCACTGCAATCTTAACCCTAACCATAACACTAAAAATAACCCTAACCCTAAACCGAAACCTAATCCTCACACCCACCCTCACCTTCAGCCTAACCCTAACCCTAACCCTAACCCTCAAGGTAACCCTAACCCTAACCCTAAACCTCACACTCACCCTCACCATAAACCAAATCCTAAACCTATACCTATCCCTAAACCTCACTCTAAACCTCACCCTAGTCCTCACCCTAAACCTAATCCTAACCCTAAACCTCATCCTAAATCTCACACTAACCCTAACCCTAACCCTCACCCTAACCCTAACCCTCACCCTCATGCTCCGCCTCAGCCTAAGCCTAAGCCTAAGACTAAGCCTAACCCTAACACTATCCCTAACTCTAACCCTAAACCTCATCCTCAACCTAACCCTAACTCTGACCCTAACCCTAAACCTAAACCTCATCCTAACCCTAACCCTTACCCTAACCCTCACCCTCAGTGTAACTTTAACCCTAACACTAACAATAAACCTAACCTTAAACCTAAACCTCACCCTACCCATAAACCTCACCCTAACCCTCACCCTCACCCTAACATTTACCCTCACCCTAACACTAACCCTCATCCTCACCATAACCCTAATCCTTAACATAACCCTAACCTGAAACCTCAAACTAACCCTAACCCTCCCCCTAACCCTAACACTAACCCTTACTCTAAACCTGACCCTAACCCTCCCCCTAACCCTAACACTAAACCTAACCCTAACACTAACATTCACACTAACCCTAATACTCACCCTAACCATAAACCTCAATCTAACCCTAACCCTAAATCTCACCCTCATCCTAATCCTAACCCTAAGCCTAAGCCTAAGCCTTAACCTAACCCTAACCCTCACATTCACCAACATTGTAAGCCTAATCCTAACCCTAACCCTATCCCTAAACCTCAACCTAACCCTCACCCTCACCCTAAGACTAACATTAAACCTAAACCTAACCATCACCCTAACCCTCCCACTAACACTCACTCTAAACCTAAACCTCACCATCAACCTAACCCTAACCCTAAACGTCACCCCAAACCTCACCCTAACCCTAACCCTCACCCTCACGCTCACCTCACCATAACTCTAACACTAACAATAACAAACACTAACACTAACACTAACCCTAACCCTAACCATATACCTCACCCTCAGCCTCACTCTCACTGCAAACTTAACCCTAAACATAACACTAACAATAACCCTAACCCTAACCCAAACCCTAACTCTACCCTTAACCCTAACCCTAATCCTCACCCCCACTCTCACACTCAGCCTAACCCAAAGCCCACACTAAACCTAACTCTAATTATAAACATCACCCTCACCCTAACCCTATCTCCAAACCTAACTCTAAACCTCAGCCTAACCCTAACCCTCACACTCAACCTCAGCCTCAGCCTAACCCTAAGCCTAACTCTAAACCTAACCCTAACCCACACACTCACACTCACCCTAACCCTAATCCTAAACCTAAACCTCAACCTAACCCTCATCCTAACCCTAAACCTAACCCTCACCTAACCCTAACCCTCACCTTCAACCTCAGCCTCAGCCTAAACCTAACCCTCCCTCTAACCCTAACCCTTACACTAACCCACACCGTAATTCTAACTTAACACTAACCCTAACCCTAATCCTAACACTAACCCTCACCCTAAGCCTAACCCTAACCCTAAACCTCACCCTCACCCTAACCCTAACTCTACCCCTAATCCTAAACCTAAATTTCATCCTAACTCTAACCCTAACCCTCACACTCACCCGCAATGTAATCCTAATCCTAACAATTACAATAACGCTAACACTAACCCTCAACCTAACTATAACCCTCACCCTAACCCTAACCTTCACCCTAACACTTACCCTCACCCTAACACTAAACCTAACCCTAACACTAACCCTCACACTAACCCTAACCCTCACCGTAACCTTAAAACTCACCCTAACCCTAACCTAACCCTGACCTTCACCCTCACCGTAGCCCTCATCTTAACCCTAATTCTAACCCTAACCCTCACCCTAACGCTAACCCTCATCCTCACCTTAAACCTCACACTAATCCTAACCCTAATCCTCAATCTAACCCTCACCCTCAGCCTTACCCCTAACCCTCACACTTACCCTAACCCTCACCCTAACCCTAACCCTCACCCTTATCTGTACCCTGACCCTCAGCATAACCCTCAACTTTACCCTTACCATCACCCTCACACTAACCCTCACCCTATCCCTAAACCTCATGCTAAACTTCAACCTAACCGTAACCTTAACCATCACCTTAAACCTAACCCTCACCCTAACACTTACCCTCAACCTAACCCTAACCCTAACCCTCACACTCACCCTAAACTTTACCCTAATCCTAATGCTAATCCTAAGCCTAACCCTCACACTCACACTCACCCTAACCCTAACCCTAACCATAACCCTCAACCTAACCCTAAACTTCACCCTCACCATAACCCTTACCCTAACCCTCAACCTAATTCTAAACTAAACCTGAATCCTAACTCTCAACCTAACCCTAACCCTAACACTCACCCTAACCCTAACCCTCACCACACCCTCAACCTAACCCTAACACTAACCCTAACCCTAACCCTCAACCTAACTCTCACCCTAACCCTAACTCTAACCTTAAACCTCACCTTCACCCTAAACCTAACGCTACCCCTAACCCAAACCCTAAACCTCACCCTAACGATAACCCTAACCCTTACACTCAACCTCACAGTTACTGTAACCCTAAACCTAAACCTAACAATAACCCTAACCCTAATCCTAACCCTCACGCTAACCATAACCCTCACCCTAACCCAAACCCTCACCCTAACACTTACCCTCACCCAAACACAAACCCTAACCCTAAAGCTAACCCTCACACTAACCCTAACCCTAACGCTAAACCTAAACCTCAACCTAGCCCTCACCCTCACCCTAAGCCTAACACTAACCCTAAGCCTAAACCTCACCCTCCCTCTTCCCATAACCCTATATCTAACCATAAACCTCACCCTCACCCTAACCCTAACCTTAACCCTAAACACCACCCTAACCCTAACCCTAATCCTCACCCGTACTCTCAACTTCACCATATCTATAACCCTAACCCTAACAGTAACCCTAACCCTAATCCTAACCATCACCTTAAACATAATCCTCACCTCCACCCTCACCCTCAGCCTAACCCTAAGCCTAAGCCTAACCCTCACCATAACCATCACACTTAACCTCACCCTAAACCTAAAAGTAACCTTTACCATATCCCTAAAGCTCAACCTAACCCTCACCCTAACCCTAACCCTAACCTTAACCCTAAATCTCAACCTAACCCTCACCCTAACTCTATCTCTATCCCTAAACCTCAACCTCACCCTAACCCTAACCCTCGCCCTAACCCTAACACTAACCCTAACGCTAAACCTCACCCTAACATCCCCCTAACCCTAACTCTAACCATAAATCTCACCCTCACCCTAACACTAACCCTAACTTTAAACCTCACCCTAACCATAACCCTCACCCTTACCCACCACCTCAAAGTAACTCTAACCATCACCCTAATAATAACACTAACCATAACCCTTACACTAACCCTAAACCTAACCATAACCCTCACTCTCAGCCTCACCATCACCGCAATCTTAACCCTAACAATAACACTAACAATAACCATAACCCTAAGCCTCACCCTTATCGTCACCACCACCCTCATCTTCAGCCTAACCCTAAGCCTAACTATAACCCTAACCCTAACGCTCACAGTAAGCCTAACCCTAACCCTAACCCTATACCTAAATCTAAACTTAAACCTAAACCTAACACTAATCCTAAGCTTTACCCTCACCCTAATCCAAACCCAAACCCAAACCCTCAACCTAACCCTAAGCCTAAGCCTAAGCCTAACCCTAACCTTCACACTGACTCTACCCTAACCCTAATCCTAAACCTAACCATATCTCTAAACATCACCCTAACCGTAAACCTCACCATAGCCCTCACCCTAACCTTAATCCTTACCCTAAACCTCATCCTAACACTCACCCTAACCCTAAACCTAACCCTCACCCTCATGCTCGGCCTAAGCCTAAGCCCAAGCCTAAGCCTAACCGTACACCTGACCCTCACCCTAACCTAACCCTAACACTAACCCGAACTCTAAACCTAAACCTCACACTCACCCTAAGCCTGACTCTACCCTAAACCTAAACCTAAACCTCATCCTACCCTAACCATAACATTCACCCTCACCCTCACCGTAACCCTCACCCTAAACCTAACCCTCAACCTAACACTTACCCTCACCCTAAACAAAAACCTAAAACTAACACTGACCCTCACACTAAGCTAAACATTACCCTAACCCTAACACTAACCCTAATTCAAACCTAAACCGCACCCTAACCCTCACCCTCACCATAAACCTAAGGCTAACCCTAACCCTAAAACTAACCCTCACACTCACCATAACCCTAACCCTAATCCTAATCCTAACCCTAACCCTAACCCTCACCCTCACCCTAAAACTCACCCTAACCCTAAACCTAAAACTAACCCTAACCCTAACCCTCACCCTCAGTCTCACACTAACCCTAATTCTAACCCTAAACCTCACCCTCACCCTAACCCTAATGCTAAACCTAACCCTAAACCTAACCCAAACCCTAACCCTCCCCCTAACTCTCACCCTAACCCTAACACTAACACTAACCTTAACTCTAACCCTAACCCTAAAACTAAACCTCACCCTAACCCTAACCCTAACTCTCAACATAACCCTAACCCTCACCCTCACCCTCACCCTCAGCCTAACCCTAAGCCTAACCCTAACCCTAAACCTAACCCTCACCCTAACCCTAGCCCTAACCATCACCCTAACTCTAATCCTCACCCCCACCCTCACCCTCACCCTAACCCTAAGCCTAAGCCTAAGCCTAACCCTAACCCTAACACTCACCCTCAGCCTAACCCTAATCTTAACCCTAAATCTAAAATTTACCCTAAAACTCAACCTAAGCCTCACCCTAACCTTAACCCTAAAACTAACCTTAACCCTCTACCTAACGCTCCAACTAACCTGAAACCTAACCCTAAACCTCACACTCACCCTAACCCTAATCCAAACCCTAAACTGAAACCTCACCCTAACCCTAAACCTAACCCTCACCCTCACCCCACCCTCACCCTCACCTTAACTCTAACCCTAACCCTAACAATAACACTAATCCTAACCCTAAAACTAACCCTAACCCTAACCCTAATGCTAAAACTCACCCTCACCATAACCCTAAACCTAACCCTAACCCTCACCCTAACCCTAACCTTCACCCTCACCGTAACCTTAACCCTTATACTAACCCTCACTGTAAACCTCAACTTAACCTTAAACCTTAGCCTAACACTAACCCTAATCCTCACCCTCACCCTAGCCCTCATCCT
Source organism: Dipodomys merriami (assembly GCF_024711535.1). Lineage (NCBI taxonomy): Eukaryota > Metazoa > Chordata > Mammalia > Rodentia > Heteromyidae > Dipodomys > Dipodomys merriami. The sequence continues at coordinate 4,276,644 of NW_027206257.1, forward strand.
AACCCTAATTGTAACCCTAATCCTAATCCTAACCCTCACACTAACTCTAATCCTAACCCTCACCCTAACCCTAAACCTAACCCTCAACCTAACCCTAAACATAACCCTCACTGTAACCCTAACCCTAACCCTAAACATAACTTGAACCCTAACTCTCAAGCTAACCCTAACCCTAACCCTCAACCTAAAGCCAACCCTCACACTCACCCTCTCCCTCAGCCTAACCCTAAGCCTAAGCCTATCCCTAACCCTCACACTCACCCTAACCATTACCCTAATCCTAATTATAACCCTAAGCCTAACCCTCACCCTCACCTTAATCCTCAACCTAACCCTTACTCTAACACTAACCCTAAACCTAACCCTCAACCTCAGCCTCACATTTAACCTAATTCTCACCCTAAACCTCACCCTCACCCTACCCCTAACCATAACCCTAACCCTAAACCTCAAAAACCCCTAATCCTAAACCTCAACCTCAGCCTACCCTCACACTAACCCTAATCCTAAACCTCATCTTAACCCTCACCCTAACACTAACCCTAACCCTCACACTCACCCTAACCCTAATCCTAACCCTAACTCTCAACCTAACCCTAACCCTCAACCTCACCGTAACCCTTATCCTAACCCTCACCCTAAACATTAACCTAACCCAAATCCTAACTCTCACCCTAATCCTAACCCTAACCCTCATTCTAACCCTACCCCTAACCCTTAGCCTAAACCTCACCCTAACCCTAACCCTCACCCTGAACCTCATCGTCACCCTAACCCTAAGCCTAACCCTAAAACTAACCCAAACACACACAGTCACGCTCACCCTAACCCTAATCCTAACCCTTACCCTCACCCTCACCCTAAACATCAGTGTAACCATAAACCTAATCCTACCCTAACCCTAACACTCACACTCACCCTAACCCTTACCCTAATCCTAATCCTCACCCTAACCCTCACCCTCACACTCAGGCTTAACTCAAGCCTAACTCTAACCCTAAACCTCACCCTCACCCTTACCTTAACCCTAACCCTATCCCTAAACCTCACCCTCACGCTACCCCTCATCCTAACCCTAATACTAACCCTAACAGTCATCCTAACCCTCCCCATAATCCTAACCTTAACCCTCACCCTAACCTTAACCCTCACACTCACCCCCACCCTCAGGCTAACCCTAAGCCTAACCCTAATCCTAACAATAACCCTAGACCTCACACTCACCCTAACCCTGACACTAATCCTAATCCTAACCTTAACTCTAAACCTCACCCTCACCATAACCCTCACCCTAACCCTAACCCTAAAGCTAACACTAACCCTAACCCTAACCCTCACCCTCAGCCTCACCCTAACCCTAATTCTAACCCTAAACCTCGCCTTTACCATAACCCCAAACCTAACCTTAACCCGAAACCTCACCCTAACCCTAACACTAAGAATAACTCTAACCCTAAACCTCACCCTCACCCTAACACTAACCCTAACCCTAAAACTCACCCTAACCCTAACCTTCAACCTCACCCTCAACCTCACCGTAACTCTAGCCCTAACCCTAACAATAACCCTAACCCTAACCCTAACCCTAACCCTAACCCTAAACCTCACCCTCACCCTCAGCCTCACCCTCACTGCAAACTTAACCCTAACCATAACACTAACAATAAGCCTAATCCTAAGACAAACCCTAACCTAACCCTGACCCTCACGGTAACCCTAACCCTAACCCTAACCCAAACCGTAACCAAAACCCTCACCCTAACTCTAAGCCTAACCCTAACTCTAACCCTAAGCCTCACCCTCACCCTCACCCTAACCTTAATCCTAAACCTAACCCAATCCCTAACCCTAACCCTCAGCCTAGCCCTCACCCTAACCCTAATCTTAACCCTAAACCTCATCCTAAACCTGACACTAACCATAACCCTAACGCGAACCCTAACCCTCACCCTCATGCTCAGCCTAAGCCTAAGCCTAAGCCTAAACCTAACCCTAACCCTCACCCTAACAATAACCCTAACAATAACCCTAAAACTAATCCTCACTCTAACCCTAAATCTCACCCTCACCCTAACCCTAAATCTAAACCTAACCCTAACAATAACCCTAACCCTCACCCTAAACATAATCCTCACCCTAACCCTAAACCTCACCCTAACACTTACCCTCACCCTACCCCTAACCTTAACCCTAAGACTAGCACTCACAATAACCCTAACCCTAAACTCACCCTAACCCTACCCTAACACTAACCCTCAACATAACCCTAACCCTCACGCTCAAAGTAACCCTAAACCTAACCTTGACCGTCACCCTAACCATAACCCTCACCCTAACCCTATCACTCACCCTAAAACTTACCCTCACCCTAACACTAACCCTAATCCTAACCCTAACCCTAAACCTCACCCTTACCTTAACCTGAACCCTAACCCTCACACTAACAACAACCCTAACCCTAAACCTAACAAAAACCCTAACCCTAACCCTAAACCTCACCCTAATCATGACCCTCACCCTAAACCTAACCCTCATCCTAACACTTACTCTCACCTTAACACTAAACTTAACCCGAACACTAAGCCTCACACTAAATCTAACAATCACCCTAACCCTAAACCTCATGCTAACACTAACCCTAAACCTCAACCTAACCCTAGCCCTAAACCTAATATTCATCCTCACGGTAAACCTCACACTAAAGCTAACACTAATCATCAATATAACCCTCACCCTCACCCTAACCCTAACCCTAACCCTCGCTCTAACCCTAACTCTCACCCTTACCGTGACCCTCGCCCTCAGCCTAACCCTCACCTTACCCTTACAGTCACCCACAACCCAACCCTCACCCTAAGCCTAACCTCACCCTAACACTAACTCTACCCCTAAACCTCACCCTAATGCTAACTCTAACCCTAACCCTAACACTAAACCTCACACTTACACTAACACTAACACTCACCCTCAACCTCACGCTCAGCTTAAACCTAAGCCTAAGCCAAACTTTTATCCTAACCCTCAGCCTCACCCTAGCCCTCACCCTAACACAAATCCTAACTCTAACCCTAACTCTAACCCTCAACCTCACCGTAAACCTTACCCTAACCCTCACCCTAACACTAAATCTAATCTTAACCCTAAATCTCAACCTAACCGTAACCCTCAACCTCACCGTAACCCTTACCATAACCCACACTCTAACCCTAAACTTAACTTGAATCCTTCTCTCACCCTAACCCTACCCTAACTCTCACCCTATTCCTAACATTAAACCTCACCCTCACCCTAAAACTCACCCTTGCCCTAACCCTAACCGTAACCCTAAAACTCACCCTAACCCTAACATTCACCCTCACCCTCAACCTCAACGTAACTCTAACCCTAACCCTAACAATAACACGAACCCTAGCCCTAACCCTAACCCTCACCCATTCCCTCAGCCTCACCCTCACTGCAAACTTAAACCTAACCATAGCACTAACAATAAACCTAACCCTAAGCATAACCCTAACCCTAGCTCTAATTCTCTCCCCCACAGACACCCTCAGCCTAACCCTAAGCCTAACCTTAACCCTTACCCTAACCCTCACCGTAACCCTAAACCTAACACTAACACTAACCCTAAACCTAACCCTAAATCTAACCCTAAACCTAAACCTAATCCTCGGCCTCGCCTGCACCCTAACCCAAACGCTAACCCTAACCCTCACCCTAACTCTAAGCCTAATCGTAACCCTAAGCCTATGCCTCACAATCACCCTCACCCTAACCCTAATCCTAAACCTAACCCTATCCCTAACCTTAACCCTCACCCTAACCCTCAACCTAGCCCTCACCCTAACCCTAACCCTAACCCTAAACCTCATCCAAACCTGACACTAACCATAAGCCTAACCCTAACCCTAACCCGCACCCTAACCCTCACCCTCATGCTCGGCCTAAGCCTAAGCCTAAGCCTAACCCTAACCCTAAACCTCACTCTAACCCTAACACTCACCCTAACTCTAACCCTTAATATCACCCTCACCCTAACTAACTCTAACCCTAAACCTACCCCTAACAATAACCCTAACTCTCACCCTTACCATAATCCTCAGCATAACCCTAAACCTCACACTAACACTTACCCTCACCCTACCAGTAACCCTGACCCTAACAATAACCCTCACACTAACCCTAACCCTAACCCTCAATGTAACCCTAACCCTAACCCTGACCCTCACCCTAATCATAAACCTCACCCTAACCCTAACCCTCACCCTAACACTTACCCTTACCCTAACACTAACCCTAATACTAATCCTAACCCTATCCCTAACACTCACCCTCACAGTAACCGTAACCCTAACCATAAACCTAACAAAAACCCTAACCCTAACCCTCATCCAAACCATTAACCTCACCCTAAACCTAACCCTCACCCTAACACTTACCCTCACCTTAACTCTAACCGTAACCCGAACACTAAGCCTCACACTAACACTAACCATCACCCTAACCCTAAATCTCACCCTAACACTAACCCTAAACCTCAACCTAACCCTAGCACTAACCCTAACCCCAACACTAATCCTCACGGTAAAACGCAAACTAACCCTAACACTAATCCTCAATCTAACCCTCACCCTCACCCTAACACTAACATTAAAGCCCACATTAACCCTAACACGAAACCTCACCCGCACCCTCACCTTCACCATAACCCTAACCCTGACCCTAATAATAACACTAACACTAACCCTAACCATCAACCTAACCCCTATCCTCACCCCAACCCTCACCCTCAGCCTAACCCTAAGTCTAAGCCTAACCCTCACCCTCACCCTCACCCTAACCTTAACACTACCCCAAAACTTAAACCTCACCCTAACACTCCACCTAACCCTAACTCAAACCTAAACCTCATCCATACCCTAACCCTTACCCTTACCCTCACCCTAAACCTAACCCTAACCCTAAACCTCACCTTAACCCTAACGCTCACCCTCACCCTCAACCTAAACATAACTCTAACCCTAACCCTAACAATAATATTAAAACCTAACCCTAACCATAACCATAACTCTCACCCTCAGCCTCAACCTCACGGCAAACTTAACCCTAACCATAGCACTAACGATAACCCTAAAACTAACCCTAACCCTAATTCTCACCCCCACCCTCACCTTCAGCCTAACCCTAAGCCTAACCATATCCCTAACACTAAGCCTCACCGTAACCCTGACCCTATCCCCAACCCTAACCCTAAACCTAACCCTACCACTAACCCTAAAACTCACCCTAACAATCACCCTAGCCCTCAGCTTAACCCTAACCCTAACCCTCACCCTCACCCTAGCCCTCACCCTAAAATTAATTCTAATGCTCACCGTCACCCTAACCCTAACCCTCATCCTCACCCTAAACCTCAAACTAACCCTAAACCGAATCCTCAATCTAACCCTCACCCTAAGCCTAACCCTAAACCTTAACCTAACCCTAAACTTTACCCTAACCCTCACCCTTCTGTTAAACCTCAAACTCAGCCCAAACCTCACCATTACTCTTACCATCATAATTACCCTAAACCTCACCCTAACCCTAAATCTCATCCTTACAATCACCCTAACCTAAAACCTACACAGCACCCTAACACTAACCCTCACTCTCAACCTCATGCTCAGCCTAACCCTAAGCCTAAGCCTTACCCTAAACCTCAACCTATGCCTAACCCTCACCCTCACCGTAACTCTAACCCTCATCCTAACCCTCACCCGAACCCTAATCCTAACCATAAACCTTACCCTAAAACTAACCCTAAACCTCACCATCCCCCTAGCCCCCACCCTAAACCTAATCCTAACCCTAATCCTCACCCTAAACCTAAAGTTAACTGAACCATAACTCTCACCCTAACCCTAACCCTAACCCTCACCCTAACCCTATCCCTAACCCTCACACTCAGGCTAACCCTAAACATAATCCTAACCCTAACCCTAACACTAACCCTAACCCTAACCCTAAATCTAACCCTCCACTCACCTTAACCCTAACCCTAAGCCTAACCCTAACCCTAAACCTCACCCTCACCCTAAACCTCACCCTAATCCTAATCCTAAACCTCAGCCTCACACTAACCCTAACCCTAAACCTCACCCTCATCCTCACCCTAACACTAAATCTAACCCTAAACCTCACACTCACCCTAACCCTAAATCTAACCCTACCCCAAAACCTCACCCTAACTCTAACCCTAAACCTCTCCCTAGCCCTCACCCTAACCCTAACCATAAATCTAAACCTAACCCTAACCCTCACACTCAACCGCACCCTCACCCTCACAGTAACTCTAACCCTAACTCAAAACCTAAGCCTACAACTCACTCTAACACTAACGCTAGTACTAACCCTAACCCTCACCCTCACCTTAACTCTAACCCTAACCCTAAACCCCACCCTAACCCTAACTCTCACCAGAACCCTCACCCTCACTGTAACTCTAACCCTTACCCTAACAATAACACTAACCCTAATCCTAAACATCACCCTAACCCTAATCCTCAACCCCACCCTGACCCTCAGCCTAACCTTAAGACTAAGCCTAACTCTCCACCTAACCCACATACTCACGCTCACCCAAAGCCTAAACCTAAATGTAGCCCTCTCCCTAAACCTCAACCTAAACCTCACCCTCACCCTAACTCTAACCCTAACGCTAAACCTCACCATAACCCAACCCCAAACCCTAAATCTAACCCTAAACCTCACCCTCACCCTCACCCTAACCCTAACCTAAACCTCATTCTAACCATAACCATAACCCTCACCCTCAAACTTAACCAGACTGTAATTCTAACCGTAACCCTAAAAATAACAGTAACTCTAACCCTCACCCTAACCCTAACCAATCCCTCACCCTCAGCCTCACCATCTCTGCAAACTTAACCCTAAACATAACACTAACAATAACCCTAACCCTAACCATAACCATAAACCTAATCCTCACCCACACCTTCAACCTCAGCCTGACCCTAACTTAACCCTAACCCAAACCCTAAACCTCACCGTAACCCTAACCCTAACCCTAAACCTAACACAAACTGTAACCCTAAACCAAACCCTAAACCTAACACTAATCCTCAGCCTCCCCCTCCCCCTAACCCAAACCCTAACACTGACCCTCACCATAACCCTCACGCTAACCCTCCACCTAACCCTATATCTAACCCTAAACCTCACCCTCACACTAACACTAACCCTAACCCTAACCCTAAACCCCAATCTAATCCTAATCCTAACCCTCACCCTCACCCTCACCGTAACTCTAACCCTAACCCTAACAATAACACTAACCCTAACCGTAACCCTAAACCTCACCCTAATCCTCAGCCTTACCCTCACCCTAACCATAACCATAACCATAACGGTCACCCTAAACCTAAGCCAAACCCTAACCCTAACTCTCCCACTCACACTCACCCTAACCCTAATCCTAAACCTAACACTACACCTAACCCTAACCCTTACCCAAAGCCTCACCCTAGCCTTCACCCTAAACATAATCCTAACGATAAACATCATCCTAACACTCACCATAACCCTAAACCTAACCTTCACCCTAACCCTAACCCTAACCCTCACCCACATGCTCGTCCTAAGCCTAAGACTAACACTAACCAAACCATAAACCTAACCCTAAACCTAAACCTCAACCTAACCCTACTCCTCAGCCTCACCCTCACCCTAAACAAACCCTAACCCTAACCCTCACCTTAACCCTAAGCCTAACCCTAATGCTAAACCTAACCCTCACACTAACCCTCACACTAACCCTAATCCTAAATCTAACCCTATACCTAACCCGAATAATCATCCTAACCCTATCCCTTGCCCTCACCCTAACACTAATCCTAACCCTAAAAATCATCCTAAACCTCACCCGAACCCTAACCTTAACCCTCACCCTAAACCTCAACCTAACCCTCACACACATGCTGGGCCTAAGCTTAAACCAAAGCCGAAGCCTAACCCTGACCCTAAACCTCACCCTAACCCTAACCCTAACACTAAACCTAACTCTAACCCTAAACCTCACCCTTACCCTAACCCTAACACTAACCCTAACTCTAAACTTAAACCTCATCCTAACCCTAACCCTAACAATAACCCTAACCCTAACCTTAACCCTATCCTAATCCTACCCCTAACCCTAAAACTAAACCTAACCCTAACCCTAACCCTAACCCTAACCCTAACCATAACCCTCACCCTAACCCTAACAATAACCCTAACCCTAACCTTAACCCTACCCTAAACCTACCCCTAACCCTAAAACTAAACCTAACCCTAACCCTAACCCTAACCCTAACCATAACCCTCACCCTAACCCTAACATCACCTTAACACTAATCCTAATCCTCCCTCTCACCCTAGTCCTCACCCTAACCCTAACCCGCATCCTCACCCTAAACCTCACCCTAACCCTAAACTTAACCTGAACACTGACTGTCACCCTAACCCTAACCCTAACCCTAACCCTCACCCTTACCATAACCCTCACCCTAGGCCTAAACCTCATCTTTACCCTTACCGTCACCCCACCTTAACCTTCACCCTAACCCTCACCCTCACCCTAACCATAACCCTAACCCTAACTCTACCCCTAAACCTCACCCTAACCCTAACCCTAACACTAACACTAACACTAAAAACCTCACCATAAACTTAACCCTAACCGTCACCCTCACCATAACCCTAACCCTAACCCTAACAATAACCCTAACCCTAACCTTAATCCTAACCCTCCCCCTCACCCTAAACCTGATTCTAACCCTAACCCTCACCCTAACCCAAACCCTCACCCTTCCGTATCGATTACCCTCACCCTAACCCTAACCCTAACCCTCACCCACATGCTGGGCCTAAGCCTAAACCAAAGCCTAAGCCTAACCCTAAACCGAGCCCTCATGCTAACCCTAACCCTAACACTAACCCTAACTCTAACCCTAAACCTCACTCTTACCCTAAGCCTAACTCTAACCCGAACCCTAAACCGAAACCTCATCTTAACCCTAACCCTAACAATAACCCTAACCCTAACCTTAACCGTACCCTAACCCTAAACCTAACCCTAACACTAAACCTAAACCTAACCCTATCCTTAACCCTAACCATACCCCTCACTAACCCTAACCTCACCCTAACACTAAACCTAGTCCTCACCCTCACCCTAGCACTCACCCTAACCCTAACTCTCATCCTCACCCTAACCGTCACCCTCACCCTTACCATAACCCTCATCCTAGGCCTAATCCTCATCTTTACCCTTACCATCACCCCCAACTTAACCCTCACCGTAACCCTAACCCTCATGTTGACCCTCACCGTAACCCTAACTCTACCCCTAAACATCACCCTCACCCTAACCCTAACTCTAACCCTAACCCTAACACTAAAAACCTCACCCTAAACTTAACCCTAACCCTCACCCTCACCGTAACCATAACCCTAACCCTAACCCTAACAATAACCCTAACCCTAACCCTAATCCTAACCCTAACCCTAACCCTCACCCTTCCGTAAGTGTAACCCTCACCCTAAACCTAATCCTAAACCTAACCCTCATCATAACCCTCCCCATAACCCCAATCCTAACCCTCACCCTAACCCTAACCCTCACCCTCACCCTCAAACTTACTGTAAGTCTAATCCTAACCCTAACAATAACACTAATCCTAAACCTAAATTAACACTAACCCTAATCCTAACACTCACCCTCACCCTACACCTAATTCTAACCCTCACCCTCACCATAACCCTAACCCTAACGTCATGGTAACACTAACTCTCATCTTAACACTCACCCTAACCCTAACCCTAACACTAACACTAAACCTCACCCAAACACTAACCCTAAAAATCACCATCACCCTAGCCCACACCCTAACACTAATCATAACCCTAATCCTCATCCTAACCCTCATCCTAACCCTAACCCTCACCCGAACCCTAACCCTAACCCTAAATCTCAAACTAAACCTAACCCTAAACATAACCCAAACCCTATCTTTCTCCCTAAACCTAACCCTAACCCTCACCCTAACCCTAACCTTCACCCTCACCCTCACCCTCAGCCTAAACCTAAGTCTAAACCTAACCCTAACCCTAAATCTCACACTCAGCCTAACCCTTACCCTAATCCTAATCCTAACTGTAACACGAACCCTAAACCTCAACCTAACCCTCACTCTAACCTTAACCCTAAAAGTAACCCTAACCCTAACCCTCGACCTAACCCTCCAACTAACCCTAACCTTCACCCTCACCCTAACACTCATGCTAACCTTAACCCTCAACCTCACCTCAGCTTCACCCTCACCCTAACCCTAAATCTAACACTAACCCTCACCCTAACCCTCACCCTCAGACTCACCCTAAATCTAACTCTAACCCTAACACTCATCCTAACCCTCACCCTAACCCTAACCCTCACCCTAACTCTAACCCTCACCCTCACACGCACCCTAAACCTAACCCTAACATTCAATCTAACGCTAAACCTCGCCCTCACCATAACCCTTACCCAAACCCTCACCCTAACCCTAAACTTAACCCAAATCCTAACCCTCACCCTAACCCTAACCCTCAACCTCAAACTCACCCTCAGCCTAATCCTAAGCCTAACCCTAAACCTAACCCTAACACACACGTTCACCCTCACTCTAAACCTAATCCTAACCCTAAACCTAACCCTCACCCTCACCCTAACGCTAAAACTAACCCTAACCATAACCCTCACCCTAACCACCCCCCTAACCCTATATCTAAACTTAAACCTCACCCTCACCCAAACCCTTACCCTAAACCTAACCCTAAACCCCACCCTAATTTTAACCCTAAATCTCACCCTCATCCTCACTCTCAGCCTAACCCTAAGCCTAAGCCTAACCCTTACACACTAACCCTTACACTCACCCACACCCTAACCCTAATCCTAACCCTAAACCTATCCCTAATCCACATCCTAACCCTGCCGCTCTCCCTAACCCTAACACTAACCCTAACCTTAAACTTCACCCTAACCCTCCCCCTAAAACTAACTCTAACCCTAAACCTCACACTCAACCTAACCCTAACCCTAAACCTAACCCCAAATCTCACCCTAAACCTCATCCTAACCCTAACTCTCACCCTCACCCTCAAGCTCACCGTAACTCTAAACCTAACCCTAACAATAACACTAACCCTAACCATAACCCAATGTCTAACCATAACACTCAAACTCAAACTCAACCTCACTGCAAAATTAACCCTAACCATAACACTAACAATAACCAGAACCGTAAACCTAACCCTAATCCTCACCACCACCCTCAACCTCAGCCAAAACCTAACGCTAAACCTAACCCTACGCCTAAAACTAACACTAACCCTAACCCTAAACCAAACCCTAATCCTCAGCATCAACCTCACCCTAACCCAAACCCTAACCCTAACCCTCACCCTAACCCTAAGCCTAATCCTAACAATAAACCTAACCCTAACCCTCACACTCACCCTCACCCTAATCCAAATCCCAAACCTAACCCTATCCATAACCCTAACCCTAACCCTTACCCTAGCCCTAACCCTAACCCTAATCCTAACCCTAAACCTCATCCTAACCCTCACCCTAACCCTAAACCTAAGCCTCACCCTAGCCCTCACTCTAACCCTAACACTAACCCTAACTCTAACCTTAAACCTCTCTCTCACCCTAACCCTAATTGTAACACTAACCCTAAACCTAAACCTCATCCTAACCCCAACCCTAATCCTCACCCTCAACGTAACCTTAACCCTAACCCTAACCCTAACAATAAACCTAACTCTAACCCTCACCCTAAACAGAACCCTCACCCTAACCCAAACCCTCACACTAACACTTACCGTAACCCAAACACTAACTCTAACCCTAACCCTAACCCTCACAATAACCCTAACCCTAACACTAAACCTCAACCTAACCCTCAACCTCACACTAACCCTAACACTAACCCTAAACCTAAACCCCACCCTAACCCTAAACCTAACCCTCACCGCCAACCTCACCCTCACAGTAACTCTAATTCTAACCCTAACAATAACACTAACCCTAACCCTTACTATCCCCCTAACCCAAATCGTCACCCCCACCCTCACCCTCAGCCTAACCCTCACCGTAAGCCTAACCATCACCCTAACCCTCACACTCACCCTCAAACGATACCAAATCCTAAACCTAACCATATCCCTAAAACTCAACCTAACCCTCATCCTCACCCAAACCCTAAACCTAAACCTGACTCTAACCCTCCCCCTAACCCTAACTCTACCCCTAAACCTCACCCTCACACTAACTCTAACCCTAACCCTAACCCTAAACCTCCCCCTACACCTAACCCTAAACCTAACCCTCACCCTCACCCTCAACCTAACCTTAACTCTAACCCTAAACCTAATAATAACTTTAACCCTAACCCCCACCCTAACCCTAACCCTCACCCTCACCCTCAACTTAACCTGAACTCTAACCCTAACCCTAACCCTAACCCTAATCCTAACCCTAACCCTCATCCTAACCCTTACCCTAACACTAACCCTAACCCTTACCCTCACCCTCACCCTCACCCTAAACCAAACCCTAACCCGAAACCTCAACCTAACCCTAACCCTCACCCTCACTGTAACCCTTACCCAATACTCATTCTAAACCTAAACATAACCGGAACCCTATCTCTCACCCTAAGCCTAAGCCTAACCCTCACCCTAACAATAACCCTCACCCCCACCATCACCCTAAGCCTAACCCTAAGCCTAACCCTAACCCTAACCCTAAAAGTCACACTTACCCTAACCCTAAACCTAATCCTAATCCTAACCCTAACCCTAAACCTCACCCTCACCCTAACCCTCACCTTAAGCCTAACTCTAAAATTAATCCTAACCCTAACCCTAACCCTAACCCTAAACTTCACCCTAACACTAACCCTAACCCTCATCCTCACCTTAGGCCTTACCCTAACCCTAACCCTCATCCTCACCTTAAACCTCACACAAACCCTAACACTAATCCTCAATCTAACCCTCACCCTCACACTCAGCCTAATCCTATCCCTCCCCCTAACACAAACGCTAACCCATTCAATAACCCTCACACTCAGCCTAACCCTCACCTTTACCTTACCATCACTCCCACCTTAATCGTCACCCTAAGCCTAACACTCACCCTAACCCTAACTCTACCCCTAAACCTCACACTCACCCGAATCCTAACTCTAACCGTAACCCTAACACTAAATCTCACCTTAACCCTAACACTCACCCTCAACCTCATTCTCAGCCTAACCCTAAGCCTAAGCCTAACACTTACCCTAACCCTCACCCTCACCCAAGCCCTCACCTTAACCCTAATCCTAACCCTAACTCTCATCCTAACCCTCACACTAAGCCTAAACCTAACAATCACCCTAACCCTAATCCACAGCCCCACACTCACTCTCAGCCTTACCCTAAGCCTAAGCCTAATCCTAAGCCTAACCCTCACACTAACCCTCACCCTAACCCTAATCCTAACACTAACCCTAACCCTAACCCTTAACCTCAACCTAACCCTCACCCTAACCTTAAACATAAAACTAACCCTAACATTAACCCCCACCTAAACCTCCAACTAACCCTAAATCTAAAACTAAACCTCACCCTCACCCTAACACTAATCCTAAGCCTAATCCTGAACCTGACAATAACCCTAACCCTAATCCTCACCCTCCCCTCACCCTCACCATAACTATAAACCAAACCCTAAAAATAACACTAATCCTAACCCTAAACCTAACCCTACTCCTAATCCTAACCCTAATCGTAACAGTCACCCTCAGCCTAACACTAATCCTAACCCTAACCCTCAACCTAATCCTAATGCTCATGCTCACCGAAACCCTAACCCTCATCCTATCCCAAACCCGAACCCTAACCCTAACCCTAAACCTTACCCTAACACTAAGCCTAACCCTCATCCTCACCCTAGCCCTCAGCCTAACCCTAATCCTAACCCTAATCCTCACCCTAACCCTAAACTAAACTGAAACCTAACTCTCACCCTAACCCTAATGCTAACCCTCACCCTAACCCTCACCCTCAGCCTCACCCTAACCCGAACTTTCACACTAAACCTCACACTCACCCTAAACCTAACCCTAACCCTATCCCTAAACCAAACCCTAACCCTAACCCTAAAACTCACCCTCACCCCAGCCCTCACCCTAACCCTTACCCTAACCCTAAACCTAACCCTAACCCTCACATTCACCCGTACCCTAACCCTCACAGTAACTCTAACCCTAACCCAAACCCTAACCCTAACCCTAACCCTAACCCTCACCCTCACCCTAACCCTAATCCTAACCCTAAAACACACCCTAACCCTAAAGCTAAGTCTCACCCGCACCCTTACCCTCACCTTAACTCTAACCCTAACCCTAACAATAACACTAAACGTAAACCTAACAATCACCCTAACCCTAATATTCACCCCCACCCTCACCCTCAGCCTAACCCTAAGCTTAAGCCTAACCCTCAACCTAACCCTCACATTCACGCTCAACCTAATGCTAAAACTAAACTTAACCCTATCCCTAATCCTCAACCTAAACCTCACCCTCAGCCTAACCCTAACACTAACCCTAACCCTAAACCTCACGCTAACCCTCCCCCAAACACTAACCCTAACCCTAAACCTAACCCTCCCTGTAACCCTAACCCTAACCCTAAAACTAACAGAAACCCTAACCCTAAACCAAACCTTAAACCTAACACTAATCCTCAGCCTCACCCTCAACCTAAGCCAAACCCTAACCCTAACCTTCACACTAACCCTAAGCCTAATCCAAACCTAACCTTCACACTCACACTCATCCTAACCCAAATCCTAAACCTAACCCTATCCTAAACCTAACCCTCACCCTAACCCTCACCCTAGCCCTCACCCCAAACCTAATCCTAACCCTAAACCTAAACCTAACCCTCAGCCTAACCCTAACCCTAAACCTCACCCTAACCCGAACCCTAACCCTCCTCCTCATGCTTGGCCCAAGCCTAAGCCTAAGCCTAACTCTAACCCTCACCCTATCCCTAACCCTAACACTAACGCTAACTCTAACCCTAAACCTCACCCTCACCCTAACCCTAACTCTAACCCTTACCTGAAACCTAAACCTCATCCTAACCCTAAAAATAACCCACAACCTCACCCTCACCGTAACCATATAACCCTAACCCTAACCCTAACAATAACCCTAACCCTTACCCTAACCCTCACCCTAACCATATCCCTCACCCTAACCCTAACCCTCATCCTAATACTTACCCTCACACTAACACTAAACCTAATGCTAACACTAATGCTCACATTAACCCTAAAAATCACCCTAACCCTAAACCCCATC
The DNA here is from genome assembly GCF_024711535.1 of Dipodomys merriami. NCBI lineage: Eukaryota > Metazoa > Chordata > Mammalia > Rodentia > Heteromyidae > Dipodomys > Dipodomys merriami. Next base: position 4,292,090 of record NW_027206257.1, read on the forward strand.
CTAACACTAAACTTAACCGTCAACCTCACCCTAGCACTCACCCTAACCCTAACACTCATCCTCACCATAAACCTCACACTAACCCTAACACTAAATCTCAATCTAACCCTCAGCCTCACCCTAAATCTAAACCTAACCCTCACCCTAAACCTAACCCTCACCTTTACCGTAATGCTCACCCTCAGCCTAACCCTCATCTTTACCCCTACCGTCACCCCCACCCTAACCCTCACCCCAACCCTAACCCTCACCCTAACCCTCACCTTAACCCTAATCCTACCACTAAACCGCAACTTCACCCTAACCCTAACTCTAACACTAACCCTAACACTAAACTTCACCCTAACACTAACCTTAATTCTCAGCCTCACTGTAACCGTAATCCTAACCCTAAAAATTACTCTAACCCTAACCCTAACCCTCACCCTAACCATAAGCCTCACCCTAACCCTAACCCTCTCCCTAACAGTTACCCTCACCCCAACACTAACCCTAACCCTAACACTAACCCTCACACTAACCCTAATCCTAACCCTAATCCTAAACCTCACCCTAACCATAACCCAAACTCCAACCCTAACCCTCATCCAAGCCCTCACCCTAACCCGATGTCTAATCCTCACCCTCACCCTAACCCGAACCCTCATCCTCAACCTAAACCTCACACTAACACTAACCCTAAACCTAAACCTCAGTCTATCACTCACTCTAATCCTAACCCTAACCCTAACACTCACCTTTATCTTAACCCTCACCCTCAGCCTAAACCTCACCTTTACACTTACCATCATCCTCACCCTAACCCTAAACCTCATCCTAACCCTCACCCTAACCGTAAACCTAACCATCACCCTAAACCTAAAACTTACCCTCAACCTCACGCTCAGCTTAACCGTAAGCCTAAGCCTAACCCTTACCCTAAACCTCACCCTAGTCCTCTCCCTAACCCTAATCCTAAACCTAACCCTCATCCCAACCCTCACCCTAACCCTAACCATAACCATCACCCTAACCCTAATCCTCACCCCCACCCTCACCCTCAGCCTAACCCTAAGCCTAAGCCTAACCCTAACCCTAACCCTCACACTCACCCTCACCCTACCCCTAATCTTCACCCTACCCTCACCCTCAGCCTAACCCAAAACCTCAAGCTAACACTAACCCTAAACTTAACCCTCACACTCACCCTCACCTTAACTCTAATCCTAAACCTAACCCTAAAAATAACCCTAAACCTCAAGCTAACACTCACCCAAACCTTAACCCTAACACTAAACTTAACCCTACCGCTCGACCTAAACCTCCCCCTAACCCTAAATGTAACCCTAAAACTCACCCTAACCCTAACCCAAATCCTTACCCTAACCCTTACCCTAACCCTAACCCTAACCCTCACCGTAACCCTAACCCTCATCCTAACACTAACCCTAACCTAAACCTCACCCAAACACTAACCCTAACCCTCACCTTCACCCTAGCCCTCACACTAAACCTAATCCTAACCCTAATCCTCATCCTAACCATCACCGTAAACCTAACGCTAACCCAAAACTTAACTTGTACCCTATCTTTCACCCTAACACTACCCCTAACTCTCACCCTAACGCTAACCCCTAACCCTAACCTCACGCTCAACCTAACCCTCAGCCTACACCTAAGCTTAACCCTAAACCTAACCCTCACACTCACCCTAATCCTCACCCTAACCCTAATCCTAACCCTAACCCTAAACCTCAAGCTAACCCTCACCCTAAACGTAACCCTAACACTTACCATAACCCTCAACGACACCCTAGCCTTCACCCTAACCCTCACCCTAACCCTAAATCTAACCCTAAACCTCACACTCACCCTAACCCTTACCCTAACCCTAACCCTAAACCTCACCCTAAACCTAACACTAAACATAACTCCCACCCTCAGCCTCGCCCTCACCACAAACTTAACCCTAACCATAACACTAACAATAACCCTACCCCAAACCCTAACACTCACCCTAACCATAACACTAACTCTAACCCAAAAACTCTCCCTAACCCTGCCCCTAAACCTAACTCTAACCCAAAACCTCACCCTCACCCTAACACTAATCCTAACCGTAATCCAAAACCTCACCCTAAACCTCAGCCTAAGCCTAACCCTAACCCTCACCCTAATCCTAAGCCTAACCCTAACCCTCAAACTAAGCCTAACCTTCAAACTCAACGTAATCCTAACCCTAAATCACACCCTAACCCTAAACTCGAACCCTAACTCTCACTCTAACCCTACCCCTAACCCTTACCCTAAACCTAATCCTCACTCTCACCATCACCGTAATCGTAAGCCTAACCCTAACCCACAACCTAACCCTAACACTCACGCTCACCGTGAAACTAACCCTTACACTCACCCTAACACTTACCCTAATCTTATTCCTAACACCAAGGCTAACACTCACCCTCATCCTAACCCTCACCGAAACCCTAAATCTAACACTAACACTAACCCTAACCTTCACTCTCAGCCTCACCCTAACCCTATCTCTAACCTTAAACCTCACCCTCACCCTTACCCTAACCCTAACCCTAAACCTAAACGTCACCCTAACCCTAACCCTAAACCTCACCCTCATCCTAGTCCTCATTCTAAGACTAATCCTAACCCTAACCCTCATCCTACTCCTCACACTAACATTAACCCTAAGCCACACTGTAACACTTACCCTAAACCTCACTCTAACCCTAAACTTAACCCGAACCCTATCTCTCCCCCTAACCCTAACCCTAACCCTCACCCTAACAATAACCCTCACCCTCCACATCACCCTCAGACTAAACCTAAGCCTAACCCTAAACCTAACCCTAAACCTCACACTCACCCTAACCCTAAACCAAATCCTAATCCTAACAATAATCCTAACACTCACCCTCACCCTAACCCTAATCCTAAACCTAACCCTCAACCTACCCCTAACCCTCACCCTCACCGTAACACTAACCCTCATCCTAACCCTCACCCAAACCCTAACCCTAACCCTAAACCTTACCCTTAAACTAACGCTCACCCTCACCATCAGCCTAGCCCCAAACCTAAACGTAATCCTAACCCTAATCCTCACCATAACCCTAAACTTATCAGAACCCTAATTCTCACCCTAACCCTAACCCTAACCCTCACCCTAACCCTAACCCTAACCCTATCCCTAACCCTATCCCTCACACTCACCCAAACCCTCACACTAATCCTAACCCTAACCCTAAACCTCACCCTCCCCCTAACCTCACCCTAACCCTAACCTAACCCTAACACTAACCCTAACCCTAACCCTCACCCTCAGCCTCACCCTAACCCTAAATCTAACCCTAAACCTCACATCACCCTAACCCTAAATCTAACCCTACCCCTAAATCTCACTACAAACCTAACCCTAAACGCCTCCCTAGCCCTCACCCTAATCCTAACACTAAAACTAACCCTAACCCTCACACTCAACCGCACCCTCACCCTCACAGTAACTCTAACCCTAACTCACACCCTAACCGTAAACCCCACACTAACCCTAACCCTAACTCTCACCAGCACCCTCACCCTCATCGTAACTCTAACCCTTACCCTAACAATAACACTAACCCTAACCCTAACCATCTCCCTAACCCTAATCCTCACCACCACCCTGACCCTTAGCATAAACCTAAGCCTAAGTCTAACCCTCAACGTAACCCACACACTCACGCTCACCCTAAACCTAAACCTAAACGTAACCCTATCCCAAAACCTCAAACTAACCCTCACACTCACCCTAACCCTAACAGTAACCCTAACCCTAAACCTCACCTTATCCATCTCCCAAACCCTAACTCTAACCCTAAACCTCACTCTCACCCTAACCCTAACACTCACACTAACCCTAACCCTAACCGTAACCCTAACTCTAACCCTAAACCTCACCCTGACCCTAACCCTAACCCTAACTCTAAACCTCATCCTAACCCTAACCATAACCCCCAACATCACCCTCACTCTTACCCTTACCTTAACCTTAACCCTAACCCTAACCCTAAGAATAACCCTAACCCTAAACGTAAGCCTAAACCTCACCCAAACGGTAACTCTAACCCTAACCCAAACCCTCACACCAATCCAAACTCTGACACTAAACCTAACACTAAACGTCACCCTAACCCGAACCCTAACCCTATCCCTAACCCTAGCACATACCCTAACCCTAATCTTAACCCTAACCCTCACTCTAACCCTCACTCTAAACATAAACCATACCCTAACCCTAAATCTAACGCTGAACTTCACCCTCAGCCTCAGCCTAACACTAACCCTAACCCTAAGCTTCACACTCACAGTCACAGTAACCCGAATCCTAACACGAACCCCAAACCTAACCCTAAAACTAACCCTAACCCTAACCCTCACCCTAAACCTCACTCTAAACCTAACCCTAACCCTAAAACTCACCCTCACTCTAACCCTAATCCTAACCCTAACAATAACACTAACCCTCACACTCACCCTCACCTTAAACTTAATACTAATCCTAACCCTAGACCTAACTGTAACCCTAACTATAACCCTAACCCTAACACTAACACTAACCCTAATCCTCAACCCCACCCTCACCCTCAGCCTAACCCTAAGCCTGTCCCTATCACTAACCCTAATTCTAACGCTAAACCTCACCCTCACCCTAACCCTATCTCTAAACCTAACCCAAAACCTCACCCTGACCCTAACCCTAAACCTCACCTGCACCCTCAGCCTCACCGTAACTCGAACATTAACCCTAACAATAACACTAAGCCTAAACCTAACGATCACCCTAAACCAAATCCTCACCCCCACCCTCACCCTCAGCCTAACCCTAAGCCTAAGCCTAACCCTAACATTAACCCTCACCCTCACTCTCAACCTAAACCTAATCCTAACCCTAACCCTATCCCTAAACCTCAACCTAACCCTCACCCTCACCCTAATGCTAGCACTAAACCTAACCCTAACCCTCACCCTAACCCTACCCCTAACCTGAACTCAAACCCTAAACCTCACCAGCACCCTTACACTAAACCTAACCCTAACACTAAACCTCACCGTAAACCTCACCCTAATGTCACCCTCACCCTCACTCTCAATGTGAACGTAACTCTAACCCTAAAACTAACAATAACAGTAACCCTAACCCTAACAATAACCATAACCCTCACCCTGTGCCTCATCCTCACCGCAAACTTAACACTAACCATAACACTAAAAATAACAGTAAACCTAACCCTAAGCCTAAGCCTAAGCCTAAGCCTAAGCCTAACCCTAACCCTAACCCTAACCCTAACCCTAAAACTAACCCTAACACTAACACAAAACCTAACCCTAGCCCTAACCCTAACCCTAAACCTCATCCTAACCCTCACCCTAAACCTAACCCTAATCCTCACCCTAACCCTAACCCTAACCCTCACCCTGACTCTCGGCCAAAGCCTAAGCCTAAGCCTAACCCGAACTCTAAACCTCACCCTAACCCTCACCTTATACCTAACCCTAACACTAACCCTAACTCTAACCCTAAACCTCACCATCACCCTAACCCTAACTCTAACCCTAAACCTCACCATCACCCTAACCCTAACTCTAAACCTAAACCTAAAACTAAACCTCACCCTAAACCTAAACCTAACCCTCACCCTCAAACTCACCTTAAACCTAACCCTAACCCTAACAATAACCCTAACACTAAACCTAACCCTCACCCTAACCATAACCCTGAACATAACCCTAATCCTCAATCGAACCCTCACCCTCACCCTAACCCTAACCCTAACCCTCACCCTAACCCTAACCCTAAACGTAAAACTTACCCTCACCTTAACCCTCAGCCTAACTCTAAGCCTAAACCTAACCCTAAACCTCACACTCATCCTCATCATAACAGTAATCCTAATCCTAAGCATAACCCTAACCATAAACCTCAACCTAACCCTCACCCTAATCCTAACCCTAACAATAACCCTAGCCCTAACCTTCAACCTAACCCTCCCCCTTACCCTAAGTCGAACTCTAAACCTCACCCTCACCCTAACCCTCACACTAACCCTAAACCTCACCCTAACCCTCACCTTCACCGTAACCCTAAACATAACCCAAACCCTCACCCTACCCCTAACCCTAACCCTAACCCGAACCCGAACCCTAAACATTACCCTAACCCTAAACCTAACCCTCAACCTCAAACTCACCCTAACCGTAAATTTTACCTTAATCATAACACTAACAATTACCCTAACACCAACCCGAATACTAACCCTCACCCTCACCCAAAACTTAACCCTCACCCAAACACAAACCCTCACCCTAACACTTACCCTCATCCTAACACTAACCCTAACCCAAACCCTAACCCTAACCCTAAACCTCGACCGAACCCTAACCCTCACCCTATCCCTAACACTAACCCTAAACTTAACCCTCACCGTAACCCTCCCCCTAAACCTATATCTAACCCTAAACCTCACCCTCACCCTAACCCTAACCCTAAACCCCACCCTAACCCTAAACCTAACCCTCACCCACACCCTCACCCTCACCATAACTCTAACCCTAACCCTAACAATAACCCTAACCCTAAACCTAACCATCACTCTAACCCTAATACTCACCCCCATCCTCACCCTCAGCCTAAACCTAAGTCTCAGCCTAACCCTCAACCTAACCCTCACACTCACCCTCACCCTAACCCTAGTCCTAAAGTTAACCCTATCTCTAAACCTCAACCTAACCCTCACCCTCAAACTAACCCTAACACTAACCCTAACCCTAAACCTCACCGTAACCCTCCCACAAACCTAACTCTAACCCTAAACCTCACCCTCACCCTAACCCTAACCCTAACCTTAATCCTAAAACTAACCCTAACACTATCCCTCAACCTCACTGTAACTCTAACCCTAACCCTAACAATAACAGTAACCCTAACCCTAACCCACACACTAACCATAACCCTCACCCTCACCCTCAGCCTCACCCTCACTGCAAATTTCACCCTAACCATAACCCTAACAATAACCCTAACCATACCCTAATCCTCAGCCCCACCATCACCCTCAGCCTAACCCTAACTTAACCCTAACCCTAACCCTAAACCTAACGTTCACCATAACCCTAACCCTAACCCTAACACAAAACCTAACCTCAGTGTAACCATAACCGTAACCCTAACACTAACACAAACCCTAACCCTAAACCAAACCCTAAACCTAAACCTAATCCTCAGCCTCAACCTCACCCTAACCCAAAACATAACCCTAACCCTCACCCTACCCCTAAGCCTAACCCAAACCTAACCCTCACACTCACCCTCACCCTAACCCAAATCCTATACATAACCCTATCCTAACCCTAACCCTGACCCTAACCCTCATCCTAGCCCTCACCCTAAACCTAATCTTAACCCTAAACCTCATCCTAACACTCACGCTAATCCTAACCCAAAACCTCACCCTAACCCGAAACCTAACCCTCCCCCTCATGCTCGGCCTAAGCCTAAGCCTAAGCCAAAGCCTAACCCTAAACCTCACCCTATCCCTAACCCTAACACTAACCTTAACTCTAACCCTAAACCTCACCCTCATCCTAAGCCTAACTCTAACAGGAACCGAAACCTAAACCTCATCCTAACCCTAATTCTAACCCACACCCTCACCCTCAACGGACCCGTATAAACCTAACCCTAACAATAACCAAAACCCTAACCCTAACCCTCACCCTAACCCTATCCCTCAGCCCAATATTTACCCTCACCCTAACACTAACCCTAACGCTAACACTACCGCTCACTCTAACCCTAAAAATCACCCTAAACCTCACCCTAACCCTAATTCTACCCCTAAACCTCACCCTCACTCTAACCCTAACTCTAACTCTAACCCTAACACTAAACCACACCCTAAACTAACCCTAACCCTCACCTTCAACCTCACCGTAACCGTAAACCTAACCCTAAACCTAACAATAACCATAACCCTAACCCTAACCCTCAGCATAACCATAACCCTCACGCTAATCCTAACCCTCAAGCTAACACTTACCCTCACCCTAACACTAACCCTAACCCTAACACTAACCCTCACACTAACCCTAACCCTCACCCTCAACCTAAATCTCATCCTAAACCTAACCCTAACTCTAACCCTAAACCTCACCCTCACCCTAACCCTAACTCTAACCCTAAACTGAAACCTAAACCTCAACGTAACCCTAACCCTCACCCTCACCCTCACCCTCAACATAACCCTAACCCTAACCCTAACCCTAAAAATAACCCTAACCCTAACCCTAACCCTAACCCTCATCCTATCCATAACCTTCACCCTAACCCTAACCCTCACCCTAACACTAACCCTAACCATAACACTAACCCTCACACTCACCCTAACAATCACCCTAACCCTAAACCAAACCCTAACCCTAACTCTCACCCTCACCCTAGCCCTCAACCTAACCCTAACCCTAATCCTCACCCTTAACCTCACACTAACCCTAACACTAATCCTGAATCTAACCCTCACCCTCACCTTAATCCTAACCCTCACCAGTACCATAACCCTCACCCTCAGCAGAAACCTCACTTTTACCCTTAAGGTCACCCTCACCCTAACCCTCACCATAGAATAAATCCTCATCCTAACCCTCACCCTAACGGCAACCCCAACCACCACCCTAACCCTAACCCTTACCCTCACCCTCAGCCTAAGCCTAACGCTAAGCCTAAGCCTAAACCTAAACCTAACCCTCACCCTCAACCTTGCCCTCACCCTAACCCTAATCCTAACCCTAACCCTCATCCTAACCCTTAACCTAACCATAGCCCTAACCATCATACTAAACCTAATCCTCATCCCCACCCATACCCTCAGCCTAACCGTAAGCCTAAGCCAAACCCTAACCCTAACCCTCACATTCACCCTCACCTTCAACGTAATCCTAAACCTAACCCTAACCCTAACATTAAACCTCAACCTAACCCTCACCCTAACCCTATCACTAACCCTAACCATAACACTCAACCTAACCCTCCCCCCACCTTAAATTTAACCCTAAACCTCACCCTCACCCTAACCATAATCCTAATCTTAAACCTCACCCTAACCCTGATCCTAACCCTCACCCTCACCCTCACTCTTACTGTAATTCTAACCCTAACCTTAACTATAACTCTAACCCTAAACCTAACCCAAACCCTGAACCTCACCCTAACTCTAAACCTAATATAAACCCTCACCCTAATCCTAATCCTAACCCTCAGCCTCACCTTAACCTTAACCCTAAACCTCACTCTAAACCTAACCCTAAAACTCACCCTAACTCTAGTCCTCCCCCTAACCCTAATGCTAACCCTAAAACTCATCCTAACACTCACCGTAACCCTAAAACACTAACACTAACACTCACCCTCACCCTCATGCTCTGCCTAAGCCTCCACCTCAGCCTAAGACTAACCCTGACCCTCACACTCACCCTCACCCTAACCCTAAACCTAACACTAACCCTAACCCTAACCCTCACACTAACCCTCACCCTAACTATAACCCTAAACCTCACCCTCACCCTAACCCTAAATCTCACCCTGACCCTCACCCTCTGCCTAACATTAAGCCTAACCCTAACCCCAACTCTAACCCTAACACTAAACCTAATCCTCACCCTACACCTCACCCTAAACCTAACCCTAAACCTCACACTCACCATAGCCCATACACAAACCCTAAGCATAAGCCTAACCATCACACTAACCCTCATTCTAACCCTAACCCCAACACTCACCCTAACTGTAACCCTCACCCTCAACCTCACCCTAACTCTAAACCTAAACCTAACCCTCATCCTAACCCTCACACTCACCCTAACCCTAACCCTAACCCTAATCCTAAACCTCACCCTAAAACCTAAACCTTACCCTAACATTTATCTTCACCGTAACATTAACACTAACCCTAACACTAACCCTCACACTAACGCTAACAATCACCCTAAACCTAAACCTCACCCTATCCCTAAAGCTAACCCTCACCTTCACCCTAGCCCTCAACCTAACCCTAACACTCATCCTCACCTAAACCTCACACTAACCCAAATACTAATCCTCAACCTAAACCTCACCCTTACCCTAAACCTAACCCCGATCATCACCCTAACCATAACCCTCACCTCAATCTCACCCTCAGCCTAAAACTAAGCCTAACCCAAACCCTAACCCTAACCCTCACACTCACCCTCACCCTAACACTAATCCTAACCCTAACCCTCACCCTAACCCTAAGCCTAAAACTAACCCTAACCCTAACCCTCACGCGAACCCTCCACCTAACACTAACTCTAACCCTAAACCTCACACTCACCCTAACCCAAATCCTAACCCTGACCCTAAACCTCACCCTAACCCTAATCCTAACCCTAACCCTTACCCTCACCTTCACCCTCACCGTAACTCTAACCTTAAACCTCACATTAACACTAATCCTAACCCTAAACCAAACCCTAACCCTAATCCTATACCTAACCCTCACCCTCAGTCTCACCGTCTCTGCCAAGGTAGCCAGAACAAAAAAACTTACAATAATCCTAACTCTAACCCTAATCCTAACCCTCACCCTCACCCTAACCTTCATCCTAACCCTAACCCTCACCCTAAACCTAAGCCTCACCCTTACCATAACCATGACCCTCACCCTAACCCTAACCCTAACCCTCACCCTACACTAACTCTAACCCTAAATCTCACCCTCACCCTCACCCTATCCCTCACCCTCACCCTCACCCTCATCTTAACCCAAAGCCAAAGCCTAACACTAACCTTAACCCTCACCCACACACTAGCCCTCACCATAACCCTAACTGTAACACTAACCTAACCCTAACACTAACTCTAACCCTAAACCTCACCCTGAACCTAACCCTAACCCTAACCCTAACTGAAAATCTCATCCTAACCCTAACCCTAACCCTCAACATTACCCTCAACCTCACCCTTACCTTAACCTTAACCCTAACCCTAACCCTAAGAATAACCCTAACCCTAAACCTAAACCTAAACCTCACCCTCACCGTAACTCTAACCATAACCCTAACCCTAACTCTGACACTAAAACTAACGCTAAACATCACCCTAACCCTAAACCTAACCCTAACCCTCATGCTAGCACATACCCTAACCCTAATCCTAACCCTAACCCTAACTCTAACCCTCACACTCACCCTCAACTTAACCTTAATCCTAATCCTAACCCTAACCCTTACCATAACCCTAACTCTAACCCTAACCCGAACCCTAAACCTAACCCCAATCCTCAACCCCACCCTCACCGTCAGCCTAACCCTAAGCCTATCCCTAACATTAACCCTAATTCTAACCCTAAACCTCACCCTCACCCTAACCCTATCTCTAAACCTAACCCTAAACCTCACCCTGACCCTAATCCTAACCCTCACCCCCAAACTCGGCCTCACTGTAACTCTAACCCTAACCCTAACAATAACACTAACCCTAAACCTAAGGATCATCCTAACCCTAACCCTCACTCCAACCCTCACCCTCAGCCTAAGCCTAACCCTAACACTAACCCTCACCTTCACTCTCACCCTAACCCTAACCCTAACCCTAAACCTCACGGGAAACCTCACCCTAATCTTCACCCTCACCCTCACTCTCACAGTGACCGTAACTCTAACCCTATCCCTAACAATAACATTAAACCTAACCCTAACCCTAACAATAACCATAAACCTCACCCTGTGCCTCACCCTCACCGCAAACGTAACACTAAACATAACACTAACAATAACCCTAAACATAACACTAAGCCTAAGCCTAAGCCTAACCCTAACCCTAACCCTAACCCTCACCCTAAACCTAACCCTAACCCTAACCCACACCCTATCCCTAACCCTAACCCTAACACTAAACCTAAACCTAACCTTAACCCTAACCATAAACCTCATCCTAGGACTCATCCTAAACCTAACCCTAACCCTAACCCTCACTCTCGGCCTAAGCCTAAGCCTAAGCTTAAGCCTAACCCGAACTCTAAACCTCACCCTAACCATCACCTTAACCTAACCCTAACACTAACCCTAAATCTAACCCTAAACCTCACCCTCACCCTAACCTTAACTCTAACCCTAACACTAAAACTAAACCTCACCCTAACCCTAAACCTAACCCTCATCCTCAACCTCACCGTAACCCTAACCCTAACCCTAACAATAACCCTAAAACTAAACCTAACCCTCACCCTAACCATAACCCTCAACATAACCCTAAACCTCAATCTAACCCTCACCCTCACCCTAACCCTAACCCTAACCCTCCCTCTCACCCTAACCCTAAACGTAACCCTAACCCTCACCGTAACCCTCAACCTAACCCTAATCCTAACCCTAAACCTAATTCTAAACCTAAACCTAACACTAACACTAACCCTAACTCTAACCCTAAACCTCACCCTCACCCTAACCCTAACTCTAACCCTAACCTGAAACCTAAACCTCATCCTAACCCTAACGCTCACCCTCACCCTCAACATAACCCTAACCCTAACCCTAACAATAACCCTAAACCTAACCCTAACCCTCATCATAACCATAGCCTTCACCCTAACCCTAACACTCACTCTAACACTTACCCTCACCCTAACACTAACCCTAACCATAACACTAAACCTCACACTAACCCTAATCATCAACCTAACCCTAAACCTCACCCTAACCCTAACTCTCAACCTCAACCTATCCTTCAACCTAACCATAACCCTCATCCTCACCCTTAACCTCACACTAACCATAACACTAATCCTGAGTCTAACCCTCAACCTCACCCTAACCCTAACCTTCACCTTACCATAAGCCTCACCCTCTTCCTAACCCTCACCTTTACACTTACAGTCACCCTAACACTAACCCTCACCCTCACCCTCAGCCTCAGCCTAACCCTAAGCCTAAGCCTAAGCCTAACCCTAACCCTAACCCTCACCCTCACCCTAATCCTAACCCTAACCCTCATCCTAACCCATAACCTACCATAACCCTAACCATCATTCTAAACCTAATCCTCTTCAACACCCATACCCTCAGCCTAACCGTAAGCCTAGGCCAAACCCTAACCCTAACCCTCACACTCACCCTACCGTCAACCTAATCCTAAACCTAACCCTAACCCTAACATTAAACCTCAACCTAACCCTCACCCTAACCCGAACACTAACCCTAACACTCAACCTAACCCTCCCCCTAAACCTAACTCTAACCCTAAACCTCACCCTCACCATAACCATAATCCTAAAACTAAACCTCACCCTAACCCTGATCCTAACCCTCACCCTCACCCTCACCCTTACTGTAACTCTAACCCTAACCTTAACTATAACACTAACCCTAAACCTAACCCAAACCCTGAACCTCATCGTAACTTTAACCCTAACACAAACCCTCACCCTAATCCTAATCCTAACCCTCAGCCTCACCTTAACCCTAACCCTCACCGTAACCCTAACACTCACCCTCACCATAACCCTAACCTTAACCCTAAACATCACACTAACGCTAACCCTAACCCTCACGCTAACTCTAGCCCTCCCCCTAATCCTAATGCTAACCCTAAACATCATCCTAATACTCACCCTAACTCTAAAACCCTAACACTAACACTCACCCTCACCCTCATGCTCCGCCTAAGCCTCCGCCTCAGCCTAAGACTAACCCTGACCCTCACACACCCTCACCCTAACCCTAACCATAACACTAACCCTAACCTTAACCTTCACACTAACCCTCCCCCTAACCCTAACTCTAACCCTAAACCTCACACTCACCCTAACCCTAATCCTAAACCTGACACTAAATCTCACCCTAACCCTAACCCTAAACCTCAGCCTTACCCTCACCCTCACCCTCACTGTAACTCTAACCCTAACCTTAACAATAACACTAATCTTAACTCGAAACCTAAACCTAACCCTAATCCTATCCATAACCATCACCCTCAGCCTCACCATCACTGCAAAAGTCACCAGAACCATAACACTAATACTCCTAACGCTAACACTAATCCTAACAATCACCCTCACCCTAACCCTAATCCTAACCCTAATCCTCACTCACCCTAACCCTAACCTCACCGTAACCCTAACCCTCATCCTAACCCTAACCCTCACTCTAACCCTAACCCTAACCCTCACCATAACCCTCACACTCACCCTAACCCTCATCCTCACACTAACCCGCACCGTAACACTAACCCTCACCCTCACTATAAACCTAACCCTCATCCTAAACCTAAACCTAACCCTAAACCTAAACCTAAACCTCACTCTAACAATAACCCTAACCCTCACCCTCACCCTAGCCCTCACCCTAAACCTAATCCTAACCCTAATCCTCATCCTAAACCTCACCCTAACCCTAACCCTAAACCTCACCCTAACCCTAATGCAAACCCTAACCCTCAACCTAACCCTAACCCTCACCCTCACTGTAACCTGAACCCTAAACCTCATCCAACCCTAAACTAAACCCGAACCCTAACTCTCACCCTAACGCTAACCCTAACCCAAACCCTTACCCTCATCATATCTCAAACCCTAATCCTAACCCTCAGCCTCACCTTAACCCTTACCATAACCCTAACCCTAAATCTCACCCTAAAGCTAACCCTAACCCTCACCCTAACTCTAGCCCTCACCCTAACTCTAATGCTAAACCTAAACCTCATCCTAACACTCACCGTAACCCTAAAACCCTAACCCTAACCCTCACCCTCACCCTCACGCTCTGCCTAAGCCTCCGCCTCAGTCTAAGACTAACCCTGACCCTCTCACTCACCCTCATCCTAACCCTAACAGTAACACTAACCCTAATCCTAACCCTCACTCTAACCCTTACCCTAATGCTAACTCTAACCCTAAACCTCACCCTCACCCTAACCCTAAACCTCACCCACACCCTCCCCATCTGCCTAACATTAAGCCTAACCCTAACCCCAACCCTAACCCTAACACTAACCCTACCCCTCAACCTACCCCTCACCCCAACCCTAACCCTCACCCTCACCCTAGGCCATACCTAAACCCTAAGCCTAAGCCTAACCCTCATCCTAACCCTCACTTTAACCCTAACCCCAACACTCACCCTAACTGTAACCCTCACCCTCACCCTCACCCTAACTCTAAACCTAACCTTAACCCTAACCCTAACCCTCACACTCACCCTCACCTTAACCCTAACCCTAATCCAAACTAACACCAACCCTCAAACCCACACTAAAACTCACCCTATCCCCAACCTTAACCCTAACACTAACCCTAACCCTCACCATACCCCTCACACTAACCCAAACCCTAACCCTCACCCCAACCTAGCCCATACCCAAACCCTAAGCCTAAGCCTAACCCTCATTCTAACCCTAACCCCAACATTCACCCTAACCGTAACCCTCACCCTCACACTCACCCAAATTCTAAACCTAACCCTAACCTTAACCCTAACCCTCACACTCAACCACACTTTAAACCTAACCCTAACACTAACCCTCACACCCACACTAAACCTCCCCCTAACTCTAACCCTAACACTAACCCTAACCCTAACCTTAAACCTCAGCCTCAAACCAACCCTAACTCTAACCCTAAACCTCACCCTCACCCTAACCCTAACCCTAACCCTAATCCTAAACCTCACCCTAAACCTAAACTTTACCCTAACACTTACCCTCACCCTAACACTTACACTAACCTTAACACTAACACTCACACTAACGCTAAAAATCACCCTAAACCTAAACCTCACCCTAACCCAAACGCTAACCCTCAACTTCACCCTACCCTCACCCTAAACCTAACACGCATCCTCACCCTAAACCTCACACTAACCCTAACACTAATCCGCAATCTAACCCTCACCCTCACCCTAACCCTAACCAGAACCCTCACCCTTACAATAACCCTCACCCTCAGCCTAACCCTCACCTTTACTCTGTCACCCTCATCCTAACCCTCACCCCAAAGCTAACCCTCATCCTAACCCTCACACTAACCGTAACCCTAACCATCACCCTAACCCTAACCCTCACCCTCGACTTCAGCCTCAGCCTAAACCTAAGCCTAAGCCTAACCCTAACCCTCATCCTAACTCTCAACCTAACCATTACCGGAACCATCAATCTAAACCTAATCCTCATCCCAACCATCACCCTCAGCCTAACCCTAAGCCTAAGCTTAACCCAAACAGTAACCCTCACACTCACCCTCAGCATAACCCTAATCCTAACCCTAACCCTAACCCTAAACCTAAACCTCAATCTAACCCTCACCCTCACCCTAACCCTAACCCTCACCCTCACATTAGTCCTCAACATAACCCTCACCTCAAACCTAACCCTCACCCTCAATGTAAACCGAAACTTAACCCTCCCCCTAACCCTACGCCTAAATCTAAACCTCACACTAACCCTAACACTAAACTTCACCCTCACCCTAGCCCTCACCCTAACCCTAATTGTAACCCAAAACCTCATTGTAACCCAAACCCTAACCCTATCCCTAAACCTCACCCTAATCCTAAACCTAATTGTAACCCTCAAACTAATGCTAAACCTGACACTCAATGTAATACTAACCCTAAACCTCAAACGAACACCAACCCTCACACTCACAATCGCCCTCAGCCTAAACCAAAGCCTAAACCTAACCCTAACCCTAACCCTCATACTCAGCCTCACCCTAACCCTAATCCTAACCCTGACACTAAACCTCACCCTAACCCTAACCCTAACCCTAACGCTTACCCTCACCCTCACCTTCACCTTAACTCTAACCCTAACCCTAACAATAACACCAATCCTAACTTGAAACTTAACCTAACCCTAATCCTATACCTAACCCTCACCCTCAGCCTCACCATCACTGCCAAGGTAACCAGAACCATACCACTAACAATAATCCTAACCCTAACCCTAATCCTAACCCTCACACTCACCCTAACCCTCATCCTCACCCTAACTCTAACCCTAACCCTAACCCTCTCCCTCACCATAACCCTAACCCTCATTCTAACCCTCACCCTTACCCTAACACTAACCCTTAACCTCACCCTAAAAATAACCCTAACCCTCACCCTCAACCTAGCCCTCGCCCTAACCCTAATCCTAAACCTAATCCTCATCCTAACTCTCCCCCTAATCCTTAACTGAAAACCTAACTCAAAAACTTCACCCTAACCCTAAACATAACCCGAACCATTACTGTCACCCAAATGCTAACGCTAACCTGAACCCTAACCCTAACCCTCAACCTCACTCTCAGCTTAATGCTAAGACTAATCCTAACCCTAAGCCTAACCCAAGCACTCACCCTAACACTACCCCTAATCGTAATCCTAAACCTAACCCTAACCCTCACCCTCATCCTAACCCTCATCCTAACCCCAACCCTAACACTAACCCTAACCTTAACCCTCACCCTAACCCCAACCCTAACACTAACCCTAACCCTAACCCTAACCCTCACCCTAACCCTAACACTAACATTAACCCTAACCCTACACCTCACCCTAACCCTAACCCTAACCCTCAAGCTCACCCTAACCCTAACCCTAACACTAACCTTCACACTCACCCTCAATTTAATCCTAATCCTAATCCTAACCCTAATCCTCACCTTCACCCTAACCCTCACCCTAACCCTACCCCTAACAGCAACACTAACCCTAACCCTAACCCTAACTCTCACCCTAACCCTAAGCCTAACCCTACCCCTAACTGTAACCCTCACACTCAAATTCAATCTAATCCTGACCCTAAACCTAAGCCTCACCTTTACCCTTACTGTCACCCTCACCCTAACCCTACCTCTAACACTATCACTAACCCTAACCCTAACCTTCACCGTAACCCTAAACCTAAACCTCACTCTAACCCTAATCCTAACCCTCATACTCACGCTCAGTCTAAGCCTAAGCCTAACCCTAAGCTTAAGCCTAACCCTAACCCTCACACTGACACTCACCCTAAACCTAACACTATCACTAACGCTAACTCTAACCCTAAACTTCACCCTCACCCTAACCCTAACTCTAACCCTAACCCTAAACATAAACCACACCCTAAACCTAACCCTAACACTCACCCTCACCGTAAATGTAACACTAACCCTAACCTAACAATAACCCTACCCCTAACCCTAACCCTCATTCTAACCATAACCTTCACCCTAAACCTAACCCTCAAACTAACACTTACCCTCACCCTAACACTAACCCTAACCCTAACACTAACACTCACACTAACCCTAACCATCACCCTAACATCAAACCTCACCCTAAGCCTAACCCTAACGCTCACCCTCAACCTAGCCCTCACCCTAACCCTAACCCTCATCCTCACTCTAAACCTCACACTAACCCTAAACCTAATCATCAATCTTAACCTCACCCTCACCCTAACCCTAACCCTAACCCTAGACCTTACCTTAATCCTCACTCTCAGCCTAACCCTCAGATTTTCCCTTACCGTCACCCTCACCCAAATCCCTCACCCTAACCATAACCCTCTTCCAAACCTTCACCCTAACCATAATCCTAAGCATCACCCTAACCCTAACACTGACCCTCAACCTCACCATCAGCCTAACCCTAAAGCCTAAGCGTAATCCTAACACTAACCCTCACCCTCACCCTAGCCCTCACCCTAACCCTAATGCTAACCCTAACCTTAATCATAACCCTAAACCTAACACTAACCCTAACCATCACCCAAAACCTAATCCTCATCCCCACTCTCACCCACAGCCTAACCCTAAGTCTAAGCCTAAACCTAACCCTAACCCTCACACTCACCCTCACCATAACCCTAATCCTAAACCTAACCCTAACCCTAACCCTAAACCTCAACGTAACCCTCACCCTAACCCTAACCCTAACACTAAACCTAACCCTAACCCTCACCCTAAGTATCTCCCTAACCCTTACTGTAACCCTAAACCTCACGCTAACCCTAACCCTAAACCTCAGCCTCACCCTCACCCTCTCCATAACTCTAACCCTAACCCTAACAATAACCCTAACCCTAACATTAACCTTAACGCTCATCCTCACCGTAACCCTAAACCTAACCCAAGCCCTCACCCTAACCCTAACCCTAACCCTAACTCTCACCCTCAGCCTCACCATCACCGAAAACTTAACCATAACACTAACAATAAACCTAATCCTAACCCTAATCCTAACCATCACCCTCACCCTAAAACTAACCATAAACTTCACCCTAATCCTAAACCTCAACCTCATCGTAACCCTAACCCTAACACTCACCCTAACCCTAAAACTAACCCTAATCCTAAACTTTGCCATAATGTTAACCCTAAACCTCACACTCAACCTTGCCCTCATCCTAACCCTAAACCTTATCCAATCCCTCACCCTAATCCTAACCCTAAACCTGACCCTAACCCTAACCCTCACCCTCATCCTCAGCCTAACCCTAAGCCTAAGCCTAACCCGAACCCTAACCCTCACACCCAACCCCATCCTAACCCTAATCCTAATCCTAACACTAACACTAACCTTAACACTAACCCTCAACCTAACCCTCCCCCAACCCTAACTCTAAACCTAAACCTCACCCTCACCCTAACCCTAACCCTCACCATCACCCTCACCCTCAGCCTAACCCTAAGCCTAACCCTAACCCTCACCCTAGCCCTCACCCTAACCCACCCACTAACCCTAACTCTAAACCTAATCCACACCCTCAACCTAACCCTAAACCTAAACCTCACCCTAAATCTCACCGTAAGCCTAACCCGCACCCTCACCCTCACCCTCACCGTAACTCTAACCCTAACCCTCACAATAACACTAACCATAACCCTAACCCTAAACATAAATCTCACCCTCATCCTCACCCTCACTGCAAACTTAAACCTATCCATAACACTAATATTAACCCTTACCCTAACCCTAACCCTAACCCTTACCCTAACCCTATCCCTAATCCTCACCCCACCCTCACCCTCAGCCTAACCCTAAGCCTAACCCTAACCCTAACCCTAACTTTAACCCTAAACCTCACCCTCACCCTAACCCTATCTCTAAACCTAACCGTAAACCTCAGCCTAACCCTAACCCTAACCCTACCCGCACACTCACCCTCATGGTAACTCTAACCCTAACCCTAACAATAACACTAACCCTAACCCTAACCATCACCCTAAACCTAATCCTCACCCCCAGTCTCAACCTCAGCCTAACTGTAAGCCTAAGCCTAACCATAACCCTCACCCTCACCCTCACCCTAACCCTAATCGTAACCCTAAATCTATCCCTAACCCTCACCCTCCCCCTCACCCTCACCCAAATTCTAACCCTAAACCTCACCAGCACCCTAACCCTAAACCTAACCCTAACCCTAAACCTCACCCTAAAACTCACCCTAACCCTCACCCTCACTCTCAACATGACGATAACTCAAACCCTCACCCTAACAATAATACTAACCCTAACCCTAACCCTAACCATAATACTAACCATAAACCTCACCCAGAGCCTCACCCTCACCGCAAACTTAACACTAACCATAACACTAACAATAACCCTAACCCTAACCCTAAACCTAAACCTCACCCTAACCCTAAAACTTACACTTACCCTCACCCTCACCGCAACATTAACCCTAACCCTAAACCTAACAAAAACCCTAAACCTAACACTAACCTTAACCATAAACATAACCCTCACCCTAAAGCTAACCCTCACCCTAAAACTAACCCTAGTCCTAACACTAACCCTCACACTAACCTTAACACTAATCCTCAATCTAATTCTCACCCTCACCTTAACCCTAACCCTAATACTCACCTTAACCCTCAACTTGACCCTTACTGTCACCCTTACCCTAACCCTCACCCTAAAACTAATCCTCATCCTAACCCTCACCCTAACCATGACCCTAACCATCATGCTAACCCTAACCCTCAACCTCACCCTCAGCCTCAGCCTAACCCTAAGCCTATGCCTAACTCTACCCTAACCCTCACCCTCACCCTAGACCTCACCCTAACCCTAATCCTAACCCTGACCTTCATCCTAACCCTAACCCTAACCCTAAAAATAACCCTAAACCTAACCCTAACCCTCATTCTCACCATAACACTAACCCTAACCTTAAACCTCACCCTAACAATTACCCTCACCCTAACACTAACCCTAAGCCTAAAACTAACCCTCACACTAACCCTAACGATCACCCTAACCCTAACACTCACCCTAACCCTAAATCTAACCCTTATCCTCACCCTACACCTCAACCTAATCCTAATCCTCATCCTCACTCTAAACCTCACACTAACCCCAAAAACTAATCCTCAATCTAAACCACACCCTAACCCTAACCCTAAACCTCACCCTAACCCTAACCCTCACACTTACTGTAATCCTAATTCTCAGCCTAACCCTCAACATTACCTTTACTGTCACCCTCAACCTAACCCTCACACTAACCCTAACCCTCATCCTAACCCTCACCGTGACCATAAACCTAAGCAAGCATAACCCTAATCCTAACCCTCACCCACAACCTAACCCTAACACTCACTCTCACACTAACCCTCACATTAACACTAACTCTATCCCTAAACCTCACCCTCACCCTAACCCTAACCCTCAACCTCACCCTAAACCTCAGCCTAACCCTAAGCCTAACCCTAACCCTCACCCTAACCCTCACACTCAACCTCACAGTAACCCTAATCCTAATCCTAACCCTCACCCTAACCCTCACCCTAACCCTAACACTAACCCTAACATTAACCCTAACACTAACCCTAACCCTAACACTCACCAAAACCCTAACTCTAAAATTAAACCTCACCCTCAAAGTAACCTTAACCATAAACCTCACCCTAAACCTAACCCTAAAAGTCACCCTCACCCTAGCCTTCAGACTAACCTTAATCCTAACACTAACCCTCAACCTAACCTTCACCCTAACCCTAATCCTAACACTCACCCTAAACCTAACCCTCACCCTCAACCACACCCTCAGCCTAACCCTAAGCCTAACCCTTAACCTAACCCTAACACACACACTCACCCTCACCCTAACCCTAATACTAAACCTAACCCTAACCCTAACCCTCACACTAACCCTCATCCTAATCCTACCCTAACACTAACCTTAACCCTAACCGTCAACCTAACCCTCACACTAAGCCTATCGAACCCTAAACCTCACCCTACCCCTAACCCTAACTCTAACTCTAATCCTAACCCTAAACCTCACCCTAACCCTAACCCTAACCCTCACCCTCACCCTCATCCTCAACGTAACCCTAAACCTAAAATTAAAAATAACCCTTACACGAACCCTAACCCTCAACCTAAATATAAACCTCACCCTAACCCTAACCATCACCCTAACACTAACCGTAACCCTAACACTAACCCTCACACTAACCCTAAACCTCAACCTAACCCTAACCCTAACCCTAACCATCAACCTCACCCTAGCCCTCACCCTAACCCTAATTCTAACTCTTACCATTACCTAACCCTCAACCCTTATCCTCACCCTAAACCTCACACTAACCCTAACCCTAATCCTCAATCTAACCCTCCCCCTCCCCCTAACCCCTAACCGTCACACTTACCCTAACCCTCACTGTAACCCTAACCCTCACCCTTATCTTAACCCTCACCTACAGCCTAACCCTCTAATTTACCCTTACCTTCACCCTCACCTTAACACTCAGTCTATCCCTAAACCTCATCCTAAACTTCAAGCTAACCAAAACACTAACCATCACCCTAACCCTAACCCTCACCCTAACCCTAATCCTAACACTAACCCTCACCCTCAGCCTCATGCTCACTCCAAACGTAACCTTAACCATAACACTAACAATAAACCTAACCCTAACCTCAATCCTAACCCGCCACCTCACCCTAACCCTAATCCTAACCCTAACCCTCAACCTCAGCCTCACCCTCACTCCAAAAGTAACCTTAACCATAACACTAACAATAAACCTAACCCTAACCCCAATCCTAACCCTCAACTTCACCCAAACCCTAATCCTAACCCTAACCCTCACCCTCAGCCTCACCCTCACTCCAAAAGTAACCTTAACCATAACACTAACAATAAACCTAACCCTAACCCCAATCCTAACCCTCAACCACACCATAACCCTAATCCTAACCCTAACCCTCACCCTAACCCTAACCCTCACCCTCACTGTAACCCTAACCCTCATCCTAACCCTCACCCTAACCCTAATCCTCACCCTCACTGTAAAACTAACCCTCACCCCCAACATCACCCTCAGCCTAACCCTAAGCCTAAGCCTAACCCTAAACATAACCCTCACACTCACCCTCAACCTAACCCTAATCCTAAACCTAACCCTATCCCTAAAAATCAACCTAACCCTAACCCTAACCCTAACCCTCCAAATAACCCTAACTCTAAACCTAATCCTCACCCTCAACCTAACATTAAAACTAAACCTTACCCTAAATCTCACCGTAACCCTAACCCTCACCCTCACCCTCAACGAAACTCTAAACATAACCTTAACAATAACACTAACCCTAACCCTAACCCTAACCATAAACCTTACCCTAAGCCTCACTCTGACTGCAAACTTAAACCTAAATGTAACACTACCATTAACCCTTACCCTAACCCTAACCCTAACTCTAACCCTAACACTAACCCTAGTCCTCACCCCCACCCTCACCCTCATCCTAATCCTAAGCCTAACCCTAACATTAACCCTAACTTTAACCCTAAACCTCACCCTCACCCTAACACTATCTCTAAACCTAACCCTAAACCTCAGCCTAACCCTAACCCTAACCCTACCCGCACCCTCACCGTCACAGTAACTCTAACCCTAACCCTAAAAATAACCCTAACCCTAACCCTAATCCTCACCCCCAGCCTCACCCTCAGCTTCACCCTAAGCCTAAGCCTAACCATAACCCTCACCCTCACCCTCACCCTAACCCTAGTCCTAACCCTAACCCTATCCCTAAACCACAACCTAACCCTCACCCTCACACTAATACTAACACTAAACCTAACAACCCTCACCCTAACCCTCCCCTCACCCTAACTCTAAACCTAAACCTCACCAGTACCCTAAACCTAACCCTAACCCTAACCCTAAACCTCACCCTAAACCTCACCCTAACCTTCACCCTCACACTCACCATGACCGAAACTCTAACCCTAACCCTAATAATAATACTAAACCTAACCCAAACACTAACACTAACCATAACCCTCACCCTGAGCCTCACCCTCACCGCAAACTTAACACTAACCATAACACTAACAATAACCCTAACCCTAACCCTAAGCCAAACCCTAACTCTTACCCTAACCCTAACCCTAACCCTAATCCTAACCGTAAAACTAACCCTAACCCTCAACCTAACCCTAAACCTCATCCTAAACCTCACCCTAAACATAGCCCTAACCCTCATCCTAAACCTAACCCTAAACCTAACTCTAACCCTCACCCTAACCCTCACAATAACCTTAAACCTAACACTAACCCTAACTCTAACCCTAAATCTCACCATCACCCTAAACCTAACTCTAAACCTAACCCTAAATCTAAACCTCACCCTAACACTAACCTAACCCTCACCCTCACCCTCAGCTTAACCGTTACCCAAACCCTAGAATAACCCTAACCCAAACCCTAACCCTAACCCTCACCCTCACCCTAACCCTAACCCTAACCCAAGCCCTCACCCTAAACCTAACCTTAACACTAACCCTAAACCTCACCATAACCCTAAACCTAAAACTCACCCTCAGCCTCACCCTCACCTTAAATTTAACATTAATCATAACACTAACAATAACCCTAACCCTAAACCTAATCCTAACCCTCACCCTCAACCTAACACTAACCCCAACCCTAAAATTCACCCTAACCCTAAACCTAACCCTAATCCTAAATCTCGCCATAATTCTAACCCTAACCGTCCCCCTAAACCTTGCCCTCATCCTAACCCTAATCCTTACACTAAACCTCATCCTAACCCTCACCTTAATCCTAACCCTAACCCAATCCCTCACCCTAACCCTAACACTCAACCTCAAACTCAGCCTAACCCTAACGCTAACCCTCACACTTAAACTCACCCTAACCCTAATCCTAACACTAAACCTAACCCTAACCCTAACCCTTACAATCACCCTAACCCTCACCCTAACCCTAACTCTAAACCTAAACCTCACCCTCAACCTAACCCTAACTCTAACCCTAACCCTAAACCTAAGCCTCACCCTAAACCTAACCCTTAGCCTCACCCTCACCTTCACCATAACCTTAACGCTAACCCTAACCCTAACAATTACCTAAACCTAACACTAACCCTAACCCTAACCATAACCCTCACCCTAACGCTATAACTCACCCTAACACTAACCCTCACCTTAAAACTAACCCTAGTCTTAACACTAACCCTCACATTAACCCTAACCATCAGCTTAACCCTGAAACTAAACCTATCCCTATCCCTAACCCTCACCCTCACCCTAGCTCTCACACTAACCCTAACCCTCATTATCACCCTAAAACTCACTCTAACCTTAACACTAATCCTCAATCTTAACCTCACCCTCACCCTAACCCTAACCCTAATCCTCACCCTAACCCTCACCATGACACTTACTGTCACCCTCACCATAAACTTCACCCTAACCCTAACCCTTATCCTAACCCTCACCGTAACCATGACTCTAACCATCATGCTAACCCTAACCCTCAACCTCACCCTAAGCCTCAGCCTAAACCTAAGCCTAACCCTAACCCTAATCCTCACCCTCAACCTAGCCCTCACCCTAACCCTAATCCTAACCGTGACCCTCATCCTAACCCTAACCCTAAACCTCACCCTAACACTTACCCTCACCCCAACACTAACCCTAACCCTAACACTAACCCTCACATTAACCCTAACGATCACACAAAACCTAACACTCACCCTAACCCTAACCCTAATCGTCACCTTCAACCTAGCCCTCAACCTAACCCTAACCCTCATCCTCACCCTAAACCTCACACTAACCCTAAGACTAATCCTCAATCTAAACCAAACCCTCACCCTAAACCTAAACCTAACACTCACCCTAACACTAACCCTCACCTTTACCGTAATCCTCACTCTCAGATAACCCTCCACTTTACCCTTACTGTCCTGTCAACCTCACCCTAACCCTCATACTAACCCTAACCCTCATCCTAACCTGACCCTGACCGTAACCCTAAGCTTCACCCTAATCCTAACCCTCACCCTCAACCTAAGCCTAACATTAACCCTCACACTAACACCTACTCTAACCTTAAACCTCACCCTCACCTTAAGCCTCACCATCACCCTCACCCTCAGCCTAACACTAAATCTAACCCTAAACCTAACCCTCACACTCACCCTCACCCTCACCCTAAAACTAATCCTAAACCTAACCCTAACCCTCAACCTAACCCTAACACTAACCCTAACCCTAACCCAAATACTAACCCTAACCCTAACCCTCACCCTAACCCTAACTCTAAAATGAAACGTCACCCTCACCCTAACCCTAACCCTAAACCTCAGCCTAACCCTAACCCTAACACTCACAGTCATCCTAGCCCTCACCCTAACACTAATCCTAACCCTAATCCTCACCCTAACACTCACATTAACCCTAACACTTACCCTCAACCGCACTCTCAGCATCACCATAAGTCTAACCCTAACCCTAACAATGACACTAACCCTAAACCTAACGATCACCTTAACAATAATCCTCACCTCCACCCTCACCCTCAGCCTAACCCTTAGCCTAAACCTAACCCTAACACTAACCCTCACCCTCACTCTCACCCTAACCCTAATCCTAACCCTAAACCTATCCCTAAACCTCAACCTAACCCTCACCCTCACTGTAATGCTAACACTAAACCTAAACCTAACCCTCACCCTAAACCATCACCCTAACCTGAACTCTAACCCTAAACTTCACCAGCACCCTAAAACTAACCCTAACCCTAAACCTCACCGTAAACCTCACCCCAACCCTCACCCTCAACCTCACTCTCACAGTGACCGTAACTCTAACCCTAACCCTAACAATAACAGTAACCCTAACCCTAACCCTAACAATAACCATAAACCTCACCCTGTGCCTCACCCTCACCGCAAAATTAACACTAAATATAACATTAACAATAATCCTAAACCTAACCCTAAGCCTAAGCCTAACCCTAACACTAACCCTAACACTCACCTAAACCCTAACCCTAACCCTAAACCTAATCCTAACCCTAACACTAAACCTAACACTAACCCTAAACCTAAACCTAAACCTCATCCTAACACTCACGCTAAACCTAACCCTAACCCTCACCCTAACCCTCACCCTAACCCACACCTTAACCCTGACCCTAACAATAACTCTAACACTAAACCTAAACCTCACCATCACCCTAAACCTAACTCTAACCCTAACCCTAAAACTAAACCTCACCCTAACTCTAAACCTAACCCTCACCCTCAACTTCACTGTAACCCTAACCCTAACCCTAACAACAACCCTAACACTAAACCTAACCCTCACCCTAACCATAACGCTCAACATAACCCTAACCCTCAATCTAACCCTCAACCTCAACCTAACCCTAACCCTAACCGTAACCCTAACCCTAACCCTAAACCTAACCCTAACCCTAACCATCAAGTTACACCTATTCCTCATCCCCACCCTCACCCTGAGCCTAACCCTAAGCCTAAACCGAACCCTAACCTTAACCCTCAAACTTAGCCTCACCCTAATCGTAACACTAACACTAACCCTTACTCTAACCCTAAACTTCACCCTCACCCTAACCCTAACTCTAACCCTAATCTGAAACCTAAACCTCATCCTAACCCTAACCCTCACTCTCACACTCACTCTCAACATAACCCTAACCCTAACCCTAACCCTAACAATAAACCTAACCCTAACCCTAACCCTCATCCTAACCATAACCTTCACCCTAACCCTAACCATCACCCTAACACTTTCCCTCACCCTAACCCTAACCCTAACCATAAGACTAACCGTCACACTAACCCTAACCATCACCCTAACCCTAAACTTCACCCTAACCCTAACTCTCACCCTCAACCTAGCCTTCAACCTAACCCTAAACCTCATCCTCACCCTTAACCTCACACTAACATTAACACTAATCCTGAATCTAAACCTCAACCTCACCCTAATCCTAACCCTCACCTTACCGTAACGATCACCCTCACCCTAACCCTCACCGTAACATAAATCCTCATCCTAACCCTCACCCTAACGGCAACCTCAACCATCAACCTAACCCTAACCCTCACCCTCACCCTCAGCCTCAGCCTAAACTTAAGCCTAAGCCTAACCCTAACCCTAACCCTCACCATCACCCTAGCCCTCACGCTAACCCTAATCCTAACACTAACACTTATCCTAACCCTTAACCTAACGATAACCCTAACCATCATTCTAAACCTAATCCTCATCCCCACCCATACCTTAGCCTAACACTAAGCCTAAGCCAAACCCTAACCCTAACCCACAAACTCACCCTGACTTTCACCCTAATCCTAAACCTAACACTAACCCTAACATTAAACCTCAACCTAACCCTCACCCTAACCCTAACACTAACCCTAACCCTAACACTCAACCTAACCCTCCCCCTAACCCTAACTCTAACCCTAAACCTCACCCTCACTCTAACCATAATCCTAACACTAAACCTCACCCTAACCCTGATCCTAACCCTCACCCTCACCCTCTCACTTAAAGTAATTCTAAGCCTAAACTTAACTTATAACACTAACCTTAAACCTAACCCAAACCCTGACCCTCACGGTAACTCTAACCCTAAAACAAACCCTCACCATAATCCTAATCCTAACCCTCAGCCTCACCCTAACCCTAACCCTAACCCTAACCTTCACCCTCACCATAACCCTAACCCTAACCCTAAACCTTACCCTAACGCTAACCCTAACCCTCACCCTAAATCTAGCCCTCCCCCTAACCCTAATGCTAACCCTAAACCTCATCCTAACACTCACCCTAACCCTAAAACCCTAACCCTAACACTCACCCTCACCCTCACGCTCCGCCTAAGCCTCCGCCTCAGCCTAAGACTAATCCTGAACCATACACTCAACCTCACCCTAACCCTAACCGTAACACTAAACCTAACCCTAACGTTCACACTAACCCTCCCCCTAACCCTAATTCTTACCCTAATCCTCACCCTCACCCAACCCTAAACCTCACCCTCACCCTCACCCTCCGCCTAACATTAAGCCTAACCCTAACTGCAACCCTAACCCTAACACTAACCCTAACCCTCACCCTACCGCTCACCCTAAACCTAACCCTAACCCTCACCCTCACCGTAGCCCATACCCAAACCCTAAGCCTAGGCCTAACACTCACACTAACCCTCACTCTAAACCTAATCCCAACACTCACCCTAACCCTAACCCTCACCCTTATCTTAACCCTCACCCACAGCCTAACCCTCAACTTTCCCCTTACCATCACCCTCACCCTAACACTCACCCTATCCCTAAACCTCATTCTAACCTTCAAGCTAACCGTAACCCTAACCATCAACCTAACCCTAACCCTCACCCTCAATCTCACCCTCAGCCTAACCCTAACCCCAACACTAACCCTCACCCTCACCCTAGCCCTCACCCTAATCGTAACCCTAAACCTCATCCTAACCGTCACTCTAATTCTAAACCTAACTATCACCAAACACTAATCCTCACCCCCACCCTCACCCTCAGCCTAAGCCAAAGCGTAACCCTAACCCTCACACTGACCCTCACCCAAACCTAATCCTAAACCTAAGCCTAACCCTAAACCTCAAACTAACCCTCACCCTAACCCTAACCCTAACACTAACCCTAACCCTAACCCTGAACCTAACACTAACCCTGACCCTAAACCTAACCATAACCCTAACACTAACCCTCACACTAACCCTAACCCTCACCCTAACCCTAAACCTCACCCTAACCCTAACCCTAACCCTCAACCTCACCCTAACCCTAATCCTCACCCTAAACCTCACCCTCAGCCTCACCATCACTGCAAAGGTAAACTTAACCATAACACTAAAAATAACCCTAATCCTAACCCTAACCCTATCACCCTCACCCTCACCCTAATCCTAACCCAAACCCTCACCCTAAATCTAAACCTTACCCTCACCATAACACTAACCCTCATCCTAACCAACACCCAAACCCTAATCCTCACCCTCAACATAACACTAACCCTCACCCCCACCCTCACCCTCAGCCTAACCCTAAACCTAAGCCTAAGCCTAACCCTAACCCTCACACTCACCCTTACCCTAACCCTAATCCTAACCCTACCCCGAACCATAAACCTCACACTCAGCATCACTCTCACTGCAAACTTAACCCTAACCATAACTCTAAAAATAACCCAAACCCTAAACCTAAACCTAACCCTAACCCTAAATCTAACCCTAACCCTAACCCTAATCCTCACCCCCACCCTCAGGCTCAGCCTAACCCTAAGCCTAACCCTAACACTAACACTAATTCTAACCCTAAACCTCACCCTCACCCTAACTCTATCGTTTAACCTAACCCTAAACCTTACCTTAACCCTAACCCTAAACTTCACACGCACCCTCACCCTCACCGTAACTCTAACCCTAACCCTAACAATAACACTAACCTAAGCCTAACCATCACCCTAAGCCTAATAATCACTCCCATCCTCACCCATAGCCTAAGCTGAAGCCTAAGCCTAACCCTAACCCTAACCCTCACCCTCACACTGACTCTAACCTAACCCTAACCCTAACCCTATCCCTGAACCTCAACCTAACCCTCACCCACACCCTAATGCTAACACTAAACCTAAACCTAACCCTCACCCTAACCCTCCCCTTAACCCTAACTCTAAACCTAAACCTCACCAGCACCCTAACCCTAACCTTAAACCTAAACCTCACCCTAAACCTCACCCTAATCCTTACCCTCACCCTCACTCTCACCGTGACCGTAACTCTAACCCTAACCCTAACAATAACACTAACCTTAACACTAACCCTTACCCTAACACTAACCATCACTGCCAACCTGAGCCTCACCCTCACTGCAAACTTAACACTAACCATAACACTAACAATAACACTAACATTAAGCCTAAGCCTAACCCTAAACCTAACCCTCACCTTAACCCTAACCATAAACCTAACCCTAACCCGAACTCTAAAAGTAACACTAACCCTAACCATAACCAAAAACCTCATCCAAACCCTCACCCTAAAACTAACGCTAACCCTCACCCTAACCCTAAACCTCACCCTCAAAATCCGCCTAAGCCTAACCCGAACTCTAACTCTCACCCTAACCCTCACCTTAAACCTAACCCTAACACTAACCCTAACTCTAACCCTAAACCTCACGATCAACCTAACCCTAACTCTAACCCTAACCCTATACCTATACCTCAACCCTCACACTAACCCTCACCCTAACCCTAACCTAACACTAATCCTAACCCTAACCCTCACACTAACCCTCACCCTAAGCCTAACTCTAACCCTAAACCTCACCCTAACCCTAACCCTAACTCTAACCCTAATCCTAACCTTAACCCTCACCCTAACCCTAACCCTAACCCTCACCCTCACCCTCACCCTCAACGTAACCCTAAATTTAAAATTGAAAATAACCCTAGCAGGAACCCTAACCCTCAACCTATCTATAAAACTAACCCTAAATCTAACCCTCACCCTATCCTTCCCCTTAACCCTAAATATAAACCTAAAGCTCACCAGCACCCTAACCCTAACCTTAAACCTAAACCTCACCCTAAACCTCACCCTAACCCTCACCCTCACCCTCACTCTCACCGTGACCATAACTCTAACCCTAACCCTAACAATAACACTACCCTTAACCCTAACCCTAACACTAACACTAACCATAACCCTCAACCTGAGCTTCACCCTCACTGCAAACTTAACACTGACCATAACACTAACAATAACCATAACCTTAACCCTAAGCCTAACCCTAAACCTAACCCTCACCTTAACCCTAACCATAAACCTAAACTTAACCCTAACCCTAACCCTAAAAGTAACACTAACCCTAACCATAACCAAATACCTCATCCAAACCCTCACCCTAAACCTAACGCTAACCCTCACCCTAACCCTAACCCTCACACTCACAATCCGCCTAAGCCTAACCCGAAATCTAAAACTCACCCTAACCCTCACCCTAAACCTAACCCTAACACTAACTCTAACTCTAACCCTAAACCTCACGATCAGCTTAACCCTAACTCTAACCCTAACCCTATACCTAAACCTCAACCTAAACCTAACCTAAACCCTCAAACTAAACCTCACCCTAACCCTAACCTAACACTAACCCTAACCCTAACCCTCACACTAACCCTCACCCTAAGCCTAACTCTAAACCTAAACCTCAACCTAACCCTAACCCTAACTCTAACCCTAATCCTAACCTTAAACCTCACCCTAACCCTAACCCTAAACTTCACCCTCACCCTCAACCTCAAGGTAACAATAAACTTAAAATTAAAATTAACACTAGCAGGAAACCTAACCCTCAACCTATCTGTAAACTTAACCCTAAACCTAACCCTCACCCTAACACTTACCCTCACCCTAACCCTAACCCTAACTCTAACCCTAATCCTAAACCTAAATCTCACCCTAAACCTAACCCTAACCCTCAACCTCATCCTCAATCTCACCCTCACCCTAACCCTAATCCTAACCCTAACCCTAATCCTAACCCTAACCCTCACACTAAGCCTCACCCTCACTCCTAAAGTAACCTTAACCATAACACTAACAATAAACCTAACTCTAACCCTAATCCTAACCCTCACCCTAACTCTAATCCTCACCCTCACTGTAATACAAACGCTCACTCCCACCCTCATCCTCAGCCTAACCCTAAGCCTAAGCCTAAACCTAACACTAACCCTCACCCTCACCCTCACCCTAACCCTAATCCTAACCCTAACCCTATCCCTAAAAAACAACCTAAACCTAACCCTCACCCTAACCCTCCCACTAACGCTAACTCTAAACATAATCCTCACCCTCAACCTAACCCTAACCCTACACCTGACCCATCTCACCTAAGCCTTACCCTCACCCTCACCCTAACCGTAACTCTAACCCTAACCCTAACAATAACACTAACCATAAACCTAACCCTAACCATAAACCTCACCCTCAGCCTCACCTTCACTGCAAACTTAAACCTAACACTAACCATAACACTAACATTAACCCTTAGCCTAACCCTAACCCTAAACCTAACCCTAACTCTAACCAGAACCCTAACCCTAAACCTAATCCTCAGGCCCAAGCTCAGCCTCATTCTAACCCTAAGCCTAACCCTAACATTAACCCTAACTTTAACTCTAAACCTCACACTCACACTAAACCTATCTCTAAAACTAACCCAAAACCTCAGCTTAACCCTAACCCTAACCCTACGTACAACCTCACCCTCACCTTAACTGTAACCCTAACCCTAACAATAACACTAACCCTAACCCTAACCATCACCTTAACACTAATACTCACCCCCAGCCTCACCCTCAGCCTAACCCTAAGCCTAAGCCTAACCCTAACCCCTAACCCTCACCTTCACACTCACCCTAATCCTAACCCTAAACCTATCCCTAAACCTCAACCTAACCCTCACCCACACCCTAATGCTAACACTAAACCTAACCCTAACCCTCACCCTAACCCTCCCACTCACCCTAACTCTAACCCTAAACCTCACCAGCACCCTAACCCTAACCCTAACCCTAAACCTCACCCTAAACCTCACCCTAACCCTCACCCTCACTCTCACCATGACCGCAACTCTAACCCTAACCCTAACAATAAAACTAACCCTAACCCAAACCCTAACACTAACCATAACCCTCACCCTGAGCCTCACCCTCACCTCAAACTTAACACTAACCATAACACTAACAATAACCCTTACCCTAACCCTAATCCTAAACTTAACCCTAACCCTAAACCAAACCCTAACCCTAACCCTTACCCTAAACCTAACCCTAATCATAACCCTAAAACTAACCATAACCCTAACCATAACAACAAACCTCATCCTAACAGTCACCCTAAACCTAACCCTAACCCTCACTCTAACCCTAACCCTAAACATCACTACCACGCTCGGCCTAAGCCTAAGCCTAACCCTAAATCTAAACCTCACCCTAACCCTCACCCTAACACTCACCCTAACCCTAACCCTAACAATAACCCTAACTCTAACCCTAAATCTCACCCTCACTGTAACCCTAACCCTAACCCTCACCCTAACCATAAACCTAACCCTAATCCTAAACCTCACCATAATGCTAACCCTAACCCTCACCCTCACACTTGCCCTCATCCTAATCCTAATCCTAACCTTCACCTCATCCTAAACCTCACCCTAATCCTAAACCGAACCCTTACCCTCACCCTCAGACTAACCCTAACCCTAACCCTCACACTCAACCTCACCCTAACCCTAATCCTAACACTAACCCTAACCCTAACCCTAACCCTAACCGTCACCATAACCCTCCCCCTAACACTAACTCTAAACCTAAACCTCACCCTCACCCTAACCCAAACTCTAACCCTAACCCTAACCCTAAACCTCAACCTAAACCTAAACCTTACCTTCACCCTCACCCTCACCGTAACCTTAACCCTATCCCTAACCCTAAAAATAACCCTAAACCTAACACTTAACCCTAACCCTAACCATAACCCTCACCCTAACGTTAACCCTCACCCTAATACTTACCCTCACCCTCACCCTCAACGTAAGCTTAACCCTAACCCAAACAATAACCCTAAAGCTAACACTAACCCTAACCCTAACCATAACCCTCACCCTAACCCTATAACTCACCCTAACACTAACCCTCACCCTAAAACTAACCCTAGTCCTAACACTAACCCTCACACTAACCCTCTAACCATCACCTTAACCCTAAACCTCAACCTAACCCTATCCCTAATCCTCAACCTCTCCCTAGCCCTCACTCTAACCCTAACCCTCATTATCACCGTAAAAGTCACTGTAACCTTAACACTATCCTCAATCTTATCCTCACCCTCATCCTAACCCTAGTCCTCACGCTAACCCTCATCTTGACCCTTACTGTCACCCTCACCCTAAACCTCACCCTAAACCTAACCCTCATTTTAACCCTCACTCTAACCATGACCCTAACCATCATGCTAACCCTCACCCTCAACCTCACACTCAGCCTCAGCCTAACCCTAAGCCTAAGCCTAACCCTAACCCTAATTCTCACCCTCACCCTAGCCCTCACCCTAACCCTAATCCTAAACCTGACCCTCATCCTAACCCTAACAATAACCCTAAAAATAACCCTAAACTTAACCCTAACACTCATTCTAACCATAATTCTCACCCTAACCCTAAACCTCACCCTAACACTTACCCTCACCCCAACACTAACCCTAACCCTAACACTAACCATCACATTAACCCTAATGATCACACAAAACCTAACACTCACCCTAACCCTAACCCTAACCCTCATCCTCACCCTAGCGCTCAACCCAACCCTAAACCTCATCCTCACCCTAAATCTCACACTAACCCCAAAAATGAATCCTCAATCTAAACCACACCCTAACCCTAACCCTAAACCTAACCCTCACCCTAGCCCTAACCCTCACCCTTACAGTAATCCTCACTCTCAGCCTAACCCTCAACTTTACCCTTACTGTCACCCTCACCCTAACCCTCACACTAACCCTAACCCTCATCCTAACCGTCACCCTGACCATAACCCTTAACATCAACCTAATCCTAACCCTCACCCACAACCTAACCCTAACACTCACTCTCACACTAACCCTCACACTAACACTAACTCTAACCTTAAACCTCACCCTCACCCTAACCCTAACCCTAACCCTCACCATCACCCTCAGCCTAACCCTAAGCCCAACCTAACCCTCACCCTAACCCTCACACTCACCCTCACAGTAACCCTAATCCTAATCCTAACCATAAAACTAACCCTCAACCTAACCCTAACAATAACCCTAACATTAACTCTAACACTAACCCTAACACTCACACTCACCCTAACACTAACTCTAAAATTAAACCTCATCCTCAACCTAACCCTAACCTTAAACCTCCCCCTAACCATAAACCTAAACCTCACCCTCACCCTAGCCCTCAGACTAACCCTAATCCTAACCCTAACCCTCACATTTACCCTCACCCTAACCGTAATCCTAACACTCACCCTAAACCTAACCCTCACCTTCAAACTCACCCTCACCCTAACCCTAAGCCTTACCCTAAACCTAACCCTAACCCACACACTCACCCTCACCCTAACCCAAATCCTAAACCTAACCCTAACTCTAACCCTAACCCTCAAACTAACCCTCACCCTAACCCTAAACTAACACTAACCCTAACCCGAACCGTCAACCTAACCCTCACCCTAAGCCTAACTCTAACCCTAAACCTCACCCTAAACCTAACCCTAACTCTAACATAAATCCTAACCATAAACCTCACAATAACCCTAACCCTCACCCTCACCCTCACCCTGAACATAACCCTAAACCTAAAATTAAAAATAACCCTAACACGAACCCTAACCCTCAACCTAACTGTAACCCTCACCCTAAACTTAACCATCACCCTAACACTTACCCCCACCCTAACACTAACCATAACCCTAACACTAACCCTCACACTAACCCTAATATTCATCCTAAACCTAAACCGCACCCTAACCCTAACCCTAACCCTAAGCCCAGCCTCACCCTAGCCCTCATCCTAACCCTAATTCTAACTCTTATCCTCACCTAAACCTAAACCCTTATCCTCACCCTAAACCTCACACTAACCCTAACCCTAATCCTCAATCTAACCCTCACCCTCACCCTAACCCCTAACCCTCACACTTACCCTAACCCTCACCCTAACCTTAACACTCACCCTTATCTTAACCCTCACCCATAGCCTAACCCTCAATTTACCCTTACCTTCACCCTCACCCTAACACTCAATCTATCCCTAACCCTCATCCTAAACTTCAAGCTAACCGTAACACTAACCATCACCCTAACCCTAACTTTCACCCTCAAACTCACCCTCACCCTAACCCTAATACTAACCCTAACCCTAATCCTAACCCTAACCCTCACACTAAGCCTCACCCTCACTCCAGAAGTAACCTTAACCATAACATTAACAATAAACTTAACTCTAACCCTAATCCTAACCCTCACCCTCACCCTAAACCTAATCGTAACCCTAACCCTCACCCTAACCCTA
Organism: Dipodomys merriami; assembly: GCF_024711535.1. Taxonomy (NCBI): domain Eukaryota; kingdom Metazoa; phylum Chordata; class Mammalia; order Rodentia; family Heteromyidae; genus Dipodomys; species Dipodomys merriami. The sequence continues at coordinate 4,329,563 of NW_027206257.1, forward strand.
AGCTTCACCCTCACTGTAACCCTAACCCTCATCCTAACCCTCACCCTAACTCTAATCCTCACCCTCACTGTAACTCAAATGCTCGCTCTCACCCTCACCCTCAGCCTAACCCTAAACCTAAGCCTAACCCTATCCCTAACACTCACACTCACACTCACCCTAACCATAATCCTAACCCTAAACCTATCCCTAAAAATCAAACTAACCCTAACCTTCACCCTAACCCTCCCACTAACCCTAACTCTAAACATAACCCTCACCCTCAACCTAACGCCAACACCAAACCTCACCATAAATCTCACCTAATCCTAACCCTCACCCTCACCCTAACCGTAACTCTAACCCTAAACCTAACAATAACACTAACCATAACCCTAACCCTAACCATAAACCTCACCCTCAGCCTCACCCTCACTGCAAACTTAAACCTAACACTAATCATAACACTAATATTAACCCTTAGCCTAACCCTAACCATAACCCTAACCCTAACTCTAACCCTAACCCTAACCCTAATGCTCATCCCCAACTCAGCCTCATTCTAACCCTAAGCCTAACCTTAACATTAACCCTAATTTTAAACCTAAACCTCACCCTCACCCTAACCCTATCTCTAAACCTAACCCTAAACCTCAGCTTAACCCTAACCCAAACACTACCCGCAACCTCACCCTCAGGTTAACTCTAACGCTAACCCTAACAATAACACTAAACCTAACCCTAACCATCACCCTAACTCTAATCCTCACCCTCAGCCTAGCCCTAATCCTAAGCCTAACCCTAACCCTCACCCTCACCCTAACCCTAATCCTAACCCTAACCTTATCCCTAAACCTCAACCTAACCCTCACCCTCATCCTAATGGTAACACTAAACCTAACCCTAACCCTCACCCTAACCCTCCCACTCACCCTAACTCTAACCCTAAACCTCACCAGCACCCTAAACCTAACCCTAACCCTAACCCTAAACCTCACCCTAAACCTCAACCTAACCCTCACCCTCACTCTCACCATGACCGTAACTCTAACCCTAACCCTAACAATAATACTAACCCTAACCCAAACCCTAACACTAACCATAACCCTCACCCTGAGCTTCACCCTCACCGCAAACTTAACACTAACCATAACACTAACAATAACCCTAACCCTAACCCTAATCCTAAACTTAACCCTAACCCTAACCCAAACCCTCAACCTAAACCTAAACGTAAACCTAACCCTAATTTTAACCCTAAAACTAACCCTAACCATAACCATAACCACAAACCTCATCCTAAACCTCACCCTAAACCTAACCCTAACCATCACCCTAACCCTAACATTAACCCTCACCACCACAATCGGCCTAAGCCTAAGCCTAACCCGAACTCTAACCCTCACCCTAACCCTAACCCTAACACTAAACCTCACTCTAACCCTAAACCTCACCCTCACCCTAACCCTAACACTAACCCTCACCCTAACCCTAAACCTACCCTCACTGTAACCTTAACCCTAAACCTCACCCTAACCATAAACCTCACAGTAATCCTAAACCTCACCATAATGCTAACCCTAACCCTCACCCTCATACTTGCCCTCATCCTAACCCTAATCCTAACCTTAACCTCATCCTAAACCTCACCCTAATCCTAAACCTAACCCTCACCCTCACCTTCAGACTAACCCTAACCTTAACCCTCACACTCAACCTCACCCTAATCCTAATCCTAACACTAACCCTAACCCTAACTCTAACCCTCACCCTCACCATAACCCTCCCCCTAACACTAACTGTAAACCTAAACCTCACACTCACTCTAACCCTAACTCTAACCCTAACCCTAAACCTAAACCTCAACCTAACCCTAAACCTTACCCTCAACCTCACCATCACCGTAACCTTAACCCTAACCCTAACCCTAACAATAACCCCAAACCTAACACTAAACCTAACCCTAACCATAACACTCACCCTAACGGTAACCCTCACCCTAACATTTACCCTCACCCTCACCATCAACGTAAGCTTAACCCTAACCCAAACAATAACCCTAAAGCTAACACTAACCCTAGCCCTAACCATAACCCTCACCCTAACCCTATAACTCACCCTAACACTAACCCTCACCCTAAAACTAACCCTAGTCCTAACACAAACCCTCACACTAACCCTAACCATCACCTTAACACTAAACCTCAACCTAACCCTATCCCTAACTCTCACCCTCCCCCTAGCCCTCACCCTAACCCTTATCGTCATCCTAAACCTAAACCTAACCCTCACACTAACCTTAACGCTAAACCTCAAATTAACCTTAACCCTCATCCTCAACATCAACATCAGCTTAACCCTAACCCTAACCCTAATCCAAACGCTAACCCTCACCGTCACCCTCACCCTAACTCTAAACCTAACCCTAAACAAAACCCTCACTCTAATCCAAACCCTATCCCTGACCTTCACCCTAACCCAAACCCTAAACCTAACCCTAACCCTAACCTACGCTCACCGTAAAACTTACCCTCACACTAACCCTAAGCCTAACCCTCATCCTAACACTAACCATAACCCTAACCCTCACCCTAACCTTAACTAACCCTATCCCTCACACAAACCTTAACCCTGCACCTCACTCTCAACCTCAACCTCACCCTCACCCTAACCCTCACCCTCACACTCACCCTAAAAATAACCATAACCATAAACCTCACACTAAACCTAACTCTGACACTCAACCTCAGCTTCACCCTAAGCCTAACCCTACACCTAAGCCTAATCCTAAACCTAACTCTCACTCTCACCCTCACCCTAAACCTAAACCTTACCCTAACCCTAACCGTAACCCTAGTACTCACCCTAACCTTTACCCTCACCGTCACCCTAACCCTAAACCTAACCCTCACCCTAACCCTAACCCTAACCCTAACCCTCACCATCACCATAACCCTAACACTAACCCTAACCCTCACCCTAAACCTATCCTTAACCTTAATGCTATCCCTAACCCTCACCCTTCCCCTAAACCTCCCTCTAACCCTTACCCTCACCCTATCCTTCACCCTAACCCTCACCCAAACACTAAACCTAAACCCTATCCTCACCCTAAACCTAACCCTAAGTCTCACCCTCTCCCTCAACCTCACCCTAACCCTAACCCAAACCCTCAACTGAACCCTCACCCTGACACTCACCCTAACACGCAACTTAACCTTAACCCTCACCCTCACCCTAACGCTCACCTTAAACCTTACCCTCACCCTAAACCTAACCCTAAACCTAACGATAACCCTCACCCTCACCTAACCTAACCTGGATCCTAACCGTTACCTTAAACCTCAACCTAACTCTAACGCTATCCCTAAACCTCACCCTCACCCTAAACCTCATCCTAACCCTTACCCTGACTATAACCCTAACCCTAACCCTAATCCTCACCATAACCCTAACCCTCACAGGAACCCTAACACTCACCCACACCCTAAAACTCTCCTGAACCCGAACCAGAAACCTAACCCGACCCTAAACCTCACCCTAAACCTAACCCTCACCGTAAACATAACTATAACCCTCACCCTCATACTAACACTATACCTCACCTTAACCCTCATCCTAAATCTCACCGTAACCCTAACCCTAACACTAAACCTCAATCTCATCCTAAGCCTCACACTTATCCTTATCCTGACACTAACCCTAACCCTAACCCTAATCCTCACATTAACCCTAACCCTCACACTAACCCTAACCCTACACCTCACCCTACCCCTCACCCTAACCCTAACCCTAGCCCTAAACATCACCCTAACTCTAATGCTATCCCTAAACCTCACCCTCACCCTAAAACTCATCCTAACCCTTACCCTCACTATAACCCTAACCCTAACCCTAATCATCACCGTAACCCTAACCCTCACCCTAACCTAAACCGTCACCCACACTCTAAAACTCACCCGAACCCGAACCCGAACCCTTACCCTAACCCGACCCTAAACCTCACCCTAACCCTAACCCTCAATCTAAACCTAACTCTAACCCTCACCCTCATACTAGCCCAAACCCTCACCTTAACCTTCACACTAACCCTCACCCTAACCCTAACACTAACCCTAAACCTCACTCTCACCCTAACCCTCACTCTTATCCTTACCCTCACACTAACCTTAACTCTAACCCTAATCCTCACATTAACATTATACCTCAACCTAACTCTAACCCTACCCCTCAACTTGAACTTCACACTAACCCTAACCCTAAGCCTAACTCTGACAGTAACCCTATCCCAAACTCTAAACTTCACCCTAACCCTTACCGTCACCATCACCCTAAACCTCACTCTAACCCTAACCCTCAACTACACCTCACCCTAACGCTAACCCTAACCCTAACCCTCACCCTAATCCTAACCCTATTCCTAACCCTCACCCTAACCCTAAACCTAACCCTAAACCTAACCCTCACCCTCACCCAAACCCTTACCCTCACCCTTACACTAACCCTAACAATCAGCCTAACCATCATCCTAACCCTCACACTAAACCTAAACCTCACCCTAACCATAACCTTAACTCTCAGCCAAACCCACTTCCTAACCCTAACACTAACCCTCAACCCAACCCTAACCCTAACGCTAACTCTAACCCTCATCCTAAACCTAAAACTCACCCTCACCTTCACCCTCAGCCTAAGCCTAACCCTAAACCTAAACCTAACCCTAACCCTCACACTCATCGTCACCCTAACTCTAACGCTAACCCTAACCTTGACCCTGACACTAACCCCAACCCTATCACTAACCCTCAACCTCACCCTAACCCTAAACCTCATTCTCACTCTAACCCTAACCCTAACCCTCACCCTAAACCTAAGCCTTAACCTAACCCTCACCCTCACCCTAAACCTCAACCTAACCCTTACCCTCACCCGAACCCTAAACCTAACCCTCAGCCTAACCCTCATCCTAACCCTAACCCTAAACCTAACCCTCACAATAACCTTAACGCTAATCCTAACCCTAACCCTCACATAAACCCTAACCCTCAACCTCACCCTCAACCTCACTCTAAGCCTAACCCTAACCCTCACTCTAATCCAAACACTAACCCTAAACCCTCAACCTAACCCTAACCCTAATCCAAAACCTAACCCTCACCCTCACTGTAACCCTTACCCTCACTCTAAACCTTACCCTCACCCTAAACCTAAACTTAACCCTCAGTCTAACCCACATCCTAACCCTAAACCTAACCCTAACCATCACCCTAACCTTAACCCTAACCGTAAACCTGACCCTCTCCTAAAACCTAACCCTCACCCTCACCCTTAACCTCACCCTCATGCTCACACTAACCCTCACACTAACCTTCACTCTAACACTAACCCTAACCCTAACCCTCACCCTAAACCTAACTCTAACCCTCACCCTCATATTAACCCTAAACCTCACCTTAACCCTCATCCTAAACCTACCCCTAACCCTAATGCTAACCCTAATCCTCACTCTCACCCTAACCCTTATCCTCACAGTAACCCTAACCCTAACCCTAACCCTCACCCTAACCCTAAGCGAACCCTCACCGTCAACTTTACCCTAACCCTCACCGTCACCCCAACCATCAGCACCACCCTAACACTCACCTACACCCTCACCCTCACTCTCAGCCTCACCCCCACCCTAACCATCACCCTCACCCTAAACATCACCCTAACCCTAACCCAAACACAAACGTTAACCCTAATCCTCACCCTAACCCTAATCCTCAAATTAAACCTCACCCTCACCCTAATCCTCACCCTAACCCTAACCCTAATCCTTTCCTAACCAAATCCCTCACCCTCACCCTAACCGTAACCCTAACCCTAATGCTAACACTAGCCCTCACCCTCACCCTAACCCTAATAATAACCCTAACCCTAATCCTAAACCTAACCCTAATGCTAACCTTAAACCTCAACCTCACCATAACCCTTACCCTCACACTAAACATAATCCTAATCCTAACCCTCACACTCACCCTAACCGTAATACTCACCCTAACCCTAATCCTCAGCCGAAACCTCACCGTCAGCCTAAACATCACCCTAACTCTAACCCTCACCCTAACCCTAACGCTAACCCTAACACTCACTCTCACCCTAAACCTCACCCTAACACTTGCCCTCAACATAACCCTAACCCTAACACTAATCCTCACAGATAAACTCACCCTAACCATAACACTAAAGCTCACCGTAACCGTAACCCTCACCCTCACCCTCACCCTAACCCTAACCCTAAACCTCACCCTAACCCTAACCCTGTCCCTAACCCTAACTCTAACCCTCACCCTCACCCTAACATTAACCCTAACCCTAATCCTCACCTAAACCTCCACCTTCACTCTCACCCTCATCCTCATCCTAACCCTCACCCTCACCCTAAACATAAACCTAAAGCTCACCCTAACCCTAACCCTAATCCTCCCCCTTACACTAATCCTCACCCTAAACCTCACCCTCACCCTAAACATCACCCTAAACTTAACCCTCACCCTCACCCTAACCCTCACCCTCACTCTAACCCTCACCATTACCTTAAGCCTCACCCTAACCCTAACCATAACATCCACCCTAAAACTCACCCTCATCCTTACCCTCACCCTCACCCTAACCCTAATCCTAACCCTAACCCAAACCCTGACCCTAACCCTAATGCTAACACTCAACCTCAACCTCACCATAACCCTCACCCTAACCCTTACCCTCACCCTCAACCTCACCCTAACCCTAACCCCTAAGCCTCACCGTAATCCTAAACCTAACCCTAACCCTAATCCTCACCCTATCCCTAACCCTAACCCTTACCTTCACCCTAACCCTCACCCTCACCGTACCCCTAATGCTACATTAACACTCAGCCTCACTTTATGCCTCGCCGTAACCCTTAACCTCACCTTAATCCTATCCCTCACCATCATCCTAAAACTCACCCTTACCCTTACCCACACCCTCACGCTCAATCTAACCCTAACGCTAACCCTAAAACTAAACCTCACCCTAAACGTCACCCTAACCCTAAACCTAGCCCTAACCCTCACTCTCACCCGAACCCTTAGCCTTACCCGAAACCTAACCTAACCCTCAGCCTAACCCTCATCCTAACATTAACCCTAACCCTAACATTCACCCTAACCTTCACCCTCACCCTCAACCTCACACTCAGCCTAACCCTAAACCTAATCCAAAACCAAACCCTAATTTTCAACCTCACCCTAACTCTAAACCTCACCCTAACCAAAACCCTCTGCCTAACCCTCACCCTAAAACTAACCCTTATCCTAATCCTAACCCTCACCCTCACCCTAACCCTTACCCACACCCTAACCCTAAACCTAACCCTCAGGATAACCCTCATCCTAACCCTAACCCTAACCCTCAACCTAACATTAACCCAAACCCTAAACTTAACCTTCACCCAAATCCTAACCCTCACCCTCACCCTCAACTTCACCATCACGCTCACCATAACCCACACACTCACACTCACCCTATCCGTAACCATAACCCTATCCCTCACCGTAAACCTAACCCTCACCCTCACCCTCACACTCACCCTCACCCTAAACCTCATTCTCACCCTAACCCTATCCATAAACCTAACCCTCACCCTAAACTCACTCTGACCCTCAGCCTCACCCTCACACTAAATCTAAACCTCACCCTAACCCTAAACATAACCTTAGCCCTCACCCTAACACTAACCCTCACATAAACCCTAACCCTCACCCTCACTCTCACCGTAACTGTAACCCTAACCCTAACCCTAACAATAACCCTGAACCTAACACTAACACTAACCCTATCTATAACCCTCACCCTAACGCTAACCCTCACCCTAACATTTACACTCACCCTAAAAATAAACCTAGTCCTAACACTAACCCTCACACTAACCCTAACCTTCATCTTAACCCTCAACCTCAACCTAACCCTATACCTATCCCTCACCCTCACCCTAGCCCTCACCCTAACCCTAACCCTCATCCTCACCCTAAACCTCACTCTAAACTTAAAACTAATCCTCAATCTAATCCTCACCCTCACCTTAACCCTAACCCTAATCCTCATATTAACCCTCTCCTTTACCCTTACTGTCACCCTCACTCTAAACCTCACCCTAAATGTAACCCTAACCCTACCCCTCACCGGAAACCTAACCCTAACCCTAATCCTCACCATATCCCTAACCATAACCCTAACTCTCACCCTAACCCTCACACTCACCATAACCCTAATTCTAACATTAACCCTCAACCTCACCCGAAACCTCGATCCTAACACTTCCCCTGACCTTAAGCCTATACCTCACCCTCACCCAAAACTTCACCCTAACACTTACCCTCACCCTATCCCTCACCCTAACCCTAACCCTAACACTAACCCTCACCCTAAACCTCACCCTAACCCTAAGCCTAACCCTAACCCTCACCCTCACCCTTACCCTAACCCTTACCCTCATCCTAACCCTAACCCTAACCTTAAAGATAACCCTAACTCTAAGCCTCACATTAACCCTAACCCTCACGCTCAACATCAACCTCAGCCTAACCCTAACCCTAATCCAAACGCTAACAGTCACCCTCAAATTCACCCTAACTCTAAACCTAACCCTAAACAAAACCTTCACCCTAATCCTAACCCTATCCCTAACACTCACCCTAAACCTAACCCTAATCCTAAACCTAACCCTCACCCTCACCCTAACACTTACCCTCACCCTAAACCTAAACCTAACCCACAGCCTAATCCTCATCCTAACACTAACACTAACCCAAACCCTCACCCTAAACTTAACCCTAACCCTAACCCTCACCCAAACACTAACCCTCACCTTCACCTTCACCCTAAAAATAACCATAACCCTAACCCTCACCCTAAACCTAACTCTCACACTCACCCTCTCCCTCACCCTAAGCCGAACCCTACACATAAGCCTCATCCTAAACCAAACCCTCAAACTCACACTCACCCTAAACCTAAACATGAACCTAACCCTAAACCTTAACCTAGCCCTCACCCTGAACTTTACCCTCACCCTCACCCTAACCCTAACTCTCACCCTCACCGTAATCCTAACACTAACCCTAACCCTCACCCTAAACCTAACTCTGACACTCACCCTCACCCTCACCTTAAGCTGAACCCTACATCTAAGCCTAATCCTAAACCTAACTCTCACTCTCACCCTCACCCTAAACCTTACCATAACCCTAACACTAACCCTAGTCCTCACCCTATCCCTTACCCTCACCGTCACCCTAACCCTAACCCTAACCCTCACCCTAACACTAACCCTAACCCTCACCCTCACCGTAACCCTAACACTAACCCTAACCCTCACCCTAAACCTATCCTTAACCCTAATGCTATCCCTAACCCTCACCTTCCCTGAATACCTCACTCTAACCCTTACCATCACCCTAACCCTCACCCTCACCCTAACCCTAACAGAAACACTAAACCTCAACCTAAACCTCATCCTCACCCTAAATCTAACCCTAAGTCTCACCCTCACCCTCAACCTCACCCTAACCCTAACCCAAACCCTCAACTGAAATCTCACCCTAACGCTCACCCTAACCCTCAATTTAACCCTATCCCTCACCCTCACCCTAACGCTCACCCTAAACCTAACCCTAAACCTAACGATAACCCTCACCCTCACCTAACCTAACCTGGATACTAACCCTCACCCTAACCCTCACCCTAACACTAACGCTATTCCTAAAACTCACCCTCACCCTAAACCTCATCCTAACCCTTACCCTCACTATAACCCTAACCCTAACCCTAACACTAATCCTCACCGTAACCCTAACCCTCACCCTAACCCTAACCGTCAACCAAACCCTAAAACTCACCTGAACCCGAACCCGAACCCAAACCCTAACCAGAACCTAAACCTCACCCTAACCCTACCCCGCAATCTAAACCTAACTCTAACCCTCACCCTCATACTAAAACTAACCCTCACCTTACCTTTCACACTAACCCTCTCCCTAACCCTAACGCTAACCCTTAAACCTCACTCTCACCCTAAACCTCACGCTTATCCTTATCCTCACACTAACCCTAACCGTAACCCTAATCCTCACATTAACCCTATCCCTCACCCTAACCCTAACCCTACACCTCACCCTACCCCTCACCCTACCCCTAACCCTAATCCTAACCCGCACACTAACCCTATCCCAAACCCTCAACTTCACCCTAACCCTCACAGTCACCATCACCCTAACCCTCACCCTAACCCTAACCCTCAACTACACCTCCACCATCACCCTCACACTAAACCTCACCCTCACCCTAAGTATCACCCTAATCATAAACCTCACCCTAACAATAACCCTAGTCATCATCCTAACCCTAACCCTCACCTTAAACCTCACCCTCACCCTAATCCTCACCCTAACCCTAACACTAACACTCAGCCTAACCTTCATCCTAACCCTCACACTAACCCTAAACCTCACCCTAACCCTAACCCTAAACCTCACCCTCACCCTAGGCCTCAACCTAATCCTAACTCTCATCCTCACCCTAAACCTCAAACTAACCCTAACACTAATCCTCAATGTAAGCCTCACCCTCACCCTAAACCTAACCCTAAACCTCACCCTAACCCTCACTCTAACCCTAACCTTCACCATTACCATAACACTCACCCTCAGCCTAACTCTCACCCTTACTCTTACTGTCCCCCTCACCCTAACCCTCACCCTTACCCTAATCCACATCCTAAAGCTCACCCTAACTGTAACTCTAACTATCACCCTAACCCTAACCCTCACCCTCACCTTCAGCCTCAGCCTAACCCTAAGCCTAAGCCTAACCCTAACCTAAACATCACCCTCATCCTAGCCCTCACCCTAACCCTAATCCTAACCCTAACCCTCCTCCTAACCCTCAACCTAACCATAAACCTAACCATCAATCAAAAGCTAATCCTCATCCCCACTATCACTCTCAGCCTAATCCTAAACTTACGCCTAATCCTAAACCTAATCCACACACTCACCCTCACTCTAAACCTAATCCTAAACCAAACCCTAACCCTTACTCTAACCCTAATTCTAACCCTAAAACTCAGCCTCACCCTAACCCTAACCCTAACCCTAAACCTCAGCCTAACCCTAACCCTAACCCTCACCCTCACCGTGACCCTAACCTTAATCCAAACCCTCACCCTCACCCTAACCCTAAGCCTAACCCTAAACCTCAACCTAACCCTAACCATAACGTTCACCCTCAGCCTCACCTTCACTGTAAACTTAACCCTAACCATAAAACTAACAATAACCCTAACCCAAAACCTAATCCTAACCCTCAACCCCACCCTAACCGTAACCCTAACACTAACCCTCACCCTCAATGTAACCCTAACCCTAACCCTAAACCTCATCCTAACGCTAACCCTAACCCTCACCCTCACTCTTGGCCTCACCCTAACCCTAATCCTAAACCTAAACCTCATCCTAACCCTCACCCTCACCCTAAAACCCTAAACGTCATCCTAACCCTAACCCTCTCCCTCACACTCATGCTTGGCCTAAGCCTAAGCCTAAGCCTAAGACTAACCATAACCCTCACACTCACCCTAACCCCCACCCTACACCTAACACTAACCCTCACCCTCACCCTAGCCCATACTCTAACTCTAACCCTAACCCTCACCCTCACCCTCTGCCTAACACTAAGACTATCCCTAACCCCAACCCTAACCCTAACCCTAAACCTAACCCTCACCCTAACTCTCACCCTAACCCTCACCCTCACCCTAGCCCATACACTAACTATAAACCTAATCCTAACACTCACCCTAACCCTCATTCTAACCCTAACCCCAACCCTCACCCTAACCCTAACCCTCACCCTCACCAACACCATAACTCTAATCCTAACCCTAACTCTAAACATCACCTTAAACCTCACCCTAACCCTAACCCTAACACTAAACCTAACAGTAAACCTAACCATAAACCTAACCCTCAGCCTCACCCTCACCGCAAACTTAACCCTGAAAATAACACTGACAATAACCCTAACCCTAAACCTAAACCTAACCTACACTGTAACCCTAATCTTAACCCTAACCCTAACTGTAAACCTAAAACTTACACTAACCTTAACCCTAACCCTAACCCTAATTCTCACCCTTACCCTCACCTTAACCCAAACCCTAACACTAATCCTCACCATAAACCTAAATCTAAACCTTATCTTAACCCTAACCTTAACCCTAACCCTATGCCTACCCTAAACCTAAACCTCAGCCTAACCCTCACCCTAACCCTAACCCTAACACTCACACTAACCCTAACCCTAACCCTCACCCTCATGCTCACCCTAAGCCTAAGCCTAATCCTAAGCCTAACCCTAACCCTCACCCTAACCCTAACACTAACAATAACCCTATCTCTAACCCTAAACCTCACCATTTCCATAACCCTAACTCTAACCCTAAACCTAAACCTAAACCTCAACTAACCCTAACCCTAACCATCACCCTCACATTAACTTTAAATTTAACCCTAATCCTAACAATCACCCTAAGCCTAACACTAACCCTCACCCTGTCCATAACCCTCACTCTAACCCTAAACCTCACCCTAACCCTAACTATCACCCTCACACTTAGGCTCGGACTAAGCCTAACCTAAGACTAAGATTAACCCTTACCCTCACAATCAACCTCACCCTAACCCAAAAAGTAACACTAACCCTAACCCTAACCCTCAAACTAAGCCTCACACTCACTCTCACCCACAACCTAAGCCTCACTGTCACCCTCACGCTCACCCTCACCGTAACCCTAACCCTAAATCTAACCCTAACCCTCACCCTAAATCTCACCCTAACCCTAATGCTAACTCTAACCCTCACACTTACCTTAAACCTCACGCTAAACCTTACTCTCAACATAAAGCTACCTCTAACCCTAACCCTCAACCTGACCCTAACCCTCACCCTAACCCTAAATCTAAAAATAACCTTCACCCGAACCCTGACTCTAACCCTAACCCTAACCCTAACCCTCATCCTAAACCTCACCCAACCTTAACCCTATCCCTAACCCTAACACTAACCCTAACGCTCATCCTAACCGTAACCGTACCCCTTAAAGTAACTCTCATCCTAAACTTAACCCTAACCCAAACCCTCACCCTAAGCCTAACCCTAACACTCAACCTAACCCTAATCCTCACCCACACCCTCAGCCTCATCCTCAGCCTAAACCTAACCCTAATCCTAAAACTAATCCTCACCGTCATCCTACCTCTAACCCTAAACTTCAATCTCACCCTCAACCCCACCCTCACCCTAACCCTAACCCGAACCATAACCCGAATCCTCACCCTCACCCTCATCCTAAACCTCTCCCTAACCCTAATCCTAAACCTAAACCTAAACCTTATCATAACCCTAAACCTCAACCTCACCCTAACCCTAACCCTAACCCTCACCCTCACACTCACCATAACCCTCACCCTCAACCTTACACTCACCCTAAACCTCATCCCAACCCTCACCCTACCCCTAAACCTAACCCTCAACCGAACCCTTACACTCAATCTACCACTAAGTCTAACCCTAACACTAACTCTCACACTAAACCTCACCCTAAATATCACCCTACCATTAACCCAAACCCTAACCCTCACCCTAACCCTAACCCTCACCCTCACCCTCAGCCTAACCCTCAGCCAAAAGCCTAACCCTAACCATAACCCTCAGAGTCACCCTCACCCTAACCCTAACCCAAAGCCTCACCCTCACCCTAAACCTCACCCTAAACCTAACACAAACCCTTAAACCAACCCTCACCCTCATAAATGTCATAAATATCATAAATAAATAAATATCATAAATATCACCATAACCCTAACACTCACCCTAATCCGCACCATAACCCTAACCCTAAGCCTCACACTAAAGCTAAACCTCACCCTCACCCTAACCCTAACCCTAAACGTAAACCTAACCCTCACCCTCATCTAACCCTCACTCTAACCCAAACCCTAACCCTCACACTAACCCTCAACCACAGCCTCACCCTAAATCTAACCCTAATGCTCACACTCAACATAACCCTAAACCTCACACTCACCCTCAACCTCAGCTTAAACCCAAGCCTAACAATAAAGCAAATCCTAAACCTCACACTCACCCTCAACCTAAATCTAATCCTAACCCTTAACCTAACCCTCTCACTCACCCTCACCCTCAACCTAACACTAACCCAAACCATCAACCGAAACTTCACCCTCACCCTAACCCTAACCCTCACCCTCAACCTAAACATCAACCTAAACCTAACCCTCACCCTCACTCTAAACCTAACCCCAAGTCTCAACCTTACCCTAACCATAACCCAAACCCTCTACTGAACCTTGACACTCACCCTCACTCTAATCCTCACTCTCACCCTAAACATCACCCTAAACCTAACCCTCACCCTTACCGTCATCTTATCCCTAACCCTCATAATAACCCTAAACCTCAGCTAACCTAACCCTCAACCTAACCCTTACCCTCACCCTAACACTAAGCCTAAACCTAACATGAACCCTCACAGTAACCCTAAACCTCACCTTAACCCTAACCCTCACACTATCCCTAACCCTCAACCTAAACCTAACCCTAAACCTCACCCTAACCCTAATCATCACCCTCACCCTCACCCTCAGCCTAACCCTCAGCCTAAAGCCTAACCCTAACCCTAACCCTCACAGTCACCCTCACCCTAACCCTAAACCTAAGCCTCACCCTCACACTCAACCTCACCCTAAACCTAAAGCAAACCCTCAAACCAACCTTCAGCCTCACCCTAAACATCACCCTTACCCTAACTCTCACCCTAATCCATACCAAAACCCTAACCCTCACCCTAACACTAACCCTCAACCTCACCCTAACCCTAACCCTCACCCTAATCCTAACCCTAACCCTCATCTAACCCTCAGCCTAACCCACATCCTAAACCTCACCCTAACCCTCAACCTCACCCTCAACCTAAACCTAATCCTAATGCTCACACACAACCTAACCCTAACCCTCACACTCACCCTCTCCCTCAGCTTAAACCTAAGCCTAACAATAACCCTAACCCTATACCTCACACTCACCCTCATCCTAAAACTAACCCTAACCTAATCCTAACCCTCTCACTCACCCTCACACTCCCCCTAACCCTAACCCAAACCCTCAACCTAAACATCACCCTAAACCTAACCCTCACCCTAACCCTTAGCCTAAACCTCACCCTAAACCTAACCCTCATCCTCACCCTCACCAACAGGCTCACCCTAAACCTAATCCTAACAATAACCCTCACCTTCACCCTCAACATAACCCTACCCCTAACGCTAACCCTCACCCTAAACCTAAACTCCAACCTAACACTAAACCTCACCATAAACCTAATCCTCAACCTAACAATAACCCTCACCCTAACCCTAACCCTCATGCTCACAGTCACCCTCAGCCTAAACCTAAACCTAAGCCTAACCCTATACCTAATCCTCACACTAACCATCACCCTAAACCTAACCCTAAGTCTCATCCTCACCCTCAACCTCACCCTAACCCTAACCCAAACCTTCAACTGAACTCTCACCCTCGATCTCACCCTAACCCTCACCCTCACCCTAAACATCACCCTAACCCTAACTCTCACCCTTAACCTCACCATATCCCTAAACCTCATACTAACCCTAAACCTACCCTAAACCTAACCCTCAACCTAACCCTTACCCTCACCCTAACACTAAGCCTAAACCTAACATGAACCCTCACAGTAACCCTAAACCTCACCCTAACCTTAACCCTCACGCTAACCCTAACTCTCACTCTAACCCTAACCGTAACCCAAACCCTCACCCTCATAGTAACTTACACCTAAACCTAATCCTAACAATAACCCTAACGCTAACCCTAACCCTCACCCTCTGCATAACCCTCACCCTAAACCTAACAATCACCCTAACCCTCACCCTCACCCTTAGGCTCGGTCTAAGCCTAAGACAAAGACTAAGACTAAACCTTACCCTACCACGCACCCTCACCCTAACCCTAAAAGTAACACTCACCTTAACCCTAACCCTCACACTAACCCTCACCCTTACACTAACACTAACCATAAACCTCTCCCAAACCCTAACCCTAAACCTCACCCTAACCCTCACCCTTCGCCTAACACAAAGAATATACCTAACCCCAACCCTAACCCTAAAACTAACCCTAAACCTAAACCTCACCCTAACCCTCACTCTAACCATGACCCTAACCATCACCCTCACCCTAGCCCATACCCTAACCCTAAGCCTAATTCTAACCCTCACCTTAACCCTCACTCTAACCCTAACCCCAACCCTCACCCTAACCCTAACCCTCAGTTCACCCTCACCATAACTCTAATCCTAAACCTAACCCTAAACCTAACCCTCACACTCACCCTCACCTTAACCCTAATCCTAATCCTAACCTTAACCCTAACACTCACCCCCAGCCTAAACCTCACCCTAAACCTAACCCTAACCCTAACCCTAACACGCACCCTAACACTAACTCTAAACCTAAATGTCACCCTAACCCTAAACTTCACCCTAACACTTACCTTCACACTAAAACTAAAGTTAACCCGAACACTAACCCTCACACTAACCCTAACCAACACCCTAAACTTAAAACTCACCCTAAGCCTAACCCTAACCCTAAACCTTGCTCTAACTCTATTACCCTAACCCTAACCTTCACCCTAACCGTAACCCCCACCCTCATCATCAAGCTGGGCCTTAGTCTAAGCATAAGCCTAAGACTAACCCTAACCCTCACAATCACCCTCACCCTAACCCTAACCGTAACCCTAACCCTAACCCTAACCCTCACACTAACCCGCACCCTAACGCTAACCCTAAACCTAACCCTAAACCTAAACCAAACCCTCACCCTTACCGTCACCCTAACCCTAACGTTCAACATTACCATAACACTCACCCTCAGCATAACCCTCATCTTAACCCTTACTGTCCCCCTCACCCTAACCCTCACCCTAACTGTAACCCTAACCATCACCCTAACCCTAACCCTCACCCTCACCTTCAGCCTCAGCCTAACCCTAAGCCTAAGCCTAACCTTAACCCTAAACATCAACCTCATCCTAGCCCTCACCCTAACCCTAATCCTAACCCTAACCCTCATCCTAACCCTCAACTTAACACTGTCTCAACCTCACCCTAACTCTAACCCAAACCCTCAACTGAACCCTCACCCTCACACTCACCATAACACTCACCCTCACCCTAAACATCACCCTAACCCTAACACTCACACTTACCCTCACACTAGCCCTAACCCTCAAACTAACCCTAAACCTCACCCTAACCTAACCCTCAACCTAACCCTTACCCTCACCATAACACTAAGCCTAAACCTAACATGAAACCTCAGAGTAACCCTAAACCTCACCCTAACCCTAAACCTCACACTATCCCTAACCCTCACCCTAACCCTAACCCTAAACCTCACCCTAACCCTGACATTCACCCTCATCCTAGCCCTCACCCTAACCCTAATCCCAACCCTAACCCTCATCCTAACCCTCAACCTAACCATAACCCTAACCATCACTCAAAAGCTAATCCTCATCCCCAAACTCACCCTCAGCCTAACTCTAACCCTCAGCCTAACCCACACCCTAAACCTAACCCTAATCCTAACCCTCACCCTCAGCCTCACCCTCACTGTAAACTTAACCCTAACCATAAAACTAACAATAACCCTAACCCTAAAACTAATCCTAACCCTCACCCTCACCCTAACCCTAAAACTAACCCTCACACTAATCGTAACCCTCACCCTCAAAGTAACTCTAACCCTAACCGTAAACCTCAACCTAACGCTAACCCTAACACTCACCCTCATCCTAACCCACACCCTAACCCTAAAACCCTAATCCTCATCCTAAACCTAACCCTCTCCCTCAAACTCATGCTCGGCCTAAGCGTAAGCCTAAGACTAAGTCTAACCTTAAACTTCACACTCACCTTAACCCTCACCCTAACCCTAACACTAACCCTCACCCTCACCCTAGCCTATAATCTAACCCTAAGTCTAAGCCTAACCCTCACTCTAAGTCTAAACATAAACCTAACCCTCACACTCACCCTCACCATAACCCTAACTGTAACACTAACCCTAACCCTAAAACTAACCCTCACCGTAATTCTAACTCTAACCCTAAACCTCATCCTCACCCTAACCGTAACCCTCACCCTCACCCTCACCCTCCACCTAACACTAAGACTATCCCTAAACCCAAACCTAACCCTAACACTAACCCTAAACCTAACCCTCACACTAACCCTCACCCTAGCCCATAACCTAACCCTCACACTAACCCTCACCCTAGCGCATAACTTAACCATAAGCCTAATCCTAACCCTCACCCTGACCCTCTCTAACCCTAACCACAACGCTCACCCTAACCCTAACCCTCACCCTGACCCTCACCCTCAACCTTAACCTAAGCCCAACCCTAACCCTAACCCTAAACATCACACTCACCCTAACCCTAATCCTAACCCTAAACTTAACACTCACCCTCACCCTAACCCTATCTCTAACACTAAGCCTAACCCTAACCCTCACCCTCAACCTCACCCTCAGCCTAACTCTAAGCCTAACTCCAAACCTAACCCTAAACCACACCCTCACCCTCACCCTAACCCTAAAACTAACACTAACCCTAACCCTAACCCTCCTCCTAACTCTCAGCATAACCATAACCCTAACACTAATAGGAACACTAACCCTTAACCTCATCCTAAACCTAACCGTACTCCTCACGCTCACCGTTATTCTAACCCTAACCCTAATGATAACACTAACCCTAACCCTCACCCTCAGCTTCAAACTAACCCTAACCCTCACCCTCAACCTCACCCTCAGCCTAACCCTAAGCCTAAACTCAAACCTAACCCTTAACCACACCCTCACACTCACCCTAACCCTAATCCTAACCCTAACCCTAACCCTAACCCTCCTCCTAACTCTCACCCTAACCCTAACCCTAACCCTAACCCTAACCCAAACCCTCTTCCTAACCCTAACCCTAACCCTAAACGTCACCCTAAGAATAAGCCTAACCCTCACCCGCAGCCTCACCCTCAACATAAGATTAACGCTAAACATAACACTAACAATAACCCTAACCATATCCTTAATCCTAACCCTCACCATCACCCTAACCCTAACCCTAACCCTCAACCTAACCCTAAACCTCACCTTCAATGTAACACTAACCCTAACCCTAACTTCACCCTAATGCTAACCCTAACCCTCACCCTCACTCTAGCCCTCACAGTAACCCTAATCCTAACCATAAACCTCATCCTAACCCTCACCCAAACCCTAACACCCTAACCCTCACCCTTACCCTAACCCTCACCCACTCCCTTAAGCTCGGCCTAAGCCTAAGCCTAAACCTAAGACTAAACCTAACCCTCACACTCACCTTCACCCTAACCCTAACCATAACACTAACCCTAACTCTAACACTCACACTAACCCTAACCGTAAAACTCACCCTCATGCTCGGCCTAAGCCTAAGCCTAAGACTAAGTCTAACCCTAACCCTCACACTAACCCTCACCCTAACCCTAACACTAACCCTAACTCTAACCCTAAACCTCACCCTTACCCTAACACTAACTCTAACCCTATTCCTAACGCTAAGCCTCACCCTATCCCTAACCCTAACCCTCACCCTCACAGTAACTTTCAACCTAACCCTAATCCTTAACCCTAACCCTAACGCTAACCTTCACCCTGTCCATAACCCTAAACCTAACCCTAATCCTAAACCTCACACTTAGGCTCACCCTAAACCTAAGCCTAAGCCTAAGACTAACGCTTACCCTCACACTCACCCTCACCCTAACCCTAAGAGTAACACTCACCCTAAACCTAACCCTCACACTAACCCTCACCCTAATGCTAACACTAACCCTAAACCTAACCCACACCCTAACAATAACCCTCACCCGCATCCCTAACCCTAACCGTAACCCTCACCCTCACCCTCCGCCTAACACTAATCCTATCCCTAACCCCAACCCTAAACATAACACTAACCCGAAACCTAACCCTCATCCTAACGCTCAACCTCACCCTAGCCCATACCCTAACCCTAAGCCTAATCCTAACCCTAACCCTAACCCTAACACTAAACCTAACCCTAAACCTAACCATAAACCTCACCCTCAGCCTCACCCTCACTGTAAACTTAACACTAACCTAACACTAACAATAACCTAAACCCTAACCCTAACCCTCACTGTAACCCTAACCTTAACCTTTAGTCTTAACCTCACCATAACCCTCACAATAACCGTAACCCTCAACTTAACCCTAACCCTAACCGTAACTCTCACCCTGACGCTCACCCTCAGCCTAACTTTAAACCTAACGCTACTCCTAACACTAACCCTCAACTTCACCCTCACACTAACCCTAACCCTAAACCTAAGCCTAACCCTCACATTCACCCTCACCCACACCCTAAGCCTCACTGTCACCCTCACACTCATCCTCACCCTAACCCTAACCCTAACACTAAACCTAACTCTAACCCTAAACCTCACCCTTACCCTAACCCTAACTCTAACCCTATCCCTAAACCTAAACTTCACCCTAACCCTAACCCTAACCCTCACCCTCACAGTAACTTTCAACCTAACCCTAATCCTACCAATAACCCTAACCCTAACGCTAAACCTCACCCTGTCCATACCCCTCACCCTAACCCTCACGCTCACCCTTAGGCTCAGCCTAAACCTAAGCCTAAGCCTAAGACTAAACCTTACCCTCACACTCACCCTCACCCTAACCCTAACAGTAACACTATCCCTAACCCTAACCCTCACCATCACCTTCACCCTCCGTCTAACACTAAGCCTATCCCTAACCCCAACCCTAAACTTAACACTAACCCGAAACCTAACCCTCACCCTAACCCTCACCTTCACCCTAGCCCATAACTTAACCCTAAGCCTAATCCTAACCCTAACCCTAACCCTAACCCTAAACCTAACCATAAACCTCACCCTTAGCCTCACCCTCACCGCAAAATTAACACTAACCTAACACTAACAATAACCCTAACCCTAAACCTAACCCTCACTGTAACCCTAACCTTAACCTTTAGACTTACCCTCACCATAACCCTCATAATAACACTAACCCTCAACCTAACCCTAACCCTAACCGTCACCCTCACCCTCATGCTCACCCTCAGTCTAAATTTAAACCTAACGCTACTCCAAACACTAACCCTCAACTTCACCCTCACACTAACCCTAAACCTAACCCTAACCCTAACCCTCACACTCACCCTAACCCTAACCCTAACCCTCACCCTCACCTTAAACCTATCTCTCACCCTAACCATAAACCTCACAATCACCCTCACCCTCACCTCACCCTAACCATAAACCTAACCCTAACCCTCACCCTGAACCTCACCCTAACCCTAATGCTAACTGTAAACCTCACACTCATCTTAAATCTCATGTTAATCCTTACTCTCACCATAAATCTAACACTAACCCTAACCCTCACCCTGACCCTAAACCTCACCCTAACCCTAACTCTAACCATAACCTTCACCTGAACCCTGAACCTAACCCTAACCCTAACCCTAACCCTCATCCTAAACCTCACCCTAACCCTAACCCTATCCCTTTCCCTAACGTTAACCCTAACGCTCATCTTAACCATACCATACCCCTCAAACTAACACTCATCCTAAAGTTAACCCTAACAAAAACCCTCACCCTAACCCTAACCATAAAACTCAAACTAACCCTAATCCTCACCCAAATCCTCAGACTCATCCTCAGCCTAAACCTAACCCTAACCCTAATCTTAAACTAATCCTCACCCTCATCCTAACTCTAACCCTAACCTTCACTCTCAACCTCACCCTCACCCTCACCCGAACCATAACCCTCACCCTAACCCGAACCCTCACCCTAACCCTCATCCTAACCCTCTCCCAAACACTCATCCTTACCCTAAACCTAACCCTTACCATAACCCTAAAACTCACACTCACCCTAAACCTAACCCTAACCCTAACTCTCACACTCACCATAACCCTCATCATAAAACTTACTCTCACCCTAACCCTCATCCCAACCCTCAACATATCCCTAACCCTAACCCTCAACCTAACCCTTACACTCACTCTAACAATAAGCCTAACCCTACCACTAACTCTCACACTAACCCTCACCTTAAATATCACCTTATCATTAAGCCTAATTCTAACACTCACCCTAACCCTAACCCTCACCCTCACCCTCAGCCTAAAACTCAGCCTAAAGCATAACCCTAACCCTAAGCCTCAGAGTCACCCTCACCCTAACCCTAACCCTAAGCCTCACCCTCACCCTCAACCTCACCCTAAACCTAACACAAACACTCAAACTAACCCTCACCCTCACCATAAACATCACCGTAAACCTAACACTCACCCTAATCTGCACCATAACCCGAACCCTCACCCGAACGCTAACCCTCACCCTCACCCTAACCCTAACCCTCACTCTAAACCTAATCCTAACCCTCATCTAACACTCACCCTAAACCAAACCCTAACACTCACCCTAACCGTCAACCACACCCTCACCCTAAACCTAACCCTAATGCTCACACTCAACATAACCCTAAACCTCACACTCACCCCCACCCTCAGCTTAAATCTAAGCCGAACAATAAACCTAATCCTAACCCTCACACTCACGCTCACCCTAAACCTAATACTAACCCTAAACCTAACACTCTCACTCACCCTCACCCTCAACCTAACCCTAACGCAAACCCTCAACCGAAACTTCACCCTCACCCTAACCCTAACCCTCACCCTCACCATAAACATCACCCTAAACCTAACACTCACCCTAACCCTTAGCTTAACCCTCACCGTAAACCTAACCCTCACACTCACCCTCACTCTCAGGTTCACCTTAATCCTAATCCTAACCCTAACCCTCACCCTCACCCTCAACCTAACCCTACCCCTAACGCTAACCCTCACCCTAACACTAACCTCCAAACTAACGCTAACCCTAAACCGAAACCTAACCCTAACCCAAACCCTAACACTCACCCCAACCCTTACGCTCACCCTTACCTCAAACCTAATTCTCACCATAACCCTAAACCTCAAGCTCACAGTCACCCTCAGCCTTACCCTAAACCTAAGCCTAACCCTATCCCTAAACCTCACAGTCACCCTCAGCCTAACCCTAATCGTAAACCTAACCCTAACCCTAACCCTCCTCCTAACTCTCACCCTAACTCTAACCCTAATACTATCACTAACATTATCCTACAACTCACCCTAACCCTAACCTAATCCTCACCCTCACCCTGATTCTAACTCTAACCCTAACGATAACACTAACCCTCACCCTAACCCTAAACCTCACCCTCACCCTAAACCTATCCCTAAGTTTCAAGCTCACCCTAACCCTAAACCAAACCCTCAACTGAACCCTCACACTCACCGTCACCCTAACGCTCACCCTCACACTAAACATCACCCTAACCCTAACCCTCACCCTTACCCTCACCCTAGCCCTAACCCTCATACTAACCCTAAACCTCACCCTAACCTAATCCTCAACCTAACGCTTACCCTCACTCTAACACTAAGGCTAAACATAACATGAACCCTCAGAGTAAACCTAAAACTCACCCTAACCCTAACTCTCACCCTCTTCTAACCCTCACCCTAACCCTCACCCTAACCCTCACCCTAACCCTCAACCACACCCTCACCCTAAACCTAAGGCTCACACTCAACATAACCCTAAACCTCACACTCACCCTCACCCTCAGCTTAAACCTAAGCCTAACAATAAACCTAAACCTAACTCTCACACTCACCCTCACTCTAAACCTAATCCTGACCCTAAACCTAACCCTCTCACTCACCCTCACCCTCAACCTAAACCTAACCCAAACCCTCAACCGAACCTTCAACCTCACCCTAACCCTAACCCTCACCCTCAACCTAAACATCACCCTATACCTAACACTCACCCTAACCCTTAGCCTAACCCACCCCCTAAACCTAACCATCACCCTCAGCCTCACCCTCAGGCTCACCTTAAACCTAATCCTAACCCTAACCTCAACCTCACCCTCAACCTAACCATACCCCTAATGCTAACCCTCACCCTAACACTAACCTCCTACCTAAACCTAACCCTAAACCTAACGCTAACCCTCACCCAAACCCTAACACTCACCCCAACCCTTACCCTCACCCTAACCCCAAACTTAATGCTCACCATAAGCCTAACACTCAAGCTCACAGTCACCCTAAGCCTAACCCTAAACCTAATCCTAACCCTATCCCTAAAACTCACACTCACCCTCACCCTAACCCTAATCGTAACCCTAACCCTAACCCTAAACCTCCTCCTAACTCTCACCCTAACCCTAACCCTAACACAATCACTAACATTAAGCCTAAACCTCACCCTAACCCTAACCCTAATCCTCAACCTCACCATTATTCTAACCCTAACCCTAACGATAACACTAACCCTAACCTTTACCCTAACCCTCACCCTCACCCTAACCCTAATGCTAAGTCTCAACCTCACCCTAACCCTAACCCAAACCCACAACTGAACCCTCACCCTAACCCTAACCCTAAACCTCAACCTCACCCTAAACCTAACCCTAAGTCTCAAGCTCACCCTAACCCTAACCCAAACCCACAACTGAACCCTCACCCTCACCGTCACCCTAACCCTCACCCTCACCCTAAACATCACCATAACCATGACCCTCACCCTTACCCTCAACCTAACCCTAACCCTCATACTAACCCTAAACCTCACCGTAACCTAACCCTCAACGTAACCCCTACCCTCACCCTAACTTTAAGCGTAAACCTAACATGAACCCTCACATTAACCCTAAACCTCACCCTAACCCTAACCCTCACCCTCAACCTCACCCTCCGCCTAACACTAAGACTATCCCTAATCCCAACCCTAACCTTAACACTAACCCTAAACCTAAGCCTCACACTAACCCTCACCCTAAACCTGACCCTAACCCTCACCCTCACCCTAGCCCATACCTTAAACCTAAACCTAATCCTAAACCTCACCCTAACCCTCACCCTCAGCCTAAACTTAAGCCTAACCCTAACACTAACCCTAAACGTCAACTCACCCTAACCCTTATCCTAACCCTAATCTTAACCCTCACCCTCACCCTAACTCTAACTCTAACACTAAGCCTAACCCTATCCCTCACCCTCAGCCTCAACCTAACCCTAACCGTCACCCTCAACCTCACCCTCAGCCTAACCCTAAGCCTAACCCCAATCCTAACCCTAAACCACACCCTCACCCTCACCCTAACCCTAATCCTAACCCTAACCCTCCTCCTAACTCTCACCCTAACCCTAACCCTAACCCTAACACTAACACTAACCCTTAACCTCATCCTAATCCTAACCCTAATCCTCACCCTCACTGTTATTCTAACCCTAATCCTAACGATAACACTAACCCTAACCCTAACCCTAACCCTAACCCTCACCCTCACCTTAAACCAAACTCTCCTCCTAACCCTAACCCTAACCCTAACCCTAAACGTCACCCTAACCCTAACCCTAACGCTCACCCTCAGCCTCACCCTCAGCATAAGCTTAACCCTAACCATAACACTAACAATAACCCTAACCATATCCCTAATTCTAACCCTCACCATCACCCTAACCCTAAAACTAACCCTCACCCTAACCCTAAAACTCATCCTCAATGTAACCCTAACCCTAACCCTAACTTCACCCTAGTGCTAACCCTAATCCTCATCCTCACACTAGCCCTCACCCGAACCCTAATCCTAACCCTTAACCTCATCCTAACCCTCACCCAAATCCTAACACCCAAACCCTAACCCTAACCCTAACTCTCACCCTCACCCTCACCCTCCGCTTAACACTAAGACTATCCCTAACCCCAACCTTAACCCTAACACTAACCTTAAACCTAAACCTCACCCTAACCCTGACCCTAACCCTAACCCTCACCCTCACCCATATGCTCGGCCTAAGCCTAAGCCTAAGACTGACCCTAACCCTCACACTCAATTTCACCCTAACCATAACCCTCACACTAACCCTAACCCTAAAATTCTCCCTCATGCTAGGCCTAAGCCTAAGCCTAAGCCTAAGCCTAAGCCTAACCCTAAAACTCACACTAACCCTCACCCTAAACCTAACCCTAACACTAACCCTAAATCTAACCCCAAACCTCACCCTTACCCTAACCCTAACTCTAACCCTATCCCTAAACCTAAACCTCACACTATCCCTATCCCTAACCCTCACTGTCACAGTAACTTTAAACCTAAACCTAATCCTACCAATAACCCTAACCCTAACGCTAACCCTCACCTTGTCTATATCCCTCACCCTAACCCTAACCCTCACCCTCACTCTTAGGCTCAGCTTAAACCTAAGCTTTAGCCTAAAACTAACCCTTACCCTTACACTCACCCTCACCCTAACCCTAAGAGTAACACTCACCCTAACCCTAACCCTTACACTAACCCTCACCCTAATGCTAACACTAACCCTAAACCTCATCCGCACCCTAACCCTAACCCTCACCTTCAACCTCACCCACCGCTTAACACTCAGCCTATCCCTCACACCAAACCTAAACCTAACACTAACCCTAAACCTAACCCTCATCCTAACCCTCACCCTCACCCTAGCCCATACCCTAACCCTAAGCCTAATCCTAACCCTCACCCTAACGCTAACTCTAACCCTAACCCCAACACTCACCCTAAAATTAACCCTCACCCTCACCCGCACCATAACACTAATCTTAACCCTAACCCTAAACCTCACCATAACCTTAACCCTAACAATAACCCTAACCCTAAACCTAACCATAAACTTCACCCTCAGCCTCACCCTCAACGAAAAAGTAACACTAACAATAACCCTAACCCTAACCCTAACCCTCACTGTAACCCTAACCTTAACCTTTAGCCTTACCCTCACCATAACCCTCACACTAACCCTAACCCTCAACCTAGCCCGAACCCTAACCCTAACCGTCACCCTCACCCTCACGCCCAACCTCAGCCTAAATTTAAACCTAACGCTACTCCTAAAACTAACACTCAAGTTCACGCTCACACTAACCCTAACCCTAACCCTAACCCTCACACTCACCCTCACCCACACCCTAAGCCTCACTGTCACCCTCACGCTCACTCTCACTGTAACCCTAACCCTAACCCTCACGCTAAACCTATCTCTCACCCTAACCATAAACCTAACAATCACCCTCAACTTCACCTCACCCTAACCCTAAACCTCACCCTAACCCTCACCCTAAACCTCACATTAAGCCTAATGCTAACTCTAACCCTCACACTCTCCCTGAACCTCACGCTAACCCTTACTCTCACAATAAAGCTAACACTAACGCCAACCCTCACACTGACCCTAAGCCTCACCCAAAACCTAAACCTAACCATAACCCTAACGCTAACCCTAACGTTCACCTTAACCATAACCATACCCCTCAAACTAACTCTCATCCTAAACTTAACCCTAACCCAAACCCTCACCCTAACCCTAACCCTAACTTTCAACCTAACCCTAATCTTCACCCTCACGCTAACTCTCATCCTAACCCTCTCCCTAACCCTCATCCTAACCCTAACCTTAGCCCTTACATGACCCTAAACCTCACCCTCACCCTAACCCTAACCCTAACCCTCACACTCACCATAATCCTCACCCTAAACCTTACCCTCACCCTAACCCTCATCCCAACCCTCACACTATCCCTAACCCTAACCCTCAAGCTAACCCTTACACTCACTCTAACACTAAGCCTAACCCTAACAATAACTCTCACACCAACCCTCACCCTAAATATCACCCTATCATTAACCCTAACCCTAAAACTCACCCTAACCCTAACCCTCACCCTCACCCTCAGCCTAACCCTCAGCCTAAAGCCTAACCCTAACCCTAACCCTCAGAGTCACCCTCACCCTAACCCTAACCCTAAGCCTCACCCTCACCCTCAACCTCACCCTAAACCTAACGCAAACCCTCAAACCAACCCTCACCCTCACCATAAACATCACCGTAACCCTAACACTCACCCTAATCCGCACCATAACCCGAACCCTCACCCTAACGCTAACCCTCAACCTGACCCTAACTCTAACCCTTACCCTAACCCTAACCCTCACCCTCATCTAACCCTCACCCTAACCCAAACCCTACCCTCACCCTTACCCTCAACCACACCCTCACCATAATCCTAACCCTAATTCTCACACTCAACATAACCCTAAACCTCACACTCACCCTCACCCTCAGGTTAAACCTAAGCCTAACAATAAACCTAACCCTAACACTCACACTCAACCTCACCCTAAACCGAATCCTAACCCTAAACCTATCCCACTCACTCACCCTCACCCTCAACCTAACCCTAACCCAAACCATCAACTGAAACTTCACCCTAACCCTAACCCTAACCCTCACGCTCAACCTAAACATCACCCTAAACCTAACCCTCACCCTAAACCTTAGCCTAACCCTCACCCTAACCCTAACCCTCACCCTCACCCTCACCCTCAGGCTCACCTTAAACCTAATCCTAACCCTAACCTTCACCCTCACCCTCAACTTAAACCTACCCCTAACGCTAACCCTCACCCTAACACTAACCACCAAACTAACCCTAACCCTAAACCTAACGCTAACCCTCACCCAAACCCTAACACTCACACCAACCCTTACCCTCACCCTAATCCCAAACCTAATGCTCACCATAACCCTAACACTCAAGCTCAGTCACCCTCAGCATAACCCTAAACCTAAGCCTATCCCTAAACCTCACACTCACCCTCATCCTAAACCTAATCCTAACCCTAACCCTAACCCTCCTCCTAACTCTCACCCTAACCCTAACCCTAACACAATCACTAACATTAAGCCTAAACCTCACCCTAACCCTAACCCTAATCCTCACCCTCAACGTTATTCTAACCCTAACCCTAACGATAACACTAACCCTAACCATAACCCTAACCTTCACCCTCACCCTCAACCTAACCATAAGCCTCAACCTCACCCTAACCCTAACCCAAATATTCAACTAAACCCTCACCCTCACCTTCTCCCTAACCCTAACCCTCACGCTCACCGTAAACATCACCCTAACCCTAAACCTCAACCTTACCCTCACCCTAGCCCTAACCCTCATACTAACCCTAAACCTCACCCTAACGTAACCCTCAACCTAACCCTTACCCTCACCCTAACACTAAGCCTAAACCTAACATGAACCCTTAAAGTAACCCTAAACCTCACCCTAACCTTAACCATCACACTATGCCTAACCCTCACCCTAACCCTAACCTAACCCTCACCCTAACCCTAATCATCACCCTCACCCTAACCCTAACCCTAAGCGTCACCCTCACTCTCAACCTCACCCTAAACCTAACACAAACCCTCAAACCAACCCTCACCCTCACCATAAACATCACCGTAAACCTAACACTCACCCTAATCGGCACCAAAACCCTAACCCTCACCCTAACGAAAACCCTCACCCTCACCCTAACCCTAACCCTCACCCTAATCCTAACCCTCACCGTCATCTAATCCTCACCCTAACCCAAACCCTAAACCTCTCCCTAACCCTCAACCTCAACCTCACCATAAAACTAACCGTAATGCTCACACTCAACATAACCCTAACCCTCACACTCACCCTAACGCTAAGCTTAAACCTAAGCCAAACAATAACCCTAACCCTAACCCTCACACTCACCCACACCCTAAACCTAACCCTAACCCTAATCCTAACCCTCTCACTCACCATCAGACTCACCCTAACCCAAACCCAAACCCTCAGCCAAAACATCACCCTAAACCTAACCCTCACCCTAACCCTTAGCCTAACCCTCACCCTAACCCTAACCCTCACCCTCACCCTCACCAACAGGCTCATACTAAACCTATTCCTAACTCTAAAACTCACTCTCATCCTCAACCTAACCCTACCCCTAATGCTAACCCTCACTCTAAACCTAACCTCCAACCTAACCCTAAACCTCACCCTTAACCTAACCCTCAACCTAACCCTAAACCTCACCCTAACCCTAAACCTCATGCTCACAGTCACCCTCCGACTAACACTAAACCTAAGCCTAAACCTATCCCTAATCCTCACACTCACCCTCACCCTGAACCCAACCCTAAGTCTCACCCTCACCCTCAACCTCACCCTAACCCTAACGCAAACCCTCAACTTAACCCTCACCCTCACACTCACCCTAACCCTCACCCTCACCCTAACATCACCCTAACCCTAACCCTCACCCATACCCTCACCCTAGCCCTAACCCTCATACTAACCCTAAACCTCACCCTAAACCTAACACTCAACCTAACACTTACCCTCACCCTAACACTAAGCCTAAACTTAACATGAACCCTCACACTATCCCTAAAACTCACCCTAACCCTAAACCTCATATTAACCCTAACCCTCACCCTAACCCTAACCCTATCCCTCACCCTAACCCTCACTCTAACCCTAACCCTGACCCTAACCCTCACCCTGTCCATAACCCTCATCCTAACCCTAACCCTGACCCTAACCCTAACCCTCACCCTCTCCCTTAGGCTCGGACTAAGCCTAAGCCTAAGACTAAAACTAACCCTTACACTCACACTGACCCTCACCCTATCCCTAAAAGTAACAGTCACCCTAACCCTAACCCTCACACTAACCCTCACCGTAACACTAACACTAACCATAAACCTCACCCAAACTCCAAACCTAACCCTCACCCTCACCCTCACCCTCCGCCTAACACTAAGACTATCCCTAACCCCAACCCTAACCCTAAAACTAACCCTAAACCTAACCCTCACCCTAACCCTCACTCTAACCCTGACCGTAACCCTCACCCTCACCTTAGCCAATACCCTAACCCTAACCCTAAACCCAACCCTCACCATAACCCTAACCCTAACTTCACCCTCACCATAACTCTAATCCTAACCTTAACCCTAACCCTAACCCTCACACTCACCCTCACCTTAACCCTAATCCTAATCCTAACCCTAACCCTAACACTCACCCCCACCCTAAACCTCACGCTAACCCTAACCCTAACACTAACCATAACCCTAACCCTCACCCTACACTAACTCTAATCCTAAACCTCACCTTAACCCTAAACCTCACCCTAACACTTACCTTCACACTAAAACTCACCTTAACCCGAACACTAACCCTCACACTAAACCTAACCATCACCCTAAACTTAAAACTCACCCTAACCCTAACCCTAAACTTCAACCTTGCCCTAACCCTAACCATTACCCTAACCCTATCACTCACCTTAACCGTAACCCCCACCCTCAACCTCAAGCTGGGCCTAAGCCTAAGCATAAGCCTAAGACTAACCGGAACCCTCACACTCACCCTCACCCTAACCCTAATCGTAACCGTAACCCTAACCGTAACCCTCACACTAACCCTCACCCTAACGCTAACACTAACCCTATCCCTAACCCTCACCTAACCCTCACCCTAACCCTTAACCTTCACCATTACCATAACACTCACCCTCAGACTAACCCTCACCTTTACCCTTACTGTCACCCTCACCCTAACCCTCACCCTAACCATAATCATCATTCTAACACTCACCCTAACTGTAACCCTAACCATCACCTTAACCGTAACCCTCACCCTCAACTTCAGCCTCAGACTATCCCTAAGCCTAAGCCTAACCCTAACCTAAACATCACCCTCATCCTAGCCCTCACCCTAACCCTAATCCTAACCCTAACCCTCATCATAACCCTCAACCTAACCATAACCTTAACCATCATTCAAAAGCGAATTCTCATCCCCATTATCACCCTCAGCCTAATCCTAAGCCTAAGCCTAACCCTAACCCTAATCCACACACTCACCCTCACTGTAACCCTAATCCTAAACCTAACCCTAACCCTAAACCTAATCCTAAACCTCACCCTCACCCTAACCCTAACCCTAATGCTCACCCTAACCCTAACCCTCACCCTCAAAGTAACCCTAACCCTAAACCCCATCCTAACGCTAACCCTAACCCTCACCCTCATTGTAGCCCTCACTTAACCCTAATCCTAACCCTAAACCTCATCCTAACCCCCACCCTAACCCTAAAACCCTAACCCTCATCCTAACCCTAACACTCTCCCCCTCACACTCATGTTCGGCCTAAGCCTAAGCCTAAGACTAAGACTAACCGTAACCCTCACACTCACCCTAACCCTCACCCCAACCCTAACACTAACCCTCACCCTCACCTTAGCCCATACTCGAACCCTAAGCCTAAACCTAACCCTCACCCTTACCCTCACTCTCACCCTCACCGTAAGTCTAATCCTAACCCTAACCCTCACACTCACCCTCTTCCTAAACCTAATTGTAACACTAACCCTAACCCTAACACTAACCCTCACCCTAATGCTAACTCTAAACCTAAACCTCATCCTCACCCAAAACCTAACCCTCACCCTCACCTTCACCTTCTGCCTAACACTAAGCCTATCCCTAACCCCAGCCCTAACACTAACACTAACCCTAAACCTAACTCTCACACTAACCCTCAAACTAAACCTCACCCTAACCCTCAACCTCAACCTCACCCTAAACCTAACCCTAATTCTCACACTCAACATAACCATAACGGTCACACTCACACTCACCCTCAGCTTAAACATAAGCCTAAAAATAACCCTAACCCTAAACCTCACACTCACCCTCACCCTAAACCTAAACCTAACCATAAACTTAACCCTCACACTCACCCTCACCCTCACTCTAACCCTAACCGAAACCCTCAACCGAACCCTCACCCTCACCCTCAACCTAACCCTAACCCTCACCCTAACCCTCAATCTAACCCTACCCTTAATGCTAACACACATCCTAACCCTAATCTCCAACCTAATCCGATCCCTAACCCTAACACTAAGACTAAACCTAACATAAACCCTCAAAGTAACCCTAAAACTCACCGTAACCCTAACCCTCACACTAACCCTAAACCTAACCCTAACCCTAACACTAAACCTACCCTTCACCCTACCCTCACTCTAACCCTAAACCCAACCCTAACCCTCACACTCACCGTCACCCTAACACTCACCCAACCCTAACACTCAACCAAACCCTAACCCTCATACTCTCCCGATCCCTAAGCCTCACACTATCACTCACACTCATCCTCAACCTAAACCACACCCTAACCCTAACCCTCACCCTAACCTCACCCTTACCCTCAACCTAACCCTCACCCTCAACCTAACACAAACCATAACCGTAACCCTAAACCTCCCCCTAATCCTCACCCTAACACTATGCCTAACCCTCACCATCACGCTAACCTTTAACATTACCCTCAGCCTAACCCTCACACAAACCCTAACCCTCAACCTAACCCTAACTCTAACCGTCACCCTCACCCTCAGCCTAACTGTAAACCTAACCCTACTCCTAACACTAACATTCACCTTCACCCTCACACTAACCCTAATCCTAAACCTAACCCTAAGTCTAAGCCTCACACTCACCCTCACCGTCACCCTGACCCTAAGCCTCACTGTCACACTCACACTCACCCTCACCCTAACACTAACCATAACTCTAACCCTAAACCTCACCCTAACCCTAAACCTAACACTCACCCTCAATCTAACCTTTAACCTTACCTTCACCCTAACCCTCACCCTAACCCTAACCCTCACCCTAACCCTAACCCTCACCCTAACCCTCATGCTCACCATACACCTCACCCTAACCCTAATCCTAACCCTAACCCTCACCCTAAACCTAACCCTCAACTTAACCCTAACCTTCACCCTCATCTAAACCTCACCCTAACCCAACCCTAACCCTCACTCTAACCCTCACCTTAACCCTAACCCTAACACTAAACAAACCCTAACACTCACCCTAACCCTCACACTAACCCTAATGCTAACCCTAATCCTAACCATAACCCTCACCCTAAACCTAAACCTCAACCTAACCCTAACCCTCACACTCATCTAACCCTCACCCTAACCCAACCCTAACCCTCACCCTAACCCTCACCCTAACCCTAACCCTCACCCTAACCTAACCCTAACACTCACCCTAACCCTCACACTAGCCCTAATGCTAACCCTAACCCTCACCCTCACACTAACCCATCAAACTAACCCTTAAACTCACACTAACCCTAACCCTAACACTAACCCTCAACCTCAACCTAAACCTCAGCCAAACCCTAACCCTCACCCCAACACTTACCCTCACCCTAACTCTCATCCTAACGCTAACCCTAATGCTAAATCTCACTGCACCCGCATCCTCACCTTAAACGTAACCCTAACACTAACCCTAACAATACCTCACACTAACCATAACCCTGACACTAACCTTCACCCTCAACCTCACCCTAACCCTCACCCTCATCTTAACGCTAACCATAACCCTAACCCTGAATCTCACCCTAACCCTCACCCTAACCCTAAACCTAACCCTCACCCTCTCTCTAACCTTTAGCCTTATCCTCACCCTAAACCTCACACTAAACCTAACCCTCACCCTAACCCTAACCCTAACCGTCACCCTCATCCTCACGCTCAACCTCAGCCTAACTTTAAACCTAAAGCTACTCCTAACACTAACCCTCAACTTCACCCTCACACTAACCCTAACCCTAACCCTAAGCCTAACCCTCACACTCACCCTCACACACAACCTAAGCCTCACTGTCACCCTCACGCTCACCCTCACCCTAACCCTAACCCTAACCCTCACGCTAAGCCTATCTCTCACCCTAACCATAAACCTCACAATTACCCTCACCCTCACCTCACCCTAACCCTAAACCTAAACCTAACCCTTACCCTAAACGTCACCCTAACCCTAATGCTAACTCTAACCCTCACACTCACCCTAAACCTCACGCTAACCCTTACTCTCACCGTAAATCTAAACCTAACCCTAACCCTCACTCTGACCGTAACCCTCACCCTAAACATAATCCTAACCCTAGCCCTCACCCTCAACCTCAACCTAACCCTACCCCTAACGCTAACCCTCACCCTAAACCTAAACTCCAACCTAACCCTAACCCTAACCCTACCACTAAGCCTCACCCTAAACCTAACCCTCATCCTAACCCTAACCCTCAACCTCACAGTCACCGTCAGCCTAACCCTAAAGCTAAGCCTAACCCTATCCCTAATCCTCACACTCACCATCACCCTAAACCTAACCCTAAGTCTCACCCTCACCCTCAACCTCACCCTAAACCTAACCCAATCCCTCAACTGAACCCTCACCCTCATCCTAACACTCACCCTAACCCTAACTCTCACACTCACCATAACCCTCAAATTAAACCTTACCCTCACCCTAACCCTGATCCCAACCCTCACCCTATCCCTAATCCTAACCCTCAACCTAAAACTTACACTCACTCTAACACTAAGCCTAACCCTAACACTAACTCTCACACTAACCCTCACCCTAAATATCACCCTATCATTAACCCTAACCCTATCCCTAACCCTCACCCTCACCCTCAGCCTAACCCTCAGCCGAAAGCCTATCCCTAACCCTGACCCTCAGAGTCACCCTCACCCTAACCCTAACCCTAAGCCTCACCCTCACCCTAAACCTCACCCTAAACCTAACGCAAACCCTCAAACCAACCCTCACCCTCACCATAAACATCACCGTAACCCTAACACTCACCCTAATCCGCACCATAAACCTCACCCTCACCCTAACGCTAACCGTCACCTTCACCCTAACACTAACCCTCAAACTAACCCTCAACCTCACCCTCACCCTAAACCTAACCCTAATGCTCACACTCAACATAACCCTAACCCTCACTCTCACCCTCACCATCAGCTTAAACCTAAGCCTAACAATAACCCAAACCCTAACCCTCACACTCACCCTCACCCTAAAGCTAACCCTAACCCTAATCCTAACCCTCTCACTCACCCTCACACTCACGCTAACCCTAACCCAAACTCTCAACCTAAACATCACCCTAAACCTAACCTTCACCCTAACCCTTAGCCTAATCCTCAACTTAACCCTAACCCTCATCCTCACCCTCACCCACAGGCTCACCCTAAACCTAATCCTAACCCTAGCCCTCCCTCTCCCCCTCAACATAACCCTACCCCTAACGCTAACCCTCACCCTAAACCTAACCTCCAACCTAACCCTAACCCTAACCCTAACGCTAACCCTCAACCTAACCCTAACCCTAACCCTCACGCTCACAGTCACCTTCAGCCTAATTCTAAACCTAAGCCTAACCCTATCCCTAATCCTCACACTCACCATCACCCTAAACCTAACCCTGAGTCTCACCCTCACCCTCAACCTCACCCTAACACTAACACAAACCCTCAACTGAATCCTCACCCTCACCCTCACCCTCACCCTAACCCTAACCCTAACCCTCACACTCACCATAACCCTCACCCTAAACCTTACCCTCACCCTAACCGTAATCACAACCTTCACCCAATCCCTAACCCTAACCCTCAACCTAACCCTTACACTCACTCTAACACTAAGCCTAACCCTAACACTAACTCTCACACTAATCCTCACCCTAAATATCACACTATCATTAACCCTAATCCTAAAACTAACCCTCACCCTCACCCTCAACCTAACCAACAGCTTAAGCCTAACCCTAACCTTAACCCTCAGCGTCACCCTCACCCTAACCTTAACCCTAAGCCTCACCCTCACCCCCAACCTCAACCTAAAACTAATGCAAACCCTCAAACCAACCCTCACCCTCACCATAAACATCAGGGTAACCCTAACACTCACCCTAATCTGCACCATAACCCTAACCCTCACCCTAACGCTAACCCTCACCGTCACCCTAACCCGAACAGTCACCCTAACCCTAACTCTCACCCTCATCTAAGCTTCACCCTAACCCAAACCCTAACCCTCAAACACACCCTCACCCTAAACCTAACGCTAACCCTCACCTAAACCCTAAGACTCACCCCAACACTTACCTCACCCTAACCCCAACCCTAATACTAACCCTCAAGCTCACAGTCACCCTCAGCCTAACCCGAAAACTAAGCCTAACCCTATCCCTAAACCTCACACTCAACCTCACCCTAACACTAACACAAACCCTCAACTGAACCCTCACCCTCACCCTCACCATAAGCCTCACCCTCACCCTAAACATCACCCTAAACCTAACCCTCACCCTTATCCTCACCTTAGCTCTAAACCTCATACTAACCCTAAACCTCACCCTAAACCTGACCTTCAACCTAACCCTTACCCCCACCCTAACACTAAGTGTAAACCTAACATGAACCCTCACAGTAACCCTAAACCTCACCCTAAACCTAACCCTCACACTATCCCTAACCCTCACCCTAACCCTAATCCTAACCCTGACCCGAACTCTAAACATCACCCTCACCCTCACACTCAGCCTAACCCTCAGCCTAAAGCCTAACCCTAACCCTAACCCTCACAATCACCCTCACCCTAACCCTAACTCTAAGCCTCACCCTCACCCTCAACCTCACCCTAAACCTAATGCAAACCCTCAAACCAACCTCACGCTTACCCTAAACATCACCCTCACCTTAACCCTCACCCTAATCCGCACCAGAACCCTAACCCTCACCATAACGCTAATCCTCACCCTCACCCTAACCCTAACCCTCACCCTAACCCTAACCCTCACCCTCATCTAACCCTCACCCTAACCCAAACCCTAACCCTCACCCTAACCCTCAACCTCACCCTCACCCTAAACCTAACCCTAATGCTCACACTCAACATAACACTAACCCTCACACTCACCCTCACCCTCAGCTTAAACCTAAGCCTAACAATAACCTGAAACCTAACCCTCACACTCACCCTCACCCTAAACCTATCCCTGGCACTAATCCTAACCCTCTCACTCACCCTCACACTCACCCTAACCCTAACCCAAACCCTCAACCTAAACATCACACTAAACTTAACCCTCACCCTAACCCTTAGCTTAACCCTCACCCTAACCCTAACCCTCACCCTCACCCTCACCCTCAGGCTCACCTTAAACCTAATCCTAACCCTCACCCTCACGCTCAACCTAACCCTTATCCTAACGCTAACCCTCACCCTAACCCTAACCTCCAACCTAACCCTAACCCTAAACCTAACGCTAACACTCACCCAAACCCTAATACTCACCCGAACACTTACCCTCACCCAAACCCCAACCCTAATGCTCACCATAACCCTAAACCTCAGGCTTATAGTCACCCTCAGCCTAACCCTAAACCTAAGCCTAACCCTATCCCTAAACCTCACACTCACCCTCACCCTAAACCTAACCCTAAGCCTCAATCTCACCCTAACCTTAACAAAAACCCTCAACCTAAACATCACCCTAAACCTAAACCTAACCCTAAACCTTAGCCTCACCATCACCCTAACCCTAACCCTCAACCTCACCCTCACCCACAGGCTCACCCTCAACGTAATCCTAACCCTAACCCTCACCCTCAACCTAACCCTCACCCTAACTCTAACCCTCACCCTAAACCTAACCCTCACGCTCACAGTCACCCTCAGCCTAACCTTAAACCTAAGCCTAACCCTATCCCTAATCCTCACATTCACCATCACCCTAAACCTAACCCTAAGTCTCACCTTCACCCTCAACCTCACCCTAACCCTAACCCAAACCCACAACTGAACCCTCACCTTCACCCTCACCCTAATACTCACTCTCACCCTAAACATCACCCTAACCCTAACCCTCACCATTGCCCTCACCCTAGCCCTAAACCACATACTACCTCTAAACCTCACCATAAACCTAACCCTCAACCTAACCCTTAATCTTACTCTAACACTAAGCCTAAACCTAACATGAAACCTCACAGTAACAGTAAACCTCACCCTAACCCTAACCCTCACCCTAAACCTAACACTACCCCTCACCCTAACCCTCACTCTGACCCTAAACCCAACCCTAACCCTAAACCTCACCATCATCCTAACACTCACCCAACCCTAACCCTCACCCCAGCCCTAACCCTCATACTCTACCGAACCCTCAGCCTCACTCTAACAGTTACCCTCATCCTCACCCTAACCCTCACCCTAACCCTAACCCTATCAGTCACGCTCACCCTCACCCTCACACTCAGCCTAACTCTAAACATATACCTCACCCAAACCCTCAACTTAACCCTAAACCTAACCCTCACCTTCACCCTAACCTTAACCCTCACTGACAACCTAGCATTCACCCTAAACCTAGTCCAAACCCTAACCCTCACCCTAACACTCACCCTTACCCTCACCCTAACCCTCACCCTCACCCTAACCCTAACCGTAACCCTACCCCTAATCCTCACCCTAACCCTAACCCTAACCCTCACCCTAAACTTTAACCTTACCCCCACCCTAACCCTCACATTAACTCTAACCCTCAACCTAACCCTAACCCTAACCATCACCCTCATGCTCACCCTCAGTCTAACTTTAAACATAACCCTACTCCTAACACTAACCTTCACCTTTACCCTCACACTAACCCTCACCCTAAACCTAAACCTAATCCTAACCCTCACACTCACACTCTCCCTCACCCTAAGCCTCACTGTCACCCTCACGCTCACCTTCACCCTAAACCTAACCCTCACCTAAAACCTATCCCTCACCCTAACAATAAACCTCACAATCACCCTCACTCTCACCTCACCCTAACCCTAAACCTAACCCTAACCCTCACCCTAAACCTACCCTAAACCTTATGTAACTCTAACCCTCTCACGCTAAACCTCACGCTAACACTTACTCTCAGCATAATTCTAACCCTACCCCTAACCCTCGCACTGACCCTATCCCTTAACCTAACCCTAACCCTAACCATAACCTTCACCCTAACCCTCACCCTAACCCTCACCCTAACCCTAAACCTCATCCTAAACCTCACCCTAACCCTAAATCTATCCCTAACCCTAAAGCTAACCCTAATGCTCAATCTAACTGTAACCGTACCCCTCAAACTAACTCTCATTTTTTTTTTTTTTGTCGGTCGTGGGGCTTGAACTCTGGGCCTGGGCGCTGTCCCTCTGCTCTTCAGCTCAAGGCGAGCGCTCTACCACTTGAGCTACAGCGCCACTTCCGGTTTTCTGGTGGTTTATTGGAGATAGGAGTCTCACGGTCTCTCCTGCCCGGGCTGGCTTTGAACCGCGATCCTCAGATCTCAGCCTCCTGATTAGCTAGGATTACAGGCGTGAGCCACCAGCGCCCGGCCTAACTCTCATCTTAAACTTAACCCTAACCCAAACCCTTACATTAACACTAACCCTAACACTCAACCTAACCCTAATCCTCACCCACACCCTCAGCCACATCCTCAGCCTAAACCTAACCCTAACCCTAACCCTAACCTTAATCCTCACCCGCATCCTAACTCTAACCCTAACCTTCACTCTCACCCTCACCGCCACCCTCACCATAACCCTAACCCGAACCCTAAACCGAACCCTCACCCTAACCCTCATCCTAACCTTCTCCCTAACCCTCATCCTAACCCTAACACTAACCCTCACCCTAAACCTAAACCTCAATGTAAACATTACCCTCAACCTAACACTAAGCCTAACCCTAACACTAACCCTCACTAACCCTAAACCTCACCCTAACCCTAACCCTCACCCTAACTTAACCCTAACACTCAACCTAACCCTCAACCTATCCCTTAATCGCACCCTAAACCTAACCCTAACACTAACCCTCAACCTCACCCTAAACCTCACCTTAACCCTAACCCTAACACTAACTCTCAACCTCACCCTCAACCTCAACCTAACCCTAACCCTCACCCCAACACTTACCGTCACCAAAACCCTCACTCTAATGCTAACCGTAACGCTAAACCTCACCTCACCCGCAACCTCACCTTAACCGTAAACCTAACCCTAACCCTAACAATAAACCTAACCCTAACCGTAAACCTAATCCTTACCCTAACCCACACCATCACCCTCACCTTCACCCTAAACCGAACCCTAATCCTCTCCATAAACCTAAACCTCTCCCTAAACCTAACCCTCACACTCACCCTAACCCTCACCCTAAAACTTACCCTCACCCTAACCCTCAGCCTAACCCTAAACCTAACTCTAACCCTCACCTTAACCTTCAACCTAAACCCAAACGTAACTTTAACCCTCAAACTAACCCTGAACCTCACCATAACCCTAACCCTGTCCCTCATCGTAACCATCATCCTAACCCTCA
Organism: Dipodomys merriami; assembly: GCF_024711535.1. Classification (NCBI taxonomy): domain Eukaryota; kingdom Metazoa; phylum Chordata; class Mammalia; order Rodentia; family Heteromyidae; genus Dipodomys; species Dipodomys merriami. The sequence continues at coordinate 4,371,049 of NW_027206257.1, forward strand.
CCCTAACCCTAAATCTAACCCTAAAACTTACCTGCACCCTAACACTCACCCTCACACTCACCCTAAGCCTCACCCTCACACCCACCCTAACCATCACCCTATCCCTAACCCTCACCCTAACCCTAAGATTAACACTCACCCTAATCATAACCCTCACCCTCACCCTCACCCTCAGCCTAAACCTAACCCTAATCCTAACTCTAACTCTAACTCTCACCCTAACACTTACCCTAACAATCACCCTAACCCTAACCCTTATGCTCACACTCAACATAACGCTAAGCCTCATACTCACCCTCACCCTCAGCTTAAACCTAAGCCTAACAATAAAGCTAACCCTAACCCTTACACTCACCCTCACCCTAAACCTAATCCTAACCCTAAACCTAACCCTTAACCTCACCCCCACCATAACACTCACCCTAACCCTCAACCTAACACTCACCCTCACCCTAACCATCAACCTATCCCTAACGGTCACCCTCACCCTAAGTCTAAGCCTCACAGTAACCCTAACCCTCACCCTCACCCTCACGCTCAGCCTAACCCGAACCCTAATCCTAACCCTAACCCTCACCTTAACCCTCACCCTAACTCTAATCCTAAAACTCACACTCACCCTAACCCTAACTCTCACACTCATCCTTACCCTCAGCCTAAACCTAAGCCTAATATTAACACTAACAATAACCCTCACACTCACCCTCACCCTGAACCTAAACCAAACCCTCAACCAAAACCTCACCCTCACTCTCACCCTAAACATCACCCTCACCCTAAACATCACACTAAAACTAAGCCTCACCGTAAGCCTTAGCCTAACCCTCACCCTAACCCTCACCCTCACCCTCAGGCTCACCCTAACCCCAATCCTAATCCTAACCCTCACACTCAACCTTATCCTCACCCTCACCCTAACTTTAACCCTAACAATAACCCTAACCCTAACCCTGAACCTAACCCTCAACCTAACCCTAAACCTCACGCTAACCCTTGCCCTCACCCTCACCCTCATCTTAAACCTAAGCCTAACCCTAACCCTCACCCTTACAGTCACCTTAACACAAGTCCTAACCCTAAACCTCACCCTAACAGTAACCCTAACCCTCACCCTTTCTTTATCCTCAACCTAAACCTAACCCTCACATTAACCTTTATGCTCACCCTAACCCTAACCCTACCCTTCACCCTAACCCTCACCCTAATTCTAACCTTAACCACAAACCTAACCCTCTCTCAAACCCTAACCCTAACCCTCACCCTCACCCTAACTCTCACCTAATCCTCACCCTAACCCTAAACTCTACCTAACCGAGACCCTCACCCTCAACCTCGCCCTCAACTTTAACCTAACACTCACCCTCACACTACCCCTCACCCTAACCCTACCCCTAATCCTAAACCTCAAACTCACCCTCACCCTCACCCTCAGCCTAACCCTAACTCTAAAGCTAATCCTAAACATAACCCTCAGCATAACCCTAACCATCACCCTAAACCCTTACCCTCACCCTCACCCTAACCCTAACTATAAACCTCACACTAAACCTAACCCTCACCCTAAACCTAACCCTAACCCTCACCGTATCCCTCACCCTAAACCTAACCCTAACCCTCACCCTAACCCTAATCATCATCCTAATCTAGCCATCACCCTAACCCTCACCCACACCCTAAACCTGACCCTCACCCCACCCTCAAATTAACACTAAGGCTAACTCTCACCCTAACCCTAACTCTTACCCTAAAATTAACCCTCACCCTATCCCTCAACCTAACCCTAACCCTAAGCATCACCCTCACTCTCACCTTAACCAGAACCCTAATCCTAACCCTCAACCTAAACCTAACCCTCACCCTAACCCTAACCCTCACCCTAAAAGTTACAATCACTCTAACAGTAACCCTAACCCTAACACTAAGCCTCACAGTAACCCTAACAATTACCCTAAGCCTAACATTAACCCTGACCCTAACCCTCAACCTCACCCGAAACCTAACCCTAACCCTAACCCACACCCTCACCCTCACCATCATCCTCACCCTCACCCTATATCTGACCCTAACAATAACCCTAACCCTAACCCTAAACCTAACCCTCACCCTAACCCTCACCCTCACTCTAACCCTCATCCTCATCATCACCCTAACCTTAACCATAAGCCTAACACTAACCCTCACCCTCACCCTCACCTTAACACTAAAGCTAACTCTAACCCTCACCCTAACAATAACCCTAACCCTCACCCAAACCCTAACCGTCACCCGACCTTTATCCTCACCCTATCCCTAACCTTCAAATTAATCCTAATGCTCACCCTAACCTTAACAGTACACCTCACGCGAACCCTCACCCTAACTCTAATCCTAACCCTAAACCTAACACTCATTTAAACTTAACCCTAATTGTCAACGTTACCCTAACCCTCACCATCACCCGAACTTTCACCCTAACCCTAACACTCACCCATACCCTAACCGTCAAGCTCACCCTAACCCTAACCCTCACCTAATCCTCACCCTAACCTTAACCATTATCTAACAAAGACCCTCACCCTCACCCTCACCCTAACCTTCACCCTAAGCCTCACCCTCACCCTATCCCTCACCCTAAATGTAACCTTAACTCTAAACCTCACCCTCATGCTCAGCCTTACACTAACCCTACCCGTAATCCTAAACCAAACCCTCAACCTGATCATAACACTCACCATTACCCTTACCCTCACCCCCACAATATCCCTAACCTTAACCCTCACACTAAACCTAACCCTCACCCTAAACCTAAACCTACCCCTCACCCCAAACCTCAACCTAAACCTAACCCTAACCCTTACCCTAATGCTAACCCTCACCCTCACCCTAGCCCTCACCCTAATCCTAACCCTCATCTTAAACTTCACCCTCACACCACCCTCAAACTAACCGTAACCCTAACCCTCTCCCTAACCCTAACCCTAACTCGCACACTAGCCCTCACCTTAAACCTAACCCTAACCCTCCCCCTCACCCTAACCCTAACCTTAATCCTAACCCTAACCCTCACCCTAACACTAACCCTAACCCTAACCCTCACCCTTACCTTAACCCTCACCCTAACCCTTAACCTCATCCTCACACTAAACCTCACACTAAACCTAAACCTCACCCAAACTCTAACCCCAACCGTCACCCTGACCCTCACCCTCATGCTAACCCTAACCCTAACCCTCACCCTAACCCTAAAACTCACCCTAACCCTAAGCCTAACCCTCACCCTCACCCAAACCTACTGCTACCTCTAACACTCACCCTAACCCTCACGCTATCACTTACCCACACCATAAACCTAAACATAACCCTCACCCTCACCCTCACCCTAAATCTCACCCTAAAATTAACCCTAACCGAAATACGAAACCCTAACCCTAACCTAAACCCTAACCCTCACCCGAAACCTTAACCCTAACCCTAAACCTAACCCTCAAGCTAAGTGTCACCCTATCCCTAACCCTATCCCAAACCCTAACCCTCACCCTAACCCTCACCCTAAACCTTATACTCACCCTCACCCTAACCCTAACCCTAACCCTAACGCTGACGCTTACAATAATTCTAACCCTCACCCTAAACCTCTTACCCCTCACCCTAACCCTCATCCTAACCCTAAACCTACCCAAAATCTATCCCTAACCCTAATCCTAACCCTAAACCTCACCCTCATCATAACTAACCCTAACCCTAACATTAACTCTCACCCTCACCCTAACCCTGACCCTCACACTAACCCTAACCATCACGCTAACCCTCAACCTAATCCTCAAAACTAACCCTAACCGTAACCCTTACATTAACCCTAACCCTAAACATCACCAAAATCCTCAATAACCCTAAAATTAGTCCTAACCCTAACCCTTACCCTCACCCTAACCCTAACACTCACCCAACCCTAACCTTCACCCTAACACTAAGCCTAACCCTAACACAAACCCTCACACTAACCCTAACCCTCAGCCTAAACCTAACCCTCAACCTAAACCTAACCCTAACCCAAATCCTCACCCTCAACTTATCCCTCACACTAACCCTTTTTCTATCCCTAACCCTAACCCTAACCCTCACCCTTTCCGTAAATCTCACCATCACCAAAAACCTGACCCTTACCCTTACCTTAACCTCACCCTAACCCTCACACTTACACAAAACCTCAACCTAACCTAATAAAAACACTCACACTAAACCTCCCCCTAACCCTAATACTAACCCTAACACTCACCCTCACCCTAACCCTCACCCTAAACCTGAAACTCACTCTAACCCTAACGCCAAACCCACAACTTCACCCTAAACCTCAACCTAACCCTAACCCTCACCCTAATGCTTACCCTCACCCTAACCCTCACCCTAAACCTAACCCTAAGCTAACCATAAACCTCATCCTAACCCTCACCCTCAACCTATCCCTAATCCACACCCTAACCCTCAGCCTAAACCTCACCCTAACCCTAACCTTAACCTTCAAACTAACCCTAACCCTCACCCTAAACTTAACCTTACCGCTCACCCTAACCCTAACCCTCATGCTCACCCTAAACCTAACCCTAACCCTATCCCACACCCTCAACCTCACCCTCATCCTCACCCTCACCCTAAACCTAATCCTAACAATAACCCTAATCGTAAACCTAACCCTCACCTTAACCCTAAACCTCAAGCTAACCCTCATCCTCACCCTCAACATCACCCTCACCTTAACCGTAAGCGTAACCCTAACCCTCACCCTCACCCTCAACTTAACACTAAAGCTAACCCTAACCCTCACCCTAACAGTAACCCTAACCCTCACTCTCACCCTAACCGTCACCATAACATTATCCTCACCCTATCCATAACCCTCACATTAACCCTAATTCTCACCCTAACCTTAATAGTACCCCTCACTCAAACCCTCATCCTAAATCTAACCCTAACCCTAAACCTAATCCTCACCTAATGCTAAATCTCAACCTTACCCTAACACTCACCATCACCTGAACCCTCACCCTAAACCTAACACTCACTCACACCCTAACCCTAAAGCTCACCCTCACCCTCACCCTCACCTAATCCTTACCCTAACCCTAACCATTATCTAAAAAGACCCTCACCCTCACCTTCACCCTAACCCTCACCCTCACCCTAGCACTCACCCTAAACGTAACCCTACCGTAAACCTCACCCGCATTCTCACCTTCTTGCTCAGCCTTACCCTTAACCCTACCCCTAATCCTAACCCTAACCATCAACCCATCATAACCCTCACCATAACCCTTACCCCCACCCTCACACTATTCCTAACTGTAACGCTCTCACTAAAACTAAACCTCACTCTAAACCTAACCCTACCCCTCACCCCAAACCTCAACCTAAACCTAACCCTGACCCTCACCCTAATGCTAACCCTAACCCTCACCTTAGCCCTCACCCTAATCCTAACCATCATCCTAAACCTCACGCTCACACCACCCACAAACTAACCCTAACCTTAAGCCTAACCCTCACCCTAACCCTAACCCGCACCCTAGCACTCACCCTAACCCTAACCCTAACCATCCCCGTCACCCTAACCCTAAACCTAACCCTAACCCTCACCCTAACCCTCACCCTAACACTAACCCTAACCCTAACCCTCACCTTTACCTTAACCCTCACCCTAATCCTTAACTTCATCCTCACCCTAAACTTCACACTAAACCTAACCCTCACCCTAATTCTAACCCAAACCATCACCCTCACCCTCACCCTATCGCTAACCCTAACCCTAACCCTCGCCCTCACCATCACCCAAACCCTACTAATAACTCTAACACTCACCCTAACCCTCATGCTATCACTTAAACACACCATAAACATAAACCTAACCCTAAACCTCACCCTCACCATAAACCTCACCTTAACCCTAACAGTAACCCAAACACGAAACCCTTAACCTAACCCTAAACTGAACCCGAACCCTCACCAGAAACCTTAACCCTAAACCTAAACCAAACCCTCAAGCTAACAGTCACCCTAAACCTAACCCTATCCCTAACCCTAACCCTCACTCTAACCCGCACCCTAAACCATATCCTCACCCTCACCCTGACCCTAACCGTAATGCTAACCCTCACAATAAATCTAACCTCACTCTAAACCTAAACTTTCCCCTCACCCTAACCCTCATCCTAACCCTAAACCAAACCCAAAACCTCTCCCTAACCCTAATCCTAACCCTAACTCTCAACTTCATCCTCACCCTCAGCCTAACCCTAACCCTCACACTAACCCTAACCGTCAAGCCAACCGTCAACCTAATCCTCACACTAACCCTAACCCTAACCCGTACACTAACCCTAAACCTAAACCTCAACAAAACCCACAATTACCCTAAACCTAGACCTAACCTTAACCCTTACCCTCACCCTAAACCTAACCCTAACCATCACCCTAAACCTAACCCTCAACCTAAACCTTACCCTCACCTTAATACTAAACCTAAACCTAACACCAACACTCACACTAATCCTAACCCTCAGCCTAAACCTAACCCTCAACCTAAACCTAAACCTAACCCTAATCCTCACCCTCACCTTATCCCTCACACTAACCCTTTTCCTAACCCTAACTCTAACCCTCACACTAACCCTAACCTTCTCCCGTTCCGTAACCCTCACCCTCACCAAAAACCTCATCCTTACCCTTACCTTACCCTCACCCTAACCCTCACACTAACCCAAAACCTCACCCTGAACTAACCAAAACACTCACACTAAACCTCACCCTAACCCTAATGCTAACCCTAACACTCACCCTCACCCTAAACCTCAACCTAAACCTTCACCTCAACCAAACACTAACCCTAACCCTCAACCTCACCCTAAACCTCACCCTAAGCCTAACCCTAAACCTAACCCTTACCCTCACCCTAACAGTAAACCTAAGCTAACCTTTAACGTCACCCTAACCCCCACTCTCACCCTAACCCTAATCTAAACCCTAACCCTCAACCTAACCCTCATCCTAACCCTATCCCTAACCTTCACACTAATCCTATCCCTCACCCTAACCTTAACCCTACCCCTCACCCTAAACCTCATCCTAACCCTAACCCTAACCCTAAACCTCACACTAACCCTAACCCTCACCCTCAACGTAACCATAAACCTAACCCTAAACCTAAAAATAACCCTAATCCTAACCCTTATCCTAACCCTCACCTTCACCCTTATCCTAACCCTCACCTTCACCCTCACCATAACCCTAACCCTCACACTTAACCTAACCATCAACCTCACTTTAACCCTAAACCTAACCCTAAAATTTAGTCTCACCCTAACACTAAACCTAAACCTAAAACTAGCCATTACACTAACCCTAATCCTCAGCCTAACCCTAACCCTCAACCTAACTCTATTCCCAACCCTCAATCTCACCCTCACCCTAACCCTAACCCCAAACCAAACACTCACCCTAACCCTCACCCTTACTGTAAACCTAAACCTAACCCTCACCCTAACCCACAAGCTTACCATAATCCTAACCCTCACACTTAACTTTACTCTCACCCTCAACCTAACCCTCACCCTAACCCTAACCCTCACACTAACCTTACGCTAACCCTCACACTAACCATAATGCTAACCCTAACTCTCACCCTGACCCTAAACCTCACCATAACCCGAAACCTCACCCTAAACCTATCCCTATCCCTAACCCTCAACCTAACCTTTACAATCAACCTAACACTAAAACTAAGCCTCACACTAACAATAAACCTCACCCTAACTCTAACCTCACCCTAACCCTAACCCTCACCCTAACACTAACCCTAACCCTCACCCTCACCCTAACCTTTTACCTTACCCTCACCCTAATCCTCACAACAACCCTAACCCTAAGACTAATCGTTACCCTCTCCCTCAGGCTCACCCTCAGCCTAAATTTAAACCTAACCCTACTTTTAACCCTAACCCTCACCTTCACCCTCACACTAAACCTAACCCTAAAGCTAACTCTAAGCCTAACCCTCACAATCACCCTCACCCTCACCCTAAGCCTCAATGTCACCCTCACGCTCACCCACACCCTAAACCAAAGCCTAACCCTCACCCTAAACCCATCTCTCACCCTAACCATAAACCTCACAATGACCCTCACCCTCATCTCACCCTAACCATAAACCTAACCCTAACACTCACCCTAAACCTCACCCTAACCCTAATGCTAACTCTAACCCTCACACTTACCCTAAACCTCATGCTAACCCTTACGCTCACCGTAAATCTAACCCTGACCCTACCCCTCACCCTAACCCTAACCCTAACCCTAATCCTAACCCACATCCTAAACCTCACCCTAAACCTAAACCTATCCCTAACCCTAACGCTAAACCTAATGCTCACCATAACCCTCACCCTAAACTAATCCTAACCCTAACCCTCACCCTAGCCCTCACCCTTAACCTTAAACTAACCCTCATACAAACCATCACCCTAACTCTAACCCTCACCTTAACCTACTCCTACACCTCACCCTAACACTCACCTTCACCCTATCCCTATTCCTCACCCTAACCCTCACACTCACACTCACCCCCACCCTATTCCTAACCCTAAACCTCACCCTCACCCACACCCTAAACCTCACCCTCACCCTCACACGAACCCTAACCCTAACCCACACCCTAACCCTAACACTAAACCTAACCCTCACCCGAACCCTAAACCTAACCCTCACCCTCACACTCACCCTAACCCTAAACCTAAACCTAATGCTCACGCTAAATCTAACCCTAAACCTAATGGTAACCATAACCCTCACCCTCACCCTAACCCTCACCTTAACACTTTCCCTCTCCCTAACCCTCATCTTAACCCTCACCCTAACCCTAACCCTAATCATCACCCTAACCATAATCCTCAACCCCACCCTCACCCTAAGCCTAACCCTAAGACTAAGACTAACCCTAACCCTACCCCTCAGCCTAATGCTCACCCTAACCCTAATCCTAACTCTAATACTCACCCTTTCCCTAACCCTAACCGTAACCCTCACCTTCACCCTAGACCTGACCCTAACCCCAAACCTAACCCTCACCATAACCCTAACACTAATGCTAACCATAAACCTCACCATCAATCTAACCCTCACCCTGACCCTTACTGTCCGCCTAACCCTAACACTCACCCTCACCCTAACCCTCACACTAATCCTTACCCTCACCCTAACCCTAAACCTAACCCTCACACTAACCCTAACCCTCACCTAACCCTACACTTACCCCTCAGCCTAACCCTCTCCCTCACCCTTAACCTAATCCTCACCCTAATCCTCACCCTAACCCTAACACTAAAACTCTCACTCACCCTCACCCTCACCATCACCCTCAGCATAACACTAACCATAACCCTAATCCTAAACCTAAACCTCACCCTCACCCTAAAAGTCACCCTAATTCTTACCTTCACACTAATCCTAAACCTAACCCTAACCCTAACACTCACACTAAACCTAACCCTCACCCTAATCATAACCCTATCCCTTACCCTAACCCTCACCCTAAACCTAACCCTATCCCTAACCCTAACCTTCACCCTAACCCTCACCCTGACGCTAACCCTAACCCTAACACTCAACCTTACCCTAAAGCTCACCCTAAGCCTTAACCTCATCCTCACCCTAAACCTCACACAAAACCAAACCCTCACCCTTACTCTAACCCTAACAGTTACCCTCAGACTTACCCTCACACGAACACTAACCCTAACCCTCACCCTAACCCTAAAACCAACCCTAACCCTAACCCTAAACCTCACCCTCAAGATCACCTTAAACGTAACCCTAAACTTCACCCTAAACTTCACTCTAACCCTAATGCTAAATCTAACACTCACCCTAACACTCACACTATCTCTTACCAACACGATAAACCTAAACCTAATCCTAACCCTCACCCAAACCGTAACCCTCAACCTAACCCTAACCCTAACCCGAAACCCTCACCCTAACCCTCACCCTAACTCTAACACTAATCCTAACCCTAACCCTAACGCATACCCTTACCTTAACCCTAACCCTAACCCTCACCTAACCCTCAGCCTACCCCTAAATCTAACCCTGACCCTCACCCTAACCCTAATCTTCACCCTAACCCTAACCCTCACCCTAAGCCTTACCCTCACCCTAACACTAAGCCTAACCCTAACACCAACCCTCCCAATAACCCTACCCTCAGCCTAATCCTAAGCCTCACCCTAAACCTAACCCTACCCCTAAACCTCACCTTCACCTTAGCCCTCACACTAACCCTATTGCTAACACTAACCCTCACCCTAACACTAACCCTCACCCTATACTTCCTCCTAACACTAACCCTAACCCTAACACTAAGCCTCATTCTAACCATAACCCTAACACTAATCCTAAACTCCACCCTAACCCTAACCCTCACTCTAACCCTAACCCTAACCCTAAACCTCACCCTAACCCTCACCCTCACCTTAACCCTAACCAAAACCCTAACACTCACCCAAACCCTAAAACCAACCCTAACCCTAACCCTAACCCTCAACCTCAAGCTCACCTTAACCCTAACCATATTCCTCACCCTAAACTTCACTCTAACCCTAATGCTAACTCTAACACTCAACCTAACCCTCACACTATCACTTACCCACACGATAAACCTAAAACTAACCCTAAACGTCACTCTCACCTTAACCTTCAACCTAACCCTAACCCTAACCCTAACCCGAAAGCCTCACCCTAACCCTAACCATAACTCTTACACTAATCCTAAACCTAACCCTCACCCTAACGCTAACCCTTACCCTAACCCTAACCCTAACTCTCACCTAACCCTCAGCCTAACCATAACCCTAACCCTGACCCTCACCCTAACCCTAACCCTCACCTGAAACCTAACCCTCACTCTAACCCTTATCCTCAACCTAACACTAAGCCTAACCCGAACACCAACCCTCCCACTAACCCTAACCCTCAGCCTAAGCCTAAACCTCACCCTAAACCTAACCCTAACCCTAACCCTCACCCTCACCTTAGCCCTCACACTAATCCTGTTGCTAAACCTAACCCTCACCCTAACACTAACCTTAACCCTAAACCTCACCCTAAGCCGAACCCTCACCTTAACCCTAACCAAAACCCTAACCCTCACCTTATCCCTAACCCTACCCCTCACCCTAAACTTCCTCCTAACACTAACCTAACCCTAGCCCTGAACCTCACCCTAACCGTAACCATAGCCCTCACCTACACCCTCACCCTAAACTGAACTGTAACCCTCACTCTAACCCTAACAATAACTCTAACCCTAACCCTAATCTTAACCCTCACCCTCACCCTAACACTAACCCTAACCCAAACCCTCACCCTCACCCTAACCCTCAGCCTCACCCTCAAACTCACCTTCAACCTAAACCTCACCCTCACACTAGCGCTCATCCTAACCCTAACCCTAACACTAAACCTCACCTGCACCCTCACCCTTACCCTCAGCCTAAACCTAACCCTATCTCTAATCATAACCCTAACCCTCACCCTCACCGTAACCCTCACCATAACAATTACCCTAACACTCACCCTAACCTTAACCGTAAACCTTACACTAAAGCTAACCCTCACCCTAACCCTCACCCTAAACATAACCCTAACCCTCATCATAACCCTAAAGTTCACCCTCAACCTAGCCCTCACCCTAACCACAAGCCTCACCCTAAACCTCACCCTCACACCAGCCCCAAACTAAACCTAACCCTAACCCTCACCCTAACCCTAACCCTAAACCTAACTCTCACCCTCACCCTCATCCTCACCCTCAGGGTAACTCTAATCCTATCCATATTCCTAAACCTAAACCTCACCCTCACCCTAAACATCACCCTAATTCTTACCCTCACACTAATCCTAACCCTAACCCTAACCATAACTCCCACACTAAACCTAACCCTCACCCTAACTGTAACCCTACCCCTTACCCTAACCCTCACCTTAACCCTAAAGCTAATCCTCACCCTAAACCTCACAGTCACCCTAAACCTGACCCTAACCCTAATCCTAACGCTAACCCTCACCCTAACCCTAACCCTCACTCTGACCCTAACCCTCACCCTAAACCTCATCCTAATCCTAACACTATCCCTCAGCTTATCCCAAACCCTAACACTAACCCTAAACCTAACCCTCACCCTAAACCTCACCCTTACCCTAATCCTAACCCTCACCCTAAACCTAACCCTAACACTCACCCAAAAACTCAACCTCACCCTCAATCTAACCCTAACCCTCACCCTAACCCTCACCATCACCATAACCTTCACTCTTACCGTAACCCTCAATCTCACCCTAACACTCGCCCTTACCCTTATTCTTCCTCTCACCCTAACCCTCACCCTAACCCTAACCCTCACCCTAACCTAACCTGAACTCTCACCTTAGCCCTCAACCTAAAGCTAATGCTAACCCTAACACTCACCCTAACCCTAACCCTTAACCTCACCCTAAACCTAACCCTAAAACTAACCCTCACTCTCACCCTAAACCTCACCCTAAGCCTAACCCTCACCCAAACACTTACCCTCACCCTAACAGTAACCCTGATGCTAAACCTCACCTCACCCGCAACCTCACCGTAACCGTAACCCTAAACCTAACCCTAACAATAACACTAACCCTCACCCTAACCCTAACCTCACACTCACCCTAACCCTCACCCTAAAACCTATCTTCACCCTAACCCTCACCCTAACTCTAAACCTAACCCTAAACCTCACCCTAACCCAAACACTAACCGTAACACTTAAACTAACCCTGAATTTCACCCTAACCCTAACCCTGCCCCTCATCCTAACCATCATCCTAACCCTAACTCTAAACCCTCACCCTGACCCTAAACCTAATCCTAAACCTCACCTGCACCCTAAGAGTCACGCTCACCGTCACCCTCACCCTAACCCTCAATCTCCCCTAAACATCAACCTAAACCTAACCCTCACCCTAACCCTAAGCCTAAAACTCATCCTAACCCTAACCCTCACCCGCATCTAATCCTCAGCCTATCCCTAACCCTAACCCTAACGCTCACACTCACCCTAACCCTAACCCTCAAACTCACCCTCACCCTCAGCTTAAACCTAAGCCTAACAATAACCCTAACCATAACCCTCACAATCACCCTCATCCTAAGCCTAAGCCTAACCCTAAACGTAACACTCAAACTCACCCTCACCCTAACCCTAACCCAAACCCTCAACCGAACGCTCACCCTCAACCTAAACATCAACCTAAACCTAACCCTCAAACTAACCTTTACCTTAACCCTCAATCTAACCTTAACCCTCACACTCAACCTCACCCTCAGGCTCACCCTAACCCTAATCCTAACCCTAACCCTAACCCTCACCCTCACCCTCAACCTAAACCTATTTCTAACCCTCACCCTCCTCCTATCCCTAACCCTAACCCTAACCCTCACATAACCCTAACCCTAACCTTCAACGTCATCCTAACCCTCACCATTACCCGAACCCTCACCCTAACCCTAACCCTCACCCACACCCTAACGCTCAAGCTCACCCTCACCCTAAACCTCAACTAATCATCACACTAACCCTCACCCTAATCCTAACCCTAAACCTCACCATAACCCTAAGCATAACCATAAACCTAACCCTCACCCTAACACTCACCCTAAACCTAAACCTCTCCCTAACCCTAAAAGTCACCCTAATCCTCACCCTAACCCTCACTCTCACACTCACCCTCACCCTAACCCTCACCCTAACCCTAATGCTAACTATAACACTCACCCTAACCCTCATGCTATCACTTACCCACACCCCAAACCTAAGCCTAACCTTAAACCTCACCCTCACACTAAACCTCACCCTAACCCTTAACCTAATCCTAACCGTCACCCTCACCCTATCCCTAACGCTAACCCTAACCCTCACATAAACCTAACCCTAAACTTCAACGTCACCCTAACCCTCACCATTACCCGAACCCTCACCCTAACTCTAACTCTCACCCACACCCTAACGCTTAAGCTCACCCTCACCCTAAACCTCAACTAATCGTCACCCTAACCCTAACCATTACCTCAACCAAGACCCTCAGCCTAACCCTCAACTTCACCCTAACCCTCACCCTCGCCCTAGACCTCACCCTAACCATAAACATAACCCTAACCCTAAACCTTACCCTCACCCTCAGGCTCACACTCAGCTTAAACCTAACCCTATCCCTAATCGTATCCCTACCCTCACCCTCAATCTAAGCCTCACCATAACCTTTACCCCACCCTCACCCTCACCCTAAACGTAACCCTCAAACTAAACCTAACCCTCATCCTAAACTTAACCCTCCCCCTCCCCCTAAACATAACCCTAACCCTAAAGCTCACCCTCACGCTAGCCCTCACCCTAACCCTAATTCTAACCCTAACCCTTATCCTCACCCTAAACCTCACACTAGCCCTAACCCAAATCCTCAGTCTAACCCTAACCCTAACCATTACCATAACCCTCAACTTCAGGCTAACCCTCACCGTTACTCTTACCATCATGCTCATCCTAACCCTCACCCTAAACCTAACCTAATCCATCACTATAACCCTAACCCCCACCCTCACCATCACCCTCATTGTAACCCTATGCCTAAGCCTAACACTAACCCTTTCCCTCACCCTCACCCTAGCCCTCACCCTAAACCTAATCCTAACCCTAACCTTAACCCTAACTCTCACCCTAACCCTAAGGCTAAACATCACCCTAAGCCTAATCCTTTCCCCAACCATCACCCTCAACCTTACCCTAAGCCTAAGCCTAATACTAATCCTAACCCTCACACTCACCCTCACCCTAAACCTAATCCTAACCCTAACCCTAACCCTAAACCTCAACCTAACCCTCACCCTAAACCTAACGCTAACCCTAACACTGGCACTAACCCTAACAGTCACCATATCCCTCAGCCTCAACCTAACTCTAACTCTAAAGCTCACCCTCACCCTATCCCTAATCCTAACCTTATCCTTAAACCTCACACTAACCCTAACCCTAAATCTCACCCTCACCCTCACCCAAACCGTAACTCTAACCCTAACCCTAACATTAACACTAATCCTAACCCTAAAACTAACCCTAACCCTAACGCTAAACTTCACCCTGAGCCTCACCCTAATTGCAAATGTAACCTAACCATAACACTTACAATGATCCTAACCCTAATCCTAACCATCACCCTCACCATAACCCTAATCCTCACACTAACCCAGACCCTAACCCTAACCCTGACCCTCACTGTAACCCTCACCATCATCTTAAGCCTCACCCTCACCCTAACCCTAACCCTCACCCTAACCCTTTACCTCACCCTAACACTAAGCCTAAACAAAAACTCACCCTAACCCTCACCCTCAACTTAACTGTAAACCAAAACCTAACGATCAACCTGACCCTCACCCTAACCCTAACCCTAAACCTAACCCTAAACCTCACATTAACCCTAACTCTCACCCTAACCCTAAACCTACCCCTCATCCTAACCCTCATGCTAACTCTAAACCTCACCTTTACCAGGACCCTAACCCTATCCCTAACCATAAACCTCACATTAAGACTAACTCCAAAACTATCCCTAAGCCTAACCCGTACCCTAACCCTAAGTCTAACACTTTCCCTAACCTTAAACCTTACCTAAACCCTCTCCCTCAGCCTAACCCTAACCCTAACCCTAACCCTGACCCTCACCTTAGCCCTAACCATAAACCTAATCCTAACCCTAACCCTCATCCTAATCTTCACCCTAATCCTAACCCTAACCATCACAAAAAACCTATTCCTCACCCCACCCTACCCCTCAGCCTAACCCTAAGCCTAAGCTTAACCCTAACCATAAACCTCACCCTCAACCTAGCCCCCACCCTAACCCTAATCCAAACGATAACCCTCAACCTAACCATCACCCTAAACCTAACACTAAACCTCACACTAAACCTAACCCTAACCCTCAACCTAAACATAACACTCATCCATACAGTAACTCTAACCCTATCCCTCACCCTAACCCTAACCCTAACCCGAACGCTAAACCTCACACTAAACCTAACCCTCACCCTAACACTCACCCTAGCCCTCACCCTAACCTTTATCCTAACCCTAAACCTCATCCTGACCCTCAACCTAACCCTAACCCTAACCCTCACCATAACCATAACCCTAACACTCACTCTCTTGCTAGGCCAAAGCCTAAGCCTAAGCCTAACCCTAACCCTCACCCTAACTCTAAACATAACACTTACCCTAAATCTAACCCTAAACCTCACCCTCACCCTAACCCTAACCCTAAATCTAACCCTAACCCTAAACCTAAACCTCATCCTAACCCCAAACCTAACCCTCACCCTTACCCTCACCTCAACCGTAAACCTAACCCTAACCCTAACAATAACCCTAACCCTAACCCTAACACTCACCCTATCCCTAACCCTAACACTCACCCTAACCATAACCCTCACCCTAACCCAAACCCTCACCCTAACCCTAACACTAACACTAACCCTAACCCTAAACCTCACCCTAACCCTCATCCTAACTCTAACACTAACCCTCACCCTAACCCACACCCTAAACATAACTCTACCGCTAAACCTGACCCTCACACTGACCCTAACTCTAACCACAACCCTAACACTAAACCTCAACCTAACCCTTACCCTCACACTCACCCTCACAGTAACCGTAACCCTAACTCTAACCCTAACAATAACCCTAACCCTAACCCTCAACCTAACACTTACCCTCACCCTAACACTAACCCTAACCCTAAAACTAACCCTCACACTCACCCTAACCCTCACCCTAATCCTAAACCTCATCCTAACCCTAACCCTAACCCTAACCCTCTCCCTCACCCTAGCCCTCACCCTAATCCTAATTCTAACCCTCACCCTCACCATAATCTTAATCCTCATTCTCACCCTAAAACTCACATTAACCCTAACCCTAATTCTCAATTTAACCCTCACCCTAACCATATCCCTAACCATTATCCTAACCCTCACCCTAACCCTAACCCTGACACTTATCTTAACCCTCACCCTCAGCCTAACCCTAATCCTCATCCTCACCCTAAATCTCACACTAACCCTAATGCTAATCTTCAATCTAACCCTCACCCTGACCATAACCCGAAACCTTACCCTAAACCTCACCCTAACCCTAACCCTAACCCTAACTCTAACTCTAAACCTAACCCTAAATCTAAACCTCATCCTAACCCTAACCCTAACACTCACCCTCACCATCACCCTCTGCCTAACCCTCAGCCTAATGCTAACCCTAACCCTAACCCTCATAATCACCCGCACCCTCACCCTCACCATAACTCTAAACCTAACCCTCTCCCTAAACCTAACCCTAAACCTCAACCTAAACCTCACCTTCACCCTAACGCTAACACTAACCCTAACCCTAAACCTCACACTAACCATCCCCCCTAACCCTAACCCTAACAATAACACTAACCCCAACACTAACCCTAATCCTAACCCTAACCATAACTTAACTGTAACCATAACACTAACAATCACCCTGACCCTAACCCTAACCCTAACCCTAACCCTCAACTCACCCTCACCGTAACCCAAATCCTAAACCTAACCCTATCCCTAACACTAAACCTCAACCTAACCCTCAGCCTAGCCCTCACCCTAAACCTAATCCTAACCCTAAACCTCATCCTAACACTCACACAAACCCTAACCCTAATCCGAACCCTAACCTGAACCCTAACACTGACCCTCATGCTCGGCCTAAGCCCAAGCCTAAGCCTAATCCTACCCCTAAACCTAACCCTCACCCTAACCCAAACCCTAACATTACCCCTAATCTCACCCTCAACATAACCCTAACTCAAACCCTAACCCTAAACTGAACCTCATCCTAACCATAACCCTAACACTCAACCTCACACTAACCATAAAAATCACCCTAACCCTAACTCTCACCCTAACACTTAACCTCACCCTAACACTAAAGGAAACGCTAACACTAACGCTCACACTAACCCAAACATCACCCTAATCCTAAACCTCACCCTAACACTAACCCTAACCCTCAACCTCACCCTAGCCCTCACCCGGACCCTAACCCTAATTCTCACCTTAAACCTCACACTAACCCTAACTCTAATACTCAATCTAACTCTCACCCTCAACCTAACCCTAATCCTAAACCTCACCCTTACCGTAACCCTCACCCTCAGCCTAATCCTCACCTTTACCCTTAGCATCACACCCACCATAACCCTCAACCTAACCCTCACCCTAAACTTAACCCTCATCCTAACCCTAACTCAACCCCTAAACCTCACCCTCACCTTAATCCTAATTCCAACCCTAACCCTAACGCTAAACCTAACCCTCACCTTCCCCCTAAACAGAACCCTCACCCTAAACTTAACCCTCACCCTAACACTTACCCTCACCCTAACCCTAACCCTCACACTAATCCAAACCCTCACCCTAATCCTAAACCTCACCCTAACCATTACTCTAACCCTCAACTTCACACTAGCCCTCACCCTAACCCTAATTCTAACCCTCACCCTCACCATAACCATAAACCTCATCCTCACCATAAACCTCACACTAACTCTAACCCAAACCCTAATCCTCAATCTAACCCTAAACCTAAATCTAACACTAACACATACCCTAACCCTAAACCTAAACATAACCCTCACCCTTATCTTAACCCTCACCCTCAGCCTAAACCTCACCTATACACTTACCATCATCCTCACCCAAACCCTCTCCCTAAACATAAACCTCATCCTAACACTCACCCTAACCGAAAACCTAACGATCACACTAACCCTAACCCTCACCCTCAACCTCACAGTCAGCCAAAACCCTAAGCCTAAGCTGAAACCTCACCCTAAATCTCACCCTCACCCTAGCCCTCACCCTAACCCTAATCCTAACCCTAACCTTCATCCGAACCCTCACCCTAACCCTAACCCTAACCATAACCCTAACCCTAATCCTCACCCCCACCCTCACTTTCAACCTAAACCTAAGCCTACGCTTAACACTAACCCTAACCCTCACACTCACCCTCACCCTAAACCTAATCCTAACTCTTACCCTAACCCTAATCATAAACCTCAAACTAATCTGCACCCTAATCTTAACCCTAACACTAACCCTAACCCTAACCCTAACCCTGGACATAAATCTCCCCCAAACCCTAAATCTAACCCTAAAACTAACCGTCACCCTAACCCAAATCCTAAGCCTAACCCTCAACCTAACCCTAACCCTCACCCTCACTGTAAATATAACACTCATCCTAACCCTCACCCAAACCCTAACTGTAACCCTAAACCTCACCCAAACACTAACAATACCCCTCACCCTCACCCTAGCTCTCACAATAACACTAATCCTAACATTAATCCTCATCCTAACCCTGACCCTAATCCTAAACCTAACCCTCACCCTAATCCTAAGCCTGACCCTAACCCTCAACCAAAACCTAACACTCATGCTCACCATAACCCTAACCCTAAAACTCACCTTAACCCTAAACCTAACCCGAACCCTAATTCCCACCCATACCCTAACCCTAACCCTAAACCTAACCCTAAACCTAACCCTAATCCTAACCCTAACCCTAACCCTAACACTAACCCTAACCTTAACCCTCATCTTCAGCCTCACCATAAAACTAACCCTAACACTAACTCTTACACTAACCCTAACCCTACGTCTCACCATAACCCTAACACTAAAAACCTCACCCTAAATCTAACACTAACCCTCACCCTCACCCTCTCAGTAACCGTAACCCTAACCCTAACCATAACCTTAACCCTAACCCTATTCCTAACTCTCACCCTCACCCTAAACCTAATCCTAACACTAACCCTCACCCTAACCCTAATCCTCACCCTTACCATAAC
Organism: Dipodomys merriami; assembly: GCF_024711535.1. Taxonomy (NCBI): domain Eukaryota; kingdom Metazoa; phylum Chordata; class Mammalia; order Rodentia; family Heteromyidae; genus Dipodomys; species Dipodomys merriami. Next base: position 4,391,032 of record NW_027206257.1, read on the forward strand.
ACTGACCCTTATCCTAACCCTCACCCTAAACCTAAACCTCACCCTAACACTAACCCTGACCTTCAACCTAAGCCTAGCCCTCACCCTAACCCTCACCCTAACCCTAACCCTAAACCTCACCCTAATCCTAAGCCTAACCCTAACCCTCAACCTAACCCTAACCCTCAGCTCAACTTAACCCTAACCCTAACCCTAAATTTAACCTGAACACTAACTCTCACCCTAATCCTAACCCTAACCCTCACCCTAACCCTAAAACTCACCTCAGTGTAACCCTAAGCCTAACCCTAAACCTTACGCTAATCATCACACTCACCCTAAACCTTACCCTAATACTATTTCTAAAGATAACCCTAACCCTCACCCTCAGCCTCAAATTAACCCTAACTCTTACCCTAAACCTCACCCACACCCTAACACTAAACCTAACCCTAACCGTAAACCACACCCTAAACCTCACCCTAAACATAACCCTCAACCTAGCCCTCACCCTAACCCTAATCCTAACCCTAAACTCAATCTAACCCTCACCATAACCCTAACACTAAACCTCACCCTAACCCTAACCCTCACCCTCAGCCTAAACCTAAGCCTAACCCTAAACCTAAACCTAACCCTCACACTCACCCGCACACTCACCCTAAATCTAAACTTAACCCTAACCCTAACCCTCACCCTAAAGCTCCCCCTAACCCTATATCTAACCCTAAACCTCACCCTCACCCTAAACCAAACCCTAACCGTAACCCTAAACCCCACCCTAACCCTAACCCTGACCCTAACCCTAACCATCACCCTAAACCTAATCCTCACCCCACCCTCACCCTCAGCCTAACCCTAAGCCTAAGCCTAACCCTAACACTAACCCTCACACTCACCCTCACCTTAACCCTAACACTAACCCTAACACAAACCCTAAACCTCACCCTAACCCTAACCCTAACCCTCACCCTCACACTAACAGTAACCTTAACCCTGAACCTAACCGTAAAAATAAGCCTAACACTAATCCAAACCCTCACCCTAATCATAACATTCAACCTAAACCATTCCCTCACCCTAACAATTACCCTCACACTAACACTAACCCTAACCCTAACCCTCACACTAACCCTAACCCTAACCCTAAACCTCAACCTAAACCTCACTCTCAACCTAACACTAACACTAACCCTAAGCCTCACCCTAAACCTAACCCTCACCCTAACCTTAACTCTACTCCTAAACCTCACCCTCAGTCTACCCCTAACTCTAACCCTAAACCTAACACTGAACCTCACCCTAAACCTAACCCTAACCCTCACCCTGAACCTCATGCTCAGCCTAAGCCTAAGCCTAAGCCTAACACTTACCCCACCCCTCACCCTCACCCTAGCCCTCACCCTAACACTAATCCTAACCCTAAACCTCATCCTATACCTCTCTGTAACCCTAACCCTAACCATCAGCCTAACCATAACCCTCACACTCACCCTCTCCTAACCCTAATCCTAATCCTAAGCCTAACCCTAACCTTAAACCTCAACCTAAACGTCATCCTAACCTTAACCCTAACACTAACTCTAAACCTAACCCTCTACCTAACCCTCTAAATAACACTAAATCGAACCCTAAACCTCACCCTCACCCTAACCCTAATCCTAACCTGAACCCTAAATTTCACCATAACCCTAATCCTAACCCTCACACTCACCCTCACCATAACTCTAAACCTAACCCTAAAAATAACGCTAATCCTAACCTTAAACTTAACCCTAACCCTAACCCTAAAACTAATGCTAGCACTCACCCTCACCCTAACACTAACCCTAACCCTCACCCTCACTCTACCACTAACCCTCACCGTGACCATAACCCTAACCCTCATCCTAACCCTCACCCTAACCCTAACCCTAAACCTTACCCTAACACTAACCCTAATCCTCAACTTCAACCTCAGCCTCACCCTTACCCTAACTCTAAAACTAAACCTCACCCTCACCCTAAACCTTACCCTAATCCTAATCCTAACTCTAAGCCTAACCCTAACATTCACCCTAACCCTAAACTTCACCCTCACTTTCATGCTCAGTGTAATCCTAATCCTAAACCTATCCCTTACCCTAACCCTCACACTCACCCTAACCTTTACAGTAATCCTAAGCCTAAACCAAAGCCTAACCCTCACCCACACCCTAACCCTCACCCTCACCCTCACCCTAACCCTAACCCTAACACTAATCCTAACCCTAATCCTCATCCTCAGCCTCACCCTAAAACTAACTCTAACACTAAACCTTAACCTCTCCCTAACCCAAACCTTAAACGTAAACCTAAACCTCACCCTAACACTAACCCTAAACCTCACCCTCAACCTAGCCCTTACCCTAACCCTAATCCTATTCCTAATACTCATCCTAACCCTTCCCCTAACCCTAACCCTAACACTCACCCTAACCCTAATTCTAACCCTAACCATAACACTAAAAACCTCACCCTAACCCTAACCATCATCCTCACCCTCACTGTAACCCTAACCCTAACCCTAACAATAACATTAACACTAACCCTAATCCTATCACTCTCCCTCACCCTCACCGTAACCATAACCCTAACCCTAACAATAACATTAACCCGAATCCTAATCCTAAACCTCACTCTCACCCTAAACCTAATCATAACCCTAACCCTCAACTTAACCCTAACCATAACCCTTACCGTAACCCTAACCCTCATCTGAACCCTCATGCTAAACCTAACCCTAACCTGAAACCTCACCCTATCACTAACCCTAACCCTCACCCTCACCCTAGCCCTCACCCTAACTCCAATCTTAACCCTCACCCTAACCCTAACCCTCACCCTAACCCTAATCCTAAACCTCACCCTAACCCTAAACCTAACCCTAACCCTCAACCTAACCCTAACCCTAAACCTCACCCTAAACCTAACCCTATACCTCACCCTAACACTAAACTTAAACTGAACCCTAACTCTCACCCTAAAACTAACCCTAACCCTCACCCAAACCCTAACTCACACCCTCACCCTCACCTTCAGTGTAACCCTAAGCCAAGCCCTAATCTTAACCCTAACCCTCACACTCAACCTAACCCTTACCCTAATCCTAATCCTAACCCTAACTCTAACCCTCACCCTCAGCCTCACCTTAACCCTAACTATAAACCTATACCTCAACCTCACCCTAACCCTAACCCTAAACCTCACCCTAACCCTAAGCCTAAACCTCACTCTCACCCTAGCCCTCACCCTAACCCTAATCCTAACACTAACCCTCATCTTAACCCTCCCCATAACCCTAACCCTAACCCTCACCCTAAACCTAATCCTCACCCACACCATTACCCTCAGACTAACTCTAATTCTATCCCTAACCATAACATTCACACTAACAATAAACCTAAACCTCACTCTAACCCTAAACCTCACACTCACCTTCACCCTCAGCCGAACTCTAAGCCTAATCCTTACTCAAACCCTAACCCTCACACTCACCCTAAGCCTAACCCTAACCATAACCCTAACCCTAACCCTAAACCTTACCCTAACACTAACCCTAACCCTCACCTTAAACCTCAGCCTCACCCTTACCCTAATTCTAAAACTAAACCTCACGCTAACAATAAGCCTTACCCTAATCCTAATCCTAACCTTAAGCCTAAGCATAACATTCACCCTAACCCTAAACTTCACCCTCACCTTCACCATCAGTCTAATCCTAAGCCTAAGCCTAACCCTAACACTAACCCTCACACTCACCCTAACCTTTACCGTAATCCTAATCCTAATCCTAAGCCTAACCCTCACCCTCACCCTAACCCTCTCCCTCACCCTCACTCTCACCCTAACCCTAACACTAACACTAACCATAACCCTCACCCTCAGCCTCACCCTAACCCTAACTCTAACACTAAACCTTAACCTCACCGTATCCCAAACCCTAAACATAACCCTAAACCTCACCCTAACCCTATCCCTAAACCTCACCCTCACCCTAGCCCTTACCCTAACACTAATCCTATCCCTAATCCTCATCCTTAACCTCCCCCTAACCCTAACGCTAACCCTCACTCTAACCCTAATTCTAACACTAAACCTAACACTAAAAACCTCACCCTAACCCTAACCTTAACCCTCATCCTCACCCTCACCATAACTGTAACCCTAACTCTAACAATAACATTAACCCTAACCCTAATCCTAACACTCACACTCACCCTCACCTTAACCGTTACCCTAACCCTAACAATAACATTAACCCTAACCCACATCCTAAACCTCACCGTCAACCTAACTCTAATCCTAACCCTAACCCTAACCCTCACCCTCAACCTAACCCTCACCTTAAGCCTAACACCAACTTTAATCCTAACCCCAACCCTCGACCTAACCCTCCAACAAACCCTAAATATAACCTTAAACCTCACCCTCACCCTAACCATAACCCTAACCCTAACCCTAAACCTCACCCTAACCCTAACCCTAACCCTCACCCTCACCGTCACCCTCACCATAACTCAAAAGCTAACCCTAAAAATACCACTAATCCTAACCCTAAACCTAACCCTAAACCTAACCCTAACCCTAATGCTAACACTCACCCTCACCCTAACCCTAATCCTAACCCTAACCCTCACCTTAATGTAACCCTCAACCTCACCATAACCCTAACCCTCATCCTAACCCTCACCCTAAACCTAAACCTAACCCTAAACCTTACCCTAACCCTAAACCAAATCCTCATCCTAACTCTCACCCTAACCCTAATGCTAAACCTCAACCTAACCCTCACCCTCACGCTCACCGTGACCCTAACCGTAACTTTCACCCAAACCCTAAACTTAACAGAACCCTAACTCTCACACTAATCCTATCACTTACCCTCACCCTAACCCTAACCCTCACCCTCAGCCTAACCGTAAGCAGATCCCTAACCCTAACCCTAACCCTCACACTCACCCTAACCCTTACCCTAATCCTAATCCTAACCCTAAGCCTAACCCTCACCATCACCCTAAATCTCACCCTAACCCTTACAATAACACTAACCTTAACCCTAACTCTCAACCTCAGCCTCACCCTTACCCTAACTCTAAGCCTAAATCTCACCCTCACCCTAACCCTAACCCTAACCCTAAACCTCACAATAACCCTAACCCTAAACCTCACCCTCACCCTAGACCTCACCCTAACCCTAATCCTAACCCTCATCCTAAACCTCACCCTAACACTAACCCTAACCCTCACCCTAACCCTAATCTTAACCCTATCATTCACTCTACCCATAACCCTCACCCTGACCGTAATCCTAACCCTCATCCTAACCCTCACCCTAAACCTAACCCTAAACCTTACCCTAACACTAACCCTAAACCTCACCTCCAACCTTAGCCTCCCCCTTAACTTAATTCTAAAACTAAACCTCACGCTCACCATAACCCTTTCCCTAATCCTAACCCTAACCCTAAGCCTAACCCTAACACTCATCCTAACCCCAAACTACAACCTCACCTTCAACCTCAGTCTAATCCTAAGCCTAAGCCCAACCCTAACCCTAACCCTCACACTCACCGTAACCTTTACCGTAATCCTAATCCTAACCCTAAGCCTAAAACTCAACCTCACCCTAAACCTCACCCTCACCCTAACCCTAACACTAACCTTAACCTTAACCCTCACCCTCAGCCTCACGCTAAAACTAACTCTAACACTAAACCTTACCCTCACCCTAACCCAAACCCTAAACGTAACCCTAAACCTCACCCTAACCCTAACCCTAAACCTCACCCTCACCCTAGCCCTTACCCTAACCCTATTCCTAATCCTCATCCTATCCCTCCCCCTAACCTTAACCCTAACCCTCACCCTAACCCTAATTCTAACCCTATCCCTAACATTAAAAACCTCACCCTAACCCTAACCCTAACCCTCATCCTCACCCTCACCGTAACCGTAACCCTAACCTTAACAATAACATTAACCCTTACCCTAACCCTAACCCTCACCCTCACCGTAACCGTAACCCTAACCCAAACAATAACACTAACCCTAACCCTAATCCTAACCCTATTCTTCACCCTAACACTCACCTTAAACTTAACCCTAACCCTAACCCTCACCCTCACGCTAGCCCTCACCCTAACCCTAATTCTAACCCTAACCCTCATTCTCAACCTAAACCTCACACTATCCCTAAACCTAATCCTCAATCTAACCCTAACCCTAACCCTTACCTAACACTCAGCCTAGCCCTAAGCCTAACCCTTACCATAACCCTCACCCTCAGTCTCACCCTCACCTTTGCTCTTACCGTCAATCTCATCCTAACCCTCACCCTAACTCGAACCCTCATCCTAAACCTCACCCTAACCCTAACCCTATCCATCACCATAACCTTAAGCCCCACCCTCAGCATCACCCTAATCCTTACCATATGCCTAAGCCTAACCCTAACCCTAACCTTCACCCTAAACCTAACCCTCACCATCACAGTAACCCTAACCCTAACCCTAAGCCTCACCCTAAACCTAAACCTAACGTTAACCCTCACCCTAACACTCACCCTAATCCTTAACCTCACCCTAACCCTAAGCCTAACCTTCACACTAAACCTCATCCTCACCCTAAACGTAACCATACCCCTCAGCCTAACCCTCATCCTAACCCTAAACCTAAGCCAAACCCTCAACCTAAGCCTAACCTTAACCCTAACCCTAAACCTCATACTAACCCTAACACTCACCCTCAACCTCACCCTCACCCTCACCCTAACCCTAACCCTCAAACTAACCCTCACCCTCACATTAACCCTAACCCTAACCGACACACTCACCCTCACGCTAATCCTAACCCTAACACTATACCTAAACCTAACGGTAACCCTCACCCTCACCCTAAACCTAACCCTAACACTAACCCTAACCCTAACAATAAGCCTGACCCTAACTCTAATCCTAACACAAACCCACAACTTAAACCTAACCCTAACCCTAAACCTCACCCTAAACCTAACCCTCACCCTCACTGTAACCCTAAACGTAACCCTAACCCTCACCCTCACCCTAATCCTAACCCTAATCCTAATCCTAAAACTCACCCTCACCTTAACCCTTACCCTAAACCAAACCCTCAACATAACCCTAACCCTCACCCTCAGCGTAAACCTAACCCTAACCCTAAACCTAACTCTCAACCTAACCATAACCCTAACCTTAATCCTAAACTCCACCCTAACCCTAACCCTCACCCTTACCCTAAACCTCACCCTAACCCTCACCCTCACCTTAACCCTAACCAAAACCCTAACGCTCAACCTAACCCTCACCTTAATCCTAACCCTAATCCTCATTCTAACCTTCACACTAACCCTAACCCTCACCTTAACCCTAACCCTAGCACTCACCATAAACTTCATCTAACACTAACCCTAACCCTAACCCTCAACCTCACCCTAACCCTAACCTTAACCCTAACTTTCACACTCACCCTAAACTGAACTGTAACCCTCACTCTAACCCTAACAATAACCCTAAACCTAATCTTAAACTTCAACCTCACCCTAACCCTAACCCTAAACCAAACCCTCACCCTCACCCTAACACTCAGCCTCACCCTCAACCTCACCTTCACCCTAACCCTGACCCTCACCCTAGCCCTCACCCTCACCCTAACCATAACCCTAACCCTAAACCTCACCCGCACCCTCACTCTCACCCTCAGCCTAAACCTAACCCTATCTGTAATCATAACCCTAACCTTCACCCTCACCCAAACCCTCACCATAACCCTTACCCGCAACCTCAACCTAACCTTAACCGTAAACCTCACACTAAACCTAACCCTCACCCTAAACCTAACGCTAACCCTCATCATAACCCTAAAGTTCACCCTCAACCTAGCCCTCACCCTAACCCAAACCCTCACCCTAAACCTCACCCTCACACCACCCTCAAACTAAACCTAACCCTTTTACCCTCACCCTAACCCTAGCCCTCACCCTAACCGTTAATAACCCTCACCCTAGCATTCACCCTAACCCGAAACATAACGCTCACCCTCACCCTCATCCTCACCCTCAGTGTAACACTAACCCTATCCCTATTCCTAAACCTAAATCTCACCCTCACCCTAACCATCACCCTAATTCTTTCCCTCACACTAATCCTAACCCTAACCCTAACCTTTACTCTCACACTAAACCTAAACCTCACCCTAACCGTAACCTGACCCCTTACCCTAACCCTCACCTTAACCCTAAACATAACCCTCACTCTAAACTTCACCATAAACCTCACAGTCACCCTAACCCTGACCCTAAGCCTAATCCTAACCCTAAGTCTCACTCTAAACCTAACCCTCCCCCTCCCCCTAACCCTCACCCTAAATCTCACCCTAATCTTAAACTTAACCCTCAGCCTAACCCAAAACCTAACCCTCACCCAAACCCTAACCCTAACCTCCACTCTAACCCTTACATTCACCCTAACCCTAAACCTAACTTTAAGCCTCACACTCACCCTCACCCTCTCCTTAACCATAAGCCTAACCCTAACCCTCACCCTCAACCTTACCTTAACACTAAACCAAACCCTAACCCTCACTTAAACAGTAACCATAAACCTCACCCTCACCCTAACCCTAACCCTTACTTTATCCTCACCCTAACCCTAACCCACACATTAACCCTAATACTAACCATAACCGTAACACTACCAGTAACCCTAAACCTCACCCTAATTTTAACCCTAACCCTAAACCTCACCCTAAACCTCACCCTCATACCACCCTCAAACTAACCCTAACCCTAACCCTAACTCTAATCCTAACCCTCACCCTAACCCTATACCTCACCCTAACCCTAACACTCATCCTAGCCCTCACCCTAACCATAACCTTAAAACTCACCCTCACCCTCACCCTCACCATCACCCTCAGCGTAACACTAACGATAACCCAAATCCTAACACTAAACCTCACCCTCACCTTAACCATCACCCGAATTCTTACCTTCACACTAATGCTAAACCTAACCCTAAACCTAACACTCACACTAAACCTAACCCGCACCATAACCTTCACCCTAACCCTAATGCTAACTCTAACACTCACCCTAAACCTCACACTGTCACTCACCCACATGATAAACCTAAACCTAACCCTAAACCTCACCCTCACCATAACCCTCACCCTAACCTTAACACTAACTCTAACACTAATCCTAACCATAACCCTCACCCTAACGCTAACCCTTACCCTAACCCTAATCATAACCCTCACTGAAATCCTCAAACTAACCCTAACCCTAACCCTAACCCGAAACCCTCATCCTTACCCTAACCCTAACTCTAACACTAATCCTAACCCTCACCCTCACCCTAACCCTAACCCTCCCCCTAACCTTAACCCTACCACTCATCCTAAAACTCATCCTAACCCTAACCCTAAACCTAACCCTAATCCTAAACCTCACCATAACCTTAACCCTCACCCTCAACATAACCATAAACATAAACATAACTCTAAAAATAACCCTAACCCTAAACTTTATCCTAACCCTCACCCTCACCTTAACCCTAACCTAACCCTAACCCTCACACTAAACCTAACCCTCACCCTCACCGTAAACCTAAACCTAACAGTAACACTTACCCTCACCCTAACACTAACTCTAACCCTAAACCTCACACTCACTCTAACCCTTACCCTAAACCTTACCCTCACCCTAACCCTCATCCTAACCCTTACCCTATCTCTAACCGTAACCCTCAAACTAACCCTAACCCTCACCCTAACCTTAACCCTACCACTTACCCTGAACCTCATGCTAACCCTAACCCTAAAACTAACCCTAATCCTAAACCTCACCCTAACCATAACCCTCACCGTCAACGTAATCATAAACCTAAACATAAACCTAAAAATAACCCTAACCCTAACCTTTATACTAACCCTCACCCTCACCCTCACCCTAACCCTCACCCTATACCTATCCTTCGCCCTCACCGTAAACCTATACAAAACCCTAACACTTACCCTCACCCTAACACTAACCCTAACCCTAAACCTCACACTCACTCTAAACCTCACTCTAAACCTAACACTAACCCTCAACCTTATCTTAACCTCACCCTAACCCTAACCCTTACCCTCACCCTAACCCTCAATCTCACCCTCACCCTAATCCTAACCCTCACCCTAAACCTCACCGTCATCATAACCTTCACTCTTACCGTAACCCTCAAACTCACCCTAACCCTCACCCTTACCATTATTCTTACCCTCACCCTAATCCTCACCCTAACCCTAACCCTCACCCTAACCTAACCCTATCCCTCACCCTAGTCCTCAACCTAACCCTAATGCTAACCCTAACCCTCAACCTAACCCTAACCCTAAACCTTAACCTCCCCCTAACCCTAACCCACACCCCAACACTTACCCTCACCCTAACCCTCACCCTAATGCTAACCTTAACGCTAAACCTCACCTCACCAGCAACCTCACTGTAATCGTAACACTAACCCTAACAATAACACTAACCCTAACCCTAAAACTAATCCCTAACCCACACTCTCACCCTCAACTTCATCCTAAATCTAACCCTAAACCACTCCATAACCTAACCCTAACCTCACACTCACCCTATCACTCACCCTAAAACTTTCCCTCACCCTATCCCTCACCTTAACCCTAAACCTAACCCTAACCCTCACCTTAAACCTCCCCCTAACCCTAACCCTAACGGTAACACTTAATCTAACCCTGAACCTCACCCTAACCCTAACCCTACCCCTCATCCTAACCATCATCCTAACCCTAACACTAAACCCTCACCCTAACCCTAAACCTAACCCTAAACCTCACCAGCACCCTAACAGTCACGCTCACCCTCACCCTCACCCTAACGCTAAACCTCACCCTAACCATCAAACTATCCCTAACCCTCACACTAAACCTAAGCCTAACACTCGCCCTAACCCTAAGCCTCACCCTCATCTAACCCTCAGCCTATCCCTAACCCTAATCCTAACGCTCACACTCACCCTAACCCTAACCCTCACACACACCCTCAGCTTTAACCTAAGCCTAAAAATAACCCTAACCCTAATCCTCACAATCACCCTCACCCTAAGCCTAACCCTAACTCTAAACCTAACCCTCACGCTCACCTTCACCCTCACCACCCTAACCCAAACCCTCAACCGAAACCTCACCCTCAACCTCACCCTAACCCTCACCCTAAACCTAAACATCAACCTAAACCTAAACCTCACTCTAACCCTTAGCCTAACCCTACCGTAACACTAACCCTCAAATTAACCCTCAACCTCAGGCTCACCTAACCCTAATCCTAACCCTAACCCTCATCGTCACCCTCAACCTAAACCTATACCTAACCCTAACCCTTAGCCTAACCGTAACCTCCAACCTAACCCTAACCTTCACCATAACCCTAACGCTAACCCTAACCCTAACCCTAAACCTCAGCCTCACCCTCACCCTCAGCCTAAGACTAACCTTATCCCTAACCCTCACACCTAACCTTACCCTAAAACTAACCCTAAGCCTCACCCTCAACCTCAACCCCATCCTAACCCTAACCCCAACACTCAACCCAACCTTCACCTTCACCCTCACCCTAACCCTCACCCTCACCCTAAACATCACCCTAACCCTAACCCTCACCCTAACCCTCACCCTAAACCTAACACTCACATTAACCCTAACCTTCACCCTAACCCTAACCCTCAACCTAACCCTTACCCTCACCCTAACACTAAGCCTAACCCTAACTTGAACCCTCACAGTAACCCTAAACCTCACCTTAACGCTAACCCTCACAGTAACCCTAACCCTCACCCTAAACCTTACCCTACCCCTCACCCTACCCCTCATTGTAACTCTAATCCCAACCCTAATACTCACTCTCACCGTCACCCTAACACTCACACTAACCCTAACCATCACCCAAACCCTAACCCTCACACTCTCCAGAACACTCATCCTCACTCTAACACTCACCCTCACCCCAACCCTCACCCTTACCTAATCCTCACCCTAACCCTAACCCTCACACTAACCCTAAACTTAACTTTAACCCTACTCCTAACCCTACCCCTCTCCCTAACTCTAACCGTAACCCTAACACTAACCCTCACCCTAATCCTAACCCTTACCCTCACCCTCACCCTAAACCTTACCCTTACCTTAAATCTCACCCTAACCCTAACCCTCATTCTACACATCACCCTAACCATAACCCTCACTCTAACCCTAACCCTATTACTCACATGAAACCTGACACTCACCCTAACCCTCAACCTAACCCTAACCTCCAACCTAACATTAACCCTCACCCTAACCCTAACGCTAACCCTCACCCTATCCCTAACCCTCGACCTAAACTTTATCCTCACTATAAACCTATCCCTCACATTAACCCTAATCCACACCCTAACCCTAACTCTACCCCTCACCCTAACATTCACTCTAACCCTAACCCCAACCCTCACCCTCACCCTCACCGTCACCCTAACACTCAGCCTAATCCTCAGCCTTATCCTCACCCTAACCCTAACCCTAAGCCTAACGCTGACCCTAACCCTCACCCTAAACCTTAACCTCACACTCACCCTAAACCTAAACCTCACCCTAACCCTAAACCTAACCCTAAACCTCACCCTAGCCCTCACACTAACCCTAATTCTAACCCTAACCCTCAACCTAATCCTAAACCTAGCCCTAACCCTTACCCTATCTCTAACCCTCACCCTCACCCTAGCCCTCACCCTAACCCTCATCCTCACATTAACCCTAACCTTAATAATCAGTCTAACCCTCACCCTAACCCTAACCCGAACCCTTACCCTAACCCTCACCCTAACACTAACACTCACGCTTATATTAAACCTCACCCTCAGCCTAACCCTCACCTTTACCCTTACCATCACCCTCACCCTAACACTCACCCTATCCCTAACCCTCACCCTAGACCTCACCCTAAACCTAACCCTAACCCTCACCCTCACCTTCACCCTCACCCACAGCCTAACACTAACCCTATCACTATTCATAACCCTAAACCTCACCCTCACCCTAACCATCACCCTAATTCTTACCCTCACACTAATCCTAACCCTAACCCTAAATCTAACTCTCACACTAAACCTAACCCTCACCATAACCTTAACCCTAACCCTTATCCTAACACTCACCTTAACCCTAACCCTAAACCTCACCCCAACCCTCAGCGTAAACCTCCCCATCACCCTAAAGCTGACTCTAACCCTAATAATAATCCTAAACCTCACCAGAACTCTAGCCTTCACCCTCACCCTAACCCTCACCCTAAACCTAAGCCTAACCCTCAGCCTAAACCTCAGCCTAACCCTCACCTTAACCCTAAGGATAACCCTAATCCTAACACTCATCCTAACCCGAACCTTCACCCTAACCCTAAACCTCACCCTAATCCTCATCCTAACCCTCACTCTCACCTGCATCCTCACCCTCACCCTAGCCCTACTGCTAACTCTAACCCTCACCCTAAACCTCATGCTATCACTTACCCACACCACAAACCTATCCCTAACCTTAAAACTCACCCTCACCCTAAACCTCACCGTAACCCTAAACCTAATCCTAACCCTCACCCTAACACTTACCCTCACCCTAACACTAACCCTCATACTAACCCTAAGCCTCACCATAACCATAAACCTCACCCTCACCATAACCTTAACCCTAACTCTAACAGTAACACTCACCCTAACCCTAAACCTAACACTAACCCTAACACTATCCATCACCCTAACCCTAACTCTAAACCTAAACCTCAACCTCAACCTAACCCTAACCCTAACCCTAAACCTCACCCTAAACCTAACCCTAAACCTCACCTTCATCCTAACCCTCATCCTAACCCTCACCCTAACCCTAATCCTAACCATCACCCTAACCCTAATCCTCAAGCTCAACCTCACCCTCAGCATAACCCTAACCCTAAACCTAAACCTAACCCTAACCCACACAATCACCCTCACCCTAACATTAACCCTAAGCATAACCTATCCCTAACACTAACCCTCACCCTAACACTTCCCCTCACCCTAACACTAACCCTAACTCTAACACTAACCCTCACACTAACCCTAACTCTCATCTTAACCCTAAACCTCACCCTAACCCTAAAGCTAAACTTCACCCTCACCCTAGACCTCACTGTAACCTTAATTCTAAACCTAACCCTCAACCTAATCATAACCCTCATCCTCACCCCAAACCTCACACTAACCCTAACCTAATCCTCAATCTAACCCTCACCCTATCCCTAACCCTTAACCTAACCCTCACCCTAACCCTATCCCTCACCCTTAACTTAACTCTCACCCTCAGCCTAACCCTCACTTTTATCCTTACAATCACCCTCACACTAACCCTCACCCATACCCTAACCCTCACCATAGCCCTCACCCAACCCTAAACCCAACTCTCACCCTCACCCTCACCCTCAGCCTAACATTAACCCTATCACTATTCCTAACACTAAACCTCACCCTCACCCTAATTCTTAACCTCACATTAATCCTAAACCTAAACCTATCCATAACCCTACCCCTTATCCTAACCCTCACATTAATCCTAATTCTAACCCTTACCCTAAACCTCACAGTCACCCTAAACCTAACCCTAACCCTAATAATAACAGTAACCCTCACCCTAATACTAACCCTCAACCTCACCCTAACCCTCAACCTAACCCTCACCCTAATCCTAATCCTAACCCTCAGCCTAACCCTCAAACTAACCCTAAGCATTACCCTAAACCTCACCCTCACACTAACCCTCACCCTAAACCAAACCCTAACCCTAACCCTCACACGCAGCCTAACCCTTACACTAACCCTTAACCTCATCCTCACCCTAAACCTCACACTTAATCGAACCCTCAACATAACTCTAACCCTAACCGTCACCCTCACCGTCACCCTCATGCTAACCCTAACCCTAACCATCACCCTAACCCTAAAACTCACCCTAATCCTCACCTTAAACCAAACTCTCACCCTCACCCTCACGCAAACCCTGAACTTAACCCTCACCCTAACCCTAATGCTAATTCTAACACTCACCCTAACCCTCATGCTATCACCCACACCACAAACCTAACCCTAACCTGAACCCTCACCCTCACCCTAAACCTCACCCTAACCCTAAACCTAATCATAACCCTACCCCCCACCCTCAAACTAACCCTCACCATAACCCTTACCCTCACCCTCACCCTCACCCTAACCATAACCCTCATACTAAACCTAACCCTCACCCTAAACCTAACCCTACACCTCACCCTAACCTTCACTCTAAACTTAGCCCTAACCCTAACCCTCACCCTCATGCTAGCCCTCACCCTTACCCTAATTCTAATCCTAACTCTCATCCTCACCCTAAACCTCACACTAACCCTAACCCTAATCCTCAATCTAACCCTAACCTTAACACGTACCCTAACCCTCACCCTAACCCTAACCCTCACCCTTACTGTAACCCTCACGTTCAGCCTAACCCTCAACTTTACTCTTACAATCACGCTCATACTAACCCTCACCCTAACCCGAACCCTCATCCTAAACCTCCCCCTAACAATAACAATATCCATCACCATAACCCTAACCCTCAACCTCACCATCACCCTCAGCCTAAACCTATGCCTAAAGCTAACCCTAACCCTAACCCTCACCCTCACCCTAGCCCTCACCCTAACCCTAATCCTATCCCTAACCCTCATGCTAACCCTCACACTAACCCTAAGGATAAACATCACAAAAAGCCTAATACTCATATCCAACCTCACCCTCAGCCTAACCCTAAGCCTAAGCCTAATCCTAACCCTAAACCTCACACTCACCCTCACCCTAACCTAATCCCAAACCTAACCCTAAACCTCAACCTAACCCTCACCCTATACCTAATGCTAACCCTAACACTAACCCTAACCCTGACCCTCAACCTAACCCTCCCCCTCAACCTAACTCTAACCCTAAACCTCACCCTGACCCTATCCCTAATCCTAACCTTAAGTCTAAACCTCACCCTAACCCTAAAATTAACCCTCACCCTCACCCTCACCCTCACCCAAACCGAAAGTCAAACCCTAACCCTAACATTAACACTAATCCTAACCCTAAAACTAAACCTAACCCTAACCCTAAACTTCACCCTCATCCTCACCCTCACTGGAAATGTAACAGTAACCATAACACTTACAACAACCCTAACCGTAATCCTAACCATCACCCACTCCCTAACCCTAATCCTAACCCTAACCATCACGCTAACATTAACCCTCACCCTCACTGAAACCCTAACCCCCATCTTAACTCTCAACCTAACCCTAAGCCTAACCCTCACCCTAACCCTTAACCTCACCTTAATCCTAACACTAAGCCTAACCTAAATCTCACCCTAATCCTCACCCTCAGCCTAATCCTAACCCAAACCCCAACCCTCAACCTAACCCTCACCCTCACCCTAACCCTAACCCTAAACCTCACATTAACCCTAACACTCACCCTAACCATTACCCAAACCCTCACCCTAACCCTGACGCTAACTCTAACCATCACCATTACCAGAACCCTAAACCTAACCATAAACCTCACCTTAAGGCTAACTCTAACCATAAACCTAACCCTAACCCGCACCCTAACCCTAACTCTCACCTTCACCCTCACCCTCAGCTTAATCCTAAGCCTAACCTTAACAATAACCCTAACCCTCACACTCACCCTCACCTTAACCCTAATCCTAAACTTACCCTATCCGTACACCTAACCCTCACCCTAACCTTCACCCTAAGCCTAACCCTAACACTAACCCTAACCCTAACACTCACCCTAACCCTCACCCTAACCCTAACTCTAACCCTAAACCTCAACTTCACCCTAACCCTAAATCTAACCCTAACCCTAACCCTAAATCTCACCCTAAACCTAACCCTAAACCTCACCCTCACCCTCAACCTCACCATAAATATAAACCTAACCCTAACCCTAACAATAAACCTAACCCTAACCCTAAACCTCACCCTAACCATAACCCTCACCCTAACGCTAAACCTCACCCTAACATTTACCCTCACCCTAACACTAAACCTCACACTAAACCTAACCCTCACCATAAACATAAACATCACCCTAACCCTAACCCTAACCCTCACCCTAACCCTAATTTTAACACTAACCCTCACCCTAACCCTAACCCTCATCCTCAATCTAACCCTAACCCTAACCCTTACACTAACCCTCAACCTAAACCTAACCATCACTCTTACTGTAACCCTCAGGCTCATACTAACCCTCACCCAAACACGAACCCACATCCTAACCCTCACCCTAAACCTAACCATATCCATCACCATAACACTAACCCTCACCCTCAACATCACCCTCAGCCTAAACCTATGCCTAAGCCTAACCCTAACCCTAAGACTCACTGTCACCCTAGCCCTCACCCAAACCCTAATCCTACCGCTAACCCTCATCCTAACCCTCACATTAACCTTAATGCTAACCATCACCCTAAGCCTAATACTTACCCCCACCCTCACCCTCACCATAACCCTAAGCCTAACACTCACCCTAACCCTAACCCTCACCCTCATCTAACCCTCATCCTATCCCTAACCTTAACCCTAATGCTCACAGTCACCCTAACCCTAACCCTCAAACTCACCTCAAACTCAGCTTAAACCTAAGCCTAACCATAACCCTAACCCTAAAACTTACAATCACCCTCACCCTAAGCCTAACCGTAACCCTAAACCTAACCCTCACCCTCACCTTCACCCTCACCTTAACCCTAACCCAAACCCTCAACCGAAACCTCACCCTCAACCTCACCCTAACCCTCACCCTCAAACTAAACATCACCCTAAACCTAATGCTCACCTTAACCCTTAGCCTAACCCTCACCCTAACCCTAAACCTCAACCTCACCCTCACCCTCAGGCTCACCCTAACCCTAATCCTAACCCTAACCCTCACCCTCATCCTCAACCTAAACCTATCCCTAACCCTCACCCTAACCGTAACCTCTAACCTAACCCTAAGCCTCAACATAACCCTAACACTAACCCTAAACCTTACACTAACCCTAACCCTCAACCTCACCCTCAGCCTAAGCCTAAGCTTATCCCTAACCCTCACACTCAGCCTTACCCTAAAACTAACCCTAAGCCTCACCCTCACCCTCAACCTCAACCTAAACCTAACCCAAACACTCATCTGAACCATCACACTCACACTCACACTAACCTTCAACCTCACCCTAAACATCACCCTAACCCTAACCCTCACCCTAACCCTAACCCTCACATTAACCCTAACCCTCACTCTAACCCTAACCCTCAACCTAACCCTTACCCTCACCCTAACACTAAGCCTAATCCTAACTGGAACCCTCACAGTAACCCTAAACCTCACCCTAACCCTAACCCTCACAGTAAACGTAACACTCACCCTAACCCTAAACCTACACCTCACCCTACCCCTCACTCTGACCCTAACCCCAACCCTAACCCTCACCCTCACCGTCATCCTAACACTCACCCTAACCCTAACCCTCACCCAAACCCTAACTCTCACACTCTCTAGAACACTCATCCTAACTCAAACACTCACGCTCAAAATAAACATAACCCTAAGCCTAACCCTCACCCTAACCGTATCCCTAACCCTCACACTAACAGTAACCCTAAACCTCACCCTTACTCCAACCCTCACGCTTACCTTCTCCTCACCCTAACCCTAACCCTCACACTAACCCTAACCTTAACTCTTTCCCTACCCCTCACCATACCTCTAACCCTCACCCTCACCATAAACCTAACCCTTACCCTCACCCTCACCCTAACACTCACCGTAGCATTAACCCTCACCCTAACACTAACCCTCATCAATACCTTAACCTTCACTGTCACCCTAACCCTAAGCCTCACCCTCATTCTACACATCACCCTAAAGATAACCCTCACCCTAACCCTAAACCTATCACTTACCTTAACCCTAACACTCACCCTAATCCTCACTCTAACCCTAACTTCCAACCTAACACTAACCCTAACCCTAACACTAAACCTCACACTAACCCTAACCATCACCCTAACCCTAAACCACACCTTAACACTAACCCTAACCCTCACCCTCAACCTCGCCCTCACCCTAACCCTAACCCTCATCCTCACCCTAAACCTCACACTAACCCTAACACTAATACTCAATCTAACCCTCACCCTCACCATAACACTTTCCCTAACCCTCACCATAACCCTAACCCTCACCCTTACCATAACCCTCACCCTCGGCCTAACTCTCACCTTTATCCTTACCATCACCCCCACCCTAAACCTTACCCTAAACCTAACCCTCACACTAATCCCCACCCTAAACATAACTCTACCCCTAAACATCATCCTCACACTAACCCTAACTCTAACCATAACCCTAACACTAAACGTCACCCTAGCCCTAACCCCCACACTCACCCTCACAGTAAACGTAACCCTAACCCTAACCCTAGCAATAACACCTCACCCTAACCCTTAACCTCATTCTCAACCTAAACCTCAAACTTAACTGAACCCTCACCGTAACTCTAACCCTTATCGTCACCCTCACCGCCACCCTCACACTAACCCTAACACTAACCCTCACCCTAACCCTAAACCACACCCTAATCCTGACCTTAAACCTCACTCTCACCTGCAACCTCACCCTAAACCTAAACCTAATCCTCACCCTAACCCTAATGCTAACTGTAACACTCACCCTCACCCTCAGGCTATCACTTAATGACACCATAAACCTAACCCTAACCTTAACCCTCAACCTTACCCTAAACTTCACCCTGACCCTAAACCTAATCCTAAAGCTCAATCTCACCCTAAACCTCACCTTCACCCTAACCCTCACAATAACCCTTACCCTCACCCTCACCCTCACCCTAACCGTAACCCTCACCCGAAACCTAACCCTCACCCTAAACCTAACCCTACCCCTCACCCTAACCCTCAAACTAAACTTAACCCTAACCCTAACCCTCAGCCTCATGCTAGCTCTCACCCTAACCCTAATTCTAACCCTAAACCTCACCCTAACCCTCATCGTCACCGTAAACCTCACACTAACCCTAAACCTAATCCTCAATCTAACCCTAACCCTAACCCTTACACTAACCCTCAACCTAAACCTAACCCTCACCCTTACTGTAACCCTCAGGCTCATACTAACCCTCACCCTAACACGAACCCTCATTCTAACCCTCAGCCTAAACCTAACCATATCTATCCCCATAACACTAACACTCACCCTCACCATCACCCTCAGCCTAAACCTATGCCTAAGCCTAACCCTAACCCTAACCCTCACATTAACCCTAACCCTAACCCTCAACCTAACCCTTACCCTCACCCTAACACTAAGCCTAATCCTAACTTGAACACTCACAGTAAACCTAAACCTCACCCTAACCCTAACCCTCACATTAAACCTAACTCTCACCCTAACCCTAACCCTACACCTCACCCTACTTCTCACTCTAAACCTAACCCAAACCCTAACCCTCACCCTCACCATCACCCTAACACTCACCCTAACCCTAACCCTCACCCAAACCCTAGCTCTCACACTCTCAAGAACACTCATCCTAACTCAAACACTCACCCTCAAAATAAACATAACCCTAAGCCTAACCCTTTCCGTAACAGTAACCGTAAACCTCACCCTCACTCCAACCCTCACGCTTATCTTATCCTCACCCTAACCCTAACCCTCACACTAACCGTAACCTTAACTCTAACTCTACCCCTCACCCTACCCCTCACCTTAACTCTAACCTTAACCCTCACCATAAACCTAACCCTTACCCTCACCGTCACCCTAACCCTCACCGTAACATTAACCCTTGCCCTAACACTAACCCGCATCCATACCTTAACCTTCATTGTCACCCTTACCCTAACCCTCAACCTCATTCTACACATCACCCTAAACATAACCCTCACCCTAACCCTAACCCAATCACTTATCTTAACCCTAACACTCACCCTAACACTCACCCTAACCCTGACTTCCAACCTAACATTAAACCTGACCCTAACCCTAATGCTAACCCTCACCTTAACCCTAAACCTCACCTGACCCTTACCCTCACTCAAACCCTAACCCTCACAATATCCCTAATCCTCACACTAAACCTAACACTACCCCTCAACCTAAACTTCACTCTAACCCTAACCCCAACCCTAACCCTCACCCCCACACTAACCCTCACCCTAAACCTTAACCTCACCCTCACCCTAACCTTAAACCCTACCCTAACCCTAAACCTCACCCTAGCCCTCACCCTAACCCTAATTCTAACCCTAATCCTCAACCTAACCCTAAACCTCATCCTCACCCTAAACCTCATATTAACCCTAAACCTAATCCTCAAACTAACCCTCACCCTAACCCTAACCCTACCCCTTATCCTAACCCTCACCTTAACCCTAACCCTAACCCTCACCCCAAACCTCACCCTAAACCTCACCGTCACCCTAAACCTGACCCTAACCCTAATAATAACACCAACCCTCACCAGAACCCTAACCTTCACCCTCACCCTAACCCTAACCCTAACCCTCACCCTAATCCTAAGCCTAACCCTCAGCCTAACCCTCACCCTAACCCTAAGGATAACACTAACGCTAACCCTCACCCTAACACTCACCCTAACACTAACCCTCACCATAACCCTAAAACTCACCCTAATCCTAACCCTAAACCTCATCCTAACCCTCACCCTCACCCTACCCCTCAACCTAACCCTTATCCTAACCTTCACCCTAATCCTAACCATCACCCTTAGGGGAACACTCACCCTCAGCCTAACCCTCACATTTTCTCTTACTGTCATGCTCATCCTAACCCTCACCCTTACCCTAAACCTCATCCTAACACTCACCCTAACCCTAACCCTATCCATCACCCAAACATTAACCCTCACCCTTACCCTAACCATCAGCCTAACCCTAAGCCTAAGTCTAAGCCTAACCCTAACCCTCAACCTCACCCTAGCCCTAACCCTAAAACTCATCCTAACTCTAACGCTCATCTTAACCCTCACCCTAAAGCTAACCCTAACCACCACCCAAAACCTATTTTCACCTCCACCCTCACCCTCACCCGAACCCTAAGCCTAAGCCTAACCCTAACCCTAAACCTCATACTCACCCTAGACCGCACCCTAACCCTAATCCAAACCATAAGCCTCATCCTAACCCTCATCCTAAACCTAACCCTAAACCTCAACCTAACGCTAACCCTAACCCTCAACCTAACCTAACCCTCACCCTCACTGTAACCCTAACCCTAAGACTCACTCTAAAACAAAACCTAACCCGAACCCTAAACCTCACCCTAAACCTAACCCTAAACATAACCCTCACCCTAGACCTCACCCTAACCCGAATCCTAACCCTATACCACATCCTAACCCTCCCCCTAACCCTAACCCTAACCCTCACCTTAACCCTAACCCTCACCTTCACCCTCAGCCTAAAGCTAAGCCTAGGCCTAACTCTAACCCTAACCCTCACACTCACCCTCATCCTACCCTTAATCCTAAATCTAACCCTATCTTTAACCCTAACCCTCACCCTCACCCTAGCCGTAAACCTAAACCAAATCCTAACCCTAACCCCCATCCTAACCCTCACCCTAACCCTAACGCTAACCATCACCCAAAACCTATTTCTCACACCCACACTCACCCTCAGCCTAACCCTAAGCCTAAGCCTAACCCTAACCCTAACTCTCACCCTCACCCTAGCCTGCACCCTAACCCTAATCCAAACAATAAACCTTAACCCCACCCTAACCCTAACCCTCAACCTCACCCTAAGCCTAAACCTAAGCCAAACCCTAACTCTAAAACTAAGCCTCACACTCACCCTACACCTAACCCTAATCCTAATCCCACCCCTAACCCTAACCTTCACCCTAACCATAAAACTAATTCTGATCGTAAACCTAACCCTCACCCTAACCCTAACCCTCACCCTCACCCTCAAGCTAACGTAACCCTAACTCTCACCTTAACCCTAAAACTCATCCTAATCCTCACCTTAACCCTCACTCTCACCCGCACCCTCACCCTAACCCTAAACCTAACCCTCACCCTAAACCTAATGCTAACTCTAACACTAACCCTAACCCTCATGCTATCACTTACCCACACCACAAACCTAACCCTAACTTTAACCCTCACCCTCACCCTAAACCTCACCCTAAACCTAAAACTAATCCTAACCCTCACCCTCACCCTAACACTAACCCTAACCCTCACCCTCACCATAACCCTCTCCATAAACCTTAACCTCACCCTCACACTCACCCTAACCATAACCCTCAAACTAAAACTAACCCTCACCCTAAACCTAACCCTACCCCTCACCCTAAACCTCACCCTAAACTTAAACTTGACCCTAACCATCACCCTAACGCTAGAACTCACCCTAACCCTAATTCTAACCATAAACCTCACCCCAACCCTCATCCTCACCCTAAACCTCACATTATCCCTAACCCTAATCCTCAATCTAACCCTAACCCTAACCCTTACCCTAACCCTCACCCTTACTGTAACCCTCACTTTTACTCTTACCGTCACACTCCTACTAACCCTCACCCTAACCCGAACCCACATCCTAACCCTGACCCTTACACTAACCTTATTCATCACCATAACCCTAAAGTTCACCCTCACCATTACCCTCAGCCTAAACCTAACCATAACCCTAACCCTCACCCTCACCCTAGCCCTTAACCTAACACTAATCCTAACCATAAACCTCATCCTAACCCTCACCCTAACCCTAAGGCTCACCATCACCCTAAGCCTAAAACTCAAACCCACCCTCACCCTCAGCCTAACCCTAAGCCTAAGCCTAATCCTAACCCTAACCCTCACACTCACCCTCACCCTAACCCTAATCCTATCCCGAACCCTAACCCTAACCCTCACCCTAACCCTCCCCCTCAACCTAAGTCTAACCCTAAACCTCACCCTGACCCTATCCCTAATCCTAACCCTAACCCTAAACCTCACCCTATCCCTAACGCTAACCCTCATCCTCACCCCCACCCTCACACAAACCATAAGTCTAAACCTAATCCTAACATTAAAACTAATCCTAACCCTAAAACTAACCCTAAACCTAACCCTAACCTTCAACCTCATTGCAAATGTAACCCTAAAAATAACACTTACAATAACCCTAACCCTAATCTTAAACATCACCATCACCCTAACCATAATCCTAAACCTAACCCTCACCCTAACATTAACCCTCACCCTCACTGAAACCCTAAAGCTCATCTTAACCCTCACCGTAACCCTAAGACTAACCCTCACCCTAACCCTTAACCTCACCCTAATCCTAACACTAAGCCTAACCTAAACTTCACCCTAAACTTCATACTCACCCTAACCCTAATCCAAACCCTAACCCTCAACCTAACCTTCAAACTAACCCTAACCCTAACCCTAAACCTCACATTAACGCTAACACTCACCCTAAACCTAACCCTACCCCTCACCCTTACCCTAATGCTAACTCTAACCCTCACCATTACCAGAAACTTAACCCTAACCCTAACCCTAAACCTCACCTTAAGCCTAACTCTAACCCTAACCCTAACCGTAACCCGCACCCTAAACCTATCCCTCACCTTCAGGCTCACCCTCAGCCTAAACCTAAGCCTAAACCTAACACTAACCCTAGCCCTCACACTCACCCTCATCTAAACCCTAAACCTAATCCTAACCCTATCACTAACCCTAACCCTCACCCTCACCCTAACACTAACACTAACCCTAACCCTCACCATAACCCTCAT
This sequence comes from Dipodomys merriami, assembly GCF_024711535.1. Taxonomy (NCBI): domain Eukaryota; kingdom Metazoa; phylum Chordata; class Mammalia; order Rodentia; family Heteromyidae; genus Dipodomys; species Dipodomys merriami. The sequence goes on from NW_027206257.1 coordinate 4,415,970, forward strand.
CCTAACCCTAACTGTAACCCTAAACCTCAACTTCAACCTAACCCTAAATCTAACCCTAACCGTAACCTTAAATCTCACACTAACCCTAACCCTAAACCTTATCATCACCCTAACCCTCACCGTAACCGTAACCCTAACCCTAACCCTAACAATAAACCTAACCCTAACCCTAAACCTCACCCTAATGATAACCCTCACCCTAACCCTAAACCTCACCCTAACAATTACCCTCACCTTAACACTAAACCTCACACTAAACCCAAACCTCACCATAACCCTAAACTTCACCCTAACACTAAACTTAACAGAACCCACACCCTAACCTTAATTCTAACCCTTACACTCATGCTAACCCTAACCCTCATCTGCACCCTAACCCTCACCCTAACCCTAACCTTAACCCTAAACCTCACCCTAACCCTAACCCTAAACCTCACCCTCAGCCTAACCCTAAGCCTAACCCTAAACCTAACCCAAACCCACACACTAACACTCACCGTAACCCGAATCCTAAACCTATCCCTAACCCTAAACCTCCCCCAAAGTCGCACCCTAACCCTAACCCTAACCCTCAACCTAACACTCACCCTAACCCTAACTCTAACCCTAAACCTCACCCTAACCCTAAACCTAACTCTAACCCTAACCCAAACCCTAAACCAAACCCTAACCCTAATCCTCACACCCACCCTCACACTCAGCCTAACCCTAAGCCTAAGCATAACCCTAGCCCTTACCCTCACAATCACCCTCACCCTAAGCCTAATCCTAACCCTAACTCTGACCCTAACCCTTAACCTCAACCTAACCCTCAACCTAACCTTAACCCTAACCCTAACCCTAACATTAACTCACGAACTAACCCTCCCCTAACCCTAAATCTAACCCTAAACCTAAACCTCATCCTCACTGTACGCCTTACCCTAATGCTCACCCTAAACCTAATCTTAACCTGAACGCCAACTCTCACCCTAACACTAAACCTAACCCTCACCCTAACCCTCACCTCCACCCTCAACTTCAGCCTCAGCCTAAGCCTAAGCCTAACCCTAATCCTAACCCTCACACTCACCCTAACACTAAACCTAATCCTAATCCTAAACCTAACCCTAATATTCACCCTCACCCTAACCCTCACCTTCACCCTAACCCCATCACTAACCCTAACCCTAACACAAACCCTCAGCCTAAACCTAAGCCGAACTCTAACCCTAAATCTCACCCTCACCCTTACTCTAACCCTAACCCTAAACCGAAACCTAACCCTAACCCTAACCCTAAACATAACCATAACCCTAGCCCCTCCCCCTAACCTTAATCCTAACCCTCACACTAACCCTCCCCTAACCCTAACCTTAACCCTCACCCTAATCCTGAGCCTCACCCTCAACCTCACCCGCAGCCTAACCCTAAGCCTAACCCTAAAGCTAACGCTAACACACACACTCACCCTCACCCTAACCCTAATCCTAACCCTATCCCCAACCCTAACACTCCTCCTAACTCTCACCCTAACACTAATCCTAACACTAACACTAACCCTAAACCTCAACCTCACCCTCACCCTAACACTAAATCTAACCCTAAAGTTCACCCTCACCCTAAACCTAACTCTAACCCTAACCCAAACCCTAAACCTCACCCTATCCCTAAAACTCAACCTCACCCTCACCCTCACCGTAAACCTAAACCTCACCCTAACAATAAACTTAAACCTAATCCCAACCCTCACCCTAAACATAACCCTCACCCTAACCCAAACCCTCACTTTCACACTTACCCTCACCCTAACACTAAACCTAAACCTAACACTAACCCTCACACTAACGATAACCCTAATCCTAACACTAAACCTAAACCTAAACCTCACCCTCTCCCTAAACATAACATTGACCCTAAACCTAACCCTCACCCTAACCCTCCCCCTAACTCTATATCTAACCATAAACCTCACCCTCACACTCACACTAACACTAACCCTCACCCTAACCATAACCCTCACCCTAACCCTAACCCTCACCATAACACACTCACCCTAACACTAACCCTAACCCTAACACTCACCCTCACACTAACCCTAACCCTCACCCTAATCCTAAACCTCACCTAAACCCTAACACTAACCCTAACTCTCACACTCACTCTAGCCCTCACCCTAACCCTAATTCTAACCCTCACCCTCATCCTAACCCTAACCCTCATCCTTACTCTAAGCATCACATTAACCCTAAACCTAATCCTCAATCTAACCCTCACTAAACATTAACCCTAACCCTAACCTAACCCTAACCCTTACACTACTCCTAAACCTAACCCTAACACTCACCCTTATCTTAACCCTCATCCTCAGCCTAATCCTAACCTTTAACCTTAACCTCATCCACACCCTAACCATCACCTAAACCTAAAACTCATCCTAAACCTCACCCTAACTGTAAACCTAAACATCACCCTAAACCTAACACTCACCGTCAACCTCACGCTCAGCCTAAGCCTAAGCCTAAGCCAAAGCCTTACCCTAACCCTCAACCTAACCCTCACCATAACCCTAACCCTAACCCTCACGCTAAACCTCACCCTAACCCTAAGTCTAACCCTAAACCTCCCCTCAACCTAAACCTAACCCTATCCCTAAACCTCACCCTAAACCTCACCCTAACACTTACCCTCACCCTCACCCTCAACCTCACCGTAACTCTAACCCTAACCCTAACAATAACCCTAAACCTAACCCTAACCCTAACCCTAACCATAAACCTCACCACAAACATAACCCTAACCATAACACTAACAATAAAACTAACCCTAACCCTAAACCAAATCCTCACCCCCACTGTCACCCTTAGCCTAACCCTAAGCCTAAGCCTAACCCTAACCCTAATCTTAACCCTCACCCTTAGCCTCACCCTCACCGCAAACTGAACCCTAACCATAACACTAACAATAACCCAATCCCGAACCCTAACCCTAACCCTAATCCTCAACCCCACTGTCACCCTCAGACTAACCCTAAGCCTAACCATAACACTAAGCCTATACCTAACCTTAATCCTCAGCCTCACATTCACCCTAACCCAAACCCTAAACTTAACCCTCACCCTAACCCTAAGCCTAGGCCTAACACTAACCCTAACCCTCACACTCACCCTCACCCTAAACCTAATCCTAAACCTAACCGTATCACTAACCCTAACCCTTACCTTAACCCTCACCCTAGCCGTCAACTTAACCCGTAACCTGACCCGAAACCTCATCATAAACCTCACCCTAATTCTAAACCTAACCCTCACCCTAATCCTAACCCTAACCCTCACCCTCATGCTCAGCCTAAGCCTAAGCCTAAACCTATCCCTCACCCTAAAACTAACCCTAACACTAACTCTAACACTAACCCTAAACCTCACTCTAACCCTAACCCTAACTCTAACCCTAAACCTAAACCTAAACCTCATCCTAACCCTAACCCTAACCCTCACCCTCACCCTAGCCCTCACCCTAAACCTTACCCTAATCCTCACCCTAAACCTCACACTAACCCTAACACAAATCCTCAATCTAAACCTCACCCTCACCCCACCACTAACCCTAACCCGCACCATAACCCTAACCCTCACCCTAACCGTAACCCTCACCCTCAGTCTAACCCTCACGTTTACCCTAACTGTCACCCCCACCATAACCCTCACCCTAACCCTAACCCTCATCCTAACAATTACCCTCACGATAACACTAACCCCAACCCTACCTTTAACACTCACACTAACCCTAACCCTCACCCTAATCCTAAACCTCACCCTAACCCTAACCCTAACCCTCACCCTGACCCTAGCCCTCACCCTAACACTAATTCTAACCCTCACCCTTACCCTAACCCTAACCCTCATACTCACCCTAAACCTCACACTAACCCTAACCCTAATCCTCAATCTAACCCTCACCCTAACCCTAACTCTCATCCTTACCCTAAACCTAAACCTAACCCTTACACTCATCCTAATCGTAATCCTCACCCACAGCCTAAACCTCACATTTACCCTTAACATAAACCTCATCCTAATGCTAACCCTAAACATAAACCTAACCATCGCCCTAACCCTAACCCTCACCCTCAACCTCACACTCAGCCTATCCCTAAGCGTAAGCCTAAACCTGAACCTCACCGTCACCCTCACCTTAAATCTAACCCTAACCCTAACAATAACACTAATCCTAAACCTAAACCTAACCCTAACCCCAAACCTACCTTAATAATAAACCTCACCCTCACCCTAAACCTAATCCTAAACCTAACCCTAACCCTCACCCTAACCCTAACCCTCACCCTTACCGTAACCCTAACACTCATCCTAACCCTCACCCTATCCCTAACCCTAACCCTAAACCTCAGCCTAACACTAACCCTAACCCTCACCCTCACTGTAGCCTTCACCCTAATCTTAATCCTAACCCTAATCCTCATCCTAACCATCACCCTAAACCTAACCCTAACCCTCACCCTAACCTTAACAATAGCCCTCAACCTTACCCTAACCAATACGTTCACCATAACCCCAACCCTAACCCTCAGCCTAACCCTAAACTTAACCCGAACCCTAACTCTCACCCTATCCCTAATCCTATCACTCAACCTAAACCAAATCCTCACCCTCACCCTCGCCCTCAGCAAAACACTAAGCCTAACCCTATCCCTAAACCTAACCCTCACACTCACCCTTATCCTAATCCTAATCCTAACCCTAAGCTTAACCATCACCCTCACCCTAACCCTCACCCTATCCCTAACTCTAACACTAACCATAACCCTAACCCTCACCCTCAGCCTCACCCTAACCCTAACTCTAACCCTAAAACCCACCCTCACCCTAACCCTAACCCTAACGGTAAACCTGAACCTAACCCTCAAACTAACCAAAACCCTAACAATAACCCTAACCATAACCCTCGACCTAACCCTCCCCCTAACCCTAAGTCTAACCATGAACCTCACCCTCACCATAACCCTAATCGTAACCTTAATCCTAAACCTAACCCTAACCCAAAACCGAACCCTAACACACACACTCACCCTCACCCTAACTCTAATCCTGACCCTAACCCTACCCCTGAACGTCCCCCTAACTCTCACACTAACCCTAACCCTAACACTAATCCTAACCCTTAACCTTAACCTAATCCTCACCCTAACCCTAACTCTCACCCTAACCCTAACCCTCACCCTCACCTTCACTGTAACCATAACCCTAACCCTAAACCTAACAATAACCCTAACACAAACCCTCACCCTCACCATAACAATTACCCTCACCCTAACAATTACCCTCACCCTAACACTAACCCTAAACCTAACTCTAACACTCACACTAACCCTAACCCTCACCCTAATCCTAAACCTCACCCTAACACTAACCCTAACCCTCACCCTGACCCTAGCCCTCACCCTAACACTAAATCTAACCCTCACCCTCACTCTAACCCTAACCCTCATACTCACCCTAAACCTCACACTAACCCTAACCCTAATCCTCAATCTAACCCTCACCCTAACCCTAACCCTCATCCTTACCCTAAACCTAAACCTAACCCTTACCTTCATCCTAATCTGAATCCTCACCCACAGACTAAACCTCACATTTACCCTTACCATAAACCTCATCCTAATGCTAACACTAAACGTAAACCTAACCATCACCCTAACCCTAAACCTCACCCTCAACCTCACACTCAGCCTATCCCTAAGCGTAAGCCTAAGCCTGAACCTCAACGTCACCCTCAACTTAAATCTAACCCTAACCCTAACAATAACACTAATCCTAAACCTAAACCTAACCCTAACCTCAAACCTACCCTAACCCTAACCCTCACACTTACCGTAACCCTAACCCTCATCCTAACCCTCACCCTAACCATAACCCTAACCCTAAACCTCACCCTAACACTAACCCTAACCCTCACCGTCACCGTAGGCTTCACCCTAATCTTAATCCTAACCCTAATCCTCATCCTAACCATCACCCTAAACCTAACCCTAACCCTCACCCTAACCTTAACAATAGCCTTCAATCTTACCCTAACCCTCATGTTCACCATAACCCCAACCCTAAACCTCACCCTAACCCTAAACGTAACCCTCATCCTCATGCTCTCCGTAACTCTAACCCTAACACTAACATTAACACTAATCCTAACCATAAACCTAAACTTAACCCTAACCCTAACCCTAATCCTAACACTCACTCTCACCCTAACCCTAATCCTAACCCTAACCCTCACACTAAACCTCACCCTCACCCTCCTTGTAACCCTAACCTTCATCCAAAACCTCACCCTAACCCTAAACCTAACCCAAAACCAAACCCTAACACACACACTCACCCTCACCCTAACTCTAATCCAAACCCTAACCCTATAACCTTGAATGTCCCCCTAACTCTCACACTAACCCTAACCCTAACACTAACCCTAACCCTAACTTTCAACCTAACCCTCACCCTAACCATAACTCTAACCCTAACCCTAAACCTCACCCTCACCTTCACTGTAACCGTAACCGTAACCCTAACCCTAACAATAAACCTAACCCAAACTCTAACCCTCACACTAACCAAAAGCCTCACCCTAACCCTAAACCTCACCCTAACCCTAACCCTAACCCTAGACCTCACCCTAATTTTAACCCAGACCCTAACCCTAACCCTAAACCTTACCAGAACCCTAAACCTAACCCTAACCCTCACCTTTATCTTAACCCTCACCATAAGCCTTAACCTAACCATTACCCTTAACATAAACCTCACCCTAACCCTCACCCTAAACCTAAACCTCATTCTAACCGTCAACCTAAGCATCACCCTAAACCTAACCCTCAACCTCAAACACACACTCAGAATAAGCCTAAGCCAAATCCTAAGACTTACCCTAATCCTCACCCTAGCCCTCACCGTAACCCTAACCCTAACCCTAACCCACAAACTAACCCTCACCTTAACGCTAACCGTAATCATCACCCTAGCCCTAATCCTCACCCCCAACCTCACCCTCAGCCTAACCCTATCACTAACCCTCACACTCACCCTCACCTTAACCCTAATCCTAACCCTAACCCTAACCCTAACCCTAAACATCAACCTCACCCTCACCCTAACCCTAATCCTAACCCTAACCCTAAACCTCACACTAACCTTCACACTCACCCTCAACTTCAACCTCACCGTAACTCTAAACCTAACACTAATCCTAAACCTAACCCTAAGCCTATCCCTAAACCTCAACAGGACCCTCACCCTAACCTTAAACCTAACACTAATCCTAACCCTAGCCTTCGACCTAACCCTCCCCCTAACCCTAAATCTAACTATAAACCTCACCCTCACCCTTACCCTAAACCTCACCCTAACGTTAACCCTAACCCTCAACCTCACCCTCACCCTCAAGGTAACTCTAACCCTAACCCTAAAAATAACACTAATCCTAACCCTAAACCTAACCCTAACCTTAAACCTAATCCTAATCCAAAAACTCACCCTCACCCTAACCCTCACCCTCACCCTCACCCTAACCCTAACACTCAACATAACCCCAACCCTCACCCTCACCGTAGCCCTTACCCCAACTTACACCCTAACCTTAAACTTAACCTGAACCCTAACTCTCACCCTAAACATAGCTCTAACCTTCAACCTAAACCTAACCCTCACCCTCACCCTCACCCTCAGCCTAAGCCTAAGCCTAACCCTAACCCTAACCCTCACACTCAACCTAAAACTAACCCTAATCCTAACCCTAACCCGAACCCTCACCTGAACCCTCACCTTAACACTAACCCTAACATTAACCCTAAACCTAACCCACACCCTCAGACTCAACCTAATCCTAACTCTAACAATAAACGTCACCTTGACCCTCACCCTAACCCTAACCCTAAACCTAAACCTCACCCTAACCCTAAAACTCAAACTCACCCTGAGCCTAGCCCTCATCTTAACCCTAATCCTAACCCTAAACTTCATCCTAAACCTCCCCATAATCCTAAGCCTAACCCTCACCCTAACCCTAACTTTCTCACCCTCAACCTCACCCTCAGCCTAACCCTAAGCCTAACCCTAATCCTAACCCTCACCCTCAACCTCACCCTCAGCCTAAACCTAACTCTAACCCTAACCCTCACCCTAACACTAACCCTCATCCTCACTCTCACCCTAACTCTAAACCTAACCCTAACCCTAACCCTTACCTTCACACGCACCCTCACTTTAACCCTAATCCTAATCCTAACCCTATCACTAACCCTCACCCCCACACTAAACCTCACCCTAACCCTTACCCTAACACTAACCCTAACCCTAATCCTAACCGTCACCCTAACCCTAACTCTAACTTTTAACCTCACCCTCACCGTAACCCTAACCCTAACCATAATCCTAAACCTCACCCTAAACCTAAACCTTAACCTAACACTTACCCTCACCCTAACACATACACTAACCCTAACACTAACCCTCACACTAATGCTAACCATCACCCTAAACATAAACCTCACCCTAACCCTAACTCTAACCCTCAACTTCAACTTAGCCCTCACCCTAACAATAACCCTCATCCTCACACTAAACCTCACACTAACCCTAACACTAATCCTCAATCTAACCCTGTCCCTCAGATTAACCATAACCCGAAACCTCACCCTTACCTTGAACTTCACCCTCAGCCTAACCCTCACCGTTATTCTAATTGTCACCCTCATCCTAACCCTCACCCTAATCCTAACCCTCATCCTAACCCTCACCCTAACCTTAACCCTAACCATCACCCTAACCGTAACACTCACCCTAACCTTCAACCTCAGCCTAACCCTAAGCCTAAGCCTAAAACTATTCCTAAACCTCACATTCACCCTAGCCCTCACCCTAACTCTAATCCTAACCCTATCCCTCATCCTAACACTAAATCTAACCATAAACTAAACCAGCACTCTAAACCTAATCCTCATCCCCACCCTCACCCTCAGTCTAACACTAAGCCTAAACCTAAGCCTAACCCTAACCCTAACCCTCACACTCACCCTCACCCTAACCCTAATCCTAACCCTAACCCTAACCCTAAACCTAAACCTCAACCACAACCCTCACCCTAAAACTAACCCTAAACCTAAACCTCACCCTTACTTTAGTCCTCACCCTAACCCTCACCCCAAACCTAAGCCTCACCCTCACCCAAACCTGAACCTTAACCCTCACCCTAACCCTACCCTTAATATTAACCCTAAACCTCACCCTAACCCTAACACTAACACTCACAATCTCCCTAGCCCTCACCCTAACCCTAATTGTAACCCTAAACCTCATCCTAACCCTCACCCTAACCCTAACCCTAACACTCACCCTAACCATAAACCTGATTCTAACCCTCAAACTAGACCTAACCCTGAGCCTCACCATAACCCTAACCCTAATCCTCACCCTAACTTTAAACCTAACCTGATCAATAAACCTCAACCTAACCCTAACCCTAATCCTCACGCTCACCCTAGCCCTCATCCTAAACCTAATCCTAACCGGAACCCTCATGCTAACCCTCACCCTAACCCTAACCCGAACCCTCACCTTAAACCAAGCCCTAATCCTATCCCTCACCCTAGCCCTAAACTTAACCGTAACCCTAATCCTCACCCTCACAATAGCCCTCATATTAACCCTAATCCTAAACCTAACCCTCATCCTAACCCTCACCCTAACCCTAACCCTTACCCTCACCCTAACCCTAACCCTAACCCTCACCCTCACAATTAGCCTAAACCTAAGCCTAACCCTAACATTAACCGAAACCTAACCCTCACACTCACCCTCACCCAAACCCTAATCCTACAACTAACCCTATCCCTAACCCTAAACCTCACCCTAAAACTCACTCTAAACCTAACCCGAAAATTAACCCTAACACTAACCCTCACACTAACCCTCACCTTAACACAAACTCTAACCCTAAACCTCACCCTCACCCTAACCATAAACCTCACCCTCACCCTCTCCCTCAGACTATCATTAAGCCTAACCCTAACACTAACCCTAACCCTCACACTCACCCTCACCCTAACACTCAGCCTTACACTAAGACTAAGCTTAAGCCCAACCCTAACACTAACCCTCACCCTAACCATAACCCTCACCCTAACCCTAACACTCACACTAAGCCTAACACTAACCCTCACCGTCACCCACATACTCACCCTAACCCTAACCCTAACCCTGACCCTAACTCTAAGCCTCAACCTCATGCTCTGCCTAAGCCTAAGCCTAAGCCTAACCCAAACGCTCACCTAACCCTAACCCGAACATTAGCCCTAACTCTAACCCTAAACCTCACCCTCAACCTAACCCTAACCTTAAGCCTAACTCTAAAACTCATCCTAACCCTAACCCTCACCCTCACCCTAGCCCTCACCCTAACCCTAATCTTAACATTAAATCTCATCCTAACCCTCACCCTCACCCTAACCCTAACCCTCACCCTAACCCTAGCCCTAACCCTAACCCTAACCCTCAAACTAATCCTAACCCTCACTCTCACCATAAACCTAACCCTAACCCTCACCCTAACCCTAAACTTAACTGGAACCCTAACTCTCACCCTAGCCCTAAACCTAACCCTCATCATAACCCTAACCCTCACCCTCACCATCATCCTCAGCCTAACCCTAAACCTAATCCTAATTCTCAGACTCAACCTAAACCTTACCCTAACCCTAATCCTAACATTAAGCCTAACCCTCACCATCACCCTAACCCTTACCCTAACCCTAAATCTAACACTAACACTCACCCAAACCCTCAGCCTCACCCTAACCCTAACTCTAAACCTAAACCTCCCTCTCACCCTAACTCTAAACCTAAACCTCACCCTAACCCTAACCTTAACCCTAAACCTCATCCTCACCCTAGCCCTCACCCTCACCCTAATCCTAAGCCTAACCCTCATCCTAACACTCACCCTAACCCTAACCCTAACCCTAACTCTCACCCTATGCCTAAACCTCACCCTCACCCTCAGCCTCAGTCTAAGCCTAAGCCTAACCGTAACAATAACCCTCACACTCACCCTAACGCTTACCCTAATCCTAATCCTAACCATAACCCTAACCCTCACCCTCACACTATCTCTCACCTTAACCCTAACCCTAACACTAACCCTAACCCTAAACCTCACCCTCAGCCTCAACCTAACCCTAACAGTAACCATAATCTCACCCTCAACCTAAACCTAACCCTATACCTCACCCTAACCCTAAACATAAACCTCACCCTCAGCCTAACCCTCCCCCTAACCCTAATACTAAGCCTAACCCTCATCCTAACACTACCCCTAACCCTAATCTTAACCCTCACCCTAACCCTAACCCTCACCCTCACCCTCACACTCAGCCTAAGCCTAAGCCTAACCTTAACCCTAACCCTCACACTCACACTAACTTTAAAACTAATCCTAATGCTGACACTAACCCTAACCCTCACCCTCACCCTAACCCTCACCATAACCCTAACCCTAATATTAACCCTAAACCTAACCCACACCCACAGCCTCACCCTAACCCTTACTCTAACCCTAAACGTCACCCTGACCCTAACCCTAAACCTAATAATAAACTTCACCCTAAACCTAAACCTAAACCTCACCCCCACCCTAGCCCTCACCCTAACCCTAATCCTAACCCTAATCCTCATCCTAACCCTCCCCATAAACCTAAGCATAACCCTCACCTTAACCGTAACGTTCTCACCCTCAACTTCACCCTCAGCCTAACCCGAAGCCTAACCCTAAACCTAACGTTAACACACAAACTCACCCTAAGCCTAACCCTAAGTCTAACCCTCAAGCTAACCCTAACCCACACACTCACCCTCACCCTAACCCTAATCCTAAACCTAACCCTAACCCTCAACCTAACTCTCACTCTAACCCTGACTCTAAACCTAAACCTTACAATCACCCTAACCCTAACTCTAACCCTAATCCAAACCCTAAACCTCAGCCTAACCCTACCCCTAACCCTCACCCTCACAGTAACCGTAAATATAACCCTAACAATAAACCAAAACCTAACCCTCATCCTAACCATATCCTTCACCCTAATCCTAACCCTCACCCTAACACTTACCCTCACCCCAACCCTAACCCTAACCCTCACACTCACCCTAACCTTTACCCTAAACCTAATCCTAACCCTAAACCTAACCCTCACCCTCACCCTAACCCTCACCCTAACCCTAACTCCAACACTAACCCTAAACCTAACCCTCACATCAGCCCCACCCTAACCCTAACTCTAAAATTAACCTCACCCTCACCCTAACCCTAAACCTAACAATAACCCTAACACTAACAATAATCCTCACACTAACCCTCACCCTAACACTAAGCCTAACCCTTACACTCACACTCACCCTAACCCTAAAGCTAACCCCTATCCCTCAACCTTGCCCTAACCTTCACACTCACCATGATCCTTACCCTAATCCTCAACCTAACCCTAAACTTAACCTGAACACTAACTCTCACCCTAACCATAACCGTAACCCTCACCCTAACCCTAACCCTCACCCTAGCCCTCACCCTAAGCCTAACACTAACCCTAAACCTAACCCTAACCCTCACCCCAACCCTCACCCTAACCTTAAATCTAACCCTAAACCTCACCCTCACCCTAAACCTAACTCTAACCCTAACCCTAACCCTAACCCTCAACCTCAACCTCACCCTAACCCTAACTCTAACACTCACCCTCACCCTCACCGTAACTGTAACCCTAAACCTAACCCTAACAATAACCCTAACCTAATCCTAACCCTCACCCTAACCATCAACCTCACCCTATCCCAAACCCTCACCCTAAATCTTACCCTCAACCTAACACTAACCCTAACCCTAAAGCTAACCCTCACACTAACCCTAACCCTAACCCTAACCCTAAACCTCAACCTAACCCTCACCATCACCCTAACCCTATCACTAACCGTACCCCTAAACCTCACCCTCCCTCTTCCCGTAACCATATATCTAAACGTAAACTTCACCCTCACACTAACCCTAAACTTAACCCTAAACACCAGCCTAACCCTAACCCTTATCCTCATCCGCACCCTCAACTTCACCATAACTATAACCCTAACCCTAACAATAACCCTAACCCTAACCCTAACCATCACCCTAAACCTAATCCTCACCTCCACCCTCACACTCAGCCTAACCCTAGTCCTAAGCCTAACCTTCACACTAAGCCTCACACTCAACCTCACCCTAAGCCTAAACCTAACCCTAACCCTATCCCTAAACCTCAACCTAACCCTGACCCTCACCCTAACCCGAACACTAACCCTAACCCTAAACCTTACCCTAACTCTCCCCCTAACCATAACTCTAACCCTAAACCTCACCCTCACCCTAAACCTAACCCTAACCCTAAACCTCACCCTAAACCTCACCCTCACCCTCACCCTCCACCTCACCGTAACTCTAACCCTAACCCTAACAATAAAACTAACCCTAACACTAACCATAACCCTAACACTAACCCTAACCCTAACCATAACCCTCATCTTCAGCCTCAACCTAACAGCAATTTTTTTTTTTTGGGTCCGGTCGTGGGGCCTGAACTCTGGGCCTGGGCGCTTTCCTTCAGCTCTTCAGCTCAAGGCTAGCACTCTACCACTTGAGCCACAGCGCCACTTCCGGCTTTTTTCTTTTTGCTTATGTGGGGCTGAGGAATCGAACCCAGGGACTCGAGAAGCGCTCTACCACTGAGCCACCTTCCCAGCCCCCCTAACCGCAATCTTAACCCTAACCATAACACTAACAATAACCCTAACCCTAACCCTAATTCTCACCCCCACCCTCATCCTCAGCCTAACCCTAAGCCTGACCCTAACCCTAACCCTAACCCTCACCGTAACCCGAACCCTAACCCTAAACCTATACCTAAACCTAAACCTAAACTTAACCCTAACACTAAACCTAACCCTAATCCTCAGCTTCACCCTCGAGCTAACCCTCACCCTCATGCTCGGACTAAGCCTTAGCCTAAGCCTAAGCCTAACGGTACACCTGACCCTCACCCTAACACTAACCCTAACACTAACCCTAACTCTAAACCTAAACCTCACCCTCACCATAACCCTCAACCTAACCCTATCCCTCACCCTAACACTTACCCTCACCCTAAAACAAACCCTAACACTAACACTGATCCTCACACTAACCCTAACCATCAACCTAACCCTAAAACTAAGCCTAACCCTAACCCTCACCCTCAGCCTAGTCCTCACCCTAACCCTAACACTCATCCTCCCCCAAAACCTCACCCTAACCCTAACACTAATCCTCAAACTAACCCTCAGCCTCAGTCTACCACTAACCATAAACCTCATCCTAACCCTAACCCTCACGCTTTCAGTAACCCTCACCATCAGCCTAACCCTCACGTTTACCCTTACTGTCAACCCCACACTAAACCTCACCCTAACCATTAACCTCACTCTCATGCTAACCCTAACCCTAACACTAACCCTAACTCTAAACCTAAACCTCACCCTCACCCTCACCCTCAGCCTGAACCTAAGGCTAACCCTAACCCTAACATTAACCCTCACACTCATCCTAACACTCACCCTAACCCTAACCCTAACACTAACCCTAACCCCTAAGCCTCACCCTCAGCCTCACCCTAACCCTAATTATAACCCTAAACCTCACCCTCACCCTAACCCTAACGCTAAACCTAACCCTAACCCTAACACTCCCCCTAACACTCAACCTAACCATAACACTAATCACTAACCCTAACTCAAACCCTAACCCTAACACTAAACCTCACCCTCACCCTAACCTAACCCTAACACTAACCCTAACCCTAACCCTCACCTTCAACCTCACCCTCAGCCTAAACTTAAGCCTAACCCTAAACCTAACCTAACACACACACTCACCCTTAACCTAACACTAATCCTCACCCTAACCGTAACCCTAATCCTAACCCTCCCCCTAACTCTCACCCTCACACTAACCCTAACACTAAGCCTAACCCTAACCCTCAAGCTAACCCTCACCCTAACCCTAACTCTAACCCTAAATCTCACCCTCACCCTAACCCTAACTCTAACCTCAACCAAACCCTAAACCTCACCCTATCCCTAACCCTAAACCTAAACCTAATATTCACCCTAACCTTAACTCTAACCCTAAACCTCCCCCTCCCCCTAATCCTAACCCTAAGCCTGATGCTAAACGTCACCCTAAACCTAAACCTTACCCTAACACTTACCCTCAAACTAACACTAACACTAACAATAACCCTCCCCTTAACCCTAACCATCACCCTTACCGTAACCCTAACCCTCATCCTAATCCTCATCCTAAACCTAACCGTAACCCGAAACCTTACCCTAACACTAACCCTAACCCTCACCCTCACCCTAGTCCCAAGCCTAAAGGTAAAGCTAACCCTAACGCTCAACCTAACCCTAAACCTCAAGCTCAAGGTAACCATAATCCAAACCCTCACCCTAATCCTAAACTTAACCTGAACCCTGACTCTCACCCTAAACATAACCCTAACCGTCTCTCAAACCCTAAACCTCACCCTCACCCTCACCCTCAGTGTAACCCTAAGCCGAACCCTAACCCTAACGCTAACCCTCACACTCACCCTAACCCTTGCCCTAATCCTAATCCTAACCCTAAATCTAACCCTCAGCCTCAGCCTCACCTTAACCAAAAACCTCAACCTCACCCTAACCCTAACCCTAAACTTCACCCTATCTCTAACCCTAAACCTCACACTCACCCTAGCCCTCACCCTAACACAAATCCTAACCCTAACCCACATCCTAACCCTCAACCTAACGATAACCTGAACCATCACTCTAAACCTAAACCTCAACCCCACCCTCACCCTCAGCCTAACCCTCAGCCAAAGACTAACCCTAACCCTAACCCTCACACTCACCCTCAACTTAACCCTAATCCTAACCCTAACCCTTAACCTAAACCTCAACCTAACCCTCATCCTAAGCCTAACCTTAACCCTAACCCTCACCCTCACCTTAGTCCTCACCTTAACCCTCACCCCAAACCTAACCCTCACCCTCACCCAAACCCGAACCCTAACCCTCACACTCATCCTAACGCTACCCCTAACCCTAATCCTAAACCTCACCCTAACCCTAACACTAACCTTCACAATCACCCTAACCCTAACCCTAACACTACCTCTAAACTTCATCCTAACCCTAAACCTGACCGTCAACATCACCCTCACCCTCACCCTTACCTTAACCTTAACCCTAACCCTAAACCTAAGAATAACACTAACCACAAACCTAACCCTAAACCTCACCCTCAGCATAACTCTAACCCTAACCCAAACCTTCACCTTAACCCTAACACTGACCCTAACCCTAACCCTAAACCTCACCCTAACCCTAATCCGAACCCTCACCCTAGCATATATCCTAACCCAAATCCTAAACCTATCACTCACACTAACCCACACTCTAACCCTAAACCTAACCCTCACCCTTAATCTAACCCTCACCCTCAGCCTCAGACTCAGCCTAACCCAAATGCTAACACTAACTCTAACCCTAACACTCACCATCACCTTAACCGTAATCCTAACCCTAACCCCAACCCTAAACCACCCTAACACTAACCCTCAACATCAACCTAACCCTAACCCTAACACTCACCCTGGCACATACCCTAACACTAATCCTAACCCTAAAGCTCACCCTAACCGTCACTCTAAACCTAACCCTAAACCTAACCCTCACCTTAACACTAACCCTCACCCTAATGCTAACCCTCACCCTACCCCAACCCATAACCCTCACACTAACCCTAAACCTCACCCTCACCCTAAACCTCACCCTCACCCTAACCCTAAACCTCACCCTCACCCTAGTGCTCACCCTAAACCTAACACTAACCCTAACACTCACCCTAACCATAACCCTCACCATAACCCTAACACTCAGACTAACCCTAAATCTAAACCTCTCCCTCACCCTCACCCTAACTCTAACCCTAACCCTCCCCCTCACCCTAAACCAAACCCTAACCCTAACACTCACCCTAACACTAACCCTAACCTAACCCTAACCCTAAACCTAACCCTCACACTCAACCTCAACCTACACCTAATCCTAAACCTAACCCTAACCCTCACAGTAACCCTCAAACTAAACCTCGCCATAATGGTAACCCTAACCCTCACCCTCACCCTTGCCCTCATACTGACCGTAATCCTAACCCTAAACCTCATCCTAACCCTGACTCTAACCATAACCCTAACCCTCAACCTAACCCTACCCCTAACCTTGAAGCTAACCCTAACACTCACCCTCACCCTCACACTCAGCATCAGCCTAACCCTAAACCTAAGCCTAACCCTAACCCTAACACTCACCCTCACCTTAACCCTAATCCAAACACTAACCCTCACCCTAAACCTCAACCTAACCCTCTCACTAATCCTAACACTAAACGTAAACCTCACCCTCACCCTAACCCTAACTCTAACACTGAACCTAAACCTAAACCTCACCCTAACCCTAACCCTAACCCTCACCCTCACCGTAACAGTAACCCTAACCTTAACAATAACCCTAACGCTAACACTAACCCTAAATATAAACCACACCCTAATGCTAACCCTCACCCTAAAACTAACCCTAATACTAACACTAACCGTCACACTAACCCTAACAATCACCTTAACCCTAAACTTCAAAATAACCCTAAACCTAACCCTCACCCTCACCATAGCCCTCACACTAACCCTAACCCTCATCCTCACCCTAAACCTCACACTAAACCTAAAACTAATACTCAATTTAACCTCACCCTCACCCTAACCTTAACCCTAATCCTCACCCTAACTCTCACCCTAATCTTAACCCTCACTTTTACCCTTACTGTCACACTCACCCTAACCCTCACGCTAACCATAACCCTCATTCTAACCCTCACCCTAAACATAACCCTAACCATCACGCTAACCGTAACCCTCAACCTCACACTCAGCCTCAGTCTAAACCTAAGCATAAGCCTAAACCTAACCCTAAACCTCACCTTCACCCTAGTCCTCACCCTAACCATAATCCTAACCCTAACGCTAAAAATAACACTAACCCTAACCCTAACCCTCATTCTAACCCTAAACCTCACCCTAACCCTGATCCTCACCCAAACACCTTACGCTAACAATAACCCTAACCCTAAGCCTAACCCTCATTCTAACCCTAACCCTCACCCTAACCCTTACCCTCAACCTAACACTTACCTTATCCTAACACTAACCCTAACCCAAACACTAAACCTCACACTAACCCTAACCCTCACCCTACCCTAACCCTAACCCTAAACCTCTCCCTAAACCTAACCCTAACCTCACCCTCACTCTCCCCTCACCCTCACCCTCACCATATCTCTAACCCTAAACTTAACAATAACACTAATCCTAACCCTAACACTAACCCTTATCCTAATCCTAACCCTAATACCCACCCTCAGTCTCACCCTCACAACAAACTTAACCCTAACCATAACACTAACAATAACCCTAACCATCACCCTAACCCTAACATTAACCCTCACCTTAACCCTATCCCCAACCCTAATCCTAACCCTGTACCTCATCCTAACCCTCACCCTAACCCTAAACCTAAACCTCAACCTAACCCTAACCCTCACCCTCACACTCAGCCTAAACCTAAACCTAACCCTAACACTAACCCTCACACTCACACTTAAGCTAACCCTAATCCTAAATCTAACCCGCTCCCTAACCATAACCCTCACCCTAAACCTCACCCTAACCCTAACCCTAACACCAATCCTAACACTAACCTTCACACTAACCCTAACTCTAACGATAAACCTCAACCTCACCCTCACTTTAATCCTGACCTTCAAACTCAGCCTAAACCTAAGCCCGACCCTAACCTGAATCCTCACACTCACACTCACCCTCACCCTAACACTAATGCTAATCCCAGCCCTAACCCTAACCGACAACCTAACCCTAACCCTCACAATAACCCTAAACCTAAAACTAACCCTAACGCTAACGCTCACCCTAACCCTAAACCTAAACCTCACCCTCAACTTAACCCTAACCCTAACCCTAACCCTAACCCTAAACCTCACCCTAAACATAACCCTAAACCTCACCTTCACCCTAGCCCTCACTCAAACCCTAATCCAAACTCTAACACTCATCCGAACCCTAACCCTAACCCTAACCCTAACCATCACCCTAACCCTAACACTCAGCCTCAACCTTACCCTCACCCGCAGCCTAACATTAAGCCTAAACTTAAACCTAACCCTAACCCACACACTCACCCTCACCCTAACCCTAATCCTAATCCTAAACCTAACAATAACCCTAACCCTAAAGCTATCCCTCACCTTAAATATAACCCTCACCCTAACCCAAACCCTCACCCTAACACTTACCCTGACCCTAACACTAGCTGTAAGCATCACCCCAACGTTCACACTAACCCTAATCCTCACAGTAACCCTAAACCTCATCCTAAACTTAACCCTAACCCTAACCTAAACCTCAACCTCATCATAGCCCTCACCCTAACCCTAATTCTAACCCTAACCCTAACCCTCAACCTCACCGTAAACCTCACACTAACCCGAACTTTAATCCTCAATCTAACCCTCACCCTAACCATAACCCTAAACCTCACCCTAACCCTAACCCTCACCCTTAACACTCACCCTCAGCCTAACCCTCACCTTAACCCTTACCATCACTCTCACCCTAATCCTCAACCTTACCCTAACGCTCACCCAATCCCTAACCCTAACCCTAACCCTAAACCTACCCTCACCCTCAGCTTTACACTAATCCTATCACTATTCCTAACCCTAAACCTCACCTTCACACTAACAGTCAGCTAATTCTTAACCTCACACTAATCCTAACCCTAACCCTAACCCTAACTCTCACACTAAACCTAAACCTTAACCTAACCGTAACCCTACACCTTACCCTAAACCTCATCTTAACCCTAACTCTAACCCTCACCCTAACCCTAACCCAAATCCTCAACATCACCCTAAATCTGACCCTAACACTAATAACAACCCTAAACCTCACCCGAACCCTAACCCTCACCCTGAACCTAACCCTCACCCTAACCGTCACCCTAATCATAACCCTAAAAATCAGCCTAACCCTCATCCTAAACCTAAGCATAAACCTAACCCTAACCCTCACCCTAACCCTCACGCTAACCCAAACCTTAACCCTAACCCTCACCCTCACCCTAACCCTCATCCTAACACTTAACCTCAAACTCGCCCTAAACCTCACACTTAACCGAATCCTCACCGTAACTCTAACCCTAACAGTCACCCTCACCGTCACCCCCATACTAAGCCTAACCCTAACCCTCACCCTAATCCTAAAACCCACCCTAATCCTCACCCTAAACCTCACCCTAAATCTAATGCTAAGTTTAACACTCACCCTAACCCTCATGCTATCACTTATCCACAGCACAAACCTAACCCTAACCTTAACCCTCAAACTCACCCTAAACCTAATCCTAACCCTAACCCTCATCCTAACCCTCACCCTAACCCTAAGGTTAAACATAACCCTAAGCCTAATCCTCACACACACCCTCACCCTCAGCCTAACCCTAAGCCTAAGCCTAATCTTAACCCTAACCCTCACACTCACCCTCACTCTAACACTAATCCTAACCCAAAACCTAACCCTAACCCTAAACATCAACCTTACCCTCACCTTAAACCTAATGCTAACCCTAACACTAACCCTAACCCTAACACTCACCCTTACCCTCCCCCTCAACCTAACTCTAACCCTAAACCTCTCCCTCACCTTATCCCTAATACTAACCCTAACTCTAAACCTCACCATAACCCTAACCCTCACCCTCACCCAAACCGTAAGTCTAACCCTAACCCTAACATTAACACTAATCCTAACCCTAAAACTGACCCTAAACCTAAGCCTAACCCTAATGCTAACACTCACCCTCACCCTAATCCTAATCCTAACCCTAACCCTCAACCTAACCCTAACCCTCACCCTCACTGTAACCCTAAACCTCATCCAAATGCTCACCCTAAACCTAACCTTAACCCTAAAACTCACCCTAACATTAACCCTAACACTCACCGTCACCCAAGCAATCACCCTAACCCTAATAATAACCCTAATCCTCATCCAAACCCTCACCCAAACCCTAATTCTAACCCTAAAACTCACCCTAACCCTAACCCTAACTAAAAGCCTAACCCTAACACTAAACCTCACCCTAACCCTAACCCTCACCCTCAACCTCACTGTAACCTTAACCCTAAACTTAACAATAACCCTAAACCTAACCCTAAACCTCACCCTAAACATAACACTCATCCTAACCCTAACCCTCACCCTAACACTTACCCTAACCCTTACCCTAACCCTAACTCTAACACTAACCCTCACAGTAACCCTAACTCTCACCCTAATCCTAAACCTCACCCTAACCCTAACCCTAACCCTAACCCTCACCCAAACCCTAGCCCTCACTCTCACCCTACTTCTAACCATAACCCTCACCCTAACCCTAACCATCATCCTCACCGTAAACCTCACACTAACCCTAACCCTAATCCTCAATCTTACCCTCACCCTCACCCTAACCCTCACCCTATCCCTTATGCTAACCCTCACATTAATCCTTACCCTCACCCTTAATGGAACACTCACCCTCAGCCTAAACCTCACCTTTACTGTTACCGTCATGCTCACCCTAAACCTCACCCTAAAACTTACACTCATCCTAACACTCACCCTAACCCTAACCCTATCCATCACCCTAACCCTATCAATCACACTCACCCTCACCCTCAGCCTAAACCTATGCCTAAGCCGAACCCTAACCCTAAACCTCACCCTCACCCAAGCCCTCACCCTAAAACTTATCCTAACCCCAACCCTCATCCTAATCCTCACCCTAACCCTAACCTTAACCATCACCCAAAACCTATTCCTCACCCCCACCCTTATCCTCAGCCCAACCCTAAGCCTAAGCCTAACCATAACCCTCACATTCACCCTAGCCCTCACCCTAAACCTAATCCTAACCCGAACCTTCATCCTAAACCTCACCATAACCCTAACCCTAACCATCACCCAAAACCTATTCCTCACCCCACCCTCAGCCTAACCCTAAGTCTAAGACTAACCCTAACCTTAACCCTCACCCTCACCCTAGCCCGCACCCTAACCCTAACCTTAACCTAACCCGAACCCTAATCCTAAACCTAAACCTATCCTTAACCCTCACCCTAGCCCTCACCGTAACCATAATCCTAACCCTAAACCTCATCCTAACCCTCACCCTAAACCTAACCCTAACCCTCACCCTAACCCTAACCCTCACCCTCACCCACAGCCCAACCCTAACCCTAATCCTCACACTCACACTCACGCTAAACCTAATCCTAAATCTAACCCGATCCCAAAACATAACCCTCAACCTAACCCTCATCCTAACCCTAATCCTAACAGCAATCCTTACACTAAACCTCACACTGACCCTAACTCTAACCCTAAACCTCACCCTCACCCTCACTTTAAGCCTCACCCTCAACCTCAGCCTAAACCTCAGGCTCACCCTAACCCTAACCCTAACACTTACACTCACCCTCACCCTCACCCTAACACTAATCCTACTCCCAGCCCTAACCCTATACCTCACCCTAACCCTAACCCTCACCCTAAACCAAAACCGAACATTAACCCTAAACCTAACACTCACCGTAACCCTAACTCTAAACCTAAACCTCAGCCTCACCTTAACCCTAACCCTAACCCTAACCCTAAACCTCACGCTAAATATAACCCTAAACCTCACCTTCACCCTACCCCTCACCCAAAACCTAATCCTAACTCTAACCCTCATCCTAACCCTCGCCCTAACCCAAATCCTAACCATCACCCTAACCCTAATCCTCAGCCTCAACCACACCCTCAGCCTAACCTTAAGCCTAAACCTAAACCTAACCCTAACCCACACACTCACCCTCACCCTAACCCTAATCCTAATCCTCGCCCTAACAATAATCCTAACCCTAAACCTAACCCTCAAACGAAACATAAACCTCACCCTAACACTTACCCTCACGCTAACACTAACCTTAACTCTAACCCTAACCCTCACACTAATCCTAACCCTCACAGTAACCATAAACTTTACCCTAACCTTAACCCTATCCCTAACCTAAACCTAACCCTCATCCTAGTCCTCAGCCTAACCCTAATTCTGTCCCTAAACCTAACCCTAACCCTAACCCTCAACCTCACCCTAAACCTCACACTAACCCTAACCCTAATCCTCAATCTAACACTCACCCTAACCGTAACCCAAACCCTTAACCTAACCCTCACCCTAACCCTAACCCTCACCCTTAACTTAAACCTCACCCTCAGCCTAACCCTCACCTTTACCCTTACCATCACTCTCACCCTAACCCTCAACCTTACCCTAACCCTCATCCAAGCCCTCACCCTAACTGTAACCCTAAACCTCACCCTCACCCTCAGATTTACAATAATCCTATCACTATTCCTAACCCTAAACCTCACCCTCACCCTAACAGTCAGCTAATTCTTACTCTCAAACTAATCCTAACCCTAACCCTAACCCTAAGGCTCACAATAAACCGAACCCTCACCCTAACCGTAACCCTACCCCTTACCATAACCCTCACCTTAACCCTAACTCTAACCCTCAACCTAACCCTCACCCAAAACCTCAACGTCACGCTAATTCTGACCCTAACCCTTATAACAACCCTCACACTCACCCTCACCCTAACCCTCACCCTAATCATAACCCTAACCCTCACCCTAAACCTCACCCTAACCCGAACCTTAACCCTAACCCTCACCCTCACCCTAACCCTCATCCTAACACTTAACCTCATCCTCACCCTAAACCTCACACTTAACCGAATCCTCAACGTAACTCTAAACCTAACCGTCAACCTCACCGTCACCCTCACGCTAAGCCTAACCGTAACCCTCACCCTAACCCTAAAACTCACCCTAATCCTCACCCTAATCCTCACCCTAACCCTAATGCTAAGTCTAACATTCACCCTAACCCTCATGCTATCACTTATCCACACCACAAACCTAACCCAAACCTTAACCCTCACCCTCACCCTAAACCTCAACCAAAACCTAAACCTAATCCTAATCCTCACCCTAATCCAAACCCTAACATTAACCCTCACCTAACCCTAAACCTATTCCTCTACCTCACCCTAACCCTCACCATCATCCGAATCCTCACCCTAATCCTAACGCTCTCCCACACCCTAAACCTCAAGCTCACCCTTACCCTAACCCTCAACTAATCCTCACCCTAACCCTAACCATTACCTAACCAAAACTCTCACCCTCACCCTCATCTTCACCCTTACCCTCACCCTCACCCTAGACCTCACCCTAACCATAACCATAACCCTAAACCTCACCCTCACCCTCACCCTCAACCTCAGCCTATCCCTAATCATATCCCTAATTCTAACCCTAACCCTCACCCTCATCCTAACCCTCACCATAACACTTACCCTCACCCTCACTCTCACCCTAACTGTAACCCTCACACTAAACCTAAACCTCACCCTAAACCTAAACCTACCCCTCACCCTAAACCTCACCATAAACTTCACGCTAACCCTAACCCTCACCCTCACGCTAGCCCTCACCCTAACCTTAATTCTAACCCTAACCCTCACCCTAACCCTCATCCTCACCGTAAACCTCACACTAACCCTAAAGCTAATCCCCAATCTAACCCTAACCATAATCCTAACCCTAACCTTCACCCTAACCCTAACCCTCACCCTTACCGTAACTCTCACACTTAGCCTTACCCTCAACTTCACTCTTACCATCACGCTCATCGTAACCCTCACCCTAACCAGAACCCTCATCCTAACCCTCACCCTAACCCTAACCCTATCCATCACCATAACCCTAACCCTCACACTCACCATCACCCTCAGCTTAAACCTATGCCTAAGCCTAAACCTAACCTTAACCCTCCCCTCACCATAGCCCTCACCCTAACCCTAATCCTAACCCTAACCCTCATCCTAACCTTCACCTAACCCTAAGGTTATCCATCACCCTAAGCCTAATCCTCACACCCACCCTCACCCTCAGCCAAACCCTAAGACTAAGCCTAATCCTAACCCTAACCCTCACACTCTGCCTCACCCTAACCCTAATCCTAACCCTAAACCTTGCCCAAACCCTAAACCTCAACCTTACCCTCACTCTAAACCTAAAGCTAACCGTAACACTAACCCTAACCCTAACCCTCACCCTAAACCTCCCCCTCAGACTACGTCTAACCCTAAACATCACCCTCACCCTATCCCTAATCCTAACCCTAAAACTAAGCCTTACTCTAACCCAAAGCTTCACTCTCAGCCTCACCCTCATGGGAAATGTAACCCTAACCATAACATTTACAATAACCCTAAACCTAATCCTAACCATCACCCTCACCATAACCATAATCCTAACCCTAACCCTCGCCCTAACCTTAACCATCACTCTCACTGAAACCCTAACCCTCATCTTAACCCTCAACCTAACCTAACCTTAACACTCACCCTAACACTTTACCTCACCCTAATCCTAACACTAAGCCTGACCTAAACCTCCTCCTCACCCTCAAGCTGGGCCTAAGCCTAAGCCTAAGCCTAAGCCTAGTCCTAACCCTAACCCTAACAAAAACCCTAACCCTCAACCTAAAACTCAACCTAACCCTAACCCTAACCCTAACCCTAAACCTCACATTAACCCTAACCCAAACCCTACCCCTCATCCTGACCCTCAAGCTAACTCTAACCCTCACCCTCACCAGAACCCTAAACCTAACCCTAACCCTAAACCTCACCTTAAGGCTAATTCTAACCCCAACCCTAACCCTAACCGGCACCCTAACCCTAATCCTAACCTAAACCCTCACGCTCAGCCTAACCCTAAGCCTAACAGTAAGCCTAACCCTCACACTCACCCTCACCCTAACCATAAACCTAAACCTAACCCAAGCCCTAACACTTACCCTCAACCTAACCCTCACCCTAACCCTAACCCTAACACTAACCCTAACCCTAACCCTCAACCTAAACCTCACCCTAACCCTAACACTAACCCTAAAACTGACCTTCACCCTAACCCTAACTCTAACCCTAACCCTAACCCTAAATCTCACCCTAACCCTAGCATTACACCTCACCCTCACTCTCACCCTCACCGTAACCATAACCCTAACCCTAACAATAACACTAACCTTAATCCTAAGCCTCACCATAAACATAACCCTCACCCTAACCCTCAACCTCAACCTAACACATAACTTCACCCTAACACTAACCCTCACACTAAGCCTACCCCTCAACGATACCTTAAACCTCACACTAACCCTAACCCTAATCCTCAATCTAATCCACACCCTCACCCTAACCCTAACCCTTACCGTTACCCTCACCCTCACCCTAACCCTAACCCTTACCCTTACTCTATACCTCACCCTAACCCTAGCCCTCCCCCTTAACGAAAACCTCACCATCAGCCTAACCCTCACCTTGAACCTTACAGACACCCTCAACCTAACCCTCACCATAACCCTAAAGCCGAACCTTAATTCTCACACTAACTCTAACCCTAAGCCTCATCCTAACCCTAATATTCACCCTAACCCTAACACTCACCCTCACCCTCACCCTCAGCCTAACCCTAAGCCTAACCCTAACCCTAATTCTAACCCTCACACTCACCCTCTCCCTAACCCTAATCCGAATCCTAACCCTAACCCTAACACACACCATCACCCTACCCCTCACCCTAACCCTCACCCTACCAGTAACACTAACCCTAACCCTAACCCTCACCCTAACCGTCACCCTAACCCTATCTCTAACACTAAACGTCAAACTCACACTGACCCTAAATTTAACCCTAACCCTAAACCTCACCCTAAACCTAACCCTAAACCTTACCCTCACCCTAGCCCTCACCATAACCATAATCCTAAAACTAACCCTCATCTTAACCCTCATCCTAAACCTAACCCTAACCCTAACCCTCACCCTAACATTAACCCTAACCCTAACTTAAACCTCACCCTCACCCTAGCCCTCACCCTAAACCTAATTCTAACCCTAACCCTCAACCTAAACCTAACCCTCAACCTCACACTAAACCTCACACTAACCCTAACCCTAATCCTCAATCTAACCCTCACCCTAACCGTATCCCGAACACTTAACCTAATGCTCACCTTAACCCTAACCCTCACCCTTATCTTAACCCTCACCCTGAGCCTAACCCTCACCTTTACCCTTACCATCACTCTCACCCTAACCCTCAACCTTAACCTAACTCTCATCCAAGCCCTCACCCTAACACTAACCCTAAACCTCACCATCACCCTCAGCTTTACACTAATCCTATCACTATTCCTAACCCTAAACCTCACCCTCACCCTAACAGTCAACTAATTCTTACCCTCACACTAATCCTAACCTTAACCCTAAACCTAACTCTCACAATAAACCTAACCCTCACCCTAACCGTAACCCTACCCCTTACCCTAACCCTCACCTTAACCCTAACTCTAACCCTCAACCTAACCCTCACCAAAACCTCACGGTCACCCTAAATCTGACCTTAACCCTTATAACAACCCTAACCCTCACCCTCACCCTCACCTTAACCCTCACCCTAAACCTCACCCTAACCTTCACCCTAATCATAACCCTAACCCTCAGCCTAACCCTCACCCTAACCCTAAGCATAACCCTAACCCTAACCCTCACCCTAACCCTCATCGTAACACTTACCCTCATCCTCACCCTAAACCTCACACTTAACCGAATCCTCACCGTAACTCTAACCCTAACCGTCACCCACACCGTCACCCTCACGCTAAGCCTAACCCTAACCCTCTCCCTAACCCTAACACTAACACTAACACTCACCTAACCCTAACCCTAACCTTCTACCTCACCCGAACCCTCACCCTAACCCTAATGCTCACCCACACCCTAAATCTCAAGCTCAACCTTACCCTAAACCTCAACTAATCCTCACACTAACCCTAACCATTACCTAACCAAGAACCTCACCCTCACCCTCACTTTCACCCTAGTCCTCACCCTCACCCTAACCATATCCCTAACCCTAAACCTCACCCTCACCCTCACCCTCTCCCTCAGCTTATCCCTAAACCTATCCCTAATCCAAACCCTAATCCTCAACCTCACCCTAACCCTCACCATAACCCTTAGCCTCACCCTAACCGTAACCCTCACACTAATCCTAACCTTCACCCTAAACCTAAACCTATCCCTCACGCTAAACCTCACCATAAACTTAACCCTAACCCTAACCCTCACCCTCACGCTAGCCCTCAACCTAATCCTAATTCTAACCCTAACCCTCACCCTAATCCTCATCCTCACCCTAAACCTCACACTAAACCTAAACCTAATCCCCAATCTAACCCTAACCCTAACCCTTACACAAACCCTCACCCTAACACTAACCCTCACCCTCACCCTCACCCTCACCCTCACCCAAATCGTAAGTCTAACCCTAACCTTAACATTACCACTAATCCTAACCCAAAAACTAACCCTTAACCTAACCCTAATCTTCACTCTCAGCCTCACCCTCACTGGAAATGTAACCCTAACCATAACATTTACAATAACCCTAACCCTAATCCTAACCATCACCCTCACCCTAACCATAATCCTAACCCTAACCCTCGCCCTAACCTTAACCCTCACTCTCACTGAAACCCTAAACCTCATCTTAACCCTCACCCTAACCTAACCTTAACCCTCACCCTAACCCTTAACCTCACCCTAATCCTAACACTAAGCCTAACCTAAACCTCCTCCTCACCCTCAAGCTGGGCCTAAGTCTAAGCCTAAGCCTAAGCCTAGTCCTAAGCCTAACCCTCACCTAAACACTAACCCTAACACTAACCTTAACTCTAACCTTAAACCTCACTCTCACCCTAACCCTAACTCTAACCCTAACCCTAAAACTAAACCTCATCCTAACACTAAACCTAACACTCACCCTCACCCTCACATTAACCATAACCATAAACTTAACACTAACAATAACTCTAACCATAACCCTAACCATCACACTTACCATAAGCCTCACCCTAACATTTACCCTCAACCTATCACTCACCCTAACCCTAACACTAACCCTCATACTGACCCTAACCATCACCCTAACCCTAAGCCTAACCCTCAACCTAACCATAAACCTCAACCTCAACATCACCCTCAGGCTAACCCTAAGCCTAAACCTAATCCTAACCCTAACAATAACCTTAACCTTAATCCTAACCCTCACCCTAACCATAACCCTCACCCCAACCCAAACCTTCACCCTAACACTTACCCACCCACTAACACTAACCCTGACCCTAACACTAACCCTCAAACTAACCCTAAACCTCAAACTAACCCGCACCCTCACCCTAACCCTAACACTAACCCTAACCCTAACCCTCACCCTAACACTCCCCCTAAACCTATGTCTCACCCTAAACCTCACCCTCACCCAAATCCTTACCCTAAACCTAACCCTAATCCCCACCCTAACCCTAACCCTAACCCTGACCCGCACCCTAACCTTCACCGGAAATCTAACCCTAACACTAACAATACCACGAACCCTAAACAAAACCATCACCCTAACCCTAATCCTCACCCCCACCCTCACCCTCAGCCTAACCTGAAGCCTAAGACTAGCCCTCAAACTAACCGTCACACTCACCCTCACCCTAACACTAATTCTAAACCTAATCCTATCCCTAAACCTCAACCTAACACTCACAATCACCCTAACCCTAACACTAAACCTAACCCTAAACCGCAACCTAACAGTCCCCCTAACCATAACTCTATCCCTAACCCTAAGCCTAAACCTAACCCTCACCCTAAACCTAACCCTAAACCTAACCCTTAACCTCACCCTAAAACTCACACAAAGCCTAAACCCTCACCCTCACCCTCAACTTCACAGTAACTCTAACCCTAACCCTAACCCTAACAATACAACTAACCCTAAACAAAACCATCACCCTAACCCTAATCCTCACCCCCACCCTCACCCTCAGCCTAACCCTCAGCCTAAGCCTGAGCCTCAACCTAACCCTCACACTCACCCTCACCCTAACCCTAATCCTAAACCTAATCCTATCCCTAAACTTCAACCTAACCCTCACAATCACCCTAACCCTAACACTAAACCTAACCCTAAACTGCAACATATCAGTCCCCCTAACCATAACTCTAACCCTAACCCTAAGCCTAACCCTAACCCTAACCGTCACCGTAACCCCAACCCTAACCCTAAACCTAAACCTAACCCTAAACCTAACTCTAAACCAAACCGTAATCCTCAGCCTCACCCTCACCATAACACAAATCCTAAACTTTACCCTCACCCTAACCCTAAGCCTAATCCTAAATCTAACCCTAATCCTCACATTCAACCTCAACCTAATCTTAAGCCTAAACCTAAAACTATCCCTAAACCTAACCCTTAACCTAACCCTCACCCTAGCCCTAACCCTAACCCTAATCCTAACCCTAAACCTCATCCTAACCCTCACCCTCAACCTCATGCTCGGCCTAAGCCTAAACCTAAGCCTAAGCCTAACCCTAACCCTCACCCTAACCCTAAAACTAGCACTAACCCTAACTCTAAACCTAAACCTCACTCTCACACTAAAACTAATTCTAACCCTAACCGAAACCCTAAACCTTATCCTAACCGTAACCCTAAACCTCACTCTCACCCTCAATGTAACCTTAACCCTAACCCTAACCCTAACAATAACCCTAACCCTAACCCTAACCCTCACACTAAGAATAAGCCTCATCCTAAACCAAACCCACACCCAAACACTTACCCTCACCTTAACACTAACTCTAACCCTAACACTAACTCTAACCCTAACACTAACTCTAACCCTAACACTAACTCTCACACTAACCCTAACTGTAACCCTAAACCTTAACCTCAACCTAACCCTCACCCTCACCTAACCCTAACACTGACCCTAACCCTAACCCTCCCCCTAACCCTTCCCCTAACCCAATATCTAACCCTAAACCTCACCCTCACCCTAACCCTCACCCTCACCCTAGACCTCAACCTAACCCAAATTCTAACACTCACCCTTACCCTAACCCAGACCCTCATCCTCACCCTAAACCTCACACTAACCCTAACCCTAATCCTCAATCTAACCCTCACCCTAAGCCTAACCCTAACCCTCAGTCTAACCCTAAACCTAACCCTAACCCTAACCCTAACCCTGAGACTTACCCGAAAGCTTACCTTAATCCTAATCCTAACCCTAAGCCTAACCCTAAATCTAAACCTCAACCTCACCATAACCCTAAATCTAACTCTAACCCTAACCCTAATGCTCACCCTCAGCCTCACCCTAACACTAACTCTACCACTAAACCTCACCCTCACCCTAACCCTAACCCTTACCCTAACCCTAAAACTAACCCTAACCCTAAGCCTAAACCTCACACTCAAAAAAGCCCTCACTCTAACCCTAATCCTAAAACTAACCCTCATCCTAACTCTCATCCTAACCCTAACGCTAATCCTCACCCTCACCCTAACTCTAACCTTCAAACTAACCCTAACCCTCACCCTCAACATAACCTTTACCCTAACCCTCACCCTAACCTAAACGTAACCCGAACCTTAACGCTCACCCTAACCCTAACCCTCAACCTCAACCTCACCCTGAGCCTAAACCTAAGCCTAATCCTAATCCTAACACTAACACACACACTCACCCTCACCCTAATCCTAATCCTAACCCTAACCCTAACCCTAAACCTACCCCTACCACTCACCCTAAACCTAACTCTAAACCAAACCCTAAACCTCACCCTAACCCTAACCATAACCCTCACACTAACCCAAACTCTCACCCTAACACTTACCATGACCCTAACACTAATCCTAACCCAAACACTAACCCTCACACTAACCCTAAACCTAACCCTCACCCGCACCCTCACCCTTACCGGAACTCTAACACTAACTCTAACAATAACACTAATCCTAACCCTAACCATCACCCTAACCCTAATCCTCACCCCCACCTTCAGCCTCATCCTAACTCTAAGCCTAAGCCTAACCCTCACCCTAACCCTAACACTAACCCTAACCCTAAACCTCAACCTAAGCCTCCCCCTAACCCTAACTCTAACCCTAAACCTCACCCTCACCCTAAACCTAACCCTAAACCTAACCCTAAACCTCACCCTAAGCCTCCCCCTAACCCTAACTCTAACCCTAAACCTCACCCTCACCCTAAACCTAACCCTAAACCTAAACCTCAACCTCACCCTAAACCTCACCCAAAGCCTAAACCCTCACCCTCACTCTCAACCTCACAGTAACACTAACCCTAACCCTAACCATAACCCTCAACCTCAGCCTCACCCTCACCGCAAACTTAACCCTAACCATAACACTAACAATAACCCTAAACCTAACCCTAACCCTAACCCTAATCCTCAATCCTACCCTCACCCTCACCCTCACCCTCAGCCTAACCCTAACCCTAACACTAACCCTCACCATAACCCTAACCCTAACCCTAATCCTAACCCTAAATCTAACCCTAAACCAAACCCTAATCCTTAGCCTCACCCTCACCATAACCCAAACCCTAATCTTAACCCTCACCCTAACCCTAAGCTTAAACTTAACCCTAACCCTAACCCTCACACTCAACCTCACGCTAACCTTAATCCTAAACCTAACTCTAAACCTAAACCTAACCCTCAATCTAACCCTCATCCTAGCCCTAACCCTAAAACTAATCCTAACCCTAAACCTCATCCTAACCCTCACCCGCAAACTCATGCTCGGCCTAAACCTAAGCCTAAGCCTAAGCCTAAGCCTAAGCCTAAGCCTAACCCTCACCCGAACCGTAAAACTAACACTAAGCCTAACTCTCAACCTAAACCTCACTCTCACCCTAACCCTAATTCTAACCCTAACATAAACCTAAACCTCATCCTAAACCTAACCCTAACCCTCACTCTCTCCCTCACTGTAACAGTAACCCTAACCATAACCCTAACAATAACCCTAAACCTAACCCTAAACCTCACCCTAACCATAACCCTCACCGTAACCCAAACCCTCACCCTAACACTTACGCTAACCATAACACTAACGCAAACCCTAACACTAACCCTCACACTAACACTAACCCTAACCCTTACCCTTAAACTCAACCTAAACCTCACCCTTACCCTAAGCCTAACACTAACCCTAACCATAACCCTCACCCTAACCTTACCCCTAACTCTATATCTAACCCTAAATCTCACCCTCACCCTAACCCAAACCCTAAACCTAACCCTAAACCTCACCGTAAACCTCACCTTAACCCTAACCCTCACCCTTACCCTCAACCTCACCGTAACTTTAACCCTAACCCTAACAATAACATTAACCCTAACCCAAACCATAACCCTCACCCACAGCCTCATCCTCACCGCAAACTTAACCCTAACCCTAACACTAACAATAACCTAACCCAAACCCTAACCTTAACCCTAATCCTCACCCCCACCCTCACCCTCAGCCTAACACTAAGCCTAACCCTATCCTAAACATAACCCTCACCTTAACCCTAACCCTAACCCTAAACATAACCCTAACCCTAAACATAACCCTAACCCTAAACCTAACCCTAATCCTCAGCCTCACGCTCCCCCTAACCCAAATCCTAACACTAATCCTCACCCTAACCCTAAGCCTAAACCTAACCCTATCCCAAACCATCACACTCACCCTCACCCTAACCCTAATCCTAAACCTAACCCTATCCCAAACACTAAACCTTAACCTAACCTTCACCCTAGCCCTCACCCTAACCCGAAACCTAAACCTCATCCAAACCCTAGCCCTCACACTAACCCTAATTCTATCCCTCACCCTCACCTTAACCCTAACCCTCATCCTCACCCTAAACCTCACACTAACACTAAACCGAATCCTCAATCTTACCCTCACCCTAACCCTAACACTAACCCTTACCCTAACCCTAAAAATAACCCTAACTCTCACCCTTATCTTAACACTCACCCTCAGCCAAAACCTCTCCTTTATCCTTAGCATCATAATCACCCTAACCCACACCCTAACCCTAAACCTCATACTAACCCTCACCCTAACCGTAAACCTAACCATCACCCTAACCAAAATCCTCACCCTCAAACTCAAGCTCAGCCTAACCCTAAGCATAAGCCTTACCCTAATCCTCACCCTCACCGGAGCCCTCACCCTAATCTTAATCCTAACACTAACCCTCATTCTAACCCTCAACCTAAGCCTAACCCTAACCATCACCGTAACTTTAATCCTCACCCCCACCCTCACCCTCAGCCTAAACATAAGCCTAAGCCTAACCCTAACCCTAACCCTCACACTCACCCTCACCCTAACCCTAATCCTAACCCTAACCCTAATCCTAACAAAAAACCTCAACATAACCATCAACCTACACTTAACCCTAACCCTAACCCTCGAACTAACACTCCCCCTAACCCAAAATCTAACCCTAAACCTCACCCTCACCCTAACCCTAACCTTCACCCTCACGCTCACCTTACCATAAATCTAACCCTAACCCTAACAATAACACTATTCCTAACCCTAAACCTAAACCTAACCCTAAGCCTAACCCTAAACCTAACACTCACCCTCAACCTAACCCTAATCCTCACACTCACTGTAACCCTAACCCTCATCCAAACCCTCACCCTAACCCTAACCCTAACCCTCAACTTCACCCTAGTCATCACCCTAACCTTAATCCTAACCCTAATCTTCATCTTAACCCTAACCCTAAACATCACACTATCCTTAAACCTAACCCTCAACCTAACCCTAACCCTCACACTAACCCTAAACTTAAGCAGAACCCAAACTCTCACCCTAATCCTAACCCTAATCCTCACCCTAAACCTAAATCTAACCCTAAACCTCACACTCACCCTAACCATAATCCTAACACTAATCATAAACCTCACCCTAACCCTAACCCTAAACTTCACCCTCACCCTCACCCTCACCGTTACCATAAATCTAAGCCTAACCCTAACAATAACACTAATCCAAACCCTAAACCTAACCCTAAACCTAAGCCTAACCCTAATCCTAACACTCACCCTCACCCTAACCCTAATCCTAACCCTAACCGTACACCTAACTCTAATCCTCAACCTCACTGTAAACCTAACCCTCATCCAAACCCTCACCCTAACCCTAACCCTAACCCTAAACCAAACCCTAACACTAACACTAACCCTCAACCTCACCCTAGTCCTCACCCTAAACTTAAGCTTAACCCTAATCCTCATCCTAACCCTAAACCTAACCCTAACCCTAACCATCACACTATCCATAAACCTAACCCTAAACCTAACCCTAACCCTCACCCTAACCCTAAACTTTAGCTTAACCCATACTCTCACCCTAAACCTAAAACTAATCATCACCCTAACCCTAACCCTCACCCTCACCCTCAACCTCAGCCTAACCCTAAGCCAAAGCCTAACCCTAAACCTAACCCTCACACTTACCCTAACGCTTAACCTAATCCTAATCCTAACCCTAAGCCTAACCCTCACCCTCAGACTAACCCTCAGCCTAACCCTAACCCTAACACTCACGCTAAACCTAACCCTCACCCTCAGCCTAACCCTAAGCTGAAGCCTAACCCTAACCATAACCCTCACACTCACCCTAACCCTTACCCTAATCCTAATCCTAACTCTAAGCCCAAACTTCAATCTCACCCTAACCCTCACCCTAACCCTAACTCTAACACTAACCAAAACCCCAACCCTCACCCTCAGCCTCACCCTAACCCTAACTCTAATCCTAAACCTCACCCTCACCCTATCCCTAACCCTAACCCTAAAACTCAACCTAAACCTAAACCTCACCATCACCCTAATCTTAACCCTAACCCTCATCCTAACCCTCACCCTAACACTAACCCTAACCCTCTCCCTCACCCTCACCCTAATCCTAACCTAACCCTAAAGCTCAACCTAAACCTAACGCTCACCCTCACCTTAACCCGTACCCTATCCCTAACCCTAAACCTAAACTTAACCCGAACCCTAACTCTCACCCTAACCCTAATCCTAAACCTCACCCTAACCCTAACCCTCACCCTCACCCTCAGCCTAACCCTAAGCCTAACTCTAACCCTAACCCTAAACCTCACACTCATTCTAACCCTAAGCCTAATCCTAATCCTAACCCTAACACTAAACCTAACCGTCAACCTAACCATCACATTAACCTTAACCCTAACAATAACCCTAACCCTAACCCTCACCCTCACCCTCAGCCTCACCCTAACCCTAACCCTAAAACTAACACTAAACCTCACCAAAAGCATAAACCTCACCCTAACCCAAACCCTCACCCTAAAATTTAACCTTACTCAAACACTAACCCTAAACTTAACACTAACCCTCACACTAACCCTAAGCCTAACCCTAAAACTTACCCTAACCGTCACCCTCACCCTAACCCTAACACTAAGCCTCACCCTAACCCTCACCCTAACCCTCCCCCTAACACTATATCTAACCCTAAACCTCAACCTCACACTAACCCTAACCCTAACCCTAACCCTAAACCCCACCCTAAAACTAAACCTAACCCTCACCTGCACCCTCACCCTCTCCATAGCGCTAACCCTAACCCTAACAATAACACTAACCCTAACCCTAACCCTCACATTCACCCTCACCCTCAACCTAACCCTAATCCTAAATGTAACCCTATACCTTACCCTAACCCTCACCCTAGTCCTAACCCTAAACCTCATCCTAACCCTCACCCTAACCCTCACTCTAACCCTAACCCTAACCCTCACCCTCATGCTCGGCCTAAGCCTAAGCCTAAGCCTAAGCCTAGCCCTAACCCTAACCCTCACCCTGACCCTAAACCTAACCCTAACACTAACTCTAACCCTAAACCTCACTCTCACCCTAACCCTAACTCTAAACCTAACCCTAAACCTAAACCTCATCCTCAACCCTAAACCTACACTTCACTCTCACCCTCAACTTAATCATAACCCTAAACCTAACCCTAACAATAACCCTAACCCTAACCCTCACCCTTACCTTAAGCCTCACCCTAACATTTACCCTCAACCGAACACTCACCCTAACCCTAACACTAACCCTCACACTAAATCTAACAATCACCCTAACTCTAAACCTCACCCTAAACCTAACTCTAGCCCTCACCCTCACCCTAGCCCTCACCCTAACCCTAACACCCATCCTCACCCTAAACCTCACACTAACCATAACAATAATCCTCAATCTAACCCTCACCCTCACACTACCCCTAACCCTAACTCTCACGCTAACACTAACCCTCACACTTAAAATAACCCACACCCTCAGCCTAACCCTCACGTTTACCCGTACCATCACTCCCTCCGTAACCCTCAC
Organism: Dipodomys merriami; assembly: GCF_024711535.1. Classification (NCBI taxonomy): domain Eukaryota; kingdom Metazoa; phylum Chordata; class Mammalia; order Rodentia; family Heteromyidae; genus Dipodomys; species Dipodomys merriami. The sequence goes on from NW_027206257.1 coordinate 4,453,650, forward strand.
CCTAACCCTAACCCTCAACCTAAAACTCACCCTAACCCTGACTCTACCCCTAAACCTCACCCTCACCCTAACCCTAACTCTAACCCTAACCCTAACACTAAATCTAACCATAATGCTAACGCTAATCCTCACGCTCGCCCTCATTGTAACTGTAACCCTAACCCTAACCTTAACAATAACCCTAACCCTAACCCTAACCATCACTGTAACCCTAACCCTAACCCTAACACTAGCCCTAAACCTAAACCTAACCCTCAACCTAACCCTAATTCTCAGCCTCACCCTCACCCTAACAAAACCCTAACCCTAACCTTCACCCTAACGGTAAGCCTAAACCTAACCCTAATTCTAACCCTCACATTCACCCTCACCCTAAACCTAATCCTAATCCTAAACCTATCCCTAAGCCTAATCCTCACCATAACCCTCACCCTAGCCCTCAGCCTAACCCTAATCCTAACCCTAAACCTCATCCTAATCCTCACCCTAACCCTAACCTAAACCCTCACCCTAATCCTAACCCTAACACTCACCCACATGCTGGGCCTAAGTCTAAGCCAAAGCCTAAGCCTAACCCTAACCCTAACGCTCACCCTAACTCCAACCCTAACACTCACCCTAACTCTAACCCTAAACCTCACCCTCACACTAACCCTAACTCTAAACCGAAACCTAAACTTAAACCTCATCCTAACCCTAACCCTAATAATAACCCTAACAAAAACACTTACCCTAACCCTACCCTAACCCAATCCCTAACCCTAACACTAAACCTACACCTAAACCTAACCCTAACGCTAACCATAACCCTCACCCTAACCCTAAATTCACTCTAACACTAAACCTAATCCTCACCCTCACCCTAGCCCTCACCTTAAGCCTAACCCTCATCCTCACCCTCAAACTCACAAAAACCCTAACACAAATCCTCAATCTAACCGTCACCCTCACCCTCACCCTAACCCTAACCCTCACCGTAAACCTAACCCTCACCCTACTGTAACCCTCACCCTAAGCCTAACCCTCAACTTTACCCTTACCGTCACACCCACCTTAACCATCACCCTAAACCTAACCCTCACCTTAACCTTCTCCCTAACCCTAACTCTACCCCTAAACCTCACACTCACCCTAACCCTGTCTCTAACCCTAACCCTAACACTAAAAACCTCACCCCAACTCTAACTCTAACCCTCAACCTCATTGAAACCGTAACCCTAACCCTAACAATAACCCTAACCCTAACCCTAATCCTAACCCTCAACCTCACATTAACCCTAATCCTTACCCTAATCCTCACTCTAACCCTAACCCTCACACTTACCATAACCCTAACCCTCATCCTAACCCTCACCCTAACACTAACCCTAACCCTAAAACTCACCCTAACAATAAACCTACCCCTCACCCTCACCCTCACCCTCAACCTCACCTTAACTCTAACCCTAACAATAACAGTAATCCTAACCCTAAACCTAACCCTAATCCTAACACTCACGGTCAACCAAACCCTAACCCTAACCCAACCCTCACCCTCAGTCTCACCCTAACCCTACCTCTAACCCTAAACCTCACCCTCACCCTAACCCTAACCCTAATCCTAACCCTAAACCTCACCCTACCCTTAACCCTAAAACTCACCCTCAAGCTAGCCCTCACCCTAACCCTAATCCTAACCCTAACACTCATCCTAAACCTCATCCTAAAAATAACCCTAATCCTAACCCTCACCTTCACCCTAACCCTAAACCTAACCCTAAACCTCAACCTAAACCTAACCCTCACCCTCACTGTAACCCCTACCCTAACACTCACCCTAAACCTAAACTTAACCCAAACCCTAACTCTCACCCTAACCTTATCCCTCACCCTAACACTAATCCTCACACTCACCCTCAGCCTAAACCCAAGCTTATACCTAACCCTCACCCTCACTGTAACCCCTACCCTAACACTCACCCTAACCCTAAACTTAACCCAAACCCTAACTCTCACCCTAACCCTATCCCTCACCCTAACTCTAATCCTCACACTCACCCTCACCCTCAACCTAAACCTAAGCCTATCCCTATCCCTAACCCTAACCCTCACATTCATCCTAACCCAAATCCCAATCAAACCCTAACCCTGACTCTCACCCTCACCCTAAGCCTCACCTTAAGCCTAAACCTAACATTAATCCTAACCCTAACCCTAACCCTTAACCTCACACTAACACTAACCCTAACCATCACCTTAACCCTAAACCTCACCCTAAACCTAACCCTAACCCTCACCCTAAACCTAACCCTCACCCTTACCGTAACCCTCATCCTCAGCCTAAACTTCACATTTACCCTTATCTTGACCCCCACACTAACCCTCACCCTAAACCTAACCCTCATCCTAACCCTAACTCTACCCCTAAACCTCACCCTCACCCTAACCTGAACTCTATCCCTAACCCTAACACTAAACCTCAACCCAACCCTAAAGCTAATCCTCACCCTCAACCACATGCTCAGCCTAAACCTAAGCCTAAGCCTAACGCTTACCCTAACCATGAAACTCACCCTAGCCCTCAGGCTAACCCTAATCCTAAACCTAACACTCATCCTAACCCTCCCTCTATCCCTAACACTAAACTTCAAACTAAACCTAACACTAAACCACACCCTCACCTTAACCTTCACCCTAGCCCTAATCCTAACCCTAACCCTGATCCTAACCATCCTCATAACCCTAACCCTAACCCTCACCCTAACCCTAACACTCAGCTTCAACCTCACACTCAGCTTAATCCTAAGCCTAACCCTAACACTAACCTTAACCCTCAATCTCACCTTAACCCTCACCCTTACCCTAACCCTAACCCTAATACTAAGCCTAACCCTAAACCTCACCCTCAGCCTCACCTTAACCCTAACTCAAACCCTAAACCTCACCCTCACCATAACCCTTAGCCTAACCCTAACCCTAAACCTGACCCTAACCCTAACTCTAAACCTACCCTTACCCTAGCAATTACCCTAACCCTAATCCTAACCCTAATCCTCATCCGAACCGTCCCCCTAACCCTAACCCTAACACTCACCCTAACCCTAACCCTTACCCTCAACCTCACCCTCAGCCTAATCCTAACACTAACCCTAATCCTCACCCTCACCCTAGCCCACATCCTAACCCTAACCCTCACCCTCACCATAAATTTCACACTAACACTAACACTAATCCTCAGTCTAACCCTCAGCCTCAGCCTAACCCTCAGCCTAACCCTCAACCTAACCCTAACCCTGACCCTTACCATAACCCTCACCCTAGGCCTAACCCTCACCTTTAACCTTACCGTGACCCCCACCTTAACCCTCAGCCTAATCCGAACCCTAACCCTAACCCCTACTCTAACCCTCACCCTAACCCTAACTCTAACCCTAAATCCCACCTTCACCCTAAACCTAACTATAAAGTAAACCAAAACCTAAACCTCACCCTAACCCCAACCGTAATCCTAACCCGAACCCTAACCATAGGCCTAACCCTAACACTAAGCCTAAACCTCACACTTATCCTCACCCTAACCGTAACCCTAAACCTAACCATAACAATAACCCAAACCCTAATTCTAACCCTTACCCTAACCATAACCCTCACCGCAACCCAAAACTTAACCCTAACACTAACCCTCACAATAACCCGAACCTCACGCTAACCCTAACTCTAACCCTAACCGTAACACTAAAAACCTCACCCTAACCCTAATTCTAAACCTCAACCTCACCATAATCGTAACCCAAACCCTATCCCTAACAATAATCCTAACCCTAACCCTAATCCTCAACCTCACACTAACCCTAATCTTAAACCTAACCCTCAACCTAACCCTAACACTCACACATACTCTAACCCTATCCCTCATCCTAACGCTCACCCTCACCCTAACCCTAACCCTAACACTAAAAGTCACCCTAACACTAAACCTAACCCTCACCCTCAACCTAGCCCTCATCCTAACCCTAATTCTAACCGTACTTCTCATCCTAAACCTCACCCTAACCCTAACCCTAAACCTAAACCTCAACCTAACCCTAATCCTCACGCTCAACTTAAAGCTAACCCTAACCCTCACCCTAACCCTAAACTTTACCTGAACCCTAACTTTCAACTTAACCCTAACCCTAACCCTCACCCTAACCCTAACCCTCACACTCACCCTACCCTTACCCTAATCCTAATCCTAACCCTAACCCTAACCCTCAACCACCGCCTCACCTTAACCCTAACTCTAACCCTAAACCCCATGCTCACCCTAACCCTAACCCTAACCCTAAACCTAAACCTCAACCTAACCATAACCCTAAACCTCACCTTCACCTTAGCCCTCACCCTAACCCTAATCCTAACCCTAACCCTCATCCTAACCCTCCCTATAAACCTATATGAAAATCTCAACCTAACCCTAACCCTCAAACCCACCCTCACACCCAGCCTAACCCTAAGCCTAACCACAAGCCTTACCTGAAACCTAACCTTAACCCTCACACTCACCCGCACCCTCACCCTCACCATAACTCTAAACCAAACCCTAACCCTAACCCTAAACCTCACCCTAACCCTCACCCTCACCCTAACCCTAAAACAAACCCTAACCCTAACCCTCCCCCTAACCCTGTATCTAACCCTAAACTTCCCCCTCCACCTAACCCTATCCTTAAACCTAACCCTAAACCCCACCCTAATCCTAACACAAACGCTCACCCTTATCTTAACCCTCACCCTCAGTCTCAACCTCACCTTAACCCTTACTGTCATCCTCACCCTAACCCTTACTGTAACCCTAAAACTCATCCTAACCCTCACCCTAACCGTAAACCTAAACATCACCCTAACCCTAACCCTCACACTCAACCTCACACTCAGTCTAACCCTAAGCCTAATCTTAAGCCTTACCCTAATCCTCACCCTCACCCTATCCAACACTAACCCTAATCCTAACCATCACCCTAAACCTAATACTTCACCCCACCCTCACCCTCAGCCTAAGCCTAAACCTAACCGTAACCCTCACACCCACCCTCACCCTAACCCAAATCCAAACCCTAAAAATAACCCTAACCCTAAAACTCAACCTAACCCTCACCCTAACCTTAACCCTCACACTAACCCTAATCCTAACCCTCCATATAACCCGCACCCTAACCCTAAATCTAACCCTAAACCTCACCCTCAACATAACCATAATCCTAACCATAACCATAAACGTCACCCCAAACCTATCCCTCAATCTCACCCTCAGCCTCACCCTAACTGTAACTCTAACACTAAAATTAACACTAATCCTAACCCTAAACCTAAACCTAACCCTAACCTTAACCTTAATCCTAACACTCACCCTCACCCTAACACTAATTCTAACCCTAACCTAAACCCTAACCCTAACCCTCATGTCACCATAACCCTAACCCTCATCCTAACCCTCACCCTAAACCTAACCCTAACCCTAATCCTCACCCTAACACTAATCCTAACCCTAATCCTCATCCTAACCCTCACCCTAACTCTAACCCTAACCGTCACAATAAACCTAGCCCTAATCCTAACCCTCAAACTAACCCTAACTCTCATGCTCATTGTAAGACTAACCGTAACTCTCACCCTAACCCTAAACTTAAGCTGAACCCTAAATCTCACCCTAACCCTAACCCTAAACCTCAACCTAACCCTAACCTTCACACTCACCCTCACCCTCGGCCTAAACCTAAGCCTAAACCTAAGCCTAACCCTAACCCTCAGACTCACCCTAACACTTACCCTAATCCTAATCCTAACCCTTAGCCTAACCCTCACCCTCACCCTAACCCTTAATCTAACACTAACCCTAAACCTAACCCTCATCCTCAACCTCACCCTAACCCTAACTCTAACCCTAAACCTCACACTCATCCTAACCCTAACCCTAACCCTAACCCTAAACCTCACCCTCACTATCGCCCTCACCCTAACCCTAATCCTAAAACTAACCCTCATCCTAACCCTCACCATAAGCCTAACACTCATCCTCACCCTCACCCTAAACCTAAACCTAACCGTCAACATAATCCTAACCCTCACCCTCAACATAACCCTTACCCTAACCCACACCCTAACCCTAAACTTAACCCGAACCCTAACCCTCAACCTAATCCTAACCCTCACCCTCAACCTCACCCTCAGCCTAACCCTAAGCCTAACCCTAAAGCTAACCCTAACACACACCCTCACCCTCACCCTAACTCTAATCCTAACCCTAACCCTCCCCCTAACTCTCACCTTAAACCTAACCTTAACACTAACACTAACCCTAAACCTCAACCTAACCCTCACCTGAACCGTAATTCTAACCCTAAACCTCACCCTCACCCTAAACCTAACTCTAACCCTAACCCAAACCTAAACCTCACCCTAACACTAACCCTCACCCGCACCTGCACCCTCACTGTAACTCTAAACCTAACCATAACAATAACACTAACCCTAACCAGAACAATCACACTACCCCTAATCCTCACCCCCACCCTCACCCTCAGCCTAACTATAAGCCTAAGCTTAACCCTCAACCTAACCCTTACACTCACTCTCACCCTAACCCTAACCCTAAACCTAAACTTAAACCTAAACATAACCCTAACCCTTAACCTAACCCTAATCCTCATCCTCACACTCACCCTAGCACAATCCCTAAACTTAAACCTCACCCTAACCCTAAGCCTAATCCTCACCCTAAGCCTCACACTCACCCTCACCCTAACTCTAACCCTAACCCTCACCCTAACCCTCACACTAGCCCTAATCCTAACCCTAATCCTAACCCTAACCCTCATCCTAACCCTCACCCTAAACCTAACCCTAAACCTCACCCTCACCCTAGCCCTCACCCTAAAACTAATCCTAAACTTAAAGCTCATCCAAAACCTCCCCATAACCCTAACACTAACCCTCACCATAAACCTAACCCTCACCAACAATCTCACCGTGAGCCTAACATTAACCTTCGCCCTAACCCTCACATTCACCCTAACAGTAAACCTAATCCTAAACCTAACCCTGTCCCTAAATCTCAACCTAAACCACACCCTCACCCTAAACCTAACACTAACCCTAACCCTTAACCTCACCCTAACAGTCCTCCTAAACCTAACTCTAACCCTAAACCTCACCCTCACCCTCAACCTCAAAGTAACTCTAACTCTAAATCCATAAACCTCACCATCATCCTCACCCTCACCACAAACTTAACCATAACCATAACACTAACAATAACCCTAACCCTAACCCTAACCCTAACCCTAAGCCTAACTCTCACCCACCCACTAACCCTAACCCTATCCCTCACACTAACCATAAACTTAACCCGAATCCTAACTCTCACCCTAACCCTAACCCTAACCCTCACACTAACCCTAACCCTCAGCCTAACCCTAAGCCTAACCGTAACCCTAACCCTAACCCTCACATTCACCCTCCCCCTACACTCCCCCTAACCATATATCTAACCCTAAACCTCACCCTCATCCTAACCCTAAACCTAACACTAAACCCCATCCTAACCCTAAATTTAAACCTCACCCGCACCCTCACCCTCACCGTAACTCTAACCCTAACACTAACAATAACACTAACCCTACCCCAACCATCACCCTAACCCTAATGCTCACCCCCACATTCACACTCACCCTAACTCTAATCCTAAACCTAGCCCTATCCAGAAACCTCAACCTAAACTTCACTCTCACCCTAACCCTAACACTAACCTTAACCCTAAACCTCACCCTAACTCTCCCCTTAAAGCTAACTCTAACCATAAACGTCACACTGACCCTCATCCTGACCCTAACCCTAACGCTAAACCTCTCCCTAAACCTCACCCTAACCGTAACCCTCACACCCATCCTCAAACTCACCGTAACTCTAACCCTAACCCTAACAATAACACTAATCCTAACCCAAACCATAACCATAACCCTCACACTCAGCCTCACCCTCACCACTAACTTAACGCTAACCATACCACAAACAATAACCCTAACCCTAACCCTAAGCCTAATACACACACCCAAACTCACCCTCAGCCTAACCCTAAACCTAACCCTAAACCTAACCATAACCCTCACTGTAACTCTAACCCTACCCAAACCCTAACCCTAAACCTAACCCTAATCCTCAGCCTCACCCTCAACTTCAACCAAACCCTAACCCTAACCCCCACCCTAACCCTAAACCTAAACCTAACCATAACCATAATCATAACCCTCATTGTAACTCTAACCCTAACTCTAACCCTAACCCTAAACCTAACCCTAACCCTAACTCTAACCCTAACCCTAAACCTAACCCTAGCCCTCATTGTAACTCTAACGCTAACCCTAACACTAACACTAAACCTAACCCTAATCCTCAGCCTCACCCTCACCCTACCCCAAAACCTAAACCTAACCGTCACCATAAACCTAATCCTAAACCTAACCCTAAACTTAACCGTCACACTCACCCTCTCCCTACCCATTATCCTAAACCTAACCCTCACCCTAACCCTAACACTAAACATAAACCTAACCCTAAACCTAACCCAAAACCTAACCCTAAACCTAAACCTAATCCTTAGCCTCACCCTCAACTTAAACCAAACCCTAACCCTAACCCCCAACCTAACCCTAAACCTAAACCTAACCATAACCGTAATCATAACCCTCATTGTAACTCTAACCCTATCCCTAACCCTAACCCTAAACCTAACCCTAATCCTAACCCTAACCCTAACCATAGCCCTCACTGTAACTCTAACCCTAACTCTAACCTTAAGCCTAAACCTAACCCTAATCCTCAGCCTCACCCTCACCCTAACCCATACCCTAACCCTAACCCTAAACCTCACACTCACCCTCACCCTAACCCTAATCATAAACCTAAACCTATCCCTTACCCCAACCCTCAAATTCAGCCTCAACCTACCCCTCACCCTAACCCTAATCCTAACCCTAAACCTCATCATAACCTTCACAATAACCCTAACCCTAACCCTCACCCTAACCCTAACCATAACCCTCACCCTCATGCTCAGCCAAAGCCTACTCCTAAGCCTAAAGCTAAGCCTAACCCTAACCCGAACCCTCACCTTCACCATAACCCTAACCTTAAACCTAACTCTAACCCTTAACCTCACTCTCACCCTAAACCTAACTCTAACCCTAACCCTGAAACTAAACCTCATCCTAAACCTAACCCTCACACACACCCTAACCCTTACCCTAATCCTAATACTTTCACTAAGCCTAACCCTCACCCACACCCTAAACCTCACACTAACCCTAACTCTAACACTAACCCTAACCCTAACCCTCACCCTCAGATTCACCCTAACCCTAACTCTAACCGTAAACCTCAACCTCATCCTATCCCTAACCCTAAACCTAACGCTAAACCTCACCCTAACACTAACCCTAAAACTCTAACCCTAAACCTAACGCTAAACCTCACCCTAACCCTAACCATAAAACTCACCCTCACCCTAGCCCTCACCCTAACCCTAATCCTAACCCTAACACTCATCCAAACCCTCCCATTAACCCTAACCCTAGCCCTAACCCTAAACCTCAAAATCTCCCTCACCCTCAGCCTAACCCTAAGCCTAAACCTAACCCTCACCATAACCCTCACACTCAACCTCTCCCTAACCCTAATCCTAAAGCTAACCCTATCCCTAAACCTCAACCTAAACCTCCCCCTCGCCCTAAACCTAACCCTAACCCTAACCATGAACCTCATCCTAACTGTCCCCCTAACCCTAACTCTAACCCTAAAACTCACCCTCACCCTAATCCTAACCCTAACCCTAAACCTCACCCTAACCCTAACCCTCACCCTCACCCAAAACCTCAAAGTAACTCTAACGCTAAACCTAACAATAACACTAACTCTAACCCTAACCCTAACCATAAACCTCACTCTCAGCCTCACCCACACCGCAAACTTAACCCTAACCATAACACTAACAATAACCCTAAACCTAACACTAACCCTAATCCTCACCCCCACCCTCACCCTCAGCCTAAACCAAAGCCAAACCCTAAACCTAACAGTAACCCTAAACCTCACCGTAACCCTAACCCTAAACCTAACCCTAACCCTAAACCTAACAAAAACCTTAACCCTAAACCTCATCCTCACCCTAAAACTCACACTAACCCTAAAACAAATCCTCAATCTAACCCTCAACCTCACCCTCACCCTAGCAATCACCCTAACCCTAACCCTCATCCTCACCCTAAACCTCACACTAACCCTAACACTAATCCTCAATCTAACCCTCACTCTCACCATAACCCTAACTCGAACCCTCACCCTAAACCTAACTCTCACCCTTACCATAACCCTCACCCTCAGCCTAACCCTCACCTTTACCCTTACACTCAACCCTACCCTAACACTCACCCTAAACCTACCCCTCACCCTGACCCTAAACCTACTCCTAAACCTCACCCTCACCCTAATCCAAACCCTAACCATAACCCTAACACTAAAACTCACCCTATCCCTAACCCTAACCCTCACCCTCAACCTCATGCTCAGCCTAACCCTAAGCCTAGCCTAACCCTTACTCTAACCCTCACACTCACCCTAGCCCTCACCCTAACCCTAATCCTAACCCTAACCCCCATCCTAAACTTCACCCTAACCCTAAACCTAACCATCAACCTAACCCTAATCCTCACTTCCACCCTCACCCTCAGCCTAAACCTAAGCCTAAGCCTAACCCTAAACCTAACCCTCACACTCACCCTCACCCTCACCCTAATCCTAACCCTAATCCTAACCCTAATCCTAAACATCAACCTAAACCTCACCTTAACCTTAACCCTAACACTAAACCTAACATTAACGCTCGACCTAACCCTCCAACTAACCCTAAATATAACCCTAAACCTCACTCTCACCCTAACTCTAATCCTAACCCTAACCCTAAACCTAATCCTAACCCTCACCCTAACCCTAATTCTCACCCTAACTGTAACCGTAACCCTCATCCTAAACCTCACCCTAACCCTAACCCTAAACCTCACCTTAACCCTAACCCTAACTCTCACCCTCACCCTAGTCCTCACCGTAACACTAATACTAACCCTAATCCTCATCCTAACCCTCAACCTAACCCTAACCCTAACCCACACTGTAACCCTAACCCTAACCCTCTCCCTAACCCTAAACTTACCCGAACCCTAAATCTCACCCCTAACTCTCTACCCCTAACTCTCACCCTAACCCTAACGATCACCCTCACCCTCACAGTAAGCCTAAACCTAAGCCTAACCCTAAACCTAACCCTAACCCTCACACTCACCCTAACCCGTTCCCTATATCTAATCCTAACACTAAGCCTTACCCTCACCCTCACCCTAACCCTCACCATAACCCTAACTCTAAGATTATCCCTAACCCTAACCTTCATCCTCAGCCTCACCCTAACCCTAACTCTAACACTAAACCTCAGCCTCATCCTAAACCTAACCCTATCCCTAACCCTAAACCTCACCCTCACCCTAACACTAAACCTCACACTCACCCTAGCCCTCACCCTCACCCTAATCCTAACCCTCACCCTCACCCTAACACCATACTTAACCGAACCTTAAATCTCACCCTAACCCTAACCCTAACCGTCACCCTAACCCTAACCCTCACCCTCATCCTCACGCTCAGCCTAACCCTAAGCCTAAGCCTAACCCTAACCCTAACCTTCACACTCATCCGAACCCTTACACTAATCCTAATCCTAACCCTTATTCTAAACCTCACCCTCACCCTAACCCTCACCGTAACCCTAACTCTAGCACTAACCCTAAACGTAACCCTCAACCTTACCCTAACTCTAACACTAACCCTAACATTAAAACTCACCCTAACCCTAACCCTATCCCTCACCATCACAGTAACTGTAACCTAACCCTAACAATAACCCTAACCTTAACTCTAACCCTCACCCTCACCCTAGCCCTCACCCTAACCCTAATTCTAACCCTCACTCTCACCCTTATCTTAAACCTCAACCTCAGCCCAAAACTCACCTTTACCCGTACCATCATCCTCACCCTAAACGTCACCCTAACCCTAAACCTCATCCTAACCCTCAACTTAAACTTAAACCTAACCATCACCCTAACCCTAACCCTCACCGTCAACCTCATGCTCAGCCTAACCCTAAGCCTAAGCCTAACGCTCATTCTAACACTCATCCTCACCCTAGCCCTCACCCTAACCCTAATCCTAACCCGATCCCTCATCCTAACCCTCCCCTAACCCTAACCCTAACAATCACTTAACCCTAATCCTCACCCCCAATCTCACCCTCAGCATAACCCTAACCCTAAGCCTAACCCGAAACCCTAATTCTAACATACCATCACCATAACCTTAATCCTAATCCTAAACTTAACCCTAACGCTAAACATCAACCTAACCCTCACCCTAACCCTAACCCTAACACTAATCCTAACCCTAACCCTCGACCTAACCCTCCCCCAACCCTAAATCTCATCCTAAACTCACCATCACCTTAACCCTAATCCTAATCCTAACGCTCACCCTAACCCTCACCCTCACTCTAAACCTAACCCTTATCCTAACCCTCACCCTAACCCTAACCTTAGACCTAAATCTCACCCAAACACCAACCCTAACCCTCACCCTCACCCTAGCCCTCACGCTAACCCTAATTCTGACCCTAATCCTCATCCTAACCCTCACCCTAACCCTAACCCTAACCTTCACCCTAATCTTAAGCCTAACCCTAACCCTCAACCTAACCCTAACCTCACGCTCACCGTAACCCTAACCGTAACCCTCATCATAACCTTAAACATAACCTGAACCCTAACCCTCACCCTAACCCTACCCCAAACTCTCACCCTAACACTAACACTCACACTCACCCTCACCCTCAGCCTAACCATAATCCTAAGCCTAAACCTAAACCTAACCTCACACTCACCCTAACCCTTACCCTAAACGTAATCCTAACACTAAGGCTAACCCTTACCCACACCTTAAACCTTACGGTAATACTGAGCTAACACTAACCCTCACCCTCACCCTAACCCTAACCCTCATCCTCAGCCTTAACCTCACACTAACCCTAACCCTAACCCTAATCCTCAATCTAACCCTCACCCTAACCCTAAACCTAACCCTAAACCTAACCCTAACCCTCACCCTTATCTTAACCCTCACCCTCATCCTAAACCTCAACTTTACCCTTACCAACACCCTCCCCCTAACCCTCACCTTAACCCTAAACCTCATCCTAACCCTCACCCTAAACGTAATCCTAACCATCACCCTAACCCTAAAACTCACACTCAACCTCTTGCTCAGCCTAACCCTAAGCCTAAGCCTGGCCCTAACCCTAACCCTCACACTCACCCTAACCCTTACTCGAATCCTAATCCTAACACTAAGCATAACCCTCACCCTCACACTAACCCTCACCGTAACCCTAACTCTAACACTAACCCTAACCCTAACCCTCACCCTCAGCCTCAACCTAACCCTAACTCTAACCCTAAACCTCACCCTCATCCTAACCCCAACCCTAAACCTAACCCTAAACCTCAACCTAACCCAAACCCAAACCTCACCCTCACCCTAGCCCTCACACTAAACCTAATGCTAAACCTAACCCTCATCCTAACCCTCACCCTAACACTAACCATAACACTCATCCTCACCCTCACCCTATCCCTAAACCTAACCCTAACACTCCACCTAACCCTAACCCTCACCCTCACTGTAACCGTTACCCTAACCCTCACAGTAACCCTAAACTTAACCCGAACCCTAACTCTCACACTAACCCTAACCCTAACCCTAACCCTCACCCTTACCCTCACTCTCAGCCTAACCCTAAGCCTAAGCCTAACCATAACGCAACCCTCACACTCACCCAAAACCTTACACTAATCCTAATCCCAAACCTAAGCCTAAACCTCACCCACACCCTCACCCTCACTCTAACACTCACCCTAACCCTAACTCTAAGACTAACCCTAAACCTACCCCTCAACCTCAGCCTCAACCTTACCCTAATTCTAACCCTAAACTTCACTTTTACCCTATCCCTAACTCTAACCGTGACCCTAACACTAAACCTCACCCTAATCCTAACCCCAACCCTCACACTCACGCTCAACCTAAACCTAAGCCTAACCCTTACTCTAACCCTCAACCTCACCATAGCCCTCACCGTAAACCTAATCCTAAACCTTTTCCTCATCCTAACCCTTACCCTAACCCTAACCCTAACCATCACCCTAACCTTAATCCTCACCCCCAACCTCACCCTCAGCCTAACCCTAAGCCTAAGCCTAACCCTAAACCTCAACCTAACCCTCACCCTAACCTTAAACCTAACACTGAACCTAACACTAACCCTCGACCTAACCCTCCCCCTAACCCTAAACCTAACCCTAAAACTCACCCTCACCGTAACCCAAATCCTAAAGCTAACGCTAACCATCAGCCTCACTGTTACCCTAACCCTCAACCTAACCCAAACCGAAACCCTAACCCTAACCCTAAACCTTACCCTAACACTAACTCTAATCCTCACCATCACCCTAGCCCTCACCCTAACCCTAATCCTAACCCTAAACCTCACCCTAACCATAAACATAACCGAACCCTAAATCTCAACCTAAAACTAAACCTAACCCTCACCTTAACCCTAACCCTCACACTCACCCTCACTCTCAGAATAACCCTAAGCCTAAGGCTAACCCTAAACCTAACCCTCACACTCACCCGAAAAATTACACTAATCCTAATCCTAACCCTAAGCCTAACCCTCAACCTCACTCTCACCCTCACTCCAACCCTCACCCAAACCCTAACTCTAACACTAACCCTAAACTTAACCCTCAACCTCAGCCTCACCCTTACCCTAACTCTAACCCTAAACCTCACCCTCACCCTAACCCTAACTCTAACCCTAACCCTAACACTCAACCTCACCCTAACCCTAACCCTAACCATCACCCTCACACTAACGGTAACCCTAACCCTAACCATAAGAGTAACCCTAACCCTAATACTAACCCTCACCCTAACCATAGCCCTCACCCTAACATTAACCCTCACCCTAACACTTACCCTCAACCTAACACTAACCCTAACTCTAACACTAAATCTCCCACTAACCCTAACCCTCACCCTAATCCTAAACCTCACCCTAATACTAAACCTAACTCTAACCCTCACCCTGACCCTAGCCTTCACCCTAAACCTAATTCTAACCCTCAGTCTCACCCTAACCCTAACCCTCATCCTCACCCTATACCTCACATAAACCCTAACCCTAAACCTAATCATCAATCTAACCCTCACCCTAAGCCTTACCCTAACCCAAAACCTAACCCTAAACCTCACCCAAACCCTAACCCTAAAACTCATCCTCACCCTAGCCCTCTCCCTAACCCTAATCCTAATCCTAACCCTTATCCAAACCCTCACCCTAACACTAACTCTAACCCTAACCCTCACCGTCACCCTCACACTAACCTTAAACCTAACACTAAACCTCAACCTAACCCTAACCCTCACCCTCACTATAACAGTTACCCTAAACCTAACCCTAACCCAAAACTTAACCCGAAACCTAACTCTCACCCTAAGCCTGAACCTAATCCTCACCCTAACCCTCACCCTCAGCCTAACACTAAGCCTAACTCAATCCCTAACCCTAACCCTCATCATATCGCTCACCCTACCCCTAACCCTAATCCTAATGCTAACCCTAACCCTAAACCTCACACTCACCTAACCCTCAACTTAAGCCTAATCCTAACATTAATCCTAACCCTAACCCTAACCCTAAACTTCAGCCTAAACCCTAAAAATCACACTAACCCTCACACTATTCCTCAACCTAACCCTCAACCTAACATTAACCCTAACACTAACCCTAACATTAACGCTCGACCTAACCCTACAACTAACCCTACAACTAACATTTGTAACCCTAAACCTCCCCCTCACACTAACCCTAATCCTAAACTTAACACTAAAACTCACCCTAACCCTAAACCTCACCCTCACCCTCACCCTCACCATAACTCTAACCCTAACCCTAACAATAACACAAATCCTAACCCTAAACCTAACCCTTACCCTAACCCTAATCCTAACACTCACCCTCACCCTAACGATAATCTTAACCCTAACCCTCAACCTAACCCTAAACCTCACTCTCACCATAACCCTAACCCTCATCCTAACCCTAACCCAAACCCTAACCCTAACGATAAACCTTACCCTAACACTAACCCTAACCCTCAACCTCACCCTAGCCCTCACTCTAACACTAATCCAAACCCTAAACCTCACCCTAACACTAAACATAATAAAACCTTAACTCTCACCCTAACACTAACCCTAACCTTCACCGTAACCCTAACCCTCACCCTCACCCTCACTCTCAGTCTAACCCTAATCCTAAGCCTAACCCTAACCATAAACATCACACTCAACCTAACCCTTACCCTAATCCGAATCCTAACACTAAGCCTAAGCCTAACCTTCATGCTCAAACTCACCCTAATCCTAACCCTCACCCTAACTTTAACTCAAACACTAACCCTAACCCTAACCCTCAAACTCAGCCCCACCCTTACCCTAACTCTAAACCTAAACCTCACCCTCACCCTAACTCTAACCCTAACCCTAAACTTGACCCTAACCCTAACACTAAACCTCACCCTCAACCTAGCACTCACCCTAACCCTAATCCTAACACTAACCCTCATCCTAACCCTCCCCATAACCCTAATCCTAACCCTCACCCTAAACTTCACCCTAACCCTAACACTAACCCTAACCCTAACCCTAACCCTCCACATAACCCTCACCCTAACCCTAACTCTAAACCTCACACTCACCCTAACCCTAACTCTAACCCTAACCCAAAACCTAAACCTGACCCTAACCCTAAACCCTAATGCTCACCCTTACTCTCAACGTTACCTTAACCCAAAACCTAACCCTAACAATAACCCTAACCCTAATCCTAACCCTCACCCTAACCAAAAACCTCACCGTAACCCATACCCTAACCCAAACACTAACCCTCACAGTAACCCTAACCCTAACCTCACCCTATCCCTAACTCTAACCCTAACCCTAACACTAAAAACCTCAACCTAACCCTAACCCTAACCCTCACCCTCACCTTCAATATAATCGTAAACCTAAAAATAAACCTAACCCTAACCCTAATCCTAACCCTCACCCTCACCCTAAACCTAAACCTAAACCTAACACTCACCCTAACCCTAGCCCTCACCCTTACCGTAACCCTAACCCACATTTTAACACTCACCCGAACCCTAACCCTAAATCTCACCCTAACCCTAAACCTACCCCTAACCCTCAACCTAACCCTAATCCTCACACTCAACGTAAACCTAACCCTAACCCTCACCCTAACTCGAAACTTATCCTGAACCCTAACTCCCACCCTAACCCTCACCGTCACGCTCACACTCAATGTAACCTTAAGCCTAATGCTAACCCTAACCATAACCCTCACACTCACCCTAACCCTAACCTTAACCCTAACCATAAACATCACCTTAACCTAACCCTAAACATCACCCGCACACTAGCCATTACCCTAACCCTAATCCTAACATTAACCCTCATCCTAACCCACTCCATAACCCTCACCTTAACCCAAACAATAACCCTAAAGCTCAAGCTCACCCTTAGCCCAAACCTAAGCCTAAGCCTAAGCATAACCCTAAACCTAACCACAACACTCACACTCATTCTGCACCCTAACCCTCACCGTTACTCTAACCCGAACCCTAACCCTAACCCTAAAACACACCCTTACCCTATACCTAACCCTAATCCTAACCCTCATCCTCACCCTAACACTAAAACTAAACCTAACCCTAACCCTCACCCTAACCGTCAACCTAACCTTATATCTAACCCTAAACCTCACCCTCACCCTCATCCTAACCCTAACCCTAACCCTAAACCCCACCCTAACCATAACCCTAAACCTCACCCGCACCCTCACCCTCACCGTAACTCTAATGCTAACCCTATAAATAACACTACCCCTAACCCTAACCATCACCCTAACCCTAATCCTCACCCCACCCTCACCCTCAGCCTATCCCTAAGCCTAAGCCTAACCTTTACCCTAACCCTCACACTCATGCTCACCCTAACCCTAATCCTAAACCTATCCCTATCCCTAAACCTCAACCTAACCCTCACCCTCACCCTAAAACTAACACTAACCCTAAAACTAAACCTCACCCTAACCCTCCCGCTAACCATAACTCTAACCCTAAAGCTCAACCTCACCATAAACCTAACCCTAACCCTTACTCTAAACCTCACCCTAACCCTAACCCAAACCCACAACCTCAACCTCACCGTAACTCTAACCCTAACCCTAACAAAAAACTAACCCTAACGCTAAACCTAACCCTAGCCCTAATCCTCAACCCCACACGCACCCTCAGCCTAAACCTAACCCTAACCCTACCCCTCACCATAAGCCTAACCCTAACCCTAACACTAACACTAACACTAACCCTAAACCTAAACCTCACCCTAACCGTAACCATAAACCTCACCCTCAACCTAGCCCTCACCCTAACCCTAATCCTAACCCTAACCCTCATCCTAACCCTCCCCATAACCTAAACCTAACCCTCATCCTCAACCTAACCCTCACCCTAACCCTAACCCTAACCCTAACACTAACCGTAATCCTAACCCTCAACCTAACCATCACCCTAACCCTAACTCTAACCCTAAACCTCACCCTCACCCTAACCCTAACTCTAACCCTTACCCAAACCCTAAACCTCACTTTAACCCTAAACCCTAACCCTCACCCTTACCTTCACTATAACCGTAACCCTAAACCTAACCCTAACAATAACGATAACCCTAATCCTAACCCTCACCCTAACAACAAACCTCACCGTAACCTATACCCTAACCCAAACACTAACCCTCACACTAACCCTAACCCTAACCTCACCCTAACCATAGTTCTAACCTTAACCCTAACACTAAAAACTCAACCTAACCCTAACCCTAATCCTCACCCTCAACCTCACCATAACCGTAACCCTAACAATAACCCTAACCCTAAACCTAAAACTAACCCTCACCGTACCCCTAACCCTAAACCGAAACTTAACCCTCACACTAACTTAACCCTCACACTTACTGTAACCCTAACCCTCATGCTAACCCTCACCCTAACCATAACCCTCACCGTAACCCATAACCTAACCCCAAAACTAACCCTCACACTAATCCTAACACTAACCTCACCCTAATCTTAACTCTAACCGTAACGCTAACATTAAAAACCTCAACGTAACCCTAACCCTCTCCCTCACCCTCACCCTCAACATAACCATAACCCTAACAATAACCCTAACCCTATCCCTAATCCTAACACTCACCCTCATCCTAACCTTAAACCTAACCCTAACCCTCACCCTAACACTAACCCTCACCCTTACCGTAACCCTTACCCTCACCCTAACCCTCACTCTAACTCTAACCATAAACCTAAACCTCACCCTAACACTAACCCTAACCCTCACTCTCAACCTAGCCCTCAACCTAACCCTAATCCTAACCCTAATCCTCATCCTAACCCTCACCCTAACCCTAACCCTAAACCTCACCCTAAGCCTAACCCTAACACTAACCCTCAAGCTAAGTCTAACCCTCACACTCAATGTAAACCTAACCCTAACCCTCAACTTAACCCTAAACTTAACCTGAACCCTAAATCTCTCCATAACCCTAACCCTCACCCTCACCCTCAGTGTAACCCTAAGCCTAACCCTAACACTAACCCTAACACTCACACTCACCCTAACCCTTACCCTAATGCCAATCCTAACCCTAACCCTCAACCTCACCCTCAGCCTCACCTTAACCCTAACTCTAACCCTAAACCTCAACCTCACCCTAACCCTAACCCTAAACCTAACCCTAAACCTCACCCTAACCTAACCCTAAACCTCACCCACACCCTAGCCATTACCCTAACCCTAATCCTAACACTAACCCTCATCCTAACCCTCCCCATAACCTTAACCCTAAACCTCAACTTCAACCTAGCCCTACCCTAACCCTAATCCTAAACCTAATACTCATCCAAACCCTCAGACTAACCCTAACCCTAACTCTCACTCTCACCCTCACACTAACCATAACCCTAACCCTCAACCTAACCCTAACCCTCAGTCTCACTGTAACCATTACCCTAACCCTCACGCTAACCCTAAACATAACCCGAGCTCTAACTCTCACCCTAACCCTGACCCTAACGTCACCCTAACCCTAACCCTCAACCTCACCATCACCCTCAGCCTAAACCTAAGCCTAAACCTATCCTTAACCCTAACCCTCATCCTATCCCTCACCCTAACCCTAACCCTAATCCTAATCCTAACCCTAACCCTAAACCTCACCCTCACCCTAACCCTCAACTTAAGCCTAACACTAACATTAATCCTAACCCTAACCCTAACCCTAAATCTCATCCTAAACCCTAAACCTCACACTAACCCTCACACTAATCCTCAACTGAACCCTCACCCTAAACTTAACCCTAACACTAACCCTAACATTAACACTCGACCTAACCCTACAACCAACCCGAAATCTAACCCTAAACCGCCCCCTCATCCTAACCCTAATCCTAACCCCAGCCCTAAAAATCACTCTAACCCTAAACCTTACCCTCAACCAAACCCTCACCCTCACCTAACTCTAACCCTAACCCTAACAATAACACTAATCCTAACCCTAAAGCTAACCCTAACCCTAACCCTAAACCTAACACTCACCCTCACCCTAAACATAATCTTAACCCTAACCCTCAACCTAACCCTAACCCTCACCCTCACAGTAACCCTAACCCTCATCCTAACCCTAACACAAATCCTAACCCTAAACCTAAACCTTACCCTAACACTAACCCTAACCATCACCCTCACCCTAGCCCTCACTCTAACATTAATCCTAACCCTAACCCTCACCCTAACCCTAAACATAATCGAACCCTAACTCTCACCCTAACCCTAACCCTAACTTTCACCCTAACCCTAACCCTTACCCTCACCCTCACTCTCAGCTTAACCCTAAGCCTAAGCCTAACCCTAACACTAACGATCACACTGACCCTAACCCTTACCCTAAACCGAATCCTAAACCTAAGCCTAACCCTCACCCTCACGCTCACCCTAATCCTAACCCTCACCCTAAACCTAACTCTAACACTAACCCTAACCCTCAACCTCAGCCTCACCCTTAACCTAACTCTAAACCTAAACCTCAAACTTACCCAAACCCTAACCCTAACCCTCACACTAAACCTTCCCATAACCCTAACCCTAAACCTCACCCTCAACCTAACTCTCACCCTAACCCTAACTCTAACTCTAAACCTCACCCTAACCCTAACCCTAACTCTAACCCTAACACAAAATCTAAACCTGACCCTAACCCTAAACCCTAATGCTCACCCTTACTCTCAACGTTACCTTAACCCAAAACCTAACCCTAACAATAACCCTAACCCTAATCCTAACCCTCACCCTAACCACAGCACTCACCGTATCCCATACCCTAACCCAAACACTAACCCTCACAGTAACACTAACCCTAACCTCACCCTAAACCTAACTCTAACCATAACCCTAACACAAAAAACCTCAATCTAACCCTAACCCTAACCCTCACCCTCACCCTCACCGTAACTGTAACCCTAAAAATAACCCTAACCCTAACCCTAATCCTAACCCTCACCCTCACCCTAACCCTAAACCTAACCCTAACCCTCACCCTAACCCTAACCCTCACCCTTACAGTAAACCTAACCCTCATCCTAACCCTCAACCTAAATGTAACCCTAACCCTAAACCTCACCCTAACACTAACCCTAAACCTCACCCTCACACTGGCCCTCACCCTGACCCTAATCGTAACCCTAATCCTAATCCTAACCCTCACCCTAACCTTGACCATAACCATCATCCTAACCCTAAACATAACCCTAACCCTGACCCTAACCCTAACCCTCACCCTTACTTTAACCCTTACCCTCATCCTAACCCTCACCCTAACTCTAACCCTAATCCTCATCCTAACCCTCACCCTAACCCTAGCCCTAAACCTCACCCTAACCCTCAGCCTCAACCTAACTCTAACCCTCACACTCAACGTAAACCTAATCCTAACCCTCAACCTAACCCTAAACTTAACCTGAACCCTAACTCTCATCCTAAATCTAAACCTCACCCTCACCCTCACCCTCAGTGTATCCCTAAGCCTAATCCTAACCCTAACCCTAACACTCACACTAACCCTAACACTTACCCTAATCCTAATCCTAACCCTAACCCTAACCCTCACCCTCAGCCTCACCTTAACCCTAACTCTAACCCTAAACCTTAACCTCACCTTAATCATAACCCTAACCCTAACCCTAAACCTCACCCTAACCTAACCCTAAACCTCACCCTCACACTAGCCATCACCCTAACCCTAATCCAAATATTAACCCTCATCCTATCCCTCCACATAAACCTAACTCTAACAGTCACCCTAACCATAAACCTCAACCTCACCCTTAGCCTAACCCTATGCCTAAACGTAAGCCTAACCCTAAACCTAACCCGAAACCTCACACTCATCTGCACCCTCAACCTCACCGTAACTCTAACCCTAACCCTAACCTAAACCCTAAACCTCACCCCTACCCTAACCCTAACCCTATCCCAAACCCTAACCCTCATCCTTACCCTAACCCTAACCCTAAACCTAACCCTAACCCTCACCCGAACCCTCCACCTAACAATAACCCGAACAGTCACCCTAACTCTAATCCTCACCCCCACCCTCACCCTAAGCCTAACCATAAGCCTAAGCCAAACCCTCACCCAATCCCTCACACTCCCCCTCACCCTAACCCTAATCCTAAACCTAACCCTGTCCCTAAACCTCAAACTAACCCTCAACCTCACCCTAACCCTAACACTAACCCTAACACTAAACCTCACCCTAACCCTCCCCCTAACCCTACCTCTAACCCTAAATATCATCCTCACCCTAACCCTAACCAAAACCCTCAGCCTAAACCTCACCCTAATCCTAACCTCACCCTCACCCTCAAACTCACCGTAACTCTAACCCTAACCCTAACAATAACACTAACCCTAACCCTAACCCTAACTCTAACCATAACCCTCACATTCAGCCTCACCCTCACTGCAAACTTAACCCTAACTATAACACTAAAAATTACCCTAACCCTAAGCCTAACCTAACTCTAAATCTAATCCTAACCCCCACCCTCAGCCTCAGCCTAACACTAAGCCTAAACCTAACCCTAAACCTAACCCTAATCTTCAGCCTCAGCCTCAACCTAACCCAAACCCTAAACCTAACACTCACCCTAACTCTATGCCTAAACCTAACCCTAATCCTCACACTCACCCTCAAACTAACCCTAATCCTAAACCTAACCCAATCCCTAACCCTAACCCTCACCCTAACCCTCACCCTAGCGCTCACCCTAACCCTAACCCTAACACTCACCCTCAACCTAGCCCTCAACCTAACCCTAAACCTCACACTCACCTTAACCCTTACCCTAACCCTCACTCTAACCCTAAACTTAACTCAAACCCTAACTCTCACCCTAACCCTAACCCTAACACTAAACCTAACCCTAACCATCAACCTTACCGTAACCCTCACCCTCTGCCTAACCCTCATGTTTGCCCTTACCGTCACCCCTATCTTAACCCTCACCATAACCCACACACTCACCCTAACCCTCAACCTAAAACTAACTCTACACCTAAACCTCACGTTCACCCTAACCATAACTCTAACCCTAACCCTAACACTAAACCTCACCCTAACCGTAACCCTACACCTCAGAATAACCCTAACCCTCAACCTCACGCAAACCCTCAGCCTAAACCTAAGGCTAACCCTAACCATAACATTAAGCCTCAAACTCACCCTAACCAGAACCATAATCCTAATCCTAACCCTAAACCTAACCCGAACCCTCAAGCTCAACCTCACCCTAACCCTAATTCTAACCCTAAACCTCACACTGACCCTAACCCTAATCCTAAAACTGACCCTCACTGTAACCGAAACCCTAAACCTAACCCTAAACTTATCCCTAACCCTAGCCCTAACCCTACCCCTAAATCTCACCCTAACCCTAACCCTAACACTAACCCTAACCCTAAACCTCACCCTAACTCTAACACTAACCCTAAACCTCACCATCATCCTAACCATCACTCTAACCCTAACCCAAACACTAAACCTTACCCTAACCCTAACCCTAAAAGTCACCCTCACCTCACCGTAACCAAAACCCTAAACCTAACCCTAACAATAACCCTAACCCTAATCCTAACCCTCCCCATAACCATAACCCTCATCCTAACCCAAACACTCACCCTAAAACTTACCCTCACCCTAACACTAACCCTAATCCTAAAACTAACCCTCACACTAACCCCAACCATAACCCTAAACATAAACCTCAAAGTAACCCTCACCCTCAGCCTAACTCTAACATTAACCCTATCCCTAACCCTCCTCCTAACCCTATATCTAACCCTAAACTTCACCCTCACACTAACCCTAACCCTAACCCTAAACCATACCCTAACCCAACCCTACCCCTCACCCGCACCCTCACCCTCACCGTAACTCTAACCCTAACCTTAACAGTAACACTAACCCTAACCCAAACCATCACCCTAACCCTAATCCTCACCTCCACCCTCACCCTCAGCCTAACCCTAAGTCTAAGCCTCACCCTCACCGTAACTGTCACACTCACCCTCACCCTACCCCTAATACTAAATCTAACCTTATCCCTAAACCTCAACCTAACCCTCACCCTCCCCGTAACCCTAACACTAAACCTCAACCTAAATCTCACCCTAACCCTAACCCTCACCCTCACCTTCAATCTCACCATAACTCTAAACCTAACCCTAAATCTAACCCTAACCCTAACCCTAACCATAAACATAACCATAAACCTCACCTTCAGAATCACTCTCAGCTCCAACTTAACCCTAACCATAACACTAACAATAACCTTAATCCTAAACCTAACACTAATCCTCAACCCCACCCTCAACCTCAGCCAAATCCTAAGCCTAACCCTAAGCCTAAACCTAACCCTAACCCTAACTGTAACCCTAAACCTAACCCTAAACCTAACCCTAATCCTCAGCCTCACCCTCACCCTAACCAAAACCCTAACCCTATCCCTCACCCTAACCCCAAGCCTAACCATAACCCTGACCCTCACACTCACCCTCAACTTAGCCCTAACCCTAATCCTAACCATATCCCTAAACTTAACCCTCACCCTAACCCTCACCCTAACACTAATCCTAACCCTAAACCTCATCCTAACCCTCACCCTAAGCCTAACCCTAACCCTCACCCTTATCCTAAACCTAACCCTCAACCTCATGCTTGGCCTAAGCCTAAGCCTAAGCCTAAATCTAACCCAAATATTCAACATAACGCTAACCCTAACTCTAAGCCTAAACCTCACTCTCACACTAACCCTAACTCTAACCCTTACCCTAAACCTAAACCTCATCCTAACACTAATCCTAAACCTCACCCTCACCCTCACCGTAACCGTAACCCAAACCCTAACTCTACCAATAACCCTAATCCTAACCCTAACCCTCAACCTAACCCTAACCCTAACCCTAACCCTCACCCTAACACTTACCCTCACCCTAACAGTAACACTAACTCTAACACTAACCCTCACACTAACCCTAACCATCACCCTGACTCTAAACCTCACCCTAAACCTAAACCTAACCCTCACCTTCATCCTAGCCCTCACAATATCCCTAATCCTCATCCTCACCCTAAACCTCACACTAACTCTAACACTAATCCTCAAGCTAACCCTCACCCACACCCTTCCCCTAACCCTAACCGTCACTCTAACCCTAACCCTCACCCCACTGTAACCCTCACCCTCAGCCTAAACCTCAAGTTTACCCTTACCATCACCCCCATGCTAACACTTACCCTAAACCTAACCCTCAACCTAATCCTCACCATAACCCTAATTCCACCCCAAAACCTCATGCTCACCCTAATTCTAACCCTAAACCTAACCCTAACCCTAACCCTCATCCTAACCCTAAACCTCACACTAACCCTAACCCTAAACCTCAATTTAACTCTCACACTGACCCTAATCCTAACCCTAACCCTAACCCTAAACCTAACCCTAACACTCACCATTATCTTAATCCTCACCCTCAGCCTAAACCTCACCTTTACCCTTACTATCATCCTCACCCTAAACCTCCCCCTACCCTAAACCTCATCGTAACCCTCACCCTAACCATAAAACTAACCATCACCCTAACGCTAACCCTCAACCTCAACCTCACCCTCAGCCTAACCCTAAGCCTAAGCCTAAACCTTACCATAATCGTCACCCTCACCCTAGCCCTCACTCTAACCCTAATCCAAACCCTAACCCTCATCCTAACCCTCACCCTAAACCTAATCCTAACCCTCATCATCACCCTCACCCTTACCCTCATCCTAACCCTAAGCCTCAACCTAATCCTAACCCTCACCCTCACAGTAACTCTTTTCCTGACACTCACTGTAACCCTAAACTTAACCCGAAACCTAATTCTCACCCTAAACCAAACACTAACCCTCACCCTAACCCTAACCCTAAACTTCATCCTCACCCTACCACTCACCCTAACCATAATCCTAAACCTAACCCTCATCCTAACCATCCTCCTAACCCTAAACCTAACCCTCACCCTAACCCTAACACTCACCCTCAACCTCACCCTCAGCCTAACCCTAAGCCTAACCCTAAACCTAACCCTAACACAGACACTTATCCCAAACCTAAATCTAAACCTAAGCCTAAGCTTATCCCTTACCCAAAACTTCACCCTCACCCTAACACTAATCCTAATCCTCACCCTAACCCTAACCCTAAACCTCCCCCTAACTCTCACCCTAACACTAACACTAACCCTAACCCTAACCCTCCACCTAACCCTCACCCTAACCCTAACTCTAACTCTAAACCTCACCCTCACCCTAAACCTCACCCTAACCCTAACCCTAACCCTCACCCTCACCCGCACCATAAACGTAACCTTAAACCGAACCCTAACAATAACCCTAACCCTAATCTTAACCCTCACCCTAACCATAACCCTCACCCTAACCCTAAACCTAAACCTCACCCTCACCCTAGCTCTCACCCTAACCCTAATCCTAACCCTAACACTCATCCTAACCCTCCCCTTAACCCTTACTCTAACCCTCACCATAACCCTAATCCTCACACTCAACCACACCCTCAGCATAAACCTAAGCCTAAACATAAACCTAACCCTAACACATACACGCACAATCACCTTGACACTAATCCTAACCCTAACTCTAACCCTAACCCTCCTGGTAACTCTCACCCTAACACTAAACCTAACCCTAACCCTCAACCTCATCCTAATCCTAAACCTAACTCTAACCCTAACCCAAAACCTAAACCTCAACCTAACCCTAACTCTAACCCTCACCCTCACCCTAAACCTCACACTAACGCTAACCCTAATCCTCAATCTACCCTCACCCTAAACCTAAAACTAACCCTAACCCTCACCCTTATCTTAACCCTCAACCTCAGCCTAAACCTCAGCTTTACCCTTACCATCATCCTCACCTTAACTCTCACCCTAACCCTAAACCTCATCCTAACAGTAAAAATAACCCTCACCATAACCATAACCCTCAACCTCAACCTCACCCTCAGCCTAACACTAAGCCTAACCCTAAACCTAACCCTAACACACAAACGCACCCTCACCCTGAACCTAATCGTAACCCTAACCCTAACCCTTACACTCCCCGTAACTCTCACCCTAACCCTAACCCTAACACTAACCTTAACCCTCAGCCTCACTCTCACCCTAACCCTAATCCTATCCCTAACCCTCATCCTAACCCTCCCCCTAACCCTTACACTAAACCTCACCCTAACCCTAACCCTCAAACTCAACCTCACCCTTAGCATAAACATTAGCCTAAACCTAAAACTAAACCTAACACACACACTCAACCTCACCCTAACCCTAATCCTAACCCTAACCTTCCCTCTCACCCTCACCGTCAGTGTAAACCTAAGCCTAACCCTAACCCTAAACATAACACAAACCTAACCCTTACCCAAATCCTAATCCTAACCCTAACACTAAGCCTCACCCTCAGCCTCACCTTTACCCTAACTCTAACTCTATATTTCACACTCACATTAACCCTAACCCTAACCCTAAACCTCATCCTAACCCTCCCCATAAACCTAACCCTAACCCTCAACCTAACCCTAACCCTCAAACTCACCCTCAACCTCAGCCTAAACCTAAGTCTAAACCTAAAACTAAACCTAACACACTCACTCACCCTCAACCTAACCCTAATCCTAACCCTAACATTCACCCTCACCATCAGTATAAACCGAAGTCTAACCCTAACCCTAACCATCACACTCAACCTAACCAGTACCTTAATCCTAATCCTAACCCTAACCCTAAGCCTCACCCTCAGCCTCACCTTTACCCTAACTCTAACTCTATACCTCACACTCACCATAACCATAACGCCAACCCTACCCTAAACCTCACCCTAACACTAACCCGAAATCTCAACCTGATCCTAGCCCTCATCCTAACCCTAATCATAACCCTAACCCTCATCCTAACCCTCCCATAACCCTAACCCTAACCCTAACCCTCAAACTCACCCTGAACCTCGGCCTAAACCTAAGCCTAACACTATACCTAACACTAACCCTCACACTAACCCTAACCATAACCCTAATCCTAACCGTATCCCTCACACTCACCCTAACCCTCACCCTAAACCTAACCCTAAACCTAACAATAACCCTAACCCTAAACCGCACCCTCAGTCTCACCCTAAACCTAACTCTAACCCTAAACCTCAAACTCACAGTAACCCTAACCCTAACCCTAACCTTAAACCTCACACTCACACTCACCCTTGCCCTTACCGTAACCCTAATCCTAACCCTAAACCTCATCCTAACCCTCCTCCAAAATCTATCCCTCACCCTCAACGTCACCCTCAGCCTAACCCTAAGCCTAACCCTAAACCTAAACCTAACACACACACTCACCCTCACTCTAACCCTGATCCTGTCCCTAACTCTAACCCTAACCCTAACCCTCCCCCTAACTATCACCCTAAACCTAACACTAAAACTAACCCTTACCCTAACCCTCAACCTAAACCTCACCCTAACCCTAAATCTCACCCTCATTCTAACCCTAACTCTAACCCTAACCCAAACCCTAAACCTCACCCTAACACTAACCCTAACACTAACACACACCCTCTCCCTCATTCTAATTCAAGCCTAACCCTAACCCTATCCCTCACACTCACCCTAAACCTAACCCTAAACCTCAAACTAACCCTCACCCTCACCCTCAACCTCTGCCTAACACTAATCCTACTCCTAACCCTAACCCCAAGCCTCACCCTCAACTTAACAATCACCTGAAGCCTAACCCTAACATTAATCCTAACCCTAACCCTCACCCTCAGCCTCACCCTAAATCTAACTCTAACACTAAACCTCACCCTGACCCTAACCCTAACCCTAACCCTAACCCTATCCCTAAACCTCATCCAGGCCTAACCCTAACCCTCACCCTCACCATAACCTTAACCCTAACCATAAAGCTAAAATAACCCTAACCCTAAACTTAACCCTCACCCTAACCCTAACCCTCAACCTCAACTTCACCCTCAGCCTTACCCTAAGCCTAACCCTAACCCTAACGCTCACACTAACCCTAACCCTTACCCTAAACCTAAGCCTAACCCTAAGCCTAACCCTCACCTTCAACCTAACCCTAAATCTAACCCTAACACTAAACCTCAACCTCACCCTCACCCTCAGCCTTACCCTAAGCCTAACCCTAACCCTAACGCTCACACTAACCCTAACCCTTACCCTCAACCTAAGCCTAACCCTAAGCCTAACCCTCACCTTCAACCTAACCGTAAATCTAAAACTAAGCCTAAATCTCACCCTCAACCTAACCCTCACCCTTACCATTACCCTCAACCTCAGCCTAACGCTGAACTTTACACTTATCGTCAATCCCACCCTAACCCTCACTCTAACTCTAACACTCACCCTAACCCTAACTCTACCCCGAAACCTCACACTCACCCTAACCCTAACTCTAACCCTAACTCTAACACTAACCCTCACCCTAACCCTAACACTAACCATCACCCTAACCCTAATCCTCACCACCACCCTCACCCTCAGCCTAAGCCTAAGCCTAAGCTTAACCCTAACCCTAAACCTCACACTCACCCTCACCCTCACCCTAACCCTAACCCTAATCCTAAACCTCAACCTCACCCTCAACCTAACCTTAACCCTAACACTTACCCTAAACCTAACCCTCCACCAAACCCTCCAACTAAACCTGTCTAACCATAAACCTAACCCTCACCATAACACTAATCCTAGGCCTAAACCTAAACCTCACCCTAACCCTAACACTCACCCTCACCTCACCCTAATCCTAACCCTAACCCTCACCCTAAACCTTACCCTCAAACTCACCGTAACCCTAACCCTCACCCTAAACCTAACCCTAAACATTACCATAAAACTAACCCTAATCTTCACCTTCACCCTAGCCCTCACCCTAACCCTACTCGTAAACCTAATACTCATCCTAACCCTCACCGTAACTCTAAGCCTAACTCTAACCCTAACCCTAACCCCAAAACTCACTCTAACCCTAACACTAACCCTACCACTAACACTAACCCTAAACCTAACCGTAAACCTAACCCTAAACCTAACCCTAATCCTCAGCCTCACCGACACCCTAACCCAAACCCTAACCCTAACCCTCATCCTAACACAAAGCCTAACCATAACCCTAATCCTAACCCTCACACTCACCCTCACCCTAACCCTAATCCTAAACCTAACCCTATCCCTAACCCTAACCCTCAGCCTAACCCTCAGCCTAGCCCTCACTTTTACACTTATCCTAACCCTAATCCTCACCCTAACCATAACCCTCACCCTAACCCTAACCCTCTCCCTAAGACTTACCCTCACCCTAACCCTAACCCTAACCCTAATACTAACCCTCACACTAACCCTAAACATCACCCTAAAACTAACACTCACCCTAAGTCTAACCCTAACCCTCACCCTCACCCTATCCTTCACCCTAAACCTAACCCTCATCCTCACCATAAACCTCACTCTAAACCTAACCCTCACACTAACCCTAACTCTACCCCTAACAATAACACTAATCCTAACCCTAAACCTAACCCGAACCCTAACCCTAATGCTACCATTCAACCTCTCCCTAACCCGAACCCTCACCCTAACCCTAAATGTACCCCTAAACCTCACCCTCACCCTAACCCTAACTGTAACCCTAACCCTAACACTAAACCTCGTTGGAACCCTAAACGGAACCCTTACCCACACTTTAAACGTAACCCTAACCCTAAACCTAACAATAACCCTAACCCTAACCCTAACCCTCACCCTAAACATAACACGTACCCTAACCTTAACCCTCACCCTAAAACTAACCCTAACCCTCACCCTTATCTTAACCCTCACCGTCAGCCTAAACCTCACCTTTACCCTTACTTTCATCCTCACCCTAACCCTATACCTCATCCTAACCCTCGCCCTAAGCATAAACCTAACCATCATCCTAAACCTAACCATCACCCTCACCCTAGCCCTCAACCTAACCCTAATCCTAATCCTAACCCTCATCCTAAACCTCACCTTAACCCTAACCATAACGATCAAACCTAAACATAATCCTCACCCCCACCCTCACCCTCAGCCTAACCCTAAGCCTAAGCCTAACCCTAAAACTAACCCTAAACCTCACCCTCACCCTAGCCCTCACCCTCACCCTAATCCTTACCCTAACCCTCAACCTATCCCTCACCCAAACACTAAACCTAACCCTCAACCTCACCCTCACCCTAACCTTAATCCGAACCCTAACCCTCAATCTCACCCTAACCATCACCCTCACCATAACCCTTACCCTAATACTCAACCTAACCCTAAACTTAAACCAAACCCTAACTCTCACCCTTACCCTAACGATAACCCTCACCCTAACCCTAAGCCTAAATTTCACCCTCACCCTAGCCCTTACTCTCAACCTCACCCTCAGCCTAATCCTAACCCTAAAACTAAACATTACGCTAACACACACACTCACCCTCACCCTAAACCTAATCCTAACCCTAACTCTCATCCTAACCCTCCCAATTACCCTAACCCTCAACCTAAACCTAACCCTCACCCTCAGCCTAATCGTAAGCCTAACCCTAACCCTAAACCGCACACTCAAACTAACCCTATCCCTAAACCTCATCCTAGCCCTAAACCTAACCCTCACCCTCACCCTCACAATAAACGGAACCCTAACCCTAATGCTAACAATAATCCTAAACCTATCCCCAATCCTCACCCTAACCATAACCCTCACCCTAACCCAAACCCTCACCCTAACATTTACCCTAACCCTAAACCTAACCCTCACACTAACACTGACCCTCACCTTAACACTAACCCTAACCCTAACACTAACCCTAAACATCAAACTATACCTAAACCTCACCCTAACCCTAACCCTAAACCTCAACCTCGCCCTAGAACTGACCCTAACGCTAACCCTCATCCTCACCCTAACTTCACACTAACCCTAACACTAATACTCAATCTAACTCTCACCCTCACCCTAACCCTCACCCTAACCCTCACCCTAACCCTAACCCTTACCCTTACTGTAACCCTCACCCTCAGCCTAACCCTCAACTTTACCCTTACCGTCACCCTCACCCTAACCCTCACTCTAACGCTAACCCTCACCCTAACCATAACTCTACCCCTAAACCTCACCCTCAGCCTAACCCTAACTCTAACCCTAATCCTAACACTACCCTCACCATAACCATCACCCTAACCCTAATCCTCACCCCCACCCTCACCCTCAGCCTAATCCTAAGCCTAAGCCTAACCAAAACCCTAAACCTCACACTCACCCTCAGCCTAATCCTAATCCTAACCCTAAACCTAACCTAAACCCAAAACCTCAACCTAAACCTAACCCTAACCTTAAATCTAACATTAACCCTAACCCTAACCCTCGACGTAACCCTCCAGCTAAACCTAAATGTAACCATAAACAACACCCTCACCCTAACACTAATCCAAACACTAAACCTAACCCTAAAACAAACCCTCACACTAATCCTAACCCTCACTCTAATCCTTATCCTAACCCTAACCCTCATCCTAACCCTCACCCTCAGTGTAACCCTAAGCCTAAACCTAACCCAAACACTCACACTCACCCTAACCCTTAACCTAATCCTAATCCTAACCCTAAACCTAAGCCTCACCCTCAGCCTCAGCTTAACTTTCACTCTAACCCTGTACCTCACACTCACACTAACCCTAACCCTAACCCGGAACCTCACCCTAACACTAACCCTAAACCTCAACCTCACCCTAGCCCTCACCGTAATGCAAATCCTAACCCTAAAACTCATCCCAACCCTCCCCATAACCCTAACCCTAACCCTCACCCTAACCCTAAACCTCACCCTCACCCTCACCCTCAGCCTAAACCTAAGCCTAACCCTAAACCTAACCCTAACCGTCACACTCACTCTAACCTTAACCGTAATCCTAATCTTAACCCTCACCCTCACCCTTATCCTCCCCCTAAACTTAACCCTAAACATAACACTAACCCTAACCCTAACCCTCATTCTCAGCCTCACCCTAACCCTAACACTAACCCTAAACCTCACCCTCACCCTAACCCAAACTCTAACCCTAACCCAAACCCTAAACTTCACCCTAACACTAACCTTAACCCTAACCCATACCTTCACCCTCAGCCTAATTCTAAGCCTAACCCTAACCCTAACCCTCACACTCACCCTAATCCTAACCCTAAACCTCACCCTAACCTTAACCCTCACATTGACCCTAACACTAATCCTAATCCTACTCCTAACCCTAACCCTAACCTCACCCTAACCATAACCCTCACCCTTACTGTAAACCTCAACCTCAGCCTAAACCTCACCTTTACCCTTACCGTGACCCGCACCATAACCCTCATTCTAACACTAACTCTCACACTAACCCTAACTCTACCCCTAAACCTCACCCTCACCCTAACCCTAACTCTAACCCTAACACTAACCCTCACTCTAAACCTAACCCTTACCCTCACCCTAACCCTAATCCTCACCCCACCCTCACCCTCAGCCTAAACCTAAGCCTAAGCCTAACCCTAAACCTAATCCTCACACTCACCCTCCACCTAACCCTAATCCTAACCCTAATCCTAAGCCTCATCCTCAAAAGCACCTTAACCTTAACTCTAACCCTATACTTCACACTCACCCTGATCCTAACCCTATCCCTAACCCTAAACCTCACCCTAACCCTAACCCTAAAACTCAACCTCACCCTAGCCCTCACCCTAACCCTAAACCTAACCCTAACCCTCATCCTAACCCTCCCCATAACCCTAACCCTAACCCTAACCCTAACCCTAAACCTCACCCTCGCCCTCAGCCTCAGCTTAACCCTAAGCCTAACCCTAAACCTAACCCTAACCCTCACACTCACCCTAACCCTAACCCTAATCCCAATCTTAACCCTCACCCTCACACTAACCCTCCCCCTAAACCTAACCCTAAACCTAACACTAATGCTAACACTAACCCTCACACTCAGCTTCACCCTAAACCTAACTCTAAACGTAAACCTCTCCCTCACCCTAACCCTAACCCTAACTCTAACCCTAACCTTAAACCTCACCCTCACACTCACCTTAGCCCTTACCCTAACACATATCCTAACCCTAACCCTCATCCTAACACTCCCCCTAACCCTAACCCTCACTGTCAAACTCACCCTCAGCCTAACCGTAAGCCAAACCCTAAACCTAAACCTAAGACACACACTCACCCTCACTCTAACCCTAATCCTATCACTAACCCTAACCCTAAACTTAAACCTCCCCCAACTCTCAACCTAACCCTAACCCTAACACTAACCCTTACCTTAACCCTAAACCTAAACCTCACCCTAACCCAAACTAACACTAAACCTCACCCTCACCCTAAACCTAACTCTAACCCTAACCCAAACCCTAAATCTCACCCTAACACTAACACTAACCCTAACCCACATCCTCACCCTCAGACTAATCCTAAGCCTATCCCAAACCCCAACACTCACACTCAACCTAACCCTAACCCTAAACCTCACCCTAACCCTAACCCTCACCCTCAACCTCAGCCTAAGCCTAAGCCTATCCCTAATCCTAACCCTAACCCTCACTCTCACCCTAACACTAACCCTAATTCTACTCCTAACCCTAACTGTAACCCTCATCCTCAACTTACCCCTCACCTTAAGCCTAACCCTAACATTAATCCTAAGCCTAACCCTCACCCTCTGCCTCACCCGAACCCTAAATCTAACACTAGGGTTACTAACCCTAACCCTATCCCTAAACCTCATCCTAGCCCTAAACCTAAACCTCACCCTCACCCTCACCATAACCTTAACCCTAAACCTAACAATAACAATAAACCTAACCCTAACCCTAAACCTCACCCTAAACATAACCCTCACCCTAACCCTAACCCTCACCCTAACACTTACCCTCACCCTAACACTAACACTACCCCTAACACTAAACCTCACACTAACCCTAACCCTGACCATCACCCTAACCCTAATTCTCACCCCCACACTTACCCTCAGCCTAAACCTAAGCCTAAGCCTAACCCTAACCCTAAACCTCAAACTCACCCTCACCCTAACCATAATCCTAACCCTAAACCTTACCCTAACCCTAAACATCAACCTAACCCTCAACCTAACCTTAACCGTAACACTTAAGCTAACCCTAACCTTCGACCTAAACCTCCAACTAAACATAAATCTAACCATAAACCTCACCCTCACCCTAACCCTTATCCTAACTCTAACCCTAAACCTCATCCTAAACCTAACACTCACTCTCACCCTCACCCTCACCATAACTCTAATCCAAACCGTAACAATAACAGTAATCCAAACTCTAAACCTAACCCTAACCCTAACCCTAACCCTAATGCTAACACTCAACCTCACCCTAACCCTAATCCTAACCCTAAGCCTCACCCTAAGCCTAATCCGCACCCTCATCATAACATTAACCCTCATCCTAACGCTCACCCTAACCCTAACCCTAACCCTAAACATTATCATCTCACTAACCGTCATCCTCACCTTCACCCTAGCCCTCACCCTAACCCTAATCATAAACCTAATCCTTATCCTAACCCTCACCCTAACGCTAAGCCTAAACCTAACCCTAAACCTAACCCCAACCCTCAATGTAACCCTAACACTAACCCTAACACTAACCCTAAACCTAACACTAAACCTAAATATAAACCTAACCCTAACCTTCAGCCTCACCCTCACCCTAACCCAAACCCTAACCCTAACCCTCATCCTAACACCAAGCTTAAACCTAACCTAATCCTATCCCTCACATTCACCCTCACCCTAACCCTAATCCTAAACCTAACCCTATCACTAACCCTAACCCTCACCCTAACCCTAAGCCTAGCCCTCACCCTTACACTTATCCTAACTCTAACCCTCACACTAACCATAACCCTCATCATAACCCTAGCCCTCACCTTAACATTTACACTCACCCTAACACTAACCCTAACCATAACAGTAACCCTCACACTAACCCTAAACATCACCCTAACCCCAAACCTCACCCTAACACTAACCCTAACCCTCACCCTCACCCTAGACTTCATCCTAACCCTAAAACTCATCCTCACCATAAACCACACACTAACCCTAACAATAATACTCAATCTAACACTCCACCTCACCCTAACACTGACACTAAACCTCACCCTAACCCTAACCCTCTCCCTTACCGAAAACCTCACCCTCAGCCTAACCCTCACCTTTACCCTTACCTTCACCCCCACGCTAACACGGACCCTAACCCTAAGCCTCACACTAACCCTTAATGTAACCCTAAACCTCACCCTCTCCCTAACCCTAACTCTAACCCTAACCCTAACACTAAACCTCACCCTAACCCTAACCCTAAACCTCACCCTCATCCTAACCATAACCCTCAGCCTAACCCTAACCCTCACGCTAACAGTTACCCTCACCCTAACACTAACCCTAAACCTAACACTAACTCTCACACTAACCCTAACCCTCACCCTAATCCTAAACCTCTCCCTAACCCTATCCCTATCCCTAATCCTAACCCTCAGCCTAGCCCTCACCCTAACCCTAATTCTAACCCTCACCTTCACCCTAACCCTAACCCTCATCCTCACCCTAAACCTCACACTAACCCTAAACCTAATCCTAAATCTAACCCTCACCCTAACCCTAAACCTAACACTAACCCTTACCCTAAACCTAAACCTAAATCTAACACTCACCCTTACCTTAACCCTCACCCTCAGCCTAAACCTCACCTTTGCCCTTAACATCATCCTCACCCTAACCTCACTGTAATCCTAAACCTCATCCTAACCCTCACCGTAACCATAAATCTAACCATCACACTAATTCTAACCCTCACCCTCAGCTTCACACTCAGCCTAAACATAAACCTAAGCCTAACCCTTAATCTAACCCTCACCCTCACCCTAGCCCTCACCCTAACCCTAATCCTAATGCTAACCCTCATCCTAGCACTCACCCTAGCCCTATCCCTAACCATCACCCTAAACCTTATCTTCACCCCCACTCTTGCCTTCAGCCTAACCCTAAGCCTAAGCCTAAGCTGAACCCTCACACTCACCCTCAACTTCACCCTACTACTAACCCTAACCCTAACCATAACCCTAAACCTCAACATAACCCTCACCCTAACCTTAACCCTAAAAATAACCCTAACTCTAACCCTCGACCTAATCCTCCAACTAACCCTAAATCTAACCCTAAACCTCAACCTCAACCTCACCCTAACCCTATTCCTAACCCTAACCCTCAACCTCACCCTAACCCAAAACCTAACCCTCACCCTCAACCTCACCCTCACCATAACTCTAACCCTAACCCTAACAATAACACTAATCCTAACTCTAAACCTAACCTTAACCCTAACCGTAATCCTAACACTCACCCTCACCCTAACCCTAATCCTAATCCTAACCCTCATCCTAACCCTAATCCTCACCCTCACTGTAACCCTAACCCTCAACCTAACTTTCACCTAAACCCTAACCCTAACCCGAAACCTTAATCTAACACTAACCCTACCAATCACCCTCAACCTAGCCCTCACTGTAACCCTAACCGTAACCCTCACCCTAACACTAATGCTAAACCTAAACCTCAACCTAACCCTAAACCTCACGCTCGCCATAACCCTAAACCTCACCCTAACCCTAAACATAACCGAAACTTAACTCTCACCCTAACCCTATCCCTAACCCTCCACCTAACCCTAACCCTCACCCTCACCCTCACCCTCAGCCTAACCCTAAGCCTAACTAAAATCCTCACACTCACCCTAACACTTACCCTAATCCTAATCCTAACCCTAACCCTAACCCTCACCTTCAGCCTCACCCAAACCCTAAATCGAACCCTAAACCTCACCCTCTCCCTAACTCTAACCATAACCATAACCTTAAACCTCACCCTCACACTCACCCTAGCCCTTACCCTAACCCTAATCCTAACCCTAACCCTTATCCTAACCCTCCCCCTAACCCTAAATCTCACCCTCAACCTCACCCTCAGCATAACCCTAAGCCTAACCAGAAAAATAAACCTAACACACACACTCACCCTCACTCTCACCTTAATGCTATCCCTAACCCTAACCCTAAACCTCCCCCTAAATCTCACCCTAATCTTAACCCTAAACCTAACCCTTACCATAAACCTTAACCTAAACCTCACCCTAACACTAACTCTAACCCTAAACCTCACCCTAACCCTAACCCTAACTCTAACCCTAACCCAAAACCTAAACTCACCCTAACACTAAAACTAACCCTAAACCTCAACCTAACCCTCCAACTAAACCTAAATCTAACCATAAACCTCAAACTCACCCTAACCCTAATCCTAACCCTAACCCTAAACCTCACGCTAACCCTAACCCTAATCCTCATCCTAACCCTCACCCTAACTCTTAGCCTAAACCTCACTCTAACCCCAACCCTAACCCTCCCCATAACGGTAAACCTAACCTTAACCCTAACAATAACCCTAACACTAACCCTCAGTCTCACCCTAACCAAAAACCTCACTCGAAACCTATCCCACACCCTAACACTTACTCTCACCTTAACACTAACCCTAACCCTCATCCTCACCCTAAACCTCACACTAACCCTAACACTAATCCTCAATCTAACCCTCACTCTAAACCTAACCCTAACCCTTACCCTAAACCTAAACCTAACCCTAACACTCACCCTTATCTTAACCCTCACCCTCAGCCTAAACCTCAACTTTACCTTTACCACAATCCCCTCCCTAACCCTCACCGTAACCCTAAACCTCATCCTAAGCCTTACCCTATTCGTAAAACTAACCATCACCCTAACCCTAACACTCACCCTCACCCTAAACCTCACCCTAAAACTAATCCTAATCCTAACCCTCATCCTAACCCTCACCCTAACCCAATCACTAACCATCACCCTAAACCTAATCCTCACCCCCACCCCCACCCTCAGCCTAACCCTATGCCTGACTAACCCTAACCCTAACGCTCACACTCACCCTCACTCTAATCCTAACCCTAACCCTAACCATAACCCTAAACCTCAACCTCAACCTAACCGTAACCTTAAACCTAAAAGTAACCCGAACCCTAACTCTCGACCTAACCCTCCAACTAACCCTAAATATATCCCTAAACCTCACCCTCACCCTAACCCTAACCCTAAACCTCACCCTAACTCTAACTCTAACCCGAACTCTCACCTCACCATCACACTCATCATAACTCTAACCCCAACCCTAACAATAACATTAATCCTAACCCTAACCCTAACCATAACCCTAACCCTAACCTTAATCCTAACACTCACCCTCATGCTAACCCTAATCCTAACACTAACCCTCACCCTAAACCTAATCCTCACCCTCACTGTAACCCTAAGCCTCAACCTAACCCTCACCCTAACCCTAACCCAAAACCTAAACCTCACCCTCACACTAACCCTAACCCTCACCCTCACCCTAGACCTCATCCTAACCCTAATCATAACCCTAATCCACATCTTTACTCTCACCCTAAACCTAAACTTAACCCTCACCCAAACCCTAACACTAACTCTCAACCTAAACCTAACCCTAGCCCTCACCCTAACCCTAACCTTCACCCTCACTCTCACTCTCAGCCTAACCCTAAGCCTAACACTAACCCTAATGCTCACAATCACCCTAAACCTTACCCTAAAACTAATCCTAACCCTAAGCCTACACTTCACCCTCAACCTAACCCTAAATCTAACACTAACCCTAACCCTAACCAACAACCTCAGCCTCACCCTAACCCTAACTCTAACCCTAAACTTCACACTCACCCTCAAACTAACCCTAATCCTAACCCTAGTCCTCATCCTAACCCTCTCCATAACCCTAACCACCACACTAATCATTACCCACAACCTTCACCATCAGCCTAATCATAAGCCTAACACTAACCCTAACCCGAAACTTAAACCTCACCCTAACCTTAACCCTCACTATCAACCTCAGCCTAACACTAAGCCTATACATAACCCTAACCCTAACCCTCACACCCATCCTAACAAAAACCCTAACCCTACTCCTAACCCTAACTCTAACCCTCACCCTCAAACTAACACTCACCTTAAGCCTAAACCTAATTTTAATCCTAAACGTAACCTTCACCCTCAGCACCACCCTAACCCTAAATCTAACACTAAACCTCACCCTGACCCAAACCCTAACCCTAACCCTATCCCTAAACCTCATCCTATCCCTAACCATAATCCACACCCTCACCCTCACGATAACTGTAACACTAACCATAATGCTAACAATAATCCTAAACCTAACCCTAACCCTCACCCTAACCATAACCCTCACCCTAACCATAACCCTCACCCTAACACTTACTCTCACCCCAACAATAACCCTAAACCTAACACTAAACCTCACATTAACCCTAACCATCACCCTAACCCTAAACATCACCCTAACAATAACCCTAAACCTCACCCTCACCCTAGACCTCGCCCTAAACCTAACCCTCATTCTCACCCTAAACTTCACACTAACACTAACACTAATCCTCAATCTAACCCTCATCCTCACCCTCACCCTAACCCTAACCCTCAGCCTTAACGTAACCATCACCCTCAGCCTAACTCTCACCTTTACCATTACCGTCACCCCCACCCTAACCCTCACCCTAACCCTAATTCTAACCCTAACCCTAATTCTAACCCTAACCCTAACACTAACACTCACACTAACCCTAACCCTAACCATCACCTTAACACTAATCCTCACCCCCAGCCTCACCCTCAGCTGAACCCTAAGCCTAAGCCTAACCCTAAACCTAATGCTCACACTCATCCTCAACTTAACCCTAATCCTAACCATAACCATAACCCTAAACCTCAACCTAACCCTCAACAGAACCTTAACCCTAACACTTACCCTAACCCTAACCCTCGACCTAATCCTCCAACCAAACCTAAATCTAACCCTAAACCTCATCCTAACCCTAATACTCACCCTCACCCTCACCCTCACCATAAATCTAACCCTCACCCTAACAATAACAGTAATCCAAAACCTAATCCTAAACCTAACAAAAACCCTAACCCTAATGCTAACACTAAACCTCACCTTA
The DNA here is from genome assembly GCF_024711535.1 of Dipodomys merriami. Lineage (NCBI taxonomy): Eukaryota > Metazoa > Chordata > Mammalia > Rodentia > Heteromyidae > Dipodomys > Dipodomys merriami. Next base: position 4,495,793 of record NW_027206257.1, read on the forward strand.
ACCCTAATCCTAACCCTAACACTCAACCTAACACTAACCTTCACCGCAACCGTAAACCTAACCCTCATCCTAACCCTCACCCTAACCCTCACCCTAACCCTCACCCTCACCATAATCCTAACCCTAACCCTAACCATAACCCTAAACCTCAACCTAACCCTCACCCTAACCTTAACCCAAAAACATACCCTAACCCTAACTCTCGACCTAACCCTCCAAATAACCCTAATTGTTACCCTAATCCTCACCCTCTCACTAACCCTAATCCTAACCCTAACCCTAAACCTCACCCTAACCCTAACCCTAACCATCACCCTCACCCTCACCCTCACCATAACTCTAACCCTAACTCTAACAATAAAATTAATTCTAACAATAAACCTAACCCTAACCCTAACCCTAATCCTAACATTCACCCTCACGCTAACCCTAATCCTAACCCTAAACTTCACCCTAACCCTAATCCTCACCCTCACTGTAACCCTAACCCTCAACCTTACCCTCACCCAACCCTAACCCTAAACCTAAACCTTAATCTAACACTATCCCTAACCCTCACCCTAACCTTAACCCTCACCACAACCATAAACCTCTCATCCTAACCCTCACCCCAACACTAACCTTAACCCTCACCATAATCCTAACCCTAACCCTAACCCAAACCCTAAACCTCAACCTAACCCCCACCCTAACCTTAAACCTAAAACTTACCCTAAACCTAATTCTCGACCTAACCCTCCAACCAACCATAAATCTTACCCTAATCCTCACCCTCACACTAACCCTAATCCTAATCCTAACCTTAAACCTCACACTAACCCTAACCCTAACCCTCACCATCACCCTTACCATAACTCTAACCCTAACCCTAACCCTAACATTAATTCTAACAATAAACCTAACCTGAACCCTAACACTAATCCTGACACTCACCCTCAATCTAACCCTAATCCTAAGTCTATCCTTAGCCCTAACCCTAATCCTCACCCTCACTGTAACCCTAACCCATAACCTTACCCTCACCCTCACCCTAACCCTAACCCTAAACCTTAATCTGACACTAACACTAACTCTCACCCTCACACTAACCCTCACCCTAACCCTAATCCTAACCCTAATCCTCATCCTTACCCTCACCCTAACCCTAAACTTAACCCCCACCCTAACCCTAAACCTAACCCTAACCCTAAACCTCACGCTCACCATAACCTAACACTAACCCTCACCCTAACCCTAAACATAACCGAACCCTATCTGTCACCCTAACCCTAAACCTAACCCTTACCCTAACCCTAACCCTAACCCTCACCCTCACCCTCAGCCTAACCCTAAGCCTAACCCTAATCCTAACCCTAACTCTCACACTCACCATAACCTTACCCTAAACCTAATCTTTACCCTAACCCTAACCCTAACCCTAAACCTCACCCTAACACTAACCATAACCCACAACCTCACCCTAACCCTAATCTGAACCCTCACACTCAACCTAACCATAACCCTCACCCTCACACTAACCCTTACAATAATCCACAACCTACCCCTAAACAAACCCAGAACCCTAACTCTTACCCTTACCCTAAACGTTACCCTCAACCTAACCCTAACACTAAACCTCATCCTCACCCTAGCATACCCAACCCTAACCCTAATCCTTACCCTCTTCCTAACTCTCCCCCTAACCCTTACCCTAACCCTCACCCTAACCCTAACCCTCACCCTCAACCTCACCCTCAGCCTAACCCTAAGCCTAACCATAAAACTAACAATAACACACACACTCACCCTCACCCTAAACCTCACCCTAACCCTAACCCTCATCCTAACCCTCCCCATATCCCTAAACCTCACCCTAACCCTAACCCTCACCCTCAACCTCAGCCTAACCCTAAGCCTATCCCTTTTCCTAACCCTAACACTAACCCTCATCCTCACCCTAACCCTAATCCTACTCCTAACCCTAATCCTAACCCTCACCTTAAGCCTAAGCCTAACATTAATCCTAAACATAACCCTCACCCTCAGCCTCACCCTAAACCTAACTCTAACACTAAACCTCACCCTGACCCTCAACCTAAACCTCACCCTCACCCTAGCCCTCACCCTAACCCTAATACTAACCCTATCCCTCATCCAAACCCTCCCCCTGACCCTTACCCTAAGCCTCATCCTAACGCTAAACCTAACCATCAACCTTACCCTAAGCCTAACCCTAAGCCTAACCCTAAAACTAACTCTAACACACACATTCACCCTCACCATAACCCAAAGACTAACCCTAACCCTCACGCTCACCCTCACCCTCTGTGTAACCTTAAGCCTAACCTAACCTTAACCCTCACACTCAAACTAATCCTTACACTAATCCTAATCCTAACCCTAACCCTACCCCTCAACCTCAGCCTCACCTTAACCCTAACTCTAAACCTAAACCTAAACCTCACCCTAACCCTAACAGTAACCATAACCCTAAACCTCTCCCTAACCCTAACCCGAAAACTTACCCTCACCCTAGGTCTCACCCTAACTCTAAACCTAACCCTATCCCTCATCTTAACCCTCCCCCTAACCCTAACCCTAACCCGCACCCTCACCCTCACCCTCACCCTAAACCTCACCCTTACCCTAACCTTAAAGCTAATACTAGCTGTAACACTAACCCTCATCCTCAGCTTCACCCTAACACTAAATCTAACCCTAAGCCTAACCCTAACCCTCACCCTAACCCTCACCCTAAAACTAACCCTTACCCTAATATTAATTCTAACCCTAACCGTAAGCCTCACCCGCAGCCTCTTATTAAACCTAAATCTAACCCTATACCTCACACTCACCCTAACCCTAAACCTAACCCTAAACCTCACCCTAACCCTAACCCTACACCTAAATCTCACCCTAGCCCTCATCCTAACCCTAATCCTAACACAAAACCACGTCCTGAACCTCCCTATAACCCTAACACTAACTCTCACCCTCACCCTCACCCTCAGCCTAACCCTAAGCCTAACCCTAACCCTAAACCTAACCCTCACACTCACACTAACACTAAACCTAAACCTAACCCTAACCCTCACCCTCACCATAACCCTCACCCTAAACCTAACACTAACCCTAACCCTAACCCTCACCCTCAGCCAAACCCTAACAATAACTCTAAACCTAAACTTCACAATCACACTAATCCTAACCCTATCCCTAACCTTAAACCTCACCCTAACCCTAAACCTAAACCTCACCCACAACCTAGCCCTTACCCTGACCCTAATCCTAACCCTAAACCTCATCCTAAACCTCCCCTTAACCCTAACCCGCACCCTCAACCTCACCGTCAGCCTAACCCTCAGCCTAACCCTAAAGCTAACCCTAACACACAAACTCACCCTCACTCTAACCCTAATCCTATCCCTAATCCTAACCCTAACCCTCCCCCTAAATCTCATGCTAACCCTAACACTAACACTAACCCTTACCCTAACCCTAAACCTCACACTCGCCCTAACCCTAACAATAACCCTAACCCTAATCCTAACCTTCACCCTAACCATAACCCACACCCTAACCCATACCCTCACCGTAACACTTACCTTCACCCTAACACTAACCCTAACCCTAACATTAACCCTCACACAAACCCTAAACCTAACCCTAACCCTATACCTCAACCTAACCCTCACCCTCAACTTAACCCTAACACTAACCCGAATTCTGATCCTCCCCCTAACACTCCCCCCAACCCTGTATCTAACCCTAAACATCACCCTCACCCTCACCCTCACCCTAACCCTAACCCTAAACCCCACCCTAATCCTAACCCTAACCCTCACCCTCACCCTCAACGCAAACTTAACCCTAACCATAACATTAACAAAAACTGAAACCCTAAGCCTAACCCTAAACCTAACTCTAATCCTCACACTCACCCTCACCCTCAGCTTAACCCTAAGCCTAACCCTAAACCTATCCCACACTGTAATAAACCTAACCCTAACCCTAACCCTAATGCTAAACTTGACCCTAAACCTAACCCTAATCTTCAGACTCACCCTCACCTTAACCCAAACCCTAACCCAAAACCTCACCCTAACTCTAAGCCTAAACCTAAAACTAACCTTCACACTGATCATCACCCTAACCCTAATCCTAAACCTAACAGTATCCTTAACCCTACCACTCACCATAACCCTCATCCTAGCCCTCACCCTAACCCTAATCCTAACCCTAAACCTCATCCTAACCCTAACCCTAACCCTCACATTCATGCTCGGCCTAAGCCTAAGCCTAAGCCTAACCCTAACCCTCACCCTAACCCTAACGCTAACACTAACCCTAACCCTAAATTTAACCCGAAGCCTAAATCTCACCCTAACCCTAAATCTAACCCTAAACCTCACCATCACACCAGCCCTCACACTAACACTAATCATAACCCTCATCCTAACCCTCACCATAACATTAACCATAACCCTCACCCTACCACTCACCCTAACCCTAATCTGGAACCTAACCCTCAACCTAAACCAAACCCGCACCCTCACCGTAACCGTTACCCTAACACTCACCCTAACCCTAAACTTAACCCGAACCTTAACTCTCACCCTAAACCTAACCCTAAACCTCACTCTAATTCTAATCCTAAACCTCACCCTCTTCCTAAACCTCCTCCTAACCCTTACCCTAAAGTCACCCACACCATAACCCTCACCCTCAACCTCACCCTCAGCCTAAACCTAATTCTAACCCTAAACCTAACCTTAACACACACACTCACCCTTACCCTAACTCTAATCCTAACCCTAACCTCACCCTCACCCTCACACTCAGTGTAACTCTAAGCCTAAGCCTAACCCTAACCTTAACCCTCCTACTCACCCTAACCCTTACCCTAATCCTAATCTTAACCCTAACACTAATCCTCACCCTCAGCCTCACCTTAACCCTAACTCTAACCCTAAACCTCACAACTCACCCTCACCCTAACCCTAAACCTAAACCTCACCCTAACTCTAACTCTAAACATCACTCTCACCCTAGCCCTCACCCTAACCTTGATCGTAAACCTAACCCTCAACCTAAACCTCCCCATAACCCTAAACCTAACCCTCAACCTCACCCAAACCCTAATCCTCACCCTCACCCTCAGCCTAAACCTAAGCCGAACCCTAACTCTAACCCTAACCCTCACACTCACCCTAACCCTAACCCTAATCCTTATCCTAACCCTCACCCTCACCCTAACCCTCACCCTTACCCCAACCCTAAACCTAACACTAACTGTAACACTAACAATCACTCTCTGCTTCAACCTTACCCTAAATCTAACCCTAAACCTCACCCTCACCCTCACCCTAACCTTAACCCTAAACCTCACCCTAACCCTAACCCTAAACCTAACCCTCACCCTAGCCCTTACCCTAACCCTAATCCTAAACCTATACTTCATTCAAACCCTCCCCCTAAACTGAATCCTCAGCCTAAACCTAAGCCTAACAATAAACCTAACCCTAACACACACACTCACCCTCAACCTAACCCTAATCTTATCCCTAAACCTAACCCTAACACTAACCCTCCCCCTAACTCTCACCCTAACCCTAACCCTTACACTAAACCTAAACCGAACCCTCAACCTAACCTAAACCCTAACCCTAACCCTAATCCTAACCCTCACCCGAACCATCACCCTCACAGTAATTCAAACCCTAACCCTAACAATAACATTAACACTAACCCAAGCCATCACCCTAACCCTAATCCTCACCCCCACCCTCAACCTCAGCCTAACCCTAAGCCTAACCCTAAACCTAACCCTAACCCTCACACTCACCCAAACCCTTACCCTAATCCTAATCCAAACCCTAACCCTCACCCTCACCCTAACCCTCACCCTAAACCTAACACTAACCCTAACCCTAAAACTCACCTTCAGCCTCACCCTAACCCTAACTCTAACACTAAACCTCACCCTCACAATACCCTTAACCCTAACCCTAACGTTGAAGCTCACCTTCACACTCACCCTAGACCTTACTCTTACCCTAATCCTATACCTAACACTCATCCTAACCCTAACCCTAAGCCAAACCCTTAACCTCAACCTCACACTCAGCCTAACACTAAGCCTAACCCTAAACCTAAACCTAACACACAAACTCACCCAGACTCTAACCCTAATCCTATCCTTAACCCTAACCCTAATCCTAACCCTCCCCCTAACTCTCACCCTAACCCTAACCCTAACACTAACCCTTAAACTAACCCTCAACCTAAACCACACCCTAACCCTAAATCTAACCCTAAACCTCACCCTCACCCTAACCCTAAATCTAACCCTAACCCAAACCCTAACCCTAACCCTAACCCTAACCCATACCCTCACCCTCGGCTGAATCCTAAGCCTAACCCTAACCCTAACGCTCACACTCACCCTAACCCTAAACCTAAACCTCACCCTAACCGTAACCCTAACCCTCAAACACAGCCTAACCCTAAGCCTATCCCTAACCCTAAACCTAACCCTCACACTCACCCTAACACCAACCTAATCCTACTCATAACCCTAACCCTAACCCTCACCCTCAACCTAACCCTCATCTTAAGCTTAAACCTAACATTAATCCTAACCCTAACCATCACCCTCAGCCTCACCCTAACACTAACTCTAACACTAAACCTCACCCTGAACCTAACCCTAACCCTAACCCTATGCCTAAACCTCATCCTAGCCCTAACCCTAACCCTCACCCTCACCCTCACCATAAACTTAACCCTAACCCTAACGCTAATAATAACCCTAACCCCAACCTGAACCTCACCCTAAACATAACCCTCACCCTAACCCTAACCCTCACCCTAACACTTACCCTTACCCTAACACTAACCCTGACACTAAACCTCACACTAACCCTTACCATCACCTTTAGCCTAAACCTCACCCTAACACTAACCCTAAACCTCACAGTATCCCTAGACCGCGCCGTAACCCTAACCCTCATCCTCACCCGAAACTTCACACTAAACCTAACACTAATCCTCAATCTAACCCTCAACTCACCCTAACCCTAACACTAACCCTCACCCTAACCCTAATCCTCGCCCCCAACCTCACCCTTAGCCTAACCCTAAGCCTAAGCCTAACCCTAACCCTAAACCTCACACTTACCCTCACCCTAACCCTAATCCTAACCCTAACCCTAACCCTAACCCTAAAACTCACCATTACCCTAACCCTAACACTGTACCTAACACTAACCCAAAATCTAAACCTAACCCTAAACCTAACCCTAATCCTCAGCCTCAACCTCACCCTAACCCAAAACCTAGCCATAACCCTCACACTAACTCTAACCCTAACCCTAACACTAACCCTCACCCTAACCCTAACCCTAACGATCACTCTAAACCTAATCCTCACGCCTATGCTCACCATTAGCATAACACTAAGCCTAAACCTAACCCTAACACGAAACCTCACACTGACCCTCACCCTAACCCTAATCTTAAAACTAACCCTAACCGTAACCCTAAACCTCAATCTAACCCTCAACCTAACCTTAACCCTAACACTTAACCTAAGCCTAACCCTCGACCTAACACTTCAACTGAACCTAAATCTAACCGTAAACCTCACCCTCACCCTAACCTAATGATAACCCTAACCCTAAACGTCACCCTAACCCTAACACTCATCCTCACCCTCAACCTCACCATAACTCTAACTCTAAGACCAACAATAAGAATAATCCTAACCCTAAAATTTACCCTAACCCTAATGCTAAAACTCAACCTAACCCTAACCCTAACCCTAACCCTAAACCTCACCCAAACCCTAAACCTCACCCTCACCGTAACCCTCACCCTCATCCTAACCCTCACCCTAACCCTAACCCTAACCCTAAACCTTACCCTAACACTAACACTAAACCTCACCTTCACCCTAGCCTTCACCCTAACCCTAATCGAAAACCTAATCCTTATCATAACCCTCACCCTAACTCTAAGTCTAAACTTAACCCTAACCCCAACCCTCACTCTAACCATAACACTGACACTAACACTAACACTAACCATAAACCTAACCCTAAACCTAACCCTAAACCTCAGCCTCACCCTCACCCTAAGCCAAACCCTAAACCTAACCCTCATCCTAACTCTAAGCCTAACCAGAACCCTAATCCTAACCCTCATATTCACCCTCACCCTAACCCTAATCCTAAACCTAACCCCATACCTAACCCTAACCCTCACCCTAACCCTCAGTCTAGCCCTCACTCTTGCACTTATCCTAACCCTCACCCTCACCCTAACCATAACCCTCGCCCTAAACCTAACCCTCACACTAAAACTTACCCTCACCCTAACAATAACCGTAATACTAACCCTCACACTAACCCCAAACATCACTCTAACCCTAAACCTCACCCTAACACTAACCCTAACCCTCACCCTCACCCTAGCCTTCACCCTAACCCTAACCCTCATCCTCACCATAAACCTCACACTAACCCTAACACTAATCCTCAATCTAACCCTCAACCTCACCCTAGCGCTAAAACTAACCCTCACCATAACCCTAACACTCACCCTTACCATAACCCTCACCCTCAGCCTAACCCTCACCTTTACCCTTACAATCAGCCCCACGCAAACCCGCACACTAACCCTAACCCTCACGATAACCCTAAATGTACCCCGAAACCTCACCCTCTCCCTAACCCTAACTCTAACCCTAACCCTAACAGTAAACCTCACCCTAACCTTAACCCTAACCCTCACCCTCACCCTAACCATAAACCTCACACTAACCCTAACCCACAACGTAACGCTTACCCTCACCCCAACACTAACCCTAACCTTAACACTAACACTCACATTAACCCAAACCCTCACCCTAATCCTAAACCTCACCCTAACCCTAACCCTAACCCTAATCCTCACCCTCACCCTAGCCCTCACTCTAACCCTAATTCTAACCCTTACCCTCACCCTATCCCTAACCCTCATCCTCACCCTAAACCTCACACTAACCCTAACTCTAATCCTCAATCTAACCCTCACCCTAACCCTAACCCTATCCCTTAGCTTAACCCTAAACCTAACCCTAACCCTCACCCTTATCTTAACCCTAACCCTCAGCCTAAACCTTACCTTTACCCTTACCATCATCCTCACCCTAACCCTCACACTCACCCTAGCCCTTAACTAACTCTAATCCTAACCCTAACCCTCATCCTAACCCTCCCCCTAACCCTAACCCTCACCCTCAACCTCACCCTCAGCCGAACCATTAGCCTATACCTAAACCTAAACCTAACACACACACTCACCCTCACTCTAACCCTAATACTATCGCTAACCCTAACCCTAACACTAAACCTTCCCCTAACTCTCACCCTAACCCTAAAACTAACCCTTACCCTAACCCTCAACCTAAAACTCACCCTAAACCTAACCCAAACCTAAGCTTTACCCTAACACTAACCCTAATCCTTACCCTTACCCTAGCCCTCATCCTAACCCTATTTATAACCCTAAGCCTCATCCTAAACCTCACACTAACCCTAACCCTAACCCTCATCCTTACCCGAAACCTAATCCTCAACCTAACAAGAAACCTAACCCTCACCCTAACCCTAACCCTAAACCTCACCCAAACCCTAAACTTAACCGAACCCTAACTCTCAACCTAACCCTAACCCTAACCCTCCCACTAACAATAACCCTCACCCTCAACCCCATTCTCAGCCTGACCATTAGCCTAAACCTAAACCTAAACCTAACACACACACCCTCACTCTAAACCTAATACTATCCCTAACCCTGACCCTAAACCTAAACCCCCTCCTGACTCTCACCCTAACCATAAAACTAACACTTACCATAACCCTCAACCTAAACCTCACCCTAAACCTAACTCTAACCCTAAAACTCACCGTCACCCTAACCTTGACTCTAGACCTAACCCAAACCCTAAAACTCACCCTAACACTAAGCCTAACCCTAAACTCCGAATTTACCCTCCAACTAAACCTAAATCTAACCATGAATATCACTTTTACCCTAACACTAATCATAACCCTAACCCTAAACCTAACCCTAACACTAACCCTGTCACCCTAACCCTGACCTTCACCCTAACCCTAACCCTTACCCTAACCCTAACCCACACCCTCACCCTCAACCTTATCCGGACCCTAACAATAAACCTAACCCTCACACTCACCCTAACCTTAGGCCTAAAACTCACCCTAACCCTATCCATCACCCTGAAAGTCAGCCTAACCCTAAGCCTATCCCTAACCCTAACCCTCAAACTCAAACTAATACTATCACTAATCCTACTACTTACCCTAACCTCAACCTGACCCTCTGCTTAAGCCTAACCCTAACATTAATCCGAACCCTAACCCTAACCCTCAGCTTCACCCTAACCCTAACTCTAACACTAAACCTCACCCTGACCCTAACCCTAACCCTAACCCTATCCCTAAACCTCATCCTAGCCCTAACCCTAAAACTCACCCTCGCCCTCACAATAACTGTAACCCTAACCCTAATACTAACAATAACCCTAAACCTAACCCTAACCCTCACCCTCAAACTCAGCCTCACCCTAACCTTAAATCTAACACTTAACCACAAACTCACCCAAACCCTAATCCTAACCCTAACCCTAAACCTCACCCTACCCTAAACCTAACCATGACCCCAAACCTCACCTTCACCATAACTCTAACCCTAACCCTAACAATAACACTAATCCTAACCCTAAACCTAACCTAATTCTAAAACTCAACCTCACCCTAACCCTAATCCCAACCCTAACCCTCACCCTCACCATAAACCTATTCCTCATCCTAACCCTCACCCTAACCCTAACTGTAAAACTAAACCTTACACTAACACTAACCCTAATCCTCACCCTCACCCTAGCCCTCACCCTAACCCTAATCATAACCCTAATCCTCATCCTAACCCTCACACTAACAATAACCCTAACCCTCATCCTTACCTTAACCCTAACCCTCAACCTAACCCTAACCCTAAAGCTCACCCTAAACCTAACCTTAACCCTCACCCTAACCCTAAACTTAACAGAACCCTAACTCTCACCCTAACATTAACCCTACCCCTCACCCTAACCCTAACCCCCAATCTCACCCTCATCCTCAGCCTAACCCTAATGCTAAACCTAACCCTAACCCTAACCCTCACACTCACCCTAACCCTGACTCTAATACTAATCCTAACCCTAACCCTAATCCTCAACCTCACCCTAACCCTCACCCTAACACTAAATCTAACACTAACCCTAAACCTAACCCTCAAACTCAGCCTCACCCTTACCCTAACTCTAAACCTAAAACTCACCCTCACCCTAAACCTAACCCTAAACCTAACCCTAATCCTAACCCTAAACCTCACCCTCACCCTAGCCCTCACCCAAACACTAATCCTAACCCAAATCCTAACCCTCACCCTAACACTAACCCTAACCCTCACCCTCACTCTCACACTAACCTAGTCCTAACCCTAATCCTCATCCTAACCCTCCCCCTAACCCTTACCCTAAACCTCACACTAACCCTAACCCTCAACTTCAACCTCACCATTAGCCTAACCCATTGCCTAAACCTAAACCTCACCCTAACACACTCACTCACCCTCACCATAACCCAAAACCTAACCCTAACCCTCATCCTCACCCTCACCTTAACCCTAACTGTAACCTTATACCTCACACTCAACCTAACCCTAACCATAACCCTAACCCTAAACCTCACCCTAACACTAAACCTAAACCTCAACCTCTCCCTTGCCCTCACCCTAACCCTAACCCTCATCCTAACCCTCCCCATATCCCTAAACCTAACACTCACCCTAACCCTCACACTCACCCTCAGCCTAAACCTAAGCCTAACCCTAAACCTAAACCTAACCCTCACACTCACCTCACCCTAACCCTAACCCTAATCCTAATCCTAAACCTAACCCTAACCCTCACCCTAACAATAAACCTCACCCTAAACCAAACCCTAAACCTAACACTAACCCTAACCCTAACCTTCACGCTCAGCCTCACCCTAAACCTAACTCTAACCCTAAACCTCACCCTAACCCTAACCCTAACCCTAACCTTAAACCTCACCCTCAAACTCAGCCTAGCCCTTACCCTAACACTAACCCGAACCCTAACCCTCATCCTAACCCTCCCCCTAACCCTAACCCTCACCCTCAAACTCACCCTAAGCCTAACCCTAAGCCTAACCCTAAACCTAAACCTAACAAACACACTCACCCTCAGTCCAACCCTACTCCTGTCCCTAACCCTAACCCTAACCCTAACCTTCCCTCTAACTCTCACCCTAACAATAACCCAAACCCTAACCATTACCATAACCCTCAACCTAAAGCTCACCATAACCCTAAATCTAACCCTAAACCTCACCCTCACCCTAAACCTAAATCTAACCCTAACCCAAACCCTAAACCTCACCATAACACTAGCCCTAACCCTAACCCACACACTCACCCTCCGCCTAATCCTAAGCCTAACCCTAAACCTAAACCTCACACTCACCCTCAGCCTAATGCTAAGCCTAACCCTAACCCTACCTCTCACACTCACCCTAACCCTAACCCTAAACCTAACCCTCACCCTCAACCTCAGCCTAACCCTAATTGTATCCCTAACCTTAACTCTAAACCTCACACTTACCCTAACACTAACCCTAATGTACTCCTAACTCAAACCCTAACCCTCACCCTCAACCTAACCCTCAACTTAATTATAACCCTAACATTAATACTAACACTAACCCTCACCCTCAGCCTCACCCTAACCCTAACTCTAACATTAAACCTCACCCTGAACCTAACCCTAACCCCAACCCTATCCTAAACCTCATCCTAGACCTAACCCTAAATCTCACCCTCACCGTCAAAATAAACAACCCTAACCCCAATGCTAACAAAAACCCTAACCCTAACCCTAACCCTCACACTAAACATAACCATCACCCTAACCCTAACCCTCACCCTAACACTTACCCTCACCTTAACACTAACCCTAACCCTAACACTAAACCTCACACTAACCCTAAGCATCAATGTAATCCTAAACCTCACCCTAACACTAACCCTAAACCTGACCCTATCCCTAGACCTCGCCCTAAACCTAACCCTCATCCTCACCCTAAACTTCACATGAACAATAAAACTAATCCTCAATTTAACCCTCACCCTCACCTTAAACATAACCCTAAACCTCACCCTAACCCTAACCCTCACCCTTACCTTAACCCTCATGCTCAGCCTAACCCTCACATTTACTCTTAACGTCAACCCCACCCTAACACTAACTCTAACCCTAATCCTAACACTAACCCTTACACTTACCCTAACCGTAACCATCACCCTAACCCTAATCCTCACCCCGAACATCACCCTCAGCCTAACCCTAAGCCTAACCCTAAACCTAAAACTAACACACACACTCACCCTCATTCTAACCCTAATCCTATCCCTAAACCTAACCCTCCCCCTAACTCTATATCTAACCCTAAACCTCACCCTCACCCTCACCCAAACAATAACCCTAAACCCCACCCTAACCATAACCATAACCCTCACCCACACCCTCACCCTCACCGTAACTATAACCCTAACCCTAACAAGAACACTAAACCTAACTCGAACCATTACCCTAAGCCTAATCCTCACCACCACCCTCACCCTCAGCCTAACCCTAAGCCTAAGCCTAACCCTCACACTAACCCTCATACTCACCCTCACCCTAACCCTAATCCTAAACCAAACCCTATCCCTAAACCTCAACCTAACAATCATCCTCACACTAACCCTAACACAAAACCTGTCCCTAAACCTCAGCCTAATCCTCCACCTAACCCTAACCCTAACCCTAAACCTCACCCTCAACCTAACTCTAACCCTAACCCTAAACCTCACCCTAAACCTCAACGTAAACCTGAACCTCACCTTCAACCTCACTATTACTCTAAACCTTACCCTAACAATAACACTAACCCTATCCTTAACCCTAACCATAACCCTCACCCTCAGCCTCAACCTCACAGCAAACTTAATCCTAACCATAACACTAACAACAACCCTAACCCTAAGCCTAACCCTAACCCTAACTCTAATCCTCACCCCCACCCTCACCCTCAGCCTAACCCTAAGCCTAACCCTAACCCTAACCCTCAGCATAACCTTAACCCTAACACTAACACTAACGATAACCCTAAACCTAATCCTAAACCTCACCCTTACCCTACAAATCACTCTAACCCTATTCCTAACCCTAAACCTCATCCTAACCCTCCCCAGAATCCTAAACCTAAACCTCACCCTAACCCAACACTAAACATAACCCTAAGCCTCAGCCTCACCCTCACCGCAAACTTAACACTAACCATAACACGAACAATAACCATAACCCTAAGCCTAACCCTAACCCTAACTCTAACCCTCACCCCCAAGCTCACGCTCAGCCTAACCCTAACCGTAACCCTAAACCTCACCATAACCCTAACGCTAACCCTAATCCTAACACTATCCCTAAACCTAAACCTAACCCTAAACCTAACCCTAATCCTCAGCCTCAACTTCACACTAACCGAAAACCTAACCCTAAAACTCACCCTAACTCTAACCCTAACCCTAACACTAACCGTCACCCTAACCCTAACCCTAACCACCACCCGAACCCTAATCCTCACCCCCAACCTCGCCCTTAGCCTAACCCTAAGCCTAAGCCTAACCCTAACCCTAAATCTCTCATTCACCATCACCCTCACTCTAACCCTAACCCTAACACTAACACTAAAACTAACCCTAAATCTAACCCTAAACCTAACCCTAATCCTCAGCCTCAACCTCACCTTAACCCAAACCCTGCCCCTAACCCTCACCCTAACACTAAGCCTAACCCTATCCCTAACCTTCACACTCACCCTCACCCTAACCCTAATCCTAAACCTTACCCTATCCCTAACCCTACCCCTCACCATAACCCTCATCCTAGACCTCACCCTAACACTAATCCTAACCCTAAACCTCATCCTAACCCTCACCCTAACCCTAACCCTACCCCTCACACGCATGCTTGGCCTAAGCCTAAGCCTAAGCCTAACCCTAACCCTCACCCTAACCCTAACGTTAACACTAACGCTAACTCTAACCATAAATCTCACCCTAACCCTAACCCTAACCCTAAGGCTAAACCTCACCCTAAACCTAACCCTAAACCTCACCTCACCCTAGCCCTCACCCTAACACTAATCATAACCCTCATCCTAACCCACAACATAACACTAACCATAACCCTCATCCTCACCCTCACCCTAAAACTAATACGAAACCTAACCCTCAACCTAACCCTAACCCTCACCCTCACCATAACCCTTACATAAAAACTGACCCTAAGCCTAAACTTAACCCAATCCCTGACTCTCACCCTAACCGTAACCCTAGCCCTCACCCTAATCCTAACTCTAAACCTCACCCTCATACGAGCCCTTTCTCTAACCCTAATCCTAAACCTAACCCTGTTCCTAAACCACCCCTAACCCTTACCCTAACCCTCACCCTAACCCTAACCCTCACCTTCAACCTCACCCTCAGCATAAACCTAAACCTAACCCTAAACCTATCCCTAACACACACACTCACCCTTACCCTAACCTTAATCCTAACCCTAACCCTCAACTTCACCCTCAAACTCAGTGTAACCCTAAGCCCAACCCTAACCCTAAACCTAACCCTCACACTCACCCTAACACTTACCCGAATCCTAATCCTAACCCTAACCCTAACCCTCACCCTCAGACTCACCTTAACCCTAACTCTAACTCTAAAACTCAACCTCACCCTAACCCAAACCCTAAACCTCACCCTAACCCTAAGGCTAAACATCACTCTCATCCTAGCCCTCACCCTAACACTAATCGTAACCCTAACCGTCAGCTTAACACTCCCCATAACCCTAAGCCTAACCCTCACCCTAACCCTAACCCTCAACTTCACCCTCAACCTCAGCCTAACCCTAAGCGTAAACCTAACCCTAACCCTCACACTCACCCTAACCCTAAAACTAATTCCAATCCTAATCCTAAACGAAACCCTCACCCTCACCCTAACCCTCACCTTTACCCCAACCTTAAACCCAACACTAACTGTTACCCTAACACTCACCCTCAGCTTCACCCTAACTTTTCCTCTAACCCTAAACCTCACCCTCACCCGAACCCTAACCCTAACCCTTAACCTCAGCCTAACCCTAACCCTAAACCTCACCCTCACCCTAGCCCTTACCCGAACCCTAATCCTAACCCTCATTCTAACCCTCCCCCTAAACCGAACCCTCATTCTAACCCTCCCCCTAAACCGAACCCTCAGCCTAACCCTAAGCCTAACCCTAAACCTAACCCTAACACACACACTCACCCTCAACCTAACCCTAATCCTATCCTTAAACCTAACCCTAACCCTAACCCTCCGCTTAACTCTCAACCTAACCCTAACCCTTACACTAACCCTAAACCTAACACTCAACCTAACCCAAAACCTAAACCTAACACTAACACTCACCCTCACCCTCACCAAAACTGTAACCGTAAACCTAACCCTATCAATAAACCTAACCCTAATCCTAACCCTGACCCTAACCGTAACCCTCACCCTAACCCAAACCCTCACCCTAACACTTACCCTCACCCAAACCCTAACCCTAACCCTAACACAAACCCTCACACTAACACTTACCCTAACCCTAAACCTAAACCTCAACTTAACCCTTACCCTCACCCTAACCCTAACACTAACCCTATCCCTAACCCTCACCCTAAGCCTATTTCTAACCCTAAAACTCACCCTCAACCTAACCCTAACCCTAACCCTAAAGCCCACCCTAACTGTAACCGTAACCTTCACCTGCACCCTCACCCTCACCGTAAATCTAACCCTAACCCTAAAAATAACACTAACCCTAAACTGAACCATCACCCTCACCCTAATCCTCACCCCCACAGTCACCCTCAGCCTAACCCTAAGCCTAACCCTCACCCTAAATTTCATACTCACCCTCAACCTAACCCTAATCCTAAACATAACCCTATCCCTAAACCTCAACCTAACCCTCACCCTCACCCTAACCTTACCAATAACCCTAACTCTCAACCTCTCCCTAACCCTAACTCCAACCCTAAAACTCTCTCTCACACTAAACCTAAATCTAACCCTAAATCTCACAGTAAACCTCACCCTAACCATAAACCTCACCATTACCCTCAACCTCAGCATAACTCTAACCCTAACACTAACAATAACACTAACCCTAACCCTAACCCTAATCCTAACCCTAACAATAAATGTCACCCTCAGCCTCACACTCAACGCAAATATGACCCTAAACCTAACCCCAATCCTCATCCCCACCCTCACCCTCAGCCTAACCCGAAGCCTATACCTAAACCTAACCCTAACCCTAACCCTCACTGTAACCCTAATCATAACCCTAAATCTAACCCCAACATTAAACCTAAAGCTAACACTAATCCTCAGCCTCACCCTCACCCTAAACCAAACCCTAACTCTAACCCTCACCCTAACCCTAAGCCTAACCCCAAATCTAACCCTCACACTCACCCTCTCCCTAACCCTAATACTAAACCTAACGTTTTCCCTAAACCTAACCCTCACCCTATCCCACACCGTAGTCCTCACCCTAACCCTAATACTAACCCAAAACCTCATTCTAACCCTCACCCTAACGCTAACCCATACCCTCACCCTAACCCTAACCCTAACCCTCACCCTCATGCTCAGCCTAAGCCTAAGCATAAGACTAAGCCTAACCCTAACCATCACCATAACCCTAACATTAACACTAATCCTAACTCTAAACGAAAACCTCATTCTCACCCTAACATTAAATCTAACCCTAACCCTAAACCTCATCCTAACCCTAATCCTAACCCTCACCCTCACCCTCACCGTAACCGTAACCCTAACCCTAAGCCTAACAATAACCCTAAACCTAACCCTAACCCTCAACCTAACCATAACCCTTACCCTACCTCTAACCCTCACCCTAACATTTACCCTCACCCAAACCTAACGCTAACCCTACCACTAACCCTAACCATCACCCTAACCCTAAACCTCACCCTCACCCTAGCCCTCACCCAAACCCTAATCCTAACCCTCATCCTAACCCTCACCCTAACACTACCCCTAACCCTCACCCTCACTCTTACCCGAACCCTAATCCTAACCCTAACCCTCATCCTAGCCCTCACCATAACCCTTACCTTAACCCTCACCCTAAACCAAACTTTCACCTCAACCTCACCTTTAGCCTAACACTTAAGCTAAACCTAAACTTAACCCTAACACACAAACTCACCCTCACCCTAACCCTAATCCTAACCCTAACCCTCAATCTCACCCTCACCCTCAGTGTAAACCTAAGCCTAACAATAACCCTAACCCTAATCCTCATCCTCAGCCTCACCCTAACCCTAAATCTATCCCTAAACCTCACCCTCACCCTAATTCTAACCCTAACCCCAACATTAAATCTCACACTAAACCTAAACATAATCCTCATGCTAACCCTCCCCCTAATCCTAACCATCACCCTAACCTCAAACTCAGCCTAACCCTAAGCCTAACCCTAAACTTAAACCTAACACACACACTCACCCTCATTCTAACCCTAATCCTATCCCTAAACCGAACCCTCCCCCTAACTCTCACCCTATCCCTACCCCTAAAAGTAACCCTTACCCTAACCCTCAACCTAATTCTCACCCTAACCCTAACTCTAAACCTAAAACTCACCCTCACCCTAACCCTAACTCTGACACTAACCCAAACCCTAAACCTCACCCTATCCCTAAACCTAACACTAACCCTCAACCTCACCCTCACAGTAACCATAACCCTCACCCTAACACTAACACTAACCCTAACACTGACCCTCACACTGACCCTAATCCCAACCATAACCCTCCCCCTAACTCTATATCTAACCCTAAACCTCACCCTCACACTCACCCTAACCCTAACCCTAACCCTAAACCCCACCCTAACCATAACCATAACCCTCACCCGCACCCTCACCCTCACTGTAAATCTAACCCTAAGCCTAACAAGAACACTAAACCTAACTCGAACAATTAACCTAAGCCTAATCCTCACCCCCACCCTCACCCTCAGCCTAAACTTAAGCCTAAGCCTAACCCTCACACTAACCCTCAATCTCACCCTCACCCTAACCCTAATCCTAAACCTAACCCTATCCCTAAACCTCAACCTAACTCTCACCCTCACCCTAACCCTAACACTAAACCTATATCTAAACCTCAGCCTAATACTCCGCCTAACCCTAAACCTAACACTAAACCTCACCCTCACCCTAACCCTAACCCTTACACCTAACCTCAACCTAAACCTCACCCTAAACCTGACCCTCACATTCAACCTCACCATTACTCTAACCGTAACCCTAACAATAACACTAACCCTAACCCTAACCCTAACCCTATATCTAACCCTAAACCTCACCCTCACCCTCACCCTAATCCTAACCCTAACCCTAAAACCCACCCTAACAATAACCATAACCCTCACCCACACCCTCACCCTCACCGTAACTCTAACCCTAACCCTAACAAGAACACTAAACCTAACTCGAACCATTACCCTAAGCCTAATCCTCACACCCACGCTCACCCTCAGCCTTACCCTAAGCCTAAGCCTAACTCTCACACTAAACCTCATACTCACCCTCACCCTAACCCTAATCCTAAACCTAACCCTATCCCTAAACCTCAACCTAACCCTCACCCTCACCTTAACCCTAACACTAAACCTATCCCTAAATCTCAGCCTAATCCTCCGCCTAACCATAACGCTTACCCTCAACCTCACCCTCACCCTAACCCTAACCTTAACCCTAACACTAACCCTCACCCTAACCCTAACCCAAAACACCACCCGATCCCTAATCCTCACCCCCACCCTCACCTTTAGCCTAACCCTAAGCCTAAGCCTAAGCCTAACCCTAAACCTCACACTCACCCTCACCCTCACCCTAAACCTAACCCTAACCCTAACACTAAAACTAACCCTAAACTTAACCCTAAAACTAACCCTAAACCTCAGCCTCACCCTCACCTTAACCCAAACCCTAACCCTAACCCTCACCCTAACTCTAAGCCTAACACTAACCCTAAAATTCACACTCACCCTCACCTTAAACCTAATCCTAAACCTCACCCTATCCCTAACCTTACCCCTCACCATAACCCTCATCCTAGCCCTCACACTAACACTAATCCTAACCCTAAAGCTCATCCTAACCCTCACCCTAAGCCTAACCCTAACACTCACATGCTTGTTTGGCCTAAGCATAAGCCTAAGCCTAAATCTAAGCCTAACCTCACCCTAACCCTATCCCTAACACTCACAGGCATACTCGGCCTAAGCCTAAGCCTAAGCCTAAGCCTAACCCTAACCCTAACCCTCACCCTAACCCTAACGCTAACACTAACCCTAACTCTAACCCTAAATCTCACCCTAACAATAACCCTAACCCAAAAGCTAAACCTCACCCTAAACCTAACCGTAAACATCACCTCACCCTAGCCCTCACCCTAACCCTAATCATAACCCTCATCCTAACCCTCAATATAACACTAACCCTAACCCACACCCTAACCCTAACCCAATACGAAACCTAACCCTCAACCTAACCCAAACCCTCACCCTCACCGTAACCCTTACCCTAACACACACCCTAACCCTAAACTTAACCCAAACCCTAACTCTCACCCTAAACCTAACCCTAACCCTCACCCTAATCCTAACCCTAAACCTCACCCTCAACCGAGCCCTTGTCCTAACACTAATCCTAAACCTAACCCTCTTCCTAAACCTCCCCCTAACCCTTACCCTAACCCTCACCCTAACCCTAACCCTCACCCTCAACCTCAACCTCAGCATAACCCTAAACCTATCCCTAAACCTATCCCTAACACACACACTCACCCTTACCCTAACCTTAATCCTAACCCTAACCCTCACCTTCACCCTCAAACTCAGTGTAACCCTAAGCCTAACCCTAACCCTAACCCTAACCCTCACACTCACCCTAACCCTTACCCGAATCCTAATCCTAACCCTAACCCTAACCCTCACCCTCATGCTCAGCCTAAGCCTGAGCCTTAGCCTAAGCCTAACCCTTACCCTAACCATGACTCTAACCCTAACACTAACACTAACCCTAACTCTAAACGGAAACCTCACTCTCACCCTAACCCAAACTCTAACCCTAACCCTAAACCTCATCCTAACCCTATCTCTAAACCTCACCCTCACCCTCACCGTAACCGTAACCCTAACCCTAACAATAACACTAAACCTAACCCTAACCCTCAAAGTAACCATAACCCTCACCCTAACTCTAACCCTCACCCTAACATTTACCCTCACCCTAACCTAACCCTAACCCTAACACTAACCCTCACACTAACCCTAACCATCACCCCAACCCTAAAGCTCACCCTAACCCTAACCCTAAACCTCACCCTCACCCTAGCCCTCACCCTAACCCTAATCCTAACCCTCATCCTAACCCTCACCCTAACACTACCCCTAACCCTCAACCTCACTCTTACCCTAACCCTAATCCTAACCCTAACCCTCATCCTAACCCTCACCCTAACCCTTACCCTAACCCTCACCCTAAACCAAATCTTCACCTCAACCTGACCTTTAGCCTAACCCTTAACCTAAACCTAAACCTAACCTTAACAAACACAGTCACCCTCACCCTAACCCTAATCCTAACCCTAACCCTCAACCTCACCCTCACCCTCAGTGTAACCATAACCCTAACCCTAACCCTCACACTCACCCTAATACTTACCCTAATCTTAATCTTAACACTAACCCTTAGTCTAACCCTCAGCCTCACCTTAAGCCTAACTCTAACCCTAAACCTCACAATCACCATAACCCTAACACTAAACCTAACCCTAAACCTCACCCGGACCCGAACCCTAAACCTCACCCTCACCCTTGCCCTCATCCTAACCCTAATCCTAACCCTAACCCTCATCCTAACCCTCCCCATAACCCTAACCCTAACCCTCACCCTGGCCCTAACCCTCATTCTCACCTTCACCCTCAGCCTAACCCTAAGCCTAACCCTAACTCTCAAATTCACTGTAACGCTAAACCTAATCCTAATCCTACCACTAACCCTAACCTTCAGCCTCACACTAACCCTCACCCTACACCTAACCCTAAACCTAACACTAACCTTAACCCTGACCCTCACCATCAACCTCACCCTAACCCTAATTCTAACCCTAAACCTCACCCTCACCCTAATCCTAACTCTAACCCTAACCTTAATCCTCACCCTAAACCTAAACCTAATCTTCATTCTAACCCTCCCCCTAACCCTAACTCTCACCCTAACCTCACCCTCAGCCTAACCCTAAACCTAAACCTAACACACACACTCACCCTCATTCTATCCCTAATCCTAATCCTAAACCTAACCCTCCCCCTAACTCTCACCCTACCCCTATCCCTAAAAGTAACCCTTACCCTAACCCTCAACCTAACCCTCACCCTAACCCTAACTCTGACCCTAACCCAAAACCTAAACCTCACCCTATACCTAACCCTAACCCTAACACTCACCCTCACCCTCACAGTAACCATAACCCTCACCCTAACACTAACACTAACCCTAACACTGACCCTCACACTGACCCTAACCCCAACCATAACCCTCCCCCTAACTCTATATGTAACACTAAACCTCACCCTCACCCTCACCCTAACCCTAACCCTAACCCTAAACCCCACCCTAACCATAACCATAACCCTCACCCGCACCCTCACCCTCACTGTAACTCTAACCTTAAGCCTAACAAGAACACTAAACCTAACTCGAACCATTACCCCAAGCCTAATCCTCACCCCCACACACACCCTCAGCCTAAACCTAAGCCTAAGCCTAACCCTCACACTAACCCTCATACTCACCCTCACCCTAACCTTAATCCTAAACCTAACCCTATCCCTTATCCTCAACCTAACCCTCACCCTCACACTAACACTAACACTAAACCTATCCCTAAACCTCAGCCTAATACTCCGCATAACCCTAAACCTAACCCTAAACCTCACCCACACCCTAACTCTAACACTAAACCTCAACCTAAACCTCACCCTAAACCTGACCCTCACATTCAACCTCACCATTACTCTAACCGTAACCCTAACAATAACACTAACCCTAACCCTAACCCTAAGCCTCACGCTCAGCCTCACCCTCATCCTCAACCTAAGCCTAACACTAACCCTAACCCTAACCCTCCCCCTAACCCTCCCCCTAACCCTATATCTAACCCTAAAACTCACCCTCACCCTCACCCTAACCCTAACCGTAACCCTAAACCCCACCCTAACCATAACAATAACCCTCACCCGCACCCTCACCCTCACCGTAACTATAACCCTAAGCCTAACAAGAACACTAAACCTAACTCAAACCATTCCCCTAAGCCTAATCCTCACCACCACCCTCACCCTTAGCCATACCCTAAGCCTAAGCCTAACCCTCACACTAACCCTCATACTCACCCTCACCCTAACCCTAATCCTAAACCTAACCTTATCCCTAAACCTCAACCTAACCCTAACCCTCACCCTAACCCTAACACTAAACCTATCCCTAAAGCTCAGCCTAATCCTCCGCCTAACCCTAACCCTAACCCTAAACCTCACCCTCACACTAACCCTAACCCTAACTTTAAACCTCAACCTAAACCTCACCTTAAACCTGACCCTCACATTCAACCTCACCATTACTGTAACCATAACACTAACAATAACACTAACCCTAACCCTAACCCTAACCCTAACGATAACCCTCATCCTCAGCCTCACCCTCACAGCAAACTTAATCCTAACCATAACACTAACAATAACGCTAACCCTAACCCTAACCCTAAACCTAACTCTAATCCTCACCCCCAACCTCACCTTCAGCCTAGTCCTAAACCTACCCTAACCCTAATCCTCACCAAAACCCTAACCCTAATCTTAACCCTAACACTAACCATAACCCTAAACCTAACCCTAAACCTCACCCTCACCCTAGCAATCACCCTAACCCTATTCCTAACCGTAAACCTCATCCTAACCCTCCCTATAACCCTAAATCTAAACCTCACGCTAACACTAACCCTAAAATTAACCCTAAGCCTCACCCTCACCGCCAACTTAACCCTAACCATAACACTAACAATAACCATAACCCTAAGCCTTACCCTAACTCTAAATCTATTCTTCACCCCCAAGCTCAACCTCAGCCTAACCCTAACCCTAACCCTAAACCTCACCATTACCCTAACCCTAACACTGTACCTAACACTAACCCAAAACCTAAACCTAACCCTAAACCTAACCCTAATCCTCAGCCTCAACCTCACCCTAACCCAAAACCTAGCCATAACCCTCACACTAACTCTAACCCTAACCCTAACACTAACCCTCACCCTAACCCTAACCCTAACGATCACTCTAAACCTAATCCTCACGCCTATGCTCACCATTAGCATAACACTAAGCCTAAACCTAACCCTAACACGAAACCTCACACTGACCCTCACCCTAACCCTAATCTTAAAACTAACCCTAAACCGTAACCCTAAACCTCAATCTAACCCTCAACCTAACCTGAACCCTAACACTTAACCTAAACTAACCCTTGACCTAACCCTCCAACTAAACCTAAATCTATCCATAAACCTCCCCCTCCCCCTCCCCCTAATCCTAACCGTAACCCTAAACCTCACCCTAACCCTAACACTCACCCTCACCCTCAACATAACTCTAACCCTAACCCCAACAAAAAGAGTAATCCACACCCTAAAACTAACCCTAACCCTAACCCTAACCCTAATGCTCACACTCAACCTCACCCTAACTCTAATCCTAACCCTAACCCTCACCCTAACCCTAACCCTCACCCTCACAGTAACCCTCACCCTCATCCTTACCCTCACCGTAACCCTCACCCTAACCCTAAACCTTACCCTAACACTAACACTAACCATCACCTTCACCCTAGCCCTCACCCTAACCCTAATCGTAAACCTAATCCTCATCCTAACCCTCACCCTAAATCTAAGCCTAAACCTAACCCTAACCCTAACCCTCATTGTAACCCTAGCACTGACCCTAACACTAACTCTCACCATAAACCTAACCCTAAACCTAAACCTAATCTTCAGCCTCACCCTCACCCTAACACAAACCCTAACCCTAAGCCTCATCCTAACTCTAAGCCTAACCCTAACCTTAATCGTAACCCTCATATTCACCCTCACCCTAACCATAATCCTAAACCTGACCCCATACCTAACCCTAACCCTCACCCTAACCCTCTGCCTAGCCATCACCCTTACACTTATCCTAACCCTAACTCTCACCCTAACCATAACCCTCACCCTAAACCTAAACCTCACCCTAAAATTTACCCTCACCCTAACACTAATCCTAAACCTAATAATAACCCTCACACTAACCCTAAACCTCACCCTAACCCTAAACCTCACCCTAACACTATCCCTAACCCTCACCTCACCCTAGCCTTCACCCTAACCTTAACCCTCATCCTCACCATAAACCTCACACTAACCCTAACCCTAATCCTCAGTCTAAAACTCACCCTCACCCTCAGCCTAACCCTAAGCCTAACCCTAAACCTAACCCTAACCCTCACACTCACACTAACCAAAACCCTAATCCTAATCCTAAACCTAACCCTCACCCTAACCCTCCCCCTAAATTTAACCCTAAACCTTACACTAACCCTAAACCTAACCCTCACCCTCAGCCTCACCCTAAACCTAACTCTAACCCTAAACCTCACCCTAAACCTGAAGCTAACCCTAACCTTAAATCTCACCCTCAAACTCACCCTAGCCCTTACCCTAAGCCTAATCCTAACCCTAACTCTCATCCTAACCCTTCCCCTAAACCTAAACCTCACCCTCAACCTCACCCTCAGCCTAACCCTAAGCCTAACCCTAAACCTAAACCTAACACACACACTCACCCTCACTCTAACCCTGATGCTGTCCCTACCCTAACCCTAAGCCTAACCCTCCCTCTAACTCTCACCATAACACTAACCCAAACATTAACCCTCAACCTAAACCTGACCCTAACCCTAACTCTATCCCTAAACCTCACCCTCATCCTAAACCTAACTCTAACCCTAACCCAAACCCTAAACCACACCCTAACACTAAACCTAACCCTGAACCACACCCTCACCCTCAGCCTAATCCTAAGCCTAACCCTAACCCTAACACTCACACTCAACCTAACCCTAACCCTAAACCTCACCCTCAACCTAAACCTCACCCTCAACCTCAGCCCAATCCTAAGCCTATCCCTAACCTTAACCCTAACCCTCACACTCACCCTAACACTAACCCTAATGTACAACTAACCAAACCCTAACCAACACCCTCAACCTAACCCTCACCTTAAGCCTAACCCTAACATTAATACTAACCCTAACCCTCACCCTCAGCCTCACCCTAACCCTAACTCTAACACTAAACCTCACCCTGACCCTAACCCTAACCCTCACCCTATCCTTAAACCTCATCCTAGACCTAACCCTAAACCTCATCCTCACCCTCACCATGAACTTAACCCTAACCCTAACGCTAAGAATAACCCTAACTCTAACCCTAAACCTCACCCTAAACATAACCCTCACCCTAACCCTAACCCTCACCCTAACACTTACCCTCACCTTAACACTAACCCTAACACTATCACTAAACCTCACACTAACCCTAACCATCAACGTAACCCTAAACCTCACCTTAACACTAACCCTAAACCTCACCCTGTCCCTAGACCTCGCCCTAACCCTAACCCTCATCCTCACTCTAAACTTCACCCTAACTCTTACCCTAATCCTCAATCTAACCCTCACCCTCACACTAAACCTAACCCTAAATCTCACCCTAACCCTAACTCTCACCCTTACCTTAACCCTCACGCTCAGCCTAACCCTCACATTTACCCTTACAGTCACCCCCAACCTAACCCTTACTCTAACGCTAACCCTCACCCTACCCCTAACTCTAGCCCTAAACCTCACCCTCACCCTAACCCTAACTCTAACACTAACCCTAACACTAACCCTTACCCTAAACCTAACCTTAACCATCACTGTAACCCTAATCCTCACCCCCACCCTCACCCTCAGCCTAAACCTAAGCCTAAGCCTAACCCTAACCCTAAACCTCACACTCGCCCTAACCCTAATCCTAAACATATCCCTAACCCTAACCCTAAACCTCAACCTAACCCTCAACCTAACCTTAACCCTAACACTTAGCCTAACCCTAACCCTCGACCTAACCCTCCAACTAAAACTAAATCTAACCATAAACTTCACCCTCACCCTAACCCTAATACTAACCCTAACCCTAAACCTAACACTCACCCTCACCCTCACCCTCACCATAACTCTAACCCTAACCCTAACAATAACAGTAACCCTAATCCTAACCCTAACACTCATGCTAACCCTAACCCTCACCCTCACCATAACACTAACCCTCATCCTGACCCTCACCCTAACCCTAATCCTAACTCTAACCATAACCCTAACCCTAAACCTCAACCTAACCCTCAACCTAACCTTAACCCGAATACTTAGCCTAACCCTAACCCTCGACCTAACCCTCCAACTAAAACTAAATCTAAACATAAACCTCACATAAATCTAAATCTAAATCTAAACATAAATCTTAAACTAAATCTAAACATAAACCCTCACCCTAACCCTAATCCTAGCCCTAACACTAAACCTCACCCTCACCCTAACACACACACTCACCCACACCCCAATCCTAACCCTAACCCTCACCCTCACCCTAAACCTAACCCTCACCCTCACCATAAACCTAACCCTCATCCTAAACCTCACCCTCACCCTAACCCTAACCCTAAACCTTACCCAAACATTAAGCTAATCCTAACCTTCACCCTAGCCCTCACCCTAACCCTAATAGTAAACCTAATCCTCATCCTAACCCTCACCCTAACTCTAAGCCTAACCCTAACTTTAACCCTAACCCCAGCACTCACTGTAACCCTAACACTAACCCTAACACTAAAACTAACCATAAAACTAAAGCTAAACCTAACCCTAATCCTCAGACTCACCCTCACCCTATCCCAAACCCTAACCCTAAACCTCATCCTAACTCTAAGCCTAACCCTAACCCTGATCCTAACCCTCACATTCACCCTCACCCTAACCCTAATCCTAAACCTAACCCTATCCCTAAGCCTAACCCTAACCCTAACCCTCAGCCTAGCCCTCACCCTTACACTTATCCTAACACTAACACTCACCCTAACCATAACCCTCAGCCTAACCCTAACCCTCACCCTAACACATACCCTCAACCTAACACAAACCGTAACACTAAAACTAACCCTCACACTAACCCTAAACATCACCCTAAACCTAAACTTCACCCTAACACTAATCCTAACCCTCACCCTCACCCTAGCCTTCACCCTAACCCTAACCCTCATCCTCACCATAAACCTCACACTAACCCTAACACTAATCCTCAATCTAACCCTCCTCCTCACCCTAATGCTAACCCTAACCCTCACTCTAACCCTAACCCTCACCCTTACCGTAACCCTCACCCTCAGCCTTACCCGCAACTTTAACCTTACCATCACACCCACGCTAACCCGCACCTTAATCCTAACGATCACCCTAACCCTAAATGTACCCCTAAACCTCACCCTCACCCTAACCTTAACTCTAACCCTAAACCTAACAATAAACCTCACCCTCACCCTAACCCTAACACTCCCCCTCACCTTAACTGTAACCCTAACCCTAAACCTAACAATAACCCTAATTCTAACCCTAACCCTCACCCTAACCATAACCCTCACCCTAACCCTAACCCTCACCCACACCCTAACACTAACCCTATGCCTAACTCTCACCCTAACCCTCCCTCTAACCCAATATCTAACCCTAAACCTCACCCTCACACTAGCCCTAACCCTAACCCTAAAACCCACCCTAACCCTAATCCTAACCCTCACCGACACACTCACCCTCACCCTAATTCAAACCGAACCCTAATAATAACACTAACCCTAACCCAAACCATCACCCTAACCTTAATCCTCACACCCACCATCTCCCTCAGCCTAAACCTAAGCCTAGCCCTAAACCTAACCCTAACCCTCATACACACTCAAACCCTAAACCTAATCCTAATCCTAACCCTAAACCTAAGCCTCAACCTCACCCTAATCCTCACCCTAAACCTCACCCTAAACCTAACACTAACATTAACCCTAACCCTCACCCTCAGCTTCACCCTAAAACTAACTCTAACCCTAAACCTTACCCTCATCCTAACCCTAACCCTAACCCTAACCTTAAAACTCACCCTCACACTCACCCTAGCCCTTACCCTAACCCTAACCCTAACCCTAACCCTCACACTCACAATAACACTAACCCTAATCCTACTTCTAAACCTAACCCTAACCCTCACCCTCAATCTAACCCTCACCTTAAGCCTAACCCTAACATTAATCTTAACGCTAATCCTCACCCTCAGCTTCAACCTAACCCTAACTCTAACACTAAATCTCACCCTGACCCTAACCCTAAACCTAACCCTATCCCTAAACCTCAACCTAGCCCTAACCCTAACCCTCACCCTCACCCTAAAGATAACCCTCACCCTAACCCTAACCCTCACCTTAAAACTTACCCGCACCCTAAACCTAACCCTCACCCTAACACTTACCCTCAACCTAACACTTACACTAACCATAACACTTAACCCTAACCATCACCCTAACCCTAAACCTCACCCTAACCCTAACCCTAAACCTCACCCTCTCTCTAGCCCTCACCCTAACCCTAACCCTCATCCTCACCCTAAACTTCACACTAAACCTAACACTAATCCTCAACCTAACCCTCACCCTCACCCTAACCCTCACCCTAGCCCTAACTCTCACCCTTAATGTAACGCTCACCCTCAGCCTAAACCTCACCTTTACCCTTAACATCAACTCCACCCTAACCCTCACTCTAAGGCGAACCCTCACCCTAACCCTATCTCTACCCCCAAAACCTCACCCTCACCTTAACCCTAACTCTAACCCTAACCCTAACACTAACCCTCACCATAACCCTAACCCTAACCATCACCCTAACCCTAATCCTGACCCCCACCTCACCCTCAGCATAACCCTAAGCCTATACCTAACCCTACCCCTAAACCTCACATTCACCCTCACCCTAAACCTAAACCTAACCTCAACCCTAAACCTCAACCTATCCCTGACCCGAACGTTAAACCTAACACTAACCCTAACCCTAACCCTCGACCTAACCTTCCAACTAAACCTAAACCTAACCGTAAACCTCACCCTCACCCTAACCCTAATCCTAACCCTAAACCTTAACCTCACCCTAAACCTAACCCTAAACCTCACCCTCACCATAACTCTAAACCTAAACCTATCAATAACACTAATCCAAACACTAAACCTATCCCTAACCCTAACCCTAATGCTAACACTCAACCTCACCCTAACCCTTATCCTAAACCTAACCCTCACCCTAGCCCTCACCCTAATCCTAATCGTAACCCTAATCCTCATGCTAACCCTCACACTAACCCTAACCCTAACCCTCATCCTCACCCTAACCCTAATCCTCAACCTAACAATAACACTAACCCTCACTCTAACCCTAACCCTAACCCTCACTCTAAACCTAAACTTAACAGAAACCTAACTCTTACCCTAACCCTAACCCTAACCCTCATCCTATCCCTAACTCTCAACCTCACCGTCATCCTCCGCCTAACCCTAAGCCTAAACCTAACCCTAAACCTATCCCTCACACTCACCCTAACCCTTACTCTAATCCTAATCCTAACCCTAAACCTAATCCTCACCCTCACACTAATCCTCACCCTAACACTAAATCTAACACTAACCCTAAATATAACCCTCAACCTCAGCCTCACCCTTACGCTAACTCTAACCCTAAACCTCACCCTAACCCTAACCCTAATCCTAACCGTCATCCTAACCCTCAACCTAACACTAACCCTAACCCTCACCCTCACTCTCACCATAACCCTAATCCTAACCCTAACCCTCATTCTAACCCTCCCCCTAATCCTTACCCCAAACCTCACCCTAAACCTAAACCTCAAACTCAACCTCACCCTTAGACTAACCCTTAGCCTAAACCGAAACCTAACCCTAACACACTCACTCACCCTCACCCTAACCCACATCCTAACCCTAAAACTCACCCTCACGCTCACCTTCAGTCTAAACCTAAGCCTAACCCTAACCCTAACACTCACACTCACCCTAACCTTTACCCTAATCCTAATCCTAACCCTAATCCTAAGCCTCATCCTCAAACTCACCTTAACCCTAACTCTAACCCTATACCTCACATTCACCCTAACCCTAAACCTTTTCCTAACCCTAAACCTCACCCTAACACTAACCCTAAACCTCAACCTCACCCTAGCCCTCACCCTAACCCTAATCCTAACCCTAACTCTCATCCTAACCCTCCCCATAAACCTAACCCTAACTCTCACACTAACCCTAACCCTCACACTCACCCTCACCCTCAGCCTAAACCTAAGCCTAACCCTATACCCAATCCTAAGCCTTACACTCACCCTAACCCTAACCCTAACCCTCACCTTAACCCTAACCCTCACACTCACCCTCATCCTCAGCCTAACCCTAATCCTGAACCTAACCCTAATCCTAACCCTCACACTCACCCTAACCATGACTCTAATCCTAATCCTAAACCTAACCCTAATCCTCACCCTCACCCTAAACCTCATGCTAACCGTAACTCTAACACTAAAACTAAATATAAACCTCAACCACA
Organism: Dipodomys merriami; assembly: GCF_024711535.1. Lineage (NCBI taxonomy): Eukaryota > Metazoa > Chordata > Mammalia > Rodentia > Heteromyidae > Dipodomys > Dipodomys merriami. Next base: position 4,527,864 of record NW_027206257.1, read on the forward strand.
GCCTCACCCTTACCCTAACTATAACCCTAACATTCACCCTCACCCTCACCCTCACCATAACTCTAAACCTAACCCTAACAATAACAGTAATCCTAACCATAAACCTAAGCCTAACACTAACCCTAACCCTAATGCTAATACTCAACCTCAGCCTAAACCTAATCTTAACCCAAAACCTCACCCTAACCCTAACCCTAACCCTCACCCTAAACCTAACCCTCAACCTAACCTTCACCCTAACACTCAACCTTACCCTAACCCTAAACCTAACACTAACTGTAAACCTATCACTCACCCTCAGCTTCACCCGAACCCTAAATCTAACCCTAAACCTCACCATCACCCTAACCCTAATCCTAAACCTAACCCTCACAATAACCCTTAACCTCAACATCACTGTAACACTAACCCTCAGCTTAACCCGAACCCTAACCCTAACCCGAACCCTAAACCTTACCCTAACACTAACCCTAGTCCTCACCCTCACCCTAGACCTCACCCTAACCCTAATCATAACCCTAATCCTCATCCTAACCCTCACCCTAACCCTAACCTTAACCCTCATCCTTACCCTAACCCAAACCCTCAAACTAACCCTAACACTAATCCTAACCGTAACCCTAACCCTAAACCTCACCCTAACCATAACCCTCACCCTCACCCTCAGCCTAACCCTAAGGCTAACCCTAAACCCTAACCCCCACACTCAACCTAACCCTAACCCTAATACTAATCCTAACCCTAACCCTCACCCTCACCCTAACCCTCACCCTAAACCTAACCCTTACCCTAATATTAATCCTAACCCTAACCCTAAAACTTACCCTTAGCCTCACATTAACCCTAACTCTAACCCTATACCTCACACTCACACTAAACCTCACCCTAACCCTAACCCTAGCCCCAAACCTCACCCTACCCCTAACACTAAACCTCACCCTCACCCTAGCCCTCATCCTAAACTAATCCTAAACCTCACCCTAAACATAAACCTCACCTTAACCCATACCCTCACCCTAACACTTACCCTCACCCTAACACTAACCCTAACCCTAACACTAACCCTCACACTAACCCTAAACCTAAACCTCAACCTAACCCTCACCCTCAACCTAACCCTCACACTCAACCTAACCCTAACACTAACCTTAATCCTAACCCTCCCCCTAACCCTCCCCTTAAACCTTATCTAACCATAATCCTCACCCTCACCCTCACCCTTACTCTAATCCTAACCCTAAACCCCACTCTAATCCTATGCCTTACCCTCACCTGCACCCTCACCCTCACTGTAACTCTAACGCTAACCCTAACAAGAACACTAAACCAAACCCAAACCATCACCCTAACCCTAATCCTCACCCCCACCCTCACCCTCAGCCTAAACCTAAGCCTAAACCTAATCCTCACACTAACCCGCATACTCACTCTCACCCTAACCCTATTCCAAAACCTAACGCTATCCCTAAACTTCAACCTAACCCTCATCCTCACCCTAACGCTAACACTAAACCTAACCCTAAACCTCACCCTAAACCTCCGCCTGACCCTAACCCTAATCCTAAACCTGATCCTCACCCTAACCCTAACCTTAACACTAAACCGCACCCTAAAACCACCCTAAACCTGACCCTCACCTTCAACCTCACCATTACTCTAATCCTAACCCTAACACTAACCCTAACTCTAATCCTAACCCTAAACCTAAACCTCACAGTAAACCTCACCGTAACCCTAAACCTCACCCTTACACGCAACCTCACCATAACTCTAAACCTAACCATAACAATAAGACTAACCCTATCCCTAAACCTAATACTAACCCTAACCATAACCCTCACCCTCAGCCTCACCCCCACTGCAAACTTAACCCTAACCCTAACCCTTAACCCTAATCCTCACCCCCACCCTCACCCTCAGCCTAACCCTAAGCCTAAACTACCCTAACCCTAAACCTAACCCTCACTGTAACCCTAACCCTAACCCTGACACTAAACCTAACCCTAACCCTAACCCTAAAGCTAACACTAATCCTAAGTCTCACCCTCACCCTAACCCAAAACCTAACCCTAAACCTCACCCTAACCCTAAGCCTAACCCTAAACTTAACCCAAACCCTAACTCTCACTCGAAATCTAACCCTAACCCTCACCCTAAGCCTAACCCTAAACCTAACCCTTTCCCTAAACCTAACCCTCACCCTAGTCCTCACCTAACCCTAACCCTAACCCTTACCCTAACCCTAACACTCACCCTCAACCTCACCCTCAGACTAACCCTAAGACTAACCCTAAACCGATCCCTAACACACATACCCTCAACCTAACCCTAATACTAAACCTAACTTTAACCCTAACCCACCCCCTAACTCTCACCCTGACCCTAACCCTAACACTAACCATACCCCGAACCCTCAATGTAACCCTCATGCTAACCCTAAATCTAACCCTAAACCTCACCCTAAACCTCACCCTAAACCTAAGCCTAACCCTCACCATCACCCTCACCGTAACCTTAACCTTAAACTGAACCCTAACAATAACCCTAAACCTAATCTTAACCCTCACCCTAACGATAACCCTCAACCTAACCCAAACGCTCACCCTAACACTTACACTCACCCTAAAACTAACCCTAACCTTAACACTAAACCTCACCATAACACTAACCCTAAATCTAACCCTAAACCTCTCCCTCACCCTAACCCTAACCCTAACCCTAACCAAAAACCCACCCTAACCCTAACCCTGTCACAAACCCTAATTCTAACCCTAAACCTCACTATCACCCTAACCCTTATGCTAAACCTAACCCTAAACCTAAACCTCATCCTAACCCTAAACCTAACCCTCACCCTCACCCTCACCATAACCGTAAACCTAAACCTAACCCTATCAATAACCCTAACCCTAACCCTAAACCTTACCCTAACCATAAACCTCACCCTAACCATAAACCTCACCCTAACACTTACCCTAAACCTAACACTAACCCTATCCCTAACATTAACACTCACACTAACCCTAACCATCACCCTAACCCCAAACCTCACGCTAAACCTACCCCTAACCCTCACATTCACCCTGGCCCTCACCCACACCCTCACCCTCATCCTCGCCTTAACACTCTCCCTCACCCTCACCCTCAGACTAACCCTAACCCTAATCCTAATCCTAACCCTAAACATCAACCTCACCCTAACCCTCACAGTAACCGTAACCCTCACCCTAATCCTCACCCTCAGCCTAAACCTAAGCCTAACCCTAGACCTAACCCTAACACACACACTCACCCTCACCCTAAACCTAATCCTATCCATAAACCTAACCCTAACCCTAACCTTCCCCCTACCTCTCAAACTAATACTAACCCTAACACTCACCCTAACCCTAACTCTAACCCTAAACCTCAACCTCACCCTAACCCTAAATCGAACCCTAACCCAAACCCTAAACCTCAACCTAACCTTAACCCTAACCCTCACCCTCACCCTCAATGTAACCGTAACCCTAAACTTAAACCTAACAATAACTCTAATCCTAACCCTAACCCTCAACCTAACCATAACACTCACCCTAACCCATACCCTCCCCCTAACACTTACCCTCACCCTAACACTAATCCTAACACTAACACTAAACATCACACTAAGCCTAACCCAAAACCTCAACCTAACCCTCACACTCAACCTAACCCTAACACTAACCCTAACCCTAACCCTCACCCTAACCCTCCCCTTAACCCTATATCTAAACCTCACCCTCACCCTAACCATAACTCTAACCCGAAACCTCACCCTCACCCTAATCCTAACCTTAACCCTAAACCCCACCCTAACCCCAACCCAAACACTCACCCGCACCCTCACCCTCACCGTAATTCTAACCCTAACCCTAACAATAACCCTAACCCAAACACGAACCATCACCCTATCCCTAATCCTCACCCCCACACTCACCCTCAGCCTAACCCTAAGCCTAATCCTAACCATCAACCTAACCCTCACACTCATCCTCACCCTAACCCTCATCCTAAACCTAACCCTATCCCTAAACCTCAACCTAACCCTCAACCTCACACTAACCATAACACTAACCCTAACCCTAAACCTCACCCTAACCATCCCCTAAACCTAACTCTAGCCCGAAACCTCACCCTCACCCAAACCCTAACCCTAAACCTAACCCTAAACCTCACCCAAACCCTAACCCTCACCCTCACCCTCACCCTCACCATATCTCAAACTCTAACCCTAAGAATAACACTAACCCTAACCCTAACCATAACCCTCACCCTCAGCCTCACCCTCACTGCAATCTTAACCCTAACAATAACAATAACAATAACCCTAACCCTAAGCCTAAGCATAACCCTAACTCTAATCGTCACCCACACCCTCAACCTAAGCCTAATCCTAAGCCTAACCTAACCCTGACCATAACCCTAACCCTAACCCTAACACTAAACCTAACCCTAAAAATAACCCTAATACTCAGCCACAGCCTCACCAAAACCCAAACCCTAACCCTCACCCTCACCCGAACTCTAAGCCTAAGCCTAAGCCTAACCCTAACCCTCACACTCACCCTCACCCTAACCCTAATCCTAAACCTAACCCTATCCATAACCCTAGCCCTCACCCTAGCGCTCACCCTTACCCAAATCCTAACCCTAAACCTCATCCTAACCCTCACCCTAACCCTAATTCTAACACTAACCCTAATCCTAACCATCAAACTCAGCCTCACCCTAACCCTAAATCTAACACTAAACCTCAACCTCACCTTAACCCTAACCCTAACCCTAACCCTATCCCTCATCCTAACCCTAATCCTAAAACTCACCCTCACCCTAGACCTCACCGTAACCCTAATCCTAACCCTAAACCTCTTGCTAAACCTCACCCAAAAACTAACCCTATACCTCACCCTCACCCTAACCATAATCCTAACCCTAACCCTCAACCTAAACGTAACCCTCACCCTCACTGTAACCCTTACCCTAACCCTCAACCTAACCCTAAAGTTAACCTGAACCCTAACTCTCACCCTTACCCTAACCATAAACCTCACCATAACCCTAACCTAAACCTCACCCTCAACCTAGCCCTCACCCAACCCTAATCCTAACCCTAACCCTCTTCCTAACCCTCCCCATAAACTTTACCCTAACCCTCAACCTAACCCTAACCCTCAACCTCAAACTCACCCTCAACTGAAACCTAAGCCTAACCCTAAACCTAAACCTAACACCCACACTCACCCTCACCCTAACCCTAATCCGAACTCTATCCCTCATCCTAACCCTACCCATAATCCTAACCCTCACCCTAACACTTACCCACACCCTAACACTAACCCTAAACCTCACCCTGTCACTAGCCCTCACCCTAACCCAAACCCTCATCCTCACCCTAAACTTCACACTAACTCTAACACTAACCCTGACTCTAACGCTAACCCTCACCCTAACCCTAACTCTACCCCTAAACCTCACCCTCACCCTAACTGTAACTCTAAACCTAACTCTAACACTAACCCTCAATATAACCATAATCCTAACCCTCACCCTAACCCTAATCCTCACTCCCACCCTCACCCTAACCCTAATCCTCACTCCCACCCTCACCCTCAGCCTAATCCTAAGCCAAAGCCTAACTCTAACCCTAAACCTCACACTCACCCTCACCCTAACACTAATCCTAACAATAAACCTAACCCTAACCCTAAACCTCAACCTAACCCTCACCCTAACCTTAACCCTAACACTAACCCTGACCCTAACCCTCGACCTAAGCCTCCAACTAAACCTAAATCTAACCATATACCTCACCCTCACCCTAACCCTAATCCTAACTCTAACACTAAACCTCACCCTAAACCTGACCCTTACGCCCACGCTAAACCTCAACCTCACCATAACTCTAACCCTAACCCTAACAATAACACTAATCCTAACCCTAAACCTAACCCTAACACTAATGCTAACATTCAACCTCACCCTAACAATAATCCTAACCCTCACCCTCAACCTAACCCTAACCCTCACCCTCACCGAAACCCTAACCCTCAGCCTAACCCTCACCCTAACCCTAACCCTAAACCTAAACCTTAACCTAACACTAAGCCTAATCCTCACCCTCACCTGAGCCCTAACCCTAACCCTAATCTTAACCCTAATCCTCATCCAAACCCTCACCCTTACCCTAACCCTTAACCTCATCCTTACCCTAACCCTAAGCCTCAACCTAACCCTAACCATAATGCTCACCCTAAACCTAACTCTAACCCTCACCCTAAACCTAAACTTAACCTAACCCTAACTCTCACCCTAACACGAACCCTCAACTTCACCCTAACCCTCACCCTTATCCTCACCCTCATGCTCAGCCCAAATATAAGCCTAAACCTAACCCTAACCCTAACCCTCACAATCACCCTAACCCTAACCCTCAACCTAACCCTAAACCTCACCCAAACCCTAACCCTCACCCTCAACCTCAACCTCAAACCCTAAATAAAACACTAATCCTAACCCTAAACATAACATTAACCATAAACTTTACCCTCAGCCTCACCCTCATTGCAAACTTAATCCTAACCATAACACTAACAATAAGCCTAACCTTGAGCCTAACCCTAACCTTAACTCTAATCCTCACACCCAAACTCACCCTCAGCCTAAACCTAAGCCTAAACCTAACCCTAATCCTAACCCTAATCCTCACCATAACCCTAACTCTAACACTAACACTAAACCTAAACCTAAACCTAACCCTAAACCTAACCCTAATCCCCAGCCTCAACCTCACCATAACCCAAGCCCTAATCCTAACCCTCACCCTAACTCTAAGCCTAACCCTAAGCCTAAACCTAACCCTCACACTCACCCTCACTCTAACCGTAATCCTAAACCTAACCCTATCCCTAAAACTAGCCCTCACCCTAACCCTCACCCTAGCCCTCACCCTTCCCCTAATCCTAATAATAAACCTCATCTTAACCTTCACCCTAACGGTTACCCTAACCCTCAAGCTAACCCGAACCCTAACCCTCACACTCATGCTCGACCTAAGCCTAAGCCTAAGCCTAACCCTAACCCTAACCCTCCCCCTAACTCTCAACGTAATCCTAAACCTAACACTAACCCTAACCCTCAACCTAACCGTCACCCTAACCCTAACTCTAACCCTAAAACTCCTGCTCGGCCTAAAACGAACTCTAACCCTAACCCAAACCCTAAACCTCACCCTAACCCTAAACCTAACCCTAACCCTCACCCTAAGCCTAAACCTAAACCTAAACCTCATCCTAACCCTAACCCTAACACTCACCCTACCCCTAACCCTAACCCTCACACTCATGCTCAGCCTAAGCCTAAGCTTATGGCTAAGCCTAATCCTAACGCTCAACCTAACACTAACCCTAACCCTCACCCTCACCCTAGCCCTCACCCTAACCCTAACGCCCATCCTCACCCTAAAGCTCACACTAACCCTAACACTAATCCTCAATCTAACCCTCAGCTGCACCCTAACACTAAACCTAACACTCACCTTAACCCTAACCCTAACCCTTACCGTAACCCTCACCCTCAGCATAACCCTCATTTTTAGCCTTACCGTCACCCCCATCCTAATCCTCACCCTAACCATAACCCTTGCCCTAACCCTCTTCCCTAACCCTAACTCTACCCCTAAACCTCACCCTCAACCTAAGCCTAACTCTAACCCTAACCCTAACACTAAACTTCACCCTAACACTAACCCTCACACTCACCCTCACTGAAACCGTAATCCTAGCACTAAACATAAACCTCACCCTAATCCTAACCCTCAACCTAATACTATTCCTAACCCACACAATCACCGAAACCCTAACCCTAATCCTAATCCTAACCCTAACCCGCAACCTCACCCTGAGCTTAACCCTCACAATAACTTTAACCCTAACACGCACTCTAACCCTAACCCTCACCCTCAGCCTCATGCTAACCCTAACTCTATCCCTAAACCTCACCCTCACCCTAACACTAAACCTAACCATAAACCGCAACCTAAACCTAACCCTAAAACTCACCCTCCCCTAGCCCTTACCCTAACCCTAACCCTAACCCTACCCTCACCCTACCCCTCACCCTAACCCTAACCCTAACCCTCACCCTAACCCTATCCCTAACCCTCAACTTCACCCTAACAATCACCGTCACCATCACCCTAACACTCACCCTAAACCTAACCCTCACCTACACCCTCACGCTCACCCTCATCCTAACCCAAAACATCAGGCTCACCCTAAACATCATCCTAATCCTAACCTTAACCCTAATCCTCACCCTAACTCTAACCCTCACCTTAAACGTCACTCTCACCCTAATCTTCACCCTAAACCTAACCCTAACCCTCACCCTAACCCTCACACTAACCCTCACCCTATCCTTAATCCTCACCCAAACCCTAACCCTAATCCTAAACCTAACCCTCACCCTCACCCTAACCTTTACCCTCAACCTAACCCTAAACCTAACCCTCAATCTAACCTTCATCCCAACACTCACACTAACCCTAAACCTCACCCTAACCACAACCCTAATCCTCAGCCAAAACCTCTTCCTAACCCTAAAAGAAAACTTCAATCCAACCCTAATCCTAACCCTAACCCTAAACCTAACCCTCACCCTCAGCCTAACCCTAAACCTAAACCTAACCCTAACCCACACACTCACCCTAACCCCAACCCTATCCCTAACCCTCACCTAACCCTAACCCTCACCCAAACCCTAACCCTAACCCTCACCCTCACCCTAACCATAAACCTCACCCTAACCCTAAGCATAAACTTAACCCTCACCCTCAACCTAAACCTCACCCTAACCCTTACTCTTTTTTTTTGTTTTCTTTTTTATTTTATTTTATTTTATTTTATTTGAGAACATACTGTACAGAGGGGCTACAATTACATGGGCAGGATAATGCATACATGTCTTACCAAGCATTGCAGCCTCCTCCTTTGTTTACCCTTCACCTCCCTTCCCATCCTCCCCCCTCCCCCCACCCAATTATACCCCCCTCCCCCCCCACACCGACATTGTAAAGTTGGTTTTGACATGACATTTTGTACTTCTCATTGTTGCAACAGGTCCACCTGAATCCTTAAACGACTTGTTTGTCCCCATCTCCTCCACATGTTATACTGACATCAAATATAGTGAAAGCGGGGGTTACACTGTGGGGGAGGGACATACAAAGCAACAAAGAAATAATCTTATAAATGCGTTAGAAACACATGCATGAAAGAAACGAAAACATTAAAATACATATTTAAGGGTTCATTTTCCTAACATCACATTATCTGACCTTTTCCGCTTGACTCATACCTATACTAGATATTGCAAATAAGGGAAACCATGGGACCTATGCTTCTTTGGGCTTGGCTTACTTCACTTAATATAATTTTTTCCAAACCTTTCCATTTCCTAACAAATGGAGAAATGTCATTCTTTCTGATGGAGGCATAGAATTCCTTTGTGTATATATACCACATTTTCTTGATCCATTCATCTACTGAGGGGCATCTGGGTTGGTTCCATATCTTAGCTATGGTAAATAATGCTGCAATAAACATAGTTGTGCTGGTAGCTTTATTGTGGTCTTGTTTGTAAACATTTGGGTAAATGCCCAAAAGTGGGATTGCTGGATCATAGGGGAGATCTATGTGAAGTCTTTTGAGGAACCTCCATACTGCTTTCCAAAGTGGTTGAACAAGTTTACATTCCCACCAACAATGAAGTAAGGTTCCTTTCTGTCCACATCCCCTCCAGCATCTGTTGTTGTTAGAGTTCTTGATTTTTGCTGTTCTAACTGGAGTGAGGTGATATCTCAATGTTGTTTTGATTTGCATTTCTTTTATGGCTAGGGATGTTGAACATTTCTTCATGTGTCTATTGGCCATCCTTCTTTCTTCTTCAGAGAAGCTTCTCTTTAAGTCTTTCGCCCACTTATTTATTGGGCAGTTGTTTCTTTGAGGATTTGTTGTTGGGGGGTTTAATTTTTTGAGTTCCAAGTATATTTTAGATATGAGACCCTTGTCCGTTGTATGGCTAGTAAAGATCTTCTCCCAATCGGTGGGCTTTCTATTGATCTTGCTAGCTATGTCATTTGCCCTGCAGAAGCTCTGCAACCTTATGCAATCCCATTTGTCCAACCTTTCTTTGATTTGTTGTGCTTCCGGGTCTCTATTCAGAAAATTTCGGCCTGAGCCAAGGGTTTCTCCTATTCCATCCTGTAATATTTTCAGAGTGTCTGCTTTGAGTTCAAGGTCTTTGATCCATTTGGAGTTGATTCTGGTGCAGGGTGATATATAAGGATCTAGCTTTAGTTTTCTACATGTAGTTAACCAATTTTGCCAGCACCATTTACTGAAGAGGCTGTCTTTCGTCCATTCTATTGTTTTAGCTTCCTTATCGAAGATTAGATGGCTATAGGTCTGTAGGTTCATTTCTGCCTAACCCTTACTCTTACCCGAACCCTAACCCTAACCCTCAGCCTAACCCTCATCCTAACGCTAACGCTAACTCTAACACTCATATTAACCCTAACCCTCACCCTCACCCTCAACCTCACCCTCAGCCTAACCCTAACCCTAACCCTAATGCAAACACGAACCCTAAAACTCACCCTAAGTCAAAACCTAACCCTAACAAAACCCTCACCCTAATCCTAACCCTATCCCTAACCCTCACCCTAACCCTAACCCTAATACAAAACCTAACCCTGACCCTCACCCTAACCCTTACCCTCACCCTAACCTTAAACTTAACCCTCACCCTCATCCTCATCGTAACCCTAACCCTAACTCTAACCCTCACCCTAACCTTAACCCTAACCCTAAACCTGACCCTCACCTAAACCCTAACCCTCACCCTCACCCTCAACCTAACACTCACGTTCACAGTAACCCTCACACTCAACTTCACTATAATTCTAACCCTAACCCTAAATCTCACCCTAAACCTAACCCTGATCCTAATGCTTACCATAACCCTCACCCTCACCGTAACCCTAAACCTAACTCTAACCCTCACACTAAACCTAACCTTAAACCTAATGCTATCCCTAACCCTCACCATCACCCAAACCCTGACTCTAACCCTTACCCACAGCCTAACCCTCACAGAAACACTAACTCTCATTCTAACCTTCATACTAACCCTAAGCCTAACCCTCACCCTAACGCTTACCCTCACCCGAACCCTAACGCTAACCCTCAGCCTAAACCTCATCCTAACCCTAACCCTAACCCTCACCCTAACTATAACACTAACCCTAACCCTAACACTCACATTAATCCTAACCCTCACCGTCAACCTCACCCTCAACCTAACCCAATCTCTAACCCTAATCCAAAACCTAACCCTCACCCTCACCCTAAACATCACCCAAACCTTAACCCTCACCTTAAACTTGACTCTAACCCTAACCCTCACCCTTACGCTCACCCCAACATTTACCCACACCCTAACCCTAACACTAACCTTTTCCCTCACCCTGACACTCACCCTCAGCCTAACCCTAACCCTAACATTATTCCTAATCCTAACACTCAAACTCACACTAACCCTAACCCTAAACCTCACCCTCACCCTCACCCTAACCCTAACCCTAACCCTCATCCTAACACTAACCTTCACCCTCACCCTCACCCTAACCCTAAGCCTAACCCTAACTCTCATCCTAACCCTAAAGCTAAACCTAATGCTAACCCTAAAACTCACCCTCACCCTATCCCTCACCCTAACCCTTACCATCACCCTAACCTTAACCCTAACCCTCACAATAAACCTAACACTCACCCTTACCCTAAGCCTACCCTTCCGCCTAACACTCACCCTAAACCTAACCCTAAACCTAATCCTCACCCTATACTTAAACTTAACCTCTACCGTCACCCTAACCCTAAACCTAACACTTACCCACACCCTAACCTTCACCCTAAACCTAACCCTAAACCTCACCCTCACCCTAACCCTCACCCTAACCCTTATCCTCACACTAACCCTAATCCTAACCCTCACCCTAACCCTCACCCTAACCCTAATCCTCAGCCGATCCCTAACCCTAACCCTAACCCTCAAACTAACCCTTACCCTCACCCTAAATCTAAAACTCACCCTCACCCTAAACCTCACCCAAACCCTTACCCTCACCCTTACCCGCAATCTAAACCTAACCCTATAACTAGGGCTCACCCTAACCCTCACCCTCATCATAACCCTAACCCTAAACCTAACCCTCATCCTCACCCTAAACCTCACCCTCACCCAAACCCTCACCCTAACCCTTTCCCTCACACTAACCCATTCCCTAACCCTAACCCTAACCCTAATTCTCAACAGAACACTCACCCTCACCCTAACCCTCACCCTCACACTAACATCAGCCTAACCCTAACCCTCACCGTAAGCCTAACCCTAAACCTCACCCTAACTCTAACCCTCCCCGTAAACCTAAACCACACCCTAACCCTATCCCGAACCCTCACCTTCACCCTCACTCTCACCCTAACCCTAACCCTAACCCTCATCCTAACACTAAACTTCACCCTCACCCTCACCCTAATCCTAAACTTAACCCCAACACACACCCTCATTACTAAACCTCACCATAACCCTAACCATAACCCTTACCTAAATGAAAACCTCACCCTCAACCTAATCCTCACCCTCACCCTAGCCCTCACCCTAAAACTAACCCTCACCCTAAGCCTAAACTTAACACTCACCCTCATCCTAACCCTCACCCTAAACCAAACCCTAACACTCATTCTAACCCTAACTCTAAACCTAATGCTAACCCTAAACCTCACACTCACCCTAAACTTCACCCTCACCCTTACCTTACCCTAACCCTAACCCTAACCCTCACACTAAACCCAACCCTCACCCTAACCCTAACCCTTCCCCTCAGCCTAACCCACACAGTAAACCTAATTCCAATACTCACACTATCCTTAACCTTAACGCAAAACCTCACTCTAACCCTCACCCTAACCCTAACCCTAATGCTAACCGTAAACCTCACCCTCACCCTAACACGCACCCTAACACTAACCCTCACCCTAAACCTTAACCTCACCCTCACCCTAACCCTGACCATAACACGTACCCACACCCTCACCCTCACCCTAACCCTAACCCTAAACCTAACCTTCACCCTAACACTCACTCTAACCCTAACCCTCAACCTCAGCCTAACCCTCACCCTCACCATTACCCTCACCCTAAACCTTACCCTAAACCTAAACCTAACCCTCACTCTAACCCTAACCCTAACCCTCAACCTAACCCTAACCTTCACACTCACCATAAACCTCACCCTAAACATAACATTAACCCTCTCCCTAACAATCATCCAAACCCTAACTCTAACCCTAACCATGAACCAAACCCTAACACTTCCCCTCACCCTCACCGTCACACTAACCCTAAACCTAATGCTAAACCTCACCCTAACCCTAATCCTCAGCCACACCCTAACCCGAACTCGAACCCGAACCCGAACCCTCACCCGAAACCTCATCCTCAGCCTAACCCTCACCCTCAACATAAACATCACCCAAACCCTAAACTTCACCTTAACCCAGACTCTAACCCTAACCCTCACACTTACCCTCACCCTAACACTTACCCTTACCCTCAACCTAACCCTAAACTTTTCCCTCACCCTGAACCTCACCCTCAGCCTAACCCTAACCCTAACACTATTCCTAATCCTAACTCTCACGCTCACACTAATCCTAACCCTAAACCTCATCCTCACCCTTACCCTAACCCTAACCCTAACCCTCATCCTAACACTAAGCTTCACCCTCACCATCACCCTAACCCTAAACCTAACCCTAACTCTCATCCTAACCCTAAAGCTAAACCTAATGCTAACACTAAACCTCACCCTCACCCTAACCCTCAACTTAACCCTTACCGTCACCCTAACCTTAAGCCTAAAACTCACAATAAACCTAACCCTCACCCTAACCCTAAAACTAAACATAAACTTCACCCTAACCCTCACCCTAATCCTAAACCTCACCCTAAGCCTAAACCTCACCCTAAACTTTACCCTCAACCGAACCCAAACCCTAACCCTAAACCTAACACTCACACTAACCCTAAACCTAAACCTAACCCTCACCCTCAATCTCCCCTTCCCCCTCAGCCTTACCCTAACCCTCACCCTAATCCTAACCCTAACCCTCAACCCCACCCTCACCCTAACCCTAACCCTAACGCTAACCCTCACCCTAACCCTCACCCTCACCCTAAGCCTAGCAATAACCCTAAACCTAACATAATCCTAACCCTAAAATTCACCCTAACCCAAATCCCAAGCCTAACCCTCACCATCACCCTCATTCTAACACTCACCCTCACCCTGACCCTCAGCATCACACTAACCCTCACACTAACCAGAAGCCTCATCCTAAACCTAACCATAACCGTAAACCTCAATTTCACCCTCATCCTCAGCCTAACCCTAATCCTAACACTAACCCTTAGCCTCACCCTCACCCTCACAATAACCCTCAACCTCACCCTAAACATCACCCTAACCCTAACACTCACCCTAACCCTAAGGCTAACACTAAACCTCAGCCTCACCCTAACCCTCACCCTAACCCTTACCCTCACACAAACCCTACCCCTAACCCTCATTCTAACCCTAATCCTGACCCTAAAACTAACCCTCACCCTCACCCTAACCCTCACCCTCACCCTAACCCTAATGCTAACCCTAACCCTCACACTCACCATAACCCTCACCCTAACAATTATCCACACCCTAACTTTCACCCTAAACCTAAACCTAAACATAACCCTCACCCTAACCCTCACCCTCACACTAACCATAAACCTAACCCTAACCCTCACACTAACCCTCACCCTAACCCCTACCCTCACCCTCACCCTAAACCTCACCCTAACCTTTAAACACAACCTAACCCAAACCCTAACCCTAAACCTAACAATCACACTAACTCTAACCCTAAGCCTCACCCTAACCCTTAAACTAAACCTAAATATAACCCTAACCCTTACCCTAAACCTAATCCTAACCCTAACCCTCACACTAACCCTAACCCTAATCCTCAGCCTCACCCTCATCCTAACCCTAATCCTAATGCTCACCCTCAACCTAACCCTAAAATTAACCTTAACCCTAACCCTCACCCTATGCCTAACACTCACCCTTACCCTAACACTCACCCTAACCAATACCCTCACCCTAACCCTATCCCTAACTCTAACTCTCACCTGAACACTCAACCTCACCCTAACCCTAACCCTCACACTAAACATCACCCCAACCCTAACCCTCAACCTCAAACTAAAACTAACCCTCACCCTAAATCTAACCCTCACCCTAAAGCTAAACCTATCCCTAATGCTAATGTAACACCTCACCCTCACCCTAACCCTCACCCTTACTTTATCCTCAACTAACCCTAAACCTAACCCTCACAATAACGCTAATCCTTACGCTATCCCTAACCCAAAACCTAACCCTCAACCTCACCCTAACTCTAATGCTAACCCTAACCTTCACCCTCACCCTAACATCACCCTAACTCCTAACCTCACCCTAACCTGCAAACTAACCCTAACCCTAAACCTACCGCTCACCCTAACCCTCATCCTAACCATAAACCTAACCCTAACCTTAATGCTCATCCTTACCCTGAGCCTAACCCTCACCCTTTCATTCACTCTAACCATTAGCCTCACACTAACCGTATCCCTAACCCTAACCCTAACCCTAACTCTCACCAGAACACTCAACCTCATCCTAACCCTCACCCTGACACTAAACATCACCCTAAACCTAAACCTAACCCTAAACTTCGCCCTAACCCTAACCCTCACCGTAATCCTAACACTAAAATTCTCCCTCACCCTCACCCTAACACTCTCCTTAACCCTTACCGTCACCCTAACCCTAACCCTGTCCCTCACACTAACCCTCACCCTAACCCTTACGCTGACCCTAACCCTAAACCTAACCCTCATCCTAACCCTAAACGTAACTCTAACCCTCACCTTCCCCATCACCCTCAGCCTAACCCTAATCCTAACCCTAATAACCCTCACCCTATACCTCACCCACACACTAACCCTAACCCTAACCCTAACACTCACCCTAACCCTCACCCTAACCCTCACCCTCACCCTAACACTCAGCCTAACCCTTACCATCACACTCACCCTAACCCTCACCCTCACCCTAACACTCACCCTAACCCTTACCATCACCCTAACCCTCACCCTAACACTTACCCACACCCTAACACTCACCTTAACCCTAAACCTAAATTTAAACCTAAACCTCACCCTCACCCTCACTCTAACCCTAACCCCAACCCTCACGCTCACCCTCACCCTAACCCTAACACTCACCCTCACCCTAACCCTCACCCTAACCTTTACACTCCACCTAACCCAAACCCTAACCCTAAACCTAACACTCACACTAACGCTAACACTAACGTGCACCCTAACCATTATACTAACCCTAAACCTAACCCTAAACCTCACCCTAACCCGAACCCGAACCCTAACCCTCACCCTCACCATAACTCTAATGCTAACTCTAACCCTCACCTTCACCTTAACCCTCCACCTAACACCCACCCTCACCCTAACCCTAACCCTCACCCTCAACCTAAACCTCACCCTAACCATAACCCTAACGCTCAACCTAACCCTAAACCTCACCCTCACCATAACACTCACCCTAACCCTTACCCTCACATTAAACATATCCCTTACCCTAACCCTAAGCCTAACTCTCATCAGAACACTCACCCTCATCCTAACCTTCACCCGGACACTAAACATAACCCTAACCCTAACCATCACCCTAAGGCTAACCCTAAGCCTCACCCTAACACTAAACCTCACTGTAATCCTAAACTTCACACTAACCCTAACCCTAACCCCCACACTCACACTCACCCTCACCCTAACCCTAACCCTAAACCTTATCCTAACACTAACCTTCACCCTCACCCTCACCATAACCCTAACACTCCTCCTAACCCTAACGCTAAACCTAATGCTAACCCTAAACCTCACCCTCACCCTCAACCTCACCCTAACCCTTACCATCACCCTAACCCTAACCCTAACCCTCTCACAAAACCTAACCCTCACCCTGACCTTAAGCCTACCCCTCCGCCTAACGCTCACCCTAAAACTAACCCTAAACCTACTCCTCACCCTATCCTTAACCTTTACAAAACCTCACCCTAACCTTAATGTTAACCCTAACCCTCACCCTCACCCTAAACCTCACCCTAAACTTTACCCTCACCTTAACCCTAACCATAACCCTACACCTAACCCTCAAACTAACACTAAACCTAACCCTCAGCCTAACCCTTATGCTAACCCTAAATCTAACAATAACCCTCACCCTAACCATAAACCTAACCCTAACCCTAACGCTCACACTAACCCTAACCCTAACACTAACACTAACCCTAACTCTAACCCGCAGCCTAACCCTCATCCTCACCCTAACACTCACCCTAAACCTAAACCTCACCCTCATCCTAACTCTCACCCTAACACTGACCCACACCCTCACACTCACCCTAACCCTAACCCTAAACTTAACCTTCACCCTAACGCTCACTCTAACCCTAACCCTCACCCTCAGCCTAACCCTCACCCTAACCCTCACCCTAACACTTACCCACACCCTCACCCTCACCCTAACCCTAACCTAAACCTAACCCTCAGCCTAACCCTAATCCTAACCCTCAACCTCACCCTCACCCTAACTCTAAACCTAAATCTAACACTCCCGCTCATCCTCACCCTAAACTAACACTATCCCTAACCCTCACCCTAACCCTAAACCTCACCCTATACCTCACCCTCACGCTCACCCTAACCCTAACCCTAACTATAACCCTCACCCTAAACGTCACCCTAACCCTAACACTAACCCTAACCCTCATCCTCACACTAAACCTCACCCTAACCCTTAGCCTCACCATAAACTTGATCCTAAGACTAAACGTAATCCTGACCCGAACCCTAACCATCACCCATACACTAACCCTCAGTCTCAACCGAAACCTCACTCTCACCCTAAAACTCACGCTGAAACTAACCCTAATCCTAAACCTAAACCTAACTCTCACCCTCAAACTCACCCTAAACCTAACTCTAACCCTAACCCTCACCCTCACCCTAACCCTAACCCTCAACCTAACCCTAACCCTCACACACACCCTAAACCTCACACTAACCCTAACATTATCCCTCTCCCCAAAAATTATCCAAACCCTAACCCTAACCCTAACCCTCAACCAAACCCTAACCCTACCCCTCACCCTCACTATCACACTAACCCTAAACCTAATGCTAACCCTCACCCTAACCCTAATCCTCAGCCACACCCAAAACCGAACCTGTACCTGATCCCGAACCCTCACCCGAAACCTCATCCTCACCCTCAGCCTCACCCTAAACATCTCCTAAACCCTAACCCTCACCTTAAACCTGACTCTAACCCTAACCCTCACCCTTACCCTCACCCTCACTTAACGCTAACCTTTTCCCTCAACCTGACCCTCAGCCTCAGCCTAACCCAAACCCTAACACTATTCCTAATCCTAACTCTCACCCTCACACTAACCCTAACCCTAAACCTCACCCTCACGCTCACCCTAACCTTAACCATAACCCTCATCCTAACACTAACCTTCACCCTCACCCGCACCCTAACGCTAAGCCTAACCCTAACTCTCATCCTAACCCTAAAGCTAAACCAAATGCTAACCCTAAAACTCACCCTCACCCTATCCCTAACCCTAACCCTTGCCATCACCCTAAACTCAACCCTATCCCTCACACTAAACCTAACCCTGACCCTAACCCTAAGCCTACCCTTTCGCCTAACACTCACCCTAAACCTAACCCTAAACCTAATCCTCAACCTATGCTTAAACTTAACCCAAACCGTCACCCTAACCCTCACCCTCACCCTAACCTTAATGCTAACCCTAAACCTCACCCTAACCCTAACCCGCAGCCTAACGCTCATCCTAACCCTAACCCTAACCCTACCCCTAACCCTCACACTCACCCTAAACCTCACACTAACCCTAAACCTACCCCTCTCCCTGACCCTCACCCTAACCGTTACCCTAACACTAACCCTCAACTGAACCCTAAACCTACCCCTCACCCTCACCCTCACACTAAACCTAATTCTAATGATAACCCTCACCCTAACCCTAATCCTCACCCACACCCTAACCCGAAACCTCACCTGGACCCACAGCCACACCCAAATTCTCATCCTCACACTAAACCTCACCCTCACCCTAAACATCACCCTAACCCGAACCCTCCCCTAACTTAACCCTAACCCTAACTTTCACCCCAACCCTCACCCTCACCATAACCCTTACCCTCACCATAACCCTAACCATAACCATAACCATAATCCTCACACTAACCTTAACCCTCACCCTAACCATAATCCTAACCCTATCCTTCACCCTCACCCTGACCCTCACCTCAGCCTAACCCTAACACTAACCCTATTCCTAATCCTAAGTCTCACCCTCACCCTCACCCTAAGCATCACCCTAAAACTAACCCTCACCCTAACCCTAACCCTAACCATCATGCTAAACCTAACCTCAGCTTAATCGTCACCCTCACCCTAACACTTACATAACTGAAACCCTCACCCTCACCCTCACCCAAACCCTCACACTCACCCTAGTCCTCACCCTAACCCTAACATTCACCCTCAACCTCCCCTTCCCCCTCAGCCTTACCCTAACCCTAACCCTATTCCTAACCCTAACCCTCAACCTCACCATCACCCTAACACTAAACCTAACCCTAATGCTAAACCTAACCCTCAATCTCACCCTAACCCTAACCCTAACCCTAAACCTAACAATAACCCTAACCCTAACCCTAAACCTAAAACTCACCCTAACCCTAATCCTAACCCTAACCCTCACCCTCAACTTAGGCCTCATTCAAATCCTCACCCTCACCCTGACCCTAACCATCACACTAACCCTGACACGAACCCTAACACTCACCCTAACCCTAACCCTAAACCTATCCCTCACCATCACCCTCACCCTAAACCTAACCTTAACCCTAAACCTAAACCAAACCCTCACCCAAACCCTCACACTGACCCTAGCCCTCACCCTAACCCTAAACCTAATCCTAACCCTCACCCTCAACCTCATCTTCCCCTTCAGCCTTACCCAAACCCTAACCCTAATCCTAACCCTAACCCCCAACCCCACCCTCACTCTAACCCTAAACCTAATCCTAATGCAAAACCTCACCTTCACTCTCACCCTAACCCTAACCCTGAACCTAACAATAACCCTAACCCTAAACCTTACCCTAAAACTCACCCTAATCCTAATCCTAACCATAACATTCACCCTCACCTTCAGCTTCATTCTAACCCTCACTTTCACCCTGACCCTCACCATCACACTAACACTCACACTAACCCTAACCCTCACCCTAACCCTAACCCTAAACTTCACCCTCACCATCACCCTCACCGTAAACCTAACCCTAGCCCTAACCCTAAACCTCACCCTAAGCTTAACCCTCAACCTAACCCTAACCCTCACACTGACCTTCACACTAAACCTTACCATAACCCTAACCATCACCCTAACACTTAACCTGACCCTAACCCTCACCCTAACCCTAAACCTGACCCTAAACCTAATCCTCACCCTCACCCTAACCGTAACCCTCATCCTAACCTTAAATCTAAAACTAATGCTAACCCTAAACCTCACCCTAACCCTAACCCTAACCCTAACCCTAACAATAACCCTAACCCTAACCCTAAACCTAAAACTCACCCTAACCCTAATCCTAACCCTAACCCTCACCCTCAACTTAGGCCTCATTCAAATCCTCACCCTCACCCTGACCCTAACCATCACACTAACCCTGACACGAACCCTAACACTCACCCTAACCCTAACCCTAAACCTATCCCTCACCATCACCCTCACCCTAAACCTAACCTTAACCCTAAACCTAAACCAAACCCTCACCCAAACCCTCACACTGACCCTAGCCCTCACCCTAACCCTAAACCTAATCCTAACCCTCACCCTCAACCTCATCTTCCCCTTCAGCCTTACCCAAACCCTAACCCTAATCCTAACCCTAACCCCCAACCCCACCCTCACTCTAACCCTAAACCTAATCCTAATGCAAAACCTCACCTTCACTCTCACCCTAACCCTAACCCTGAACCTAACAATAACCCTAACCCTAAACCTTACCCTAAAACTCACCCTAATCCTAATCCTAACCATAACATTCACCCTCACCTTCAGCTTCATTCTAACCCTCACTTTCACCCTGACCCTCACCATCACACTAACACTCACACTAACCCTAACCCTCACCCTAACCCTAACCCTAAACTTAACCCTCACCATCACCCTCACCGTAAACCTAACCCTAACCCTAACCCTAAACCTCACCCTAAGCTTAACCCTCAACCTAACCCTAACCCTCACACTGACCTTCACACTAAACCTTACCATAACCCTAACCATCACCCTAACACTTAACCTGACCCTAACCCTCACCCTAACCCTAAACCTGACCCTAAACCTAATCCTCACCCTCACCCTAACCGTAACCCTCATCCTAACCTTAAATCTAAAACTAATGCTAACCCTAAACCTCACCCTCACCCTAAACCTCACCCTAACCCTTACCCTCACCCTAACCCTAACCCTTACCCTCACACTAAACCTAAACCTCACCCTAACCCTAAGCCTAATCCTCACACTAAACATAACCCTCACCCTAAACCTAACCCTGCTGCTCACCCTAACCCTCACCCTCTGCCTAACCCTAACCCAAATCCTCACCCTATCCCTAACATTAACCCTAACCCTTACACTCACCCTAACCCTAATGCTAACACTAACCCTCCCCCTCCCCCTATTCCTCTCCCTCACCCTAACCCTCACTCTAACACTTACCCACACCCTAACCCTCACCCTAACCCTAAACCTAAACCTAACCTTTACCCTAACCCTAACCCTCAGCCTAACCCTCAATCTAAGCCTAACCCTAACCCTAATCCTAACCCTCAAACTAACACTCACACTAACTGTAAACCTAAACCTAAACCTAACACTCAGCCTCAGCCTCACCCTAACCTAAAACTATCCCTAACCCTCACCCTAACCCTAAACCTGACCCTAAACCTCACCCTTACCCTAACACTAACCCTATCCCTAAACCTCACACTAACCCTAACAATAACCCTAACCCTCATCCTCACACTAAACATCACCCTAACCCTTACCCTCATCATAACCTTAACCCTAAGCCTAAAACTAATACTCACCCTAAACCTAACCCTCACCCACATACTAACCCTCACCCTCATCCTAACACTCACCCTAACCCTAACCCTAATCCTAATCCTAAACCTAACCCTCACCCTCAAACTCACCCTAACCAAAACTCTCACCCTAACCCTAAACTTCACCCTAATGCTAACCTAACCCTAACCCTCAACCTAAACCTACCCCAACACTAACCCTCACACTCACCCTAAACTTCAACCTAAACCTAACATTACCCCTCCTCCTAACCATCACCCTAACCCTAACCCTAACCCTCAACCTAACTCTTACCCTACCCCTCACCCTCACAGTCACACTAACCCTAAACCCAATGCTAACCTTCAGCCTAACCCTAATCCTCACCCACAACCTAACCCGACACCTCACGCGAACCCTCACTCTCAAACGAACCCTCATCCTCACCCTAACCCTCCACCTCACCCTAAACATCACCCAAACCCTAACCCTCACCCTAACCCTGACACTAACCCTAACTCTCACCCTTAAACTCACCCTAAAACTTACCCTCACCCTAACCCTAACCCTAACACTAAACTTAACCTTCACCCTCACCCTGACGCTCCCCCTCAGCCTAACCCTAACCCTAACCCTATTCCTAATCCTAAATCTCACCCTCACACTCACCCTAAACCTAACCCTAACCCTAAAGCTCACCCTCACCCTCACCCTCTCCCTAGCTCTCACCTTTACCCTAAACTTCACCCTGACACAAACCATCACCCTAACCCTAACCCTCACCCTAACCCTAACCCAAACCCTCACCCTAAACCTAACCTCAGTTTGACCTTCACCCTCACCCTAATCCTCACTCTAACCCTAACACTTACCTAAACGAAACCCTCACCCTCACCCTCACCCTAAACCTGACCCTCAACCTAGCTCTCACCTTAACCCTAAACCAGACCCTTACCCTCACCCTCAACCTCCCCTTCCCCCTCAGCATTACACTAACCCTAACCCTAATCCTAACCCTAACCTTCAATCCCACCCTCACCCTAACCCTAACCCTAACGCTAACCCTCACCATCAGCCTCACCCTAACCCTAACCCTAAACCTAAGAATTAACCTAACCCAAACCCTAAACCTAAAACTCACCCTAACCCTCTCCCTAACCCTCACCCAAACACTTACCCTCACCCTAAATCTAAAACTAATCCTCACACTAAACCAACCCTCACCCTAAACCTAACCCTAATCCTCAGCCTAACCCTCTCTGTATACCTAACCCTAATCCTCACCCTATCCCTAACCTTAACCCTAACCCTCACCCTCATCCTAAACCTAATGCTAACACTAATCTTCAACCTCCCTTTAACCCTCACCCTGACCCTCACACTAAACCTAACCATAACCCTAACCCTCACCCTAACAATTACCCTGACCCTAACCCTCACCCTAAACCTAACCCGAACCCTCACCCTAACCCTAACCCTCATCCTAAACCTAAGCCTCACCCTCACCCTAAACCTCACCCTCTCCCTAAACCTCACCCTCACCCTAAACCTAAACCTAACATTCACTCTACACCTCACGCTAAACCTAACCATAACCCTAACCCTCACCTGAACACTCACCATAACAATAAACCTCACCCTCTCCCTAACCTTCACCTTAACCTTTACTCTCAACCTAACCCAAACCCTAACCCTAAACCTAACACTCACACTAACCCTAACCCTTACCCTCAGGCTAACCCTTATACTAACACTAAACCTAACAGTAACCCTCACCCAAACCCTAACCCTAAACCTCACACTCAACCGCCCCTTCCGCCTTCACCTAACCCTAACCGTAATCCTAATCCTAACCCTCAACCACACCTTCACCCTAACCCTAACCCTAACCCAAATGCTAACACTCACACTCACTCTCACCTTACCCTAACCCTAAACCTAACAATAACCCTAACCCTAACCCTAAAACTCACCCTAACCTAATCCTAACCCTAACCCTCACCCTCACCCTCACCCTCATTCTAACACTCACCCTCACCCTGATGCTCACCATCACACTAACCCTCACACTAACCTGAAACCTCACCCTAACCCTAAACCTAACCCTCACCCTCAATTTCATTATCACCCTCAGCAACCATAACCCTAATCCTAACCCTAACCCTCACCCTCACCCTAAACCTAAACCTAACCCTCACCCTCACCCTCACCCTCACCTGAACCCGCACCCTAACCCTCACCCTCACCCTCTGCCTCACATTAATCCTCAATCTCACCCTAAACATCACCCTATCCCTCACCCTCACACTAAACCTAATCCTAACCCTCACCCTAACCCTAAACCTCATACTAACCCTCACCCTAACCCTAACGCTAACCCTAACGCTCACCCTCACACTAACCCACAAACTAAATCTTATCCTCACACTAACCTTAACCGTAACCCTAACCTTCACACTAACCCTAATCCTCACCCTAACTCTATCCCTACACCTCACCCTGACTCTCACCTAACCCTATCCCTCAACCATACCCTAATCCTCACCCTCACAAGAACCCTCACCCTCACCCGAACACCCACCCTCACCCTAACACTCACCCTCACAATAAATAATACCCTAACCCTAACCCTAAACCACACTCTAACCCTCACCCTAACCCTTACCCTAACCCTAACCCTCACCCTAAACCTAACCTTAACCCTCACACTAACCCTAACCCTCATCCTAACCCTAACTCTCACCCTCACCCTCTCCCTAACCCTAACACTCATCTTAACCCTAATCTTAAACCTAATGCTAACCCTAAACCTCACCCTCACAGTAACCCTTACCCTCAGCCTAACCCTAACCAACACACTAAACCTAATCCTCACACTAACCCTAAACCTAAACCTCCCACTAAACCTAACACTCAACCCTAACCCTAACCTTACCCCTCAGCCTAACCCTAACCCTAAATCTAACTGTAACCCAAATCCTTACCCTATCCCTAACTTTAACCCTAACCCTCACCCTCAACCTTCCCCCTCAGCCTTACCCTAACCATAACCCTAATCCTAACCCTCAACCTAACCCTCACCCTAACCCTAGCTCTCAGCCTCACCCTAACCCTCACCCTAAACTTTACCCTCAACCTAACCCAAACCCTAACCCTAAACCTAACAATCACACTAACTGTAACCCTAACCCTCACCCTATACTTTATACTAACCTTAACCTAACCCTAACCCTCATCCTAACCTAAACCCTCAAACTAAACCTAAACCTAACCCTAACCCTAAACCTCTCGCTAACCCTAAATCTCACCCTCACTCTCACACTCACCCTAAACCTTACCCTCACCCTAACCCAATTCCTAAAGCTTACCCTAACCCTAATTCTCTCCCTCTCCCTAACCCTCACCCTCACACTAAACATCACCCTAAACCTAACCCTATCCCTCACCCTAACCATAACCGTCACCGTAACCCTAACCCTCACAATAACCTTAAGCCTAACCTTCACCCTCATCCTCACCCTAACCCTAACCCTAACCCTCATCCTAACACTAACCCTCACCCTCACCCTCACCCTAACCCTAATCCTCAACCTAACCCTCCCCCTCACAATCATACTCACCCTAACCCTCAACCTAACCCTAACGCTCACCCTAACCCTAATCCTCACACTAAGCCTAACCCTCACCCTAACCGTAACCCTACCTGTCAGACTAACCCTCACCTTAGCCCTAACTCTAAACCTCACAATAACCCTAACCCTATCACGAACCCTCACACTAACCCTAACCCTAATACTGAACCTAACCCTAACCCTCAACCTCACCCTAACCCTCACCCTAAGCCTTACCCACACCCTAACTCTAATTCTAAACATAACCCTAACCCTCACCCTAACCCTAAACCTATCCCTAACCCTCACCCTAACCCTAACCCTCACCCTACCTCACACTCACCCTAACCGTAACACTAACTCTTACCATCACCCTAACCCTAACCCTAACCCTCGGACTAAACCTAACCCTCACCCAAATTCTAATGTTACCCCTCACCCTAACCCTAACCCTCAACCTAACCCTAACACTTATCCTCACCCTATCCTTAAACTTAACCCAAAACTTCACCCTAACCCTCACCCTCACCCTCACCCTAATGCTAACCCTAAACCTCAGACTCAACCTAACCCTCACCCTGATACTTACTCTCACCCTAACCCTCACCCTCACCCTAACCCTAACCCTAAGCCTCACCCTAACACTAACCTTCACCCTCACTTTCACCCTAACCCTAAACCTAACCCTAACACTCTTCCTAACCCTAAAGCTAAATCTAATGCTAACCGTAAAACTCACCCTCACCCTATCCCTCACCCTAACCCTTACCATCACCCTAACCCTAACCCTAACCCTCACACTAAACCTAACCCTCACCCTAACCCTAAGGCTACCCTTCCTCCTAACACTCACACTAAACCTAACCCTAAACCTAGTCCGCACCCTGTCTTAAAACTTAACCCAAACCCTCACCCTAACCCTCACCCTCACCATAACCTTAATGATAACCCTAACCCTCACCCTCACCCTAACCATCACCCTAAAACCTACCCACACCCTAACCTTCACCCTAAGCCTAACCCTAAACCTAACCTTCACCCTAACAGTCACCCTAACCCTAACCCTCACATTCACCCTAACCGTCACCCTAAACTTTACCCTCACCCTAACCCTACTCCTAACCCTCACACTAACCCTAACACTAACCCTCAGGCTAACCCTTATCCTAACCCTAAACCTAGCCCTAAATCTCACCCTAACCCTAACCCTAACCCTCAGCATAACCCTCATCCTAACCCTTACCCTAATCTTAACCCTCACCATAACCCTAACCCTAACACTAACCTAAACCTCACCCTAAACCTAACCCTCACCCTCACCCTCCCCATCACCCTCAGCCTAACCCTAATCCTAACCTAATCCTACTGCTCACCCTAACCCTAACTCTAACCCTAAACCTAACCCTAACACTCACCCTCACCCTAACCCTAACACTATCCCTAATCCTCAACTTAACCCTAACCCTCACCCTAATCCTAAACCTAACCCTCACCCTCAAACTCACCCTAAATCTAACCCACACCCTAACCCTAACCCTCACCCTCACCCTCAACCTAACCTTCACACTCACCCTAAACCTCACCCTAAACCTAACCCTACCCCTCTCCCTACTCCTCACCCTAACCCTAATGCTAACCCTAACCCTCAACGTATCCCTAACCCTACCCCTAACACTAACCCTCACCCTAACCCTCACCCTCACTCTAAACATCACGCAAAACCTAACCCTCACCCTAACCCTAACACAAACCTAATCCAAACCCTCACACTGACCCTAACCCTCACCCTAACCTTACCCTCACCCTAAAATTTAACCTCACCCTAACCATAACCATAACCCGCACACTAACCATAACCCTCACTCTAACCCTAAAGCTTAACCTGACCAATGCCTTCACCGTCACCCTGACCCTCACCCTCAGTTTATCCATAACCCTAATCCTATTCCTAATCCTAAACCTCACCCTCAACCTAAACCTAACCCTCACCCTAAACATCACCCTAACCCTAAACCTCACCCAAACCTTAACCCTCACCCTAACCCTAACAATAACCCTCACCCTGAACCTAACCTCAGCTTAATCCTCACCCTCACCCTAATCCTCACCCTAACCCTAAACTTTACCTAATCAAAACCCTCACCGTCAACCTCAGCCTAACCCTCACCCTCACCCAAGCCCTCACCCTAACCCTAAACTTAACCATAACCCTCAACCTCAACCTCCTTTTCCCCCTCAGGCTTACCCTAACATTAACCCTAATCCTAACCCTAACCCTTAACCCCACCCTCACCCTACACCTAACCCTAACCCTAACAATAACCCTTACCCTCATCCTAACCCTAACACTAACCGTAACAATAACTCTAACCCTAACCCTAACCCTTAAACTCACCCTAAGCCTAATCCTCACCCTAACCCTCAAGCACACCCTCACCCTCATTCTAACCCTCACCCTCACGCTGACCCTCACCATCACACTAACCCTCACACTAAACTTAACCCTAACCCTAGCCCTAACCCTAACTTTCACCCTCACTTTCCCTCTCACCGTCAGCCTCACCCTAACTCTAACAGTAATCCTAAACTAACCTCACTCTCACATTCACCCTAACTCTCACCCTCAACCTCACCCTAACCCTAACTCTAACCCACAACCTCACCCTCACCCTCACCCTAAACCTCAGCCTAAACCTCACCCTACCCCTAACCATAACCCTAACCCTCACCCTCACCCTCATCCTCACCCCAACCCTAAACCTAACCCTAACCCTCACCCCATCCCTAACCCTCACCCTATCACTAACTCTCACCCTCACCCTCACCCTAATCCTAACCTTAACTCTAATACTAACCCTCAAGCTCACCATAACCCTCACCGAAAAACTTACCCTCAACCTCACCCTAAGCGTAACCCTAAACCACACAGTAACCCTAACATCCACCCTAACCCTAAACCTCAACTTAACCCTCAACCTCACCCTAATCCTCAACCTAACCTTACCTTAAGCCTTACCTAAACTAAACCCTCAACCTCACTCTCACCCTAAACCTCACCCTCACCCTAGCCCACACCCTAACCCTAACCCTAAACCTAACCCTCACACTAAACCTCACACTACCCCTAAACCTTACCCTAAGCCTAACACTCATCCTAACCCTAACCCTAACCCTAACTGTCACCCTAAACCTACCACTAAACCTAACCCTCACTCTAACCCTAAACCTCAACCTCAACCTCAAGCTCACCCTCACCCTCAGCCTAAAGCTAGTGCTACCCTAATCCTAACCCTCACTCTAAAACTAAATCTAACCCTAAACCAAACTCTCCCCCTCCCCCTTCCCCTCACTCTAATTCTCACTCTAACCCTAACCCTCACCCTCAACCTCACTCTCACCCTCAGCATAACCCTAGTCCTTACCCTAATCCTAACACTCAACCTACACCTGACCCTAATCCTAACCCTCACCCTAACCCTCACACTCACCATAGTCCACACCCTAACCCTAACCCTAAACCTAACCCTCACACTAACCCTAACCCTAACCCTCACCCTAAACCTTATCCTAACCCTCAGCCTAATGCTCATCCTATCCCTAACCCTAACCCTAACCCTAAATCTCAACCTAACCCTCACGCTAACCCTAGCACTAACACTAACCCTAAACCTGACCTTCAATTTCACCCTCCCCATAACCCTAACTCTAACCCTAAACCTCACCCTCACATTAACCCAAATCCTAACACAAACCGTAAACCTCACCCTAACTCTCACCCTAACCCTCACCCTAAACATCACCTTAACCTTAACCCACACCCTAACCCTAACCATAACCCTCACCCTAACGATAATCTCAGCTTAACCCTAACCCTGAAGTAAACGACACCCTCAACCTCAACCTCACCCTAGCCCTCACCCTCACCCTAGCCCTCACACTCACCCTAACCCTAACACTAAACATCAACCTCATCCTCACTCTAACCTAACCCTACCCCTCAACCTCACCCTCATCCTCAACCGAACCCTAACCCTAACAATAAATCTAACCCTCACCCTAACACTAAACCTCAACCTCACCCTAAACCTAATCCTAACCCTAACTCTAATCCTAACCCTCACCCTCACCCTAACCCTAACCCTAACCCTCACACTAACCCGAACCCTCACCCTAACTTTAACACTAACCCTAACCCTTACCCTCACAATCACCCTAAATCTAAACCTTACCCTCACCCTAACCCTAACCCTAACAGTACCCCTAAACCTAAACCTAGTCCTCACACTAACCCTAACTGTCACCCACACCTTATCCCGAACCCTCACCCGAAACCTCACACTAACCCTAACCCTAAAACTAACCCTAACACTCCCACTAAACCTAACCCTCATCCTAACTATAACCCTACACATCAGCCTAAACCTCACCCTAACCCAAACCCTAACCCTAATCCTCACCCTATCCCTAAACCTATCCTTAACCCTCACACTCACCCTAGCCCTCACCCTAACCCTACCCCAAACCCTAACCCTAATTCTAAACCTAATTCTCACCCTATCCCTAACCCTAATCCTAACCCTCCCACTCACCCTAGCCCTCACCCGAACCTCACCCTAACCCTATCCCTAACCCTAAACCTCACCCTCACCCTAACCCAAACCCTAACCTTCACCCTAACCCTAATCCTAACCCTGACCCTAAACTTAACCCTAAAAGTCACACTAACCCTAACCCTCACCCTAACGCTAACCCTACCCCACAGCCTAACCCTCATCCTAAACCTAACACTAACCCTATCGCTCATGCTAACCCTACCCTAACATTAAACCTAACCCTCACCCTAACGCTAACCCTCACCCTCACCCTCACACTCACACTCACCCTCAGTCTAACCCTAACCCTTATCCTAAACCTAACCCTCATCCACACTCTCACCATAACTCCAACCAGAACCCTAACCATAACGCTCCCACTCCCCCTCCACCTCACCCGAACCCTCACTCTCACCCTAACGCTCACCCTCACCCTAACCCTAACCCTAACACTAACCCTCACCCTAACCCTAAGCCTCACCCTCACCCTCAACCTCACACTCACCCTAACCCTAACCCTCACCATAACCCTAACCCTAACCCTAACTATAACACTCACACTAACCCTAAACCTAACCCTCCCCCTCCCCCGAACCTTCACCCTCACCCTCACCCTAAACATCACCCTAACAATAACCCTCACCCTAATCCTAACCCTAACGCTCACCCTAACCCTAACGCTCACCTTAACCCTCAACCTCATCCAAATTCTCACCGTAATCTTACCCTAACCCTTACCTAAACTAAACCCTCACCCTCACCCTAAACCTAAACCTCACCCTCACCCTAAAGCTAACCCTAACCCTAACCCTCACACTCACCCTCACCCTCACCTCACCACAACCCTATCCCTCACCCTCAACCTAAACCTAACCCTAACACTTGCCCTCACCCTAATCCTCACCCTAACCTTAACCCTAAACCTAACCCTCACCCACATGCTCACCCTAACACTAACACTAAAACTATCCCTCACCCTCAGTCTAACCCTCACCCTAACGCTTACTCTCACCCTAAACCTAATCCTCACACTAACTCTAAACCTAAACATAACCCTAACCCTAACCCTCACCTTAATCCTGACCCTGATCTTAACCCTCAGCCTATCTCTAACACTAAACCTAAATCTCACTCTCACCTAATGCTCACCGTCACACTAAACCTCACCCTAAACCTAATCCTCAACAACACCCTAAATCTCACCCTCACCCTTACTCTCACCCTAAGCCGAAACCTAACCCTAACCCTAATCCTAAACCTAAACCTCACCCTCGCCCGAAAGCTAACACTAACTGTAAACTTCACCCTCACCATCATACTAACACTAATCCTAAACCTAACCCTCACACTCACCCTAAACCTAACCCTCATCCTAACCGTCACCCTCACCCTTACCCTAAATGCAAACTTAACCATCATCCTAACCCTAACCCTAACCCTAACCTACACCCTAAATCTAACCCTAACCCTAAACCTCACTCTCACCCTAACCTTCACTCTCACATGAAACCTCAATCTCACCCTAACCCTCACCCTCACCCTAAACATCACCCTAACCCTAATCCTCACCCTAACCCTAAACATAACCCTCACCTTCACCCTAACCCTAACAATAACCCTAACCCTCACCCTTAAACTCACGCTAACCCTAACCCTCACTCTTACCCTAAACCTCATCCTAAAACTTAATCTTACCCTAAACCTAACACAAACCCTAACCCTCACACGAAAACTAACCCTCACCCTCACACTAACCCTAACCCTATCCCTCACCGTAACCCTAACCATCACCCTAAACTTAACCCTAACCCTCATCCTCACCATAGCCCTCACACTTACCATAATCCTAACCCTTACCCTAACCCGAACCATAAACCCTAACCCTCACCCTCACCCTCACCCTCACCCTAAACCTAAACCTACTCCTCACGCTCACCCTAACCCTAACCCTAACCCTCACCTTAACACTCACTCTAATCCTATCCCTGATCCTAACCCTCACTCTAAAGCTAACACTAAACCTAAACCTCACCCTCACCCTGACCCTCACCATCACCCTAACCCTCACCCAAACCCGAACCCTCACCTCAACCTAATCTTCACTCTCACCCTAACCCTAAACCTAACGCTAAACCTCTCCCTAACCCTCACCCTCACGCTCACCCTCACCTTAAGCCTAACCCTAAATCTAATCCTAAACCGAACCCTCAACTTCACCCTAAACCTAACCCTAACCATCACCCTCACACTCACCATTACCCTAACACCAACCCTAACCCTTACCCTAACCCTAACCCTCATCCTAACCCTAACCCTAACCCTAACAATAACCCTCACCCTAACCCTAACCCTAACAATAACCCTATCCCTCACCATAACACTTATCCTCACACTTACCCTAAACCTAACCCTAAACCTCACACTAACCCTAAACCTCACCCTAACCCTGACCCTATCTCTCACCCTAATCCTAACCCTAACCCACAGCCTAAACCTAACCCTAACCCTCACCCTCACCCTAACCCTCATCCACACCCTAATCCTCAACCTCACCCGAACCATCACCCTCAGCCTTACACTCACCCTCACCCTAAACATCACCCTAAACCTAACCCTCACCCTAACGCTAAACATAACCCTCACCCTCACCCCAACTGTAATCCTAACTCTAATACGAACCCTCACTCTGACCCTCACCCTCACACTCACGCTAAACCTAAACCTCACTCTCACTCTAACCCTCACTGTAACCCTTAACTTTACCCTAACACTAACCGTAACCCTAACCCCCTCCCTCACACTAAACCTAACCCTCACCCTCATCCTAAACCTAACCCTCACACTCTCCCTCACCCTAACAATTACCCTCACCCTAACCAAACCCTAACCCTCACCCTCACGCTAGCACTCACCCTTACACTAATCCTATCCCTAACCCTAACCCTATCCTTAAAACTAACCCTCACCCTCATCTTGACCCTCATCCAAACCCTAATCCTAACCCTAACCCTAAACCTCACCCTCACCCTCACCCTAACCCTAACACTAACTCTAATTCAAACCCTAACCCTCACTCACACCCTAAACCTCACCCTAATCCTTAGCCTCACCCTCATCCTAACTGGAACCCACACCTTAACCTTAACCCTCACCCTACCCCTAACCCTAACCCTCACCCTCACACTCACCCTAAAACTAGCCCTATCCCTCATCCTCACCCTAACCCTAAACTTAATGCTAACCCTAACCCTCATCCTCACCTGAACCCTAACCCTACCCCTCACTCTAACACAAACCCTAACACTAATGCTAACCCTGAGCCTCACCCTCACCCTAACCCTCACCCTAATCCTTACCCTCACCCTCTCCCTCACCCTTACCTTAAACCTACCCATCAGCCAAACACTCACCTTAAACCTTAATCTCAGTATAAACCTAACAGTAACCCAAATCCTGACACTAACCCTAAACCTAAACCTAACACTAATCCTCACTTTAACCGTCACCCAAATCCAAACCTTGACCCTAACCATCGCCCTAACGCTAACACTAAACCTAAACCTCACCCTCTCTAACCCTCACTGTCACCCTAACCCTCAACGTCACCCTAACCCTCACCGTAATCCTAAACCTCACCCTAAACCTCACCCTAACCCTTACCCTCACCATAAAATTAACCCTAATCCATACCCTAACCCGAACCCGAACCCGAAACCTCACCCTCACACTCACCCTAACTGTAACCCTAACACTCACCCAAACCATAAACCTCATCCTAACCCTAACCGGAACTCTAACCCTATACCTCACCCTAACCCTAAGGCTAAACCTTACACTAACTCTTACACTCATCCTAATCCTCACCCTAACCCTTTTCCTCACACTAACCCTAATCCTAACCCTCACACTAATCCTAACCCTCAACCTAACCCACACCGTCACCCTAACCCTCACCCTAAGCCTAACCCTCACCTACAACCTAACCCTCACCCTCACCCTCACTCTCACCCTCAGCCTAACCCTAACCCTAATCCTAACCCTAACCCTCAGCCTAACTCTAACCCTAACCCTCACCTTAACCCTAAACCTCACCTTCAACCTCACCCTCAGCCTAATCCTCACCCTAAACCTAACCGTAACACTTTCCTAACTTAAAACACCACCCTCACCCTAACCCTCACCCTAACCCTCTCCCTCAGCCTAGCCCTCACCCTAAGCCTAACCGTAACCCAACCCTCATCATCAACCTCATCCTCAACCTCAGCTTCACCTTAACACTAAACCTAATCCTAAACTTAACCATCACCCTCACCCTCACTCTAACCCTAACCATAAACCTAATGCTAACCCTAAACATCACCCTCACCTTAACCCTAATCCTAAAACTCAACCTAATCCTAACACTAACCCTAATGCCACACCTAACCCTAACCATCACACTAAGGCTAATGCTAACCCTAATACTCAACCTCACCCTAATCCTCACCCTAAATCTTACCCTCATCCTATCCCTCACCCTAACCCTAAACCTAAACCAAACCCTCACCCAAACACTCACACTAACCCTTAAACTAACCCTATCCCTCACCCTAACCCTAAGCCTCACCCTAACACTCACCCTCAACCTAACACTAATGCTAACCCGAACCCAAACCCTTACCCTAACCCTCACCCTAACCCTAACCCTCACCCTCAAAATAACTCTCACTATAACCCTTACCCTCACCCTAACCCTAAGCCTAACATTAACACTAAAACTCACCCTAAACCTCACCCTAACATCAACCCTCAAACTCAACCTAAACCTCAGCCTAACCCTTGCCCTCACCCTAACCGTAACCCTAACCCTAAGCCTCACACTAACCCTAACTCTAACCCTCAGCCTAACCCTCATCCTAACCCTAACCCTAACCCTAAACCTAACCCTCACCCTCACCCTCACCCTAACCATAACCCTAACTCTAATCCTCATGCTAACACTCACCCTCATTCTCACCCTAATCCAAACCATAACAATAACCCTGACAATAACACTAACCCTAAACCTAACCCTAAACCTCACCCTCACCCTCACCCTCACCCTAACCGGAACCCTAATCCTAACTCTCACCCTCAACCTCACCCTCAACCTCACCCTGACCCTCAAACTCACCCTCACCCTAACCCTCAGTCTAACCCTAACACTCACCCTAACCCTCACCCTCACCCTCAACCTCACCCTCTCGCTCAGCCTAACCCTTACACTAACCCTAATCCTAACCCTAAACCTTACCCTCACCCTAAACTTAACCCTAACCGTCACCCTCACACTCACCCTCACCCTAACCCTAACCCTCACGCTGAACCTCACTCTCACCCTAACACTCACTGACACCCTAAAAATCAACCTAACCCTAACCTTCACCCTAACCCTATCCCTAAGCCTCACACTCACCCTAACCTTAACCCTAACCCTAAGCCTAAACCTAACCCTTACCCTAACTCTAACCCTAACCCTAATCCTCACCCTAACCCTTATCCTCACACTAAACCTAACCCTCAGCCAAACCCTCACCCTAACCCTAAACGTAACCCTCAACCTAACACTAAACCTTACCCTAACTCTAAACCTACCGCTCACCCTAAAACTCACCCTCACCCAAACCCTAACCCTGACCCTCACCCTAAACCTAACCCTTACCCTAACGCTAACCCTAACTTTTATCCTCATACTAAACCTAACTCTAACCCTACCCCTAAACCTCACACAAACCCTAACCCTCTCCCTAACCTTAAACCTACCCCTCACCCTAATTCTCACTCTAACCCTAAACCTCACCCAAACCCTTATCCTAACCATCACCCTCACCCTAAAGCTCACCGTCACCCTAACCCTCACCCTAAACCTAACCATAACCCTAAACCCCACCCTAACCCTAACACTAAACCTAACCCTCACACTCATTCTAATCCTTAACCTCACCCTAACCCTAACCCTTTCCCTTACCATAACTCTCACCCTAATCCTAACATTCAGCCTAACCCTAACCCTACCCCTTACCCTAACCATCATCCTAACCCTAACCCTAACCCTAACCCTCACCCTAACACTAACCCTAACGGTATCCCTAACCCTCAAAAACACACTAATCCTGAACCTCATCCTCATACTATTGCTAACGCTAACCCTAATCCTAACCTTCACCCTCACCCTCACCCTCACTGTAACTCTAACCCCCACCCTAACCGAAAACCTCACCCTCACCCTCACCCTAACCCTAACACTAAACCCTCACCCTAAGTCTCACCCTAACCCTAATGCTAACCCTAACCTTAACCTTCACCCTAACCCTAACCCTCACCCGCCTCACTCTCACATTCACCCTCACCCTAAACATCACCCTAACAATAAGCCTCACCCTAAACCTAACCCTAATACTCACCCTAACCATAACCCTCAACATCACCTTCACACTCACCCTAACACTCACCCTCACCGTAGCCCTCACCCTAAACATAAACCTAACCTTAACCCAAACACTAAGCCTCACACTCACCCTCACCCTAACCCTAACCATAACCCTAACCCTCACCTTAACCTTAACCCGAATCCTAAATCTAACCCTCACTGTCACCATCACCTTCAACCTAACCCTCAACCTCAAACTCACCTTCACCCTAACCCTCAAACTAACCCAAACCCTCACCATAACCCTAAACTTCTCCCTAAACATAACCCTACCCCTCACCCTAACCCGAACCCTAATCCTAACCCTCACCCTAACCCTAATCCTAAACCTCACCCTCTCCCTAACCCTCAATGTCACCCTATCCCTCACCCTAAACCTAACCCTAACCCACACAAGAACCCTCAACCTCACCCAAACCCTCACCCTCACCCGAACCCGAATAATCACCTTTACCCTTAGCCTCACCCTAACCCTCACCCTAATCCTAACAATCAACCTAAACCTCACTCTCACCCTAATCCTCACCCTAAACCTAACCCTAACCCTTACCTAACCAAAACCCTCACCCTCACCGTCACACTCACTTTAACCCTCACACTCACCATAGCCTTCACCCTAAACCTAAACCTCACCCTAACCATAACCCTAAGCCTCACCCTCACCCTCACCCTAACCCTAAACATAACCCTAACGCTAATCCTAAATCTAACCCTCAACATCACCCTCATCCTAAATCTAACCATAAACCTAACCCTAACCCAGAACCTCACCCTCACACTAAACCTAATCCTCACCCTATCCCTAACCCTAACCCTAACCTACACCCTTACCCTCACCCTCCACCTAACCCTAATGTTAACCCGAACGCAAACCCTCACCCTAACGCTCACCCTAACCCTTACCCTAACCCTAACCCTAACGCTCACCCTCACAATAACTCTCACTATAACCCTTACCCTCACCCTAACCCTAAACCTTACATTAATCCTAAAACTCACCCTAAACCTCACCTTAACCCTAACCCTCAAACTCAATCTAACCCTCACCCTAAACCTTACCCTCACCCTAACCGTAACCGTAACCCTCACACTAACCCTACCTCTAACCCTCATCCTATCCCTCATCCTAAACCTAACCCTAAACCTAATCCTAACCCTAACCCTCACCCTCACCCTAACCCTAACCCTAACCCTAACCCTCACCTTCACCCTAAACCTAACCCTAATCATCACCCTCACACTCACCCTTATGCTAACCCCAACCCTAAGCCTTACCCTAACCCTAACCCTCACCCTAAACCTAACCCTAACCATAACCCTCACCCTCACCCTCATCCTAACCCTAATCCTAACCCTAATCCTACCCTTCACCCTAACTCTAAACCTTACACTAACCCTAACTCTAACCCTAAACCTCACCCTAACCCTAACCCTCACCCTCACCGTAACACTAACACTTGCCCTATACCTAAACCTCAGCCATAACTTAACCCTAACCCTAACCCTCACCCTAACCCTAACCCTAAAGCTCACCCTAAACCTCACCCTCCTTCTCACCCTCACCCTAACCCTCACCCTCACCCTGATCTTCACACTAAAACTAACCCTAATCCTAACCCTAAGCCTCACCCTCACCCTCACCCTATCCTTAACCATAATTATATTCCTAATCCTAACTCTAACCCTCCTGCTCACCCTCACTATAATTCTAACCCAAACCCTAAGCCTCACCCTCACTCTCACCTAACTCTAACCCTAACCCTAAACTTAATTCTAACCCTCACCATCACCCTAACCCTAAATGTAACCCTAACCCTAAACCTAACCCAGACCCTCATCCTCACACTAACCCTAACCCTCTCCCTCACCCTAACACTAAACCTAACACTCAACCCTCACCCTAAGCCTCACCCTCACCCTAATGCTAATCCTAACATTCACCCTCATCCTAGTGCTCAACCTTACCGTAACTCTAACCCTAAAACTAAAACTTCACCTTCACCCTCACCCTCACACTCAACCTCAGCCTAATCCTAACCCTAACTCTAATACTAACCCTAAACCTAACCCTAACCCTTTCTCTAACCCTAAACCTAGCCCTCACTCTCACTCATACCCTCAACCTCAGCTAACTGTAACCCTAACCCTAATCCTAAACCTAACCCTCACACTCACATTCACCCTAACCCTAACCCAAACACTCACCCTCGCCCTAAGGCTAACCCTAACCCTCACCTCACCCACACCCTAAACCTTAACCTCACCCTAACCCTAACCCTAACCCTAAAATTACCCCTCAGGCTAACCCTAACCCTCATGCTCAACCCAACCCTGTGCTAACACAAATGCTCATTCTTAACCTAAGCCTCAGCATAAACCTTACCCTCACAATAACCTATCCCTCACCCTCTCCCTAACCCTCACCCAACCCCTTCTCACCCTAAGCCAAACCCTAATCCTAACCCTAAACTTCACCCTAATCCTCACCCTAACCCTCACCCTAACCCTAACCCTAACCCTCAACCTAACCCTCACCCTAAGCCTAAACCTAACCCTAACACTCACCCTCAACCTAAATGTCAATAAAACCCTTACCCTCACCCTAATCCTAACCGTAACCCTAACCCTAACCCTTACCGTAACCCTAACCCTCACCCGAACCCTCACTCTCACCTTCACCGTCACACTAAACATCACCGTAACCCTAACCCTCAGCCTAAACCTAACCCTAACCCTCACCCTAACCATAACCCTCAAATTAAACCTCACCCCACCCTAATCCTCACCCTAAACCTAACCTTAACCTTTCCTAAACAAAAACATCACCCTCACCCTAAACCTAACCCTAACCTTAAACTTCACACTCACACTCACCCTCACCCTCAGCCTCACCCTAACACTAAACCTAATCCTAACCCTAAACCTGACCCTTACCCTCACTCTAACCCTAACACTAACCTGCACCCTAACCCCAAACCTAACAATCATCCTAACGCTAACCCCAATGCTAACCCTAACGCTCACCCTTAACCTAACCCTGACCCTAACCCTTACACTTAACCTAAGCCTCACTCTCACCCTAACCCTAACCCTTACCCTCACCATTACCCTATCCCTCCCCATCAAACTAACCCTCACCCTAATCCTTACGCTCAACCTAACCCTCACCCAACCCTAACAAGAACCCTAACCCCCACCCTAACCCTCACCCTAACCCTAACGCTAACCCTAACCCTCAGTCTCAACCTAACACTCACCCTAAACGTTATCCTCACACTAACCCAAACCCTAATCGTAACCCTCACAGTAAGCCTAACCCTCATCCTAACCCTAAACCTAACTCTCACCCTAACCTTCACCCTAACCCTAAACCTAACCCTAACCCTCACCCTCACCATAATCCTCACCCTAAACCTAACCCTAACCCTAACCCTCACCGTCATGCTGCCACTCACCCTCACCCTCACACTAAACCTCACGCTCAATCTCACCCTCACCCTAACCCTCACCGTCTCCCTAAACACCAACCTAACCCTAACCCTCACACTAACCCTAAACATAACCTAACCTTAAACTTAACCCTAACCCTTCCCCTAACCCTAACCCTAAGCTTAACCCTCACCCTAACCCTAACGCTAACCCTAAGCCTCACCCTAACCCTTACCCTAACCCTAACCCTTACCATAACCCTAACCCTAATCCTAACCCTCACCCTAAACCTTATTCTAACCTAAACCCTCACCCTAATCCTCACCCTAACCCTTATCCTAACACTAACCCTAACCTTAATCCTCAGCATCACCCTCACCCTAAACCTAAACCTAAAACTAACGCTCAACCTAAACCTAACCCTTACCCTAACCCTAAAACTAACACTCACACTAACCCTCACCCTAACCCTAACACTAACCCTCACCCTCACCCTCACCCTCACCCTAACCCAAAACCTAACCCTAACTCTCACCCTAAACCTAACCCGAATCCTAACCCTAACCCTCACCATCACCATCACCCTCACCCTAACCATCAACCTCAAACTCACCTTCACCCTAACCCTCAAACTAACACTAACCTTCACCCTAAACCTAACCCTAACCCTAACCCTAACCCTAACCCTAAACCTACACCTCATCCTAAGCCTCACCCTAAACCTAACCCTCACCCTAACCTTAATCCTAACTCTCACCGTCACCCTAATCCTCAGCCTAAACTTAACCCTAGCCGACACCCGAACCCTGAACCTCAGCTGAACCCTCACGCTCACCCTGACCCTAAACCTCAACCTAAACCTCAGCCTCATGCTAACCCTCACCCTAACCATAACCCTCAAGCTAAACCTCACCCTCACCCTAATCCTCACCCTAACCCTAACCCTAACCCTTACCTAACCAAAACCCTCAACCTCACCCTCACACTCATCCTAACCCCATCCTCATCGTAGACCTCACCCTAAACCTAAACCTCACCCTAAAACTAACCCTAACCTTCATCCTAAACCTAACCCTAAGCCTCACCCTAACCCTAATCCTAACCCTAACCCTAACCTTCACCCTAAATCTATCCCTTACACTAACCCTAACCCTAACCCTAAACCTCACCCTAACCCTAACCCTAACCCTAACCCTCACTCTCACCCTAACCTTAAACCTAAACCTAACCCTCACCATAACCCTAAGCCTTACCCTTGCCCTAACCGTCACCCTAATCCTAACATTCACCCTAACCCTAACCCTACCCCTTACACTAACCCTCAACCTAACCCTCACCCTATCCCTGACCCTAACACTCACCCTCACCCTAACCCAAACCCAAACCCTATAAGCCTCACCTTAACCCTCACCCCAACTCTAACCCTAAACCTAACCCTTACCCTCACCCTAACTCTCACCCTAACCCTTAACCCAATTCTAACTCTAAACCTAACCATTAACCTAAACCTCACACTAAACCTAACCCTCACCGTAAACCTAACCCCACCCCTTACCCTAAACCTCATCCTATCCCTAAATCTAAACCTAACCCTCACCCAAATACTAACCCTCACCCTCACCCTCATTCTCAACCTAACCCTAACCCTAACCATAATCCTAACCCTAACCATCACCCTAACCCTAACCCTAACCCTAACCCTCAACCTCACACTCACCCACACCCTAACACTAACCCTAACGCTAACATTCACCCGAACCCTAACCCTAACCCTCACCCTAACTCACACTTTAACCCTAACCCTAACCCTAATCCTCACCCTCACCCTAAACATCACCCTAACACTTACCCTCACCCCAACCCTAAGCCTAACCCTTACCCTAACCCTCACACTAATCCTAACACTCACCCAACCCCTAACTGAACCCTCACGCTAATACTCATCCTATCCCTAACCCTAATATTAACCCTCACCCTAACCCTAAACCTAACCCTAACCCTAAACCTAACCCTAAAAATTATGTAAGAGAAAACCTCACCCTCAACCTAACCCACACCCTAACCCTCACCCTCAGCCTAGCCCTCACCCTAACCCTCACTCTATCCCTAACCCAACCCTATCCCTCACTCTCACCCTAACCCTCACACTCACACTCACCCTAACCCTAACCCTAATAGTCACCCGAACCCTCACCCTAACTCTAATGCTAATC
The DNA here is from genome assembly GCF_024711535.1 of Dipodomys merriami. Lineage (NCBI taxonomy): Eukaryota > Metazoa > Chordata > Mammalia > Rodentia > Heteromyidae > Dipodomys > Dipodomys merriami. The sequence goes on from NW_027206257.1 coordinate 4,570,578, forward strand.
ATAAACCTCAACCTCACCCTAAACCTTATTCTAACCCTATCTATCACCCTCACCCTAACCCTCACCTTAACACTTACCCTCACCCTAAATCTAACCCTAACTCTAACTTTAAACCTCACACTAACCCTAACCCTAACCCTCACCCTTTCCCTAACCCTAATATTAAACCTAACCCTCACCATCACCCTAACCCAATCCCTAACACTAAACCTAACCCTAACCCTCACCCTAACACTAATGCTAATCCTAACCATCACCCTCACCCTAAGCCTCACCCTAACCCTTATACTCACCTTAACCCTAACCCTAATCCTGACCCTAAACCTCACAAAAAAACCTATCACTCAGCCTACCCCTAACCCTAACATTCACCCTAACCCTAACCATAACCCTCACCCTAACCCTCACCGTAAACTTTTCCCTAACCCTAAACCTCATCCTATCCCTAACCCTAACTATAACCGTCACCCTAACCCTCACCCTGACCCTTACCCTCAGGTTAACCCTAAAACTAAACCTAAACCTAAACCTCACACTAAACCTATCCCTCACCTTCCCCCTAACCCTAACATTCACCCTAACCCTAAGCCTAACCCTCACCCTAGCCCTCACTGTAAATTTTACCCTAACCCTAATCCTATCCCTAACCCTAATTCTCACCCTAACCCTAACGCTAACCCTCAACTTCACCCTAGCGCTCGCTCTAACCCTCAATCATACCCTAAGCCTCACCGTAACCCTAAACCCTACCCTAATACTTACCCTCACCCTCACCCTAACCCACACCCTATCCCTAACACTAACCAAAACCCTCACCCTAACCTCACCCTAACCCTAACCCTAACACTAATCCTCACCCTCACACTAAACCTCATCTTAACCCTAACACTAAACCGCACCCTCACCCTAAACCTCACCATAACTCATACCCTCAAACTAACCCTCACCCTATCACTCACCCTAACCCTCACCCTAAACCTTACCCTAACCCTAACCCTTACCCTTACCGTAACACTTACCCTAACACTAACCCTCAACCTTACCCTAAAACTTACCCTAGACCTAACTCTAACACTAACCAAAACCCTCACACTAACCCTCACCATAACTCTAACCCTCACCCTTCCCCTAACCCTAACCCTAACACTCAACCTCACCCTAACCCTCACCTTAACACTTACCCTCACCCTAAACATAACCGTAACCTTCACCCTATCCCACACCCTAACCTTCACCCTAACCCTCACCCTCACTCTAAACCTTACCCTCACCCTAGCCCTAACCCTAACCCTCACCGAAACCCTCACCTTAAACTTAACCCTAAACCTAACCCTAACATTCACCCTAACTCTCCCCATAACCCTAAACCTAACCCTAATCCTCACCCTCACCCTACACCTAACCCTAAACCTTACCCTCACTCTAACCATAACCCTAACCCACACAGTAATCCTAACTCTTACCCTAACCCTAACCCTATCCCTTCCTGTAACCCTCACCTAACACTAACCCTAAACCTAAACCTCACCCTAACCCTATCACTACCCCTCATGCTCACCCTAACCTTCAACCTCACACTAACCCTCAGCCTAACCCTAACCCTCACCCAAACCCTAACCCTCACGAAAACCCGAACTCTCACCCTCAGCCTCACCCTCACCCTAAACATCCCACTAACCCTAACCCTCACCATAACCCTAAACTTAACACTCAGTCTAAACCTAATGGTCACCTTAACCCAAAACCTCAAACTAACCCTAACACTAACCATTACCCTAACCCTAACCCTCACCCTCAGCCTCACCCTCACCCTAACCCTAACCCTCACCCTCACCATCACCCTAAACATAACACTAACCATCACCCTCACCCTAATCCTTAACCTCACCCTAACCCTCACCCTAATCCTAACATTAACCCTAACTCTACCGCTTACCCTAACCCTCATCCTAACCCTAACCCTAACCCTCACCCTAACACTAACCCTAACCCTACCGCTAACCCTCAAAAACACCCTAACCCTGACCCTAACCCTAATGGAAACCTGAACCCTAAACCTCACCCTAACCCTAACCCTATCCCTAAACCTCACACTAACCCTAACCATCACTCTAACCCTAAACTTCATCCTATCCCTGAATCTCACCCTAATCCTCACCCTAACCCTAATCTTAACCCTTACCTAACCGGAACACTCAACCTCACCCTCACCCTCACCCTAACCCTCAACCTCACATTAGACCTCACCATAAACCTTACACCTTAAACCTTAAACCTAACAATAACCTCACACTAACCCTCACCGTCAACCTAAACCTAACCCTAAGCTTTAGCCTCACCCTAACCCTAACCCTAACTCTAACCCTCACACTATCCGTAACCCTCATCCTAACACTAACCCTCACCCTCACCCTAAAGCTCACCCTAATCCTTACCCTCACCCTAACCTAACCCTAACTCTAACCCTCAAACTAACCTTAACCCTCATCCTAACCCTCACTCCAACACTTACCCACAACCTAACCCTAACCCTAACCCTAACCCTAAACCTAACCCTAACACTAAACCTAACCCTAACCCTAATATTAACCCTAACCCTCACCCTATCCCACAACCTAATCCTAACCCTAACCCTAACCCTAACACTCACCCTAAAGCTCACCCTTACCCTCACCCTCAACCTCAACCTAACCCTCACCTTAACCCTTATCCTCACCATCACCCTCAGCCTAAAAAAAAAACCATAACCCTAAACCTCACCCTCACCCTCACCCTAACCCTAACCCTAACCCTCATCCTAACCCTAACCCTAACCCTCACCCTCACCCTCAGCCTAACCCTAACCCTAACCCTAAAGCTAAACCTAACCCTCACCCTCACTCTAACCCTAACCATACTCCTCACGCTAACCCTCATCCTAATCCTAACCCAAACCCTAACCCTAACCCTCAACCTCACCCTCAACCAACCCCTACCCCTACCCCTAATGCTAACCCACATCCTATCCCTAACCTCCAACCTAACCCTAACCCTAACCCTAACGCTAACCCTCACCCTAACCCTAACCTCCAACCTAACCCTAACCCTCACCCTAAACCTAACGATAACCCTCACCCTACCCCTAACACTCACCCCAACCCTTACCTTCACCCTAACACTAACCCTCATCCTAACCATAACCCTCACGCTCACAGTCACCCTCAGCATAACTCTAAACCTAAGCCTAACCCTATCGCTAACCCTCACACTCACCCTCACACTAAACCTAACCCTAAGTCTCACCCTCATCATCAACCTCGCCCTAACCCTAACTCAAACCCTCAACTGAACACTCACCCTCACTCTCACACTCACCCTAACCCTCACCCACACCCTAAACATCACCCAACCCGAACGCTCACCCTAACCCTCACCCTAGCCCTAACCCTCATTCTAACCCTAAACCTCATCCTAAACCTAACCCTCAACCTAACCCGTACCCTCACCCTAACACTAAGCCTAAACCTAATATGAACCCTCACAATAACCCTAAACCTCACCTTAACCCTAAGCCTCACACTAACCCTAACCCTCACCCTAACCCTAACCCTAACCCTACACCTCACCCTACCACTCACCCTAACACTCACCCTCATCCTCAACCTAACCCTCACCCTAACCCTAAGCCTAACCCACCCTAACCTTTAACCTTACCCTCACCCTAACCCTCACAGTAACCCTAAACCTCAACCTAACCCTAACCCTAACAGTCACCCTCACCCTGACGACCACCCTCAGCCTAAATGTAAACCTAACCCTACTCCTAACATTAACCTTCACCTTCACCCTCACATTAACCCTAAGCCTAACACTCACACTCACCCTCACACTCACCCTAAGCCTCACTGTCACCCTCACGCTCACCCTCATGCTAACCCTAACCATAAACATAAACCTAAACCTCACCCTAACCCTCACCCTAACCGTAACTCTAACACTCAACCTCACCCTAACCTCTAACCTTACCCTCACCCTAACCCTCACACTAAACCTAACCCTCAACCTAACCCTAAGCCTCACCCTAACCCTAACCCTCACCCTCACCCTAGCCCTCACCCTAACCCTAATCCTAACCATAAACCTCACCCTAAACCTAACCCTCAACCTAACCCTAACCCTAACCCTCATCTAACCCTCACGCTAACCCAACCCTAACCCTCACCCTAAACCTATCCCTGACCCTAACCTAACCCTAACACTCACCCTAACCCTCACACTAACCCTAATGCTAACACTAACACTCACCCTCACACTAACCCTCAACCTAACCCTTAAACTCTCCCTAACTCTAACCCTAACACTACCCCTAAACCTCATCCTAAACCTCACCCTAACCCTAACCCTCCCCCCAACACTTACCCTCAGCCTAACTCATATCCTAACCCTGACCCTAATGCTAAACCTCACCTAACCCGCAACCTCACCTTAACCATAACACTCACAATAACCCTCACCCTAACACTAACCCTCACACTAACCCTCACCCTCACCCTCACCTTAACCCTAACCATAACCCTAACCCTAAACCTCACCCTAACCCTCACCCAAACCCTAAACCTAACCCTGACCCTCTCCCTAACCTTTAGCCTTACCCTCACCCTAACCCTCACACTAACCCTAACCCTCACGCTAACCCTAACTCTAACCGTCACTCTCACCGTCACGCTCACCCTCAGCCTAACTTTAAACCTAACGCGATTCCTAACACTAACCCTCAACTTCACCCTCACACTAACCCTAACCCTAACCCTTAGCCTAACCCTCACACTCACCCTCACCCAAAACCTAAGCCTCACTGTCACCCTCATGCTAACCCTCACCCAAACCCTAACCCTAATCCTCACGCTAAACCTATCTCTCACCCTAACCATAAACCTCACAATCACCCTCACCCTCACCTCACCCTAACCCTAAACCTAACCCTAACCCTCACCCTAAACCTCACCCTAACCCTAATGCTAACTCCAACCCTCACACTCACCCTTAACCTCACGCTAACTCTTACTCTCACCGGAAATCTAACCCTAACAATAACCCTCACCCTGACCCTAACCCTCACCCTAACCCTAACTCTAACCATAACCTGCACCCTAACCCTCACTAAAAACCTAAACCTAACCCTAACGTTCATCCTAAACCTCACCGTAAACCAACCCTATCCCTAACCCTAACGCTAAACCTAACGCTCATCCTAACCTTAACTGTACCCCTCAAACTAATTCTCATCCTAAACTGAACACTTACCCAAACCCTCACCCTAACCCTAACTCTAACACTCAACCTAACCCTAATCCTCACCCACACCCTCAGACTCATCCTCAGCCTAAACATAACCCTAACCCTACTCCTAACCCTAATCCTCACCCTCATCCTAAATCTAACCCTAACCTTCATTCTCACCCTCACCCCCACCCTCACCATAACCCTAACACGAACCCTAACCCGAACCCTCACCCTAACACTCATCCTCACCCTTTCCCTAACCCTCAACCTAACCCTAACCGTAACCCTTACCGTAACCCTAAACCTCACCCTCACTCTAACCCTATCCCTAACCCTAACCCTCACACTCACCATAACCCTCACAGTAAACCTTACCCTCACCCTACCCCTCATCCCAACCCTCAACCTATCGCTAACCCTAACCCTCAACCTAACCCTTACACTCACTCTAACACTAAGCCTAAACCCAACACTAACTCTCACACTAACCCTCACCCTAAATATCACCCTATCATTAACCCTAACCCTAACCCTCACCCTAACCCTAACCCTCACCCTCACCCTCAGCCTAACCCTCAGCCTAAAGCCTAACCCTAACCCAAACCCTCAGTGTCACCCTCAACCTAACCCTAACCCTAAGCCTCACCCTCACACTCAACCTCACTCTAAACCTAACGCAAACCCTCAAATCAACCCTTGCCCTCACCATAAACATCACCATAACCCTAACACTAACCCTAATCCACATGATAACCCTACCCTCACCCTAAAGCTAAACCTCACCCTCACCCTAACCCTAACCCTCACCCTAACTCTAACCCTCACCCTCATCTAACCCTCACCCTGACTCAAACCCTAAGCCTCGCCCTAACCCTCAACCACAACCTCACCCTAAAACTAACCCTAATGCTCTCACTCAACATAACCCTAACCCTGACAATCACCCTTACCCTCAGCTTAAACCTAAGCCTAACAATAAAACTAACCCTAACTCCCACACTCACCCTCACCCTAAACCTAATCCTAACCCTTAACTTAACCCTCTCACTCACCCTCAACCTCAACCTAACCCTAACCCAAACCCTCAACCGAAGCCTCACCCTCACCCTAACTCTAACCCTCACCCTCAACCTAAACATCACCCTAAACCTAACACTCACCCGAACCCTTAGCCTAACCCTCACCCTAACCCTAACCCTCACCCTCACCCTCACCCTCAGGCTCACTTTAAACCTAATCCTAACCCAAACCCTCACCCTTACCCTCAACCTAACCCTACCCCTAATGCTAACCCTCACTCTAACACTAACCTCCAACCTAACCCAAACCCTAAACCTAATGCTAAAACTCACCCAAACCCTAACACTCACCCCAACCCTTACCCGCACCCTAAGCCTAACACTAATGCTCACTGTAACCCTTACCCTGAAGCTCACAGTCAGACTCAGCATAACCCTAAACCTAAGCCTAACCCTAACCCTAAACCTCACACTCACCCTGACCCTAAACCTAACCCTAAGTCTCAACCAAACCCTAACCCTAACCTAAACCCTCAACTGAATCCTCACCCTCACCCTCACCCTAACCCTCACCCTCACCCTAAACATCACCCTAACCCTAACCCTGAACCTTACCCTCACACTATCCCTAACCCTCATACTAACCCTAAACCTCACCCTAAACCTAACACTCAACCTAACACTTACCCTCACCCTAACACTAAGCCTAAACCTAACATGAACCCTCACAGTAACCCTAAGGGCCACCCTAACCTTAACCCTCACACTATCCCTATCCCTCACCCTAACTCTAACCCTAACTCTCACCATAACCCTAACCATCACCCTCAACCTCAACCTCAGCCTAACACTGAGCCTAAAGCCTAACCCTAACCCTAACCCTCACAGTCACCCTCACCCTAACTCTAACCCTAAGCCTCATCCTCACCCTCAACCTCACCCTAAACCTAACGCAAATCCTAAAACCAACCCTCAACCTCACCCTAAACATCACCCTAACCCTAACCCTCACCCTAATCCGCATTCAAACCCTAACGCTCACCCTAACGCTAACACTCACCCACACCCTAACCCTAACCCACACCCTAACCCTAACCCTCAACCTCATCTAACCCTCACCCTAACCCAAACCCTAACCCTCACCCTAACTCTCATTCTCAACCTCACACAAAACCTAACCCTAATGCTCACACTCAACATAACCCTAACCCTCACACTCACCCTCACCCTCAGCTTAAACCTAAGCCTACCAATAACCCTAAACCTAACGCTCACACTCACCCTCACCTTAAACTTAACCCAAACACTAATCCTAACCCTCTCACTCACCCTAACCCTAACCCCAACCCTCAACCTAAACATCACCTAAAACTAACCCTCACCCTAAACCTTAGCCTAACCCTCACCCTAACCCTAAACCTCACCCTCACCCACAGGCTCATCCTAAATCTAAACCTCACCCTCCCCCTCAACCTAACCCTACCCCTAATGCTAACTCTCACCCTAAACCTAACCTCCAAACTAAACCTAACCCTAACCTTAACGCTAACCCTCACCCTAACCCTAAGCCTTACCCTAACCCTAACCATCATGCTCACAGTCACCCTCAGCCTAACCCTAAACCTAAGCCTAACACTATCCCTAATCCTCACACTCACTGTCACGCTAAACCTAACCCAAAGTCTCACCCTCACCCTCAACCTCACCCTAACCCTAACCAAAACCCTCAAGTGAACCCTCACCCTCACCCTAACACTCACCCTCACCCTAAACATCACCCTAACCCTAACCCCCACCCTTAACCTCAATCTAGCCCTAACCCTCATACTAACCCTAAACCTCACCCTAAACCTAATCCTCAACCTAAAACTTACCCTCACCCTAACACTGAGCCTAAACCTAACATGAACCCTCAATGTAACCCTAAACCTCACCCTAACCCTAACCCTCACACTAACCCTATCCCTCACCCTAACCCTAACCCTACCCCTCACCCTACCCCTCACCCTAACCCTAAACCCAACCCTAACCCTAACCCTCACTGTCACCCTAACACTCACCCAACCCTAACCCTCACCCAAACCCTAAACCTCATACTTTCCCAAATCCTCACCCTCACCCTAACACTCACCCTCATCCTCACAATAACCCTCACCCTAAATCTAACCCTATCAGTCACCTAACTCTAAACCTAACACTACTCCTAACCCTATACCTCACCCAAACCCTCAGCTTAACCCTAAACCTAACCCTCACCTTCACCCTAACCCTAACCCTCACCGACACCCTAGCATTCACCCTAAACCTAATCCTAACCCTATACCTCACCCTAAACCTAACCCTAAACCTAATGCTAACTCTAACCCTCACACTCTCCCTAACCCTCACCCTGACCCTAACCCTCACCCTAAACTTTAACCCTAACCCTAACCTTTACCCTAACCCTCATCCTAACCCTCTCTCTAAACCTAATCCTAACACTAACAATAACCCTCATCCTACCACTAGCCCTAACCCTAACCCTAAACCTCAACCTCACACTTATCCTCACCCTAAACCTAACCTTCACCCTAACCCTAACCCTCATCCTAACCCTCTTCATAACCGTCTCCCGAACCCTAAACCTAACCCTATCCCAAACCCTAACAGTAAACCTAAACCTCACCCTCACCCTAACACTAACCTTAACCCTAACCCTGACACTCACACTAACCCTCACCCTAAACCTTACCCTCACCCTAACCCTCATCCTAACCCTCACCCTATCCCTAACCCTAACCCTCAAACTAACCCTAAACCTCACCCTAACCCTAACCCTACCCATCATCCTAAGTCTCAACCTAACCCTTAATCTAAACTTGACCCTAACTCTAACCATAACATTAACCCTCAACCGCACCCTACCACTCACTTTCACCCTAACCCTTACATTAAACCTAACCCTAGCACACACCTTAACTCTCAGTCTTACCCTCACCCTCAACTTCAGCCTAAACCTAAGCATAAGCCTAACCCTAACCCTAACCCTCACACTCACACTCAGCCTAACCCGAATTCTAATTCTAACCCTAACCCTAATTCTAACCCTAACCCTCACCTTACACCTCACACTAACCCTAAACCTAAACCTCACACTCACCTTAACCCTAACCCTCACACTCTCCCTCACCCTCAGTTTAACCTAAGCCTAACATTAACCCTAACCCTAACCCTCACACTCACCCTCACCCTAAACCTAACCCTAACACTCAACCTAACACTCAAACTCACCCTAACCCTAATCCAAACGCTCAACCAAACCCTCACCCTCACCCTTACCCTCACCCTCACCTTAAACATCACCCTAAACCTAAGCCTCACCCCAACCATTAGCCTAACCCTGACCCTAACCCTCACCCTCACCCTCACCCAGAGGCTCACTCTAACCCTAATCCTAACCCTAAACTTCACACTCACCCTTATCCTCATCTTCTCCCTAACCCTTACCCTAACAATAACCCTAACCTTAAACTTAAACCTAACCCTCACCCTAACCCTAACCCTCACGGCTAGCCCTGCCCCTCACCCTCAACCTCAACTTAACCCTAACCCTAACCCTAACCCTCACACTTACCCTCACCTTAACACTAAACCGAAAACTAAACCTCAGCCTAACAGTAACACTAACCCTCACCCTCACCCTAACCCTCACCCTTACTTTATCCTCACCCTAAACATAACCCTCACATTAACCTTAATGCTCACCCTAACCCTAACCCTCACCCTAAACCTAAAACACGCTAACCCTAACCCTAACCCTCATCCTCACCCCAACCCTACTGCTAACTCTAACACTCACCCTAACCTTCACACTATCACTTACCCACACCATAAACCTAAACCTAACCCTCACCCTCACCCTAAACCTCACCCTAACCCTAACCCTAACCCAAACACGAAACCCTTAACCTAAACCTAAACTGAACCCTAACCCTCACCAGAAACCTTAACCCTAACCCTAAACCTAACCCTCAAGCAAACAGTCACCCTAACCCTAACCCTATCACTAACCCTAATCCTCACCCTAACCCTCAACCTAAACCTTAATATCCTCACCGTCACCCTAACCCTAAACCTAATGCTAAACCTCACAATAAATCTAACCTCACCCTAAACCTAACCTTAGCCCTCACCCTAACCCTCATCCTAATCCTTAACCTAACCCAAAACCTCTCACTAACCCTAATCCTAAACCTAACCCTCACCCTCATCATAACTCTAACCCTAACCCTAACCCTAACTCTCAACCTCACCCTCACCCTCAGCCTTACCCTAACCCTCACACTAAAACTAACCCTCATGATAACCCTCAACCTAATCCTCACACTAACCATAACCCTAACCCTTAAACTAAAACTAACGCTAAACCTCACCAAAACTCTCAATAACCCTAAACCTAGACCTCACCCTAACCCTTACCCTTACCCTAACGCTAACCCTAACCCTCACCCTAACCCTAAACCTCACCCTAAATCTAACCCTCACCCTAAACCTTACCCTGACCCTATCACTGAGCCTAACCCTATCACGAACCCTCACACTAACCCTAACGCTCAGCCTAAACCTAACCCTCAACCTAAACCTAACCCTAACCCTAATCCTCACCCTCACTTATCCCTCACACTAACTCTTTTCCTAACCCTAAACCTAACCCTCACCCTAACCCTAACCCTCTCCCTTTCTGTAACCCTCACCTTCACCAAAAACCTCACCCTTACCCTTACCTTTCCCTCACCCTTACCCTCACACTAACCCAAAACCTCACCCTAACCTAACCAAAACACTCACACTAAACCTCACCCTAACCCTAAAGCTAACCCTAACATTCACCCTCACACTAAAACTCACCCTAAACCTTAACCTCACCCTAACCCTAACCCTAACCCTAACCCTCAATCTCACCCTAAACCCCACCCTAAGCCTAACTCTCAACCTAACCCTTACCCACACCCTAACCCTCACCCTAACCCTAAACCTAAGCTAACCCTTAACCTCACCCTAACCCACAGTATCACCCTAACCCTAATCCAAACCCTAACCCTCAACCTATCCCTCACCCTAACCCTAACCCTAACCCTAACCCTAAATTTCACACTAACCCTAACCCTCACCCTAACTTTATCCCTACCCCTCACCCTAACTCTAACCCTCACCCTCACCCTAAACCTAACCCTAACACTAACCCACACCCTCACCCTCACCCTCATCCTCACCCTGACCCTAAACCTAACCCTAACAATAACCCTAAACCTAAAACTAACCCTCACCCTAACCCTAACCCTCAAGCTAAACCTCATCCTCACCCTCACCCTCACCTTAACCCTAAGCCTAACACTAACCCTCACCCTCACCCTCACATTAACACTAAAGCTAAGCCTAACCCTCATCCTAACAGTAACCCTAACCCTCACCTTCACCCTAACCGTCACCCTTACTTTATCCTCTCCCTAACCCTAACCATCACATTAACCCTAATGATCACCCTAACCTTAACAGTACCCCTCACCCGAACCCTCACCTTAACTCTAACCCTAAACCTAACTCTAACGCTTAACCTAACCCTAACTCTCAACCCTACCCTAACTCTCACCATCACCTGAACCCTCACCCTAACCCTCACTCACCCACACCCTAACCAGAAAGCTCACTCTCACCCTCACCCTCACCCTCACCTAATCCTCACCCTAACCCTAATGATTATCTAACAAAGACCCTCACCCTCACCCTCACCTTCACATTAACCCTCACCCTCACCCTAGCCCTCACCCTAAACGTAACCCTAACCGTAAACCTGACCACACCCACACCCTCATGCTCAGACTTACCCTAACCCTACCCCTAATCCTAACCCTAACGATCAACCTCATCATAACCCTCACCATTACCCTTAACCTCACACTCACCCTAACCCTAACTGTAACCCTCTCACTAAACCTAACCCTAACCCTAAACCTAAACCTACCCCTCACCCCAAACCTCAACCTAAACCTAACCCTAACCCTCACCCTAAGGCTAACCCTAACCCTCAACCTAATCCTATCCCTCATCCTAAACTTCACCTTCATACCAACCTCAAAGTAACCCTAACCCTAAGCCTCACCCTAACCCTAAACCTCACCCTAACCCTAATACGCACCCTAGCCCTCACCCTAACCCTTACCCTAACCCTCCCCCTCACCCTAACCCTAACCCTAACCCTCACCCTCACCCTAACCCTAAACCTAAACCTAACCCTCAGCCTAACCCTCATCCGAATACTAACCCTAAACCTAACCCTCACCTTTACTTTAACCCTCACCCTAACCCTTAACCTCATCCTCACCCTAAACCTCACACTAAACCTAACCCTCAACCTAACACTAACCCTAACCCTCACCGTCACCCTCACCCTCATGCTAACCCTAACCCTAACCCTCACCCTAACCCTAAAACTCACCCTAACCCTAACCCTAACCCTCGCCCTCACCCTCACCCAAAACCTAGTAATAACTCTAACACTCACCCTAAACCTCATGATATCACTTAAACACACCATAAACCTAAACCTAACCCTAACCCTCACCCTCACCTTGATCCTCACCCTAACCCTAACCCTAACCTAAACACGAAACCCTTAACCTACCCCTAAACTGAACCCTAACCCTCAAACGAAACCTTAACCCTAACCCTAAACCTAACCCTCAAGCTAACAGTCACCCTATCCCTAACCCTATTCCTAACCCTAACCCTCACCCTAACCCTCAGCCTAAACCTTATCCTCACCCTCACCTTAACCTAAACTTAACCCTAAACCTAAACTTACCCCTCACCCTAAAACTCATCCTAACCGTAAACCTAACCCAAAGCCTCTCCCTAACCCTAATCCTAACCCTAACCCTCACCCTCATCATAACTGTAACGCTAACACTAACCCTAACCCTATCTCTCACCCTTACCCTCACCCTCAGCCTAACCCTAACCCTCACACTAACCCTAACCCTCACGCTAACCCTCAACCTAATCCTCAAACTAACCCTAACCCTAACCCTTACACTATCCCTAACCCTAAACCTCACCAAAACCCTGAATAACCCTAAAACTAGCCCTAAACCTAACCCTTACACTTACCCTAACCCTAACCCTCACCCTAAACCTAACGCACACCCTAAACCTAACCCTCACTGTAATCCTTAACCTCACCCTAACACTAAGCCTAACCCTAATACCAACCCTCACACTAACCCTAACCCTCAGTCTAAATGTCACCCTTAAAATAAACCTAACCCTAATCCTAATCCTCACCCTCACCTTACCCCTCACACTAACCCTTTTCCTAACCCTAACCCTAATCCTCAACCTAACCCTAAACATCTCCCTTTCCGTAACCCTCACCAAAAACCTCACCCTTACCCTGACCTTACCCTGATCTTAACCCTCACACTAACCCAAAACCTCCCCTAACTAACCAAAACACTCACACTAAAACTCACCCTAACCCTAATGCTAACCCTAACACTCACCCTCACCCTAAACCTCACCCTAAACCTTAACCTCACCCTAATCCTAACCCTAACCCTCAACCTCACCCTAAACCTCACACTAAGCCTAACCCTCAACCTAACCCTTACCCTCACACTAACCCTCACCATAACCCTAACCCTAAGCTAACCCTTAAACTCACCCTAACACTCACTCTCACCCTAACCCTAATCCAAACCTTAATCCTCAACCTAACCCTCACCCTAACCCTAACTTTCACACAAATCCTTACCCTAAACCTAAACTTAACCCTACCCCTCACCATAAATCTCATCCTAACCCTAAACCTAAACCTAACCCAAACCCTAAACATCACCCTAACCCTAACCCTCACCCTCACCCTCACCATCAACGTAACCATAAACCTAACCCTACACCAAAAAATAACCCTAATCCTAACCCTTATCCTAACCCTCACCTTCACCCACACCCTAAACCTAGCCCTCACCCTTAACCTAACCCTCACCCTCAACTTAACCCTAATGCTAACCCTAAAATTTATGCTCACCTTACCACTAACCCTAACACTAAAACTAAGCGTTACACTAACCTTAATCCTCAGCCTAACCCTAACCCTCACCCTAACCCTATCCCTAACCCTAACCCTCACCCTCACCCTAGCCCTCACCCTAACCCTAATCCTAATCCTTAACCTCACCCTAAACCTAACCCTCACCCTGATTCCAAACCTCAATCTCACCGTCACCCTAACCCTAACCCCAAACCTAACACTCACCCTAACCCTCACCCTTAATGTAAACCTAAACCTAACCCTCACCCTAACCCACACCCTTACCATAATCCTTACACTCACCCTAACCCTCACACTTACCCTTACCCTCACACTCTACCTAACCCTCACCCTAACCCTAATTCTCACCCTAACCTTACCCTAACCCGCACAATAACCCTCCCACTAATGATAATGCTAACCATAACACTCACCCTGACCCTAACCCTCACTCTAACCCTTAACATCACCCTAAACCTAAACCTATCCCTAACCCTCAACCTAATCTTTACCCTCAACCTAACACTAAGCCTAACCCTAACACTAAACCTCACACTAAACCTAAACCTCACCCTAGCCCTCAGCCTAACCCTAATCCTAACCCTAACCCTAACCCGAAACCTAACCCTCAACCTAACCCTAACCCTCACCCTCACCTAACCCTCACCCTAAACCTAAACCTAACCCTCACCCTAACCTTCACCTTAACCCTAACCCTTACCTTAACTGTAACCATAACCCTAACCCTTACAATAAAACTAAGCCTAATCCTAAACATAATCCTTACCCTAACCCACACCCTCACCCTCAGCCTCACCCTAACCCTTACTCTAAACCTAAACCTCATACTCAACCTAACCCTAATTCAAACCCTAACCCTAACCCTAAACCTCACCCTAACCATAACCCTCACCCTCACCCTCACTGTAACCCTAACCCGAAACCTAACAATAACCCTAAAACTAAACCTAACCCTCACCCTAAACATGACCCTCAACCTAAACCTAACACTCACCCTAACACTTACCCTCAAGCTTACCCTAAACCTAACTCTAACACTAACCCTAACAGTAACCCTAACTCTCACCCTAACCCTAAACGTCACCCTACCCCTAACTCTCACCCTCACCCTAGCCCTCAGCATAACCCTTATCCTAACCCTCACACTAATAGTAACCCTCACCCTGAGGGGAACACTCACACTCAGCCTAACCCTCAACTTAACCCTTACCATCTCGCTCACCCTAACCCTCACCCTAACCCTAACCCTCATCCTAACACTCACCCTAACCCTAATCGTATCCATCAACCTAACACTAACCCTCACCCTCACCCTCACACTCAGCCTAACCCTAAGCCTAAGCCTGAGCCTAACCCTAAACCTCACCCTCACCCTAGCCCTCACCCTAAACCTAATCCTAACCCTAATCCTCATCCTAACCCTCATCCTAACCCAAACACTAACCATAACCCAAAACCTATTCCTCACCCCCAAACTAACCCTCAGCCTAACCCTACCCCTAACCCTCAACCTAACCCTAACCCTCACCCATACAGTAACCCTAACACTAACCCTCACCCTAACCCTAAAACTAAACCAAACCCTAAACCTCACACTAAACCTAACCCTAAACTTGACCCTCAACCTCAGCCTCACCCTCACCACAAACTTAACCCAAACCAAAACACTAACAATAACCCGAATTTTAACACTATCCCTAAAAGTAATCCTCACCCCCACCCTCACCCTCAGCCTAACACTAAGCCTAACCTAGGCTTAACCCTAACCCTCACCGTAAACCTAACCCTAACCCTAACCCTAATCCTAAACCTAACCCTAATAATCAGCCACACCCTCACCCTAACCCAAACCCTAGCCCTAACCGTCACCCTAACCAAAAGTCTAAACCTAATGCTCACACTCACACTCACCCTAACCCTAATCCTAAACATAACCCTATCCTTAACCCTAACCCTCACACTAACACTCACCATAGCCCTCACCCTAACACTAATCCTAACCCTAAACCTCATCCTAACCCTCACTCTAAGCCTAAACCTAACCCTCACCCTAAACCTAACCCTAACACTAATCCTAACTCTAACCCTAAAGCTCACCCTCACCCTAACCCTAACCGTAACTCTAAACCAAACCCTAAAACTAAACCTCATCCTAACCCCAACCCTAAACCTCACCCTCACCCTAGCCCTAACCCTAACTCTAACCCAAAACCTAAACCTAAACCTCATCCTAACCCCAACCCTAAAGCTCACACTTACCTTCACCGAACTGTAACCCTAACCCTAACCCTAACAATAACCCTAACCCTAACACTCACCCTAACCCTAACACTAACCCTCACACTAACCCTAACCATCACCCTAACCCTAAACCTCACCCTAACACTAACCTTAACCCTCACCCTCTTCCTAGCCCTCACCCTAAGCCTAACCCTCATCCTCACCCTAAACCTCACACTAACCCTAACACTAATCCTCAATCTAACCCTGACCCTCACCATAACACTTACCCTAACCCTCACCCTAACACTAACCCTCACCCTTACCGTAACCCTCACCCTTGGCCTAACACTCACCTTTACCCTTACCATCACCCCCACCCTAAACTTCACCCTAACCCTAAACCTCACCCTAAACCTCACGCTAAACATAATTCTACCGCTAAACCTCACCCTCACACTAATCCTAATTCTAACCATAACCCTAACACTTAAGCTCACCCTAACCCTAACCATCCCCCTCACCCTCACAGTAACCGAAACCCTAACCCTAACCCTAACAATAACCCTCACCCTAAACCTAACCCTGAACCTAAAACTTACCCTCACCCTAACACTAACCCTAACCCTAACACTAACCCTCACACTGACCCTAGCCCTCACACTAACCCTAAACCTCACTCTAACCCTAACCCTAACCCTAACCCTGACCCTCACCCTAACGCTAATTCTAACCCTCACCCTAACCTTAACCCTAATCCTCATCCTCACCCTAAACCTCACACTAACCATAACCCTAATCCTCAATCTAACCCTCACCCTAACCATAACCCAAAACCTTACCCTAACCCTCACCCTAACCCGAACCCTCACCCTTATCTTAACACTCACCCTCAGCCTAACCCTAATACTAATCCTCACCCTAAACCTCACACTAAGCCTAACATTAATCCTCAATATAAGCCTCACCCTAACCATAAACCGAATCTTTACCCTAAACCTCACCCTAACCCTAACCCTAACACTATCCCTAACTCTAACCCTAACCCTAACCCTAAACCTCATCCTAAACCTAACCCTAACCCTCAACCTCACCGAAAGTGTAACCATAACCCTAACAATAAACATATCCCTAACCCTCAGCCTAACCATAACCCTCACCGTAACCCAAAGCCTCACCATAATGCTGACCCTCACACTAACACTAACCCTAAACCTAACACTAACCCTCACACTAACCCTAACCCTAACCCTAACCCTAAACCTCAACCTAACCCTCACTCTCACCCTTACCCTAACAATAACACTAACCATAACCCTAACCATCAACCTAACCCCAATCCTAAACCTAACCCTCACCCTCAGCCTAACCCTAAGTCTCAGCGTAACCCTAAGTCTAAACCTAACCCTGACCCTATCCCTCACCCTCACCCTCACCCAAACCCTAAACCTAAACCTAACTCTATCCCTAAACCTCAACCTAACCCTCACCCTCACCCTGACAGTAACACTAACCCTAACTCTAAACCTCACCTTAACCCTCCCCCTAACCCTAACTCTAACCCTAAACCTCACCCATACCCTAACCCTAATCCTAACCCTAACCCTAAACCTAACCCTAAACCTCACCCTACCCTAACCCTCACCCTCACCCTCAACCTAACCGTAATTCTAACCCTAACCCTAACAATAACACAAACCCTAACCCTAAACCTAACCATAACCCTCATCCTCAGCCTCACCTTCTCGGCAAACTTAACCCTAACCATAGCACTAACGACAAACCTAAAACTAAACCTAACCCTAATCCTCACCCCCACCCTCACCCTCAGCCTTACCCTAAGCCTAACCCTAACCCTAACCCTCACGGTAACCCTAACCCTAACCCTAACCCTAACCCTAACGCTAAACCTAACCCTATTCCTCAGCCTCACCCTCACCGTAACCCAAACTATAAACCTAATTCTCACCCTTACCGTAAGCCTAAACCTAAACCTAACCCTCACCCTCACCCTCACCCTCACCCTAACCCTAATCCTTAACCTATCCCTATCACTAACCCTAAACCTCAACCTAACCCTCACCCTAGCCCTCATCCTAACCCTAACCCTAACCCTCACCCTAACCCTAGCCGTCACCCTAACCCTAATTCTAACCCTCACAGTCACCCTAACACTAACCCTCATCCTCACCCTAAACCTCACACTAACCCTAAACTGAATCCTCAATCTAACCCAAACCCTAACCCTAACCCTAAACCTTAACCTAACCCTAAACTTAACCAAACCCTCACACTTATCTTAACCCTCACCCTCAGCCTAAATCTCACCTTTACCCTTACCATCATAATCACCCTAACCCTCACCCTAACACTAAATCTCATGTTAACCCTCACCCTAACCGTAAACCTACCCAGGACCATAACCCTAACCCTCACCCTCAAACTCACGCTCAGCCTAAACCTAAGCCTAAGCCGTAGCCTAACCCTCACCCTCACCCTAGCCCTCACCCTAACCCTAATCCGAACCATAAACCATATTCTATTCCTCACCGTAACCCAAACCCTAACCATCACCCTCACCCTAATCATCACCCAAACTCACCCTCAGCCTAACCCTAAGCCTAAGCCTAACCCTAACCCTAACCCTCACACTCACCCTCACCCTAAGCCTTATCCCAACCCTAACACTAACCCTAAACCTAACCCTCAACCTAACCCTCACCCTAACCTTAACCCTAACACTAACCCTAATCCTAACCCTTGAAATAACCCTACCCCTAAACCTAAATCTAAACCTAAACCTCACCCTAACCCTATTCCTAACCCTATCCATAACCCTAACACTTTCCCTAACTCTCAACCTAAACCTAACCCTAAATCTAACACTAACCCTAATCCTCAATCTAAACCTCCCGCTAACCCTAAGTCTAACACTAAACCACACCCTCACCCAAAACCTAACTCTGACCCACACCCAAACCCTAAACCTCACACTAACCGTAAACCTGACCTTCACCCTCACCCTCACCGCAACCCAAACCCTAAACCTAAACCTAACAGTAACCCTAACACTAATCCTAACCCTCACCCTAACCATAAACCTCACCCTAACCCAAACCATCACCCTAACACTTACACTCACCCTAAAACTAACCCTAACCCTAACACTAACCATCACACTAATCCTAACCCTAACTTAACCCTAAACCTCAACCTAACCATCACCCTCACTCTAATCCTAACACTGACCCTCACACTAACCCTCCCCCTAGCCCTCCCCCTAAACCTATATCTAATCCTAAAACTCACCCTCACACTAACATTAACCTTAACCCTAACCCTAAACCCCAATCTAACCCTAATCCTAACACTCAACCTCACCCTCACCCTCACCTTAACTCTAACACTAACCCTAACAATAACAATAACCCTAACCCTAACCCTAATCCTCAGCCATACCCTCACCCGAAAACTAACCCTAACTCTAATGTTCACCCTAACCTTAAGCCTAACCTAACCCTAACCCTCACACTCACCCTCACCCTAACCCTAATCCTAAACCTAACACTATCCCTAACCCTAACCCTCACCCTAAGCCTCACCCTAGCCTTTAGCCTAACCCTAATCGTAACCCTAAACCTCATGGTAACTCTCACCCTAACCCTAACCCTAACTGTCACCTTAACCCTAACCCTAACCCTCACCCTCATGCTCATCCTAAGCCTAAGCCTAATCCTAAGCCTAACCCGAACCCTAACCCTCACCTTAACCCTAACCCTAACACTAACCCTAACATTATCCGTAAACCTCACTCTCACCCTAACCCTAACTTTAACCCTAACTCTAAACCAAAACCTCTTCCTAACCCTAACACTCACCCTCACCGTAACCGTAACCCTAAACCTAACCCTAAGAATAAGCCTAACCCTAATCCTCACCCTTAACATAACCCTCACCATAACACTAACCCTCACCCTAACACTTACCTTCACCCTAACACTAAACCTACACATAACACAAACACTCACACTAACCCTAACCAACACGCTAACCCTTAACCTCACCCTAATCCTAACACTAACCCTCATCCTAACCCTAACCCTCATCCTCACCATAAACCTCACACTAACCGAACACTAATCCTCAATCTAACCATCACTCTCATCCTAACCCTAACCCTAACCCTCACTCTAAACCTAACCCTCACCCTAAAACTCACCCCAACCCTAACTCTAACCCAAAGCCTCACACTCACCTTAAACCTAACCCTCACCCTAATCCTCACACTACCTTAACTCTACTCCTAAACCTCACCCTAACCCTAACCCTCATGCTCACCCTCTCCCTCAGCGAAACCCTAAGCCTAACCCTAACCCTAAACCTAAACCTGACCCTAACCCTAACCCTCATTCTCACCATCTCCCTCAGCGGAACCCTAAGCCTAACCAGAACCCTAACCCTAACCCTCACACTAACTCTAAACCTTACCCTACTCCTAATCCAAACCCTAAGCCTAAGCCTCACCCTCACCATAACACTCACCCTATCCCTAACTCTAACACTAACCCTCACCCAAAACCTCACCCTAACCGTCGCCCTAACCCTAACTCTAACACTAAACCTCACCCTCACCCTAACCCTAACGCTAAACCTCACCCGAACCCTAACCCTCACCCTCACCCACAACCTCACCGCAACTCTAACACTAAAAATAACAATAACACTAACCCTCGACCAAACCCTAACCCTAAAAAAAACCCTAACCCTAACCCTCATGCTCATCCTCTCCCTCAGCGAAACCCTAAGCCTAACCCTAACCCTAAACCTAGACCTCATCCTATACCTAACCCTAATAATAACCCTAACCCTAACCTTAAACATACCCCAACCCTACCCCTAACACTAACACTAAACCTAACCCTAACCCTAACCATAACCATAACCCTCACCTTAACCCTAACATTACCCTAACACTAACCCTAATCCTCAACCTCACCCTAGCCCTCACCCTAACCCTAACCCTCATCCTCACTCTAAACCTCACACTAACCCTAACACTAATCCACAATCTAACCCTCACCCTCACCCTAACCCTATCCCTAACCCTAAACTTAAACCTCACCTTAACCCTAATCCTCTCCTTCACCCTCAACCTCACCCTAACGCTAACCCTAACCCTAACAATAACACTAACCCTAACACTAACCCTAACCCAAACCCGAACCATAACCCTCACCCTCCGCCTCACCCTCACTTCAAATTTAACCATAACCATAACACTAACAATAACCCTAACCCTAACCCTAACCCTCACCCTAACCCTAACGCTAACCCTAACCCTCAAACTAACCCTCACCCTAACCCTAATCCTAACTCTAACCTTAACCCTAACCCTAAACCTCAACCTAACCCTCACCCTAAACTATACCCTAACACTAACCCTAACCCTAACCCTAACCCTGGACCTAACCCTCCCACTAACCCTAAATATAACCCTGAAACTAACCCTCACTCTAACCCAAATCCTAACCCTAACCCTCAACCTAACCCTAATCATCAACCTCACCATAACTCTAACCCTCATCATAACCCTCAGCCAAACTCTAACCCTAACCCTAAACCTCACCCAAAATCTAACCCTAAACCTCACCCTCACCCTAGTCCTCACCCTAACCCTAATCCTAACCCTAATCCTCATCCTAACCCTCACCCTAACCCTAACCATAACCCTCACCCTAATCCTAAGCCTAACCCTAATCCTCAACCTAACCCTAACCCTCACGCTCACCATAACCCTAACCCTAACATTCACCCTAACCATAAATTTAACCCGAACACTAACTATCACCCAAACCCTAACCCTAACCCTCACCCTCACCCTCATCCTCACCATCAGCCTAACCCTAAGCCTAAACCTAACCCTGACCCTCAAACTCACCCTAACCCTTACCCTAATATTAATCCTAACACTAAGCCTAAACCTCAACCTCACTCTAACCCTCAATGTAACCCTAACTCTAACACTAACCCTAACCCTAACACTCCTCCTCAGCCTCACCCTAACCCTAACCCTAATACTAAACCTCACACTAACCCTAACCCTAACCTCAACCTAACCCTAAGTCTAACCCTAACCCTAAAATTAAAAACCTCACTTTACCCCTAACCCTCACCCTCACCCTCACCCTCTCAGTAACCGTAACCCCAACCCTAAACCTAACAATAACCCTAACCCTAACCCTAATCCTAGCCCTCACCCTGACCCTTAACCTAATCTTAACCCTAACCCTCACCCTAACCCTAACCCTCACCCTTACCGTAACACTAACCCTCATCCTAACCCTCACCCTAACCCTAAAACTCACCCTAACACTAACCCTAAAACACAACCTCACACTATCCCTCAACCTAGCCCTCACCCTAACCCTAATCCTCACCCTAATCCTCACCCTAAACCTCACCCTAACCCTCACCCTAACCCTAACCCTCAACCTAACCCTCACCCTCACCCTAAACTTAACCAGAACACTAAGTCTCACCCTAACCTTAGCCCTAACACTAACCCTAACCCTAAACCTTAACCTCAACTTAACCCTCACCCTAACCCTAAATTTAACCCTAAAACTAACCCTCACCCTAAGGCAAATCCTAACCCTAACCCTCACCCTAACCCTAACCCTCACCCTTACCGTAACCCTAACCCTCATCCTAATCCTCACCCTAAACCTAAACCTCACCCTAACACTAACCCTAACCCTCACCCTCACCCTAGCCCTCACCCTAACCCTAATCCTAACGCTAATCCTCATGCTAAACCTCACCCTAACACTAACCCTAACCCAAACCCTAACCCTCAATCTAACCCTAAACCTCACGCTCAATGTAACCCTAACCCTCACCCTCACCCTCACCCTAAACTTAACATGAACACTAACTCTCACCCTAACTCTCACCCTCACCCTCAGTGTAACCCTAAGACTAACACTAAACCTAACCCTAACACTCACACTCACCCTAAACCTTAAACTAATAATATGCCTAACCCTAACACTAACCCTCACCCTCAGCCTCAACTTAACCCTAACCTTAACCGAAACCTCACCCACACCCCAACCCTAACCCTAATCCTAACACTAAACCTCAGCCAAACCCTAACCCTAAAACACACCCTCACCATAGCCATCACCCTAACCCTAATCCTAAACATCACCCTCACCCTAGACCTCACCCTAACCCTAATCCTATCCCTACCCTCAATCTAACCCTCACCGTAATCCTAACACTAACACTCACCCTAACCCTAAACCTCACCCTCAACCTAAACCTAAGCCTAACCCTAAGCCTAACCCTAACCTATCCCTAACCCTCACACTCATCCGCACACTCACCCTCACCATAAGTCTAAACTTAAACATAACCCTAACCCTAAACTTCACCCTAACCGTAACTCTCACCCTAACCCTAACCCTCACCTTAAACCTCCCCCTAAACCTATATCTACCCCTAAACCTCAACCTCACCCTAACCCTAACCCTAACCCTAACCCAAACCCCACCCTAACCCTAACCCTAACCCTCACCCTCAACCTCAAGGTAACTCTAACCCTAACCCAAACAATAACACTAATCTTAACCCTAATCCTCACCCCCACCATCACCCTCAGCCTAACCCTAACACTAACCCTAACCCTCACCGTAACCCTAACCCTAACCCAAACCCTAACACTAACCCTAACCCTAAACCAAACCCTAAACCTAACCCTAATCCTCACCCTCACCCTCACTCTAACCCAAACCCTAACCCTAACCCTCCCCTATCCCTAAGCCTAACCCTAACACTAACCCTAATGCTCACACTCACTCACCCTAACCCAAATCCTAAACCTAACCCTATCCCTAAGCTTAAAACTCAGCATAACCCTCAACCTAGCCCTCACACTAAACCTAATCCTAACTCTCACCCTTATCTTAACCCTCACCCTCCGCCTAAACCTCACATTTACTCTTACCATCATTCTCAACCTAACCCTCACCCTAAACCTAAGCCTCATCTTAACACTCACCCTAACCATAAACCTAACCATCACCCTAATCCTAACCCTCACCCTCACCCTAGCCATCACCCTAACCTTAACCCTAAACCTAAACCTCACCCTAACATTAACCCTAACCATCACCCTAACCCTAAACCTCACCCTAAAACTAACCCCAAACCTCAACCTCACCCTATCCCTATCCCTAACCCTAAAACTCACACTCACCCTAAACCTCACAATAACCCTAACACTAATCCTCAGTCTAAACCTCACCCTCACCCTAACCCTAACCCTAACCATCACCCTAACACTAACCCTTACCTTAATCCTCACCTATATCCTTAACCTCAACTTTACCATTACCATCACCCCCACCCTAACCCTCAGCCTGACCCAAACCCTGATTCTAACCCTAACTCTACCCCTAAACCTCACCCTCAACCTACCCCTAACCCTAACCCTCACACTAACCATAACCCTAACCATAACCCTAACCCTAATACTCACCCCCACCCTCACCCTGAGCCTAACCGTAAGCCTAATCCTAACCCTAACCCTAACCCTCACACTCACCCTCACCCTAACCTTAACCCTAACACTAACCATAACCCTAAGCCTAAACCTCAACCTAACCCTCCCCCTAACCGTAAATCTAACCCTAAAACTAACGCCTCACCCTAACCCAAATCCTAACCCTAACCCTCAACCTAACCCAAACCCTCACCCTCACCGTAACTCTAACCCACATCCTAACCCTCACCCAAACCCTAACCCTAAACCTAAACCTCATCCAAACACTAACCCTAACCCTCACCCTCACACTAGCCCTCAACCTAACCCTAATCCTAACCCTAATAATCATCCAAAACCTCATTCTAACCCTTACCTTAACCCTCAGGCTGACCGTAACCCTAACCCTAAACCTCACGCTAAACCGAAACGTAACACAAACCCTAACACTAACCCTAACCCTAACCCTAAACCTCACCCTAACCCTAACCCTAAACCTCAACCTCACCCTAGCCCTCACACTAATCCTAATCCTAACCCTAACCCTCATCCTAACCCTCACCCTAACACTAACCCTAACACTCACCATCACCCTCACCCTAACTCTAAACCTAACCCTAACCCTCAACCTAACCCTAAACAACACCCTCACTGTAAACCTTACTCTAACCCTCACGCTAACCCTAAACTTAAACCGAACCCTAGCTCTAAAGCTAACCCTAACCCTAACCCTCAACCTAAACCTAACCCTCACCATCACCCTCACGCTCAGCCTAAACCTAAGCCTAAGCCTAACCCTAACCCTCACACTAACCCTAACAATAACCATAATCCTAACCCTCACCCAAACCCTAACCCTAACCCTAAACCTCATCCAAACACTAACCCTAAACCTCCCCCTCACCCTAGCCCTCAACCTAACCCTAAGCCTAACCCTAACCCTAAACCTCACACTCACCCTAACACTAACCCTAATCCTAACCCTAACCCTAACTTAACCCTCACCCTCACCATAACACTCACCTTAAGCCCAAACCTAAAATTAATCCTAACCCTAACCCTAACCCTAAACCTCACCCTAGCCCTTAACCTAACCCTAATCCTAACTCTAACCCTCATCCTAACTCTCCCCCTAAACCTAACCATAACCATAACACTAACCCTAATCCTCACCCCCACCCTCACCCTGAGCCTATCCTTAAGCCTAAGCCTAACCCTGACCCTCACCCTCACCCTCACCTTAAACTTAATCCTAACCCTAACCCTGACCCTAAACCTCAACCTAACCCTCACCCTAACCTTAAAATGAACACTAACCCAAACATTAACCCTCCACCTAACCCTAAATCTAACCCTAAACCTCATCGTCGTCCTAAGCCTAATCCTAGCCCTAACCCTAATCCTCACCCTAAACCTAACCCTATACCTCACCCTCACACTCACCCTCACCATAACTCTAACGCTAACCGTAACAATAACACTAACCCTAAACCTAAACCTAACCTCACCCTCACTGTAAACCTAACCCTCATCCTAACCCTCACCCTAACCCTAACCCTAATCCTAAACCTTACCATAACACTAACCCTAACCCTCACCCTCACCCAAGCCGTCAAGCTAACCCTAATCCTAACCCTAATCCTAACCCTATCGCTGACACTAACCCTCACCCTCAGCTTCACCCTCAGCCTAACCCTAAGACTAAGCCTAACCCTAACCCTAACCCTCACACTCACCCTAACCCTTACCCTAAACCTAAACCTCGGCCTAACCCTCACACTCACCCTAACCCTCACCCTAACCCTAACTCTGACACTAACCCTAACCCTAAACCTCAACCTCATCCTCACCCTAACCCTAACCCTCAACGAAACCCTAACCGTCACACTCTCCAGAACCCTCATCCTCACTCTAAGGCCCACCCTCACCCTAAACATAAGCCTAACCCTAACCCTCACCATAACCGTAAACCTAACCCTCACACTAAGAGTAACCCTAACCCTCACCTTCACCCCAACCCTCACCCTTACCTTATCCTCACCCTAACCCTAACCCTCACACTAACTCTAAACTTAACTCTAACCCTACCCCTCACCCTACCCCTCACCCTAACTATAACCCTAACCCTAACACTCACCATCACCCTAATCTTAACCCTTAACCTCACCCTCACCCTAACCCTCAGCATTACCTTAACCCTCACCCTAAACTTAACCCATACCCTAATCCTAACTGTCACCCTCACCCTAAACCTCACCCTCATTCTACACATCACCCTAACCCTAATCCTCACACTAACCCTAGTACTATCACTCAGCCTAACCCTAACACTCACCCTAACACTCACCCTAACCCTAACCTCCAACCTAACACTAACCCTCAAATTAAACCTAACGTTAACCCTCACCCTAACCCTAACCCTCACCCTAAGCCTTACTGTCACTCTAACCCTAACCCTCACACTATCCCTAATCCTCACCCTAACCCTAACACTACCCCTCACCCTAACCCTCACCCTAACCCTAACCCCAAACCTAACCCTCACCCTTACCGTCACCCTAACCCTCACCCTTAACCTCACCCTAAACCTAACTCTAACCCTAACCCTTACCTTCAGCCTAACCCTCAACCTGAACCTTCACCTCACCCTCACGCTAACCCTAAACCTCACCCTAAACCTAACCCTAACCCTAAACCTCACCCTAGCCCTCACCTTAACCATAATTCTAACCCTAACACTTAACCTAACCCTAACCTTCATCCTCACCCTAAACCTCACATTAACCCTAACCCTAATCCTCAATCTAACCCTCACCCTAACCCTAACCCGAATCCTTACCCTAACCATCACTCTAACCCTAACACTCACCCTTATCTTAACTCTCACCCTCAGCCTAACCCTGACCTTTACCCTTACCATCATCCTCACGCTAACCCTAACCCTAACCCTCACCCTCACCCTCATGCTCAGCGTGACACTAATCCTATCACTATTCCTAACCCTAAAATTCACCCTCACCCTAACCTTCACCCTAATTCTTACCCTCACATTAATCCTAAACATAACCCCAAGCCTAACTCTCACACTAACCCTAACCCTAACCCTAACCCTCACCCTTAACCTAAAACTCACCCTAAGCCTTAACCTCATCCTCACCCTAAATCTCACACTAAACCTAACCCTCACCCTAACTCTAACCCTAACCATCACCCTCACCATTACCGTCACGCTAACACTAACCCTAACCCTCACCCTAACCCTAAAACTCAGCCTAACCCTAAACCTCACCCTCAAGCTCACCTTAACCCTGAACCTAACCCTCACTCTAACCTTCACTCCAACCCTAATGCTAATTCTAACACTCACCCTAACCCTAACGCTATCACTTACCCACACGATAAACCTAAATCTAACCCTAACCCTCACCCTCACCGTCACCCTCAACCTAACCCTAACCCTAACCATAACTAACCCTAACTCTAACACTAACACTAACCCCCACCCTAACACTAACCCTTACCCTAACACTAACCCTAACCCTCACCTAACCCTCAGCCTAACCCTAACCCTAACCCTGACCCTCACCCTTACCCTAACCCTCACCCTAACCTTAACCTTCACCTTAACCCTTACGCTCACCCTAACACTAAGCCTAACCCTAACACCAACCCTCCCACTAACCCTAACCCTCAGCCTAAGCCTAACCCTCACCCTAAATCTAACCCTAACCCTAACCCTCACCCTCACCTTAGCCCTCACACTAACCCTATTGCTAACCCTAACCCTCACCCTAACACTAACCGTCACCCTTACCGTAACCCTCACCCTCATCAAAAACCTCACCCTTACCTTTACATTACCCTCACCCTAACCCTCACCTTAGCCCTAACCCTAACCCTAACCTTCACAATAACCCTAACCCTCACTCAAACTTTAACCCTAACACTCACCTTAATCCTCATCCTAACCCTAACCCTAAACCTAAACCTAAACCTAAACCTCACCCTAACCCTAACCCTCATCCTCAACGTAACCATAAACCTAACCATAACCCTAAAAATAACACTAACCCTAACCTTTATCCTAAACCTCACCCTCACCCTCACCCTAACCCTAACCCTAACCCTCAACCTAAACCTAACCCTCACCCTCACCGTAAACCTAAACCTAACACTAACACTTACCCTCACCCTAACACTAACACTAACCCTAACCCTCACACTCACCCTAACCCTCAAGCTAAACCTTACCCTCACCCTAACCTTCATCCTAACCCTCACCCTATTCCCAACCCTAACGCTCAAACTAACACAACCCTCACCCTCAACCTCACCCTCAGCCTATCCCTAACCCTAACCCTAACCCTAACCCTACCCCTCATCCTAACTCACAACCTAACCCTAAACCTAACCCTGATACTAACCCTAACCCTAACTCTAACCCTCACCTGCACCCTAACACTCACTTTCACCCTTAAACTTACATTAAACCTAACCCTCACCCACACCCTAACCCACAGTCTCACCCTCACCCTCAACCTCAGCCTAACCCTAAGCCTAACTTTAACCCTCACACTCACCCTCACCCTAACCCTAACCCTAAGCCTTACCGTCACCCTCAACCTCACCCTAACCCTCAACCTAACCCTAACTCTCACCCTAACCCTGACCCTCACATTAACCCTAACCCTCACCCTAACCCTAACCCTCAACCAAACCCTTACTTCACCCTAACACTAAGCCTAACCCTAACTTGAACCCTCACAGTAACCCAAAACCTCACCCTAACCCTAACCCTCACAGTAACCCTAAACCTAACCCTAAGCATAACCCTACCCCTCACCTTACCCCTAACTCTAACCCTAACCCCAACCCTAAACCTCGCACAAACCGTCACCCTAACACTCACCTTAACCCTAACCTTCACTGAAACCCTAACCCTCACACTCTCCAGAACCCTCATCCTCAAATACTCACCCTCACCCAAAACATAACCCTAACACTAACCCTCACCATAACCATAACCCTAACGCTCACATTCAGTAACCCGAACCCTCACCCTCACCCCAAACCTCACCCTTACCTTATCCTCACCCTAACCCTAACCCTCACACTAACTCTAACCTTAACTCTAAACCTACCCCTCATCCTACCTCTCACCCTAACTAGAACCCTAAAACTACCCCTAACCCTCACCCTAATCCTAACCCTTAACTTCACCTTCACCCTAACCCTCAGCATTACCTTAACCTTAACCCTAAGTTTAACCCTCATTCATAACCTAACCCTTACTCTCACCCTCCCCCTAGGCCTTACCCTCATTCTACACATCACCCTAAGCCTAACCCTCACCCTAACCCTAATCCTATCACTCACCCTAACCCTAACACTCACCCTAACCCTCACCCTAACCCTAACCTCCAACCTAACACTAACCCTCAACCTAACCCTAATGATAACCCTCACCCTAACCCTAACCCTCACCCTAAGCCTTACTGTCACTCTAACCCTAACCCTCACACTATCCCTAATCCTCACCCTAACCCTAACACTACTCCTCACCCTAACACTCACCCTAACCCTAATCCCAAACCTAAACCTCACCCTTACCGTCACCCTCACCGTCACCCTAACCCTCACCCTAAACCTAACTCTAACCCTAACCCTTACCCTCAGCCTAACCCTCAACCTGAACCTTAACCTCACCCTCACCCTAACCCTAAACCTCACCTTAACCCTAACTCTAAACCTAAACCTCACCCTAGCCCTCACCCTAACCATAATTCTAACCCTAACCCTCAACCTAACCCTAACCCTCATCCTCACCCTAAACCTCACATTAACCCTAACCCTAATCCTCAATCTAACCCTCACCCTAACCCTAACCCGAACCCTTACCCTAACCCTCACTCTAAGCCTAACACTCACCCTTATCTTAACCCTCAGCCTCAGCCTATCCTAACCCTCACCTTTACACTTACCGTCATCCTCACCCTCACCCTAAACCTCACACTAACCCTAACCCTCACCGTAGCCCTCACCCTAACCCTAACCCTAACCCTCACCCTCACCCTAACCCTCACCTTAACCCTTAACCTAACACTCACCCTAATCCTAACCCTCAACCTTAGGGGAACACTCACCCTCAGCCTAACCTTCACCTTTACTCTTACCATCACTCTCACTCTAACCCTCACCCTAACCCTAACTGTCATCCTAACACTCACCCTAACCCTAACCCTATTCATCCAACTAACACTAACCCTCACACTTACCCTCACCCTCAGCCTAACCCTAAGCCTAAGCCTAAACCTAACCCTAATCATCACCCTCACCCTAGCTATCAACCTAAACCTAATCCTAACCCTAACCCTCATCCTAACCCTCACCCTAACCCAAACGCTAAACACCCAAAACCTATTCCTCACCCCCAACCTAACCCTCAGCCTAACCCTAACCCTAACCCTCAACCTAACCCTAACCCTCACCCATACAGTAACCCTAACCCTAAACCGCACCTTAACCCTAAACCTAACCCAAACCCTAAACCTCACACTAAACCTAATCTTAACCTTAACCCTCAACCTAGCCCTCAACCTAACCCGAATCCTAACCCTATACCTCATCCTAACCCTCACCCTAACCCTAAACCCAACCCTCACCCTAACCCTAACGCTCACCCTTATCCTCAGCCTAACCCTAAGCCTAAGCCTAAGCCTAACCCTAACCCTCACCCTCACGCACACCCTAACCATAATCCAAAATGTAACCCTATCCATAACCCTAACCCTCACCGTAACCCTCACCCCAACCCTAACTCTAAACCTAAACCTCATCCACACCCTAATCCTAAACCTCACCCTCACTCTCAGCTGAACCCTAACTCTAACCCTAACCATAACACTCACCCTAACCATAACACTCACCCTTACGGTAACCCTGACCCTCAGACTAAGTCTAACCTTTAACCTTACCGACACCCTCAACCTAACACTCACCCTAACCCTAAACTTAACCCGAAACCTAACTCTCAAACTAACCCTAACACTAACACTCACCCAAACCCTAACCCTCACACTCACCCTCTCCCTAACCCTATTCCTAAACCTCACCCTCACCCCAGCCCTCACCCTAAACCTAATCCAAAACCTAACCCTCACCCTACCCCTAAACCTAACACACACCCTCTCGCTAACCCTATTCCTAAACTTCACCCTCACCACAGCCCTCACCCTAACCCTAATCCAAAACCTAACCCTCACCCTAACCCTAAACCTAACACACACCCTCATCCTAACCTTCACCCTAACCCTAACCCTAACCCTAACCCTCACTGTAAACCTCAACCTAACCCTATCTCTAAACCTAAACCTCAAACTCACACTGATCCTAACCCTAACCCTAACCCTAAACCTCACCCAAACACTAACTATAAACCTCACCCTCACCCTAGCCCTCACCCTAACCCTAATCCTAAACCTAACCATCATCCTAACCCTCACCCTAACCCTAACCCTAACCCTAACACTAATCCTCAACCTCAACATAACCCTCAGCCTAACCCTAAGCCTAACCCTAAACCTAACCCTGACCCACAAACTCACCATCACCCTAACCCTAATACTAATCATAAACCTAACCCTAAACCTCAACCTATCCCTAAACCTAAAACTAACCCTAACCCTAACCCTCATCCTAAACCTCAACTGAACCCTAAATTTAACACTAAACCTCACCCTCACCCTAACCCTAACTCTAACCCTAAACCTAACCCTAAACCTCACCCTAACCCTAACCCTCACCCTCACCCTTACCATAACCCTAAACCTCACCCTAAACATAACCCTCACCCTAACCCTAACCCTAAACCTAACACTTACCCTCACACTAACACTAAACCTCCCACTAACTCTAACCCTCACCATAACCGTAAACCTCATCCGAAACCTAGCCCTAAACCTAATGCTCACCATAACCCTCATTCTAATCCTAACCCTCACCCTAACCCTAACCCTCATCCTCACCCTACACCTCACACTAACCCTAACCATAACACTAACCGTAACCCTCACCCTCACCCTTAATCTAACCCTAACCCTTATCCTATCCCTCACCCTAACCCTAACCCTCACCCTAACCCTAACACTCACCCTCATCCTAAACCTCAGCCTAACCCTAAGCCTAACCCTAAACCTAACCCTAACCCTAAACCTCAAACTCACCTCCTCCCTAACCCTAATCCTAAACCTAACTCTAACCCTAACACACACCCTAACACTAACCCTCAACTTAAACCTAACCCTAACACTAACACTAATCCGAACTCTCACCCTAACCCTATCTCTAAACCTAAACCTCAAACTCACCCTGACCCTAACCCTAACCCTAACCCTAAACCTCAACTTAACCCGAACCCTAAATCTCAACCTCACCCTAGCCCTCACACTAACCCTAATCCTAAACCTATCCCTCATCCTAACCCTCAAACTAAACCTAACTCTAATCCTCATTCTAACAATAACCCTCACCCTCAACCTAACCCTCAGCCTAACCCTAATCCTAACCCTAAACCTAACCCTAACCCACACACTCACCCTCACCCTAACCCAAATCATAATCATAAACCTAACCCTACACTTCACCCTAACCTTCACCCTAACCACAAAACTAAAATTAACCTTAACCCTAACCCTCATCCTAACCCTCACCCTAACCCTAACTCTAACCCTAAACCTCACCTTCAACCTAAACATAATTTAAACCCTAACTCTAAACCTAAACCTCACACTAACCCTAACCCTCACCCTCACCCTCACTGTAACCCTAACCCTAAACCTAACAAAAACCCTAACCATAAACCTCACCCTAAACCTAACCCTCACCCTAACAATTACCCTCACCCTTACCCTAACCCTAACTCTAAACCTAACCCTAACAGTAACCCTAACACTCACCCTAACCCTAAACCTCACCCTAACCTCAACCTCACCGTAGCCCTCACCCTAATTTTAACCCTAACCCTCACCCTAATCCTAACCCTCATCCTCACCCTAAACCTCACACTTACCCTAAACCTAATCTTCAATCTAACCCTCACACTCACCCTAACCCTCACCCTAACCCTTATCCTAACCCTCATCCTAATCCTAACCGTCAACGTTAGAGGAACACTCACCCTCAGCCTAACCCTCACCTTTACTCTTACCATCACGCTCACCCTAACCCTCACCCTAACCCTAACCCTCATCCTAACACTCGCCCTAAACCTAAACCTATCCATCAACCTAACACTAACCCTCAACCTCAACCTCACCCTCAGCATAACCCTAAGCCTATACCTCACCCTAACCCTAATCCTCACCCTCACCCTAGCCCTCACCCTAAACCTAATCCTAACCCTAACTCTCATCCTAACCCTCACCCTAACCCAAACGCTAACCATCACCCAAAACCTATTCCTCACCCCCAACCTAACCCTCAGCCTAACCCTAACCCTAAACCTCAACCTAACCCTAACCCTCACCCTTACAGTAACCCTAACCAGAACCCTCACCATAACCCTAAACCTAACCCAAACCCTAAACCTCACACTAAACCTAACCCTAAATTTAACCCTCACCCTAGCCCTCAACCTAACCCGAATCCTAACCCTATACCTTATCCGAACTCTCACCCTAAGCCTAACCCTAACCCTCACCCTAAACCTAACCCTCACCCTCACCCTCAGCCTAACTCTAAGCCTAAGCCTAACCCTAACCCTAAACCTCACCCTCACCCACACCCTAACCATAATCCTAAATGAAACCCTATCCCTAACCCTAACCTTCACCCTAACCTTAACCCTAACCCAACCCTAACACCAATCCTAACTCTAACCTGCACACTAAACCTCACCCTAACCATAACTCTAACCTTAAACCTCACCCTAACCCTAAGCCTAATCCTCACCCTCACCCTCAGGTGAAACCTAACTCTAACCCTAACCATAACCCTCACCCTCACCCTAACCCTCATCCTTACCATAACCCTCACCCTCAGACTTACCCTCACCGTTAACCTTACCGACACCTTCAACCTAACACAGAGCCTAACCCTAAACTTAACCCAAAACCTAACTCTCACCCTAACCCTAACCCTAACACTCACCCAAACCCTAACCCTCATCCTCATCCTCAACCTCACCCTAACCCTAAACCTAACCCTCACACTCACCCTCTCCCTAAACCGAATCCTAAACCTCACCCTCACCCCAGCCCTCACCCTAACCCTAATCCTAACCCAAACCCTCACCCCAACCCTAACCCTAACACACACCCTCACCCTAACCTTCACCCAAAACCCAACCCTAAACCTAACCCTAACCCTAACCCTCACCCTAACCCTCACCCTAACCCTATCTCTAACCCTAAACCTCAAACTCACACTGATCCTAACCCTAACCCTAACCCTAAACCTCACCCTAACACTAAACCTAAACATCACCCTAACCCTAGCCCTCACCCTAAACCTAACCTTAAACCTCACCCTCATCCTAACTCTCACCCTAACCCTATCCCTAACCCTCACCCTAATCCTAACTCTCACCGTTTGGGGAACACTCACACTCAGCCTAACCCTCACGTTTACTCTTACCGTCACGCTCACCCTAATCCTCATCCTAACCGTAACCCTCATCCTAAAACTCACCCTAACCCTAACCCAGTCCATCACCCTAACCCTAAACCTCACCCTCAACCTCACCCTCAGCCTAACCCGAAGCCTAAGCCTAAGCCTAACCCTAACCCTCACCCTCACCGTAGCCCTCACCCTAAACCTAATCCTAACCCTAACCCTCATCCTAACCCTCACCCTAACCCTAAAACTAACCATCACCCAAAACCTATTCCTCACTCCCAACCTCACCCTCAGCCTAACCCTAAGCCTAATCCTAACCTTAGCAATAACCCTCACCCTCAGCCTCACCCTCAACTCAAACTTAACCCAAACCAAAACACTAACAATAACCAGAATTTTAACCCTAGGCCTAACCCTAATCCTCACGCCCACCCTCACCCTCAGCCTAACCCTAAGCCTAACCTAGGCCTAACCCTAACCCTCACCGTAACCCTAAACCTAACCCTAACCCTAATCCTCAAACTAATCCTAATAAACAGCCACATCCTCACCCTAACCCAAACCCTAGCCCTAACCCTCACCCTCACCCTAAGCCTAAGCCTAAGCTTAACCCTAACCCTAACTCTCACACTCACACTCACCCTAACCCTCATCCTAAACCTAACCCTATCACTATTCCTAGCCCTGACCCTAACCCTCACCCTAGCCCTCACCTGTACCCTAATCCTAACCCTAAACCTCATCCTAACCCTAACCCTAACTCTAACCCAAACCTTAAACCTAAACCTCATCCTAGGCCCAACCCTAACCCTCACCCTTACCTTCACTGTAACCATAACCCTAACCCTAACCCTAACACTCACCCTAACCCTAACACTCACCCTAACCCTCACATTAACCCTAACCATCACCCTAAACTTAAACCTCACCCTAACACTAACCCTAACCCTCACCCTCACCCTAGCCCTCACCCTAACTCTCAGCCTCATCCTCACCCTAAACCTCACACTAACCCTAACACTAATCCTCAATCTAACCCACACCCTCACCGTAACCCTTACCCTAATCCTCACCCTAAACCTAACCCTCTCCCTTACTGTAACCCTTACACATGGCCTAACCTTCACCTTTACCCTTACCGTCAACCCCACCCTAAACTTCACCCTAACCCTCATCCTCACCCTAACCCCGACCCTAAACATAACTCTGCCCCTAAACCTCACCCTCACATTAACCCTAATTCTAACCATAACCCTAACACTAAAGCTCACCCTAACCCTAACCCTCACACTCACCCTCACAGTAAACGTAACCCTAACCCTAACCCTAAAAATAACCCTCACCCTAACCCTGACTCTCAACCTACTACTTACCCTCACCCTAACACTAATCCTAACCCTAACACTAACCCTCACACTAACCCTAAACCTCACCCTAATTCTAAACCTCACCCTAACCCTAACCCTCAACCTAGCCCTCACACTAACCCTAATTCTAACCCTCACCATCACCCTATCCCTAATCCTCATCCACACCCTAAACCTCACACTAACACTAACCCTAATCCTCAATCTAACCCTCACACTAACCATAAACCGAACCCTTACCCTAACCCTCACCGTAACCCTAACCCTCACCCTTATCTTAACCCTCACCCTCAGCATAACCCTAATCCTCATCCACACCCTAAACCTCACACTAACCCTAACCCTAATCCTCAATCTAACGCTCACCCTAACCATTACCCGAACCCTTACCGTAAACCTCACCCTAACCGTAACCCAAACCCTAACCCTAAATCTAACCTAACCCTAAACCTAAACCTCGTCCCAAACCTAACCCTAACTTCACCCTCACCCTCACTGTAACCGTATCCCTATCCCTAACAATAACCATAACCCTAACCCTCACCCTAATAATAACCCTCACTGTAAACCAAAATCTCACCCTAACACTTACCCTCACCCCAACACTAACCCTAACACTAACACTAACCCTCACACTAATCCTAACCCTAACCCTAAACCTAAACCTCAACCTAATGCTCAACCTCACCCTACACCTAACAATAACACTAATCCTAACCCTAATCATCAACCTAACCCCAATCCTCACCACAACCCTCACCCTCAGCCTAACTCGAAATATAAGCCTAACCCTCACCCTAACCCTCACATTCACCCTCACCCAAAACCTAACCCTAAACCTAACACTATCCCTAAACCTCAACCTAACCCTCACCCTCACCCTGACCTTAACACTAACCCTAACCCTAAACCTCACCCTCACCCTCACCGTAAACATATCCCTAACGCTAACAATAACCATAACCCTAACCCTCACCCTAACGATAACCCTCACCGTAACCCAAAACCTCACCCTAACACTTACCCTCACCCTAACACTAACCCTAACCCTAACACTAACAATCACACTAAAAGTAACCCTAACTCTAAACCTAAACCTCCCCCATACCCTAACCCTAACCCTATCCCTAACTCTAAACCTCACCGTAACCCTAACCCTCACTCTCACGCTCAACCTAACCGTAACTCTAACCCTAACCCTAACAATAACACTAACCCTAAACCTAACCCTAACCATAACCCTCACCCTCAGCCTCACCCTCTCGGCAAACTTAACCCTAACCATAGCACTAACGATAACCCTAAAACTAACCGTAACCCTAATCCTCACCCCCACCATCACCCTCAGCCTAACCCTAAGCCTAACCCTAACCCTAAACCTAACCCTCATTTTAACCCTAACCCTAACCTTAACCCTAACCCTAAACCTAACCCTAAACCTAACCCTAACTCTAACCCTAAACCTCACCCTAATCCCAAGCCTCAACCTCACCCTAACCCAAACCCTAACCCTAATCCTCACCCTAACCATAAGGCTAATCCTAACGCTAACCCTTACCCTCACACTCACCCTCAACCTAAACCTAATCCTAAACCTGTCCCTATCACTAATCTTAAACCTAACCCTAACCCTCACCCTACACTCACCCTAAACCTAACCCTAACCCTCAACCTCACTCTAGCCCTCACCATAACCCTAATTCTAACCCTCACCCTCACCCTATCACTAACCCTCATCCTCACCCTAAACCTCCCGCTAACCCTAAACCGAATCCTCAATCTAACCCTCACCCTAACCCTAACCCTAAACCTTACCCTAACTCTAAACTTAACACTAAACCTCACCCTTATCTTAACCCTCACCCTCAGCCTAAACCTCACCTTTACCCTTACCATCATAATCAAACTAACCCTCAACCTAACACTAAATCTCATCCTAATCCTCACCCAAAGCGTAAAACTACCGAGGACCCTAACCCTAATCCTCACCCTCAACCTCATGCTCAGCCTAACCCTAAGCCTAAGCCTTACCCTAACCCTCACCCTCACCCTAGCCATGAGCTAAACCCTAATCCGAAATCTAACACTAATCCTAACCCTAAACCGTAACCTAACCCTCACCCGAACATTAACCCTAACACTAACCCTAACTCTAAACCTTGACCTAACCTACCCCTAACTCTAAATCTAAACCAAAACCTCACCCTCAACCTAACCCTAATCCTAACCCTAACCATAAACCCACCCTAACCCTCACCCTCACCCTCACCCTCACCATAAATCTAACCCTAACCATAACAATAACACTAATCCTAACTCTAAACCTAACCCTAACCCTAAGCCTAACCCTAATCTTAACACTCACTCTCACCCTAACCCTAATGCTAACCCTAATCCTCATCGTAACCCCCACCCTAAACCTATCCCTCACATTAACCCTAAACCTAACACTAACCCTAACCCTAACCCTCACCCTTAGCCTCACCCTAACCCTAACAATAACCCTAAACCTCGCCCTCACCCTCACCCTAATCCTGACCCTAATCCTAACTCTAAATCTAACTCTAAACCTCACCCACAACCTAGCCCTCACCCTAACCCTTATCCTAACCATAACCCTCATCCTAACCCTCCCACTAACTCTAACCCTCATGCTCAACCTAACCCTAACCCTCTCCCTCAACCTCACCCTCAGCCTAACCCTAAACCTAAACCTAAACCTCATCCTAACCCTTGCACTCACCCTCACGCTAACCCTATTCCTAACCCTATCCCTAACCCTAACCCTCTACCTAACACTCAACCTAAACCTAACCCTAAAAATATCCCTAACCCTAAACCTCAACCTAAACCTCACCCTAACCCTAAGTCTAACCCCAAACATCACACTCAACCTAAACCTAACTCTAACCCTAACCCAAACCCTAAACCTTACACTAAACCTAAACCTAACCCTCACCCTCACCCTCACAGCAACCCAAACACTAAACCTAACCCTAACAGAAAACCTAACCCTAATCCTAACCCTCACCCTAACCATAAACCTCACCCTAACACAAACCCTCACCCTAACACTTACCCTCACCCTAACACTAACCCTAACCCTAAAACTAACCATCACACTAATCCTAACCCTAACCATAACCCTAAACCTCAACCTAACCCTCACCCTCACTCTAACCCTAACACTGACCCTCACCCTAACCCTCCCCCTAACCCTCCCTCTAAACCTATATCTAAACCTAAAACTCACCCTCAAACTAACCCTAACCCTAACCCTAACCCTAAACCCCAATCTAACCCTAATCTTAACCCTCACCCTCACCCTCACCCTCAGCTTAACTCTAACCCTAACCCTAACAATAACAATAACCCTAACCCAAACCCTAAACCTAACCCTAATCCTCAGCCTTACCTACACCCTAACCCTAACCCTAACTTTAACGGTCCCCCTAACCCTAAGCCTAACCTAACCCTAACCCTAACCCTCACACTCACCCTCACCCTAACACTAATCCTAAACCTAACAATATCCTTAACCTTAACCCTCACCCTAAGCCTCACCCTAGCCTTCACCCTAACCCTAATCCTAACCCTAAACCTCATGGTAACCCTCACCCTAACCGTAACCCTAACCCTCACCCTAACCCTAACCCTAACCTTCATGCTCGTCCTAAGCCTAAGCCTAAGCCTAAGCCTAACCCGAACCCTTACCCTCACCCTAACCCTAACCCTAACACTAAGCCTAACACTAACTGTAAACCTCACTCTTACCCTAACCCTAACTTTAACCCTAAGTCTAAACCAAAATCTCATCCTAACCCTACCCTAGCCCTCTCCTTCACCCTCACCGTAACTGTAACCCTAAACCTAACCCTAACAATAACCCTAACCCTAACTCTCACCATTTCCATAAGCCTCACCATAACACTAACCCCCGCCCTAACACTAATCCTCACCCTAACACTAAACCTAAACCTAACACAAACACTCACACTAAACCTAACCATCACCCTAACCCTAAACCTCACCCTAATCCTAACCCTAACCCTCACCCTAACCCTAACCCTCATCCTCACCCTAAACATCACACTAACTGAACACTAATCCTCAATCTAACCATCACACTCACCCTAAACCTAACCGTAACCCTCACTATAAAGCTAACCCTCACCCTCAACCTCACCCTAACCCTAACTCTACCCCTAAACCTCACCCTCACCCTAACCCTAACCCTCACCCTACCCTAACTCTACTCCTAAACCTCACCCTAACTCTAACCCTCATGTTCACCCTCTCCCTCAGCGAAACCCTAAGCCTAACCCTAAATCTAACACTAAACCTGACCCTAACCCTAACCCTCATGCTCACCCTCTCCCTCAGCGAAACCCTAATCCTAACCCGAACCCTTACCCTAACCCTCACATTAACTCTAACCCTTACCCTATTTCTAACCCTAACCCTAAGCCTACCCTCACCCTCACCCTAACACTCACCTTATTCCTAACTCTAACACTAACCCTCACCCTAACCCTAACCTTCACCCTCACCCTAACACTAACCCGAACACTCACCCATATACTGGGCCTAAGCCTAAACCAAAGCCTAAGCCTAACCCTAACCCAAAACCTCACCATAACCCTTACCCTAATACTAACCCTAACTCTAACCCTAAACCTCACCCTTACCCTAAGCATAATTTTAATCCTAACCCTAAATCTAAACCTCATCCTAACCCTAACCCTAACAATAACCCTAACCCTAACCTTAACCCTACCCTAACCCTACCCCTAATCTTAACACTAAACCTAACCCTAATCCTAACCCTAACCCTAAACCTAACAAGAACTCTCACCCTAACCCTAACCTCGACCTAACACTAACCCTAAACCTCACCCTCAACCTAGCCCTCACCCTAACACTAACCCTCATCCTCACCCTAAACCTCATACTACCCCTAACACTAATCCTCAATCTAACCCTCACCCTCACCCTAACCCTAACCAACACTCTTAACATAACCCTCACCCTAGGCCTAACACTCATCTTTACCCTCATCGTCACCCCCAACTTAACCCTCACCCTAACCCTAACCCTCAACCTAACCCTCACCCTAACCCTAACTCTACCCCTAAACCTCACCCTCACCCTAACCCTAACTCTAAACCTAACCCTAGCACTAAAAACCGCACCCTAACCTTAACCCTAAGCCTTACCCTCAACATAACCATAACCATAACCATAACCCTAATAATAACCCTAACCCCAACCCTAATCCTAAAACTCACCCTCACCCTAACCCTAATCCTAACCCTAACCCTCAATCTAAGCTAACTCTCACCCTTCTGTAACCCTAATCCTCACCCTAACCCTAAACCTAAGCCTAACCCTCATCATAATCCTCCCCATAAACCTAACCCTAAAACTCACCCTAACCCTAACAATCACCCTCACCATCACCCTCAGCCTAACCCTAAGAATAACCCTGAACCTAAACCTAACCCTCACCCTCACCCTAACACTAA
This sequence comes from Dipodomys merriami, assembly GCF_024711535.1. Classification (NCBI taxonomy): domain Eukaryota; kingdom Metazoa; phylum Chordata; class Mammalia; order Rodentia; family Heteromyidae; genus Dipodomys; species Dipodomys merriami. The sequence continues at coordinate 4,613,219 of NW_027206257.1, forward strand.
CACTAACCCAAACCCTAACCATCATCCTTACCCTCCCCCTAACCCTATATCTAACCCTAAACATCACACTCACCCTAACCCTAACCCTAACCTTAAACCCCACCCTAACCCTAACGCTAACCCTCACCTCCACCCTCACCCTCTCTGTAACTCTAACCCTAACCCTAACAATAACACTAACCCTATCCCTAATCATCACCCTAACCTTAATCTTTACCCCCACCCTCACGCTCAGCCTAAACCTAAGCCTAATCCTAACCCTCACCCTAACCCTCACACTCACCCTCACCCTAACCATAATCCTAAACCTAACCCTATCCCTAAACCTCAACCTAAACCTCACCCTCACCCTAAACCTAACACTAAACCTAGCCTTCAACCTCACCCTAACCCTCCACTCTAACCCTAACTCTAACACTAAACCTCACCCTCACTCTAACCCTAACCCTAACCCTAACCATAAACCTCACCCTAACCCTAATTCTCACCCTCACCCTCAACCTCACCGTAACTCTAACCCTAACCCTAACAATAACACTAGCCCTAACACTAACCCTAACCCTAACCAGAACCATAACCCTCACCCTAAGCCTCAACCTCACCACAAACTTAACCGTAACCATAACACTAACTCTAACCCTAATCCTAAACATCACCCTAACACTAAACCTAACCCTAACCCTCAACTAACCCTCACCCTAACTCAAATCCTAAACCTAACCCTATCCCTAACACTAACCCTCACCCTAACCCTCACCCTAGACCTCACCCTAAACCTAATCCTAACCCTAAACCTCATCCTAACTCTCAACCTAACCCGAACCCGAACCCAAACCCTAACCCGAACCCTAACCATTACCCTCATGCTCGGCCTAAGCCTAAGCCTAAGCCTAAGCCTATGCCTAACCCTATCTCTCACCCTAACCCAAACCCTAACACTACCGTAACTCTAACATTAAACCTCACCCACACCATAACCCTAACTGTAACCCTAACAATAAACTTAACCTCATCCTAAAGATAACCCTAACACTCAAAGTCACCCTAACCATAAACCTCACCCTAACCCTAACTCTCACCCTAACAATTTACCTCACCCTAACACTAACGGTAAAGCTAACACTAACGCTCACACTAACCCAAACATCACCCTAACCCTAAACCTGACTCTAAAACCAACCCTAACCCTCACCTGAACCCTAGCCCTCACCCGAACCCTAACCCTCAACCTCACCATAAACCTCACACTAACCCTAATACTAATACTCAATCTAACTCTCAACCTCAGCCTAACCCTAATCCTAACCCTCACCCTTACCGTAACCCTCACCCTCAGCCTAACCCTCAACTTTACCCTTAACGTTACCCCCACTCTAACCCTCACCCTAACCCTCACCCTAACCCTAAACCTCACCCTAAACCTAACTCTACCAATAAACTTCACCCTCACCCTAACCCTAACTCTAACCCTAAACCTAACACTAAACCTCACCCTAACCCTAAACCTAACCCTCATCCTTACCATAACCCTCACCATAAACCTAACCCTCACCCTAACCCTTATCCTCACTCTAACACTAACCCTAACCCTAACCCTCACACTAATCCTAACCCACACCCTAATCCTAAACCAAACCCTAACCCTAACCCTAACTCTAACCCTAACCCTCACAATAAACCTCACCCTAACCCTAATTCTAACCCTCAACCCCACCGTAACCCTAACTGTCATCCTCACCCTAAACCTCACACAAACCTTAACCCTAACCCTAATGCTCAATCTAACCCTCAACCTAAATCTAACACTAAATTTTACCTTACCCCTAAACCTAACTCTAACACTCACCCTTATCTTAACCCTCACCCTCAGTATAAACTTCACCTTTACCCTTAACATCATCCTCACCCTTACCCTCACCCTAAACCTAAACCTCATGCTAACACTCACCCTAACTATAAACCTAAACATCACCCTAACCCTAACCCACACCCTCAAACTCACGCTCAGCCTAACCCTAAGCCTAAGCTTAAACCTTATCCTAACCCTCACCCTCATCTTAGCTCTCACCCTAACTCTAATCCTAACCCTAACCCTCATCCTAACCCTCACCCTAACCCTAACCATAACCATAAACCTAACCCTAATTCTCAACCCCACCCTCACCCTCAGCCTAACCCTAAGCCTAACCCTAACCCTAACCCTAACCCTCAGACTCACCCTCACCCTAACCCTAATCCTAACTCTAACCCTAACCCTAACCCTAAACCTCAACCTAACCCTCACCCTAAACTTAACCCTAACACTAACCCTAACAGTAACCCTAACCCTGGACTTAACACTCCCCCTAACCCTAAATCTAACCCTTAAACTAACCCTCACTCTAACCAAAATCCTAACCCTAACCCTCAACCTAACCCTAACCCTCACCCTCACTGTAACTCTAACCCTCATAATAACCCTCACCCAAACCCTAAACCTAACCCTAAACCTCACCCAAACACTAACCCTAAACCTCACCCTCACCCTAGCCCTCACCCTAACCCTAATCCTAACCCTAATCCTCATCCTAACACTCACCCTAACCCTAACCCTAACCCTAAACCTCACCCTAATCCTACGCCTAACCCTAAACCTCAACATAACCCTAACCCTCACTCTAACACTAAACTTAACCCGAACCCTAACTCTCACCCAAACCCTAACCCTAACCCTCACTCTAACCCTAACCCTCCCCCTCATCCTCACACTCAGCATAAACCTAACCCTAATCCTCAAACTCACACTAACCCTTACCCTAATCCTAATCCTAACACTAAGCCTAACCCTCACCCTCACTCTAACCCTCATTGTAACCCTAACTCTAACACCAACCCTAACCCTAACCCTCATCCTCAGCCTCACCCTAACCCTAACACTAACACTAAACCTCACACTAACCCTAACCCTAACCTCACCCTAACCCTAAGTCTAACCCTAACCCTAACACTAAAAACCTCAGCCTAACCCTAACCCTAACCCTCACCTTCACCCTCTCAGTAACCATAAACCTAACCCTAACTGTAACAATAACCCTAACCCTAACCCTAATCCTAACCCTCACCCTCACCCTAAACCTAATCCTAACCGTAACCCTCACCCTAACCCTAACCCTCACCCTTATCGTAACACTAACCCTCATCCTAACACTCATCCTAACCCTAAAATTCACCCTAACACTAACTCTAACCCTCACCCTCACCATAGCCATCACCCTAACCCTAATCCTAATCCTAATCCTCATCCTAAACCTCTCCCTAACCCTAACCCTAAACCTCACCCTAACCCTAACACTAACCCTAACCCTCAACCTAACCCTAAGCCTCACGCAAAACTTAACCGTAACCCTAACCCTCACCCTAACCCTAAACATAACCTGAACACTAACACTCAACCTAACCCTAACCCTAAACCTCACCCTAACCCTAACGCTCACCCTCACCCTAACACTCAGTGTAACCCTAAGCCTAACACTAAGCTTAACCCTAAACCTCACACTCACCCAAACCTTATCATAATCCTATTCCTAACCCTAACCCTAACCCTCACCTTCAGCCTCACCTTAACCCTAACTCTTACCCTAAACCTCATCCACACCCTAACCCTAACCCTAACCCTAACCCAAAACATAACCCTTAACCTAAACCTAAACCTCACCCTCACCCTAGCCCTCACCCTAACCCTAAACCTAACCCTACCCTCAATCTAACCCTCACCATAACCCTCACACTAACCCTCACCCTAACCCTAAACCTCACCCTCAGCCTAACCCTAAGCCCAACCCTAAGCCTAACCCTAAACCTAACCCTAATCCTCACACTCACCCGCACACTCACCCTCACCGTAACTCTAAACTTAATCCTAACCCTAACCCTAAACCTCACCCAACCCCTAACACTAAACCTAACCCTAACCCTCCCCCTAACCCTCCCCCTAAACCTATATCTAACCCTAAACCTCACCCTCAACCTTTCCCTAACCCTAACCCTAAACCTAATCCCCACCCTAACCCTAAACCAAACCCTCACCCTCAACCTCAAGGTAACTCTAACCCTAACCCTAACAATAACACTATCCCTAACCCTAATCCTCATCCCCACCCTCATCCTCAGCCCAACCCTAAGCCTAAGCCTAACCCTCACCCTAACCCTCACATTGACCCTATTCCTAACCCTAATCCTAAACGTAAACCTATCCCTAAACCTCACCCTAAATCTATCCTTAACACTAACACTAACCCTCACCCTCACCCTCAACCTCACAGTAACTCTAACCCTAACCCTTACAATAAGACTAACACTAACCATAACCATAACCATAACCATAACCCTCACCGTTAGCCTCACGCTCACCACAAACTTAACACTAACCATAACACTAACAATAACCCTAACCCTAACCCTAACCCTAATCTCACCCCAACCATCACCCTCAGCCTAACCCTAACACTAACCCTATCCCTAACCCTAACCCTCACTGTAAACCTAACCCTAACCCTAACACTAACACTAACCCTAACCCTAAACCTAACCCTAAACCTAACTCTAATCCTCACCCTCACCCTCACTCTAACCCAAATCCTAAACCTAACTCTCACCTAAACCTAAGCCTAACCCTAACCTTCAGCCTAACACTCACACTCACTCACCCTAACCCAAATCCTAAACCTTACTCTGTCCCTAACCCTAAACCTCACCCTAGCCCTCACCCTAAACCTAATCCTAACCTTCATCATTATCTTAACCCTCAACCTCAGCCTAAACCTCACCTTTACACTTACCATCATCCTCACCCTAACCTTCACCCTAAACCTAAACCTCATCCTAACCCTAAACCTAACCCTAAACCTAACTCTAATCCTCACCCTCACCCTCACTCTAACCCAAATCCTAAACCTAACCCTCACCTAAACCTAAGCCTAACCCTAACCTTCAGCCTAACACTCACACTCACTCACCCTAACCCAAATCCTAAACCTTACTCGGTCCCTAACCCTAAACCTCACCCTAGCCCTCACCCTAAACCTAATCCTAACCTTCATCATTATCTTAACCCTCAACCTCAGCCTAAACCTCACCTTTACACTTACCATCATCCTCACCCTAACCTTCACCCTAAACCTAAACCTCATCCTAACACTCACCCTAACCGTAAACTTAACCATCACCCTAACCCTAACACTCACCCTCACCCTCACGTTCAGCCTAACCCTAAGCCTAAGCTTAAACCTTATCCTAACCCTCACCCTCACCCTAGCCCTCACCCTAACCCTAATCCTAACCCTAACCCTCACCCTAACCCTAACCCTAACCATAACCCTAACCCTAATCCTCACCCTCAGCCTAACCGTAAGCCTAAGCCTAACCCTAAACCTAACCCTCACACTCACCCTCACCCTAATCTTAACCCTAACACTAATCCTAACCCTAACCCTAAACCTCAACTTCACCCTCCCCCTAACCCTAAATCTAACCCTAAAACTAACCCTCACCCTAACCCAAATACTAACCCTAAACCTCAACCTAACCCTATGACTCACCCTCACCGTAACTCTATCCCTCATCCTAACCCTCACTCAAACCTTAAACCTAAACCTAAACCTCACCCAAATACTAACCCTAACCCTCACCCTCACCCAAGCCCTCACCCTAATCATAATCCTAACCCTAATCCTCATCCTAACCCTCACCCTAACCCTAACCTTAACCCACAGGCTGACCGTAACACTAACCCTAACCCTCACCCTAACCCGAAACGTAACCCGAACAGTAACACTAACCCTAAGACTAACCCTAAACCTCAACCTAACCCTAACCCTAACCCTCACCCTCACACTAGCACTCACCCTAATCCGAATCCTAACCCTAACACTCATCCTAACCCCCACCGTAACACTAACCCTAACCCTCACCCTCACCCTAACTCTAAACCTAACCCTAACCCTCAACCTACCCCTAACCCTCACCCTCACAGTACCCCTTACCATAAACCTCACCCTAACCCAAAACTTAACCGGAAACCTAATTCTCACCCTAACCCTAACCCTAAACCTCACCCTAACCCTAACCCTCGCCCTCATCCTCACCCTCAGCCTAACCCTAAGCCTAAGCCTAACCCTAACCCTCACACTCACCCTAACACTAACCCTAATTCAAACCCTCACCCAATCCCTAACCCTAACCCTAAACCTCACCCAAACACTAACCCTAACCCTCACCCTCACCTTAGCCCTCACCATAACCCTAAGCCTAAGCCTAACCCTAACCCTCACACTCACCCTAACACTAATCCTAAACCTAATCCTAACCCTAACCCTAACCCTCACCCTCACCCTAACACTCACCTTAAGCCTAACTGTAAAATTAATCCTAACCCTAACCCTAACACTAAACCTCACCATAACACTAAATCTAACCATCCCCCTAAGCCTAAACCTCACCCTAATACTAATCCTAAACCTCAACCTCACCCTAGCCCTCACCCTAACCCTAACCCTCAACCTTACCCAAGACCTCACACTAACCCTAACACTAATCCTCAATCTAACCCTCACCCTCACCCTAACCCTAACCCTATCAATCACCCTAACCCTAACCCTCACCCTTACCGTAAACCTCACACTCAGCCTAATCATCATCTTTACCCTTACCATCATGCCCACCCTAACACTCACCCTAACCCTAACCCTGACCCTAACCCTAACTCTACCCCTAAACTTCACCCTCAACCTAACCCTAACTCTAACACTAACCCTAACACTAAACCTCACCCTAACCCTAACCCTAAACCTCCGCCTCAACCTCATGCTCAGCCTAACCCTAAGCCTAAGCTTAACCCTTACCCTAACCCTCACCCTCACCCTAGCCTTCACCCAAACACTTATCTTAACAATAACCCTCATCCTAACTCTCACTCTAACCCTAAACCTAACCCTAACCCTAACCCTAATCCTCACCCACACCCTCACCCTCAGCCTAACCCTAAGCCTAAGCCTAACCCTAACCCTAACCCTAACACTCACCCTCACCTTAAAACTAATCCTAACCCTAACCCTAACCCTAAACCTCAACCTAACCCTCACCCTAACCTTAAACCTAACACCAACCCTAACATTAACCCTCCAAGTAACCCTAAATCTAACCCTAAACCTCACCGTCATCCTAAACCTAATCCTACCCTAACCCTAAACCACACCCTAAACCTAACCGTATCCCTCACCCTCACCCTCACCCTCACCCTCACCCTCACCCTCACCCTCACCATAACGCTAATCCTAACCCTAACTATAATACTAATCCTAAATTTAAACCTAACCTTAACCCTAATCCTACAATTCACCCTCACTCTATTCCTAATCCTAACCCTAACCCTCAACCTAACCCTAACCCTCTAACTCACTGAAACCCTAACCCTCATACTAACCCTCACCCTAACCCTAACCCTAATTCTAAACCTAACCCTAACACTCACCCTCACCCTAGCCCTCACCCCAACCGTAATCCTAATCCTAACCCTCACCCTCACACTCACCTGCACACTCACCCTCACCATAACTCTAAATTTAACCCTAATGCTAACCTTAAACCTAACCCTAATCCTAACACCAACCATAACCCTCACACTAGCCCTCCCCCTAAACCTATGTCTAACCCTAAACCTCACCCTCACCCTAACCCTAAACTAACCCTAATCCCCACCCTAAACGTAAGCCTAACCCTCACCCTCAACCTCAAGGGAATTCTAACCCTAAAACTAACAATAACACTAACCTTATCCCTAATCCTCACCCCCACCCTCATCCTCAGCCGAACCCTAAGTCTAAGCCTAACCCTCACCCTAACCTTCACACTCACCCTAATCCTAAACCTAATCGCAAACCTAAGCCTATCCCTAAATCTCACCCTAAATCTAACCCTAACACTAACCCTAACCCTCACCCTCACCCTCAACCTCACAGTAACTATAACCCTAACCCTAACAATAAGACTAACACTCTACCATGACCATAACCATAACCATAACCCTCGCCGTTAGCCACACCCTCACCACAAACTTAACACTAACCATAACACTAACAATAACCCTAACCCTAACCCTAACCCTAATCCTCACCCCCACCATCACCCTCAGCCTTACCCTATCACTAACCCTATCCCTAACCCTAACCCTCACTGTAACCCTAACCCTAAACCTAACCCTAAACCTAACCCTAAACCAAACCCTAAACCTAACACTAAACATAACCCTAATCCTCACCCTCACACTCACTCTAACCCAATCCCTAACCCTAACCCTCACCTAACCCTAAGACTAACCCTAACCCTAACCCTAACACTCACACTCACTCACCCTAACCCAAATCCTAAACCTTACCCTATCCTTAACCCTAACCCTCACCCTAACCCTCACCCTAGCCCTCACCCTAAACCTAATCCTAACCCTCACCCTTATCTTAACCCTCACCCTCAGCCTAAACCTCACCTTTACCCTTACCATCATCCTCACCCTAACCCTCACCCTAAACCTAAACCTCATCCTAACACTTACCCTAACAATAAACCTAACCATCACCCTAAACCTAACACTCACCCTCAACCTCATGCTCATCCTATCCCTAAGCTTAAGCTTAAACCTTATCCTAATCTTCACCCTCACCCTAGCCCTCACCCTAACCCTAATCCGAAACCTAACCCTCACCCTAACCCTAAGCATAAACATAACCCTAACCCTAATCCTCACCCCTACACTCACCCTCAGTCTAACCCTAAGCCTAAGCCTAACCCTAACCCTAACCCTCACACTCACCCTTACCCTAACCTTAACCCTAACACTAACCCTAACCCTCAACCTCAACCTAACCCTCCCCCTAAACCTAAATCTAACCCTAAAACTAGCCCACAACTTAACCCAAATACTAACCGTAACCCTAAGCCTAAACCTCACCCAAACACTAACCCTAACTCTCACCCTCACCATAGCCCTCACCCTAATCCTAATCCTAACCCTAATCCTCATCCTAACCCTCACCCTAACCCTAACCTTAACCCTCAGTCTGACCTTAACCCTAATCCTTCCCCTCACCCTAACCTTTAACTTACCTCGAACCGTAACACTAACCCTAACCCTAACGCTAAACCTCACCCTAACCCTAAAACTAAACCTCACCCTCACCCTAGCCCTCACCCTAATCTTAATCCTAATCCTAACCATCATCCTAACCCTCACCCTAACACTAACCCAAACCCTCACCCTCACCCTCAGCCTAAGTCTAAACCTAACCCTAACCATAATACTAATCCTAAACCTAAACCTAACCCTAACCCTAACCCTAATCCTACCACTCACCCTTTTTCCAATCCTAATACTAAACCTAACCCTCAACCTTACCCTAACCCTCAACCTCACTGTAACCCTAACCATCATCCTGACCCTCACCCTAACCCTAACCCTAATTCTAAACCTTACCCTAACACTAAACCTAACCCTCACTCTCACCCTAACCCTAATCCTAAACCTAACCCTCATCCTAACTCTCACCCTAACCCTAACCCTAACCATAACCCTAACCCTAATCATCACACCCACCCTCAACCTCAGCCTAACCCTAAGCCTAAGCCTAAGCCTAACCCTAACCCTCACACTCACCCTCACCTTAAAACTAATCCTAACCCTAACCCTAACCCTAACCCTAAACCTCAACCTAACCCTCATCTTAACCTTAAACCTAACTCTAACCCTAACATTAACCCTCCAACTAACCCCAAATCTAACCCTAAACCTCACCGTCGTCCTAACCCTAATCCTAGCCGTAACCCTAAACCTAAACGTATCCCTCACCCTCACCCTCACCCTCACCCTCCCCATAACTCTAACCCTAACCCTAACCATAATACTAATCCTAAACCTAAACATAACCCTAACCCTAACCCTAATCCTATCACTCACCCTCATTCTAATCCTAATCCTAACCCTAACCCTCAACCTAACCCTAACCCTCAACCTCACTGTAACCCTAACCCTCATCCTAACCCTCACCCTAAACCTCACCCTAATTCTAAACCTTACCCTAACACTAACCCTAACCCTCACCCTCACCCTAGCCCTCACCCTAACCCTAATCCTAACCCTACCACTCACCCTAACCCTAAAATCACCCTCACCTTTACCCTCAGCCTAACCCTAAGACTAAGCCTAACCCTAAGCCTAACCCTCACACTCAACCTAACCCTTACACTAATCCTAATCCTAACCCTCAGCCTAACCCTCACCCTCACCCTCACCCTAACCCTAACACTAACCCTAATCCTAATCCTCACCCTAACCCTCCCCTTAACCCTAACTCTAACCCCAAACCTCACCCTCACCTAACCCTAACCCTAACCATAACCCTAACACTAAACCTCTCCCTAACCCTAACCCTCACCCTCAACCTCAACCTCACCATAACTCTAACCCTAACCCTAACAATAAGAATAATCTTAACCCGAACCATGACCAGAACCCTCACTGTCAGCCTCACCCTCATCACAAACTTAACACCAACCATAACAGTAACAATAATCCTAACCCTAACCCTAACCATAATCCTCACCCCCACAATCACCCTCAGCCTAACCCTAACACTAATCTTAATCCTAGCCCTAACCCTCACCTTAACACTAACAATAACACTAACCCTAAACCAAACCCTAAACCTAAACCTAAACCTAACCCTAATCCTCAGCCTCAAACTAACATTAACCCTAAACCTAACCCTATCCTTAACCCTAACCCACACCCTAACCCTCACCTTAACCCTAACCTCACCCTCACCTTCACCCTCAGCCTAACCCAAAGACTAAGCCTTACCCTAAACCTAACCCCCACACTCAACCTAACCCTTACACTCATCCTAATCCTAACCCTCAGCCTAACCCTCACCCTCACCCTCAACCTAACCCTAACACTAACCCTAACCCTAAACCTCACCCTAACCCTCCCCCTAACCCTAACTCTAACCCCAAACCTCACCCTCACCTAACCCTAACCCTAACCTTAATCCTAAACCTCACCCTAACCCTAACCCTCACCCTCAACCTCAACCTCAACCTCACCATAATTCTAACCCTAACCCTAACAATAAGAATAATCTTAACCCTAACCATAACCAGAACCCTCACTGTCAGCCTCACCCTTATCACAAACTTAACCCTAACCATGACAGTAACAATAATCCTAAACATAACCCTAACCCTAATCCTCACCCCACACTCACCCTCAACCTAACCCTAACACTAACCTTAATCCTAACCCTAACCCTCACCTTAACACTAACCCTAACCCTAACACTAACACTAACCCTAAACCAAACCCTAAACCTAAACCTCACCCTAACCCTTCTCCTCAGCCTCACCCTCACATTAACCCTAACCCTAACCCTATCCTTAACCCTAACCCTCACCTGAACCCTCACCCTAGCCATCACCCTAAACCTAATCCTAACCCTAAACTTCATTCTAACCCTCACCCTAACCCTAACCCTAACCCTAACCCTCACCCTCACCCTCGCCCTGTCTCTAACCATAACACTAAACCTAAACCTCACCCTCACCGTAATCCTAAATCTAACCCTAACCCTAAACCTAAACCTCCTCAACATCACCCTCACCATAACCGTAACCCTAACTCTAACAACAACCCTAACCTTAACCCTAAACCTAACCCTCACCCTAATCATAACCCTCAACCTAAACCTAATCCTCACCCTAATATTTACCCTCACCCTTACACTAACCCTAATCCTAACACTAATCCTCACACTAATCCTAACCCTCACCCTAATCCTAAACCTCACCCGAACACTAATCATAACCCTCACCCTTACCGAAACTCTCACCCTCAGCCTAACCCTCACCTTTACCCTCACCCTAACCCTAACCCTCACGCTAACGCTAACTCTACCCCTAAACCTCACCTCACCCTAACCCTAACTCTCACCCTCACACTAAGATTTAAGCTCCCTGTAACCTTAACAATAACCAAAAACCTAACCCTAACCCTTACCCTAAAAATAACCGTGACCCTAACCCTAACACTAACACTTACCCTCACCCTAACAGTAACCGTAACCCTAACTATAATCCTCACACTAACCCTAACCCTCACCCTAATCCTAAACCTAACCCTAACCCTAACCCTAACTCTAACCCTCACCCTCACCTTAGCCCTCACCCTAACCCTAATTCTAACCCTCACCCTCATCCTAACCCTAAACCTCATGCTCACCCTAAACCTCACACTAACCCAAACCCTAAACCTAATCCTCAATCTAACCCTCACCGTAACCCTAACCCTAACCCTAAACCTAACCCTAACCTTCACCCTTATCTTAACCCTCACCCTCAGCCTCAACCTCACATTTACCATTACCATCATCCTAACCCTAACACTAAACCTCATCCTAACCCTCACACTAACCATAAACCTAACCATCACCGTAACCCTAAACCTAACACTCACCCACAACCTCATGCTTAGCCTAACCATAAGCCTAAGCCAAAACATTACCCTAACCCTCACCCTCACCCTAGACCTCACCCTATCCCTAATATGAATCCTAACCCTCATCCTAACCCTCACCTTAACCCTAACCCTAACCATCACCCTAACCCTAACCATCACCCTAACCCTAATCCTCACCCCCACCCTCACCCTCAGCCTAACCCTAAGCCTAAGCCTAACCTTAACCCTAACACTCACATACCCTCACCCTCACCCTAACCCTAATCCTAATCATACCCCTTACCCTAACCCTCACCCTCACCCTAACCCTCACACTAACCCTAACCCTAACGCTAACCGTAACCCTAAACCTCACCCACAGCCTCACCTTATCCCGAACTCTAACCCTAAAACTCAACCTCACCCTAACTTTAACCCTAACCCTAAACCTCAGCCTAAACCTAAACCTAAACCTCACCCTCACCCTAGCCCTCACCTTAACCCTAATCCTAACACTAACCTTCATCCAAACCCTCCCCCTAACCCTTACCCTAACCCTTATCCTAACCCTAAACCACACCCTGAACCTCACCCTCACCCTAGCCCTAAGCCTAAACCTAAACCTAACACTAACACACACAGTCACCCTCACCCTAACCCTAACCCTAATCCTAACCCTTACCCTCACCCTATCCCTCACCCTCAGTGTAACCCTAAGCATAATCCTAACCCTAACCCTAACCCTCACACTCACCCTAACATTTACCCTAATCCTAATCCTAATCCTAACACTCACCCTCAGCCTCACCTTAAGCCTAACTCTAACCCTAAACCTCACCCTCAACCTAACCATAACCTTAAGCCTAAACCTAACAATAATCCTAACCCTAAAACTCACCCTCAGCCTCACCCTAACACGTAATCTAATTGTAAACCTCACACTGACACTACCCCTAACCCTAAACCTATCCCTAAACCTCATCCTAACCCTAACCCTAACGGTCACCCTCACCCTCACTGTAACCGAAACCCTAACCCTAACTCTAAAAATAACACTAACCCTAACCCTCACCCTAAACATAAACGTCACCCTAACCCTAACCCTAACCCTCACCTTAAAACTTACCCTCACCCTAACACTAACCCTAAACCTAACACTAACCATCACACTAACCCTAAACATCACCCTAACCCTAAACCTAACCCTTACACTAACCCTAAACCTCACCCTCACCCTATTCCTCACCCTAACCCTAACCCTCATCCTCAACCTAAACCTCAATCTAACCCTAACACTAATACTCAATCCATCCCCCACCCTAACACTAACCCTAACCCTAACCCTCACACTAACGCTAACCTTCACCCTTACCATAACCCTCAACCTCAGCCTAACACTCACCTTTCCATTTACAGTCACCCCCACCCGAACCCTCACCCTAAACCAAACCCTCACCCTAACCCTAACTCTACCCCTAAACCTCAACCTCAATCTACCCCTAACTCTAACCCTAACCCTAACACTAAACCTCACACTAACCCTAACCCTAACCCTCACCCTCAACCTCATTCAAATCCTATCCCTAAGCCTAAACTAAACCTTACCGCAAACCTCACCCTCACCCTACCCTCACCCTAACCCGAATCCTAACCATATACCTCATCCTAAACCTCATCCTAACTCTAACCCTAACCCTCACCCTCACCCTCAGCCTAACCCTAAGCCTAAGCCTAAGCCTAACCCTAACACTCACACTCACCTTCACCCTAACCCTAGTCCTAAATCTAACCTTATCCCTAACCCTAAACCTCAACCTAACCCTAACACCAATCCTTCCACTAACCCTCACACTAACCCTCACCCTAACCCTAACTCTAACCCTAAACCTCACCCTCACCCTCACCCTAACCTTCAGCCTAAACCTAAGCCTAACTCTAACCCTAACACTAACCCTCACACTCACCCTCACCTTAACCCTAATCCTAATCCCAGCCCTAACCCTAACCCTCACCCTAAAAATAACCCTCACCCTAACCCTAAACCTAACACTAAACTTAACCCTAACCCTCACCCTAACCCTAAATCTATACTGAAACCTCAACCTAACCCTAACCCTAACCCTAACCCTAAACCTCACCCTAAACATAACCCTAAAACTCACCTTCATCCTAACCCTCATCCTAACCCTCTCCCTAACCCTAACCCTAACCATCACCCTAACCCTAACCATCAAGCTCAAACACACGCTCAGCCTAAACCCTAAGCCTAAACCTAAACCTAACCCTAACCCAGACACTCACCCTCATCCTAACCCTAATCCTAATCCTAACCCTAACAATAACCCTAACACTAACCCTCACCCCAAACCTAACCCTAACACTTACCCTCACCCTAACACTAACCCTAACTCTAAAACTAACACTCACACTAACCCGAAACCTCACCCTAACCCTAACCCTAAACTTCACCCTCACCCTAGCCCTCACTCTAACACTAATTCTAACCCTAACCCTCAACCTAACCATAACCCTCATCCTCACCCCAAACCTCACACTAACCCTAACCCTAATCCTCAATCTAACCCTCACCCTAACCCTAACCCGAACCCTTAACCAAACACTCTCCCTAACCCTAACCCTCACCTTTATCATAACCCTCACTCTCAGCCTAACCCACAACTTTACCCTTACAATCACCCTCACCCTAACCCTCATCCTTACCCTAACCCTCACCCTAACCCTAATTCTGACCCTAATCCTCATCCTAACCCTAACCCTCATCCTCACCCTAAACCTCACATGAACCCTAAACCTAATCCTCAATCTAACCCTAACCCTAAACCTAACCCTAAACCTAACCCTACCCCTCACCCTAAGCCTCACTCTAACCCTAACCCTCACCCTAACCCTCACCCTCACCGTCACCGTAACCCTCACCCTAACCCTAATGCTAACTCTAACACACACCCTAACCCTCATGCTATCACTTACCCACACCACAAACCTAACCCTAACCTTAAACGTCACCCTCACCCTAAACCTCACCCTAAACCTAAACCTAATCCTAACCCTCACCCTCACCCTCACCATAACCATAACCCTCACCTAACCCTAACCCTAACCTTCAACGTCACCCTAAACCTCATATCACCCGAACCCTCACCCTAACCCTAACGCTCACACACACCCTAACGCTCAAGCTAACCCTCACCTTAAACCTCACCTGATCCTCATCTTAACCCTAACCAATGCCTAACCAAGACCCTCAGCCTAACCCTCAACTTCACCCTAACACTCACCCTGACTCTAGCCCTCACACTAACAATAACCCCCACCCTAACCCTAACACTCAACCTAACCATAACCCTCACCCTAACCCTAACCCTCACCCTAAAACTAACCCTAACCCTAACACTAACGCTCACACTAACCCTAACACTCATCCGAACCATAAACCTCACCCTAACACTAACCCTAACCCTCACCCTCAACATAGCCCTTACAATAACCCTAACTCTCATCCTAACCCTAAACCTCACCCTAACACTAACCCTAACCCTCACCCTCAACCTAGCCCTTACACTAACCCTAACCCTCATCCTCACCCTAAACCTCACACTAACCCTAAAATTAATGCTCAATCTAACCCTAACCCTAACCCTTACCCTAACCCTAACCCTCATCCTAACACTCACCCTAACCATAAACCTATCCATCACCCTAACATTAACCCTCACCCTAACCCTGAACCTCAGCCTAAAACTAAGCCTAAGCCTAAGCCTAACCCTACCTCTCACAGTAACCCTAACCCTAACCCTAAACCTAATCCTAACCCTAACCCTCATCCTAACCCTCACCCTCACCCTAACCCTAACCATCAACCAAGACCTATTCCTCACCCCCACCCTTACCATCAGCCTAACCCTAAGCCTAAAACTAACCCTAACCCTAACCCTCACACTCACCCTCGCCCCCACCCTAACCCTAATCCAAAACATAACCCTCATCCTAACCCTCACCCTAACCCTAACCCTAAACCTCACCCTATCCCTAACCCTCATCCTAACACTCACCCTAACCATAAACCTATCCATCACCCTAACATTAACCCTCACCCTAACCCTGAACCTCAGCCTAACACTAAGCCTAAGCCTAAGCCTAACCCTACCTCTCACAGTAACCCTAACCCTAACCCTAAACCTAATCCTAACCCTAACCCTCATCCTAACCCTCACCCTCACCCTAACCCTAACCATCAACCAAGACCTATTCCTCACCCCCACCCTTACCATCAGCCTAACCCTAAGCCTAAAACTAACCCTAACCCTAACCCTCACGCTCACCCTCGCCCCCACCCTAACCCTAATCCAAACCATAACCCTCATCCTAACCCTCACCCTAAACCTAACCCTAAACCTCACCCTATCCCTAACCCTAACCCTCAACCTAACCCTAACCCTCACCCTCACGGTAATCCTAACCCTAATCCTCACCCTAAACCTAAACCTAACCCTAACCTTAACCCTCACCCTAGCCCTAACCCTAACGCGAATCCTAACCCTATACCTCATCCTAAACCTCACCCTAACCCTAACCCTCACCCTCACCCTAACACTCACCCTCAGCCTAACCCTAAGCCTAAGCCTAACCTGAAACCTAAACCTCACACTCACCCTGACCCTAGCCTTAATCCTCAATCTAACCCTATCCCTAACCCTAACCCTCACCCTCACCCTAGCCCTAACCCTACACCTAATCCTATCCCTAACCCTCATCCTAAACCTCACCCTAACATTAACCCTAACCATCACAAAAAACCTATTTCTAATCCCCTCCCTCACCCTCAGCCTAACCCTAAGCCTAAGCCTAAACCTAACACTAACACACACACTCTCCCTCAGCCTAACTCTCAGCCTAAACCTAAACCTAACCCTAACCCACACACTTACCCTCACCCTAACACTAATCCTAAACCTAACCCTTACCCTATCCCTCCCCCTAACTCTCACCCTAACCCTAAACTTAACACTAACCCTAACCCTAACCCTCAACCTAACCCTCACCCTAATCCTGACTCTAACCCTAAACCTCACCCTCACCCTAACCCTAACTCTAAGCCTAACACTAACCCTAACCCTAACCCTAACCCTCACCCTAATTCTAACACTAACCCTAACCCTAACCCTAACCCTAACCCTAAACCCTTAAACTCACCATCACCCTAACCCTAACACTAAACCTAACCCTCACCCTAACCTAACCCTAAACCTCACCCTCACCCTAACCCTCACCCTCACCCTAACTCTAACACTCACACTATCCCTAACCCTAATCCTCACACGAACCCTAACCTTAACACTCACCCTTACCCTAACACTCATTCTCACCCTAGCCCTCACCCCAAACCTATTCCTCACACTAAACCTAACCCTCAAGTTAAGCCTACCCCTACCCCTCACCATTACCCTCATCCTAACCGTAACTCTAACCCTTATCACAATAACCCTAAACCTAAGTCTCACCCTCAACATAGCCCTCACTCTAACACTAATCCTAACCCTCACCCACACCCTAACCCTCACCATAACCGTAACCCTCACCGTCACAATAGGCCTCACCCTAACCCTAACCCTAACTCTATCCCTCACCTTAACCCTCACCCTCACCCTCACTTTAACCATTACCATGAGCCTAACCCTCACCATCACAATTATCCCCACACTAACCCTAATCTTTACCTAACCAATACCCTAACCCTCACCCTCATCCTAACCTAACCCTATCTCTAACACTAACCCTCATACTAAACCTAACCCTCACCCTCAGCCTAACGTTCACCCTCACCATAACCCTCACCCTAACCCTTATACTCACCCTAACCTTAACCCTCACACTAACCCTAACCCTCCTCCTAACCCTAACCCTCACCTGAACCTTAACCCTCACTTTAACCATTACCCTCACCTAACTCAGAACCGAACCCTAAACCTACCCCTCACCTTAACCCTCACATTATCCTAACCCTAACCCTCACCCTAACCCTATCCCTAACCCTCACCCACACCCTAGCCCTCACCATAACCCAAATCTAACCCTAACCCTCACATAAAACTAACCCGCACCATAACCCTTACCCTCACCCTCAACCTCAACATCACACTAACCCTAACCCTCACCCTAACGCATACCCTAATCCTATCCCTAACCCTAACCCTAAACCTAAACCTAAACATCAACCTAACACTCACCCTCACCCTAAACCTACACCTAACCCTCACCCTCACCCTAACTCTTAATCTCACCCTCACCCTAAACCTCACACTAACCCTAAACCTCAGCCTAACCCTAACCCTAAAACTCAACGTCACCCTAACCCTCACCCACAGCCTAAATCTAAACTTAACCCTAATCCTGGCCCTCACCCTAACCTTAAACATCAACCTCACCCTCACCGTCAACCTCAGACTAACTCTAACCCTAACCCTCATCCTAGCCCTCACCCTCACCCTCACCCTAATCCCAACGTTCGCCCTCACCCTCACCATGTCCCTAACCCTAAACCTCACCATATCCCTAAACCTCACCCTAACCCTAAGCCTAATCCTCACACTCACCCTCACACTAACCCTAACCCTAACCTAACCCTCACACTCACCCTCATGCTAAATCTAACAATAACCCTATCCCTAACCCTAACTCTAACCCTAACTCAAACCCTAACCCTAACCTAACCCTAAACCCTAACCGTAACCATAACACTAACCCTAACCCTAACCCTAACCCTAACCCTCACACTAAACCTAGCCCTCAACCTAACCCTAACCCTACCCCTCACCTTAACCCTAGATCTAAACCTAACCCTAAGCCTAAGCCTTTACCAGAGCCGTAACCATGACCCTAATCCTAATTTTAACCCTCACCCTAATACTAACACTCACCCTAACCCTCACCCTCAACCTCACCCTAAACCTCACCCTAACCATAACCGTAACACTCACCATAACCCTCACCCAAACACTACTCCTAACCCTACCCCTAACCCTCAACCTAACCCTCACCCTCAACCTCACCCTAAACCTCACCCTAACCATAACCGTAACACTCACCATAACCCTCACCCAAACACTACTCCTAACCCTACCCCTAACCCTCAACCTAACCATCACCCTAAACCTCACCCTAAGCCTAACCCTAACACTAACCCTCAACCTAAACCTTACCCTAACCCTTAACCTCACCATCACCCTAACCTTCACAAAAAACCTAACCCTCATCCTAAACCTAACCCTAAATATCACCTTCACCCTAAACCTCACCCTCAGCCTAACTCTAACCCTCACCCTATCCCTACCCTAATCCTCACACTAACCCTAACCCTCACCCTCACCCTAACCCTAAACTTAACCCTCACCCTAACCGTAATGCTAACCCTAACCCTCACACACACCCTAAACCTGAACCTTAGCCTTACCCTCACCGTAAACCTAACCCCAACCACAACCCTCACCCTCAACCTATCCGTCACCCTAACCCTAACGCTAACCCTCACCCTAAAACTAACCGTAACCCTCAACCTAACCCTCAACCTAAACCTAACCCTAACCCTCACCATCAGCCTGACCCTAAACCTCACCCTTACCTAACCCTAATCCTTTCCCTCACCCTAACCCTAAGACTATCCCTAATCCTCACACTAACCCTAACCCTCACCCTCACCCTAACCCTCACACTCACCCTAACCCTTACCCTCTTCCTAACCCTAATCTTATCCCTAAACCTAACCCTACCCCTAAAACTCACAAAACCTAGCCCTCACCCTCACCATAACCCAACCTTCACCTTAACCCTCAACTTAACCCTAACCCTCACCCTAACCCTAACCCTTACCCTCAACCTAACCCTAACCCTATCCCTAAACCTCTCCCTCACCCTAAACCTCACCCTTAACTTAACCCTAACCCTTACCCTCACCCTAACCCTAACACTAGACCTAACACTAACCCTCACACTAACCCTCACCCCCACACTAAACCTCAACCTAAACCTCAACGTAACTCTCACCCTAACAATCACCCTAATAAACACCCTCATCCTAACTGTCACCCTCACCCTAACCCTAACCCTATCCCTAACCCTCACCCTAATCCTAACCTTAACCCTCACCCTCACCCTAACCGTAACCCTCACTCTAACCCTCACCGTAACATTTATTCTAACCCTAAACCTAACCCTCACCCTAATCCTAAACCTAGCCCTCCCCCTCAAGCTTGCTCTAACCCTAACCCTAAGCCTAACCCTCACCCTAACCCTTACCCTCACCCTAAACGTAACCCTCACCCTCAAAATAACCCTCACAATAACCATAACCCGAACCCTAACTCTAACACTCACATTAACCCTCACCCTCAATCTAACCCAAAAGCTTACCCTAACCCTCACCCTAACCCTAACCCTAAGACTAACTCTAACCCTGAACCTCACCCTAACACTAAACCGAAACCTAACCTTCAACTTCAACCTCATTGTAACCCTAACCCTAACAATAACAATAAACCTAACCCATAAATTAATGCTACCACTCTTCCTCACCCTATCACTAACCCTAACCCTCACCCTAACCCTAACACTCAACCTCACCCTAGCCCTCACCCTAAACCTAATCCTAAGCCTAACCCTAACCCTAACCCTCATCCTCACCCTAATCCTCACACTAACCCTAGCAATATTCCTCAATCTAACCCTCACCCTCACCCTAACCCTAAACCTAACCCTCATCCTAACCCTCACCATAACCCTAACCCTCACCCTTACCGTAACCCTCACCCTCAGCCTAACCCTAAAATTTACACTTACTGTCACCCTCAGCCTAACCGTCACCCTAACCCTAATCCTCATCCTAACCCTCACCCTAATCATAACCCTAACTATCACCCTAACCCTAACCCTCACACTCACCCTCAGCCTCAGCCTAAACCTAAGCCTAACCCTAATCCTAACCCTAACCCTCATCCTAACCCTCAACCTAACCATAACTCTATCCATCACTCTAAACCTAATCTGCATCCCCACCATCACCCTCAGCCTAAACCTAAGCCTAAACCTAACCCTAACCCTAACCCTCACACTCACCCTCACCATAACCCTAATCCTAAAACTAACCCTAACCCTAACCCTAAACCTCACCCCCAAACTCACCCTAAACAAAACCCTAACCCTAACCCTAACCTGCACACTCACCTTCACCCTCCCCGTAATTCTAACCTTAACCCTAACAATAACCCTAACCTTAAACCTCACCCTCAACCTCACACTCACCTTAACCCTAAATCTAAGCCAAATACTTACCTTCACCCTAACCCTAACCCTAACCCTAAACCTCACCTTAACCGAAACCCTAAACCTCACCCTCAGCCTCACCCTCAACTTAAACCGAACCCTAAACATAACACTAACAATAACCCTCACCTTAACCCTAATACTTACCCTCACCCTCACCCTAACCCTAACACTAACCCTTACCTTAAACCTAACCCTCACCCTCAACATAACCCTAACCCTAACCCTAACACTAAACCTCACCATAACGCTGACGCTAACCCTCACCCTCACTCTAGCCCCCACCCTAACCCTAATCCTAACCATAAACCACATCCTAACCCTCACCCTAAGCCTAAATGTCTAACCCTAACCCTAACCCTAACCCTCACCCTAACCCTAACTCTAACCCTAAATCTCACCATCAGACTAACCCTAACCCTAACCCTAAACATCACCCTAACCCTAAAACTCATGCTATCACTTACCCTAACCCTAATCCTCACCCTATCCCTAACCCTAACACTCACCCTCACCCTAGCCCTCACACTAAGCCTAACACTAACCCTACCTCTCACCCGAACCCTAAACCTAAACCTAACACTAATCTGTACCCTAAGCCTAACCCTACCCCTCACCCTAACACTAACCCTCACCCTAACCCTCACCCTAAACCTAACCGTAAACTTCACCCTAATCCTAACCCTTACCCTAACCCTCACATTCACCCTAGCCCTCACACTAACCCAACCCTAACCCTACCCCTCACCCTAGCCCTCCACTTAAACCTAACCCTAAACCTCACCCTAAGCCTAACCCTCACCATCACCCTCACACTCACCCTAACCCTAACCCTAAACCTAACCCTCCCCTTAAACTTAACCCTCACCCTAACCCTAACCCTCACCCTCACCCTCACTCTAACAATAACCCTAACCCTAACCCTAATGCTAATTCTAACCCTTACACTCATCATAACCCTGACCCTAAACCTTACCCTCACCCTAACTCTCACCCTTACCCCAACCCTAACCCTAAACCTCACCCTAACCCTAAACCTCAACCTTACTCTAACCCCCACCCTAACACTAAAATTATCCCTAAACCTAACCCTCATCCTAACCCTTACTATCACCCTAAACCTAACCCTCAACCTAACCCTAACCGTACCCCTCACCCTAACCCTCATCCTAACCCTAACCCTAACCCAAACCCTCACCCTAATCCTAACCCTAACCCTAATGCTCCTCCTAAACCTAACCCTCACCAGCATCCAGACCCTCAACCTCAGTCTAACCCTAACCCTAACCCTAACCCTAACCATAAACCTCACCATATCCCTAACCCTAACCCTAACCCAACACTATCCCTAAACCTAACCCTAAGCCTAACCCTAACCATCATCCTTACCCTAATCCTAAACACAACCCTCACCCTCAACCTAACACTTAACCTCAGCCTCACCCAAACCCTCACACTAACCCTAACCCTCACCCTAACCGTAACCCTCACTGTCACAATAACCCTCACCCTAACCCTAACCCTAACTCTAATCCTCACCCTAACACTCACCCTAACCATAACCCTAACCGTTACCCTAACCCTCACCCTAAACGTAACCCTAAGCCTAACCCTAACCATCACCCTAACCCTAATCCTAAACACAACCCTCACCCTCACCCTAACCCTTAACCTCAGCCTCACCCTAACCCTCACACTAACCCTAACCCTCACCCTAACCCTAAAACTAAACGTCATCCTCACCCTAACCCACACCCTCATCCTAACTCTCACCCTCACCCTAACCCTAACCCTATCCCTAACCCTCACCCTAACCCTAACCTTAACCCTCACACTCACCCTAATCCTACCACTAAACCTCACCCACACCCTAGCCCTCACCCTAAATGTAATCCTATCCCTAACCATCACATAAACCTAATCCTCACCATAACCCTAACCATCACCCTCACCCTAAACCTCACCCTAACCCTAACCCTCACCCTAAACCTCACCCTAATCCTATCCATAACTATAAGCCTAACCCTCAACCTAAACCTCAACCTAACCCTAAACCTAACCCTCACCCTCACCCTAACCCTACACCTAGACATCACCCTCAACCTAACCCTCACTATAACTCTTAACCTCACCCTCACCCTAAACCTCACACTAACCCTAACCCTCACCCTAACCCTAACCCTAAACCTCACCCTCACCCTCACCCTCAGCCTAAATCTAAACCTAACCCTAATCGTGGCCCTCACCCTAACCTTAAACATCAATTTCACCATCACCCTCATCCTCAGCCTAACTCTAACACTAAGCCTAATCTTAGACTTACCCTCACCCTCACCCTCACCCTCAATCTCACCCTCACCCTCACCCTCACCCTAACTCTAACAATAAAACTAACCCTAAACCTAACCCTAACTCTAACCCTTACCCTAACGGTAACCCTAACCCTAACCCTCACGCTAACCTTAACGCTCACACTAAACCTAGCCCTCACCCTAACTCTAACCCTACCCCTCACATTAACCCTAAATCTAAACCTAACCATAAGCCTAACCCTCAACCTCAACAGAGCCCTCACCCTAACCCTAATCCTAACTGTAACCCTCACCCTAACCCTAAACCTCACCCTAACCATAACCCTAAGCCTCACCCTAACCTTCACCCAAACACTATCCCTCACACTCATCCTAATCCTCACCCTAAGCCTAACCCTAAAACTAACCCTCAACCTAACCCTTAACCTAGCCCTTAACCTCACCCTCACCCTAACCCTCACACTAAACCTAACCCTCACCCTAACCCTAACCCTAAACGTCACCCTCACCCTAACCCTCACCCTCAGCCTAACTCTAACCCTCACTCTATCCCTAACCCTAATCCTCACACTAAACCTTACCCTAACCCTCACCCTTACCCTAACCCTAACCCTAACACTCACCCTCACCCTAATGCTAACCCTAAACCTAACCTTCACCCTAACCCTCACCCTAACCATAATGCTATCCCTAACCCTCACACACACCCTAAACCTCACCCTAACCCTTACCCTCAACATAAACCTAACCCCAATCCTAACCCACACCCTAACCCTATCCGTCACCTTAACCCTAACGCTAACCCTCACCCTAACCCTAACCGTAAACCTCAACCTAACCCTCAACCTAACCCTAACCCTATCCCTAACTCTCACCCTCACCGTAAACCTCACCCTCACGCTAACCCTGATCCTTCCCCACACCCTAACCCTAACCCTATCCCTAACCCTCACACTAACCCTAACCCTCACCGTCACCCAAACCCTCACCCTCACCCTAAGCCTTACCTTCTCCATAACCCTAATCCTGTCCCTAAACCTAACCCTAGGCATAAACCTCACACTAAACCTAGCCCTCACGCTAACCATAACCCTACCCTCACCTTAACCCTCACACTTAAACCTAACCCTATCTTTCAACCTAACCCTCACCCTTACACTCACCCTAACCCTAACCCTATCCCTAACCCTCTACCTCACCCTAAACCTCACCCTGACCCTCAACCTAACCCTTAGCCTCACCCTAACCCGAACACGATACCTAACCCTAACCCTCACACTAACCGTAAACCTATCCCTATCCCTGACACTAGCCTAACCCTCAACCTAACACTCACCCTAACCCTAACCCTCAATCTAACTCTAAACCTCACCCTCACTCTAACCCTTAACATCACTCTTACCCTAACCCTCACACTAACCCTAACCCTCACCCTAACCCTAACCCTAAATGTCACCCTCACCCTAACCCTCACCGTCAGCCTAACTCAAACACTCACCCTAAACCTAAACCTAGCCCTCACACTAACCCTAACTCAAACCCTCACCCTCACCCTAACACTGACAATAAATCTAACCCTCAGCTTAACCTAACCCTACCCCTCACTGTTACCCTCATCCTAACCCTAACCCTAACCCTCACCATAACACTAAACCTAACTCTCACCCTCAACCTAGCCCTCAACCTAATTCTAATCATTACCATAACCCTCACCCTAACACTAACCCTGAACCTAACCTTTACCTTCACTCTCACAATAACCCTCACCCTAACCCTAACCATAACTCTAATCCTCACGCCAACTCTAAACCTCACCATCACCCTTACCCTCACCCTAAACCTCACCCAGAACCTAACTTTAAGCCTAACCCTTACGCTCACCCTAACCCACATGTTAACCCCCACCCTAACCCTAATCCAAAACCAAACCCTCAGCCTCACCCTAACCCTTAACCTCAGCCTTACCCTATTCCTCACACTAACCCTAACCCTCACCCTAAACCTAAGCATAAACATCACCCTCACCCTCACACACACACAGCCTAACACTAACTCTAATGCTAATCCTAACCCTGACCCTAACCCTCAACCTAACCATAACCCTAAGCCTAACCCTCACCTTCACCCTCACCCTAACCCTAACACTAGCCCTCACCCTCAACCTATCCCTAACCTTAACCCTCACCATAACCCTAAAACTCATCCTAACCCTAACCCTAATCCTCACACTCTCCCTCAAACTAACCCTAAACCTAACCCTCACCCTAAGCCTCACCCTCACTCTAATGCTAACCCTAACCCTCACACTCACCCTAAAACTCATCTTCACCCCGACCCTCAACATAAACCTAACCCTAACCCTCACCCTCACCCTCACCCTAAACCTTAGCTTACCCCTAACCATATCCTTAACCCTAAAACTCAACCTAACCCTCACCCTAAACCTAAACCTAAACCTAAATCTCAACCTAACCTTCACACTAACCCTAACCCTATCCCTAACCCTCACCCTTACCCTAACCCTCACCCTCACCGTAATCCTTAACCTCACCCTTTCCTAAACCTATCCCTAACACTAACCCTCACACTAACCCTAACCCTCACCCTAACCCTAACCTTACCTCTCACCCTAACACTCATCCTAACCCTAAAACTCATCCTAAGACTCACCCTAAACCTAAACCTAAACCTAACCCTCACCCTAACCCTAAACCTCACCCTCACCCTAACCCTCACCCTAACCCTAACACTAACCTTAACAATCATCATCAGCAGAACCCTCAAACCAATCCTAACCCTAAACCTCACCCTCACCCAAACCCTTACCCTCACCAGAACCCTAAACCTAACATTAACCCTTACCTAACCAAAACCCAGAACCTCACCCTCACCCTGACCATAAACCTCACCCTTACCCTAGCCCTCACCCTAAAACGAAACCTAACCCGCACCCTCACCCTAACACTCAGACTAACTGTAACCCTAACCCTCACCCTAACCCTATCCCTAACCCTAACCCTCAAGCTCATCCTAATCCTCACCCTATACCTAACACTTACCTAAACGAAACCCACAACCTCACACTCACACTCACCCTAACCCTCCACATTAACCTAGCCCTCAACCAAACCCTCACCCTAACTTTCACCCTCCCCCTCACCTTCACATTCAGCCTAACCCTAACCCTAACGCTAATCCTAACCATAATCCTCACCTTCACCCTAACCATCAAACTAACCCTTACGCTCACCCTAACCCTAACCCAAACTGTAACCCTAATCCTCACACCAAACCTAACCCTCAACCTAACCCTAACCCTACCCCTCAAACTAACGCTCACCCTATACCTAAACCTAACCCTCACCCTAACCCAAACCCTTACCCTCAGCCTCACCATAGCCCTCACACTAACCCTAAACCTAACCCTCACACTCAACTTCACCCTCAACCTCATGTTCACCGTAAACCTAATCCTAACACTCACCCTAACCGTAATGCTCACCCTAAATCTAACCCAAACCCTCACCCTCACTCTAATACTAAACCTAACCCTAACACTCACGCTCACACTTACCCTGACCCTGACCCTAACCTTAACCCTAACTCTCAAACTACCCCTAACTCTCACCTTAGCACTAACCCTAAGCCTAAACCTCTCCCTTATCCTCACCCTCACCCTAACCCTTATCCTCACCCTAAACCTACCACTAACACTCACACTAACCCTAACACTCCCCGTTACCCAAACCCTAACCCTGACCTGAACCATAACCCTCACCATAACCCTCACCCTCACCCTCACCCTAACCCTCACCTTCAACCTAAACCTCACCCTAACCCTCACCCCAACCCTCACCCTAAACCTATCCCTAACCCTAACCCTTCACCTGAACCTCAACCTAACCCTAACCCTAACCCTCACCCTCACCCTAACCCTACACCTAACCATCACCCTCACCCTAACCCTCACCATAACTCTTAATCTCACCCTCACCCTAAACCTCACACTAACCCTAACCCTCACCCTAACCCCAACGCTAAACCTCATCCTAACCCTAACCCTCACCCTCAGCCTAAAGATAAACCTAACCCTAATCCTGGCCCTCACCCTAACCTTTAAGTTTGATGTTTAACATCAACCTCACCCTCACCCTCACCCTCAGCCTAACGCTAAACCTAACCCTAATCCTAGCACTCACCCTCACCATCATCCTCAAGCTCAGCATCACCCTCACCCTCACCCTAATTCTAACAATAACCCTATACCTAACCCTAACTCTAACCCTAAACCTAACCCTAACCATAACCCTAACACTCAACCTAACCCTAATCCTAACCCTCACACTAATCCTAGCCCTCACCCTAACCCTAAACCTACACCTCACCTTAACCCTAAATCTAAACCTAACCCTTAGCCTTACCCTCACCCTCACCAGAGCCCTCACCCTAACCCTAATCCTAAATTTAACCCTCACTCTAACACTAACACTTTAGCTAGCCCTAACCCTCACCCTCACCATAAACCTCACACTAACCATAAACTTAATCCTCA
Source organism: Dipodomys merriami (assembly GCF_024711535.1). Lineage (NCBI taxonomy): Eukaryota > Metazoa > Chordata > Mammalia > Rodentia > Heteromyidae > Dipodomys > Dipodomys merriami. The sequence goes on from NW_027206257.1 coordinate 4,641,936, forward strand.
CCCTAAACCTCACCCAAACCCTATCCCTAACCTTTACCTAACCCTTAACCTCACCCTCACCCAAACCCTCACACTAAACATAATCCTCACCCTTACCCTAATACTAAACTTCACCCTCCCCCAAACACTCACTCTCAGCCTAAATCTAACCCTCATCCTATCCCTAACCCTAATCCTCACACTAACCTGAACCCTAACCCTCATCCTTACCCTTACCCTAACACTAAACCTAACTCTCACCCTCACCGTAAAGCTAACCCTAAACCTAACCCTCACCCTAAACCTCACCCTAACCCTTACCCTCACCATAAACCTAACCCAACCCTCACCCTCACCCTCACCCTATCCGTCACCCTAACCCTAACCGTAACCCTCAACCTAACCCTCAACCTAACCCTAACCCTATCCCTAAACCTCACCCTCACCCTCACCCTATACCTCACCCTCACCCTAAAACTAATCCTTACCCTCACCCTAACCCTAACCCTATCCCTAACCCTCTCCGTCACCCTAACCCTCACCCTCACTGTAACCCTAACCCTTACCCTCACCCTAACCCTAACACTATACCTAACCCTAAAATTCACACTAACCCTCACCCTATCACTATCCCTGACACAAACCCTAACCCTCAACCTAACCCTAAACCTAACCCTCAATCTAACCCTAACCCTCACCCTCACCCTCACCCTTAATCTCACCCTCACCCTAACCCTCAAATTAACCCTAACCCTCACCCTAACCCTAACATTAAATATCACCCTCACCCTAACCGTCACCCTCAGCCTAACTCTAAACCTCACAAACCTAACCCTAAACCTAACCCTCACACTAATTCTAACCCTAACCCTCACACTCACCCTAACACTCACGTTAACCCTAATACTCATTCTCACACTAACCCTCACCCTAAACCTAACCCTCACACTAAACCTAACCCTCACCCTAACCCTAACCCTACTCCTCACCGTTACCCTCATCCTAACCCTAACCCTAATCCTCACCATAACACTAAACCTAACTCTCACCCTCAACCTAGCCCTCACCCTAACGCTAATCGTTACCCTAACCCTCACCCTAACCCTAACCCTCACCCTAACCATTACCCTCACCCTCACAATAACCCTCACCCTAACCCTAACCCTAACTCTAATCCTCACACCAACCCTAAATCTCACCATCACCCTTACCCTCACCCTAAACCTCACCCTAACCCTAACTTTAAGCCTAACCCTAAACCTCACTCTAACACTAATCCTAAACCAAACCCCCACCCTCACCCTAACCGTTAACCTCAGCCTCACCCTAACCCGCACACTAACCAAAACCCTCACCCTAACCCTAAACATAAACATCACCCTCACCCTCAGTCTCCCACTCAGCCTAACTCTAACCCTAATGCTAATCCTAACCCTCACCCTAACCATCACCCTAACCCTAACCCTAACCATAACCCTCAACTTCACCCTCACCATAACCCCAACGCTCGCCCTCACCCTCACCCTATCCCTAACCCTAAACCTCACCATAACCCTAAACCTCACCCCACCCTAACCCTAATCCTTACCCTTACCCTCACCCTAACCCTTACCCTAACCCTCACCCTAACCCTCACCCTCACCCTAATGCTAACCTTATCCCTCACATTCACCCTAAAACTCACCCTTAACCCATACCCAGACCGTAAACCTAACCCTAACTCTTACCCTCACCCTCACCCTAACCCTTAATGTACCCCTAACCATAACCCTAACCCTCAACCTAACCCTCACTCTAATCATAACCCTAACCCTACACCTCAACCTAACCCTCACCCTAACCCTAACCCTATACCTAACCTTCACCCTTACCCTAACCCTCACCCTCAACCTAATCCTTACGCTCAACCTATCCTAAAAATATCCCTAACATTAAACCTCACACTAACCCTAACCCTCACCCTAACCCTAACCCTAACTCTCACCCTAACCCTCATCCTAACCCTAAAACTCATCCTAAGCCTCAGCCTAAACCTAAACCTAAACCTAACCCTCACCCTAACCCTAAACCTCACCCTCACCCTCACCCTCACACTAACCCTCACCCTAACCCTAAACCAAACCCTAACAATCATCCTCACCCTAACCATCACCCTAATCCTCAACCTTACCCTAGCCCTCACCCTAACCCTAAACCTAACCCGCACCCTCACCCTAATACTCACCCTCTCCCTAACCGTCATCCTCACCCTAAAGAAAACTCTAACCCTAACCCTCACCCAAACCCTAACCCTCACCCTAACCCTCAATCTCACCCTAATCCTCACCCTATACCTAACACTTACCTAAACGAAACCCACAACCTCACCCTCACACTCACCCTAACCCTCCACATTAACCTAGCCCTCAACCTAACCCTCAACCTAACCCTCACCTTCACCCTCACCTTCACCCCCAGCCTAACCCTAACCTTAACCCTAATCCTAACCCTAATCCTCACCCTCCCCCAAACCCTCACACTAACCCTTACCCTCACCTTCACCCTAACCCAAACTGTAACCCTAACCCTCACACTAAACCTAACCCTCTCCCTAACCCTAACCCAACCCCTCAAACTAACCCTCACGCTATACCTAAACCTAACCCTCACCCTAACCCAAACCCTTATACTCAGCCTCACCATAGCCTTCACAGGTGAGGGTTAGGGTTTAGGTGAGGGTTAGGTTTAGGTTTAGGGTGAGGATTAAGGTACCGGTGAGGGTTAGGGTGAAGGTGAGTTTAAGGGTTAGGATTAGGGTGAGGGTTAGGATTAGGGTTAGGGTTAGGTTTAGGGTGATGGTTAGGTTTAGGGTTAGGTTTATTGTTAGGGTTAGGGTGAGGTTGAGGATGAGGTTGAGGGTGAGGGTGAGGGTTAAGATTAGGGTTAGGTTTAGTGTGAGGGTGAGGGTTAGGATTAGGATTAGGTTTAGGGTTAGACTGAGGGTGAGGGTGAGGGTGAGGATGAGGGGTATGGTTAGGTTTAGTGTTAGGGTTAGGATGAGTGTTAGGGTGAGGGTAAGGTTTAGGGTGAGGGTTAGGGTTAGGGAGAGGGTTAGGGTTAGGGTTATAGTCAGGATTAGGGTTAGGGTGGATGTTAGGGTTAGGGAGAGTGTTAGGGTTAGGGTTAGGGTTAGGTTGAGAATAAGGGTGGGGGTTAGGGTTAGGATTAGTGTTCGGGTTAGGGTTAGGCTGGAAGTGATGGTGAGGGTGAGGGTTAGGGTGAGGTTTACGGTTAGGATTAGGGTGACGGTTAGGGTGTCGGTAAGGTTTAGGGTGAGGGTTAGGGTTAAGGTGAGGTTTAGGGTGAGGTTGAGGGTTAGGGATAGGGTTATGGTGAGGGCTGGGTTGCGAGTGAGAGTTAGGGTTAGGGTTAGGGATAGGATGAGGTTTATGGTTAGGGTGAGGTTTAAGTTTAGTGTGAGGGTTAGGGTGAGTGGTTGGGTGAGGGTAAGGGTTATTGTGAGGGTTAGGGTTAGGGTGAGGGTTAGGTTTAGGTTTAGTGTCAGGATTAGGGTTAGGGTGGAAGTTAGGGTTAGGGTGAGGGTTAGGGTGAGGTGTAGGGTTACGTTTAGAGTGTGGGTGAGGTTTAGGGTTAGGATTAGATTTAGGGTTAGGCTGAGGGTGAGGGTGAGGGTGAGGGTTAGTTTAAGGGTGAGGGTTAGGTTTAGGGCTAGGGTGTTGATTAGGGTTAGGTTGATGTTTAGGGTGAGGGTGAGGGTTAGGTGGAGGGTGAGGATGATGGTTCGGTTGAGTGTTTGTGTTAGGTTTAGGGTAAGGGTGAGGGTTATGGTGAGGGTTAGGGTTAAGGTTAGGGTTAGGGTTAGGGTGAGGTTGAGGGAGAGGGTTAGATAAAGGATTAGGGATAGGGTTAGGTTTAAGCTTAGGGTTAAGTGAGGGTGAGTGTTAGGGTGAGGTTAGGGTTAATGTTAGGGTTAGGGTTATTGTTAGGTTTAGGGTTAGGGTGAGATTGAGGATGAGGGTGAAGGTGAGGTTTAAGTTTAGGGTTAGGTTTAGGGAAAGGGGGAGGGGGAGGGTTAAGGTTACGATTAGGGTTTGGGTTAGGCTGAGGGTGAGGGTCAGGGTGAAGGTGAGGATGAGGGGTACGGTTAGGTTTAGGTTTAGGCTTAGGATGTGTATTAGAGTTAGTTTGAGGGCTAGGTTTAGGGTTACGGTGAGGGTAAGGGTTAGGCTGAGGGTTAGGGTGAGGGTTAGGGTTAGGGTTAGGGTTATGGTGAGGGTGAAGTTTAGGTTTAGTGTTAGCGTTACGGTGAGGGTTAGGTTGTGGGTTAGGGTTTGGGTTAGGGTTAGGGTGAGGGTGGCGGTTAGGGTGACAATAAGGTTTAGGGTGAGCTTTAGGGTTAGGGTGAGTTTTAGGGTGAGTTTGAGGGTTAGGGTTAGGGTGAGGGTTAGGGTGAGGGTAAGGGTAAGGTTGACAGTGAGGATTAGAGTGAGGGTGAGGGTTACTGTAAGGGTGAGTATTATGTGAGGGTTAGGGTTAGGATTAGGCTGAGGGTGAGGTTTAGGGTTAGGGTGAGGTCTAGAATGAGGGGTAGGGACAGAGTTAGAGTGTGGGTTAGGTTTAGTTGATGGTTAGGGTTAGGGTTAGGGTTATGGTGAGGGCTAGGGTGAAAGTGAGAGTTAGGGTTAGGGTTAGGGTTAGGGTGAGGGTTAGGATTAGGGTGAGGGTTAGGTATAGTGTGAGGGTTAGTGTTAGGGTGAGGGTAAGGGTTAGGGTGTGGGTTAGGGTTAGGGTGAGGGTTAGGGTTAGGTTTACGGTTAGTGTCAGGATTAGGGTTAGGGTGGAGGTTAGGGTTAGGGTGAGGGTTAGGGTTAGTGGTAGGGTTAGGTTTAGAGTGAGGGTGAGGTTTAGGGTTAGGATTAGAATTACGGTTAGCCTGAGGGTGAGGGTGAGGTTGAGGGTTAGGGTTAGGTTGGAGGTTAGGGTTACAGTGTGGTCTAGGGTTTGTTTTAGAGTATTGGTGAGGGTGAAGTTGAAGGTGAGGTTAGGGTTAGGGTTAGGGATATTGTGAGGGCTAGGGTGAGGGTGAGGGTTAAGGTGAGGGTGAGGGTGAGGATGAGGTTTACGGTTAGGTAAGGGTTATGGTTAGGGTGAGGATTAGGTGAGGGTGCGGGTTAGGGTGAGGGTTACATTTAGGGTGAGGGTTAGGGTTAGGGTGAGGGTTAGAGTGAGGGTAAATTTTCGGGTGAGGTTTAGGGTTAGGGTGAGGATTAGGGTTAGGGTTAGGATGAAAGCTATGTTTAGGGTGAGTGTTTGGGTGAGGGTTACTGTGAGGGTGAGGGTTTGTGTTAGGTAAGGAATAATGTTAGCGTGAGGGTTAGGGTTAGGGTGAGTGTTAGCTTGAGAGGTATGGTTAGGGTTAGGGTGAGGGTTAGGGCTAATGTGAGGGTTAGTGTTGGGTAAGGATTTGGGTGAGTGTTATGGTGAAGTTTACAGTTAGGGTTAGGGTTAGGGTTAGGAATAGACTGAGGTTGAGCCTCAGGATGCTGGTGAGGGTTAGGTTTAGGGTGAGCTTTAGGGTTAGGGTTAGGATGAGGGTGAGGGTTTGGGTTAGTGTTAGGGTTAGGATGATGGTTAGGGTGAGGGGTTCGTTTAGGGTTAGGGTGAGGGTTAGGTTTAGGGTGAGAGTAAGGGTTAGAGTGAGGGATAGCATGAGGGTAGGTTTAGGGATAGTTTTAGGCTTAGGGTGAGGGTTAGGGGTAGCGTTAGGTTTAGGGATAGGGTGTGGATTAGGGTGAGGCTAAGGGTTAGATTGAGGATGTGGGTTAGGTTTAGAGTGAGGTTTAGGGTTAGGGTTAGGGTGAGGGTGAGAGTTAGGGTGAGGGTAAGGGTTTGGGTGAGAGTTAGCATGAGTGTAAGGGTTAGAATTAGCATTAGGGTTAGGGTGATGTTTAGGTTGAGTGTTATGGTTAGGGTGAGGGTGAGGGTTAGGGTTAGGGTGAGGGTTAAGTTTAGGGTGAGATTTAGTGTTAGGGTTAGGGTTATGGTGAGGGTGAGGGTGATGGTGAGGGTTAGGCTTAGGGTGAGGTTTAGGGTTAGGTTTAGGTTGAGGGTTAGGGTGAGGGGTAGGGTTAGGGTGAGGGTTAGGTGAGAGTAAGGGTGATGGTGAGGCTTAGGCTTAGGGTGAGGTTTAGGGTTAGGTTTAGGTTGAGAGTTAGGGTGAGGGGTAGGGTTAGGGTTGGGTTAGTGTGAGGGCTAGGGTGAGTGTGAGGGTTAGAGTTAGGGTTAGGGTTAGGGTGAAGGTTAGGGTTAGGTTTAGGATGAGGGTTAGGGTGAGGGTTAGTGTTAGGTGAGGGTTAGGGTTAGGCTTAGGGTGCAGGTTAGGGTTAGGTTTAGGTTTAGGGTTCGGGTGAGAGGTAGGTTTAGCGTTAGGCTTAGTGTGAGGGCTAGGGTGAGGGTGAGGGTTAGGGTTAGGGATAGGCGGAGGATTAGGGTTAGGGTTGAGATAAGTGTTAGGGTGAGGTTTAGGGTTAGGTTGAAGTTTAGGGTTGGGGTTAGGGTTATTGTGAGTGTGAGATTTAGGGTTAGAGTTAAGTTTAGGGTGAGGTTTAGGGTTAGGGTTAGTGTTAGGGTTGGGGTTAGGGTGAGGTTTAAGGTGGGGGTGAGGGTTAGGGTTAGGGTTAGGATTAGGATTAGGGTTAAGGTGAGGGTGAGTGTGAGAGTTCGGGTTAGGGTTAGGGTTAGGATTAGAGTTAGGGTGAGGGTGAGGGTTGGGTTTAGGGTGACGGTTGGGGTTAGGGTTAGAGTGAGGGTTAGGGTGAGGGTTAAGATTAGGGTTAGGGGTAGGGTATGGGCTAGGGTGAGGGTGAGGGCTAAGCTTAGAGGTAGGCTTAGGCTTAGGTTTACGCTGAGGCTGAGAGTGAGGGTGAGGGTTAGGGCTAGGGTGATGGTTTGGGTTACGTTTAGGGTGAGGGTTGAGTATTAGGGTTAGGGTGAGGGTTAGGGTGAGGGTGACAGTAAGGGTAAAGGGGAGTGTTAGGTTGAGGGTGAGGGTTATGGTAAGGGTGAGGGTTAGGGTTAGGGTGAGGGTTAGGGTTAGGGTTATGGTGAGGGTGACGTTTAGGGTTAGGGTGATGTTTAGGCTTAGTGTGAGGGTTAGTGTTAGGGTGAGGGTAAGTGTTAGGGTGAGGGTTAGGATTAGGTTGAGGATTATGTTTAGGGTAAGGGTTTGGGTTAGGGTTATTGTTAGGGTTAGGGTTAGGGTTACTGTTACAGTGAGGGTGAGGGAGAGGTTTAGGGTTAGATTTAGGGTTAGTGTTAGGGTTATGGTTAGGGTGAGGGTTAGTGTGAGGGTTAGGGTTAGGGTTAAGTTTAGGCTTAGGCTTAGGCTTAGGGTTAGGCCAAGCATGAGGTTGATGGTTAGGGTTAGTGTTAGGCTGAGGGGTAGGGTTAGGGTGAGGGTTAGAGTGAGATTTAGGGTGAGGGTTAGGGTTGGGGTTCGGTTAAGATTAGGATTAGGGTTAGGGTTAGGGTTAGAGTTAGGGTGAGTGTTAGGGTTAGGGTTTGGGTTAGGGAGAGAGTGAGGGTGTTTGATTAGGTTTAGGGTTAGTTTTATAGGGTTAGATTTAGGGTTATCATTAGTGTTATGGTTAGGGTTAAGTTTGAGGTGAGGGTGAGGGTGAGGGTGAGCATTATGGTTAAGGTTAGGGTTACAGTTAGGGTTAGTGTTAGGGTTAGGGTTAGGGTAATGTTTAGGGTAAGGGTGAGGGTTAGGGTTAGGGTTAGGATTAGGATTAGGGTTAAGGTGAGGGTGAGAGTGAGGGTTAGGGTTAGGATTAGAGTTAGGGTGAGGGTTAGGGTGAGGTTTAAGGTGATGGTTGGGGTTAGGGTTAGAGTGAGGGTTAGGGTGAAGGTTACGCTGAGGCTTAGGGTTAGGGTATGGGCTAGGGTGAGGGTGAGGGTTAGTTTGAGGGTTAGGGTTAGGGTTAATATTACAGTTAGGGTGAGGGTGAGGGTGAATGTGATTGTTAGGGTTAGTCTTAGGCTTAGGCCCAGAGTGAGGGTGAGGGTGAGGGTTAGGGTTAGGGTGAGGGGTAGGGTTTTAGGGTTAGGGTGAGGGTTAGGATGTGATTTATAGTTAGGATTAGGGTTAGGGTGAGGGCTAGAGTGAGTGTGAGGGTTAGGGTTAGCTTTAGGGTGAGGTTTAGGGTTAGGATTATGGTTAGGGTTACGTTGAGGGTGAGGGTTAAGTGTAGTGTGAGCGTTAGTTTTAGGGTTAGGGTGAGGGTGAGGGTAAGGATTAGGGTTGGGTTAGGGTTATTGTGATTGTTATGGTTAGGGTTAAGTTTAAGTTGAGGGTGAGGCTGATGGTGAGGGTTAGGCTTAGGGTTAGGGTGAGGATTTGGTTTTGGGTTAGGGTTAGGGTTAGGGTAAGGATTTGGGTTAGGGTTAGGGTTACGGTGAGGGTAAGGGTTAGGGTTAGATTTAGGGTTAGTGTTATTGTTAGGGTTAGGGTTAGAATTACGGTGTGGGTGAGGGTTAGGGTTAGGGTTAGGGCAAGTTTTAGGGATAGGGTTAGGGTTAGGGTGGGGATGAGGATTAGTTTTAGAGTGATGGATAGGGTTATGGTTAAGTTGAGGGTTAGGATGAGGGTTAGGGTTAGGATTAGGGTTAGGCTTAGGTTTAGGCTGAGGCTGAGGCTGAAGGTGAGGGTTACGGTTAGGGTAATAGTTAGGGTTATGTTTAGGGTGAGGGTTAGGATGAGGATTAGTGTTAGGGTGAGAGTTAGGGTGAGGGTGACAGTAAGGGTAAAGTTGAGGGTTACGCTGAGGGTGAGGGTTACTGTAAGGGTGAGGGTTAGGGTTAAGGTGAGGGTTAGGGTAGGGTTAGGGTTAGGGTTAGGTTGAAGGTGAGGGTTAGATTGAAGATTAGTGCTAGGGTTAGTGTGAGGATTAGGGTTAGGATGAGGGTTAGGGTTAGGGTTAGGGTTCGGATTAGGGTTATGGTGAGGGCTAGGCTGAGGGTGAGTGTTAGGGTTAGGGTGAGGGTTAGGGGTAAGATTAGGGTTAGGTTGAGGGTGAGAGTTAGGATGAGGGTGTGGGTTAGGGTGAGGGAGACTTTTAGGTTTAGGATTAGGGTCAGGGTTAGGATTAGTGTGAGGGTTAGGGTGAGGGTGAGGTTAAGGGTTAGGTTGAGGTTTAGGGTCAGGTTTAGTGTTAGGGTTAGGGTTAGAGTGAGGGTTAGGGTGAGGGTTAGGGTGAGGTTTATGGTGAGGGTGAGGGTGAGGGTTAGTGTGAGGATTAGGTTTAGGTATAGTGTTAGGGTTAGGGTGTGGGTAAGGGTTAGGGTTAGGTTGAGGGTGAGGTTTAGGGTGAGGGTGAGGGTTAGGGATAGGGTTAGGCTTAGGGTGAGTGTAAGGTTTAGGGTTAGGGTGAGGTTTAGGGTTAGGGTTAGGGTGAGGGTTAAGGTGAGGGTAGGGTTATGGTGAGGGTGAGGGCTAAGTTTAGTGTGAGGTTCAGAGCTAGGGTTAGCTTTAGGGATAGGATAGATAGGGTTAGCTTTAGGGAGAGGGTGAGGGTTAGGGTGAGGGTGAGCGTTAGGGTTAGTGTGAGGTTTAGGTTTAAGGATAGGGTTAGGGTTAGGGTGAGGGTAAGGATTGGGGTTAGGGTGAGGGTGAGGTTTTTGTGAGGGTGAGGGTTAGGTTTAGGGTTAGGTTGAGGGTTAGTTTGAGGGTTAGGGTTAGGGTTAGGGTGAGGGTTAGGGTGAGGGTTATCGTTAGGGTTAGGGTGACGGATAGGCTGAGTGTGAGGGTTAGGGTTGGGGTTAGGTTTTCGTTGAGGTTAAGGGTTAGTGTGAGGTTTAGGGTGAGTATGATGGTTAGGGTTAGCATTACGGTTAGGTTGAAGGTTAGGGTGAGGTTTAGGTTTAGGGTTAGCTTTAGGGTGAGTTTGAGGGTGAGGGTTAGGTTTAGGGATAGGGTAAGTGTGAGGGTTATGGTTAGTGTGAAGATTAGGGTTAGGGATAGGGTGAGTGTTAGAGTTAGGCTGAGGGTTGGGGTTAGGGTGAGGGTGACATTTAGGGATAGGGTTAGGGTGAGGGTTAGGTTTAGTGTGAGGGTTAGGGTGGTGGTGAGTTTAAGGGTTTGGGTAAGGGTTAGTTTGAGTTTTAGTGTTAGGTTTAGGCTTAGGGTAAGGATAAGGGTGAGGGTTAGGTAGAGGTTTAGGGTTAGGGTTAGGGACAGGTTTTGGGTGAGGGTTATGGTGAGGGTTAGGGTTATGGTTAGGGTGAGGGTGAGGGTTAGGGTGAGTGCTAGTATTAGGGTGAGGGTTAAAGTTAGGATTAGGGTTAGGGTTAGGGCTCTGGTAAGGGTGAGGTTTAGGCTTAGGGTTAGGTTTACACTTAGGTTTGTGAGGGGTACGGTTAGGGTTAGGTTGAGGGATAGGTTTAGTGTGAGGGTTAGGGTTAGGGTTAGGGTTAGGGTGAGGGTTACGGTTAGGGTTATGCTTCGGGTTAGGGTTAGGGTTAGAGTTAGGGTTAGGGTTAGGGTTAGGGTTAGGTTCATTGTTAGAGTTAGGGTGAGCGTGAGTGAGAGGGTGAGGTTGAGGGTGAGGTTGAGGGTGAGGGCTAGGATTAGGGTTAGGGTTAGAGTTAGGCTGAGGTTTAGGGTGATGGTCATGTTGAGTTTTAGGGTTAGGGTTCGGGTGAGGGTTAGGGTTAGTGTGAGGTTTAGGGTGAGTGTGAGGTTAAGAGTTAGATTGAGGGTTAAGGTGAGGGTGAGGGTTAGGTGTAGGGTTAGGGTGAAGATGAGGGTTAGGGTTAGGGTTAGGGTTAGGTTGAGTTTTAGGTTTAGGTTTAGGGTTAGGGTTAGGGATAGGATTAGGGTGAGCGTTAGGGTGAGGGTTAGGGTTAGGGTGATGTTGAGGGTGAGGGTGAGGGTAAGGGTTATGGTGAGGGTTAGGGTTAGGGTGATATTGAGGGTGAGGGTGAGGGTAAGGGTTATGGTGAGGGTTAGATTTATGTGAGGGTTAGGGTTAGGATTAGGGTTAGGGTGAGGGCTAGGTTGTTTGTGAGGGTTAGGGATAGGGTTAGGGTGAGGGTTAGGGTTAGGTTAGGGTGAGGGTTAAGGTGAGGGGTAGGGTTAGGTTTAGGTTCTTTGTTAGGTTTAGTGTGATGGTTATGGTTTGGGTTAAGATTAGAGTTAGCGTTAGAGTTAGGCTGATTGTGAGGGTGAGGTTGAGGGTTAGGGTTAGTTTTAGTGTGAGAGTTATGGTGAGGGTTAGGGTTAGGATTAGGGTTAGGGTTAGCCTGAGGGTGATGTTGAGGGAGGGTGAGTATTAAGGTTAGAGTTAGGGTTAGGGTGAGTTTTAGGGTTAGTGTGAGGGTTAGTGTGAGGGTTAGGATTACGGTTAGGGTTACGGTGATTGTTGGGGTTAGGTTTAGTGTGAGGGTTAGCGTGAGGTGTAGGTTTAGGGTTAGGGTGAGTGTTAGGTTTATTGTGAAGGATAGGGTTAGGGTGCGGGTAAGGGTTAGGTTGAGGTTTAGGTTGAGCATGAGGTTTAGTGTTAGGATTACTGTTAGGCTTAGTTTTAGGCTGAGGATTTGGGTGAGGATGAATTTGTGTTTTAGGGTTAGTCTTAGGCTTAGGGTGAGAGCTCAGTTGAGGGTTAGGGTAAGGGTGAGCTTTACGGTTAGGGTGAGGGATAGGGTTAGGGTTAGGGTTAGGGTGAAGGTTAGGGTGAGGTTTAGGTTAAGGTTTAGGGTTTGGTTGATGGCCAGGTTGAGGGTGAGGGTTAGGGTTAGGGTGAGGGTGAGGGTTAGGTTTAGGTTTAAGTTGAGGGTAAGGGTGAGGGGTAGTGTTAGGGTTAGGATTAGGATTAGGGTTAGGGTTAGGCTGAGAATGAGGCTGAGGGTGAGGGTGAGGGTTAAGTTTAGGTTTAGGGTTACAGTGAGGGCTAGAGTTATAGTGAAGGTTAGGGTGAGGATGAGATTGAGGGTGAGGGTTTTGGTTAGGTAAGGATTAGAGTTAATGTGGAGATTAGGGTGAGGGTAATGGTTAAAGTGAGGGTTAGGGTTAGTGTTAGAATGAGGGTTAGGGTGAGGGTGAGGGTGAGGTTTATGGTGAGGGTTACTGTTCAGGTGATGGTTAGGGTTAGGGTTAGGCGGAGGGTTATGTTTAATGTGAGGGTTATGATTGTGTTAGGGTGGTATAAGGGTTAGGGTGAGGGTTAGGGTGAGGGTGAGGGTTAGGATGAGGGTGAGAGTTAGGTTTAGTGTGAGGGTTAGTGTTAGGGATAGGTTTAGGTTTCGGTGAGGGTGAGGGTTAGGGTGAGGGTGAGGGTTAGAGATAGTGTTAGGGTTTAGGGTTAGGGTTAGATTGAGGGCTAGGGTTAGGTTTAGGATTTGGGTGAGGGTTAGGTTGAGGGTTAGGGTTAGAGGTACGGTAAGTGTTAGGGTGAGGGTGAGGGTTAGGGTTAGGCTTAGGATTAGGCTGAGTGTGAGTGAGAGTGTTAGGTTTACTATAAGGGTTAGGCTTAGGCTTTGGCTTAGGGTGAGGGTGAGGGTGAGAGTTAGGGTGAGGGTTAGGGTTAGTGGGATGGTTAAATTTAGGGTAAGGTTTAGGTTTAGGGTTCTTGTTCTTACCTTATCCTCCCCCTAACCCTAACCCTCACACTAACCCTAAACCTAACCCTAACCCTAACCCTCACCCTAACTCTAACCCTAACCCTAACACTTACCCTCACCCTAATCCTAACCCTTAACCTCACCCTCACCCTAACCCTCACCGGTACCATAAGCCTCACCCTAACCTTAACACTCACCCATACCCTAACCCTCACCCTTACCATCACCCTAACCCTCAACCTAATCCAACACATCACCCTAACACTAACCCTCACCCTACCCCTATCCCTATACTTCAACCTAACCCTAACCCTCACCCAAACCATAATCCTCAACTAATCCTCACCTGAAACATAACCCTTATCTAACCAAAACACTCACCCTCACCGTCGCCCTCACCCTCACCCTAGCTCTCACCATAACCCTAACCCTAAGCCTAACACTCCCCCTCACCCTCACCAGCACCCTAGCCCTCACCCTAACCCTAACCCTAATCCTAACCTTCTCCCTCACCCTGACCATAAACCTAACCCAAAATTTAGCCCTCACTAACCCTAACCCTAACTATCACCCTCACCATGACTGTTACCTTAATAATCACCGTAACCCTAACCCTCATTCTAACCCTCACCCTAACCCTAACCCTAACCCTAAACCTCACCCTAACCCTTACACTTACCCTAACCCTAACCCCAACAATAAACATCAACCTAATCCTCACCATAACCCTAACCCTAACCCTAATACTAACAATTACCATCACCCTCACCCTAACCCTCAACCTAACCCTTCCCCTTACCCCAACCCTAACTCTAAACCTAACCATAATATGCACAATAAACCTAATACTCACCCTAAACCTAACCCTATCCCTCACCCTAACCCTCACCCTAAACCTAAACCTAATCCTCTCCCTAACCTTATCCCGAACCGTCACCCTCACCCAAGGCCTCACCCTAACTCTAACCTTTACCCTAAACCTCACACTCACCCTCACCCTCACTGTAACACTAAACCAAAACATCACCCTAACCCTAACCCTCACCCTAACCGTCACGCTCACCCTCACCCTAATCCTAACACTAGACCTAACCCTAGACCTCACCCTCACCCTAACCCTCAACTTAACATTTACCTCATCCTAACCCTAAGCCTAACCCTCACACTAACCCTAACCCTCAACCTAACCCTAATCCTAACCCTAACCCTCACCCTCACCCTCAGCCTAACCCTAACCCTAAACCTCAACCTCACCGTCACCCTAAACATAATCCTAACCCCAACCCTTACCCTCACCTTCACCCTCACCCTAACCCTAGCCCTAACAAAAAGCCTAACCCTAAACCTAAACCTAACCCTCACCCTAAACCTAACTCTAACCCTCACACTAACAGTAAACTTAACCCTAACCCTAACCCTTACCCCCACCCTAACCCTAATCCTAACCCTAACCCTAACACTAACCCTCACACTCATCCTCACCCTAACACTCACGGTAAGCCTAACCCTCACTATCACCCTAACCCTCACCCTAACCCTTACCCTCACCCTAATCCTAACCCTAACCTTAACACTAATGCTCACACTAAACCTAACCCAAACTCCAACCCTAACCCTACCCCTCACCCGAACCCTCACCTTAACCCTAACTTTAACCCTCACCGTCACCCTAACCCTAATCCTAACCCTAATCCTAATCCTAACCCTCACCCTAACCCTAACCCTCACCCTCAGCCTCACCCTCGTCCTAAACCTAAACCTAATCCTAAACCTAATCCTAACACTCACCCAAACCCTCACCATAACCCTAACCCAAACCCTCACCCTCACCCTTACCCTCACCCTAAACCTTAACCTCAACCACCCAGACCCTCACACTAATCCTAACCCTTACCCTAACCCTAACCCTAATCTTCACCGTCGTCCTCAACTTCACCCTCAGCATAACTCTAAACCTAACTCTAATCCTAAGCCTAACCCTCATCCTCACACTAAACCTAACCCTAAACCGAACCCTAAGCCTAACTTTCACACTCACCTTCACCCTCACCCTAAGCCTCACCGTCACCCTCATGCTCACCCTAACCCTCACACTAATGCTAACCCTCATCCTAACCCTAACTCTAAACCTAAACTTACCCCTCATTCTCACCCTCATCCTCACCCTCAGCCTAAACCTAACCCTAATCCTAACCCTAACCCTCACCCTCACCCTCCCGCTAAAGCTAACCATAATCTTAACCCTCATCCTCACCCTCATCCTCAACCTCACCCTAACCCTAACCCTAACAATAACCCTAACCCTAACCCTAACCCTAACCATCACCCTAAACCTAACCCTCACCCTAACCCTCACCCTCAACCTCAACCTAAGCTTAACCCTAACCATATGCCTAATCCTAAACCTAAGCCTCTCCCTCACCCTCACCCTAACCCTAAGCCTAACCCTAACCCTAACCCTAATGCTCACCATCACCCTCACCCTCACCCTAAACCTAACTCAAACCCTTAACCAAACACTCATCCTCACCCTCCACCTAACACTCACCCTCAACGTAAACATCACCCTAACCCTAAACCTCAGCCTAACCCTAAACCTAACGCTCACCCTCACCCTAGCTCTCACTCTAACCCTCACCCTAAGCTTATCCCTCACCCTCACCCTCACCCTAACCCTCACCCTAGCCCTCACTCTAACCCTAACCCTAATCCAAAACCTCACCCTCACCCTGACCATAACTCTAACCGAAAACTTAGCCGTCACACTAACCCTAACCCTAAACCTCAACCTCACTCTAACCCTCACCCTTACCCTAACCCTAACCCTAAACCTCACCCTAACCCTAACTCTCACCCTAAACCTCACCCTAACCCTCACCCTAAATCTCATCCTAACCCTAACCCTAACCCTCACCCTAACTCTAACGTTAACCATGACCCTAACCATAACCCTAAAACTCACCCTCACCCTGACCCTCACGCTAAACCTCACCCTCGCCCTCAACCTCACCCTAACCCTAACCCTATCCCTCACCTTAACCCTAACCCTCTCCCTCAGCCTCACCCTCATCCTAACCCTCATCCTAACCCTAAACCTAATCCTAAACCTAATCCTAACACTCACCCAAACCCTCACCCTAACCCTAACCCTAACCCTCACCCTCACCCTAACCCTAACCCTAAACCTAACCCTCACATTCACCCTAATGCTAGCCCTAATCCTCACACTCACCCTAAACCTCACCCTATCCCTTACCCTCACCGTAAACCTAACCTAACGCTAACCCTCACCCTCAACCTAACCCTAACCCTATGCCTAACAATCACCCTCATCCTAAACCTTAACCTCACCCTAACCCTAAACCTTACCCTCTCCATAACCCTAACCCTATCCCAAACCCTAACACTCACACTAACGCTAACAGTCATCCTCACACTAATCCTCACCCGAAGCCGAACCAGTACCCTCACCCTAACCTTAACCCTATCCCTAAACCTAACCCTCACACTAACATTAAACCTCAATCTCACCCTAACCCGACCCCTCACCCTAACCCTCATCCTACCCTAAGCCTAACCCTAACCTTTACTCTAGATGTAACCCTAAACCTAACCTTCACCTGAACACTAACCCTAATTCTCATCCTCACCATTACCCTCACCGTCATCCTAACCCTCACCCTAACCCTAACCCTCACCCCACCCTAACCCTCACCCTCAAATGAAACCCCAACCTCACCCTAACCCTCATCCTCACCCTAAATAAAACCCTAACCCGAACTCTCACCCTTACCCTTAACCTCAGCCTCATACTAACCCTCACACTACTCCTAACCCTCACCCTAAACCTAAACATAAAGGTCACCATCAACTTCACCCTCACCCTCACTCTACCCCTAAACCTCACCCTAAACCTAAACCTAAACATCACCCTCACCCTCACCCTCAGCCTAACTCTAACCCTAATGCTAATCTGAACCCTCAACCTCACCCTCACCCTCAACCTAACCCTCACCCTCGCCCTCATCTTGACCCTAACCTTCACCCTCACCCTCACCCTAAAGCTAACCCTAAACCTAACCCTCACCCTAACCCTCACTCTAACTGTAATGCTAACCCTAACCCTCACACAGCCTAAACCTCACCCTAACCCTTACCCTCACCGTAAACCTAACCCCAACCCTAACCCTCACCCTCACTCTATCCGTCACCCTAACCTTAAGGCTAATCCTCACCATAAACCTCACCTTAACCCTAACCATAATCCTTACCCTCACCCTAACCCTAATCCTATCCTTAACCCTGACCCTCACACTAACCCTAACCCTCACCCTCACTCTAACCCTCACCATTACCCTAACCTTTACCCTCACCCTAACACTAATCTTTTCCGTAAACATAACCCTAGCCCTAAACTTCACACTAAACCTAGCCCTCACCCTAACCATAACCCTACCCTCAAATTAACCCTCACCCTAACCCTAACAGTAACCCGCACCCTAACCCTAACCCTTACCCTCACACTAACCCTAAACCTATCCCTAACCCTCTCCCTCAACTTAACCCTAACCCTCACCCTAAACTTTACCCTTACCCTAACCCTCAGAGTAATCTTAGCCCTCACCCTAAACCTAACCCTAACCCTTAACTTAACCCTCACCCTAACCCTAACCCTAACCCTAAACCTAACCCTCACAATCAACCTAGCCCTCAACCTATATCTAATCCTAACCCTAAACCTCACACTAACCCTTAACCTCAACCTTACCATAACCCTCATCCTCACAATAACCCTCATAATAACCCTCACAGGAACCCTAACCCTAACCCTCACACTAACCCTCACCCTCACTCTAACACTAACCCTCACCCTAAACCTAAACCTAAGCCTAACTCTAACCCTCACCCTAATCCTCACGCTCACCCTAACCCTAACCCTAACCCTCACCATCATCCTAACCCTTAATCTCAGCCTCAACCTAACCCTTACACTAACCCTAACCCTCACCCTAACCCTCACCCTCAGCCTAAATCTAACGCTAACCCTAATCCGAACCCTCACCTTCAGCCTCACGCTAACCCTAACCCTAAACCTCACCCTCATACTGACCCTCAACCTAATCTTCACCCTCGCACTCAACCTCACCGTAACCCTAAACATAACCCTAAACCTCACCCTAACCCTTACCCTAAACCTCACCCTCACCCTCACCCTAACCCTAATCTTAAACGTAACCCTCTCCCTAACCCTAATGCTAGCCCTAACCCTCATACTCACCCTAAACCTCGCCCTAACCCTTAAACTCACCGTAAACCTAACCCTAACCCTAACCTTCAACCTAACCCTGAACCTAACCCTAACCCTATGCCTAACCTTCACCCTCATCCTAAACCTCACATTCACCCTAACCCTAACCGTTACCCTTTCTAAAACCCTAACCCTATCCCAAACCCTAACCCTTACAAGAACGCTAACCCTCAGCCTAACCCTGACCAGAACCCGAACCCGTACCCTCACACTATCCCTAACCATATCCCTAAATCTAACCCTCACACTACCACTTAACCTCACCCTCACATTAACCCGACCACTCACCCTAACCCTCATCCTAACCTTAAGCCTAACCCTAACCCTCACTCTAACAATAACCCTAAACCTAAACCTAACCCTAACCCTCACACTCACCCTCACCCTCAGCCTAACCCTAACACTAAACCTAACCCTAACCCTCACCCTCATCCTAACTCTAACTCTAACCCTAATCCTAACCCTCATACTCTCCCTCACCCTCACTGTTACCCTAACCCTAACCCTCACCCTATACCTAACCCTCACCCTAATCCTAACTCTCACCCTAACCCTAACCCTACCCTTCAAGCTAACCCTTACCCTAACCCTAAACATAACCCTCACCCTAACACTAACACTCACCCCCACCCTAACCCTCACCCTCACCTGAAACCTCAACCACATCCTAACACTCATCCTCACCCTAAATAAAACCCTAACACTAACCCTCACCCTAAACCTAACCCTAACCCTCACCCTTACCCTCACCCTCACCCTCAGCCTAACCTTAACTCTAAACCTAATCCTAACCCTAAACCTCAACCTCACCCTGACCGTCACCCTAAACCTTACCCTCAACCTAACCCTAACCCTAACCCTAACCCTCACACTAAACCTAACCCTCACCATAACCCTAAGCCTCACCCTCACCCTAACCCCCACACTAATCCTAAACTTAACCCTCACCCTAACCCTAACGCTCACCCTCACACTAACCCTCACCCTAACCCTTATTCTCACCCTAACCCTAACAGTAAAACTAACACTAACCCTCACACGAACCCTAACCCTCCCCCTAACCCTAACCCTTACCCTCATTTTAACCTTAACCCTCACCCTAACCGCCACCCTCACCGTCACCCTACCCCTCACCCTAACCCTACCTCTAACCCTCACCTTAACCCTAAACCTCACACTAACCCTCAACCTCAAACAAATCCTCACCCTAACCCTAACAATAAATTAACTGAACCCCTCACCCTCACCTTAACCCTCACCCTAAGCCTCATCCTCACCCTAGCCCTGAAATTAACACTAAACCTAATCATAACCCTAACCCTAACCCTAAACGTCACCCTCACCCTAGCCCTCAATTTAAGCCTAACCCTAATCCTAACCCTCACCCTCACCCTAACCCTCACCCTAACACTTACCCTCACCCTAATCCTAACCCTAAACCTAACCCAAACCCTCACACTAAGCCTAACCCGATCCCTCACCTTTACCCGAACCCTAACTCTAACACTAACCCACACCCTAACCCTCACCCTAACACTCACGGTAACCCTAACACTCATTCTCACCCTAACCCTCAACCTAAACCTAACCCTCACACTAAACCTAACCCTCAATTTAACCCTAACCCTACACCTCACCATTACCCTCATCCTAACCGTAGCCCTAACCCTCACCATGACCCTAAACCTAACTCTCACCCTCAACCTAGCCCTCACCCTAACCCTAATCCTAACCCTCACCCTCACTCTAACCCTCACCCTAACCGTAACCCTCACCGTCACAATAACCCTCACCCTAACCCTAACCCTAAACCTAAAACTAATCCTCACCCTAACACTCACCCTCACCATAACCCTAACCCTCACCTTAACCCTCACCCTAAACCTAACCCTAAGCCTAACCCTAACCCTCACCGTAACCCTAATCCTAAACAAAACCCTCACCCTCACCCTAACCTCAACCTAACCCTTAACCTCAGCCTCACCCTAACCCTCACACTAAGCCTAACCCTCACCCTAACCCTAAACCTAAACGTCACCCTCACACTAACCCACACCCTCATCCTAACTCTCACGCTCACCTTAACCCTAAACCTATCCCTAACCTTCACCCTAACTCTAAACCTAAACCTAAACCTCACCCTAACCCTAACCCTACCCTTAACCATCAACCACACCATAGCCCTCACCCTAACCCTAATCCTAACCATAACCATCACATAAACCTAACCCTCACAATAACCCTAACCCTCACCCTCACCCTAAACCTCACCCAAACACTAACCCTCACCCTAACCCTCACACTAATCGTATCCCTAACCCTAAGCCTAACCCTCAACCTAAACCTCAACCTAACCCTAACCCTAACCCTTACCCTCACTCTAACCCTACACCTAACCCTCAACCTCATCCTAACCCTCAACCTATCTCTTAAACTCACCCTCACCCTAAACCTCACACTTACCCTAACCCTCACCCTAACCCTCACCCTCATTCTGAACCTAAACCTCACTGTCACCCTCACCCTCACCCACAGCCTAATCTAAACCTAACCCTAATCCTGGCCCTCACCCTAACGTTACACATCAAACTCACCCTCAACCTCATCCTCAGCCTAACTCTAACCCTAACACTAATCCTAGCCCTCACCCTCTCCCTCACCCTCAACGTCACCCTCACACTAACTCTAACAATAATCCTAACCCTAACCCTAACCCTAACTGTAAACCTAACCCTAAACTTAACTGTAACCCTAACCCTAACCCTCACCCTAAACCTAACCCTAACCCTCACACTAAACCTAGCCCTGACCCTAACCCTAACCCTACCCCTCACCTTCACCCTAAATCTAAACCTAATCCTAAGCCTAACCCTCACCCTCACCAGAGCCCTCACCCTAACCCTAATCCTAACTTGAACCCTCACCCTAACATTAAAACTCACCCTAATCCTCACCCTCACCCTCACTCTAAACCTTACCCTAACCATAACCCTAACCCTCACCCTAACCCTCACCCAAACACTATCCGTAACCCTAACCCTCAACCTAACCCTCAACCTAACTCTCACACTAAACCTAACCCTCACCCTAACCCTAACCCTAAACGTCACCCTCACCCTAACCCTCACCCTCAGCCTAACTCTAACCCTCACCCTAGCCCTATCCCTAATCTAACCCTAACCCTCTCCCTCACCCTAAAGCTAAACGTAAACCTAACCCCAACCCTAACCCTCACACTCACAGTATCCAGCAGCCTAACCCTAATGCTAACCCTCACCCTAACCCTAATGGTAACCCTCAACCTAACCCTAAACCTATCTCTAACACTCACCCTCACCCTAAACCTCACCCTCACCCTAACCCTGATCCTTAACCTCACCTTTACCCTATCCCTAACCCAAACCCTCACACTAACCCTAACCCTCACCCTCACCCTAACCCTCACCCTCACCCTAACCCTTATCCGCTCCCTAACCCTAATCCTATCCCTAAACCTATCCCTAGCCCTAAACCTCACAGGAAACCTTGCCCTCACCCGAACTATAACCCTACCCTCAACTTAACCCTCACCCTAACCCTAACCCTAACCCTCACCCTAACCCTAACCCTTTCCCTTACCCTAAAACTAACCCTATACCTAACCCTGACACTAACCTTAACCCTCAATCTAACACTAACCCTCAACCTCACCTTAACACTTAACCTCACCCTCATCCTAACCCTAACCCTAAATGTCACTCTCACCCTAACCCTCACACTCAGCCTAAATCTAACCCTCACCCTAACCCTAAACCTAACCCTCACACTAACCCTAACCCTCACCCTCACCCTCACCCTAACACTCATGGTAAACTTAACGCTCATTCTCACACCAACCCTCACCCTAACACTAACCCTCATTTTAAACCTAAACCTCATCCTAACCCTAACCTTAACCCTCACCAAAACACTAAAAATAACTCTCACCCTCAACCTAGCCCTCACCCTACCAATAATCATTACTCTACTTTAACCCTAAACGTTACCCTCAACCTCAAAATAACCCTCACCCTAACCCTAACCCTAACCCTAACTCTAATCCTCACCCCAACCCTAAACCTCACCATCACCCTTACCCTCACCCTAAACCTCATCCTAACCATAATTTTAAGCCTAAGCCTAACCCTCATCCTAACCCTCACCCTAACCCTAATCTTAAACCAAACCCTCAGCATCACCCTAACCCTTAAACTGAGCCTCACTCTAATCCTCACACTAACCCTAACCCTCACCCTAACCCTAAGCATTACCATCACCCTCACCCTCAGCCTCACACTCAGCCTAACCCTAAACCTAATGTTAATCCTAACCCTGACCCTAACCCTGACCCTAACACTAACCCTAACCCTAACCCTCACCTTCACCCTCACCCTAACCCTAACGCTTGCCCTCAACCTCAACCTATCCCTAATCCTAACCCTCAAAATGACCCGAAACCTCACCCGAAACCTAACCCTAATTCTCACCCTCACCCTCACACTAACCCTAACCCTAACCCTCACCCTAAACCTCACCCCCTCCCTAATGCTAACCCTAACCCTCACACTCACCCTAAAACTCACCCTAACACTTAACCTCACCGTTAACCTAATCCTAAGCCTCACCCTCACCCTAAAAGTAACCGTACCCCTAACCATAACCCTAATCCTAACCCTCAACCTAACCCTCACCTTAATGCTAACCCTAACCCTAAACCTCAACCTATCCCTCACCCTAACCCTAACCCTATCCCTAACCCTCACCCTTACCCTAACCCTCACCCTCACCTTAATCCTTACCCTCACGCTAACCTAAACCTATCCCTAACACTAACCCTCACACTAACCCTAACCCTCACCAAAACCTTACCCCTACCCCTCAAGTTAACCCTCATCCTAACCCTAAAATTCATCCTAAACCTCACCCTAATCCTAACCTTAAACCTGACCCTCACCCAAACCCGAACCCTCACAATAACCCTAAACCTAACCTTAACTCTTACCTAACTAAAACCCACAACCTCACCCTCACCCTCACCCTTACCCTAGCCCTCACCCTAACCCTAAACCTAACCCGCACTCTCACCCTAACAATCACCCTAAACCTAACCCTATCCCTCACCCTAACACTAACCCTAACCCTAAACCTCAAGATCATCCTAATCCTCACACTATCCTTAACCTTTATCTAACCGAAACCCTCAACCTCACCCTCACACTCACCCTAACACTCCACATTAACCTAGATGTCAACCTAACCCTCAAACTAACCCTCACCCTCCCCCTCACCTTCACACTCAGCCTAGCACTAACACTGAACCTAACCCTAACCCTTAACCTCACCCTCACCCTAACCCTCACACTAAACCTAACCCTCACACTAACCCTAACCCTACCCCTCACCATTACCCTCATCCTAACCGAAACCCTAACCCTCACCATAACCCTAAACCTAACTCTCACCCTCAACCTAGCCCTCACCATAACCCTAATCTTCACCCTCACCCTAACCCTCACCCTAAACATAACCCTCACCATCACAATAACGCTCACCCTAACACTAACCCTAACCCTAACACTAATCCTCACCCTAACACTCACCCTCACCATAACCCTAACCCTCACCCTAACTCTCACCGTAAACCTACCCCTAAACCAAACCCTAAAACTCCGCCTAACCCTAATCCTAAACACAACCCTCACCCTCACCCTAACCCTCACCCTAACCCTTAACCTCAGCCTCACCCTAACCCTCTCCCTAAACCTAAACATAATCGTCACCCTCAACCTCACCCTCACCCTCAGCCTAACTCTAACCCTAAGCTAATCTGAACCCTCACCCTCACCCTCACCCTCAACCTAACCCTCAGCCTCGCCCTCACCCTCTCCCTAACCCTAACCCTAACCCTAAACCTCACCCTCACCCTAAAGGTAACCCTAAACCTAACCCTCACCCTAACCCTCACCGTAACTATAAAACTAACCCTAAACTTCACACTCACCCTAAACCTCACCTTAACCCTTACCCTAACCGTAAACCTAACCCCAACCATAACCCTCACCCTAACCCTATCGGTCACCCTAAACCTAACGCTAACCCTCACCCTAACCCTCACCCTAAACCTAACCATAACCCTCAACCTATCTCTCAACCTAACCCTAATCCTATCACTAACCCTCAACCTCACCCTAAACCTCACCCTCACCCTGACCCTAAATCTTACCCACACCCTAACCATAAACCTGTCCCTAACCCTAATGCTCACACTAACCCTAAACCTCACACTCACCCTAACCCTAATCCTTACGCTCCCACTAACCCTAACCCTTTCCCTAACACTAATCCTCACACTAACCCTAACCCTCACCCTCACCCTAATCCTCTTCTTCACCCTAACCCTTACCATCACCCTAAACCTAATCCTATCCCTAGACCTAACTCTAAATCTAAAGCTCACACTAAAACTAGCCCTCACCCAAACCATAAACCTACACTCACCTTAACCCTCACCTTAATCCTAACCCTCACCCTCACCTTAATCCTAACCCTCACCCTAACCCTAAACCTATCCCTAAACCTCTAGCTCACCCTAAGCCTCATCATCACCCTAACACTAACCCTTACCCTCACCCTAACCCTAACACTATCCCTAACCTTAACACTCACACTAACCCTAACCCTCATCCTCACCCTAACACTCACCCTCACCCTAACCCTTACCCTCACTCTAACCCTAACCCTAACCCTAACCGTAAACCTCACAGTAATCCTAACCCTCACAGTAAACCTAACCCTATCCCTCAAATTAACCCTCACCCTAACCCTAACCCTAATGCTCACCGTAACCAAAAACCTAACCCAGACCTTCACCCTAACCCTCACCGTAACACTAATCCTAACCCTAACCCTCACCCTAACCCTAAACCTCAACCTAATCCTCACTCTAAACCTCACCCTATCCCTATCCCTGACACAAGCCCTAACACTCAACCTAATCATCACCCTAACCCTCACACTAATGCTAAACCTAACACTAAACCTCACCCTAACCCTAAACATAACCCTCAACCTCAACCTAGCCCTCATGCTAACCCTAATCCTAACCCTAACCCTCACCCTAACCCTTACCCTCACCCAAACCATAACCCTCACCCTCACAATAACCTTCACAAGAACCCTAACCCAAACCCTAACTCTAACCCTCACCCTAAACCTCACACTCAATCTAACCGTAAACCTCACCCTAACCCTCTCCCTAAACCTAACCCTAAGCCTAACTCTAACCCTCACCCTAAACTTCACGCTCACCCTATTCCTAAACCTAACCCTCAACCTCACCCTAACACTCACACTAAAACTTAAGCTCAGCCCCAAGCTAACCCTTACACTAACCCTAACCCTCACCCTAAACCTCATACTCATCCTAACTCTAAACCTAACTCTAATCCGAACCCTCACCCTCAGCCTCACACTAACCCTAATCCTAAACCTCACCCTCACCCTTACCCTCACCATAACCCTCAACCTCGCCCTCAGCCTCACCCTAAACCTATCCCTAGCCCTCACCCTAACCCTAAAATTCACCCTAACCCTAACCCTAACCCTCACCCTCAACCTCACCCTAAACCTAACTCTAAACTTAACCCTCAGCTTAACACTAATGCTAGCCCTAACCCTCACACTCACCCGAAAACTCACCCTAACCCTTACCCTCACCGTAAACCTAACTCTAACCCTAACCCTCAACCTCAACCTAACCCTCACACTAACCCTAACCCTTACCCTCACCCTAACCCTAAGCCTAACCCTTAACTTAACCCTCACCCTAACCCTAACCCTAACCCTAAACCTAACCCTCACAATCAACCTAGCCCTCAACCTATATCTAATCCTAACCCTAAACCTCACACTAACCCTTAACCTCAACCTTACCATAACCCTCATCCTCACAATAACCCTCATAATAACCCTCACAGGAACCCTAACCCTAACCCTCACACTAACCCTCACCCTCACTCTAACACTAACCCTCACCCTAAACCTAAACCTAAGCCTAACTCTAACCCTCACCCTAATCCTCACGCTCACCCTAACCCTAACCCTAACCCTCACCATCATCCTAACCCTTAATCTCAGCCTCAACCTAACCCTTACACTAACCCTAACCCTCACCCTAACCCTCACCCTCAGCCTAAATCTAACGCTAACCCTAATCCGAACCCTCACCTTCAGCCTCACGCTAACCCTAACCCTAAACCTCACCCTCATACTGACCCTCAACCTAATCTTCACCCTCGCACTCAACCTCACCGTAACCCTAAACATAACCCTAAACCTCACCCTAACCCTTACCCTAAACCTCACCCTCACCCTCACCCTAACCCTAATCTTAAACGTAACCCTCTCCCTAACCCTAATGCTAGCCCTAACCCTCATACTCACCCTAAACCTCGCCCTAACCCTTAAACTCACCGTAAACCTAACCCTAACCCTAACCTTCAACCTAACCCTGAACCTAACCCTAACCCTATGCCTAACCTTCACCCTCATCCTAAACCTCACATTCACCCTAACCCTAACCGTTACCCTTTCTAAAACCCTAACCCTATCCCAAACCCTAACCCTTACAAGAACGCTAACCCTCAGCCTAACCCTGACCAGAACCCGAACCCGTACCCTCACACTATCCCTAACCATATCCCTAAATCTAACCCTCACACTACCACTTAACCTCACCCTCACATTAACCCGACCACTCACCCTAACCCTCATCCTAACCTTAAGCCTAACCCTAACCCTCACTCTAACAATAACCCTAAACCTAAACCTAACCCTAACCCTCACACTCACCCTCACCCTCAGCCTAACCCTAACACTAAACCTAACCCTAACCCTCACCCTCATCCTAACTCTAACTCTAACCCTAATCCTAACCCTCATACTCTCCCTCACCCTCACTGTTACCCTAACCCTAACCCTCACCCTATACCTAACCCTCACCCTAATCCTAACTCTCACCCTAACCCTAACCCTACCCTTCAAGCTAACCCTTACCCTAACCCTAAACATAACCCTCACCCTAACACTAACACTCACCCCCACCCTAACCCTCACCCTCACCTGAAACCTCAACCACATCCTAACACTCATCCTCACCCTAAATAAAACCCTAACACTAACCCTCACCCTAAACCTAACCCTAACCCTCACCCTTACCCTCACCCTCACCCTCAGCCTAACCTTAACTCTAAACCTAATCCTAACCCTAAACCTCAACCTCACCCTGACCGTCACCCTAAACCTTACCCTCAACCTAACCCTAACCCTAACCCTAACCCTCACACTAAACCTAACCCTCACCATAACCCTAAGCCTCACCCTCACCCTAACCCCCACACTAATCCTAAACTTAACCCTCACCCTAACCCTAACGCTCACCCTCACACTAACCCTCACCCTAACCCTTATTCTCACCCTAACCCTAACAGTAAAACTAACACTAACCCTCACACGAACCCTAACCCTCCCCCTAACCCTAACCCTTACCCTCATTTTAACCTTAACCCTCACCCTAACCGCCACCCTCACCGTCACCCTACCCCTCACCCTAACCCTACCTCTAACCCTCACCTTAACCCTAAACCTCACACTAACCCTCAACCTCAAACAAATCCTCACCCTAACCCTAACAATAAATTAACTGAACCCCTCACCCTCACCTTAACCCTCACCCTAAGCCTCATCCTCACCCTAGCCCTGAAATTAACACTAAACCTAATCATAACCCTAACCCTAACCCTAAACGTCACCCTCACCCTAGCCCTCAATTTAAGCCTAACCCTAATCCTAACCCTCACCCTCACCCTAACCCTCACCCTAACACTTACCCTCACCCTAATCCTAACCCTAAACCTAACCCAAACCCTCACACTAAGCCTAACCCGATCCCTCACCTTTACCCGAACCCTAACTCTAACACTAACCCACACCCTAACCCTCACCCTAACACTCACGGTAACCCTAACACTCATTCTCACCCTAACCCTCAACCTAAACCTAACCCTCACACTAAACCTAACCCTCAATTTAACCCTAACCCTACACCTCACCATTACCCTCATCCTAACCGTAGCCCTAACCCTCACCATGACCCTAAACCTAACTCTCACCCTCAACCTAGCCCTCACCCTAACCCTAATCCTAACCCTCACCCTCACTCTAACCCTCACCCTAACCGTAACCCTCACCGTCACAATAACCCTCACCCTAACCCTAACCCTAAACCTAAAACTAATCCTCACCCTAACACTCACCCTCACCATAACCCTAACCCTCACCTTAACCCTCACCCTAAACCTAACCCTAAGCCTAACCCTAACCCTCACCGTAACCCTAATCCTAAACAAAACCCTCACCCTCACCCTAACCTCAACCTAACCCTTAACCTCAGCCTCACCCTAACCCTCACACTAAGCCTAACCCTCACCCTAACCCTAAACCTAAACGTCACCCTCACACTAACCCACACCCTCATCCTAACTCTCACGCTCACCTTAACCCTAAACCTATCCCTAACCTTCACCCTAACTCTAAACCTAAACCTAAACCTCACCCTAACCCTAACCCTACCCTTAACCATCAACCACACCATAGCCCTCACCCTAACCCTAATCCTAACCATAACCATCACATAAACCTAACCCTCACAATAACCCTAACCCTCACCCTCACCCTAAACCTCACCCAAACACTAACCCTCACCCTAACCCTCACACTAATCGTATCCCTAACCCTAAGCCTAACCCTCAACCTAAACCTCAACCTAACCCTAACCCTAACCCTTACCCTCACTCTAACCCTACACCTAACCCTCAACCTCATCCTAACCCTCAACCTATCTCTTAAACTCACCCTCACCCTAAACCTCACACTTACCCTAACCCTCACCCTAACCCTCACCCTCATTCTGAACCTAAACCTCACTGTCACCCTCACCCTCACCCACAGCCTAATCTAAACCTAACCCTAATCCTGGCCCTCACCCTAACGTTACACATCAAACTCACCCTCAACCTCATCCTCAGCCTAACTCTAACCCTAACACTAATCCTAGCCCTCACCCTCTCCCTCACCCTCAACGTCACCCTCACACTAACTCTAACAATAATCCTAACCCTAACCCTAACCCTAACTGTAAACCTAACCCTAAACTTAACTGTAACCCTAACCCTAACCCTCACCCTAAACCTAACCCTAACCCTCACACTAAACCTAGCCCTGACCCTAACCCTAACCCTACCCCTCACCTTCACCCTAAATCTAAACCTAATCCTAAGCCTAACCCTCACCCTCACCAGAGCCCTC
The DNA here is from genome assembly GCF_024711535.1 of Dipodomys merriami. Classification (NCBI taxonomy): domain Eukaryota; kingdom Metazoa; phylum Chordata; class Mammalia; order Rodentia; family Heteromyidae; genus Dipodomys; species Dipodomys merriami. The sequence continues at coordinate 4,671,223 of NW_027206257.1, forward strand.
ACCCTAACCCTAATCCTAACTTGAACCCTCACCCTAACATTAAAACTCACCCTAATCCTCACCCTCACCCTCACTCTAAACCTTACCCTAACCATAACCCTAACCCTCACCCTAACCCTCACCCAAACACTATCCGTAACCCTAACCCTCAACCTAACCCTCAACCTAACTCTCACACTAAACCTAACCCTCACCCTAACCCTAACCCTAAACGTCACCCTCACCCTAACCCTCACCCTCAGCCTAACTCTAACCCTCACCCTAGCCCTATCCCTAATCTAACCCTAACCCTCTCCCTCACCCTAAAGCTAAACGTAAACCTAACCCCAACCCTAACCCTCACACTCACAGTATCCAGCAGCCTAACCCTAATGCTAACCCTCACCCTAACCCTAATGGTAACCCTCAACCTAACCCTAAACCTATCTCTAACACTCACCCTCACCCTAAACCTCACCCTCACCCTAACCCTGATCCTTAACCTCACCTTTACCCTATCCCTAACCCAAACCCTCACACTAACCCTAACCCTCACCCTCACCCTAACCCTCACCCTCACCCTAACCCTTATCCGCTCCCTAACCCTAATCCTATCCCTAAACCTATCCCTAGCCCTAAACCTCACAGGAAACCTTGCCCTCACCCGAACTATAACCCTACCCTCAACTTAACCCTCACCCTAACCCTAACCCTAACCCTCACCCTAACCCTAACCCTTTCCCTTACCCTAAAACTAACCCTATACCTAACCCTGACACTAACCTTAACCCTCAATCTAACACTAACCCTCAACCTCACCTTAACACTTAACCTCACCCTCATCCTAACCCTAACCCTAAATGTCACTCTCACCCTAACCCTCACACTCAGCCTAAATCTAACCCTCACCCTAACCCTAAACCTAACCCTCACACTAACCCTAACCCTCACCCTCACCCTCACCCTAACACTCATGGTAAACTTAACGCTCATTCTCACACCAACCCTCACCCTAACACTAACCCTCATTTTAAACCTAAACCTCATCCTAACCCTAACCTTAACCCTCACCAAAACACTAAAAATAACTCTCACCCTCAACCTAGCCCTCACCCTACCAATAATCATTACTCTACTTTAACCCTAAACGTTACCCTCAACCTCAAAATAACCCTCACCCTAACCCTAACCCTAACCCTAACTCTAATCCTCACCCCAACCCTAAACCTCACCATCACCCTTACCCTCACCCTAAACCTCATCCTAACCATAATTTTAAGCCTAAGCCTAACCCTCATCCTAACCCTCACCCTAACCCTAATCTTAAACCAAACCCTCAGCATCACCCTAACCCTTAAACTGAGCCTCACTCTAATCCTCACAATAACCCTAACCCTCACCCTAACCCTAAGCATTACCATCACCCTCACCCTCAGCCTCACACTCAGCCTAACCCTAAACCTAATGTTAATCCTAACCCTGACCCTAACCCTGACCCTAACACTAACCCTAACCCTAACCCTCACCTTCACCCTCACCCTAACCCTAACGCTTGCCCTCAACCTCAACCTATCCCTAATCCTAACCCTCAAAATGACCCGAAACCTCACCCGAAACCTAACCCTAATTCTCACCCTCACCCTCACACTAACCCTAACCCTAACCCTCACCCTAAACCTCACCCCCTCCCTAATGCTAACCCTAACCCTCACACTCACCCTAAAACTCACCCTAACACTTAACCTCACCGTTAACCTAATCCTAAGCCTCACCCTCACCCTAAAAGTAACCGTACCCCTAACCATAACCCTAATCCTAACCCTCAACCTAACCCTCACCTTAATGCTAACCCTAACCCTAAACCTCAACCTATCCCTCACCCTAACCCTAACCCTATCCCTAACCCTCACCCTTACCCTAACCCTCACCCTCACCTTAATCCTTACCCTCACGCTAACCTAAACCTATCCCTAACACTAACCCTCACACTAACCCTAACCCTCACCAAAACCTTACCCCTACCCCTCAAGTTAACCCTCATCCTAACCCTAAAATTCATCCTAAACCTCACCCTAATCCTAACCTTAAACCTGACCCTCACCCAAACCCGAACCCTCACAATAACCCTAAACCTAACCTTAACTCTTACCTAACTAAAACCCACAACCTCACCCTCACCCTCACCCTTACCCTAGCCCTCACCCTAACCCTAAACCTAACCCGCACTCTCACCCTAACAATCACCCTAAACCTAACCCTATCCCTCACCCTAACACTAACCCTAACCCTAAACCTCAAGATCATCCTAATCCTCACACTATCCTTAACCTTTATCTAACCGAAACCCTCAACCTCACCCTCACACTCACCCTAACACTCCACATTAACCTAGATGTCAACCTAACCCTCAAACTAACCCTCACCCTCCCCCTCACCTTCACACTCAGCCTAGCACTAACACTGAACCTAACCCTAACCCTTAACCTCACCCTCACCCTAACCCTCACACTAAACCTAACCCTCACACTAACCCTAACCCTACCCCTCACCATTACCCTCATCCTAACCGAAACCCTAACCCTCACCATAACCCTAAACCTAACTCTCACCCTCAACCTAGCCCTCACCATAACCCTAATCTTCACCCTCACCCTAACCCTCACCCTAAACATAACCCTCACCATCACAATAACGCTCACCCTAACACTAACCCTAACCCTAACACTAATCCTCACCCTAACACTCACCCTCACCATAACCCTAACCCTCACCCTAACTCTCACCGTAAACCTACCCCTAAACCAAACCCTAAAACTCCGCCTAACCCTAATCCTAAACACAACCCTCACCCTCACCCTAACCCTCACCCTAACCCTTAACCTCAGCCTCACCCTAACCCTCTCCCTAAACCTAAACATAATCGTCACCCTCAACCTCACCCTCACCCTCAGCCTAACTCTAACCCTAAGCTAATCTGAACCCTCACCCTCACCCTCACCCTCAACCTAACCCTCAGCCTCGCCCTCACCCTCTCCCTAACCCTAACCCTAACCCTAAACCTCACCCTCACCCTAAAGGTAACCCTAAACCTAACCCTCACCCTAACCCTCACCGTAACTATAAAACTAACCTTAAACTTCACACTCACCCTAAACCTCACCTTAACCCTTACCCTAACCGTAAACCTAACCCCAACCATAACCCTCACCCTAACCCTATCGGTCACCCTAAACCTAACGCTAACCCTCACCCTAACCCTCACCCTAAACCTAACCATAACCCTCAACCTATCTCTCAACCTAACCCTAATCCTATCACTAACCCTCAACCTCACCCTAAACCTCACCCTCACCCTGACCCTAAATCTTACCCACACCCTAACCATAAACCTGTCCCTAACCCTAATGCTCACACTAACCCTAAACCTCACACTCACCCTAACCCTAATCCTTACGCTCCCACTAACCCTAACCCTTTCCCTAACACTAATCCTCACACTAACCCTAACCCTCACCCTCACCCTAATCCTCTTCTTCACCCTAACCCTTACCATCACCCTAAACCTAATCCTATCCCTAGACCTAACTCTAAATCTAAAGCTCACACTAAAACTAGCCCTCACCCAAACCATAAACCTACACTCACCTTAACCCTCACCTTAATCCTAACCCTCACCCTCACCTTAATCCTAACCCTCACCCTAACCCTAAACCTATCCCTAAACCTCTAGCTCACCCTAAGCCTCATCATCACCCTAACACTAACCCTTACCCTCACCCTAACCCTAACACTATCCCTAACCTTAACACTCACACTAACCCTAACCCTCATCCTCACCCTAACACTCACCCTCACCCTAACCCTTACCCTCACTCTAACCCTAACCCTAACCCTAACCGTAAACCTCACAGTAATCCTAACCCTCACAGTAAACCTAACCCTATCCCTCAAATTAACCCTCACCCTAACCCTAACCCTAATGCTCACCGTAACCAAAAACCTAACCCAGACCTTCACCCTAACCCTCACCGTAACACTAATCCTAACCCTAACCCTCACCCTAACCCTAAACCTCAACCTAATCCTCACTCTAAACCTCACCCTATCCCTATCCCTGACACAAGCCCTAACACTCAACCTAATCATCACCCTAACCCTCACACTAATGCTAAACCTAACACTAAACCTCACCCTAACCCTAAACATAACCCTCAACCTCAACCTAGCCCTCATGCTAACCCTAATCCTAACCCTAACCCTCACCCTAACCCTTACCCTCACCCAAACCATAACCCTCACCCTCACAATAACCTTCACAAGAACCCTAACCCAAACCCTAACTCTAACCCTCACCCTAAACCTCACACTCAATCTAACCGTAAACCTCACCCTAACCCTCTCCCTAAACCTAACCCTAAGCCTAACTCTAACCCTCACCCTAAACTTCACGCTCACCCTATTCCTAAACCTAACCCTCAACCTCACCCTAACACTCACACTAAAACTTAAGCTCAGCCCCAAGCTAACCCTTACACTAACCCTAACCCTCACCCTAAACCTCATACTCATCCTAACTCTAAACCTAACTCTAATCCGAACCCTCACCCTCAGCCTCACACTAACCCTAATCCTAAACCTCACCCTCACCCTTACCCTCACCATAACCCTCAACCTCGCCCTCAGCCTCACCCTAAACCTATCCCTAGCCCTCACCCTAACCCTAAAATTCACCCTAACCCTAACCCTAACCCTCACCCTCAACCTCACCCTAAACCTAACTCTAAACTTAACCCTCAGCTTAACACTAATGCTAGCCCTAACCCTCACACTCACCCGAAAACTCACCCTAACCCTTACCCTCACCGTAAACCTAACTCTAACCCTAACCCTCAACCTCAACCTAACCCTCACACTAACCCTAACCCTTACCCTCACCCTAACCCTAAGCCTAACCCTTATCCTCACCCTAGCTCTCACCCTAACCCTAATCCTAACACTAACCCTCACACTAACCCTAACCCTCACCCCAATCCTAACCCTCAACCTCAAACTAAACCTCACCCTAACCCTAACTCTAACCCTCACCCTAACCCTCACCCTATCCCTATCCCTGACACCAACCCTAACCCTCAACCTACCCCTCACGCTAACCCTCACCCTCACCCTAACACTAAGACTAAACCTCACCCTAACCCTCACCCTAACGCATAACCTCACCCTCACCCTAACCCACACACTTATCCTAACCCTCACCTTAACCCTAAATATAAACTTCATCCTAACCCTAACCCACACCCTCGGCTTAACTCTAACCCTCACCCTAACCATAACCCTATCCATAACCCTCACCATAACACTAACCCTAACTCTCATACTCAACCTAACCCTAACTCTAACCCTCACCCTAAACCTCACAATCACCCTCAAAATAACCCTAACTCGAATCCTAAATCTAAACTTCACCCTAACCCTCACCCACACTCTAACCCTAAACCTCACCCTAACACTCACCCTATCCCTATCCCTGACACTAACCCTAACTCTCAACCTAACCCTTATCCTAACGCTCACCCTAACCCTAACCATAACACTAAACCTCACCCTAACCCTCACCCTAACCCTTAAACTCACCCTCACCCTAAACCTTACACTAATCCTAACCCTCACCCTAATCCTAAACTTAACCATCACCTTCAACCTAGCCCTCACCCTAACCCTAACCCTAACCCTAACCCTCACCCTAACCCTAACCCTAACCCTCACCTTAACCCTATAGATAAACCTAACCCTAAGCCTATCCCTCACCCTCACCAGAGCACTCACCCTAAACCTAATCCTAACGTTAACCCTCACCTAACACTAACACTCACCCTAACCCTCACCCTCACCCTAAACCTCACCCTAACCATATCCCTAAACCTCACCCTAACCCTCACAGAAACACTATCCCTAACCCTAACCCTCAACCTAACCCTCACCCTAACCATCACCCTAAGCCTAAACACTAACCCTCAACCTAACCCTTAACCTAACCCTTAACCTCACCCTCACCCTAACCCTCACACTAACCCGAACCCTAACCCTAACCCTAAAACTAAACGTCACCCTCACCCTAAACCTCACCCTCAGCCTAAATCTAACCCTCACCCTATCCATAACCCTAACCCTCAAACTAACCCTATCCCTAAACCTCATCCTTATCCTAACCCTAACCCTAACCCACTCCCTAAACCTCAACCTAACACTCACGGTATCCCTAACACTCATTCTCACCCTAACCCTCACCCTAAACATAGCCCTCACACTAAACTTAACCCTCAATCTAACCCTATCCCTACCCCTCAACATTACCCTCATCCTAACCGTAACTCTAACCCTTATCATAATCCTAAACCTAACTCTCACCCTCAACCTAACTCTCACCCTCAACATAACCCTAACCTTCACCCTAACCATAACCCTAAACCTAATCCTAAGCCTAACCCTAACCCTCACCCTAACGCTAATACTAAACACAATGCTCACCCTCACCCTAACCCTCACCCTAAACCTAAACATAAACGTCACACTCACCCTCACCTTCACCCTTAGCCTGACTCTAAGCCTAACGCTAATCCGAGCCCTCACCCTCAACCTCACCCTAACACTCAGCCTCACAGTCACACTCACCCTAACCCTAACCCTAACCCTAACCCTCACCCTCAACCTCACCCTAAAGCTAACCCAAAACCGTACCCTCACCCTAACTGTAATGCTAACCCTAACCCTCACACTCACCCTAAACCTCACCCTAACACTTACCCTCACCATAAACCTAACCCCAACCCTAAACCTCACCCTCACCCTATCTGTCACCCTAACCCTAACGCTAACCCTCACCATAACCCTAACCGTAACCCTCAACCTAACCCTCAACCTAACCCTAACCCTATCCCTTACCCTCACCCTAACCCTAACAGTAACCCTCAACCTAACCCTCAACCTAACCCTAACCCTATCCCTTACCCTCACCCTAACCCTAAACCTCACCCTCACCCTAAATCTAATCATTACCAAAACCTTAACCCTAACCCTATCCCTAACCCTTACCCTCACACTAACCCTATCCCTCACCCTCACCCTAACCCTCACACTCACCCTAACCCTTACTCTAACCCTAACCCTAATCGTGTCCCTAAACGTAACCATAGCCCTAAACCTAACACTAAACCTAGCCCTCACCCTAACCATAACCCTACCCTCACCTTAACTTTCACCCTAACCCTAACCTTAACCCTCACCCTAACACTAAACGTTACCCTCAATCTAACCCTAACAATATCCCTAACCCTCTCCTTCACCCTAAACCTCAACCTCACCCTAACCCTAACCCTTACCCTCACCCTAAACCTAACACTATCCCTAACCCTAACCCTCACACTAACCCGAAAACTAACCATCAAACTAACCCTAAACCTAACCCTCACCCTCACCCTAACACTCACGGTAACCCTAACGTTCATTCTCACTCTAACCCTCACCTTAACCCTAACCCTCACACTACACCTAACACTTACTCTAACCCTAACCCTACCCATCACCATTACCCTCATCCTAACCCTTACCCTAACACTTACCATTACCCTAAACCTAACTCTCACCCTCAAACTAGCCCTCACCCTAACCCTAAACCTAACCCACACCCTCATCTTCAGCCTAACACTCACCCTAACCGTAACCCTCACCGTCACAATTACCCTCACTCTAATCCTCACCCTAACACTCACCCTCACCCTAACCCTAACCCTCACCCTAACCATAACCCTAAACCTAACCCTAAGCCTATCCCTAACCCTCACCCTAACCCTAATCCTAAACACAACCCTCACCCTCACCCTAACCCTCAACCTAAACCTAAACATAAACGTCAAACTCACCCTCACCCTCACCCTCAGCCTAACTCTAAGCCTAACGATAATCCTAAAGCCTCATCCTCACCCTCACCCTAATCCTCAGCCTCGATGTCACACTCACCCTAACCCTAACCCTAACCGTAACCCTCACCCTCAAACTCACCCTAAAGTTAACCCTAAACCGAACCCTCACCATAACCCTCACCCTAACCCTTACCATCACGGTAAACCTAACCCCAACCCTAAACCTCACACTCAACCTATCCGTCACCCTAACCCTAACGCTAACCCTCACCCTAACCCTCACCCTAACCCTAACCCTCACCCTAACCCTAACACTATCCCTAACCCGCTCCTTCACCCTAAAGCTCACCCTCGCCCTAACCCTAACCCTTACCCTCAACCTAACCCTAACACTATCCCTAACCCTAACCCTCACACTAACCCTAAACCTAACCATCACACTAACCCTAACCCTAAACCTCACCCTCACCCTAACACTCACGGTAACCCTAACGCTCATTCTCACACTAACCCTCACCTTAACCCTAACCTTCACACTAAACCTAACCCTTACCCTAACCCTAAGCCTACACCTCACCATTACCCTCATCCTAACCCTTACCCTAACACTCACCATAACTCTAAACGTAACTCTCACCCTTAAGCTAGCCCTCACCCTAACCCTAATTCTCTCCCTAACCCTCACCCTAAACCTAACCCTCACCTTAAATGTTACCCTCACACTCACATAACCTTGACCCTAACCTAATCCTAACTCTAATCCTCACCCGAACACTAAACCTCACCAACACCCTTTCCCTCACCCTAAAACTCAACCTAACCCTAACTTTAAGCCTAACCCTAACCTCACCCTAACCCTAATACTAAACTAACCCTCACCCTCACCCTAACCCTTAACCTCAGCATCACCCAAACCCTAACACTAACCCTAACCCTCAACCTAACCCTAAGCATAAACATCACCCTCAAACTCACCCTCAACCTCAGACTAACTCTAACCCTAACGCTAATCCGAAGCCTCACCGTCAGCCTCACCCTAACCCTAACCCTAACACTCACCCTCACCGTAACCCTCAACTTCGCCCTCACCCTCACATTAACCCAAACCCTCAACCTAACCCTCACCCTAACCCCAACCCTAACACTAAACCTCACCATAACCCTCACCCTAACCCTTAACCTCACCCTCACCCTAACCATCACCTAATCCAAACCCGCACCCTAACCCTAAAGCTAAACGTCACCCTCACCCTAACCCATACCCTCAGCCTAACTCTAACCCTCACCCTAACCCGAACCCTATCCCTCACCCTCACCCTAACCTTAACCCTAACCCTATCACTCACCCTAACCCTGAACCTAACCCTCATCCTCAATCTAGCCCTCATCCTAACCCTAATCCTAACCCTCAACTAAACCCTTACCCTCACACTAATCATAACCCTCACCCTAACCCTAACCCTAATCCTCACCGTAACCCTCACTCTAAACCTTACCCTCACCCTAACCATAACCCTCAGCCTCACAATAACCCTCACAATAACCCTAACCAATACCCGTACTCTAACACTCACCCTAACCCTCACCCTCACTCTAAACCTAACCCTCACCCTACCCCTACCCCTAAGCCTTACTCTAAACCTAACCCTAAACCCCTAAACGTAACCCTCACCCTAACCCTAAGGCTAGCCCTAATCCTCACATTAACCCTAAACCTCACCCTAACCCTTACCCTCACAGTAAACCTAACCCTAACCTTAACCCGAACCCTTAACCTAACCCTCCATCTTACACTAACCCTATGCCTAACCCAAACCCTAATCCTGAATCTCACCCTCAACCTAACTGTAACCCTTACTTCCTCCATAACCCTAACCCTATCCCAAAACCTAACCCTCACACTAACTCTAACCCTCAGCCTCACCCTTAACCTCACCTTAACCCGAACCCGTACACTCACCCTAACCCTAACCCTATCCCTAAACATAACCCTCACACGAACACTAAACCTCACCCTCACATTAACACGATCCCTCACCCTAACCCTCATCCTAACTGTAAGCCTAACCCTAACCCTCACTCTAAACGTAACACTAAACCTGAACCTAACCCTCACTCTCACCCTAACCCTCACACTCACCCTCACCCTCAGCCTAAACCTAACCCTAATCCTAACAGTAACCCTCACCCTCATCCTAACTCTAACTCAAATCCTAAACCTAACCCTCACACTCTCCCTCACACTCACACTAACCCTAACACTAACCCTCACCCTAAACCTAACCCTCACCCTAACCCTAACCTGCACACTCACCCTAACCCTCACACTAACCCTAAACCTCACCCTAACCCTAACTCTCACCCTAAACCTAACCCTATCACTCAAGCTAACCCTTACCCTAACCCTAAACCTAACCCTCTCCCTAACTCTAACCCTCAACCCCACCCGAACCCTCACCCTCATCTGAAACCTCAACCTCACCCTAACCCTCATCATCACCCTAAATAAAGCCCTCACCCTACACCTCACACTAACCCTAACCCTGAACGTAACCCTCACCCTAACCCTCACCCTCAGCCTAACTCTAACCCTCACCCTAACCCTAAACCTAACCCTCACACTAACCCTAACCCTAACCCTCACCATCACCCTAACCCTAAACTAACACTCACCCTAACCCTCACCCTAATACTCACATTAACCCTAAACCTCACCCTCACCCTAACTCTAACCCTCACCCTAACCCTCACCCTAACACTAACCCTAACACTCAACCTAAACCTAACCCTATCCCTAACCGTCACACTTACCCTAAAGCTCACCCTCACCCTAACCCTAACCCTACCCCTCACCCTAACCCGCATGCTAACCCTAAATCTAAAACTAACCCTCACCCTAACCATCACCCTAACCCTAAATCTTACCCTAACCCTCACCCTAACTCTAACCCTTACTCTCACCCTAAACTAACCTTAATTCTAAGACTATCCCTCAACCTCACCCTAGCCCTCACACTAACCCTAATCCTAACCCTAAACCTCACCCTCACCCTAATCTTCGCCCTAACCCTCACCCTAACAATAACCCTAACCCTCACCCTAACCCTCACCCTAACCTTAATCCTAAACATAACCCTCACCCTCACCCTAACGCTCACCCTAACCCTTAAACTCAGCCTCACCCTAACCCTCAAACTAAACCTACCCCTCACCCTAACCCTAAACATAATTGTCACCCTCACCCTCACCCTCAGCCTCAGCCTAAATCTAACCGTAACTCTAATCCGAACCCGAACCCTCAGCCTCAGCCTAACCCTAACCATAACCATCACCCTCACTCTCACCATCACCCTATCCCTCACCCTAACCTTACCCTCAACCTAACCAAACACTATCCCTGAACCTAACGCTCACACTAACCCTAAAGCTCACCCTCATCCTAATCCTCTCCCTCTCACTAACGCTTACCCTCACCCTCACCCTAACCCTATGCCTCAACCTAACCCCAACCCTAACCCTCACACTAAACCTAGCCCTCACCCTAACCCTAACCCTAGCCCTCACCTTAACCCTCAACCTAACCCTAACCATAACCCTAACCCTAAACTTCACCCTCACTCTAACCCTAACACTTACCCTCACCCTAAGCATAACCCTATCACTAACCCTAACCCTCACACTAACCCTAACCCTCTTCCTCACCCTAACCCTCACCCTCACCCTAACCCTTACCCTCACACTAAAGCTAACCCTAACCCTCACCCCAACCTGTAACCCTCACTGTAACCCTAACCCTCACACTAAATCTAACCCTCACGCTAACTCTAACCCTGCCCCTCACACTAACACCCACCCTAAACCTAACAGCAATGCTCATCCTAACCCTAACCCTCACCCTCAACCTAAACCTCACCCTAATCCAAACCCTCACCCTAATACTAAGCCTAAACCTCACACTAATCCTATCCCTCACCCTAACCCTCACCCTCACCCTAATCCTCTCCCTAACACTAACACTTATCTAACTGAAACCCTCACCCTAACCCTAACCCTAACCCTAACCCTAACCCAAACCCTAAACCGCAGTCTCACATTAACTCTCACACTAACCCTAAACCTAACCCTTACCCTCACCCTCAGGCTTACATTAACTATAACCCTAACCCTCATACTAACCAAAACCCTCAACCTAACCCTAACCCTACCCCTCACCCTAACCCTCATCCTAACACTAACCTAACCCTAAAACTAAACCTAACCCTCACCCACACCCTCACCCTCAGCCTAAACCTAACCCTAACCCGAATCCTAAAACTAATACTCAACCTCACTCAAACTCTAGCCCTAAACCTAACCCTAAACCTCACACTAACCCTCAACCTAACCCAAATCCTAACCACTACAATAACCCTAACCCTAACCCCAAAACTAACCCTCACCCTCAAATTAACCCTAACCCCAACCCTACCACTCACCATAACCCTAACCTTCACCATCAACCTAATCCTCACCCTAACCCAAATCCTTAGCTAACCGAAAACCTCAATCGAACTCTAAACCTAACCGTAACCCTAACCCTCACCCTACACCTCACCCTAAAACTAACCGTAACACTAACACTCACCCTCACCCTAACCCTAACCCTACCCTAACCCTCAAACTAAACCTATCCCTCACCCTAATCCTAAGCCTAACCCTAACACTCAACCTCAACCTAGCCGTCACCATAACCCCAATCCTAACCCTAACCCTCAAACTAACCCTAACCCTCACCCTCACTTTCACCCTAACCCTAACCCTCACACTAACCCTCATCATAACCCTAACCCTAATCCTGAACCTCAGCATCACCCTCACCTTCAACCTAACCCTAACACTAACCCTCACCCTAACCCTCACACTAACAGTCACGCTAAACCTAACCCTCACTCTCACCCTAAACCTCACCTTAACGCTTACCCTCATCCTAAACCTAACCCTAACCCTAACCCTCACACTAAACTTAACCCTCACCCTAACTCTAATCCTAAACCTCAAGCTAACACTCACCCTAACCCTAACCTTACACCTCACCCTAAACCTAAACCTCACCCTCTTCCTAAACCTAACCCTAACCCTAACCCTCACAGTAAACCTAACCCTCACCCTAACCCTAATCCTAACCCTCAAGCTAACACTCACCCTAACCCTAACCTTACACCTCACCCTAAACCTAAACCTCACCCTAATCCTAAACCTAACCCTAACCCTCACCCTCAACCTAGCCCTCACCCTAACCCTAATCATAACCTTAACCCTAACCCTAATCCTAACACTAACCCTCCCTCTCACACTCACCCTAACCCTAACCCTAACCCAAAACCTAACAGTAAGCATAACCATCACTCTAACGCTTACCCTAACCCTAAAGCTCACTCTAAGCCTTACCCTCACCCGAACCCTAACCTAACCCTGATCCTCACTCTAACCCTAAGCCTAACCCTAATCCTCACAGTACCCCTCTTCCTAACCCTAAACCTAAACCTAACCGTCACCCTCACACTAACCCTAACTCTAACCCTAACCCTCACACTAACCCTAACCCTCACACTAACCCTAACCCTACCCCTCACCCTATCCCTCATCCTAACCTAACCCTAAACCTAAACCTAACCCTCACACACAGGCTCAACCTCAGCCGAACCCTAACAATGATCCTAACCCTAATCCGGACCATCATCCTCTTCCTAGCCCTAACCCTAACCCTAACCCTCACCCTCACCCTCAGCCTAACCATAAACCTAACCCACACCCTAAACCTAACCCTAACTCTCACCCTCAACCTTACCCTAACCCTAAACCTAAGCCTAACCCTCACCCTAACCCTAACCCTAGTACTAACTCTAACCCTCACCCTCACACTAACCCTCACCCTAACACTTACCGTCACCCTAACACTAACCCCAAGCCTAAGCCTATCCCTCACACTAAACCAAACCTTCACTCTAACCCTAATCCTACCCTCAGCCTAACGCTCACCCTAACCTTTACCCTAAATCTAATCCTCACCCTATCTTTAAGCCTAACCCTAACGCTCACCCCCACCCAAGTCCTCACCTTAAACCTAACCATAACCCTCACCCTCACCTTACCCTTAATGCTAACCCTAGTCTTCAGCCTCAACCTAACCCTCACCCTAACCCTTACCCTCACCTTAACCCTCACCGTAACACTAACCCTCACCCTAACACTAACCCTCACCCACACCTTAACACTCAACCTCAACCGAAGCCTCACCATAACACTATTCCTCACTGTCACCCTAACCCTCACCCAAACCCTAAAGCTCACCCACACCTTAACCCTCACCCTCACCTGAACCCTCATCCTAACCCTAACAGTTAACCCTCATCCTCACCCTAAACATAACCTTAACACTAACCCTCACATTAACCCTAAACCTAACCCTCAACTTGACCCTCAACCTCACCCTCACCCTCATCCTAAGCCTAACCCTAACCCTAAAACTAATCCAAAACCTAACCCTCTCTCTCACCTTCACCCTAACCCTAACATTTAGCCTATCCCTAACCCTCACACGCACCTTAACCCTAATCCTAACCCTAATATTAACCCTCACACTCACCCTAATCCTAAAACTAACACTCACTCTGAAACTAACCCTTACCCTAACCCTTATCCTCACCCTAAATCTAACCCTAACCCTAAATCTAATCTTCACACTAAACCTAACCATCATCCTAACCTTAACCCTCACCCTAACCCTCACCCTCACTCCTTCCCTCACCCTAAGCCAAACCCTAACCCTAACCCTAGTCCTAAACCTAACACGTTCCCTCAACCTCACCCTAACCCTAAACCTAACCCTCACCCACACCCTAACCCTCACTATAACCCAAACCTTCACGCTCACCCTAACCCTCACCCTCACCCAAACATCACCCTAACCCTAACCCTCACCATAACTCAAACCATAAACCTATGCCTAACCTTCACTGTCACCCTAATGCTAACCATAAGCAGAACCCTCACCCACAACCTAATGCTCACACTCACCCTCACCCTCAACATCACCGTAACCCTCACCCTCACCCTAAACATAACCCTAACCCTACCCCTCACCCTAACCCTTAACCTAACCCTAACCTGCACACGAAACCTAACCCTCACCCTAACCTTACCCTATCCCTCACTCTCAGCCAAATCCTAACCCTACCCCTAGTCTTAAACCTAACCCTTTCCCTCACCCTCAACCTAACCCTAAACCTAACCCTAACCTTCACCCTAACCCTCACCATAACACTAACCCTAACTCTCACCCTCACCTTAAACCTAACCGTAACCCTAACCCTCACCCTAACCCTAAAGCTAACTCTGACCCTCACACTCCAACTAACCCTCACCCTAAACCTTAACCTCACCCTAACCCTAATTGTAACCCTAAAATTCACACTAAACTTAAGCCTCAACCTAACCTTACGCTATCCCTCATCCTAACACATACCCTAACCCTAACCCTAACACTCACCCTCACCCTAACCCTAACCGTCACCCTAACCCAAACCCGCAACCACACCCTAACCTTCACACTCACCCAAACCCTCACCCTCAACCTAACCCTCACCCACACCGTAAACCTCACGCTAACCCGAACCCAACACTAGCCCTCACCCTAACTTTAACGCTAACCCTGAACCTAAGCCTCAAACTAACCCTCACCCTAACCCTTATCCTCAACCTAACTCTAACCCTAACCGTAAACCTAACCCTCACAATAAACCTAACCCTCATCCAAAACCTAACCCTATCCCTAACCCTAACCCTCACCCTAACCCTAACCCTAACCCTAACCCTCACCCTAACCTTAACCCTAATGCTCACCCTCACCCTAACCCTCATACTAAACCTGACACTCACCCAAACCCTATCCCTCACCCTAACCCTCACCCTAACCCTAACCCTTACCGTCACCCTAAACCTAAACCTAACCTCACCCTCACCCTAATGCTAACTGTTACCTAAACCTCACCCTACCCCTAACCCTCAGCCACACCCTAACCCTCACCCTCACCCAAACACTCACCCTCACCCTCAGCCTCACCCTCACCCTAATCCTCAACCTAACACAAACCTTGGCATAAACGAAATCCTCAACCGAAACCTAACCCCAACCCTAACCCTGACACTCACGCTACCCCTAACCCTAACCCTAACCCTAACCCTAAACCTCACCCTCATCCTTACCTTCACCCTAACCATTAACCTCAGCCTAATCCTCACCCTAAACCTCACTCTAATCCTAATCCTCACCCTCACCCTCACCCTACCTCAAACCTAACCCTAACCCTCACCGTAACCTTAACCCTCAACCTATACCTATCACTGAGTCTCACCCTAACCCTCACCCAAACCATAAAACTAACTGTAACGCTGACCCTCACCCTCTCCCTAACCACCATCCTAACCCTTACCCTCACCCTAACCCTAACCCTCACGCTAACAGTCACCCTCACCCTAACCCTAACCCTAACCCTATCCCTCAACCTCAAACTAACCGTCACACTAACCCTTACACTCACCCTAATGCTAAGCCTAACCCTCACACTAACCCTAACCCTCACCCTAACCATAACCCTACTCCTCACCCTAACCCTCATCGTAACCCTAAACTAAACCTAACCCTAAACCTAACCCTCGCCTTCACTCTCAACCTCAGCCTAACCCTAACCTTAACCCTAATCCAAACCCTAATCGTCACCCTAACCCTAACCATTATCCTAATCCTAACGCTAATCCTCACCCTAAACCTAACACTCAGCCTAAATTTCACCCTAAACCTAAACCTAACCCTAACGCTCACCCTCACCCTAAACTTCAACCTAACCCTTACCCTCAGCCTAACCCTCAGCCTAACCCTCAACCTAACCCTAACCCTAACCGTCACCCTCACCCTAACTCTCACCCTAACCCTAACCCTAAACCTCACCCTAACCCTCACCCTAACCGTAACCTCAACCTGTACCCTGACACTAAACCTAACCCTCACCCTAACATTAACCCTAAAACCAACCCTCACCCTAACCCTCACACTAAATCTAAATGGCACCCTAACCCTCACTCTCACACTAAACCTCACCCTAAACCTAACGCTAACTCTCACCCTCAACCTTGCCATCACCCTAACCCTATTCCTAACTCTAACGCTCACCCTAACCCTAACTCTCAAACTCACGATAACACTCACCCTCACACTACGCCTAAACCTACCCCTATCCCTGAACCTCACAGTCACAGTAATCCTAACCCTAACCCTCACCCTCACTGGAGCCCTAACCCTAACCCTCACCATAACACTAAACCTAACCCTAACCCTAACCCTAACCCTCACCCTCACCCTTGCCCTCACCCTAACCCTAATCCTAACCCTAAACCTCATATAAACCTCACCCTAACCCAACCCAAACACTCACCCTAACCCTAACCCTAACCCTAACCCTCACCATAACACTAAACCTAACCCTAACTCTAAAGCTCACTCTCACCCTTACCCTAACTCTAACCCTAACCCTAAACCTAAACCTCATCCTAACCCTAATCCTAACCCTCAGCCTCACCCTCACCGTAACCGTAACCGTAACCCTAACCCTAAAATAACCCTCACCCTAACTCTAACCCTTACCCTCACCCCCAAGCTTGGACTAAGCCTAAGCCTAAGCCTAAGCCTAAGCCTAACCCTAACCCTCACACTCACCCTCACCCTAACCCTAACTGGAACACTAACCCTAACACTAACCCTCATACTATCCCTCACGCTAATGCTAACTCTAACCCTAAACCTCACCCTCATCCTAACCCTCACCCTCACCCTCACCCTCAGCCTAACACTAAGCCTAACCCTAACCCTAACCCTAACCCTAAACCTTACACTCAACCTCACCCTAACACTAAGCCTAAGCCTAACACTAACCCTAACCCTCACTCTCACCCTATCCTTCACCAAACCCTAACCCTAACACTAACCCTAACCCTAACCCTCACCCTAACCCTCACCCTAACCCTAACTCTAACCCTAAAGCTCACCCTCACCCTAACCCTATCCCTAACCCTAACCCTAAACCTCATCCTCAGCCTCAACATCACCATACCCTTAACCCGAAGCCTAACCCCTAACAATAACACCTATCCCTAACACTAATCCTATCCCTAACCTTCACCTTAACCCTCACCCTAAACATAACCCTAATCCCACCCTCACCCTAGCTCTCACCCTAACGCTAATACTAACCCTAACAATCACCCAAACTCTCACACTAATCCTAACCCTAATCCTGACACTAACCTTAACCCTCACACTCACATTCACCCTCAAACTAAACATAAACCTAATCCTAAGCATAACCCTCACTCTCACCCTCATCCTAACCCTACCCCTAACCCTAACCCTCATCCTAACCCTAATCTCCACCCTAAGCCTAACCCTCACCTTAATGCAAACCCTCAACCTGAAAATAACCCTCACCCTAACCATAACCCTAATCCTCACCCTCACCCTAGCCCTCACCCTAACCCTAATCCTAACCCTAACCCTCACCCAAACTCTCACCCTAATCCTAACCCTAACCCTCACCCTAACCTAACCCTCACCCGAACCCTCAGCCTCAGCCTAACCCTAAACCTTATCCTAACCATAACCCTCACCCTCACCCTCATCCTAACCCTACCCCGAACCCTAACCCTCACCCTAACCCAACCTCCACGCTAAACTTAACCCTCACCTTAAAGCTAACCCTCACCCTAACCCTAAGCCTAACTCTAACACCAAACCTCATCCTCACCCTAACACTAACCCTAACACTAACCCTTACACTAAACCTCACCCTAATGCTAACTCTAACCCTAAACCTCATGCTGACCCTAACCCTAACCCTCACCCTAACCCTCACCCTCAACCTAACCCTAAGCCTAAGCCTAAGCCTAACCCAAACCCTCACACTCACCCTCACCCTAACCCATACCCTAATCCTAATCCAAACCCTAACCCTAAACCTAACACTCACCCTAACCCTCACCCTAATCCTAACAATAACACTAAAAATAACCCTAACCCTAACCCTCACCCTAACACTAACTCTAAACCTAAACCTCACTCTCACCCTAACCCTAACCCTAAACCTAAACCTAACCCTAACCCTCACCCTGACCCTAACCCTGAACCTCACCATAACCCTAACCCTAACCCTCACCCTCACCGAAGCCCTCAACCTAACCCTAATCCTAAACCTAACCCTCACTCTAACCCTCACCCTAACCCTAACCTTAACACTCACCCTAACACTAATCCTATGCCTAACCCTCACCCTAAAACTTACCCTCACTCTTACACTAACCCTAACCCTAACACTAACCCTTACACTAACCCTAAAACTCACCATAACTCTAAACCTCACACTAACCCTCACCCTAGCGCTCACCCTAACCCTAATCCTAACCCTAAACCTCATCCTCACCCTCACCATAACCCTAACCGTAACCCTCACCCTAACCCTAACCTTAACACTCACCCTAACACTAATCCTATCCCTAACCCTCACCCTAAAACTTACCCTCACTCTTACACTAACCCTAACCCTAACACTAACCCTCACATTAACCCTAAAACTCACTATAACTCTAAACCTCACAATAACCCTCACCCTAGCGCTCACCCTAACCCTAATCCTAACCCTAAACCTCATCCTCACCCTCACCATAACCCTAACCGTAACCCTCACCCTAACCCTCAACGTCACGCTTGGCCTAAGCCTAAGCCTAAGCCTAAGCTTAAGCCTAACCCTCACACTCACCCTCAGCCAAACCCTAACTGTAACACTAACACTAACACTCACAGTAAGACTCACCCTAACGCTAAATCTAACCCTATACCTCACCCTCACTGTAACAATAACCCTCACCCTCAACCTCACCCTCAGCCTAAACCTAACCCTAACCCTAATCCTAAACCTAACCCTCACCCTCACCCTCACCCTAAACTTAAACCTAACCATAACCCTCACACTCACCGTCACCCTAACCGTAACCCTTAACCTAACCCTCACCCTATCCCTCATCCTAACCCTCACGAAAACCCTAACCCTCACTCTCACCCTATCCCTCACCCTAACCATCACGAAAACCCTAACCATCACTCTCAGCCTAACCCTCACCCTAACCTTTACCCTCAACCTAACCTTAACCATAACGCTCACCTTCACCCTAAACCTAACCCTAACGCTCACCATCACCCTAACCCTCACTTAAAACCTAACCCACACCCACACCCTAAACCTCAGTCTCACCCTCACCCATACCCTCACGCTAATCCTCACCCTCACCCTAAACATCAGCCTAAGCCTAACCCTCACCCTTACCCTAACTCTCACCCTCACCATCACCCTCAGCCTAACCCTAATCCTAAACGTAATCCTAACCCTAACCCTCACCCTCAACCTCAACCTCAACCTAACCTTAACCCTAACCCCAATCCTAACCCTAAACTTCAGCCTCACCCTAACCCTAACCCTAACCCTCACCCTAACCCTAATCCTAACCCTAACCCAAACCCTAACCCTCACCCTAAACCTCACCCTAACCCTAAACCTAACACTTACCCTAACACTAACCCTCAGCCTAAACCTCACCCTAACACTAACTCTAACCCTAAACCTCATCCTCATCGTAACCCTAAGCCTCACACTCACCCTCAACCTCATCCTAACCCTAAGGCTAAGACTAACCCTAACCTTAATGCTTACACTCACCCTCACCCTAACCCTAAACCTGAACCTTTTCCTAACCCTAACCCAAACATTCATCCTAACCTTCACCCTAACCCTAACACTAACAGTAACCCTAACCCTAACCCTCACCAAAACCCTCACCCAAACTCTAACTCTAACTCTAAACCCCACCCTCACCCTAACCCTAACGCTCACCCTTACCTCACCCTCACCGCAATCCTAACCGAAACCCTAACCCTAAACTTCACCCTCAACCTCACCCTAACCCAAACCCAAACCATCAACCGAACCCTCAACCTAACCCTCATCCTCACCATCACCCTCAGCCTAACCCTAACCCTAATTTAACCCTAACCTTCACCCTCAACCTAACCCTAGCCCTAACACTTACTCTCACCCCAACCCAAACCTCCACCCTAAACTTAACCCTCACCCTAACCCTAACCCTAACGCTAACCCTAACCCTCACACGAACCCTAACCCTCACCATAAACGTAATCATACCCCTCACGCTACCCATCACCCTACACCTCACCCTAACCCTAAACCTAACCCTAATCTTAACCCTAACCCTAACCCTAAACCTCACCCCAATCCTAACCCTCACCCTCACCCTCAACCTCACGCTCACCATAACTATAACCCTAACCCTAACCCTAACACTAACCCTAAACCTAAACCTAACCCTAATCCTAGTCCTTAAACTCACCCTCAAACTCACCCTAACCTTAACAATGACCCTAATCCTAACCCTAAACCTAAACCTAACCCTAATTCTAACACTCAGCCTAACCAAACCATAACCTTAAACCTCACCCGAACCCTAACCAAAACCCTCACCCTCACCCTAACCCTTAATCTAACCCTAACCCTACCCCTCACCCTAACACTGACTCTAACACTCACGGTAACCCTAACCCTCAATTTCACCCTAACCCTCACCCTAAACCTTACCCTAACCCTAACTCTAACCCTAACCCTAACCCGCACACTAAACCTAACCCTCACCCTAACCCTAACACTTACCCTCATCCTCACACTCAGCCTCAACCTAAAACTAACCCTAACTGTCACCCTAACCCTCACACTAACTCTAAGGCTAACCCTAACCCTCATTCTCACACTAACCCTCACGCTAACCCTAACCCTAACCCTCACTCTAACCCTAGCCCTCACAATAACCCTCACCCTAAGCCTAACCCTAACCCTAACTCTAACCTTCACACTCACCCTCAGCCTAACCCTAAACCGAATCCTATCCCTCACCCGCACTCTCAGCCTAACCTCAACCGAACCCTAACCCTAAACCTAAACTTCACCCTCACCCTAACCCTCACTCTAACCCTAATCCTAACCCTAAAACTAATCCTAACCCTCAGCCGCACCCTAAACCTCACCGTCAGTCTAACCCTAAACATAAACCTAACCCTCACCCACACCCTAAACCTCAGACTCAACCAAACCCTCACCCTCACCCTAAAACTCACCCTAACCCTAACCCTCAACCTCACCCTCACCCACACCCAAACCCTAATCCTCAGTCTCACCCGAAATCTCACCCTCATCCTAAACCTCACCCTCACCCTAAACATCACCTAAGCCTAACCTTCACCCTCACCATAACCCTAAACCTAAACCTCACCCTAACCTTAACCCTCACCCTCAACCTAACCCTCAGCCTCACCCTAACCCTAATCCTACCCCTAAACCTCACCCTCACTCTCCACATCATCTTAAACTAACCCTCACCCTAACTCTAACCCTAACCCTCAGCCTAACCCTAACTCTCCCCCTAACCCTCACCCTCACCCCAACCTCACCTTAACCATAACCCTAAACCTAGCCCTTACCCTAACCCTAACCATCACACTCACCCTCACACTCAACCTAACCCTCACCCTCAAACTAGCCCTCAGACTAAACCTAACACTAACCGTAAACCTCACCCTCACCCTCACACTCAGACTAAACCTAACCCTAAACCTAATCCTAACCTTAACCCTCACACTCACACTCACCCTAAACCTCATCCTCACCATAGCCCTCACTCTAACCCTAACCCTAACCCAAACCCTAAACATCAACATCACCCTCCCCCTCCCCCTCTCCTTCAGGCTAACCCTAACCCTAACCTTAATCCTAACCCTAACCCTAACACTCACACTAACCCTAACCCTCACTCTCACCCTAAACCTCACCCTAACACTTACCCTCAACCTAACCCTTACCCTAAGCCTAACGCTCACACTAAACCTAACCCTCACCCTAACCCTAACGCTAACCATCACCAAAACCCTAAGCCTAACCCTAAACCTCACCCTAAACCTAATCATCACCATCACCCTAGCCCTCAAACCAACCCTAATCCTAACCCTAACCCTCACACTTACCCTCACCCTAACCGTAAATCTCACTATCACCCTCACCCTAACACTAACCCTAACCCACAAGCTAACCCTAATGCTCACCCTAACCCTAACCCTAACCTTCACCCTCAACCTCATCCTCACCTTAGCCCTAAACTTAACCCTAACCCTCACCCTAAGCCTAAGCCTAATCCTAATGCTAACTCTAAGCCTCGCCCTCACCCAAACCCTCACCCTCACCCTAACCCTCACCCTAACCCTAATCATAACCCGCAACCTCACCCTAACCCAAAACCTAAACCTAAACCGAACCCTCACCCTCACCCTCACCCTCACTCAAAACCTAACTCTAACCGTAACCCTTACCCTCACCCTCACTTTAACCCTAACGATAACCCTAAACCTAACTGTAACTCTAAACCTCAACCTAACCCTAACCCTAACCCTAACCGTAACCCTCACCCTAACACGATGATAGTAACCCTCACATTCACTCTAACCCCCACCCTAACCTTTACCCTCACCCTAACCATAACACTAGCCCTAAGCCTATCCATCCCACTAACCCCAACCCTAACCCTCACGCTCACCCTCACACTCACCCTAACCCTCACCCTCACCATAGCCCTCACACTAACCCTAACCCAAACAAAACCCTACACCTCAACATCACCCTCACCCTCAACCTCACCCTCAGGCTAACCCTAACCCTAATCCTAACCCTAACCCTCACCCTAACACTCACGATAACCCTAACCCTCACTCTCAATCTAACCCTCACCCTAACACTTACCCTCACCCTAACCCTTACCCTAAGCCTAACACTCACACTAATCCTAACCCTCACCCTAACCCTAACGCTAAACATCACCCTAACCCTAAGCCTAAACCTAAACCTCACCCTAAACCTAATCCTCACCATCAACCTAGCCCTCAAACCAACCCTAATCCTAACCATAACCCTCACCCTTACCCTCACCCTAACCATAACTCTCACTCTCACCCTCACACTAACACTAACACTAACCCTCACCCTAACCCTAACCCTACCCCTCACGCTCACCCTCAACCTCACCCTAGCCCTAAACTTAACCCTAACCCTCACACTAACCCTAAGCCTAATCCTAATGCTAACTCTAAGCCTCACCCTCACTCAAACCCTCACCCTCACCCTAACCCTCACCCTAACCCTAATCATAACCTGCAACCTCACCCTCATCCAAAACCTAAACCTAAATCGAACCCTCAACCTGACCCTCACCATCACTCAAAACCTAACCTACCCGTAACCCTTACCCTCACCCTCAAATTAATGCTAACAATAACCCTAACCCTAACTGTAACTCTAACCCTCAAACTAACCCTAACCCTAACCTTTACTCTCACCCTAACCATAACCCTAGCCCTAAGAATAAACCTCCCACTAACCCCAACCCTCACCCTAACCCTCACCCTCACCCTAACCCTAAACCTAACCCTCACACTCACACTAATTCTAACCCTAAACCTAACCCAAACCCTCACGCTAACCCTCAAAGAAACTCTAAAACTAACCTAAACCTCACACTCACCCTAACCCTCACCCTCAACCTAACTTTTACCCTAACCCTAATCCTAACCCTAACCCTCACCTTCACCCTGTCTCTAATCCTGTCACCCTAACCCTAAACCTATCGCTAAACCTCACCCTATCACTAACCCTCACCTTAACCCTAACCCAAACCCTGACCCTCACCCTAACCCTAACCCTAACCCTCACGCTAAACCTCACCCTAATGCTTACCCTCAACCTAACCCTAAACCTAACCCTAACCCTAATCCTCACAATAACCCTATGCCTAACCCTAACCCTAACACTCACCCTAATGCTAAACCTCAACCTAAACCTCACCCTCAGCCTACCCCTCAACATCAGCCTAACACTCAGTCACCCTAAACATCAACCTAACCCTAACCTTCACCTTAACCCTAACCCTAACACACCCTAAACCTCACCATCACCCTCACACTCACCCTAAACCTAACCCTAACCCTACCCCTAAACCTTTCCCTAACCCTCATGATAACCCTCACCCTAAACCTATCCCTAACCCTAACACTAACCCTCACCCTCACCCTAACCCTACCTCTAACCCTAACCCTAACCCTCACCCTAAACCTAACCCTCAACCGCAACCTAACCCTAACCCTCACCCTAACCCTTATCCTCACCCTAAAGCTAACCCTAACAATCAAAATAACCCTAACCCTCATTCTAACCATAAACCTACCCCTCAACCTAACACTCACCCTAACCCTAACCCTAAACCTAACCCTCACCTTAGCCCTAACCTTAAGCCTCACCCTCAACTTAACCCTCACCGTCACCCTAACACTCACCCTAAGCCTAACCCTCACCCACATCTTAACCCTCACCCGAACCGAACCCTCACCCTAACACTCACCCTCAGCCTAAACATCACCCGAACCCTAACTCGAAACCTAACACTAAAACTAAACTTCACCCTCACCCTAAACCTCTCCCTAAAACTTAACATCACCCTAACCCTAACCCTAAACCTCACCCTCAGCCTAAACCTAACCCTAACTCTAATCCTAAACCTAACACCCAACCTCACCCTCACCCTCACCGTCACCCTAAGCGTAACCCTTAACCTAACCCTCACCCTATCACACACCCTAACCCTCACGAAAAACCTAACCCTCATTCTCACCCTATCCCTCACCCTAACCCTAACCATAACGCTCACCTTCACCCTAAACCTAACCCTAACGCTCACCATTACCCTAACCCTCACCTAAAACCTAACCCACACCCGCACCCTAAACCTCAGTCTCACCCTCACCCATTCCCTCACCCTAACCATCACCCTCACCCTAAACATCACCCTAAGCCTAACCCTCACCCTTAGCCTAACTCTCACCCTCACCCTCACCCTCAGCCTAACCCTAAACCTAACCCTAATCCTAACCCAAACCCTCACCCTCACCCTCAACTGCAACCTAACCTTAACCCTAACCCTAATCCTAATCCTAACCCTCAGACTCACCCTAACCCTAACACTAACCCTCACCTTAACACTAACCCTCAACTTCTCCCTCAGCTTACCAGTATCCGTAACCCTAATCCTAACCCTCACACTCACCCTCACCCTAACCTAACCCTAATCCTCACCCTAACCCTAACACTAACTCTCATCCTCACCCTCACCCTAACCCTAATACTACCCCTCACCAAAACCCTAACTCTCACCCTCACCCTCACCCTAACTCTCATCCTCACCCTAACCCCAAACCTCACACTAATCCTCACACTCACCCTCACCCTATCCCTCAGTATAACCCTAACCTTAACCCTAATCCTAACCCTCACACTCACCCCTTAATCTCAGCCTAACACTCACCCTCATACTCACCCTCACCCTAACCCTTAACCTCACTGTAACCCTCACTCAAACCCTGAGCTTAACCATAACCCTAATCCTAACCCTAGCCCTCAACCTCACCCTCACCCTAAACCTAACCCTAACCCTAGGCCTCACCCTCACAATCACCCTCACCGTAACCCTAACCCTCACCCTAACCCTATCCCTAACCCTAACCGTCACAGTAACCCTAACCCTAACCCTAACACTCACACTCACCCTAACCTTAAAACCCTAACCCTCACCTTAAAAGTCACCGTAACACTCATGAAAACCCTAACCCTCACTCTCACCCTAAACCTCACCCTAATGCTTATCCTCACCCTAACCCTCACCCTAACCCTAACCCTAACCCTCATCCTATCCCTCATCCTAATCTTAACCCTACCCCACACCCTAACCCTAATCCTAACACTCACCCTTACACTAACCTTAACCCTAAACCTAACTCTAAACTTCCCCCTAATCCTCAACATAACCCTAACCCTAACCCTCACCTTAACACTAACCATAACCTAAATCCTCATCCTCACCCTAAACCTCACCCTAACTCTTAACCTCACCGTAACGTTAACCCTAACTCTAACCCTCAACCTCATCCTAAACCTCACCCTCACAATAACTCTTACCTCACACCAAACCTCACCCTAAACCTAAACCTGACCCTCACCCTCACCATCACTGTAACCGTAAGCCTAACCCTAACCCTAACAATAACCCTAACCATAAACCTAACCGTCACCCTCACCAAAACCCTAAACCTAACCCAATCCCTCACCCTAACCCTACCCCTAACCCTAACCCTAAACCTCACCTAAACCCTAACCCTAACCTCACCCTCACCGTAAAGGTAACCCTAACCCTAACAATAACCCAAAAGTTGACCCTAATCCAAACCCTCACGCTCACCCTCACCATAACCCGAAGCCTAACCCGAAGCCTAACCCTAACCCTTAACCTCACCCTAATCCTAAACCTCACCCTATCCCTCACCCTCAACCTCACCTTAACCTTAATTCTAACCCTAATGCTAACCCTAACACTAAACCTCACCTTAACCCTCACCCTCACCCTAACCCTAACACATAATCTAACAAAACACAAAACCTAGCCCTCACCCTAACCCTAAACCTAACCCTAACCCTCACAGTAAACCTAACCCTCACCCTAACCCTAAACCTACGCCTCACCCTAAGCCTAATCCTAACCCTAACCATAACCCTAACCCTAAACCTCACCCTAACCCTAACACTAATCCTCACACTCATCCTCACCCTCATCTTAACTGTAACCCTAACCCTAATAATAAACATAACCCTTAACCTAATCCTAACCCTCACCCTCACCCTAACCCTAAACCTAACCCTAACCCTCATCCTAAAACTAACCCTCACTCTAACCGTAAACCTTACCCTAACCCAAACCCTCGCCCTAACCCTAGCCTTATACTTAAACCTAAACCTCACCCTAACCCTAACGCTAACCCTCACCATCCCCCTAGCCCTCACCCTAACCCTAATCCTAACCTTAAACCTCATCCTAAATCTAACCCTCACCTTAATCTTAAACCTCACCCTCACCCTCAGCCTAACCCTAAGCCTAAACATAACCCTAACCCTAATAGTCACACTCACACTAATTCTATTTCTAATCCTAAAACTAACACTAACCCTAAACCTAACCCTAACCTTATCCCTAAAAGAACCCTAACCGTAACCCTAAACCTCACACTCACCCTATCCCTAAAGTTAACCCTAACCCTAACCCTAACCCTAAACCTCACCCTAAACCTTACCCTCACCCTAAACCTCACCCTCACCCCCACCGTAACCGTAACTCTAACCCTAACCCTAACAATAACCCTAAACCTAAACCTAAACCTATCCCTAACCCTCACCCTCACCCTCATCCTAACCCTAACCCTCACCCTAACCCTAATGCTAACCCTCACCCTCACCCTCACCCTAACCCCAATCCTAACCCTAACCCTCACCCTAACCCTCACCCTAACCTAAACCTAACACTCACCCTACATCTAACCCTCACCCGCACCCTAAAACTAATCCTAACCCTAGGCCTCACCCTCATACTCACCCTCACCCTCAGCCTAACCATAACCGTAATCCTAATCCTAAACCTCAACCTCACACCTCACCCTAAGCCTAACCCTCACATCACCCTCACCCTCACCCTAACCCTTAGCTTCAACCTTACCCTCAGCATAACCCTAACTCCAATTCTAACCCTAACCCTAACCCTCAACCTCACCCTCACCCTAAACCTAAAACTAACCCTAGGCCTCACCCTCACCCTCACCCTCACCATAACCCTAACCCTCACTCTCACCCTAACCCTATCCCTAACACTTACCCTAACCCTAACCCTAAACCTAACCTTAACACTCACACTCACCCTAACCCTAAAACCCTAACCCTCACCCTAAAATTCACCATAACACTCATGATAACCCTAAACCTCACTCTCACCCTAAAACTCACCCTAATGCATATCCTCACCCTAACCCTAACCCTAACCCTCATCCTAATCTTAACCCTAACCCTCACCTTAACACTAACTCTAACCCTAAACCTCACCCTCACCTTAAACCTCACCTTCATCCTAGCCTTCATCCTAACCCTAATCCTAACCCTAATCCTCACCCTAAACCTAAACCTAACAATCACCCTAAATCTGACCCTCACCCTCACCCTTCCCCTAACCCTAAGTCTAACCTTAACCATAACCCTAAACCTCACCCTAACCCTCACCCTCACCCTAAACATAACCCTATCCCTAACCCTCACCCTAAACTTAAGTCTAACCCTCACTCTAACCCTAGACCTCACCCTCAGCCTCACCCTCAGCTTAACACTAAACCTAACCCTAATCCTAACCGTAACCCTCGCCTTCACCCTCAACCTAACCCTAAACCTAACCCTCACCTAACCCTAACCCTCACCCTCACCCTCAGCATAACAATATCCCTACCCCTAATCATAACCCTCACACTCATGCTCACCCTAACCCTAACACGAAACCTCACCCTAACACTAATGCTTACCCTCAAACTCACCCTCACCCTAACCCTCACCCTAACCCTAAACCTAACCCTAAACCTCACCCTCACCCTCACACTCACACTCAGACTAACCCTAACTGTAAGCCTAATCCTAACCCTCACCCTCACCTCTCACCATCAGCCTAAACTTGACCCTCACATTAACCCTCACCCTAACCCTTACCCTCACCACAACCCTCACCCTTCCGCTCAGCGTAAACCTTACCCTAATCCTAACCCTAACTGTCAACCTGACCCTCACCCTAAACCTAACCCTAACCCTAAGCCTCACCCTCACCCTCACCCTCACCTTAAACCTAACCCTCACCCTAACATTCTCCCCAACCCTAAACCTCACCCTAATCCTAACCCTAACCCTAAACCTCACCCTCACCCTCACCGTCACCCTCTGCCTAACACTAACCCTAAACTTAATCCTAACCCTCACCCTAACATTTACCCTCAACCTAACACTAAACCTAAACCCATCCCGCACACTAAAACTTACCCTCAACGTGACCCTAACCATACCCCTCACCATACCCCTCACCCTAACCCTAACCCTAACACTAAACCTCACCCTCACCCAGACACTAACCCTACCCCTCACCCTACCCCTAACCCTAACCCTCAGCCTCACCCTAAACATCAACCTAACCCTAACCCTCACACTAACTTTAAGCCTAACCCTTACCCTAAACCTTGCCCTCAACCTCACCCTCAGCTTAACACTAAACCTAATGCTAACCCTAACCGTCAAACACACCCTCAACCTAACCCTAACCCTAACCCTCACCCAATCCCTTATGCTCACTCTCACTTTCACACTCACCCTCACCCTAACCCTAAACCTAAGCCTAAATGTCACCCTCACCCTCACACTCACCCTCAGCTTAACCTAACCGTAACCCTAATCCTTACCCTCACCTTCACCCTTCACCCTCAGCCTAAAACTCACCCTCATATTAACCCTCACCCTAACCCTTACACTCACCCTAACCGTCACGTTCACCCTCAGCATAACCCTAACCCTAATCCTAACCCTAACGCTCAACATCACACTCACCCTAAACCTAAACCTAGCACTAAGCCTCACACTCACACTCACTCTCACACTCACCCTAACCTTAACCCTCACCCTAAAACTATCCTAAACCTAACCCTCACCCTAACCCTAACCCTATCCCTAACACTCACACTCACCCTAACACTAAAACCCTAACCCTCACCCTAAAACTCACCCTAACACTCATGATAACCCTAACCCTCACTCTCACCCTAAATCTCAACCTAATGCTTATCCTCACCCTAACCCTCACCCTAAACCTAACCCTAACCCTCATTCTAACCCTAATCCTAACCTTAACCCTAACCCTCACCCTAAACCTAACCCTAAACCTAAACCTCACGCTCACCCTGACTCTCACCCTAACCCTAACCCTAACTCTAATCCTAACCCTCACCCTCAACCCTCACCCTCAGCCTAATCCTCATCCGCATACTAAACCTCACCCTAAACCTTACCCTCATCCTAACCCTCACCCTCACCCTCAGCGTAAACCTAACCCTAATCCTAACCCTAACCCTCATCCTCAACCTCACTCTAAACCTAACCCTAACCCTAGGCTTCACCCTCACTCTCAACCTAACTCTCACCCTAACTCTTACCCTCAACCTAAACCTAACGCTAACCCTAACCCTCACACTAAATTACCCTCAGCCTAACCCTAAACCTCACCCTCATCCTAGCCCTCACCCGAACCCTAAACGTAACACTCACCCTCACACTTACCTTAACCCTAACCTTAACCATCAACCTAATCCTAAACTTAACCTTAACTTTCCCATTTAACCCTCAACCTATCCCTAACCCAAACCCTCACTCTAACACGAACCCAAACCTTAACCCTCACCCTCACCTTAACCCTCAACCTAACACTTAATCTCACCATAACGTTAACCCTAACCCTAACCCTCAACCTCACCTGAAACCTAACCTTCACCCTAACTCTTACGTCACCCTAAACTTCACCGTAAGCTAACCCTAACGGGAAACCTCAACTTAACCCTCACTCTCACCCTAAGACTCACCTAAACCCTAACCCTCAACCTAACCATCACCCTAACCCTAAACCTAACCCTAACCCTCACAGTAACCCTAACACTCACCCTAATCCTAACCGTACCCCTCACCCTAAGCCTCATCCTAACCCTAACCATAACCCTAACAATAACCCTAACCCTAAACCTCACCCTAACCCTAACACTAACCCTCACACACATCCTCACCCTCACTGTACCTGTAACCCTAACCCTAACACTAAAAATAACCATAAACCTTAACCTAATCCTAACCCTCACCCTCACTCTAACCCTAACCATAACCATAACACTAACCCTAACCGTACACCTCACCCTAACCGTAAACCTTACTTTAACCCTAACGCTCACCGTAACCCTAACCCTATAGTAGTTAACCCTAAACCGCACCCTAACCCTACCCTAACCCTCACCATCAACCTAGCCCTCACACTAACCATAATCGTACCCCTAACACTCATCCTAAACTAACTCTAATGCTCACCCTCACCCTCAGCCTAAACCTAACCCTAAGCTTAATCCTAACTCTAACCCTCACACTCAAACTCAATCTAACCCTAACCCTAAAACTAATCCTAACCGTAACCCTCACCCTAACCCTAACACTAACCCTAACTGTAACCCTAAACCTCACCGTCACCCTAAGCCTAAACCTAACCTTAACTCTAACCCTAAACGTAAACCTCACCCTAAACTTACCCTAAACCGAACCCTCACCCTCACCCTCACCATAATCGTAACTCTAACCCTAGCGTAACAATAACACTAACCCTAAACCTAACACTACCCCTAACCCTAAACCTAAACCTCACCCAAACCCAAACCCTAAACTCAGCCTTAGCCTCATACTCACCGTAAAGTTAACCCTAAACCTAACCCTAACAATAACCCTAAACCTAACCCTAATCCTAACCCTCACCCTAACCCTAACCCTAACCCTAATACTAACTCTCAACCTCATTGTAACCCTAACCCTAAATCTCACCCAAACACTAAACCTAACCCTAAACGTGACGTTTAGGTTCTCACTCTCTTCATAAACGTAACTGTAAGTATAACCCTTACCCTAACAATAATCCTAAACCTAACCCTATTCCTAACCCTCACCCTTACCCTAAGACTAACACTAACCCGAACCCTCACCCTAACCCTAACCCTCAACATAACCGTAAACCTAACACTAACCATCACATTAACCCTAACCCTAAAACTCACCCTAACCCTAACACTAATCCATACCCTTATCCTAGCCCTAATCCTAAAACTAATCCTAACCCAAACCCTCACTCTAACCCTAACCCTAACACTAACCCTAACTCTCTCCCTAACCCTAATCCTAAAGCTAACATTCACCCTAACCCTCACCCTACCCTAAACATAATCCTCACCCTCACCCTAGCTCTCACCCTAACCCTAATCCTAACCCTAACCCTCAACCTCACACTCAACCTAAACCTACACCTAACCCTAACCCTCACCCTAAACCTAACCTCCATCCTAATTCTCACCCTAACCCTAACCCTATCCCTAAACCTCAACCTAAACCTCACCCTCAACCTAACCCTAACCCAAACCCTAACCCTCAACCTAACCCTCACCCTAACCCTAACCCTAACCCTCACCCTCACCCTAACCCTAACCCTAACGCTAACCCTCACCTTCATTGTAACACTAAACCTAAACCTCACCCAAACCCTAACCCTCACCCTAACCCTCACCCTAACCCTAACCCTCAACATAACCGTAACCCTAACCCTAACACTAAACCTAACCCTAACCCTAAATCTCACCCTAAACCTAACCCTCAACATAACCGTAAACCTAACCCTAACACTAACCCTAACCCTAACCCTAAACCTCACCCTAAACCTAACACTAACCCATACCCTCAACCTAGCCCTAACGCTAAAACTAATCCTAACCCTAACCCTCACTCTAACCTTAACCCTAACAGTAACCCTAACTCTCACCTTAACACTAATCCTAAAGCTAACTCTCACCCTAACCCTCACCCTACCCTAACCATAACCTCACCCTCACCTTAGCTCTCACCCTAAACCTAATCCTAACCCTAACCCTCAACCTAAACCTACTCCTAACCCTAAACCTCACCCTAACCCTAACCTCCATCCTAACTCTCACCCTAACCCTAACCCTAAACCTCACGCTAAACCTCACCTTCAACCTAACCCTAACCCAAACCCTAGCCCTCAACCTAACCCTCACCCTAACCCTAAACCTAACCCTCACCTTAACCCTAACGCTCACCCTCACCCTAGCCCTCAACCTAACCCTAATCCTAACCTTAACCCTCATCCTAAACTTCACCCTAATCCTAAACCTAAACCTCACCCTCACCCTAAACCAAACCCTAACCCCAACCCTAACCCTCACCCTATCCCTCAAGAAAACCTGAACCCTCGCTCTCACCCTAACCTTCACGCTATCGCTCACTGTCACCCTAACCCTCACCCTAAACCTAACCCACACCCACACCCTAATCCTCAGTCTCACCCTCATGCATACCCTCACTCTAACGCTCGCCCAATCCCTAAACCTCACCCTAAGCCTAACCCTTACACTAACACTAACCCTCACCCTAACCCTCAACTTAAGCCTAAACATAAACCTAAGCCTAATCCTAACCCTAACACTCACCCTTACCCTCAACCTCAACCTAACCATAACCCTAACCCTAATCCTAACCCTAACCCTCAGCCTCACACTAACCCTAACTCTAACCCTAAAACTAACCCTCACCCTAACCATAATGCTAAGCCTAATGCTCACCCTAACCCTCACCCTAATACTTACCCTGCCGCTAACCCTCACCCTAAAGCTAACCCTAACCCTAACCCTAAAGATCACTATAACCTTCACCCTAACACATACGATAACTCTAACCCTCATTCTCACCATAACCTTCACCCTAACCCTTACCCTCACCCCAAACCGAACCCTAAACCTCACACTAAAACTAACCCTCACTCTTACCTAAACCTTACCCTCACCCTCATCTTAAACCTAAACCTAACCCTAAACCTAAGCCTCACCATAACCCTCACACTTGGACTAAGGCTAACATTAACCCTCCCTATCACCCTAACCCTTACCCTTAATCTTAAACTCACCCTAACCCTAACCCTAACCCTCACACTATACGTAATCCTCACCCTCACTAACCCTACCCCTCACCCTCACGCTCACCCTCACCCTAACACTTAGACTCTCCCTAACCCTCACCTTAAGCCTTAGCCTTGCCCTAACCCTCACCCTAACCCTAAACCTATCACTAACCCTCACACTAACCCTCAATATAAGCCTCACACTAACCCTCACCCTAACCCTAGCCCTCACCCTCAACCTCACCCTCAGTTTAACACTAAACCTGACCCTAATCCTAACTATAACCCTCGGCCTCAACGTCACCCTAACCCTAACCCTAAACCTCAACCTAAACCTAACACCCACACTCATCCTCAGCCTAAAAGTATCCCTAATCCTAATCCTAACCCTCACACTCACCCTCACACTAACGCAAACCCTAACCCTCACCCTAACCCTAATGCTAACCCTCAACCTCAGTCTCACCCTCAGCCTAACCCTCACCCTCACACTAACCCTCACCCTCACCCTCAGCCTAACCCTAACCAGAACCTTAATCCTAACCCTCACCATCAACCCTAACCCTCAGCCTAACCCTCACCCTCACAATAACCCTCACCCTAACACTTACCCTCACCCTAACCCTCACCCTCACCCTCAGGGTTACCCTAAATCCTAACACTAACCCTCAAACTCACTTTCACCCTAAACCTAACCCTAAAACTAAGCCTCAACCTCACCCTAACCCTAACCCTAACACTCACACTAATCCTAACCCTAACCCTAACCCTAACCCTAACCCTAACCCTAAAGCTAACCCTCTCGCTCACCGAAATCCTAAACCTAACCCAAAACCACACCCTAACCCTAAACCTAACCTTAACCGTAAACCTCACCCTATCCCTAACCCTAATCTTCACCCTCACCCTCACCCCTCATCCTCAGCCTAACACTCACTCTCACACTAACCCTCACCCTAACCCTTACCCTAACCCTAACTCTCACCTTCATCCTCAGCATATCACTAACCCTAACCCTCAACCTAAACCTCACCCTAAAACTAACCCTAATTTTAAGCCTCACCCTCCCTCTCCCCCTCGCCCTCCCCCTCCCCCTCCCCCTAACCCTAAACCTCACCCTAACCCTATCCCTAACCCTAACCCTCACCCTACCCGTAACCCTAACACTCACACTCTCCCTAATCCTAACCCTCACCCTAACACTCACCCTAACACTCATGATAACCCTAAACCTCACTCTCACCCTAAACCTCACCCTAATGCTAATCCTAACCCTAACCCTCACCCTAACCCTCATCCTAACCGTCATCCTAACCTTAACCCTAACCCTCACCCTAACCCTAACCCTTACCCTAAAACTCACCCTCCCCCTCCCCCTCCCCCTCAGCCTAAACGTAACCCTAACCCTAATCCTAACCCTCACACTCACCTCTCACCCTCAGCCTAAACCTCGACCCAACCCTTACCCTCATCCTAATCCTCACACTCACCCTCAGCATAACACTAACCCTAATCTTAACCCTAACCTTCAACCTCACCCTCACACTGAACCTAAACCTAAACATAATCCTCACCCTCGCTCTCACCCTAAACCTCACCCTAATCCTTACCCTCAACCTATCACTAACCCTAAACCTAACTCTCACACTAAAACTCACCCTAACACTAAAACTACCGCTCCACCTACCCCTCACCCTAACCCTAACTCTAACCCTAAACCTCACCCTCATCCTAGGCTTCAACCTAATCCTAATCCTAACACTCACCCTCACACTAACCTTAACCCTAACCTTAACCCTAACCCTAGCCTTCCCTCTAACCCTCAGCCTAACCTAACCCTAACCCTCACCCTAACACTAACCATAACCTTAACCCTCACCCTCACCCTAACCCTTAACATCACCATAACGTTAACCCTAACACTAACCGTAACCCTCACCCCTCACCCTGAGCCTAACCTTCACCCTCACACTAAACCTCACCCAAACCCTAAACCTCACCCTAACGCTCACCCTCACACTCAGCATAACCCTAACCCTAACCCTCAAACTCAACCTCACCCTAAACCTAACCCTTACCCTAAGCCTCAACCTCACCTTCAAGCTCACACTCACCCTCACCCTAACCCTCACTCTAACGCTATACCTAACCCTAACCCTCACCCTAACCCTAACCCTAACACTCACACTCACCCTAACCCTAACCCTAACCTAACCCTCACCCTAAAACTCACCTCAACACTCATGACAACCTTAACCCTCACTATCACCCTAAACCTCACCCTAAAGCTTATCCTCACCCTAACCCTAACCATAACCCTCAACCTAACCCTCATCCTAACCTTAACCCTAACCCTCAATCTAACCCTAACCCTAACCCTAAACCTAACCCTCACCCTCACCCTCACCCTCAGCCTAACATTAACCCTCACCCTAATTCTAACCCTCACACTCACCCCTCACACTCAGCCTAACCCTCAGCCTCACACTAACCTTCACACTAACCCTTACCCTCACACTAGCCCTCCCCCGCCCCATCAGCTTAACCATAACCCTAATCCTAACCCTAATCCTCAAACTCAACCTCACCCTAAACCTAACCCTAACCCCAAGCCTCACCCTCATTCTCACCCTAACCCTCACCTTAATCCTTACCCTCAACCTAACCCAAACACTGACCCTAACACTCACACTAAAACTTACCCTTACCCTAACCCTACACCTCACCCTACCCCTCACGCTAACCCTAACCCTAACCCTAACCCTCACACTAGCCCTCACCCTAACCCTAATCCTAACACTCACCCTCACACTAACCTTAAACCTAACACTAATCCTAAACCTAACACTAAACCTAACCTTCCCCCAAACCCTCAACCTAACCCTAACCCTAACCCTCACGCTAACACTAACACTAAACTTAAACCTCACCCTTACTCTAACCCTCACCCTAACTTTTCACCTCACCCTAACGTTAACCCTAACCCTAACTCTAACCTCAACCCAAACCTCTCCCTAACCGTCAATCTGTCCCTCACCTTAACTGTAACCCTAACCCTAACCCTCACCGTAAACCTCACCCTAACACTAACTCAAAACCTCACCCTAACCCTACCTCTAACCCTAACTCTAAACCTCACCAAAACCCTAACCGTAACCTCACCCTCAGCCTCACCCTCACCGTAAAGATAACCATAACACTAGCCCTAACAA
The DNA here is from genome assembly GCF_024711535.1 of Dipodomys merriami. Taxonomy (NCBI): domain Eukaryota; kingdom Metazoa; phylum Chordata; class Mammalia; order Rodentia; family Heteromyidae; genus Dipodomys; species Dipodomys merriami. The sequence continues at coordinate 4,709,180 of NW_027206257.1, forward strand.
TAACCCTAAACCTAAACCTAATCCTAACCCTCACCCTCACCCTCACCATAACCATAACCGTAACCCTAACCCTCACTGTAACCCTAACCCTAAACCTCACCCTTACCCTAACCCTAAACCTAAACTTCACCCTAACCCTAACCCTAACCCTAAACCTCACCCTAACCCTAACCCTAACACTAACACTCAAACTCAACCTCACCATAACTGTAACTCTAACCCTAATTCTAAAATTAACCCTAACCCTAACCCTAAACCTAACCATAACCCTCACCCTCACCGTAACCCTAACCCTAACCATACACCAAACCCTCACTGTAACCCTAACCCTAACCCTAAACCTGAACCTCAGTCTCAACCTAACCACAAAGGTAAACATAACCCTAACCCTAACCCTAAAAATAACCCTAAACCTAAACCTAATCCTAACCGTCACACTCACCCTAACCTCAACCCTAACCCAAACCCTCACCTTCATTGTAACCCTCACCCTAAACCTAACCCTCACCCTAACCTTAACCTTCACCCTCATCCTCAACCTCAGCCTAACACTAAGACTAACCCTAACCCTAACCCTCAAACTCAACCTCAACCTACCCCTAAACCTATCCCTAACCCTAAACCTAACCATCACCCTAACCCTAAACCTAACACTAACCTTAACACTAACCCTAACCCTCAGCCTCACCCTCACCCTAGCCTTCAACCTAACCCTAATAGTAACGCTAAACCTCACCCTAAATCTAAACCTAACACTCACCCTTAATCTAACCCTCACACTCACCCTCACCCTACGCCTAACCTAAACCTAACCCTCACCCTAACCCTAATCCTCACACTCACCCTCATCCTCACCCTAAACCTCAGCCTAACCCTAACCCTAACACTAACCTTAATCCTCACCATAACCCTCACACTAAGACAAAGGCTAACCCTAACCCTCACTATCACACCAACCCTCACCCTATCTCTTACCCTCACCCTAACTCTAACCCTAACCCTAATATTAAACCTAACCCTCACCCTAACCCTAAACATACCCCTCACCATAACCCTCACCCTAACCCTTAGTCTCACCCTGACACTCACCGTAAGACTTAGCCTTGCCCTTACCATCACCCTAACCCTAAATCTATCACTAACCCTCACCCTAACCCTCACCCTAACCCTCATGCTAACCCTCAACCTAACCATCACCCTAACCCTAACTCTAGCCCTCATCCTAAAACTCATCCTAACCCTAAACCTAACCCTCAACCTAAACCTAACCCTAAACCTCACCCTCACCCTAACCCTCACATTAACCCTAACCCTCACCCTAAACATCACCCTAACCCTAACCCTCACACTAACCTTAAGCCTAACCCTCACCCTAACCCTAGCCCTCACCCTCACCCTCAGCCTCAGCATAGCACTAAACCAAACCCTAATCCTAACATTAACCCTCACCCTCACACTCATCCTAACCCTAATCCTAACCCTCACCCTAACCGTAAACCTCACCCACACCCTCAGTGTAAAAGTATCCCTAACCCTAATCCTAACCCTCTCCTTAACCTAACCATAACCCTCACCCTAACCCTAATGCTAACCCTCACCCTCACACTCACCCTAACCCTCACCCTCACCCTAACCCTAAACCTAACCCTAAACCTCACCCTCAACCTCACCCTCACCCTCACACTAACCCTCACCCTAACCCTTACACTCACCCTGACCCTTACCCTCAGCCTAAGCATAACCCTAACCCTAACCCTCAACCTCACCCTCATCCTAAACCTAACCCTAATTCTAAGCCTCCCCCTCCCCCTCCCCCTCACCCTTACCCTAATCCTAACCCTCACCCTAACCCTATCCTTAACCCTAACCCACACCCTAACCCTAACTCTAACCCTAACTCTCACACTCACCATCACCCTAATCCTAACCCTCACCCTAACACTCACCCTAACACTCATGATAACCTTAAACTTCACTCTCACCCTAAACCACACCCTAAAGCTTATCCTCACCCTAACCCTCACCCTAACGCTCATCCTAACCCTCATCCTAACCTTGACCATAACCCTAACCCTAAACCTAAACCTCACCCTCAACCTAATTCTCACCCTCAGCCTAACCCTAACCCTAACCCTAATCCTAACCCTCACACTCACCACTGAAACTCAGCCTAAACCTCACCCTAACCCTTACACTCTCCCTATCCCTCACCCTAACCCTCAGCATAACCCTAACCCTAATCTTAACCCTAAACCTCAACCTCACCCTCACCCTTAACCTAACCCTAACCCTAAGCCTCAACCTCACACTCACCCTAATCCTCACCCTAACCATTACCCTCAACCTAACCCTAAGCCTAACCCTAACTCTCACACTAAAACTTACCCTCACACTAACCCTAACTACCTCTCACACTAACCCTAACACTAAACTTCACACTCACCCTAGCCCTCACCCTAATCCTAATCCTAACACTTACACTCACACGAACGTTAACCCTAACACTAACCCTAACCCTCACCCTAGCCTTCCCTCTAACCCTCAACCTAACCTAAACCTAACCTTCACCGTCACACTAAACCTCACCCTAACCCTAACCCTCACCCTAACCCTCACCCTCACACTCAGCATAACCCTCACCCTAAACCTCAAACTCACCCTCAACCTGAACCTAACCTTAAACCTAAGCCTCACCCTCACCCTCACCCTTACCCTAACCCTAACCCTCATCCTAACCCTATACCTAACCCTAACACTCACCCTAACCCTAACCCTAACACTCACACTCACCCTAAACCTAATCCTAACCCTAACACTCACCCTAACACTCATAATAACCTTAACCTTCACTCTCACCCTAATCCTCACCCTGATGCTTATCCTCACCCGAATCCTCACCCAAAATCTCAACTTAACGCTCATCCTAACCTTAACACTAACCTGCACCCTAACCCTAACCCTAAAACTAAACCTCCCCCTCCAGCTCCCCCTCCCCCTCACCCTCAGCCTAACATTAACCCTCACACTAATTCTATCCATCACACTCACGCCTCACCCTCAGCCAAACCCTCACCCTCACACTAACCCTCACCCTAACCCTTAACCTCACCATAACCCTCCCCCTCTCCCTGAGCTTAACCCTAACCCTAATCCTAACCCTAAACATCAACCTCACCCTCACCCTAAACCTAACTCTAACCCTAAGCTTCACCCTCACTCTCACCCTAACCCTCACCTTAAACCTTACCTTCAAGCTAACCCTAACCCTAACCATAAACCTCACACTAAAACTTACCCTCACCCTAACCCTAACCCTATCCCTCACCCTACCCCTCACACTAACCCTAACCCTAACCCTAACCCTCACTCTCACACTAGCCCTCACCCTAACCCTCACCCTCACACTAGCCCTCACCCTAACCCTAAACCTAACACTCGTCCTCACATTAACCTTAAACGTAACCCTCACCTAACCCTAAACCTAACCTTAACCTTCCCCCAAAACCTCAACCTAACCCTAACCCAAACACTCACACTAACACTAACACTAAATTTAACCCTCAACCTTACCCTAACCCTCACCCTTTTAACCTCACCCTAACGTTAACCCTAACCCTAACCCTCAACCTCACCCTAACCCTAACCCTCAGCCTAACTCTAAGCCCATCCTAAACCTCACCCTAACCCTAACCCTAACCCTCACACGCACCCTCACCGAAACAGTACCTCTAACCCTAATACTAAAAATAACCCTAATCCTAACCCTAAAACTAACCCTAACCCTCACCCTCACCGTAACCGTAACCCTAACCCAAACCCTCACGCTAACACTACCCACAACCCTAACCCTAAACCTCACCCAAACCCTAACCTCACCCTCTGCCTCACCCTCACCGTAAAGGTAACCCTAACACTAACCCTAACAATAACCCTAAAACTAACCCCAATCCTAACCCTCACCCTCACCCTCACCATAACCCTAGCCCTAACCCTAACCCTCACTCTAACCCTAACCCTAAACCTCACCCTAACCCTAACCCTAAACCTAAACCTCACCCTAACCCTAACCTTAACCTAAAACTCACCCTAACCCTAACCCTAACTGAAACACTCACCTTCAACCTCACCGTAACCGTAACTGTAACTCTAACTCAAACATTGAAAATAACCCTAACCCTAACCCTAAACCTAACCCTAACCCTCAACCTCACCGTAACACTAATCCTAACCATAACCCTCACCCTCACTGTAACCCTAACACTAAACCTAACCCTCTGTCTCACCCTCACCCTAAAGGTAACCCTAACCCTAACAGTAAAAATAACCCTAAACCTAACCCTAATCCTAACCCTCACACTCACCCTAACCATAACCCTAAACCTAACCCTCACCCTCACTGTAACAGTAACCCTAAACATCACCCTCACCCTAACCCTAACCCTCCCCCTCACCCTCAACCTCAGCCTAACACTAAGCCTAACCCTAAACCTAAACCTAAACCTAACCCACAAACTCATCCTCTCCGTCGCGCTAATCCTAACCCTAACCCTAAACCTAACCCTCACTCTAAACCGAACCCTCACCATAACTCTAACCCTAACCCTAACCCTAAACCTCTCCCTAAACCTTAGCCTAAAAATTACCTTCACCCTCACCCTCACCTTAACCCTAACCCTAACCCTAACAATAACCCTAACCCTAACCCTAACCCTCTCCCTCCCCATAACCCTAACCCTAACCCAAAACCACACACTAATCCTAAACCTTACCATAACCATAAACCTCACCTTAAACCTAACACTAAACCTCACGCTCACCCTAGCCTTCATCCTATCCCTAATCCTAAACCCAACCCTAACCGTAACCCTCATCTTAACCTTAAACCTAACACTCACCCTAAATTTAAACCTCACCCTCATCCTCACCGAACGCCTAACCATAAGCCTAACCCTAACCCTAACCCTAACACTTACCCTCATCTTCACCCTCACCCATAGCCTAACCCTAACCCGAACCCTAACCTTAAGCCTCACCATAACCCTCACACTAAGACTAAGGCTAACCCTAACCCTCACTATCTCCCCAACCCTCACCCTAACTTTTACCCTCACCCTAACTTTAACCTTAACCCTCACACAAAACCTAACCTTCACACTTACCCTAACCCTACCCCTCACCTAACCCTACCCCTCACTCTAACCCTCACCCTAACACTTAGCCTCACCCTAACACTTAGCCTCACCCTAACCCTCACATTAAGCCTAACCCTCACCCTAACCCTAACCCTAGCACTCATCCTAACACTCTTCCTAACCCGAACCCTAAGCCTCACCTGCACCCTATCCCTCACCCTAACCCTAACCCTCACCCTAAATATCACCCTAACCCTAACCCTCACCCTAAACTTAAGCCTAACCCGCACCCAAACCGTAGCCTTCACCCTCACCCTCACCCTCAGCTTAACACTAAACCTAACTCTAATCTAAACTGTCACCCTCACCCACACCCTCACCCTAACCCTAACCCTAATCCTCACCGTAACCCTAACCCTCATCCTCACCCTCAGCCTAACAGTATCCCTACCCCTAATCCTAACTCTCACATTAAACCTCACCCTAACCCTAACCCTAACACTCACGCTAACCCTAATACTAACCCTCACTCTCACCCTAACCCTCACCCTCACCCTAACCCTCACCCTCACCCCAACCCTAAACCTCACCCTAACCTTAAGCCTAACCCACACCCTAACCTTAGCCCTCACCCTCACCCTCAGCTTATCACTAAACCTAACCATAATCCTAACCGTAACATTCACCCTCACATTAAACCTAACCCTAAAACTCACCCTAACCATAACCTTCAAATTCTCCCTCAGCCTAACAGTATACCTAACCCTAAACCTAACCCTCACACTCACCCTCACCCTACCATAACCCTAAGCTTCACCCTAACCCTAATGCTAACCATCTCCCTCACCCTCAACCTCACCCTAACCATCACCATCACCCTAACCCTAAACCTCACCTTCACACTCACCCTAAACCTCAGCCTAACCCTAACCCTCAACCTCAACCTCACCCTAAACCTAACCTAACCCAAGGCCTCACCCTCACCCTCACACTCACCCTAACCATAACCCTCACCCTAACCCTATCCCTAAACCTAACCCTCACCCTAACCCTAACACTCACACTCACAAAAACCCTAAAACCCTAACCCTCACCCTAAAACTCATGATAAACCTAACCCTCACTCTCACCCTAAACCTCAACCTAATACTTATCCTCACCCTAACCCTCACCCTAAACCTAACCTTAACCCTAACTCTAACTCTAAACTTCACCCTCACCCTCACCCTCAGCTTAAACCTAACCCTAACGCTAATCCTAACCCTGACCCGCACCCCTCACCCTAACCTTCAGCATAACCCTATCCGTAACTCTAATCCTAAACCTCACCCTCACAATAACCCTCAACCTAACTCTTACCCTCACCCTAACCCTCACCCTCACCCTCAGCATAATCCTAACACTAATCCTAACCCTAACCCTGAACCTAACCCTAACCCTAACCATCACCCTAACACTAACGTTAACCTTAACCCTCACCCTCAACCTAAACTTCACCCTGACTCTTATCTCACCCTAACGTTAACCCTAACCCTAAACCACAACGTCACCCTAAACCTCACCATAACCCTAACCCTCACCCTAACTCTTACCTCACTCTAAACCTCACCCTAACCCTAACCCTAACCCTCACCCTCACCCTCACCGTAACCTTAAGTCTAACCCTAACCCTAACAATAATCCTAACCCTAACCCTAACACTAATGCTAACCCTAACCATCACCCTCACCATAACCCTAACCCTAACCCAAACTCTCACCCTAACCCTACCCCTAAACCTCACCCAAACCCTAAGCCTAACCTCACCTTCAGACTCACCCTCACCGTAAAGGTAACCCTAAACCTAATTGTAAAAATAACCCTAAAGCTATCCCTAATCCTAACCCTGAAGCTCACCCTCAATATAAACCTAAACCTATCCCTAACCTTAACCCTAATCCTCAATGTAACCCTAACCCTAAACCTCAGCCTAACCCTAAACCTAACCCTAAACCTCATCCTAACCCTAACCCTAACCTAAACCTCAACCTTATCGTAATCCTTACCCTCACCCTCAACCACAACATAACCGTAACTCTAACCCTAACCATAAACCTAAACCTCACCTGAACCCTCACCCTCAACCTAACCCTAACCCAAAACATAACCCTCAACCTAACCCTCACCCTAACCCTAAACCTAACCCTACCCCTCACAGTAACCCTATCACTAACGCTACCCCTCACCCTAACCCTCACCCTAACCTCACCCTAAGCCTTAGCCTTGGTCCAACCTTCACCCTAACCCTAACACTATCATTAACCCTCACCCTAAATCTCACGGTAACCCTCACCCTAACCATCACCCTAACCCTAAACCTAACCCTAACCCTCACATTAAGCCTAACCCTCACGCTAACCCTAAGCCTAGCCCTCATACTAACAGTCTTCCTAAACCTAAACCTAACCCTCATCCTAACCTGAACCCTAAGCCTCACCTGCACCCTATCCCTCACCCTAACCCTAAGCCTCACCCTAACCTTAAGCCTAACCCTCACCCTAACCCTAGCCCTCACCCTCACCCTCACCCTCAGCTTAACACTAAACCTAACCCTAATCTAAATTGTAACCCTCACCCTCACCCTCACCCTAACCCTAACCCTCATCCTCACCCTCAGCCTAAGAGTATCCCTACCCCTAATCCTAACCCTCACACTAAACCTCACCCTAACCCTAACCCTAACACTCACGCTAACCCTAATACTCACCCTCACCCTCACCCTAATCCTCACCCTCACCCTAAACATCACCCTAAACCTAACAGTCACACTAACCTTAGACCTCACCCTCACCCTCACCCTTAGCTTAGCACTAAACCTAACCCTAATCCTAACCCTAACCCTCACCCTCACAGTAAACCTAACCCTAACCCTAACCCTCACCCTAACCATAACCTTCACCTTCTCCCTCAGCCTAAAAATATTCCTAACCCTAATCCTAACCCTCAAACTCACTGTCACCCTAACCTAATCCTAACCTTCACCCTATCCCTAATGCTAACCCTCACCCTCAACCTCACCCTCACCCTAACCCTAAACCTCACCTTCACCCTCACTCTAACCCTCAGCCTAACCCTATCCCTAAACCTAACACTCACCCTCACCTTTACCCTCACCCTAACCTCAGCTTAATCCTATCCCTAAACCTAACCCTCACCCTAACCCTAACCCTAACACTCACACTCACAATAACCTTAAAACCCTAACCCTCACCCTAAAACTCACCCTAATACTCATGATAACCCTAACCCTCACTCTCACCCTAAACTTCAACCTAATTCTTATCCTCACCCTAACCCTCACCTTAAACCTAACCCTAACCCTCATCCTATCCCTCATCCTAATTTTAAACCTAACCATCACCCTAACCCTGATTCTAAGTCTAAACCTCACCCTCACCCTCACCCTCAGCTTAACCCTAACCCTAACCCTAATCCTAACACTCACCCTCACCCCTCACCCTCAGCGTAAACCTCACCCTCACACTAACCCTTAACCTAACCCTTACCCTCACCCTAACCCTCACCCTCACCCTCAGCATAACCCTAACCCTAATCCTAAACCTAACCCACATTCTCAACCTCACACTAAACCTAACCCTAACCGTAAGCCTCACCATCACTCTCGCCCTAACCCTCACCCTAACCCTTACCCTTAAACTAACCCTAACTCTAACCCTCACACTAAAACTTACCCTCACCCTAACCCTAACCCTACCCCTCACCCTACCCCTCACCCTAACCCTAACCATGAACCTAAACCTCACCCTTACCCTAGCACTCACCCTAACACTAATCCTAAAACTCACCCTCACACTAATCTTAACCCTAACCCTAACCCTCATCCTAATTTTAATCCTAACCTTCAACCTAACCCTAACTCTAATTCTAAACCTGACCCTCACCCTCACCCTCACCATCAGCTTAACCCCAACCCTAACCCTAATCCTAATCCTCACCCTCAGCCTAACCCTCACCCTCACACGATCCTTCACCCTAAACCTTACCCTCAACCTAACCTTCACACTCACCCTCAGCATAAACCTAACCCTAATCCTAACCCTAAACCTCACTCTCACGCTAAACCGTACCTTAAACCTAACCCTAACCCTAACCCTCACACTCACCCTCACCCGAAACCTAACCCTAACCATCACCCTATCCTTCACACTAAACCTAAGGCTAACCCTAACCCTCACTCTTACCCTAATCCTCACCCTAACCCTTACCCTCACCCTAACCCTAACCCTAACCCTCACTCTAAACCTAACGCTCACCCTAACCTTAACCGTACCCCTCAAACTGCCCCTCACCCCAACCTAACCCTAACCCTCACTATAACCCTCACCCTAAATCTAACCCTAACTCTAAAACCCACCCTCACCCTAAACCTCACCCAAAACCTTACTCTCCCCATAACCCTCACGCTAAACCTAACCATAACCCTAACTCTCACCCTAACCCTCACACTCACAACAAGCCTCACCCTAAGCCTAACCCTCAAAATCACCCTAACCCTCACCCTCACCCTCAGCCTAACCCTAAAACTAATCCTACTCCTCACCCGCACCCTCACCTAAGCTCACCCTAAAGATAACCCTAACCCTAACCCTCACCCTCACACTAACCCTCACCCTAACCCTCACTCTCTGGCTAAACCTAACCCTAACCCTAATCCTAAATCTAACCCTCACCGTCACCCTCAACATGAACCTAAACCTAACCCTAACCCTCACCCTCACCATCACACTATCCGTAACCCTTAAGCTAACCCTAACCCTCAACCTAACCCTAACCCTAAACTTAACCCTCACCCTCACCCTAAACCAAAGCCTAAAACCCAACCTAACCCTCAACCAATCCATCACCCGAACCCTCACGATAACCCTAAGCCTCACTCTCACCGTAACCCTCACCCTAACCCTTACCCTCACCCTCACCCTAACCCTAAACCTCACCAGACCAAAACCCTAACTCTCACCGTCACCCTAAACCAAACCCTAACACTCACCCTCAACCTAACCCTCACCCTAAACCTCACCCTCACCCAAATCCTAACACTCAGGCTCACCCTCACCCATACCCTCACCCTAACCCTCACCCTCAACCTCACCCTCAGCCTAACCCTAAACCTAACCCTAATCATAACCCTAAACCTCACCCTCACCCTCACCCTCAACATAACCTGAAACATAAACCTAATCCTAACCCTCACCCTCACCCTAAACCTAACTCTAACCCTAACCCTAACCCTCACTCTAACCCTCACCCTAACCCTAATGCTAAGACTAACCCTCACCTAACTCTCACCCTAACCCTTAACTTCAACCTAACCCTAACCCTCACCCTCACCCTGAACCTCACCCTAACCCTAATCCACAACATAATCCTTACCCTCCCGATAACCCTCACCCTAACCCTAACCCTAACACTCAGCCTAACCCTCACCCTAACACTCACAATAACCCCAACCCTCAATCTTGCACTACCCTTCACCCTAAACCTTGCCCTCACCCTTACCCTAACCCTAACCCTAATCCTCACACTAACCCTAACCCTCACCCTAACCCTAAACTAACCCTCAACCTCATCCTAAACCTAAACCTAACCCTAACCCTAACCCTCACCATAACCCTCACATTAAGACTAAGGCTAACCCTAAACTTCACTATCACCCTAACCCTGACCCTAAATATTACCCTCACCCTAAAACTAACCCTAACCCTAACCCTCACACTAAATCTAAACCTCACCCTAACCCTAACCCTACCGCTCACCCTAACCCTTAGCCTTACCCTAACCCTCACCCTAAGCCTTAGCCTTGCCCTCACTCTCACCCTAACCCTAACACTATCACTAACCCTCACCCTAACCCTCACGGTAACCCTCACCCTAACCATCACCCTAACCCTTAACCTAACCCTAACCCTCACCCTAAGCCTAACCCTCACCATAACCCTAACCTTAGCCCTCATCCTAAAACTCATCCTAACCCTAAACCTAACCCTTACCCTAACCCTAATGCTAACCCTCACAATCACCCTCATCCTCACCCTCAGCCTAACCCTAACAGTAACCCTAATGCTAACCCTCACCCTCACCCTTCACCCTTAGATTAACCCTCACCCTCAACCAAACCATAACCATAACCCTCACCAAACCCTCGCCCTAACACTCACGAAAACCCAAACACTCACTCTCACCCTAACACTTACCCTAACACTTACCCTCACCGGTAACCTAAACCTAAACCTAACCCTAACCCTCACACTAACCCTAACCCTCACCCTAACACTCACCCTCACCCTAACACTCACCCTCATCCTAAACCTAACCCTAACCCAAACCCGCACCCTTACACTCAAACTCACCCTAAGGATATCCCTAACCCTCACTCTCACACTAAACCTCACCCTTAGCCTTAACCTCACCCCAAACCTCACCCTAATCCTAAACCTCAAACTAAACCTAACCCTCATGCTAACCCTAACCCTACCCCTCACCCTAGCCCTAACCCTAAAGCTAACCCTAAACTTCAACCTAACACTAAACCTAAAATTCATGCTAAATCTAACCCTCACCCTCACCCTCACCCTCAGCCTAAACATAAGTCTAATACTAACCCTAACCATAACCCTCACACTCACCCTCACCCTAACCCTAATCCTAACCCTGACCCTCTTCCTCACCCTCACCCTAACCCTAATACTAAACCTAACCCCAACCCCAACCCTAAACCTAACCCTCACTCTCACCCTCACCCTCCGCCTAACCCTAAGCCTAAGCCTAAACCTAACCCTAACCCTCACACACACCCTCATTCTCACCCTCACCCTCAGCCTAACCCTAAACCTAATTCTACCACTAACCCTCAACCTCACCCTCAACCTAAACCTATGCCTAAACCTAACACTCATCATAAACCTAAACTCCACCCTAACCCTAACCCTAACAATAACCCTAACCATCACCCTAACCCTACCGCTGCCCCTCACCCTAACCCTCATACTAAAGCTAACCCTAACCCTAACCTTAACCCTAACCCTAACCCTAAACCTCATCCTAACCCTAACCCTAAACCTCACCCTCACTCTCACCCACATTGTAAAGGTAAACTTAAACCTAATCCTAACCCTAACAATAACCCTAAACCTAGTCCTCATCCTATCCCTCTACCTAACCGTAACCCTAAAGAGAACAAAAACCCTCACCCTAACCCTAACCCGAAATCTCACCCTAACCCTAACCCTAACCCTCACCCTTAACCTAGCCGTCACCTAAAACTAATTCTAACCCTAACCTTCACTCTGAACCTAACACTAAACCTAATCCTAACTCTCACCATAACCCTAATCCTAACCCTAACCCTCACCCTAACACTCACTGTAAACCTAACCCTAATCCTCACCTTCACCCTAGCCCTCACCCTAACCCTAATCATAACACTAACCCTCACCCTCACCCTCAACTTAACCCTACCCCCAACCCTAGCCCTCACCCTAACCCTCACACTAACACTAAACCTCACCTTAAACCTCACCCTCAACATACCCCTAACCCAAACCCTAACCCTCAACCTAACCCTCACCCTAACCCTAACCCTAACCCTAACACTAACACTCACACTAAACCTAAACCTCAACCTAGCCCTAACCCTACCCCTCACGCTAAGCCTCATCCTAACCCTAACCATAACCATAACCCTAACCCTGAACCTCACCCTAACCCTAAACCTAAAAATCACCCTCACCCTCACCCTAAACCTTAGCCTTACCCTAACCCTCACCCTAAGCTTTAGCCTTGCCCAAACCCTCACCCTAACCCTAAGCCTATCACTAACCCTCACCCTATCCCTCACGGTAACCCTCACCCTAACCATCACCCTAAACCTTAACCTAACCCTAACCCTCACACTAAGCCTAACCCTCACCCTAACCTTAGCCTCCATCCTAAACCTCATCCTAACCCTAAACCTAACCCTCACCCTAACACTAACCCTAAACCTCACCCGCACCCTAACCCTCACCCTAACCCTAAACCTCACCCTAAACATCACCCAACCATAACCTTCACAATAACCTTATGCCTAACCCTCACCCTAACCCTAGCCCTCCATCTCAACCTTACCCTCATCCTAACCCTAACCATAATTTAACCGTAACCCTCACCCTCACCCTCAACCTAACCCTGTGCCTAACCCTTACCCTCACCCCAACCCTAACCTCCACCCTAAACTTCATGCTCACCCTAAGCCTAACCCTAAATCTCACCCTAACCCTAACCCTAACCCTCACCATCACCTAACCCTCGCCCTAACCCTAACCCTAATCCTCACCCTCAACCTGACCCTCAGATTAACCCTAAGACTAACCCTAACCCTCACCCTAACCCTCAAACTCACCCTCACCCTAACCCTAATCTTAACCCTAAGCCTAAACTTAACCCTAAACCTCATCATAAACCTCACCCTAACCCTAATCCTAACACTAACCCTAAACCTATCCCTCACCCTAACCTTAACTCTAACCCTAACCCTCACCCTCACCCTTACCCTATCCCAAAACCTAAACCTCAACCAAACCCTAACCCTAACACTAACCCTTACCCTGACCTCACTCACCGAAACCCTAACCCTATACACTAAATTTCACCCTCAACCTCACCCTAATTCTAACCCAAACCCTCAACGGAAACCTCACGCTCACCCTCATCCTCACCATCACCCTCAACCAAAACCTTCCCCTAACCCTTAATCTTACCCCAACCCTAACCTCCACCCTAAACCTAACCCTCACCCTAACCCTAACCCTAACGCTAACCCTAACCCTCACAATAACCCTAACGCTCACCCTAAACCTAACCCTAATACTCACACTACCTCTCATAATAACCCTAAACCTAACACTAAACTTAACCCTAACCCTAACCCTAAACCACACCCAAAATATAACCCTAATCCTAACCCTCACCCTCACCCTAACACTAACATTAACCGTAACACTAAACCTAAGCTTAACCCTAAACCTAATTCTAACCCTCACCCTAACCATAACCATAACCTTAACCCTCCCCTGAACCCTAACCCTAACCCTCACCCTCACCCTAACCCTAAACCTAAACCTAACCCTAACCCTCACACTAATCCTCACCCTAACCCTAACCCTAAACTTCACCCTAATCCTCACCCTATCCTTAACCCTAACCCTAACACTCACCCTAATACTAACCATAAACCTAACCCTCACCCTCAGCCTAAATATCATGTTCAGACTAACACTCACCCTCACCCTAAACATCACCCTAACCCTAAAGTTCACCCTAACCCTAACCATAACACTCACCCTAAACCTCACCCTCACCCTCACCCTCACACTAAGCATAACCCTAACACTACCCCTAATCCTTAACCTAACTTTCTCCATCACCTTCACCCTAAACCTATCCCTACACTTAACAGTAACCCTCACCCTCACCCTCACCCTAACACAAACCCTAAACCTAACCCTAAACCTCACCTTAAACCTAACCCTCAACCACAACCTAATCCTAACCCTCACCATAACCCTAACAATCACAATAACCCTAACCCTCACTCTAACCATAAACCTACCCCTCAACGTAACACTCACCCTCATCCTCAGCCTAACCCTCACCCTCACCCTAACCCTCTCGCTAAATCTTACCCTCACCCTAACCCTAAACCTAAACCTCACCCTCAACCTAAACCTAACCCTAACCTTAACCCTAAACCTAACCCTCACCCTCACCCTCACCCCAAACCTAACCCTAACCCTAACCCTCACCCTCACCCTAACTGTAAACCTCACCCTCACCCTAAACCAAACCCTAACCCCAACCTTAACCCTCACCCTAACCATCACCCTAAATCTCACGATAACCCTAACCCTCACTCTCAACCTAACCCTCACCCTAACCTTTACCCTCACCCTAACCCTAAACCTAAACGTCACCCAGACCCAGACCCTAACCCTAACACTCACCCTAAACCTCACCCTAACCCTAATGCTAAGCTTAACCCTCAACCTAACAGTAACCCTAACCCACACCCTCATCCTAAATCGAACCATAACCATAACCCTAACCCTCACCATAACCCTCACAATAAGAATAAAGCTAACCGTAACCATCACTATCACCCTAAACCTCACCCGAACTCTTACCCTCAACCTAACCCTAACCCTAACCATAACCCTCACACTAAACCTAAACTTCACCCTAACCCTAACCCTAACCCTCACCCTAACTCTTATCCTTACCCTAACCCTCACCCTAAGCCTTAGCCTTGCCCTAACCCTCACCGTAACACTAACCGTATCACTAACTCTCAACCTAACCCTCTCCGTAACAATCACCCTAACCCTAATCCTAACTCTCACACTAAGCTTAACCCTCAACATAACACTAAACCTAATTCTCACACTCACACTAACCGTAAACCTCACCAGCACCCTAACACTCACCCTCACGCTAAATATCACCCTAACCCTAACCCTCACACTAAACTTAAGCCTACCCCTCAACCTAATCCTAGTGCTCACCCAATTCATGACCCTCAGCTTAACACTAAACCTAACCCTAATCCTCACGGTAATTCTGGCCCTCACCCTCACCCTCACCCTAACCCTAACCCTCACCCTAACCCTAACCCTCACCATCACCCTCAGCCAAACAGTATCCCTAAACCTAATCCTAACCCTCCCACTCACCCTCACTGTAACCCTAACCATAACCCTCACCCTAACCCTAATGCTAACCCTCACCCTCACTGTCACCCTCACCCCTCACCCTCAGCCTAACCCTCACCCTCAACCTAACCCTAAACCTAACCCTCATGCTAATTCTCACCCTAACACTCATGATAACCATTACACTCACTCTCACCCTAACAATCACCCTAACCCTTACCCTCACCCTAACCCTAACCCTAAACCTAACCCTAACGTTCAAATTAACCCTAACCCTCACCCTAACCCTAACCCTCACCCTAACAATCACCCTCATCCTAAACCTAAACCTAACCCTAACCCGTACCCTTACCCTCACACTCGCCCTAAGGCTAAACCTAACCCTCACTCTCACTATAAACCTCATCTAAAGCCTTAACCTCACCCCAACCCTCACCCTAACCCTAACCCTCCAACTAAACCAAACCCCTACCCTAACCCTAAACCTAACCCTAACTCTAACTCTAACCCTCATACTCACCCTCATCTTCACCCTCACCCTCAGCCTAACCCTAACCCTAATCCTAACGCTAACCCTCACTCTCACACAAAACCAAACCCTATGCCTAACCCTAACCCTCACCCTAACCCGAACATGCACCCTGACGCTAACCCTCATCCTAAACCTAACCCTAACACTAACCATAACCCTCAGACTAACCGTAACCTTCACCCTAACCCTACCCCTACCTCTCGCCCTATCCCTCATACTAACCCTGACCCTAACATTTATCCTAACCCTAACCATAACCTCACACTAACCCTAAACCTAAACCTTACCCTCACTCTCAACCTAATGGTAACCATAACCTTAAACCTAACCCTAACCCTAACAATAACCCTAAACCTAACCCTAATGCTAACCCTCACCCTCACCCTAACCCTAACCCTCACCCTAACCCTAACCCTCAATCTAACCGTAACCCTAAACCTAACACTAACCCTTACCCTCAACCTAACTGGAAATCTCAACCTAACCCTAAGCCTAACCCTAACCCTCTACCTAGCCCTCACCTAACACTAATCCTAACCCTAAACCTCACTCTGACCCTAACCCTAACCCTAAACCTATCTCTCACCATAACCATAATCCTAACCTTAACCCTCACCCTACCCCTAAACCTAATCCTCAAGTTCACCCTAGCCCTCACCCTAACCATAATCATAACTCTAACCCTGATACTAAACCTAACCCTCACCCTAAACCTAACCCTAACCCTCACGCTAACCCTGATCCTAACCCTAACCCTAAACCTAACCATGAACCTCACCCTAACACTAAACCGAACCCTCACCCTCAACCTAACCCTTTGCCTTACCCTAATTCTCACTCTAAGCCTTAGCCTTGTTCTAACCCTCATGCTAATAATAACCCTATCACTAACCCTCACCCTAACCCTCACCCTAATCATCACCCTAACCCTAAACCTAACCCTAATCCTCACACTAAGGCTACTCCTCACCCTAAACCTAACCCTAGCTCTCATGCTAACCATCATCCTATCCCTAAAACTAACCATCCCCCTAACACTAACCCTAAGCGTCATCCGCACATTAACCCTCTCCCTAACCATCACCCTCACCCTAAACATCACCCTAACCCTAACCTCACCATAACGTTAATGCTAACCCTCACCCTAACCCTACACACTCACCCTCACCCTCACCCTCCAGTTAAAACTAAACCTAAACCTAATCCTAACCGTAAATCTAGCCCTCACCCGAACCCTAAACCTAACCCTAACCCTCGCCCTAAACCTTACCGTCACACTCACCCTCAGCCTAACAGTAACCCTAACCCTAATCCTAACCCTCACACTCACCCTCACACTAACCCTAACCCTAACACTCACCCTAAACCTAATGCTAATCCTCTCCCTCACCATCAGCCTAACCATAACCATAACCCTAATCCTAACACTCACACTCACCCCTCTCCCTCAGCCTAACCCTCACCCTCAACCTAAACCTAATCCTAACCCAAAGCCAAACCCTCACCCTAACACTCACGATAACGCTAACACTCACCCTAACCCTTACCCTCACCCTAACCCTAAACCTAAACGTTACCCTAACCCTCACATTAAACCTAACCCTCAACTGAACGCTAAACCTCACCATGACACTCACCCTAATCCTAAACCTAAATCTAACACTAAGCCGCACCCTTTCCTTCACACTCACCCTAAAGCTATCCCTAACCCTCACTCTCACCCTAAACCTCACCCTAAGCCTTAAACTCACACAACCCTCAACCTAACCCTAAACCTCAAACTAAACCTAACCCTCACACTAACCCTAACCCTACCCCTCACCCTAACACTAACCCTAAACCTCAGCCTAACCTTAAACCTAACCCTCATCCTCACCCTAGAGCTCACACTAACCCTAAACCTAAGCCTCAGCCTCACCATCACCCTAAACCCAACCCTCACCCTTACCTTAACCTAAAGCTCACCCTAAGCTAACGCTAACCCTCACACTAACCCTAACCCTCACCATAACCCTAACCCTACTCCTCAGCCTAACCCTCATCCTAAACCTAAACCTAACCCAAACTCTCACCCTAACCCTAACACAAACACTCACCCTAAACCTAAGCCTAACCCTAACCTTAACCCTAACCCTCACCCTCACCTTCAACGTAACCCTTTCCCTAAACCTAATCCTAACCCTAACCCTCACCCTCACCCTGTCTCTAAACTTAACCTTAACCCTAACTCTCACCCTCACTGTAACCCTAACCCTAACCCTATCCTTAAACCTCACCTTAGCGCTAATCCTCAACCTAACCCTAAGCGAAACCCTCACCCTCACCCTAACGCTAACCCTAACCATAACCCTAACCCGCACCCTAAACCCAACCCTAATCCTAACCCTAACCCTCACCCTAATCCTAAACCTAACCCTAAACCTAACACTTACACTAAATCTAACCCTCACCCTCAGCCTAACATTAAGCCTAACCAAAACCCTAACCCTAATCCTCACACTCACCCTTACTCTATACCTAAGTCTAACCCTAACACTAACCTTAACCCTCACACTCACCCTCATCCTCAACCTCACCCTCACCGTAACCCTAACCCTAATCCTAATGTTAACCCTAACCCTCAGCCTCAACCTAAACCTATGCCTTACCCTAACCCTCACCCTCACCCTAACTCTAACCCTAACCCTAACCCTAAACCTCACCCTAACCCTAACCCTAAGCCTCACCCTCACCTCACCCTCACCGTAATGCTAACCCTAACCCTAACCCTAAACCTCACCATCACCCTCACCCTAACCCGAACCCGAACCCTCAACCGAACCCTCACCCGAACCCTCATCCTCACCACCACCCTCAACCTAAACCTAACCCTAATTTAACCGTAAACCTTACCCTCAACCTAACCCTGACCCTAACCCTTACTCTCACTCCACCCCTAAACCAAACCCTCATCCTAAACCTAACCCTAATCTTCACACTAACCCTCACACTAAACCTAACACTCAACCTATTCCTAACCCTAACCCTCACCCTAACACTTTCCCTTACCCTAACCTTCACCCTAAGCCTTAGCCTTGCCCTAACACTCACCCTAACACGAAACCTATCACTAAAGCTCAACCTAAACCTCAGCCTAACCATCACCCTAACCCTCACACTCAGCCTAACCCTCACCCTAACCCTAACCCTAGCCCTCATCCTAACACTCATCCTATCCCTAAACCTAACCCTCAACCTAACCCTAACCCTAAACCTCACCCGCAACCTAACCCTCACCTTAACCCTCACCCTCACCCTGAACATCACCCTCAACTTCACCCTCACCCTAATCTTTAGCTTAACGCTCACCCACACCCTAGCCCTCACCCTCACCCTAACCCTAATGCTAACCATCACTCTCATACTCACCCTCATCCTAACCCTAACAGTAACCCTAATCCTAACCCTCATCCTCACCCCTCACCCTCAGCCTAACCCTCACCCTCACCCCTCACACTCAGCCTAACCCTCACCCTCAACCTAACCCTAACCCTAACCCTCACACTAACACTCACGATAACTCTAACACTCACTCTCATCCTAACACTCACCCTAAACCTTTGCCTAACCCTAACCCTAAACCTAACCCTAACCCTAACCCTCACATTAACCCTAACCCTAGCCCTAAACCTAACCCTAACACTCACTCTCACCCTAACACTCACCCTCATCCTAAACCTCACCCTACCCTTTACCCTAACCTTCACCCTCACTATACCTCACCCTAACCCTAACCCTAAGCATAACAATAAACCTAAACCTTACCATAATGCTAACCCTCTTCTTCACCCTATCCCTAACCCTATCCCTCACCCTAACACTAAGCCTCACCCTCACCCTCAGCCTAACCCTAACCCTAATTTAACTGTAACACTCACGCTCACCCTCAATCTAACCCTGCCCCTAAACCTTAACCTCCCCCCAACTCTAACCTCCACACTAACCCTAAGCCTAACCCTAAACTTCACCCTAACCCTAACCCTCACCATCACCTGACCCTCAACCTAACCCTAACCCTAACCCTCACCCTAAACCTAACCCTCAGCGTAACCCTAAGACTAACCCTAACCCTCACCCTAACCCTCACACTCACCCCCACCCTAACCCTAATCTTAACCCTAACCCTAACCCTAACCCTAACCCTCATCATAACCCTCACCCTCACCCTAACCCTAACACTAACCCTAACCCTATCCCTCACCCTAAACTTAACTCTAACCCTAACCCTCACCCTCACCCTTACCCTAACCCTAACCCTAAACCTCACCCTAATCCTAACCCTAACCCTCACACTCACCTCACATTCACGGTAACTCTAAACTTAATCCTAAACCTCACCCTCAACCTAGCCCAAACCCAAACAGTAATCCTAACCCTCACGCTCATCCTCACGATCACACTCAACCTAACCCTGCCCATAACCCTTTCTCTAACCCCAACCCTAACCTCCACCCTAAACTTAACCCTCATCGTAACCCTAACCCTAACGCTAACCCTAACCCTCACAATAACCCTAACCCTCACCCTAAACCTAACCCTATCCCTCACCCTACCTCTCATACTAACCCTAAACCTAACCCTAATCTTAACCATAACCCTAACCCTAAACCTCACCCCAAACCTAACCCTAACCCTCACCCTCAACCTCACCCTCATCCTCGCCTTAACCGTAACGCTAACCCTAACCCTAACACTATCCCTAAACCTAAACCTAACCTAACCCTAATCCTAAACCTCACCCTCACCCTCACCTTAACAATAACAATAACCGTAACCCTAACCATAACCTTAACCCTCACCTGAACCCTAACCCTAACCCTCACACTCACCCTAACCCTAAACCTAACCCTAACCCTAACCCTCACCCTACCACTCACGGTAACCCTAACCCTCACACTCACCCTAAGGTTCACCCTAAACCTTAACTTAATCCTAACCCTAACCCTAAGCCTAAGCCTAACCAGCACATTAACCCTCACCCTAACCCTATCCCTAACCCTAACCATCACCGTAACTCTCACCCTAATGCTAACCCTAAATCTAAAACGCACCCTCACCATAACCCTCACCCAACACCTGACTCAAAACCTAACCCTCATGCTAAACCTAACCCTAACCCTAACCCTCACCCTAACCCTCACCGTCACAAAAACCCTCACCCTAAGCCTAACCCTAACCCTCACTCTAACCCTCACACTCACCCTCAGCCTAACCCTAAAACTAATCCTACCCCTCACCCGCACACTGACCCTAACCTCAACCTAACCCTCACCCTCACCCTCACCCTAAACCTCAACCTAACCCTAAACCTAATCCTAATACTCACCAGCAACCTATATCTCACCGTCACCCTAACCCTCACCCTAAACATAACCCTCACCCACACCCTAACCCTCAGTCTGACCCGAACCCTCACCCTCACACTAACCCTCACCCTAACCCTAACCTTCGCCGTAACCCTCACCCTATCGCTAACCCTAACTCTAAAACCCACCCTCACCATAACCTTCAAACAAAACCTTACTCAAACCCTAACCCTCACGCTAAACCTAACCCTAAACCTAACCCTCACCCTAACCCTCACCGTCACAATAACCCTCACCCTAAACCTAGCCCTCAACCTCACCCTAACCCTCAGCCTCACCCTCAGCCTAACCCTGAAACTAATCCTACCAATCACCCGCAACCTCACCCTAACCCCACCCTAGCCCTTATCCTAAACCTAACCCTCACCCTCATCCTAAACCTAACCCTCACCCTATAGCTAACCCTCACTCACACCCTAAACCGCAGTCTCACCCGAACCCGAACCCTCACCCTAACCCTCACCCTAACCCTAACTCTCAACCTCACCCTCACCCTCACCCAAAATCTAAACCACAGTCTCAACCGAACCCTCACCCTCATCCTAACCCTCACCCTAAACATCACCTAAACCTAACCCTCACCGTCATCATAACACTAGCCCTAAATCTCACCCTAACCCTAACCCTCACCCTCAACCTCACCCTCAGCCTAACCCTAACCCTAACTCTAATCCTACCCCTAAACCTCACCCTCACCCTCAACCTAACCCTAACCCTAACCCTCACCGTCACCCTCACCCTAAACCTAACACTCACCCTAACACTCACGCTAACCCTAACCCTCATTCTCACCCTAACCCTCACCCTAAGACTTACCCTCACCCTAAACCTTAACCTCAGCCTAACTCTCACACTAATCCTAAACCTAATGCTAACCATGACCCTAATCCTAACCCTAAACTTCACCATAACGATAACCCTCACCCGAACCCTGAACCTAACCCTAGCCCTTACCCTAATCCTAACCCTCACACTCGCCATAACCTTCACCCCCACACTAGCCCCCACCCTAAACCTAACCCTAACCCTAAAACTCACCCTCACCCTCAACCTCACCCTAACCCTAATTTAACCCTAACCCTGACCCTCAACCAAACCTTGCCCCTAAACCTTACTCTCACCCCAACCCTAACTTCCACCCTAAACCTAACCGTCACCCTAACCCTAACCCTAACGCTAACCCTAACCCTCACAATAACCCTAACCCTCATCCTAAACCTAACCCTAACCCTCACCCTACACTTCATCCTAACCCTAAACCTAACCCTAATCTTAACCCTAACCCTAACCCTAAACCTCATCCCTAACCTAACCCTAACCCTCAACCTCATTCTCACAGTAACCATAACCTTAATCCTAACCCTAACACTAACCCTAAACCTAAACTTATCCCTAACCCTTAGCCTAAACCTCCCCCTCACCCTAACCCTAACAATAACAGTAACCCTAAACCTAAACCTAACCCTAACCCTAATTCTAACCCTCACCCTAACCCTAAGCATGACCTTAACCGTCACCCGAACCCTAACCCTAACCCTAACCCTAACCTCATCCTAACTTTAACTCTAACTCTAAAACCCACCCTCACCCTAAACCTCATCCAAAACCTTACTCTCACCCTAACCTTCATGCTAAACCTAACCCTAACCCTAACCCTCACCCTAACCCTCACCATCACAATAACCCTCACCCTAAGCCTAACCCTCACCCTCACCCTAAACCTCACCCACACACTCAGTCTAAACCTAAAACTAATCCTACCCCTCTCACGCACCCTAAACCTCACTGTCACCCTAACCTTCACCCTAAATCTAACCCTCATCCACACCCTAACCCTCGGTCTCACCCGAACCATCACCCTCACCCTAACACTCACCCTAACCCTAACCCTCAACCACACCCTCACCCTCACCCACAATCTAACCCTCAGTCTCACCCTCACTCTCACCCTCATCCTAACCCTCACCCTCACCCTAAACATCACCTGACCCTAACCCTCACCCTCATCATAACCCGAACACTAAACCTCACCCTAAACCTAACCCTCAGCCTCACCCTCACCCTCAGGCTAACCATAACCCTAATCCTACCACTGAACCTCACCCTCTCCCTCAACTTAACCCTAACCATAACCCTCACCCTCACCATAACCCTAAACCTAAGCCTAACCCTCACCCTCACCCTCACCCTAACCCTAACACTCACCCTCATCCTAAACATCACCCGAAAACTAACCCTCACCCTAACCCTAACCCTAACGCTCACCCTAACCCTAATTCTCACCCTAACCCTCACCGTCACCCTAACCTCACCCTACCCTAAACCTAACTCTAGCGATTACCCTAACCCTAACCCTCACACTCACCCTCACACTCACCCTATTCCTCAACCTCACCCTAGCCCACAGACTAACCCTAACCCTAACACTAAAACTGACCCTCACTCTCACACTCACACTCAGCCTAACCCTAACCCTAACCCTCACCCTCACCCTCACACTCACATTAACACTCACACTCACGCTAGCCCTTACACTATCCCTAACCCTAACCCAAACCCTAAATCTCAAGATCAACCTCTCCCTCAACTTCACCCTCAGGCTAACCCTAACCCTAACCCTAATCCTAACTCTAACCATCACCCTAACACGCATGCTAAACCTAACCCTCTCTCTCACCCTAACCCTCACCATAACACTTACCCTCACCCTAACCCTTACCCTCAGACTAAGGCTCACACTAAACCTAACTCTCACCCTCACCCTCACCCTCACCCTAACCCTCACCCTCACCCTAGCCCTCACCCTAAACCTAACCCTAACCCTCACCCTAACCCGTCAAGCTCATCCTAACCCTAAGCCTAACTCTAATCCTAAGCCTCACCCTCACACTCACCCTCAGCCTAACACTCACCCTCACCCTAATGCTCTCCCTAAACCTTACCCTCACCCTAACCCTAACCCTAAACCTCACCCTCAGCCTAAACCTACACATAACCCTAATAGTAAACCTAACTCTAACACTCACCCTCAACCTAAACCTAAACTTAACCCTAACCCTCACCCTCAACTTCACCCTATCTGTAACACTTAAGCTAACCTTCACCCTAAACCTAACCATAAGCCTCACCATAACCCTAAACCTAACCCTAACCCTAACCCTCACCCTAAACAAAACACTAAAGCCAACCCTAACCCTCAACCTAACCATCACCCTAACCCTCACAATAACCCTAACCCTCACTCTCACCCTAACCCTCACCCTAACCATTACCCTCACCCTAACCCTAACCCTAAACCTCACTCAGACCCAAAAACTAACCCTCACCGTCACCCTAAACCTAACCCTAACACTCACCCTCACCCTAACCCTCACCCTCACCCAAACCCTAACCCTCAGTCTCGCCCTCACCCATACACTCAACTTAAACCTCACCCTCAACCTCACCCTCAGCCTAACACTAAACCTAACCCTAACCCTCACACTAAGCCCCACCTTCACCCTAACCCTAACCCTAGTCCTCATCCTAAGCCTCATCCTAACCCTGAACCTAACCCTAACCCTAACACTAACCCTAAACCTCACCTGCACCCTAACCCTCACGCTATCCCTCAACTTCACCCCTAACCCTCAACTTAACCTTTAGCCTAACCCTCACCCTAACCCTAGCCCTCACCCTCAACCTCACCCTAACCCTAACCCTAAACCTCACCCTAACCCTAAACCTCAACCTAACAGTAACCCTAAACCTAACACTAAACTTCACCCTAACCCTAACCCGAAATCTCAACCTAACCCTAACCCTAAACCTCACCCTCAACCTAGCCCTCACCTAACACTAATTCTAACCCTAACCCTCACTCTGACCCTAACCCTAACCCTCACCCTTACTCTCACCATAACACTAATCCTATCCCTAACCTTCAAACTAACCCTCACCCTAAGCCTAACCCTAATCCTCATCTTCTCCCTAGCCCTCACACAACCCTAAACGTAACCATACCCCTCACCCTCAACCTAACCCTACCCCTAACCCTAACCCTCACCCTAACCCTAACCTCCATCATAACCCTCACCCTAAACCTAACCCTAATCCTAAACCTCACCCGAAACCTCACCCTCAACCTAACCTTAACCCAAATCCTAACTCTCAACCTAACGCTCACCCTAACCCTAACCCTAACACTAACACTCACACTAAACCTAACCCTCACCCTAAAACTAAAACCCTAAAACCCTCTCACTAACCCTCACCCTAACCCTAACCATAACCATAACCATAACACTGAACCTCACCCTAACCCTAAACCTAACCCTCACCCTCACCCTAACACTTAGCCTTACCCTAACCCTCACCCTAAGCCTTAGCCTTGCCCTAACCCTCATCCTAACCATAACCCTATTACTAACCCTCACCCTAACCCTCACCCTAACCCTAAACCTAACCCTAACCCTCACACTAAGCCTAAACCTCACCCTAACCCTAGCCCTCATTCTAACCCTAACCCTAACCCTCACCCTAACAGTAACCCTCAACCTCACCCGCACCCTAACCCTCACCCTAACCCTCACCCTCACCCTAAACATCACCCTAACCCTAACCCTCGCCCTAACCTTAACCCTAACCCTCACACTAGCCCTAGACCTCACCCTCACCCTGACCCTCAGCCTAACCCTTAACCTAATTTAACCCTAACCCTCACCCTCATCCTCAACCTAACCCTGCCCCTTACCCTTACAATCACCCCAACCCTAACCTCTACCCTAAACCTAATTCTCACCCTAAGCCTAACCCTAAGCCTAACCTTAAACTTCACCCTAAACCTAACCATAAACCTCACCATCATCTAGACCTCACCCTAAACCTAACCCTATCCCTCACACTAAACTTAACCTTCAGATTAACCCTGATTAACCCTAACCCTCACCCTAACCCTCACCCTAAACCTAAACCTAACCCTAATCCTCACACTAAGCCCAACCCTCACCCTAACCTTAACCCAAACCCTAAGCCTCACCCTAACCCTAAACCTAACCCTAACCCTCACACTAAGCCTATACCTCACCCTAACCCTAGCACTCATCCTAAGCCTCATCCTAACCCTAAACCTAACCCTCACCCTAACACTAACCCTAAACCTCACCTGCACCATAAACCTCACGCTAACCCTCAACTTCACCCTAAACATCACCCTAAACCTAACCCTCAACTTAACCTTAAGCCTAACCCTCACCCTAACACTAGCCCTCACCCTCACCCTCACCCTCCGATTAACACTAAACCTAACACTAATCCTAACACTCACCCTCACCATAACCCTAACCCTAACCCTCACCCTAACCCTAACCCTCAACCTAACAGTAACCCTAAACCTAACACTAAACTTCACCCTAAACCTAACCCGAAATCTCAACCTAACCCTAACCCTAAACCTCACCCTCAACCTAGCCCTCACCTAACACTAATTCTAACCCTAACCCTCACTCAGTCCCTAACCCTAACCCTCACCCTTACTCTCATCATAACCCTAATCCTATCCCTAACCCTCACACTAACCCTCACACTAAACCTAACCCTAATCCTCACCTTCACCCTAGCCCTCACCCTAACCCTAAACATAACCGTACCCCTCACCCTCAACCTAACACTACCCCTAACCCTAACCCTCACCCTAACCCTAACCTCCATCCTAACCCTCACCCTAACCCTAACCCTAATCCTAAACCTCACCCTAAACCTCACCCTCAACCTAACCCTAACCCAAACCCTAACCCTCAACCTAAGCCGCAACCTAACCCTGAACCTAAGTCTAAAACTCACACTAAACCTAACCCTCACCCTAACCCTAACACTAAACCCTCTCGCTAATCCTCATCCTAACCCTAACCCTAACCATAACCATAACACTGAACCTCACACTAACCCTAAACCTAACCGTCACCCTCACCCTCACCCTAACCCTTAGCCTTACCCTAACCCTCACTCTAAGCCTTAGCCTTGCCCTAACACTCACCCTAACCCTAACCCTATCACTAAACCTCACCCTAACCCTAAACCTAACCCTAACCCTCACACTAAGCCTAACCCTCACCCTAACCCTAGCCCTCATCCTAACCCTCATCCTCATCCTAACCCTAACCCTCACCCTAACAGTAACCCTCAACCTCACCTGCACCCTAAACCTCACCCTAACCCTCACCCTCACCCTAAACATCACCCTAACCCTAACCCTCACCCTAACCTTAAGCCTAACCCTCACCCTAAAACTAGACGTCACCCTCAACCTTACTCTCAGCCTAACACTTACCCAAATTTAACCCTCACCCTCACCCTCATCCTCAACCTAAACCTGCCCCTTACCCTTACACTCACCCCAACCCTAAACTCCACCCTAAACCTAATCCTCACTCTAAGCCTAACCCTAAGCCTAACCCGAAACTTCACCCTAACTCTAACCCTAACCCTCACCATCACCTCGCCCTCACCCTAACTCTAACCCTCACCCTAAACTTAACCTTCAGATTAACATTAAGACTAACCCTAACCCACACCCTCACACTCACACTCACCCTCATCCTAAACCTAATCGTAACCCTAACCCTAACCCTCATCATAAACCTCACCCTAACCCTAACACTAACACTAACCCTAACCCAATCCCTCACCCTAACCTTAACTCTAACCCTAACCCTCACCCTCACCCTTACCCTAACCCTAAACCCAAACCTCACCTAAACCCTAACCCTAACCCTAACCCTCACCCTCATCTCACACTCACCATAACCCTAAACCTAACCCTAAATATCACCCTCACACTCACCCTAACCCTAACCCAAACCTTCATCCGAAATCTCACACTCACCCTCATCCTCACCATCACCCTCAACCTAAAACTGCCCCTAACCCTTACTCTCACCCCAACCCTAACCTCCACCCTAAACCTAACCCTCACCCTATCCCTAACCCTAACGCTATCCCTAAACCTCACAATAAACCTAACCTTCACCCTAAACCTAACCCTACCCCTCATCCTACCCCTCATTCTAACCCTAAACCTAACACTAATCTTAACCCTAACCCTAACCCTAAACCTCACCCCAAACGTAACCCTAACCGTCACCCTCACCGTAACCATAACCCTAACCGTAACCCTAAGACTAACCCTGAACCTAAACCTAACTTAACCCTAATCCTAAACCTCACCCTCACCCTCACCCTAATACTAATATTAACCGTAACCCTAAACCTAAACTTAAACCTAACCCTAATTCTAACCCACACGCTAACCCTAACCATAACTTTAACCCTCACCTGAACCCAACCCTAACCCTCACCCTCACACTAAACCCAAACATTACCCTAACCCTAACCCTCACACTAACCGTGACCCTAACACTCACGGTAACCCTAACACTCATTCTCACTCTAACCCTCACTCTAAACCTTTACTTAATCCTATCCCTAATCCTAAGACTAATCCTAACCCGCACACTAACCCTCACCCTAACCCTAACCCTAACCCTCACCCTAACTCTAAACCTAACTCTAAAACCCACCCTCACCCTAACCCTCACCCAAAACCTTACTCTCACCCTAACCCTCACGCTAAGCCTAACCCTAACATTAACCCTCACCCTAACCCTCACCCTCACAATAACCCTCAAACTAAGCCTAACCCTCACCCTCACCCTAACCCTCACACTCACCCTCAGCCTAACCCTTAAACTAATCCGACCCCTCACTCTCACTCTGACCCTAAACTCACCCTAACCCTAACCCCAACCCTTACCCTCACCCTAACCCTCAATCTAACCCTAATCCTAAACATAATCCTAACACTCACCCGCACCCTAAACCTCACCGTCACCCTAACCCTCACCCTAAACATAACCCTCACCCACACCCTAACCCTCAGTTTGACCCTCACCCTCACCCTCACCCTAACCCTCACCCTAACCCTAACCCTCAACCTCACCCTCACCCTCACCCAAAATCTAACCCTCAGTCTCAAGGGAACGCTCACCCTCATCCTAACCATCACCCTCATGCTAAACATCACCTAACCCTAACCCTCACGCTCACCATAACCCTAACCCTAATCCTCACCCTAACCCTAATTCTTACCCTCAACCTCACACTCAGTCTAATCTTAACATTAACATTAACCCTAAACCTAAACCTCACCCTCAGCCTAAACCTAACCCTAACCCTAATCCTATACCTAACCCTCACCCTCACCCTCACCCTAAACCTAAACCTAACCCTAACCCTCACACACACCCTCACCCTATCCGTAACCCTTAAGCTAACCTTCACACTAAACCTAACCCTAAACCTCACCCTCACCCTAACACTAACCCTAAACCTAACCCTCACCCTCAACCAAACCTTAAACCCAACCCTAACCCTCAACCTAACCATCACCCTAACCCTCAGGATAACCCTAACCCTCACTCTCACCCTAACCCTCACCCTAACCTTTACCCTCACCCTAACAATAACCCTGAACCTCATCCAGACCCAAACACTAACTCTCACCGTCACCCTAAACCTAACCCTAATGTTCACCCTCACCATAACCCGAACCTTAAACCTCGCCCTCACCCAAATCCTAACACTCAGTCTCACCCTCACTCATACCCTCACCCTAACCCTCACCCTCAATCTCACCCTCAGCCTAAACCTAAACCTAACCCTAATCCTAACCCTTACCCTCACCCTCACCCACACCCTCAACCTAACCTTAAATGTAACCCTAATCCTAACCCTCACCCTCAACCTCACCCTAAACCTAACTCTAACCCTAACCCTAACACTCACTCTAACCCTCACGCTAACCATAATTCCAAGCCTAACCTTCACCCTAACCCTCACCCTAACCCTTAACTTCAACCTAACCCTAAACCTAACCCTCAGCCTCACCCTACACCTCACCCTAACCCTAACCCACACCCTAATCCTTACCCTGCCGCTAACCCTCACCCTAAACCTAACCCTAACCCTCACCCTAACCCTCACCCTAACACTCACGATAACCCCAACCCTCAATTTCACCCTAACCTTCACCCTAAAACTTACCCTCACCCTCACCCTAACCCTAACCCTAACACCCACACTAACCCTAACCCTCACCCTAACCCTGAACCTAACCCTCACCCTCATCCTAAACCTAAACCTAACCCTAACCCTATCCCTCACCATCACCCTCACACTAAGAGTAAGGCTAACCCTAAACTGCACTATCACCCTAATACTCACCCTAACTCTTACCCTCACCCTAAACTTAACCCTAACCCTAACCCTCAAACTAAACCTAACGTTCATCCTAACCCTAACCCTACCCCTCACCCTAACCCTTAGCCTTAGGTAACCCTCACCCTAAGCCTTAGCCTTGCCCTCACCCTCACCTTAACCCTAACCCTATCACTAACCCTCACCCTCACCCTCACCCTAAACATCACCCTAACCCTAAACCTAACCCTAACCCTCACACTAAGCCTAAGCCTCAACCTAACCCTAACCCTAGCTCTTATCGTAACCCTCATTCTAACCCTAAACCTAACCCTCTCCCTAAACCTCACCTTCACCCTAAACATCACCGTAACCCTAACCCTCACCCTAACCTTAAGCCTAACCCTCACACTAACCCTAGCCCTCACCCTCACCCTCACCCTCTGCTTAACACTAAACCTAACCCCAATCCTAACCCTCAACCTCACCCTAACCTTAACCCTAAACCTCACCCTAACTCTAACCCTCAACCTAACCATAACCCTAAACCTAAGACTAACCCTCCCCCTAACCCTAACCCGAAATCTCACCCTAAACCTAACCCTAACCCTCACCCTCAACCTAGCTGTCACCTAACACTAATTCTAACCTTAACCCTCACTCTGACCCTAACCCTAACCCTCACTCTTACTCTCACCATAACCCTAATCCTCACCCTAAACCTAACCCTAATCCTCACCTTCACCCTAGCCCTCACCCTAACCCTAATTGTAATCCTAACCCTCACTCTGACCCTCAACCTAAACCTACCCCTAACCCTAACCCTCACCCTAACCCTAACCTCCATCCTAACCCTCACCCTAACCCTAACCCTAATCCTAAACCTCACCCTAAACCTCACCCTCAACCTAACCCTAATCCAAACCCTAACTCTCAACCTAACCCTCACCCTACCCCTAACACTAACACTTACACCAAACCTAACCCTCACCCTACCACTCACCCTACCCCTCACGCTAACCCTCATCCTAACCCTAACCATAACTATAACCCTAAACCTGAACCTCACCCTAACCCTAAACCTAACCTCATCCTAGCCCTTAGCCTTACCCTAACCTTCACTCTAAGCCTTAGCCTTGACCTAACCCTCACCTTAACCCTAACCCTAACCCTCACCCTAACCATCACCCTAACCCTAAACCTAACACTAACCCTCACACTAAGCCTAACCCTCACCCTAACCCTAGCCCTCATGCTAACCCTCATCCTAACCCTAAACGTAACACTCACCCTAACACTAACCCTCAACCTCACCCGCACCCTAGCCCTCACCCTAACCCTCACCCTCATCATAAACATCACTCTAACCCTAAGCCTCACCCTAACCTTAAGCCTAACCCTCACCCTAGCCCTAGACCTCACCCTCACCCTTACGCTCAGCCTAACCCTCACCCTAATGTAACCCTAACCCTTACCCTCACCCTCAACCTAACCCTGCCCCTTACCCTTACACTCACCCCAACCCGAACCTCCACCCTAAACCTAATCCTCACCCTAAGCCTAAACCTAAGCCTAACCCTAAACCTCAACCCTCACCATCACCTAGCACTCACCCTAAACTTAAACCTAAACCTCACCCTAAACCTAACCCTCAGACTAACCATAAGACTAACCCTAACCCTCACCGTAACCCTCACACCCGAACCCTAATCTTAACCCTAAACCTAACCCTCATCATAAACCTCACCCTAACCCTAACACTAACACTAACCCTAACCCTATCCCTCACCCTAACCTTAACTCTAACCCTAACCCTCACCCTCACCCTTACCCTAACCCTAAACCTAAACCTCATCCAAATCCTAACCCTAAACCTAATCCTCACCCTCACCTCACACTCACCGTAACCCTAAACCTAACCCTAAATTTCATGCTCACACTCACCCTAATCATAATCCAAACCCTCAACTGAAACCTCACCCTCACCCTCATCCTCACCATCACCCTCAATCTAACACTGCCCCTAACCCTTACTCTCACCCCAACCCTAACCTCCACCCTAAACCTAACCCTCACCCTAACCCAAACCCTAAGGTTAACCCTAACCCTCACAATAACCCATCACACTAAACCTAATGCTACCTCACACCCTACCCCTCAACCTAACCATAAACCTAACACTAATCTTAACCCTAACCCTAACCCTAAACCTCACAACAAACCTAACCCTAACCCTCACCCTCACCCTCACCTTAACCCTAACCCTCACAATAACCCTAACGCTAACCCTCAGCCTCACTCTAGCCCTCAAACCAACCCTAATCCTAACCCTAACCCTCATTCTTACCCTCACCCTCACCCTAAATCACACATTAACCCTCACCCTAACAGTAACCCTAACCCACACCTTAACCCTAACCCTCACCCTAACCCTAACCCTCCCCCTCACCCTCACTTTCCCCCAACCCTAATTCTAACCCTAACCCTCACCCTAACACTAAGCCTAAGCCTAATGCTAACTCTAACCCTCAACCTCACCGTCTCCCTAACCCTAAACTTATCCCTAAACGTCACCCTATCCCTAAAATTCACCCTAAACCGCACCTAAACCCTCATCCTCACCCTAACACGAACACTAAGCCTGAGTCTAACCCTCACCCTAAACCTCACCCTAATGATTACTCTCAAGCTAATCCTAACCCTAACCCTAACCCTAATCCTCACACTAATCCTCACCCTAACCCTAACCCTAAACTTCACCCAACCCTAACCCTAAAACTTACCCTAATACTAACACTAAACCTAACCCTCACCCTCAGCCTAAACCTCACCGTCAGCCTAAAACTCACCCTCACCCTAAACATCACCCTAACCCTAACCTTCACCTTAACCCTAACCCTAACACTCACTCTAAACCTCACCCTCACCCTCACCCTCACCCGAAACCTAACCTTAACCCTACCCCTAATCCTTAACCTAACACTCTCCATCACCCTCACCCTAAACCTTTCCCTACCCCTAACACTAACCCTCACCCTCACCCTAACACTAACACTAACCCTAACCCTAATCCTCACCTTAAACCTAACCCTCAACCACTACCTAATCCTAACACTCACCCTCACCCTTATCCTCACCCTAACGCTAACCCTAACCCTAACCTTAACAATCACAATAACCCTAACCCTCACTCTAACCATAAACCTACACCTCAACCTAACACTCACCCTAACCCTAACCATAAACCTAAACCTCAACCTAAGCCTAACCCTAACCCTCTTCCTCACCGTTAACTTCACCAACACCCTAACACTCACACTAAGCCTAACCCTCACCCACACAACCCTCAACCTCACCGGAACCCTCACCCTAAGCTTAATCCTAACCATACCCCTAATCCGTAACCTAACCCTCTCCATCACCATCACCCTAAACCTATCCCTACCCCTAACACTAACCCTCACTCTCACACTCACCCTAACACTAACCCTAACCCTAAACCTCACCTTAAACCTAACCCTCAATCGCTACCTAACACTACCCCTCACCCTAACCCTCACCCTAACCCATATCCTCACCCTAACGCTAACCATAACCCTAACCCTAACAATCAAAATAACCCTAACCCTCACTCTAACCATAAACCTACAACTCACCCTAACCCTAACCCTAAACCTAACACTCACCCTAAACCTAACCCTCACCCTCACCCTCACCGTAACCCTCACCATCACCCTAACACTCACCCTAAGCCTAACCCTCACCCACACCTTAACCCTCAACCTCACGCGAACCCTCACCCTCACCCTAACACTCACCCTCAAATTAAATATCACCCAAACCCTAACGTCACCTTAACCCTAACCCTCAATCTCACCCTAAACCTAACCCTCACACTTACCCTCACCCTCACCCTAATCCTCACATTAACCCTCACCCCTACCTAACCGAAACCCTCACCCTCACTCTCACCCTAACCCTCACCACCAACCTAGCCCTCAACCTAACCCTAACCCTAAACCTCACCCTCACCCTCACCCTCATCCTAACCCTAAGCCTAACTCTAATCCTAAACCTCACCCTCAACCTCACCCTCAGCCGAACCCTCACCCTCACCCTAACCCTCTCCCTAAACCTTACCCTCATCCTAACCCTAAACCTAAACCTCAACCTCAACCTAAACCAAACGGTAACCCTAATCCTAAATCTAACCCTCACCCTCAACCTCACCCTAAATCTAACCCTAACCCTCACTCTCACCCTCACCCTAACTGTAACACTCACCCTCACACTAAACCAAACCTTAACCCCAACCCTAACCCTCACCCTAACCATCACCCTAATCCTCACGTTAACCCTAACCCTCAATCTCACCCTAACCCTCACTCTAAACCTTACCCTCACTCTAACCACAACCATAAACCTCACCCAGACCCAAACCCTAAAGCTCACCGTCACCCTAAACCTAACCCTAATGCTCACCCTCACCCTAACACTCCCCCTAAACCTAACCCTCCCCCTTATCCTAACCCTCACCCATACCCTCACCCTAACCCTCAACCTCACCGTAAACATCACCCTAAGCCTAACCCTCCCCCTTACCCTAACCCTCACCCTCACCTCACCTTAAACCGAACCCTAAATCTAATCCTAATCCTAATCCTAACCCTGAACCTGACCCACACCCTCAACCTAACTGTAAACATAACCCTAATCCTAAATGTCAACCTCACCCTCACCCTAAAACTAACTCTAACACTAACCCTAACCCTCACCCTAACCCTAATGCTAAGCTTAACCCTCACCGTAACCCTAACCCTAACCCACACCCTCATCCTAAACCGAACCCTAACCCTCACCCTAAACCTCACCCTCACCCTAAATATCACCCTAACCCTAACCCTCACCCTAACCTTAAGCCTAACCCTCACCCTAACACTATCGCTCACCCAAACCCTAACCCTCAGCTTAACACTAAACCTAACCCTAATCCTAACCGTAATTCTCGCCCTCACCCTCACCCTAACCCTAACCCTAACCCTCACCCTAACCCTAACACTCACCCTCACCCTCAGCCTAACAGTATCCCTAACCCTAATCCAAACCGTCACCGTCACCCTCACCCCTCACCCTCAGCCTATTCCTCACCCTGAACCTAACCCTAACCCTAACCCTCACGCTAACCCTCACCCTGACACTCACGATAACCCTGACTCACTCTCATAGTAATACTAACACTAACCCTTACCTTCACCATAACCCTAACCCTAAACCTAACCCGAACCCTGACAATAACCCTAACCCGCACCCTAACCATAACCCTAACCCTAATCCTCACCCTCACCCTCAGCCTAACAGTATCCCTAACCCTAATCCTAACCCTCACACTCACCCTCACCCTAACCCTAACCCCAAAACCTCACCCTAAACCTAATGCTAACCCTCACCCTCACCCTCACCCTCAGCCTAACCCTAACCGGAACCCTAATCCTAACCCTCACCCTCACCCCTCACCCTCAGCCTAACCCTCACCCTCAACCTATCCCCAATCCTAACCCTCACCCAAACCCTCACCCTAACACTCATGATAACCCTAACACAGACCCTAACCCTTACCCTCACCCTAACCCTAAACCTAAACCTAACCCTAACCCTCACACTAACACTAACCCTCACCTTAACCCTAACACTCACCCTAACACTCACCCTCATCCTAGACCTTACCCTAACCCTAAGCACAACCTATACCCTCACACGCACCCTAAGGCTAACACTAACACTCAACCTAACCCTCACTCTAACCCTAAACCTCACCCTAACCCTAAACCTAACCCTCAGATTCACCCTAGCCCTCACACTAACCCTAACCCTAAACCTCACCCTCACCCTAACTCTCACCCTAAACCTTGCCCTCACCCTAACCTTAAACCTATCACTAACCCCAACACTAACCATAAACCTCACCATAACTCTAACCCTACTGCTCAACCTAACACTCCTACTAATCCTAAACCTAAACCAAACTCTCACCCTAACCCTAACACTAACACTCACACTAAAACTAAGCCTAACCCTAAACCTAACCCTCACCCTCACCCTCAACTTCAACCTAATCCTTACCCAAACCCTAATCCTAAACCTAACCTCAACCTCAACCTGTCTCTAAACATAACCTTAACCCTAATTCTCACTCTCACCATAACCCTAACCCTAAACCTATCCCTAAACCTCACCCTATCCCTAATCCTCACCATAACCCTACCCCTAACCATAACCATAACCCTAAACCACAACCTAAATCTAACCCTAATCCTAACCCTAACCCTCAACTTAACCCAATCCCTAACCCTAAACCTAACACTCAGCCTAAATCTAACCCTCAACCTCATCCTCACCCTCACCGTCACCCTCAGACTAACCATAAGCCTAACCCTAACGCTAACCCTAACACTCACACTCATCCTCACCCTAAACCAAAGCCTAACCCTAACCCTAACCCTAACTCTCACACTCACACTCACCCTCAGCCTAACCCTAACCCTAATCCTAAAGCTAACCCTCACCTTCAACCTCAACCAAACCCTATGCCTAACCATAACCCTCACCCTAACCCTAACATCCACCCGAAACCTAACCCTCAACCTAACCCTAACCCTAACATTAACCATAACCCTCACACTAACCGTAACCCTCACCATAACCCTACACCTACCCCTCACCCTACCCCTAATCCTAACCCTGACCCTAACCTTAATCCTAACCCTAACCCTAACCCTAACTCTAAACCTAAACCTAAACCTCTCCTTCACTCTCACCCTAATCGTAACCTTAAACTTAATCCTAACCCTAACAATAACCCTAAACCTAACCCTAATCCTAACCCTCACCCTCACCCTCACCCTAACCTTAACCATCACCCTAACCCTATCCCTCAACCTAACCATAACCCTAAACCTAACACTAACACTAACCCTAACCCTAACCCGAAATCTCACACTAACCCTAAACCTAACCCTCACCCTCAACCTCGACTTAACCCTACCCCTAATGCTAACACTCACCCTAAACCTAACCTCCATCCTAACACTCACCCTAACCCTAAACCTCACCCTAAACCTCAACCTCAACCTAACCCTAACCCAAACCCTAACCCTGAACCTAAACTTCGCAATAACCCTAACCCTAACCGTATCATTAACCCTCATACTAAACCTAACCCTCACCCTAAACCTAAACCTACCCCTCACGCTAACCCTCATCCTAACCCTAACCCTAACCCTCAACCTCAACCTAACCCTCACCCTAAGCCTTAGCCTTGCTCTAACCCTCACCCTCACCCTAACCCTATCACTAACCCTCACCATAACACTCACCCTAACCATCACCCTAACCCTAAACCTAAACCTAACCCTCACACTAAGCCTAACCCTCACCCTAACCCTAACCCTAGTTCTCACCCTAACCCTCACCCGCACACTAACCCTCACCCTAACCCT
Organism: Dipodomys merriami; assembly: GCF_024711535.1. Taxonomy (NCBI): domain Eukaryota; kingdom Metazoa; phylum Chordata; class Mammalia; order Rodentia; family Heteromyidae; genus Dipodomys; species Dipodomys merriami. Next base: position 4,747,718 of record NW_027206257.1, read on the forward strand.
CACCCTCACCCTAAATATCATCCAAACACTAAACCTCACCCTCACCCTAACCCTAACCCTCCCCCTCACCCTCAGCCTAACAGTATCCCTAACCCTAATCCTAACCCTCACAATCACCCTCACCCTAACCCTAAACCTAAACCTCACCCTAAACCTAATGCTAAACCTCACCCTCACCCTCACACTGACCCCTCACCCTCAGCCTAATCCTCACCCTGAACCACACCCATACACTATCCCTCATGCTAATCCTCACCTTAACACTCATGATAACCCTGACTCACTCTCATACTAACACTCACCCTAACCCTTACCCTCATCCTAACCCTAACCCTGAACCTAACCCTAACCCTGAAAATAACTCTAATGCTCACCCTAACCCTAACCCTCACCCTAACACTCACACTCATCCTAAAGCTAACCCTAACCTAAATCCGCACCCTTACCCTCACACTCACCCTAAGGTAACCCTAACCCTCACTCTCACCTTAAACCTCACCCAAAGCCTTAACCGCACACCAACCCTCACCCTAAATCTAACCCTCAAACTAAACCAAACCCTTTCCCTAACTCTAACCCTACCCCTCACCCTAACACTAACCCTAAACCGAAGCCTAGCCCTAACTCTAACCCTAAACCTCATACTCACCCTCAACCTCACCCTTACCCTCAGCCTAACCCTAACCCTAATCCTAAAGCTAACCCTCACCCTCACCCACAAAAAAACCCTATGCCTAACCCTAACCCACACCCTAACAGTAACATCCACCCAAACCCTAACCCACAACCTAACCCTAACCCTAACACTAACCATAACCCTCACACTAACCGTAACCATCACCCGAACCCTACCCCTACCCCTAACCCTACCCCTCATTGTAACCCTGACCCTAACCTTAATCCTAACCCTAACCCTAACCCTCACTCTAACCCTAACCCTAAACCTCACCCTCATTCTCACCCTAATCGTAACCATAACCTTAACCCTAACCCTAACAATAACCCTAAACCTAACCCTAATCCTAACCCTCACCCTCACCCTCACCCTAACCTTAACCATCACCCTAACCCTAGCCCTCAACCTAAACTTAAACCTAAACCTAACACTAATCCTAACCCTATCCCTAAACCGAAATCTCACCCTAACTCTAACCCTAACCCTCACCCTCAACCTCGACCTAACCCTACCCTTAACCCTAACACTCACCCTAACCCTAACCTCCATCCTAACCCTCACCCTAACACTAAACGTCACCCTAAACCTCACCCTCAACCTAAACCTAACCCAAACCCTAACCCTCAACTGAAACTTCGCCTAAACCTAACCCTAACCCTAACACTAACCCTCATACTAAACCTAAACCTAACCATACCTCACTCTAACCCTCATCCTAACCCTAACCTTAACCCGAACCCTGAACCTCACCCTAACCCTAACCCTCACCCTCATTCTCACCCTAACACTTAGCCTTACCATAAACCTCACCCTAAGCCTTAGCCTTGCTCTAACCCTCACCCTCACCCTAACCCTATCACTAACCCTCACCCTAACCCTAAACCTAACCCTAACCCTCACACTAAGCCTAAACTTCAACCTAACCCTAACCATAGTTATCTTCCTAAACCTCACCCGCACCCTAATCCTCACCCTCACCCTAAATATCACACAAACGCTAACCCTCACCCTAACCCTCACCCTCCCCCTAACCCTTGCCCTCACCCTAACCTTAAATGTATCACTAACCCCAACACTAACCCTAACCCTCACCATAACCCTAAACCTACTCCTCAGCCTAACCCTCATACTAATCCTAAACTTAACCCAAACTCTCACCCTAACCCTAACACTAACACTCACCCTAAATCTAAGCCTAACCCTAACCCTAACCCTCATCCTCACCCTCAACTTCAACCTAACCTGTACCCTAACCCTAATCCTAAACCTAAACCTCACCCTCAACCTGTCTCTAAACATAACCTTAACCCTAACTCTCACTCTCACCAAAATCCTAACCTAAACCTATCCCTAAACCTCACCCTATCCCTAACCCTCACCCTAAACCTAACCCAAACCCTCACCCTCACCTTAAACCTAACCCTAACCAAAACCCTAAGCCGCAACCTAAATCTAACCCTAATCCTAACCCTAACCCTCAACCTAACCTCAATCCCTAACCCTAAACCTAACGCTCAGCCTAAATCTAACCCTCAACCTCACCCTCACCCTCACCCTCACCCTCAGCCTAAACATAAGCCTAACCCTAACCCTAACCCTAACCCTCACATTCACCCTCACCCTAAACCAAACCTAACACTAACCCTAACCCTAACCCTCACACTCAACCTCACCCTCAGCCTAACCCTAACCCTAATCCTAAAGCTAAACCTCACCCTCACCCCCAACCAAACCCTACGCCTAACCCTAACCTACACCCTAACAGTAACATCCACCCAAACCCTAACCCACAACCTAACCCTAACCCTAACACTAACCATAACCCTCACACTAACCATAACCCTCACCCTAACCCTACACCTACACCTCACCCTACCCCTCATCCTAACCCTGACCCTAACCTTAATCCTAACACTAAGGCTAACCCTCACTCTAACCCTAAACCTAAACCTCATGCTCACTATCACCCTAATCGTAACCTTAAACTTAAACCTAACCCTAACAATAACCCTAAACCTAACCCTAATCAGAACCCTCACCCTCACCTTAACCCTAACCTTAACCATCCCCCTAACCCTATCCCTCAACCTAACTGTAACCCTAAACCTAACACTAACACTAACCCTAACCCTAACCCGAAATCAGACTCTAACCCTAACCCTCACCCTCACCCTCAACCTCGACCTAACAGTACCCGTAACCCTAACACTCACCCTAGCCGTAACCTCAATACTAACCCTCACACTAAAACTAAACCTCACCCTTAACCTCACCCTCAACCTCACCCTAACCCAAACCCTAACCCTGAACCTAAACTTCGCCTAACCCTAACCCTTACCCTAACACTAACCCTCATGCTAAACCTAACCCTCACCCTAAACCTAACCCTACCCCTCACGCTAACACTCATCCTAACCCTAACTTTAACCCTAACCCCGAACCTCACCCTAACCCTAACCCTCACACTCACGCTCACCCTCACCCTAAACCTTAACCTTACCCTAACCCTCACCCTAAGCCTTAGCCTTGCTCTAACCCTCACCCTCACTCTAACCCTATCAATAACCCTCACCATAACTCTCACCCTAACCATCACCCTAACCCTAAACGTAACCCTAACCCTCACACTAAGCCTAACACTCACACTAACTGTAACCCTAGTGCTCATCCTAACCCTCACCCGCACACTAACCCTCACCCTAACCCTCACCCTCACCCTAAATATAACCCAAACGCTAACCCTCACCCTCACTCTAACCCTCACCCTAACCCTAACCCTCACCCTCACCCTCAGCCTAACAGTATCCTTAACCCTAATCCTAAACCTCACAATCACCCTCACCCTAACCCAAACCCTAAACCTCACCCTAAACCTAATGCTAACCCTCACCCTCACCCTCAGCCTAACCCTAACTGTAACAGTAATCCAAACCCTCACACTAACCATAACCCACACCCTACCCCTACACCTACCCCTCACCCTACCCCTCATTCTACCCCTAACTCTCACCCTCACCATAACCCTAACCCTAACTCCAACCCTAAACCTCACCCTAACCCTAACCATAACCCTCACCCTCACCTCACCTTCACTTTAACCCTTACCCTAAACCTAAACCTCACCACCACCCTCACCCTAACCCTGACCCGAACCCTCAACCGAACTGGAACACTCACCCTCATCCTCACCATCACCCTCAACCTCACCTTAACCCTAATTTAACCCTAACCCTCACCCTCAACCTAAACCTGACCCTAACCCTTACTCTCACTCCAACCCTAAACCTAAACCTCATCCTAACCCTAACCGTAACCCTCACACTAACCCTCACACTAAACCTAACCCTCACCCTATCCCTCACCCTCACCCTAACCCTTAGCCTTACCCTAACCCTCACACTAAGCCTTAGCCTTGTTCTAAGCCTCACCCTCACCCTAACCCTATCACAAACCCTCACCATAACCCTCACCCTAACCATCAACCTAACCCTAAACCTAACCCTAACCCTCACACTAAGCCTAACCCTCACCCTAACTCTAACCCTAGTTCTCATCATAAACCTCACCTGCACATTAACCCTCACCCTAACCCTAACCCTCACCCTCACCCTCAGCCTAACAGTATCACTAACCCTAATCCTAACCCTAACAATCACCCTCACCCTAACCCTAACCCTAAACCTCACCCTAAAACTAATGTGAACCCTCACCCTCACCCTCAGCCTAACCCTAACTGTAACCCTAATTCTAAACCGTAACCCTCACCCTAACCCTAACCCTCACACTAACCGTAACCCTCACCCTACCCCTACACCTACCCCTCACGCTACCCCTCATTCTAACCCTAACCCTCACCCTCACCCTAAATCTAACCCTAACTCTAACCCTAAACCTCACCCTAACCCTAACCCTCACCCTCACCTCACCTTCACCATAACCCTAAGCCTAACCCTAAACCTCACCATCACCCTCACCCTAACCCTGACCCGAAACCTTAACCGAACCCTCACCCTCACCTTCATCCTCACCATCACCCTCAACCTCACCCTAACCCTAATTTAACCCTAACCCTCTCCCTCAACCTAAACCTGACCCTGACCCTTACTCTCACTCCAACCCTAAACCTAACCCTCATACTAACAATAACCCTAACCCTCACCCTAAACCTCACACTAAACTTAGCCCTCACCTTAACCCTAACCCTACCCCTCACCTTAACCATTAGCCTTACACTAACCTTCACCCTAAGCCTTCGCCTTGCCCTAACCCTCACCCTAACCCTAACCCTATCACTAACCCTCACCCTAACCATCACCCTAACCCTAAACCTAACCCTAATCCTCACACTCAGCCTAACCCTCACCCTAACCCTAACCCTAGCCCTCATCCTATCCCTAAACGTAACCCTCAAACTAACCCTAACCCTAAACCTCACCCGCACCCTAAACCTCACCCTAACCCTCACCCTAAACATCACCCTCAACTAATCCCTCACCCCAACCTTTAACCTAATCCTCACCCTAACCCTAGGACTCAACCTCACCCTAACCCTAACCCTAACCCTCACTGTCACTGTACCCTAAGCCTAAACATCACCCTCACCCTAACCTTAAGCATCACTTTCAACATCAACCTCAGCCTAGCACTAAGCCTAACGCTAACCCTGACCCTAACCTTCAAACTCACACTCAAGCTAGCCCTAATCCTAACACTAACCCTAACCCTAACCTTCACCCTAACCCTCACCCTAACACTAGCCTTAACAGTAACCCTCACCATAATCCTCACCCTAAACCTATCTCCAAACCTAAACCTCACCCTCACCCTAACCCTAAACCTAACCATAAACCTTTCCCTAAGCCTTAGCCTAACAATCAACCTCACTCTCACCCTCACTGTAACCCTAACCCTAACCCTAACAATAGCCCTAATTCTAACCCTAACCCTAACCCTAACCCTCTCCATCACCCTCACCCTAGCCTTCACCCTAAACCTAATACTCACCCTAATCCTCACCCTAACCCTCACCCTAACCCTAAACCTAACACTAACCCTAAATCTAATCCTCACCCTCACCCTCACCCTCCGCCTAATCCTAAGCCTAACCCTAACCCTAAACCTCACACTCACCCTCAGCCTAACCCTAACCCTAAACCTAACCCTAACCCTAACGCTCACCATAAACCTCACACTAAGACTAAGGCTAAACCTAACCGTCACTATCACCCTAACCCTCACTCTTACTCTTACCCTCACCCTAACCCTTACCCTAACCCTCACACTAAACCTAAACCTCACCCTGACACTAATACTTCCCCTCACCCAAACCCTCCCCATAACCCTTAGCCTCACCCTAACCCTCACCCTAAGCCTTAGGCTTGACCTCACCCTCACCCTAACTCTAACACTACCACTAACCCTCACCCTAACCCTAACCCTCACACTAAGCCTAACCCTAACCCTCACACTAAGCCTAACCCTCACCCTAACCCTAACCCTAGCCCTCATCCTAACCCTAACCCTACACCTCATCCTAACCTTCATCCGAAGCCTAAACCTAACCCTCAACTTAACCCTAACCCTAAACCACACCCGCAGCCTAACCCCCACCCTAACAATCCCGCTCACCCTAAACATCACCCTAACACTAACCCTCAACCTAACCTTAAGCCTAACCCTCACCCTAACATTAGCCCTCATCCTCACCCTCACCCTCAGCTTAACACTAAACCTAACCTTAATCCTAACCATAATACACACCCTCACCCTCAACCTAACCCTAATGCTAACCCTCAACCTAACCCTAACCCTCACCCTCACCCTCAGCTTAAGAGTATCCCTAAACCTAATCCTAACCCTCACACTCACCCTCACCCTAACCCTAACCCTAACCCTAAACCTCACCCTAAGCTTAATGCTAACCCTCACCCTCACCCTCACCCTAACCCTCACCCTAACCCTATCCCTAAACCTAACCCTAAACCTCATACTCACTCTCAGCCTCAGCCTAGCCGTAACCTTAACCCTCATTCTCACCATAAACCTCACACTAAGATTAAGGCTAAACCTAACTCTCACTATCACCCTAACCCCCACTATTACTCTTACACTCACCCTAACCCTAACCCTAAACCTCACCCTCACCCTCAGCCTAAAAGTATCCCTAAACCTAATCCTAACCCTCACACTCACCCTCAAACTCACCCCTCACAATCAGCCTAACCCTCACCATCACTGTAACCCTCACCCTAACCCTTACCCTCACCCTAACCCTCACCCTCATCCTCAGTGTAACCCTAACCCTAGTCCTAGCCCTAACCTTCAACCTCAACCTCACCCTAAACCTAATCCTAACCCAAAGCCTCGCCCTCACACTCACCCTCATCCTCACCCTCACCCTAACCCTCACCCTAACCCTAACACTCACAATCACCCTAACCCAAAACCTAACATTCACACTAAAATTCACCCTAACGCTCATGATAACCCTAACCCTCATTCTCACCCTAAACCTCACCCTAATGCTTATCCTCACCCTAACACTCACCCTAACCCTAACCCTACCCATAATCCTAACCCTCATCCTAACCTTAACCTTAACCCTCACCCTAACCCTAACGCTAACCCTAAACCTCAACCTCACCCTCACCTTCACCCTCAGCCTAACTCTAACCCTAACCCTAATCCTAAACCTCACCCTCACTCCTCATCCTCACACTAACCCTCACAATAACCCTTACGCTCACCCTAACCCTCACCCTCACTCTCATTGTAACCCGAACCCTAATCCTACCCTAACCCTCAACCTTAACCTCACAATAAACCTAACCTTAACCCTAATCCTCACCCTCACTCTGACACTAACCCTCACCCTAACCCTTACCCTCAACCTAACCCTAACCCTAACCTTCACACTAAAACTTACCCTCACCCTAACCCTAAACCTACCCCTCACCCTACCCTCAACCTAACCCTAATCCTAACCATAACCCTAAACCTCACCCTAACCCTAACCCTAACCCTCACCCTCAACCTCACTTTAACCCTAACTCTGACCCTAACCTTAACAATAACCCTAACCCTAAGCCTAACCCTAAATCTCACCCTACCCGTCATCCTAACCCTAATCCTAACACTCACCCTCACACTAACCTTAACCCTAACCCTAGCCCTAACCCTAACCCTAAACCTAACCCTAACCTTCCCCCTAACCTTCAACCTAACCCTAAACCTAAACCTCATCCTAACACTAACCCTAAATTTAAACCTCTCCGTTACCCTAACCCACACCCTAACACTAAACCTCACCCTAACCTTAACTCTAACCCTAAATCTCAACCTCACCCTAAACCTCACCCTAATCCTAACCCTCACCCTAACTCTTACCTCAGCCTCAACCTCACCCTAAACCTAACCCTAACCCTCACGCTCACCCTCACCATTACCGTAAATCTAACCCTAACCCTAACAATAACCATAAACCTAACCCTTACCCAAACCCTCACCGAACCCTACCCCTAACCCTAACCCTAAACCTCACGAAAACCCTAACCCTAACCCTCACCCTCACCCTGCGCCTGATCCTAAGTCTAACCCTAACCCTAACCCTCACACTCACCCTCAGCCTAACGCTAACGATAAACCTAAGGCTCCATATAAACCTCACACTAAGACTAAGCCTAAACCTAACCCTCAATATCAACCTATCCCTCACTCTTATTCTTACCGTCACCCTAAACCTAATGCTTACACTAACCCTCAACCTAACCCTCACCCTGAACATCACACTAACCCTAACCCACACCCTAATCCTTACCCTCCCGCTAAACCTCACCGTAACCCTACCCTAACACTCACTCTAACCCTCACCCTAACACTCACGATAACCCCAACCCTCATTCTCACTCTAACCTTCAACCTAAACCTTACCCTCACCCTAACCCTAACCCTAACCCTAACCCTCACACTAATCCTAACCCTCACCCTAACCCTGAACCTAATCCTCACCCTCATCCTAAAGCCAAACCTAACACTAACCCTAAACCTCACCCTAACCCTAATGCGAAGCTTATCCCTCACCGGAACACTAACCCTAACCCACACCCTCATCCTAAACCGAAACCTAACCCTAACCCTAACCCCCACCCTAACCTTAAGCCTAACCCTCACCCTAACCCTAGCGCTCACCCAAACCCTGACCCTCAGCTTTACACTAAACGCAACCCTAATCCTAACTGTAATTCTCACCCTTACCCTCACCTTAACCCTAACCCTAACCCTAACCCTCACCCTCACCCTAACCCTAACCCTAACACTCACCCTCACCCTCACCCTCAGCCTAACAGTATCCCTAACCTTAATCCTAACCCTCACACTCACCCTCACACTAACCCTAAACATAAACCTCACCCTTACCCTAATGCTAAGCCTCACCCTCACCGTCACACTCACGCCGCACCCTGAACCTAATCCTCACCCTGAACCTAACCCCAACCTTAACCCTCATGTTAACACTCACCCTAACACTCACGATAACCCTGACTCACGCTCATACTAACACTCACCCTAACCCTTACCCTCACCCTAACCCTAACCCTAAACCTAACCTAAACCCTGACAATAACCCTAACGCTCACCCTAACCCTAAACCTCACCCTAACACTCAAACTTATCCTAAATCTAACCCTAACCCAAAGCCGCACCCTTACCCTCACACTCACCCTAAGGCTAACCCTAACCCTCACTCTCACCCTAAACCGCACCTAAAGCCTTAAACTCACCCCAACCCTCACCCTACATCTAACCCTCAAACTAAACCAAACCCTTACCCTAACTCTAACACTACCCCTCACCCTAACCCTAACCCTAAACCGAAGCCTAACCCTAACTCAAACCCTAACCCTTATACTCACCCTCAAACTCACCCTTACCCTCAGCCTAACCCTAACCCTAATGATAAAGCTAACCCTCACCCTCACCCTCAACCAAACCCTATGCCTAACCCTAACCCTCACCCTAACCCTAACATCCACCCGAACCCTAACCCTCAACCTAAGCGTAACCCTAACACTAACCATAACCCTCACACTAAACGTAACCCGAACCCTAACCCTAACCATACGCCTCACCCTACCCCTCATTGTAACCCTGACCCTAACCTTAATCCTAACCTTCACTCTAACCCTAACCCTAAACCTCACCCTCACTCTCACCCTAATCATAACCATAAACTTAACCGTTACCATAACAATAACCCTAAACCTAACCCTAATCCTAACCCTCACCCTCACCCTAACCCTAACCTTAACCATCACCCTAACCCTATCCCTCAACCTAACCTTAAACCTAAACCTAACACTAACCCTAACCCTTACCCGAAATCTCACACTAACCCTAACCCTAACCCTCACCCTCAACCTCTACCTAACCCTACCCCAAACATAACACTCACCCTAACCCTAAACTCCATGCTACCCCTTACCCTAATCCTAAACCTCACCCTCAACCTAACCCTAACCCAAACCCTAATCCTCAACCTAAATTTCGTCCTAACCCTAAATTTAACCCTAACACTAACCCTCATACTAAACCTAATCATCACCCTAAACCTAACCCTACCCCTCATGCTAACACTCTTCCTAACCCTAACCCTAACCCTAACCCCAAACCTCACCCTAACCCTAACCCTAACACTCACCCTCACCCTCACACTATCCCTTAGCCTTACCCTAACCCTCACCCTAAGCCTTAGCCTTGCTCCAACCCTCACCCTCAGCCTAACCCTATCACTAACCCTCACCATAACCCTCACCCTAACCATCACCCTAACCCTAAACTTAACCCTAACCCTCAGACTAAACGTAACCCTCAGCCTAACCCTAACCCTAGTTCTCATCTTAACCCTCACCTGCACCCTAACCATCACCCTAACCCTCACCCTCACCCTAAATATCACCCAAACGCTAACCCTCACCCAAACCCTCACCCTCACCCTAACCCTCAGCCTAACCCAAACCCTCACCCTCACCCTCAGCCTAAGAGTATCCCTAACCCTAATCCTAACCTTCACACTCACCCACACAATAACCCTAACCCTAAACTTCACCCTAAACCTAATGCTAACACTCACCCTCACACTCATCCACACCCTCAGCCTATCCCTAACTGTAACCCTAATCCTAAAACTCACCCTCACCCCTCACACTCAGCCTAACCCTCACCCTCAACCTAACCCTAATCCTAACCCTCACCCAAACCCTCACCCTAATACTCCTGATAACCCTAACATTCACCCTAACCCTTACCCTCACCCTAACCCTAAACCTAAACCTAACCCTAACCCTCACACTAACACTAACCCTCACCCTAACCCTAACGCTCACCCTCATCCTAAACCTAACCCTAACCCTAACCCCAACCTTTACCCTCACACGCACCCTAAGGCTAAAATTAACTCTCAACCTATCCCTGACCCTAACCCTAAACCTCAACCTAACCCTAAACCTAATCCTCAGTCTCACCCTAGCCCTCACACTAACCCTAACCCTAACCCTCACCCTCACCCTAACCCTCACTCTGAACCTTACCCTCCCCCTAATCTTAAAACTAACACTAACCCCAACAGTAACCCTAACCCTCACCATAACCCTAACCCTACTGCTCAGCCTAACCCTCATCCTAATCCTAAACCTAACCCAAACTCTCGCCCTAACCCTAACACTAACACTCACCCTAAACCTAAGCCTAACCCTAACCCTAACACTCATCCTCACCCTCACCTTCAACCTAACCCTTACCCTAAACCTAAACCTAACCCTAACACTCACCCTCACCCTGGCTCTTAATATAACCATAACCCTAATTCTCACCTTCACCATAACCCTAATCCTAAACCTATCACTAAACCTAACCCTATCCCTAATCCTCACCTTAACCCTCACCCAAACCCTCACACTCACCCTAACCATAACCCTAACCCGAACCGTAAACCTAACCCTAATCCTAACCCTAACCCTCACCCTAACCCTAAACCTAACACTCACCCTAAATGTAACCCTCACCTTCACCCTCACCCTCAGTCTAACCATAAGCCTAACCCTAACCCTAACCCTAACCCGAACACTCACCCTCACCCTAAACCTAAGCCTAACCCTAACCCTAACCCTCACACTCTCCGTCAACCTTACCCTCACCCTCACCCTCACCCTAACCCTAATCCTAATGCTAACCCTCACTCTCACCCTCAACCTATTCCTATGCCTTACCCTAACCCTCACCCTAGCCCTAACCTCCACAGTAACCCTAACCCTCAACCTAACCCTAACCCTAACCCTAACACTCACACTAACCATAATGCTCACCCTAACCCTACCCATAAACCTCACCCTACCCCTCATCCTAACCCTCTCCCTCACCCTCACCCTAACCCTAATCCTAACCCTAAACGTAAACCTAACCCTAACCCTAACCCTAACCCTCACCCTCACCTCATCCTCACCGTAACCTTAACCCTAACCCTAACCCTAAACCTCACCATCACCCTCACCCTAACCCTAACACAAACCCAACTGAACCCTCACCCTCACCCTCAGCCTCACCATCACCCTCAACCTAACCCTAACCGTAATTTAACATTAACCCTCACCCTCAACCTAACCCTGACCCTAAACCTTACTCTCACTCCAACCCTAAACCTAACCCTAATCCTAACCCTATCCCTAAACCTCACCCTAACCCTCACACTAAACCTAACCATCACCCTAACCCTAACCCTACACCTCACCCTAACACTTAGCCTTACCCTAACCCTCACCCTAAGCCTTTGCCTTACCCAAACCCTCACCCTCACCCTAACCCTATCACTAACCCTCACCCTAACCCTCAACCTAACCATCACCCTAACCCTAAACCTAACCCTAACCCTCACACTAAGCCTAACTCTCACCCTAACCCTAAGCCTAGCCCTCATCCTAACCCTCATCCTATCCCTAAACCTAATACTCAACCTAACCCTAACCCTAAACCTCACCCGCTTCCTAACCCTCACCCTAACCCTCTTGCTCACCCTAAACATCACCCTCACCTTAACCATCACCCTAACCTTTAGCCTAACCCTCACCCTAACCCTAGTCCTCAGCTTCACCCTAACCCCAAACCTAACCCTAACCCTAACACTAATGCTAACCCTCACCCTCACCCTCAGCCTTACCCTAACAGTAACCCTAATCCTAACCCTCACCCTCACCCCTCACCTTCAGCCTAACCCTCACCCTCAACCTAACCCTAACCCTAACCCTCACTCTCACCCTAAACCTCACCCTAAGCCGTAAACTCACCCCAACCCTCACCCTAACCCTAACCCTCAAACTAAACCTAACCCTCACATTAACCCTAGCGCTACACCTCACCCTTACCCTATCCTTAACCCTAACCCTAACCTAAACCTCACCCTAAATCTAAACCTAACCCTCATCCTCACTCTAGCCTCACACTAACCATAACCGTAACGCTCACCCTCACCCTAACCCTCACCCTAAACCTTAACCTCACCCTAACGTTAACCCTATCCCTAACCCTCACCCTAACCATAACCCTCACACGAAACCTAACCCTACCCCACAGCCTAACCCTCATCCGAACCCTAAACCTAACCCAAACCCTCATCCGAACCCTAACACGAACACTCACCCTAAACCTAACCCTCACCCTCACCCTTACCCTCACCCTCAACCTAACCCTTACCCTAAAACTAATGCTAATGCTAACCCTCACCCTCACCTTGTCTCTAAACCTAACCGTAACCCTAAATGTCACCCTCACCATCACCCTAATCCTAAACTTATTCCTAAACCTCACTCTGTCCCTAACCCTCACCCTAACCTTAACCCAGATCCTCACACACCGTAACCCTAACCCTAACCATAAACCGCACCTTAAACCTCACGCTAATGCTTACCTTCAACCTAAACCTAACCCTAACCATAACCCTAGCCAAAAACCTAACCCTCACACTAACCCCAAACCTCACCCTAACCCTAAACCTCACCCTAACCCTAAACCTAACCCTCACCTTCACACTAAACTTAACCCTAAACCTAACCCTAACCCTCACCCTAACCCTCACACTTACCCTGAGTCTAACCTAACCCTCACTCTCACCCTAAACCTCACCCTAACGCTTACCCTCACCATAAACCCAACTCTAACCCTAACATTCACACTAAACCTAACCCTCACTCTAACCCTTAAAATACCCCTGAACCTAACCCTCACCCTAAACCTAACCCTAACCCTCACCCTCACCCTAGAGCTCACCCTACCCCTAATCCTAACACTCACCGTTTACCTAACCCTAACCCTCACCCGAAAACTCACACTAAACCTAAGAGTAACCCTAACCCTCACTCTCACCCTAACCCTCACCCTTAGCCTTAACCTCACCCTAACCCTAACCCTCAAACTAAACCTAACCATCAACCTAACCCTAACCCTAACCCTAACCCTAAACCTCACCCTAACCCTAAATCTAACCCTCAGCCTCACCATAGCCCTCACCCTAATCCTAAACCTAAACCTCACCCTCACCCTAACCCTCACCCTAAACCTTATACTCACACTATCCTTAACCTTATCCATAACCCTCACACTAACACTATCCCTCACCCTAACCCTAGCCTTAACCCTCAGCCTAACCCTCATGCTAAAACTAAACGTAACCCAAACTCTCACCCTAACCCTAACCCTAACACTCACCCTAATCCTAATCCTCACCCTCACCTTCACCCTTACCCTCACACTCACCCTCACCCTAAAATTAACCCTAACAGTAAGCCTCACCCTCACACTTACCCTTACCCTCACCCTCTCCCTAACCCTCAGCCTCAGCCTAACCCTAACCTTAACCTTAATCCTAAACCTCACCCTCAACCATCACCCTCAGACTAACCCTCACCCTCACACTAAACCTCACGCTACCATTATCCCTAACCCTAACCCTCAACCTAATCTTAACCCTAACCCTAACACTCACACTCACCCTAACTCTAACCCTAACCCTAACCCTCACCCTAACACTCACCCTAACACTCATGATAACCCTAAACCTCACTCTCACCATAAACCCAACCCTAATGCTTATCCTCACCCTTACCCTCACCCTACACCTTACCCTACCCCACATACTAACACTGATCCTAACCTTAACCCTAACCCTCACCCTAAGCCTAAACCTCAACCTCACCCTCACCCTAGCCTCAGCCTAACGCTAACCGTAACACTAATCCTAAACCTCAAACTCAACCATCAACCTCAGCCTAACCCTCTCCCTCACACTAACGCTCACCTTAACCCTTAGTCGCAAACTAACACTCACCCTCACCCTCAGCGTAACCTAAACCCTAATCCTAACCCTAACCCTCATCCTCACCCTCTCCTGGAACCTAACCCTAACCCTAAGCCTCACCCTCACTCTCACCCTAACCCTCAACCTAACCCTTATCCTCAACATAACCCTAACCCTAACCCTAACCCTCACACTAAAACTTACCCTAACCCTAACCCTAACCCTACCCCTCAACAAACCCCTCACCCTAACCCTAAACCTAAACCTAACCCTCACCCTCAACCTACCACTCACCCTAACCCTAATCCTAACACTCACCCTCACACTAATCTTAACCCTAACTCCAACCCTAAACCTAAACCTAAACTTCCCCCTAAACCTCAACCTAACCCTAACGCTAACCCTTACCCTAACTTTAACAGTAATCTAAACCCTCACCCTCACCCTAACCCTCACCCTAACCCTTAACCTCACCCTAATGTTAACCCTAACCCTCAACCTCACCCTAAACCTCACCCTAACCCTAAACCTAACCCTCACCCTAACTCTTACCTCACCATAAACCTCACCCTACCACTAACCCTAACCCTAAACCTTACCTTAACCCTCACCCTCACCCTAAACATCACCCTAAGCCTAACCCTCACCGTTACCCTAACCCTCAACCTCACCCTCACCCTCAGCCTTACCCTAATCCTAACACTCACCCTCACACTAACCTTAACCCAAACCCTCACCCTAACACTAACCCTAAACTTAAACCTCACCCTTACCCTAACCCTCACCCTAACCTTTAACCTCACCCTAACGTTAACCCTAACCCTAAACCTCAACCTCAACCTAAACCTCACCCTAACTCTTACCTCACTCTAAACCTCATCGTAACCCTAACCCTAACCCTCACCCTCACCATCACAGTAACCGTAACTCTAACCCTAACCTTAAAAATAACCCTAACCCTAACGCTAACCCTCAGCCTCACATTAACCCTAACCCTAACCCAAACCCTCACTCTAACCCTAGCCCTGAACCAAAACCTAAACCTCAACATAACATTAATCCTAACCTCACCCTCAGCCTCACCGTTACCATAAAGGTAACCCTAATCCTAACCCTAATAATAACCCTAAACCTAACCCTAATCCTAACCCTCACCCTCACCATCAGCCTAACCATAACCCTAAACCTAACCCTCACTGTAACCCTAATCCTAAACCTCACCCTAACCCTAAGCCTAACCCTAAACCTCACTCTTAAACTAACCCTAAACCTCACCCTCAACCTCCCTATAACTGTAACTCTAAGTCTAACTCTAACAATAACCCTAACCCTAACCCTAACAATAACCCTAACCCTACCCTCAACCTAACACTTACCCTCACCCTAATCCTCACCCTCACCCTCAGTGTAACCCTAACCCTAATCCTAACCCTAACCATCAACCTCACCCTCACCCTAAACCTAACCTTAACCCTAAGCCTCACCCTCACTCTGACCCGAACCCTCACCCTAATCCTTACCCTCAACCTAACCCTAACCCTAACCATAACCCTCACACTAAAACTTACCCTCACCCTAACCCTAACACTACCCCTCAACCTAATCATAAACCTAACCCTAACCCTAACCCTCACCCTCAACCTCACTGTAACTCTAACTCTAACCATAATCCTAACAATAACCCTAACCCTAACCCTAACTCTCAACCTCACCCTCAACTTACACTTCACCCTAACCCTAATCCTAACACTCACCCTCACACTAACCTTAACACTAACCCTAGCCCTAACCCTAACCCTGAACTTAACCCTAACCTTCCCCCAATCCTCAACCTAACCCTAACCCTAACCCTCACCCTAACACTAACCCTAAACTTAAACCTCTCCCTTACCTTAACCCTCACCCCAACACTTACCCTCACCCTTATGTTAACTCTAACCACAACCCTCAACCTCACCCTAAACCTCACCCTAACCCTAACCCTCACCCTAACTCTTACCTCACCCTAAACCTCACCCAAAACCTCACCCTAAACCTCACCCTCACCCTCACCATTACCGTAACTCTAAACCTACCCCTAACAATAACCATAACCCTAACCCTAAACCTAACCTTCACCCTCAACCTAACCCTAACCCTAAACCTAACCCTCACTGTAACCCTAACACAAAACCTCACCCTAACCCTAACAATAACCCTAAACCTCACCCTAACCCTAACCCTAAACCTAAACCTCACCCTATCCCTATCCCTAATCCACAACTTCAACCTCACTGTAACCGTAACTCTAACCTTAACCCTAACAATAACCCTATCCCTAACCCTAACAGAAACCCTCACTGTAACCCTAAACCTAAAACTCACCTTAACCCTAACCATAACCTTAACCCTAACCCTCAACCTCATCCTCAGCCTCGCCCTCGCCTTAAAGGTAACCCTAACCCTAACCCGAAAATAACCTTAAACATAACCCTAATCCTAACCCTCACCCTCACCCTAAACCTAACCCTCACCGTCACTGTAACCCTAAGCCTAAACCTCACCCTCACACTACCCTTAACCCTCACTTTCAACATCAACCTCAGCTTACCACTAAGCCTAAACTTAACCCTAACCCTAACCCTCAAACTCACCCTCACGCTAGCCCTAATCCTAACACTAACCCTAACCCTAACCGTCACCCTAACCGTCACCTTAACCCTAACCCTAACACTAGCCTTAACCGTAACCCTCACCTTAACCCTCACCCTAAACCTATCTCTAAAACTAAATCACACCCTCATCCTAACTCTAACACTAACCTTAAACCTCTTCCTAACTCTTAGCCTAAAACTCAACCTCACCCTCACCCTCACTGTAACCCTAACCCTAACCCTAACAATAACCCAAACTCTAACCCTAACCCTAACCCTAACACTCTCCCTCACAGAAACCCTAACCCTGACACAAACCCTCACCCTACCCCTCACCCTAACCTTCCCCGTAACCCTAAGCCTCACCCTAACCCTCACCCTAAGCCTTAGCCTTGCCCTCACCCTCACCCTAACTCTAACACTATCACTAACCCTCACCCTAACCCTCACCCTCACCCTCACCCTAACAATCATCCTAACCATAAACCTAACCCTAAACCTCACACTAAGCCTAACCCTCACCCTAACCTTAACCCTAACCCTAGCCCTCATCCTAACCCTCATACAAAGCCGAAACCTAACCCTCAACCTAACCCTAACCCTAAACAATAACCTCACCCGCACAATAACCCTTACCCTAACCCTTACCCTCATCCAAATCATCACCCTAAAACTAACCCTCATCCTCACTTTAAGCCTAACCCTAAACCTAACCCTAGTCCTCATCCTCACACTCACCCACAGCTTAACAATAACCCTAAACTTAACCCTCACCGTAATCCTCGTTCTCACCCTCACCCTAACCCTAATGCGAACCCTCACACTAACCCTAACCCTCACCCTCACCTTCAGCCTAACAGTATCCCTAAACCTAATCCTAACCCTCACCCTCAGCCTAATCGTGACCCTAACCCTAACCCTAACTCTCCCGATAAACCTCACACTAAGATTAAGGCTAAACCTAACCTTCACTATCACCCTAAACCTCACCCTCACCTTCAGTCTAACAGTATCCCTAAACCTAATCCTAACCCTAACACTCACCCTCACACCTCACCCTCAGCCTAATACTCACACTAACACTAACCCTCACCCTAACCCTTACCCTCACCCTCACCATAAACCTAACCCTAATCCTAACCCTAACCCTTAACCACACCGTCACCCTAAACCAAACCCTAAACCTAAGCCTCACCCTCACCCTCACCCTCACCCTCACCCTCATCCTAACCCTCACCCTAACACTCACAATCACCCTAACACTCACAATCACCCTAACCCAAAACCTAACCCTCACCCTAAAACTCACCCTAACGCTCATGATAACCCTAACCCTCACTCTCACCCTAAACCTCACCCTAATTGCTTATCCTCACCCTAACCCTAACCCTATCCGTCATCCTAACCCTCAGCCTAACCTTAACCCAAACCCCAACCCTAACCCTAAACCTCATACTCACCCTCAACCTCACCCTTAGCTTAACCCTAACCCTAACCCTAACCCTGATCCTAACCCTCACCCTCACCCCTCACCCTCAGCCTAACCATCACCCTCACACTACTCCTCACCCTAACCCTTACCCTCACCCAAAACCTCACCCTCACCCTCAGCTTAACCCTAAACCTAATCCTAAACCTAAACCTCATCCTCACCCTCACACTAAACCTAACCCCAACCCTAAGCCTCACCCTCACTGTCACCCTAAACCTCACCTTAACCCTTACCCATAACCTAACCCGAACCCTAACCCTCACAATAAAACTTACACTTACCCTAACCCTAAAAATACCCCTCACACTCACCCTCATCCTAACGCTTAACCTTACCCTAATGTTAACCCTAACCCTAACCGTCAACCTCACTCTAAAACTCACCCTAACCCTAATCCTCGCCCTAACTCTTACCTCACCCTAAACATCACCCTATCCCTAACCCTAACCCTAAACCTCAACTTATACCTCACCCTCACCCTAACATTAACCCTGGACCTAATCCTCACCCTAACCCTAAATGTAACCCTAACCCTCACAATAACCCTAACCCTCACCCTAACCTAAACCTACCCCTCACCCTAAGCCTCATCCTAAACCTACCCATAACCTTAACAATAACACTAACCCTAAACCTCACCCTAAAGCTAACACTAACCCTCACACTCATCCACGACCTCAACGTGACCGTAACCATATCAATAACCCTAACAATAACCATAACCCTTAACCTAATCCTAACCCTCACCCTCACCCTAAATCTAACTCTAACCCTAACACTCATCCTAACCGTAACCCTCACCATAACCTTAACACTATACTTAACCCTAAACCTCACCCTCACCCTAGCCCTCACCCTAACCCTAATCGTAACCCTAACCCTCACCCTAACCCTAACCCTCACCTTCACCAAACCCTCAGCCTAACCCTAAGCCTAAGCATAACCCTAACCCTAACCCCCACACTCACACTCACCCTAAAACTAATCCTAACCGTAACCCTAACCCTAAACCTAACCCTAACCCTCACTCTCACCTTCACCGTAACCATAACTTTAACCCTAACCCTAACAATAACCCTAAACCTAACACTAACCCTAACCCTGACCCTCACCCTCACCCTAGCCTTCACCCTAACCCTAACCCTAACCCTAACCCTCACCGTCAACCTAACCGTAACCTTAACTCTAACCCTAACCCTAAGAATAACATTAACTCTAACCCTAACTCTAACACAAACCCTAACCCTCACTCGCAACGAAACCCTAACCCTAACTCTAACCCTCAACCTCACTGTAACCCTAACCCTAAACCTCACCCTGAGCCTCACCCTCACCGTAAAGGTAACCCTAACCATAACCCTAACAATAAACCTAATCCTAACCCACACCCTCACACTAACCCTAATCCAAACCCTAACCCTCACCATCACTGTATACCTAACCCTAAACCTCAACCTCACCTTAACCCTAACCCTCACCCTCAACATCAACCTCAGCCTAAAACTAATCCTAACCCTAACCCTCACCTTAACTCTCACCATATCCCTAACCCTAACACTAACCCTAAACCTAACCAAAACAATAACCGTAATCCTAACGCTAACCCAAACCCTCACCCTAACCCTAACCCTAACACTCACCCTCACCCTAGGCTTCACCCTAACCCTAATCCTAACCCTAATCCTTACCCTAACAATCACCCTAACCCTAAACCTAACACTCACCCTAAATCTAAGCCTCACCCTCACCCACACCCTAGGCCTAATCCTAAGCCTAAGCCTAACCCAAACCCTAACCCTCACACTCACCATCATCCTCACTCTCACCCTCAGCCTAACCCTAACCGTAACCCTAACCCTAACCCTAACTCTCACCATAAACCTCACTCTAAGACTAAGGCTAACCCTAACCCTCACTATCACCCTAACCCACACCCTTTTTCTTACGCTCACCCTAACCCTAACCCTAACAATCACACTAAACCTAACCCTCACCGTAACCCTAACCCTACCCCTCAGCCTAACCCTCACCCTAAACCTTAGCCTCACCCTAACCCTCACCCTAAGCCTTAGCCTTGCCCTCACCCTCACCCTAATCCTAAGCCTATCACTAACACTCATGCTAACCCTCACCCTAACCCTCACCTTAACCATCCACTTAACCATCACCCTAACTCTAAACCTAACCCTAACACTCACACAAAGCCTAACCCTCACCCTAGCCCTAAACCTAGCCCTCTTCGTAACCCTCATCCTAACCCTAAACCTAACCCTCAACCTAACATTAACCCTAAACCTCACGCTCACCCTAACACTCACCCTAACCCTCACCCTCACAATAAACATCACCCTAACACTAACCCTCACCGTAACCTTAAGCCTAATCCTCACCCTAACCCTAGCCCTCATCCTCACCCTCACCCTCAGCTAAACACTGAACGTAACCCTAATCCTAACCGTAACCCTCACCCTCACCCTCACACTAACCCTAACCCTCACCATAACCATAACCCTCACACTCACACTCAGCCTAACAGTATCCCTAACCTTAATACTAACCGTCACCCTCACCCTCACCCTAACCCTAATTCTAACCCTCACCCTATACCTAATGCTAAACCTCAGCTTCACCCTAACCCTTACCCTCACACTAACCCTCACCCTAACTCTTACCCTCACCCTCACCCTCAGCCTAACCCTAACCCTAATCATAACCCTAACCCTCATCCTCACCCTAACCCTAAACCTAACCCTAAACCTAAGCCTCACCCTCACTGTCACCCTAAACCACACCTTAACCTTACAATCAACCTAACCCTAACCCTCACACTAAAATTTACCCTCACCCAAACCCTAACAATACCCCTCACCATACCACTCACCCTAACCCTAATCCTAACCCTAACCCTCACCCTCACCCTAGGCCTCACCCTAACCCTAATCCTAACATTCAACTTCACACTAACTGTAACCCTAACCCTAACCATAACCCTAACCGTCAACAGAACCCTAACCCTACCCCTCACCCTAAGCCTCATCCTAATCCTAACCATAACCTTAACCCTAAACCTCACCCTAACCCTAAACCTAAACCTCACCCTCACTGTAACCCTAACCCTAATCCTTACCCTAACCCTAACCCTAAATCTCACCCTAACCCTAAACCTAAATCTCACCCTAACCCTAACCCTAAATCTCACCCTAACCCTAACCCTAAACCTCACTCTCAACTTCCCGGTAACCGTAACTCTAAACCTAACACTAACAATAACCCTAACCCTAACCCGAAACCTAACCCAAACCCTAACGCTCACCCTCACCGCAACCCTAACCCTAACCCTAACCCTCACTCTCACTGTAAACCTAAACCTAAACCTCACCCTCACCCTAAACCTAACCCTCACACTCACCCTCAACCTCAGCCTAACACTAAGCCTAACCCTAACCCTAACCCTCAAACTCACCGTCACCCTAGTCCTAATCCTAACCTTAAACTTTACCCTAACCCTATACCTCACCGTAACCCTCACCCTAACTCTAACACTAACACTAACCCTAACCCTAACCCTCACCCTAACACTATCTCTAACCTTAAACCTCACCCTCACCCTAACCCTAACCCTAACCCTAAACCTCTCCCTATGCCTTAGCCTAACCATCACCCTCACCCTCACCATAACCAAAACCATAACCCTAACAATAACCCTAACCCTAACCCTAACCCTAACCCTCTCCCTCATCGTAACCCTATCCCTAACCCAAACCCTCACCCTCACCCTAACACTCACCCTATCCCTAAACCTCACACTCACCCTAAATCTAACCCTCACACTCACCCTCACCCTCCACCTAACCCTAACCCTAATCCTAATGCTAACCATCACCCTCACACACAACCTAACCCTATGCCTAAACTTAACCCTCACCCTAACACTAATACTAACGTAAATCGAAACCTACCCCTAACCCTCACACTAACCGTAAACCTCACCCTAACTCTACCCCTACCCATCACCCTATGCCTCTTCCTAATCCTAACCCTAAACATAACCTTAAGAATAACCCTAACCCTAAAACTCACCCTAACCCTAACCCTAAACCTCACCCTCACTCTCACCATCATCATAGCAGTAACCGTAACCATAACTCTAACCCTAAAAATTACCCTAAACCTAACCCTAATCCTATACCTCACCCTCACCCTAAACCTAACCCAAACCCTCACCCTAAACCTAACCCTCATCCTAACCGAACCCGAACCCTAACACTACCCCTCACCCTCACCCTAACCCTAAACCTCACCCTAACCCTAACACTAACCCTCACCCTGAACCTAGCCCTAACCCTAAACTAATCGCAACCCTAACCCTCACTCTAACCCTAACCCTAACCCTAAATCTCACCCTCACGCTAATCCTAACCCTAACCCTCACCCTTACCCTCACCCTAACCCTGACCCTAACAATTACCCTCACGCTAGCCCTCACCCTAACCCTAACCCTAATCCTAACCCTCATCCTCACCCTAACCCTAACCCTAACCCTCACCCTAACCCTAACCCTAACCCTAACCCTCAACCTCATCCTAAACCTAACCTTAACCGTAATCCTAACCCTCATGCTAACCCTCACACTAACCCTGAGGCTAACCCTAACCCTCACTCTCACCCTAACCCTCACCCTAAACCTTACCCTCACCCTAACCCTAACCCTAACCCTCACACTATACCTAACCTTCACCCTCACCCTAACCCTACCCCTCACCCTAATCCTCACCCTAACACTAACCCTAACCCTCTCCCTAAACCTCATCCTAACCCTAAACCTCACCCTAACCCTAACCCGAAACCTAACCCTAACCCTAACCCTCACGCTAACCCTCACCATAACCCTTACGATAACGCTAACACTCACTCTCACCCTAACACTCACCCTAACCTTAACCCTAACCCTCACCCTAACCCTAACCCTCACCCTAACACTCATCCTAATCCTAAACCTAACCCTAACCCTAACCCTCACCCTTACCCTCACACTCACCCTAAGGCTAACCCTAATCCTCACTCTCACCCTAACCCTCACCATAACACTAACATTAACCCTAACCCTAACCATCACAATAAACCTAAACCTCACCCTCACGCTAAACCTACCCTCACTGTAAACCTCACCCCAACCCTTACCTCACCCTAACCCACACCCTAACCCTCATCCTAACACTAAACCAAAACCTCATCCTCAACCTAATGCTCACCCTAACCGTAACCCTAACTTTAACCCTCACACTAACCATCACTCTAACCCTAAATCTAACCCTAACACTCACACTAACCCTAAACCTCACCCTAACCCTATCGCTACGCCTCATTCTAACCCTCATCCTAAACCTAACCCTAACCCTCACCCTAACCCTAACCCTAACCCTCACCCTAACCTTAACCCTATGCCTCACCCTAACCCTAACCCTCACCCTCACCCTGGCCCTCACACTACCCCTAATCCTAACAATCACCTCACTCTACCCTTACCCTCACCCTAACCCTACCCCTAACCCTTACCCTAAACCTCACACTAAACCTAACCCTCACCATAACCCTAAACCTACCCCTCACCGTAACCCTCACCTTAACCCTAACCCTTACCCTCATCCTCACGCTAGCCCTCACCCAACCCCTAATCCTAACACTTACCCTCACCCTAACCCTAACACTCACCCTCACCCTATCCCTCACCCTAACTCTTATCCTCACCCTAACCCTAACCCTAACCCTGACCGTAACTCTCACACTAAACCTAACGCTAACCAGAACCCTCAATGTAACCTTAAACCTACCCCTAACCCTAACACTAACGCTGACCCTAACCCTCACAGTAACCCTAACCTTAACCCTCACCCTAACCCTCACCCTAAAACTAACACTCAACTTAACCCTCACCCTATCATTATGCCTACCGCTAACCCTCACACAAACCCTAACCCTCACCCTAATTCTAACCCTACCCTCACCCTAACCGAAACCCTAACCCTAACCCTAACTATCACCCTCAGCCTAACCCTAACGCTCACCCACACCGTAGCCCTCACTGTCACCCTAACACTCACCCTCAACCTATCACTCACCCTCACCCTAAATATCAACCTAACCCTAATCCTAACCCTCAACCTCACTCTCAGGCTATCCCTAAACCTAACCCTCACACTCAACCTCACCCTCACCCTCACCCTACCCTAACCTCAACCTCACCCTAGCCCTAACCCTAGCCCTCACCCTAACCCTCACACTAACACTCATGATAACCCTAAAACTCATTCTCACCCTAACCCTCATTATAACCCTTACAATCACCCTAAACCTTAGCTTCAGCCTAACCCTCACCGTAACCCTAACCTTAACCCTAAACCTCACCCTAACCCTCACCTTAACCATCACCCTAACCCTAACACTAACCCTCACCTCATCCTAAACCTAAACCTAACCCTAACCCTAACCTTCACCCTCACCCTAAACCTAACCCTAATGCTCACACTAAACCTAACCCTCAACCTAACCCTAAAACTACCCCTCACACTTATCCTAACCGTAACCCTAAACATCACCCTAGCCTTCACCCTAACCCTAATCCTAACACTCACCCTCAACCTAACCCTAAACCTAACCCTAACCCTAATCCACAACCGCACCCTAATCCTCAACCTAACAATAACCCTCACCATAACCCTTCCCCTAAACCTAACCCTAAACCTCAAGCTAACCCTCAAGCTAACAATAACCCTAACCCTAGCCCTCACCCTCACCCTAAACTTCACCCTCAAACGTGGCCTCAACCTAACCTTCACCCTAACCCTAACCCTAACCCTAACCCTCACCCTCACCATCACCCTCAACCTAAACCTAAACCTAACTCTAATCCTAACACTAAACATAACCCTCACCCTCACCCTAACCATAACCCTAACCCTCACCCTAATGCTAATCCTCACCCTCACCTTCACCCTCAGCCTAACCAAACCCCTAACACTAACACTAACCGTAAACCTCACCCTCACCCTAACACTAATCATAACACTCACCCTCACCCTAACCCTCACACTAAACCTTACCCTCACCCTAACCCTAACCCTAAACTTCAATCTAAACCTAACCCTAATCCTACCCCTCACCCTAACCCTAACCCTAATCCTAACCCTCTCCCTAAACCTAACCCTAACCTTCACCGTCACCGTAACATTCACCGTTACCCTACCCGTAACCCTCACCCACACCTTAACCCTCACACTAACCCTAGCCCTCATCACCCTAACCCTAACCCTTACCCTAACCCTCAGCCTAACCCTAACCTTACCTAACCGAAACCCTCACCCTCACCCTCACGCTCACCCTAACCCTCACCCTCACCCTAACCCGCACCCTAACCCTAAACCTAATGCTAACTGTCACCCTCACCTTCATCCTCAGCCTAACCCTAACCCTAACACTAATCCGAACCCGAACCCTCACCCTCAGCCTAACCCTAACCCTTAAACTAACCCTCATCTTAACACTTACCCTCACTATAACCCTCACCCTCAACCTCACACTCACCCTCAGCCTAACCCTAAACCTAATCCTAACACTAACCCGAACCCTAACCCTCAACCTAAACCTAACACTAAACCTCACCCTCACACTCACCCTCACCCTAACCCTAACCCTCACCCTCACCCTAACCCTAACCCAAAACCTATCCGTCACTCTGAGCCTAAACCTCACACTAAACCTTACCCTCAACCTAGCCCTAACCCTAACCCTAACCATCATGCTAAAACTAACACTCACCTTAACCCTAATCCTACACCTCACCCTAAACCTCACCCTAACCCTAACAGTAACCCTAAACCTAGCCCTCACCCTACCCCTAATCCTAACATTCTTGCTCACCCTAACCTTAACCCTCACCCTAACCCTAAACCACACACTCACCCTAACCCTATCCCTAACCCTAAACTTAAACCATACCCTCAGTCTCATGCTCACCCTAAGCCTCACCCTCACACTCACCCTAACCATAAACCTAACACTATCCCCCAAGCTAACCTTAACCCTAACCCTAATCCTAACCCTAACCCTCAACCTCACCTTCATTGTCACCCTAACACTAACTCTTACCCAAACACTAACCCTCACCCTAACCCTAATCCTAACCCTCACCCTCACCCTAAACCTCATCCTAACCCTAAACCTCACCCTAACCCTTACCCTCCAGCTTACCTGCACCCTAAACATAACCTGAAACCTAACCCTAATACTAACCCTCATGCTAACCCTCACCCTAACACTCAAGATAACGCTAACACTCACTCACACCCTAACACTCACCCTAACCCTAACCCTCAACCTAACACTCACCCCCATCCTAAACCCAACCCTAAACCTAACACTCACCCTTATCCTCACACTCACCCTAAGGCTAATTCTAATCCTCACTCTCACCCTATCCCTCACCCTAACCCTTACCCTCACCATAACACTAACACTAACCCTAACCCTAACCATCACACTAAACCTAGCCCTCACCCTCACCCTAAACATACCCTCACCATAAACCTCACTCTAACCCTTAGCCTCACCCTAACACTCAGCCTAAGCCTTAGCCTCACCCTAACCCTCATCCAAACCCTAAGCCTAACCCTAATCCTCAACCTAATGCTCACCATAACCGTAACCCTAACCTTAACACTCACCCTAATCATCACCATAACCCTAAATCTTACCCTAACCCTCACACTAACCCTAAACCACACCCTAACACTATCCCTACCCCTCATTCTAACCCTCATCCTAACCTAACCCTAACCCTCACCCTAACCCTAAACCTAACCCTCACCCTAACCCTAACCCTACCCCTCACCCTAACCCTAACCCTACCCCTCACCCTAACCCTAACCCTAACCCTCACCCTGACCCTGGCCCTCACACTACCCCTAATCCTAACACTCACCCTCACTCTAACCCTTACCCTCACCCAAACCCTAACCCTAACTCTACCCATAAACCTCACAATAAACCTATCCCTCACCCTAACCCTAAACCTAAGCCTCACCCTAACCCTAACATTAACGCTAACGCTTACCCTCACCCTCACGCTAGCCCTTACTCAACCCCTAATCCTAAAACTTACCCTCACCCTAACTCTAACCCTCACCCTCACCATAACCCTCACACTAACTATTATCCTCAACCTAACCCTACCCCTAACCCTGACCCTAACTCTCACACTAACCCTAACTCGAACACGAACTCTAACCTTAAACTTACCCCGAACCCTAACACTAACCCTGACCCTAAGCCTCACCCTAACCCTAACATTAACGCTAACGCTTACCCTCACCCTCACGCTAGCCCTCACCCAACCCCTAATCCTAACACTTACCCTCACCCTAACTCTAACCCTCACCCTCACCATAACCCTCACACTAATTATTATCCTCAACCTAACCCTACCCCTAACCCTGACCCTAACTCTCACACTAACCCTAACTCGAACCCAAACACTAACCTTAAACTTACTTCGAACCCTAACACTAACCCTGACCCTAACCCTCACAGTAAACCAAACCCTAACCCTCACACTAAACCTAACCCTACCTCTCACTCTAACCCTCACCCTAACCCTAACCCTAAACCTAACCATCAACATAACACTAACCGTAACCCTCACCCTCAGCGTAACCCTCACTATCACCCTAACAGTCTCCCTAACCCTAACCCTCACCCACAACTTAACCCTCACCCTAAACATCACCCTAACTCTAACCCTCATCCTAACCTTAACCCTTACCAAACCGACACCCTCACCCTTACCCTCACTCTATCCCTAACCCTAAACAAACTACCTAACCCTTACCTACATAAACCCTCACCCTCACCCTCACCCACACCCTAACCCTCGCCCTCACGCAAGCCCTCCTCCTAGCCGTAATACAAAACATAACCCTCACCCTCACCCTCACCCCTCACTCTAAACCTAACCCTAACCCTCACCCTCACCCTAACCTGACCCTTAACCTCAACCTCAACCTAAGCCTAATTCTAACCCTAACCCTCACACTAACCCTAACCCTCAACATAACCCTAACCCTACCCCTCACCCTAACACTCACCCTAACCCTCTCACCCTAACCCTAAACCTAACACCCACCCTCAACCTAACACTCACTGTCACCCTATCCTTCACCCTAAACCTAACCCTCAGCCTCACCCTAACCGTAAGCCTAACCCTAACCCTAAGCCTAACCCTCATGCTCACCCAAACCCTCAACCTAAACCTTACCCTCACCCTCACCCTAAAGCAAACCCTAACCATAAGCCTCACAGTAAACCTAACCCTCACCTAACCCTAAACCTCAACTTCATCCTAACACTAAACCTAAACCTAACACACATCCTAACCCTAACCCTAACCCTAAACCTCACCCTAACCATAACCCTCACCCTGACCCTTAACATACACCTCACACTAACCCTCACCCTAACCCTCATCCTAACCCTAAACCACAGCCTCACCCTCACCCTCAGACTAACCTTAACGCTAACTCTTACCCTCAACCTCACCTCTTATATTCACACTCACCATATCCCTAATGTTAAACCGAACACTCACCCTCACCCTAACCCTCAACCTAACCCTCACCCTCACCATAACCCTAACCCTCACCCTCACCCTAACCCTAAACCTAACCCACAACCTAACCCTAACCCTAACCCTCACCCTATCCCTAAAAATCACCCTAACCCTAACATTAAACCTCACCGTCAACCTCACCCTAACACAAACACCTTAACCCTCACCCTAACACTAATGCTAACCCTAAACCTCACCCTCAACCTAAACCTCACCCTAACACTTACCCTCACCCTAAATCTAACGCTAAACCTAACCCTAATTCTCACACTTACCCTAACCCTAACCCTAACCCTAACCCTCACCCTAACCCTCACCCTCACCTAACCCTAACCCTCACTCCCACCCTCACCCTCACCCTAATCCTTACTCTCACCCTAACCCTCACCCTAACCCTCACTCTAACTCTCACCCTAACCCTAAACTTAAACCTCACCCTAACCCTCACACTAGCGCTAACCCTAACCCTAACCCTCACTGGAACGCTAAACCTAACCCTAAACCTAACACTTACACTAACCCTCACCGTCATCCTAACCGTCACCCTAACCCTAAACCTCACACACATACTTACCTTCACTCTCACTTGAACCCTCACCCTCACCCTAAACCTCAACCTCACCCTAAACTTCACACTAACACTAAACCTCGCCCTCACCCTAAAACTCACCCTTACCCTAACACTCACTCTAAACCTATCCCTAATCCTAAACCTAAGCCTCCCCATCATCCTCACCCTAACCCTAAACCTAATTCTAACCATCAGACAACTATCACCTTAACCCTAACCCAAACTCTAAACCTTAGCTTAAACCTAACTCTCATCCTATCCCTAATCCTAACCCTCACATTCAACTAACCCTAACCTTCACTGTAACCCTTACCCTCACCCTAAACCTAATGCTAACCTTAACCCTCACCCTCACCGTAACCATTATCCTCACACTAAACCTAGCCCTAACTCTAACCCTAATCCTCAAAATAACCCTACCCCTCACCATAGCTCTAACCCTACCCCTCACCCTAACCCTCACCCTAACCCTAACCCTCACCCTAACCATCAACCTCACACTAATCCTCACTGGCACCCAACCCTCACCCTAAACCTAACCCTCAACCACACCTTAACTAGAACCCTCACCCGAACCCTCACCCTCACCCAAACCGAACCCTCACCCTAAACATCACCCTAACCTTAACCCTCACCCTAACACTAAGCCTAAACCTCATCCTAACCCTCACCCTCACCCTAACTCTCACCTTCAACCTAATCCTCACACTAACCCTAACCCTCACCCTAACCCTAACCCTCACCCAACCCTAGCCCTCACCCGAACGCTAACCCTAACCCTCAATCTCACCCTTACCCTCACCCTAACCCTTACTCTCACCCTAACCCTAACCCTAAACCTCTCTCTAATTCTCACCCTAACCCGAAAAGTAACCCTCACCCTAACGCTAAACCTAAACCTCACCCTAACGCTAACCCTAACCCTAACCCTCACGGGAATGCTAAAAGTAATGCTAAACCTAACACTTACACTAAACTTCACCGTCACCCTAACCGTCACCCTAACTCTAACCCTCACACACACCCTTACCTTCACACTCAACTGAACACTCACCCTCACCCTAAAACTCAACGACACCCTAAACTTCACACTAACACTAAACCTCACCCTAACCCTCACCCTCACCCTAAAACTCACCCTTATCCTCACCCTCACCCTAAGCTTAACCCTAAACCTAACCCTAATCCTAAACCTAAGCCTCACCATTACCCTCACCCTAACCTTAAACCTAATCCTAATCCTCAGCCTCACCCTCACCTTAACCCTAACCCTAACCCTTAGCCTAACCCTAACACTCACCCTAACCCTAATCCTAACCCTCACACTCACCCTAACCCTAAACCTAAATGTAACCCTCACCCTCACCCTAAACCTAACACTAACCCTAACCCTCACCCTCATCCTAACCCTCACCCTAAGCATTACTCTCACACTAACCCTAACCCTAACTCTAACACTAACCCTCACAATAACCCTAACCCTCACCATAACCCTAACCCTACACCTCACCCTAACCCTCACCCTAAACCTAACCCTCACTCTAACACTAACCCTAACCCTCAACCTCACATTAATTCTCACTGTCACCCTAACCCTCACCCTAAACCTAACCCTCACCAACACCCTAACCCATACCCTCACCCTCACCTTCACACTCACCCAACCCTCCCCCTCACCCTAAACATCACCATAACCTTAACCCTCACACTAACCCTAATTCTAACCCTCACCCTAACCCTCACCCACACCCTAACCCTCACCTTCTTCCTAATCCTCACCCTGTCCCTAACCCTAAGCAAACTACCTAACCCTTACCTACCTAAAGCCTCATCCTCACCCTCACCCACACCATAACCCTCGCCCTAAAGCAAGCCATCCTCCTAACCGTAATACTAACTGTAAACCTCATTCTCACCCTCACCCCTCACTCTAAACCTAACCCTAACCCTAACCCTCACCCTCAACCTAACCTGACCCTTAACCTCAACCTCAACCTAAGCCTAATTCTAATCCTAACCCTCACACTAACCCTAACCCTCAAAATAACCCTAACGCTTCCCCTCACCCTAACACTCACCCTAACCCTAACTCTCACAATAACCCTAAACCTAACCCCCACCCTCACGCTAACACTCACTGTCACCCTATCCTTCAGCCTAAACCTAACCCTCAGCCTCACCTTAACGTAAGCCTAACCCTAACCCAAACCCTAACCCTCACTCTCACACTAACACTCACCCTAAAATTTACCCTCACCCTCACCCTAAAGCTAACCCTAACCATAACCCTCACACTAAACCTAACCCTCACCTAACCCTAACACTCACCCTCATCCTAACCCTAACCCTAAACCAAACACACACCCTAACCTTACCCTAACCCTAAACCTGACCCTAACCCTAATGCTCACCGTGACCCTAAACATACACCTCACACTAACCCTCACCCTAACCGTCACCCTAAACCTAAACCTCAGCCTCACCCTCACCCTCAGACTAACCTTAACGCTAAGACTTACCCTCACCCTCACCTCTTACACTCACACTCACTATATCCCTAATGCTAAACCTAACACTCACCCTCACCCTAACCCTCAACCTAATCCTCACCCTAACCCTAACCCTAACCCTCACCCTAGCGCTAACACTAACCCTAACCCTCACTGGAACGCTAAACCTAACCCTAAACCTAACACTTAAACTAACCCCCACCTCATCCTATCCGTCACCCTAACCCTAACCCTCACACACACCCTTAACTTCACCCTCACCCGAACCCTCACCCACACCCTAAACCTCAACCTCACCCTAAACTTCACACTAACACTAAACCTCACCTTAAACC
This sequence comes from Dipodomys merriami, assembly GCF_024711535.1. Lineage (NCBI taxonomy): Eukaryota > Metazoa > Chordata > Mammalia > Rodentia > Heteromyidae > Dipodomys > Dipodomys merriami. Next base: position 4,780,936 of record NW_027206257.1, read on the forward strand.
TCACCCTCACCTTCACCCTAAAACTCACCCTTACCCTCAAATTCACCCCAAGCTTAACCCTAAACCTAACCTTAATCCTAAAACTAAGCCTCACCATTACCCTCACCCTAACCCTAAACCTAAACTTAACCCTCAGCCTCACCCTCACCTTAACCCTAACCCGAACGTTAAACCTTAGCCTAAACCTAACCCTCATCCTATCCCTAATCCTAACCCTCATACTCACCCTAACCCTAACCCTAACCTTAACCCTAACCCTCACCCTAAATCTAACACTAACCCTAACGCTCACCCTCATCCTAACTCTCACCCTAACCATTGCCCTCACACTAACCCTAACCCTCACCCACACCCTCACCTTCACCTTCACCCGAACCTGAACCCTCACCCTAAATTTCAAACGCACCCTAAACTTCACACTAAACCTAAACCTCACCCTAACCCTAACCCTCGCCCTGAACCTCACCCTATAACTCACCCTTACCCTCACCCTCACACTAAGCCTAACCCTAAAACTAACCCTAATCCTAAACCTAAGCCTCACCATCACCCTCACCCTAACCCTAACCCTAACCCTAAAACTCAGCCTCATGCTCACATAAACCCTAAACCTAACCCTAAAACTTAGCCTAACCCTAAGCCTCACCCTAACCCTAATCGTAACCCTCAAGCTCACCCTAACCCTAACCCTAACCTTAACCCTCACCCTCACCCTAAACCTAACGCTAACCCTAACCCTCACCTTCACCCTAACCATCACCCTAACCCTTATCCTCACACTAACCCTAACCCTAACTCTAACCCTAACCATCACACTAACCCTAACACACACCATAACCCTAAACCTACCGCTCACCCTAACACTCACCCTAACACTAACCCTCACCCTAACCCTAAACCTAACCCCCACCCTCGCCCTAACACTCACTATCACCCTAACGCTCACCCTAAACCTAACCCTCACCCACCAGCTAACTTTCACCCTCACCCTCACCCAACCCTCACCCTCAACCTAAACATCACCCCAAACTTAACAATCACCCTAACCCTATTCCTAACCCTCACCCTAACCCTCACCCTCACCCTAACCCTCAACATGACCCTAATCCTCACCCTATCCCTAACCCTAACACTTACCTAACGAAACCCTCACCCTCACCCTCACCCTAACCCTCGCCCACACGCAAGCCCTCACCCTAACCCTAATCCTACCCATAACCCTCACCCTCACATTAACGCTCACCCTAACCCTAACCCTAACCGTCAGCCTCACCTAATACATTACCCTAACCCTGACCCTAACCCTCACACTAACACTCACCACAACACTCACACTCACCATAATCCTCACGCTCACCCTAACCCACAACCTAACCCTTACACTTACCCTAACCCTACACCTAGCCCTCACTCTAACCCTCACACTAACCCTAAACCTAACCCTAACCCTCACCCTAGAACTCACCCTAAACCTAATCCTAACCCTAACCCTCACACTAATCCTTATGCTCACACTAACCCTAACCATCAACCTCAACCTAAACCTCACCGTAATCTTCACCGTAACCCTAACCCTAACCCTCAAGCTAGCCCTCACCATAACCCTCACCCTAACCATCACCCTCACCCTAACCTTCACCCTCATCCTAACCCTCACCCTCACCCTAATCCTCAACTTCACGCTAATCCTCACCCTATCCCTAACCCAAACACTTACCTACCAAAACCCTCAGCCTCACCCTCACCCTAATCCTCGACCTCATGAAAGCCCTCACCCTAACCCTAATCCTGACCATAACCCTCAACCTCACCCTCACCCTCACCTTAACCGTCGCTCTCACACAAGCCCTTACCCCAAACCTAACCCTCACCCTCACCCTAATCCTAACCCTCACTTTAACCCTCACCCTAAACCTAACCCTAACACTAACCCTGACCCAGACCCTCAACCTCACCCTAACCCTCACCCTAATCCTTACCCTCACCCTAACCCTAAACCTATCCCTCATCCTAGACCTAACCCTAACCCTCACACTAACAGTAACCCTAACCCTAAACCTCACCCTCACCGTAACCCTAACCCTCACCCTAACCCTAGACCTCACCTTAACCCTAATTCTAACCCTAACCCTCAGCCTCACCCTAACACTCATCCTAACCCTAATCCTCACCCTCACCCTAACCCTCAACCTCACCCTAACCTAACCCTAACTATAACCCTAACCCTCACCCTAAACCTAATACTAACCCTAACCCTCACCCTCATCCTAACCCTCACCCTAACCATTACCCTCACACTAACCCTAACCCTAATTCTAACCCTAACCCTCACAATAACCCTAACCCTAACCCTAACCCTAAACCCACAACTCACCCTAACCCTAACCCTCACCCTAACCCTATCCCTAACCCTCAACCTCACACTAATCCTCACTTTCACCCTAACCCTCACCCTAAACCTCACCCTCACCCTAACCCTAATCCTAACCTTCACCCTATCCCTCACCTTCACCCTAACCCTCAACTTCACCCTAAACCTCACCCTATCCTTAACCCTAACCAAACTACCTAACCCTTACTTCCTAAACCCTCACCCTCACACTCACCCACACCCTAACCCTCGCCCTCATGCAAGCCCTCCACCTAACCATAATATTAACCGTAACCCTCATCCTAACCATCACCCCTCACCGTAAACCTAACCTTAACCCTCACCCTAACCCTAACCTGACCCTTACCCTCAACCTCAACCTAAGCCTAATTCTAACCCTAACCCTCAAACTAACCCTAACCCTCACCATAACCCTAAACCTAGCCCTCAACCTAACACTCATCCTAAACCTAACCCTCACCCTAAACCTAAACCTAACCCCCACCCTCACGCTAACACTCACTGTCACCCTATCCTTCAGCCTAAACCTAACCCTCAGCCTCACCCTAACCGTAAGCCTAACCCTAACCCTAACCCTAAACCTCACACCCACCCTAACACTCATGCCAAACCTTACCCTCACCCTCCCCCTAACGCTAACCCTAACCATAACCCTCACAGTAAACCTAACCCTCACCTAACCCTAAACCTAACCCTCATCCTAACCCTATCCCTAAACCTAACACACACCCTAACCCTAACGCTAACCATAAACCTCAACCTAACCCTAACCCTAACCCTAAACCTCACACCCACCCTAACACTCATGCCAAACCTTACCCTCACCCTCCCCCTAACGCTAACCCTAACCATAACCCTCACAGTAAACCTAACCCTCACCCTAACCCTAATCCTCAGCCTCACCCTCACCCTCGGAATAACCTTAAAGCTAACTCTTACCATCACCCTCACCTCTTACACTCACACTCACCATATACCTTATGCTAAGCCTAACACTCACTCTCACCCTAACCCTCAACCTAACCCTCACCCTCACCCTAACCCTAACCCTCACCCTCACCCTAATCCTAAACCTAACCCTCACCATAACCCTAACCCTAACCCTCACCCTATCCCTAAACCTCACCCTAACCCTAACACTAACCCTCACCCTAACCCAAACCCTAACTTTCACCTTAACCCTCGCCCTAACACTAACGCTAACCCTACACCTCACCCTCAACCTAAACCTCACCCTAACCCTTACCCTCAACCTAAATCTAACGCTAAACCTAACCCTAACCCTCACACTTAACCTAACCCTAACCCTAAACCTAACCCTCACCCTAACCCTCACCCTCACCCAACCCTAGCCCTCAGGCGAACGCTAACCCTAACCCTCACTCTCACCCTCACCCTCACCCTAATCCTTACTCTCACCATAACTCTACCCCTAACCCTCACTCTAACACTCACCCTAACCCTAAACGTAACCCTCATCCTAACCCTAACCCTCACCCTCACCCTAACAATAAACCTAACCCTAACCCTCACTGGAATGCTAAACCTAACCCTAAACCTAACACTTACACTAACCCTCACCGTCACCCTAACCGTCACCCTAACCCTAACCCTCACACACACCCTTACCTTCACCCTCACGCGAACCCTCACCCTCACCCTAAACCTCAACCTCACCCTAATCTTCACACTAACACTAAACCTCACCCTAACCCTCACCCTCACCCTCAATCTAAAACTCAACCTTACCCTCAAACTCAACCTAAGCATAACCCTAAACCTAACTCTAATCCTAAACCTAAGCCTCACCATCACCCTCACCCTAAGCCTAAACCTAATCCTAACCCTCAGCCTCATCCTCACCTTAACCCTAACCCAAACTCTAAACGTTAGCCTAAACCTAACCCTCACCATATCCCTAATCCTAACCCTCACACTCACCCTAACCGTAACCTCACCCTAAATCTAATGCTAACCTTAACCGTCACCCTCACCCTAACCGTTATCCTCACACTAACCCTAACCCTAAATCTAACCCTAACCCTCACAATAACCCTAACCCTCACTATAACCCTAACCCTACAACTCACCTTAACCCTCACCCTAACCCTAACCCTCACTCTAACCCTCACCTTAAACCAAACCCTAACCCTCAACCTCACCCTAATCCTCACTGGCACCCAACCCTCACCCTAAACCTAACCCTCACCCACAAATTAACCCGAACACTCACCCGAACCCGAACCCTCACCCAACCCTCACCCTCACCCTAAATATCACCCTAACCTTAACCCTCACCCTACACCTAATCTTAACCCTCATAGTAATCCTCACCCTCACCCTAACCCTCACCTTCAACCTAATCCTCACACTAACCCTAACCGTCACCCTTAACCTAAACCTACCCCTCACACTAAAGCTAACCCAAATCCTCACCCTAACCCTAACGCTAACCCTAACCCTCACCCTAACCCTAACCCTCAGGTTCAAGCTCAACCTGTCTAACCCCAACCCTAATCCTAATCCTAACCCTAAACCACACCCTCACCCTCATCCTAACAATAACCCTAACCCTAACCCTAACACTCACGCTCACATTAACCTCACCCTCACCCTCACCCTTACCCTCACCCTCACCTTAACACTCACGATAACCCTAACCCTCACTCTCACCCTAAACCTCACCCTAACAATTACCCTCACCCTAACTCTAACCCTAACCCTAACCCTCACACTAAACCTAGCTCTCACCCTAAACCTAGCGATACCACTCACACTAACCCTCACCCTAACCCTAACCCTAACACTCACCCTAAACCTAATGCTAACCCTAACCCTCAACATCACCCTAGCTCTCAATCTTATCCTAACCCTAAGCCAAAATTTCACACTCAAACAAACACTCAGACTAACCCTAACCCTCAACCTAACAGTAACCCTCACCCTCACTCTCACCCTCACATTCAGCCTAACCCTAACCCTAACTCTATTACTAACCCTAACCCTCAACCTCACCCACACCCTCACCCTCACCCTACACCTAACCCTCACCCTAAACCTATCCCTCACCCTAATCCTAACCCTAACGCTCACACTCACCCTCACCCTAACCCTAAACCTAACCCTCAGCCTGACCCTAACTGTAAGCCTAACCCAACCCCTAACCCTAACCCTCACTCTCACCATAACCCTCACCCTAAACATTACCCTAAACTTCACCCTAAATCTAACCCTAACCATAACCCTCACACTAAACCTACACCTCACCCTAACCCAAAACCTAGCCCTCACCCTCACTCTAAACCTCACCCTCATCATAACCCTAACCCTAAAACTAACTCATCCTAACCCTAACCCTAACCCTAAACCTCACCCTAACCCTAACCCTCACCCTAACCCTCACCCTCACCCTAACCCTCAACCTCAGCCTAACACTAAGCCTAAGCCTAACCCTCACCCGAACCCTCACACTCACACTCACCCTAACTCTAATCCTAAACTTAACACTATTCTTAACCTCAACCTAAGCCTCACCCTCACCCTAACCCTAACCCAAATCCTCACACTAACCCTCACCCTAACCCTAACTCTAACCTTAATGCTCACCCTCACCCTAACCCTAACTCTAACCCTAAAACTCACCCTAACCCTAACCTTCATCCTCACCCTCAACCTCACCGTAAATCTAGCCCTAAACCTAACAATAATACTAACCCTAAACCTAACCCTAACCCTAACCCTCACAACACACTTATCCCTAACCCTAACACTAACAATAACCCTAATCCTAAGCCTAACCCTAACCCTAATTCTAATCCTCACCTCCACAGTCACCCTCAGCCTAACCTAAACCAAACCCTAACCCTAACACTAACCCTAAACCAAAACCTAACCCTAAATCTAACCCTAAACCTAACCCTAATCCTCAGCCTCACCTGCACCCTAACCCAAACTCTAACCCTAACCCTCACCCTAACTCTAAGCGTAATCCTAACCCTAACCCTAAGCCTCACACTTACCCTCACCCTAACCCTAATCCTAAACCTAACCCTATCCCTAACCCTAACATTCACCCTATCCCTCACCCTAGCCCTCACCCTAACCCTAACCCTAATCCTCATCCTAAACCTGACACTAACCATATCCGTAACCCTCATCTTAACCCAAAACCTAACCCTCACCCTCATGCTCAGCCTAAGCCTAAGCGTAAGCCTAACCCTAACCCTCATCCTAACCCTAACACTAACCCTAACCCTAACCCTAAATCTCACCCTCAACCTAACCCTAACTCTAACGCTAACCCTAACAATAACCCTAACCCTCACCCTAACCATAATCCTCACCCTAAAGCTAAACCTCACCCTAAAACTTACCCTCACGCTACCACTAACCCTAACCCTAACACTAACCCTCATACTAACACTAACCATAACCTCAGTCTAATACTAAACCTAACCCTCAACCTAAACCTAACACTCACGCTCAATGTAACCCTCACTATAACCCTAACCCGAACCATCACCCTAACCCTAATCCTCACCAACACCCTCACCCTCAGCCTAAACCTAAGCTTAACCCTAAACCTCACCCTAACCCTCCCCCTAACCCTAACTCTAACAATAAACCTCACCCTCTGCCTAACAATAACCCTAACCCTAAACCTCAACCTAACCATAAACTTCACCCTCACCCTCAACCTCACCGTAACTCTAACCCTAACCCTAAAAATAACACTAGCCCTAACCCTAACCCTAACCGTCACCCTCAGCCTCACCCTCACGGCAAACTAAACCATAACCAAACACTAACAATAACACTAACCCTAAGCCTAACCCTATCCCTATCCCTAATCCTAACCCCCACGCTCACCCTCAGCCTAACCCTAAGCCTAAGCCTAAACCTAACCCTAACCCTCTCCGTAACCCTAACCCTAACCCTAAAACAAACCCTAACCCTAAACCTAGCCCTAAATGTAACCCTAAACCCAAACCTAATCCTCAGACTCACACTCACCCTAACCCAAACCCTAATGTTAACAGTCAGGCTAACTCTCAGTCTTACCCTAAACCTAAACCTAATCCTCACACTCACTCACACCCTAACCCTAATCCTAAACCTAACCCTATCCCTAACCCTAACCCTCACCCTAACCCTCACCCTAGCCATCACCCTAACCCTAATCCTAATCCTAAACCTCATCCTAACCCTGACCCTAACCCTAACCCAAACCCTAAGCCTAACCCTAAACCTAATCCTCACCCTCAGGCTCCACCTAAGTCTAAGTGTAAGCCTAAGCCTAACCCTAACCCTAACCCTCCCTAACCCTAAACATAACCCTAAACCTAACTCTAAACCTAAATCTCACCCTCACCCTAACCCTAAGTATAACCCTAACCCTAACCCTAAAAATAACCCTAAACCTCACACTAACCATAATGCTCACCCTAACCCTAACACTCAACCTAACACTTACCCTCCCCCTAACACTAACCCTAACCCTAACACTAACCCTCACACTAACCCTAACCCTCACCATAATCCTAAACCTCACCCTAACACTAACCCCAACCCTCACCCTCACCCTAGCCCTCTCCTTAACCCTAATTCTAAACCTTACCCTCACCCTAAGCCTAACCCTCATCCTCACCCTAAACCTCACACTCACCCTAAACCTAATCCTCAATTTAACCCTCATCCTAACCCTAACCCTAACCCTTACCCTAGCCCTAAACCTAACCCTAACGCTCACACTTATCTTAAGCCTCACCCTCAGCCTAAACCTCACCTTTACCCTTACCATCATCCTCAGACTAACCCTCACCCTAATCCTAAACCTCATCCTAACCGTCACCTTAACCGTAAACCTAACCATCACACTATCCCTAACTTTCACCCTCAACCTCACGTTCAGCCTAACCCTAAGCCTAAGCCTAAACCTTCCCCTAACCCTCCCACTCACCCTAGCACTCAGCCTAACCATAATCCTAACCCTAAACCTCATCCGAACCCTCACCCTAATCCTAACTCTAACTGTCACCATAACCCTAATCCTCACCCCCATCCTCACCCTCAGCCTAACCCTAAGCCTAAGCCTAAGCCTCACCCTAACCCTCACCCTCACCCTCACCCTAACCCTAGTCCTAAACCTAACCCTATCCATAAACCTCAACCTAACCCTCACCCACATCCTAACCTTAACGCTAACCCTAACACTAAACTTCACCCTAACCCTCCCCTAAGCATAACTCTAACCCTAAACCTCAACCTCACCCTCACCCTAACCTTAACCCTAACCCTAAACCTCACCCAAACCCTAACACTCACCCTCGCCCTCAACCTCCCCATAACTCTAAACCTAACCCTAACAATAACACTAACCATAACCATAACCATAACCCTAACCCTCACCCTCAGCCTCAGCCTCACCACAAACTAATCCCTAACCATAACACTAACAATAAACCTAACCCTAAGCCTAACCCTAACCCTAACTCTAATCCTCACCCCACTCTCACCCTCAGCCTAACCCAAAGCCTAAGCCTAACCCTAACCATAACCCTCACTGTAACCCTAACCCTAACCCAAACACTAACCCTAACCCTCAACCTAACCCTACATCTAAACCTAATACTCAGCCTCACCTTTACCCTAACCCTAACCCTCACCATAACTCTCAGCCTAACAATATCTTTAACCTTAACCCTCACACTCACCGTCACCCTAACCCTAATCCTCAAACTAACCCTATCCTTAATGCTAACCCTCACCCTCACTGTAACCCTTACCCTAACCCTCACCCTAAACATAAAATTAACCCGAATCCTAAATCTCACCCTAACCCTAACCCTAACCCTCACCCTAACCCTAGCCCTAAACCTCACCCTCAGCCTAACCCTAACCTAATACTAACACTAACACTAACACTAACTCTAAACCTAACCCTAAATCTAATCCTAAACCTAACCCTAATCCTCAGCCTCACCTGCACCCTAACCCAAACTCTAACCCTAATCATCACCCTAACTCTAAGCCTAATCCTAATCCTAACCCTAACCCTCACCCTCATCCTAGCCCTCAAACTCACCCTAACCCTAACCCTAAACCTCATCCAAAACCTGACACTAAACACAACCCTAACCCTCACCGTAACCCGAACCCTAAACCTAACCCTCATTCTCAGCCTAAGCCTAAGCCTAAGCCTAACCCTAACCCTAACCCTCACCCTAACGCTAACACAAACCCTAACTCTAAGCCTAAATCTCACCCTCACCTTAACCCTAACGTGAACTATCATCCTAACCTTAATTCTCACCCACACCCTCACCCTCAGCCTAACCCTAAGCCTAACCCTAAACTTCACACTAACCCTCCTCCTAACCCTAACTCTAACCCTAAACCTCAACCTCTCCCTAACAATAACCCTAACCCTAAACCTCACCCTTACCCTAACCTTCACTCTCACCTCAACCTCACCGTAACTCTAACCCTAACCGTAACAATAACACTAGCCCTAACACTTACCCTAACCCTAACCCTCAGCCTCACCCTCCCGGCAATCTTAACCATAATCATAACACTTACAATAACTTTAACCCTAAACCTAACCCTATACCTAACCCTAATCCTAAGCCCCACCCTCAACCTCAGCCTAACCCTCACCCTAACCCTAACGTGAACCATCACCCTAAACTTAATTCTCACCCACACCCTCACCCTCACCCTATCACTAAGCCTAACCCTAAACCTCACCCTAACCCTCCCCCTAACCCTATCTCTAACACTAAACCTCAACCTCTCCCTAACAATGACCCTAACCCTAAACCTTACCCTTACCCTAACCTTCACTCTCACCCTCAACCTCACCGTAACTCTAACCCTAACCCTAACAATAACACTAACCCTAACACTTACCCTAACCCTCACCCTCAGCCTCACCCTCAGGGCAACAATAACCATAACCATAACACTTACAATAACCCTAACCATAAGCCTAACCCTATACCTAACCCTAATCCTAACCAGCACCCTCAACCTCAGCCTAACCCTCAGCCTAACCCTAAGCCTAACCCTAACCCTAACCCTCACAGTAACCCTAACTCTAACCCTAACACAAACCCTCACCCTAGCCCTCACCCTAACCCTAGCCCTAACCCTAACCTTAACCCTAAGCTTAACCCGAAACCTAATCCTCACCCTCAAGCTCCGCCTAAGCCTAAGCGTAAGCCTAAGCCTAACCCTAACCCTAACTCTCCCAAACCCTAACCCTAACCCTAACCCTAAATCTAAACCTAAATCTCACCATCACCCTAACCATAACTCTAACACTAACCCTAACAATAACCCTAAACCTCACCCTAACCATTACGCTCACCCTAACCCAAAACCTCACGCTAACACTTACCCTCACCCTAACACTAACCCTAACCCTAACACTAACACTCACACTAACCATAACCCTCACCCTAATCCTAAACCTCACCCTAACCCTAACCCCAACCCTCACCCTCACCCTAGCCCTCACCCTAACCCTAATTCTAAACCTTACCCTCATCCTAACCCTAACCCACATCCTCACCCTAAACCTCACACTCACCTAAAACTAATCGTCAATTTAACCCTCACCCTAACCCTAAACCTAAACATTAACCTAGCCCTAAACGTAACTCTAATCCTCAAACTTATCTTAACCCTCACCCTCAGCCTAAACCTCACCTTTACCCTTACCATCATCCTCAGCCTAACCCTCACCCTAACCCTAAACCTCATCCTAACCATCACCCTAACCTAAAACCTAACCATCACCCTAACGCTAACCCTCACCCTCAACCTCCTGCTCAGCCTAACCCTAACCCTAAGCCTAACCCTAACCCTAAACCTCACCTTAACCCTAACAATAACCCTAACACTAATCCTAACGCTATACCTAACCCTAAATCTAACCCTAAACCTAACCCTAATCCTCAGCCTCACCTGCACCCTAACCCAAACCGTAACCCTAACCCTCACCTTAACTCTAAGCCTAAGGCTAACCCTAAAACTAAGCCTCACACTCAACCTCACCCTAACCCTAATCCTAAACCTAACTCTATCCCTAATCCTACCCTCAACTTAACTCTCACCCTAGCCCTCAACCTAACGCTAAACCTCATCGTATACCTGAAACTAACCATAACCCTAATCCTCACACTAACCCGAACCCTAAACCTCACCCTCATGCTCGGCCTAAGCCTAAGCCTAAGCCTAACCATAATCCTAACCCTCACACTAACAATAACCCTAAAACTAACCCTAACTCTAACCCTAAACCCCACCCTCACCCTAACCCTAACTCTAATCCTAACCCTAACCCTAACAATAACCCTAACCCTCACCCTAGACATAATCCTCACCCTAACCCTAAACCTCACCCTAACACTTACCCTCACCCTAACACAAACCTGAACCCTAAAACTAACCCTCACAATAACCCTAACCCTAGCCTCACCCTAACCCTAACCCTAACACTAACCCTCAACATAACCCTAAACCTCACGCTCAACGTAACCCTAAACCTAACCCTGACCCTCACCCTAAAACTTGCCCTCACCCTAACACTAACCTTAACCCTAATCCTAACCCTAACCCTCACCCTCACAGTAACCATAATCCTAACCCTAACCCTAACAAAAACCCTAACCCTAACCCTAACCCTAACCGTAACCATTACCCTCACCCTAAACCTAACCCTCACCCTAACACTTACCCTCACATTAACACTAACCATAACCCGAACACTAAGCCTCACACTAACCCTAACTCTCACCCTAACCCTATACCTCACCCTAACACTAATTCTAAACCTCAACCCAACCCTAGCCCTAACCCTAATACTCATCCTCACAGTAAACCTCACACTAACCCGAACACTAATCCTCAATCTAACCCTCACCCTCACCCTAACCCTAAACCTAACCCTCGCCCTAACCCTAAACCTTACACATATCGTAACCCTCACCTTCAGCCTAATCCTCACCTTACCCTTACTGTCACCCCCAACCTAACCCTCACCCTAAGCCTAACCCTCACCTTAACACTAACTCTACACATAAACCTCACCCTCACCCTAATCCTAACTCTAACCCTAGCCCTAACACTAAACCTAACACTAACACTAACCCTAACCCTCACCCTCACCCTCACTGTAAACCTTACCCTAAGCAGAACACTCACCCTCACCCTAACCCTAATCTTAACCCTAAACCTGAACCTAATCCTAACCCTCAACCTCACCGTAACCCTTACCCTAACCCTCACCCTAACCGTAAACTTAACCAGAATCTTACTCTTACCCTAACCCTAACTCTGACTTTAACCCTAACATTAAAACTCACCCTCACCCTAGCCCTCACCCTAATCCTAATCCTAACCCTAACCCTCATCCTAACCCTCCCCCTAACCCTTAACCTAACACTCACACTAACCCTAAACCTCAATCTAAACCTGACCGTCAGCCTAAACCTAAGCCTAACCCTAAACCTAACCCTAACACACACACTCACCCTCACTCTAACCTTAATCCTAAACCTAACCCTCACCCTCACCCTCACCCTCAGTGTAACAATAAGCCAAAAACACACCCAAACCCTAACCCTCACAATCACCCTAACCCTTACCCTAATCCTAATCCTAACCCTAACCCTAATGCTAAACCTCAGCCTCAACTTAACCCTAAATCTAACCCTAAACCTCACCCTCACCCGAACTAAACCTAACCCTAACCTTAAATCTCACCCTAAACATCACCCTCACCCTAGCCCTCACCCTAAACCTAATCCTAACCCTAACCCTCATCCTGACCTTCCCCATAACCCTAACCCTAAATCTCACCCTAATTCTAACCCTCACCATCATGCTCAGTTTAACACTAAGCCTAAGCCAAAAACTTAACCTAACCCTCACCCTCACCCTAGTCCTCACCCTAACACAAATCCTAACCCTAACACTCAAGCTAACCCTAATCCTCACCCTCACCTTAACCCTTACCCTAACCCTAACCCTGACCCTCACCCTAAGCCTAATCTTAACACTAAACCTCAACCTAACCCTAACCCTCAACCTCACTGTAACCATAACCCTAACCCTCAACCTAACGCTAAACTTAACCCGAACGCTACTCTCACTCTAAACCTAGCCCTTACTCTCACCCTAACCCTAACATTAAACCTCAACCTAACCCTAGCCCTCACGATAATCCTAATCCTAACCCTTACCCTCACACTCACCCTCGCCCTCAGTGTAACCCTAAGCCTAATACTAACTCTAACCCTAACCCTCACACTCACCTTAACCCTTACCCTAATCCTAATCCTAACCCTAACTCTCACCCTCACCCTCAGCCTCACCTTAAGCATAACTCTAACCGTAAACCTCAACCTCACCATAACCTCAACCCTAAAACTAACCCGATTCCTCACCCTAACCCTAACTCTAACCCTAAACCTCACCCTCACCCTAACCCTAAACATAACCCTAAAACTCACCATAACCCTAACCTTCACCCTCACCCTCAACCTCACCGCAAATCAATCCCTAATCCTCACAATAATCCTAACCCTAACCCTAACTCTAAACCTAAGCCTCACCCTCACCCTAACCTTAAAACTAAACCTCAACCTCAGCCTCACCCTCACCGCAAACTTAACCCTAACCATAACACTAACATTAACCCTAACCCTAAGCCTAACCCTAACCTTAACTCTAATCCTCACCCCCACAGTCACCCTCAGCCTAACCATAACCCTATCTCTCACCTTAACACTAACCCTATCCCTAAACCTAACGCTAAATTTAACCCTTAACCTAACCCTAATTCTCAACCTCAACTGCACCCTAAACCAAACTCTAACCCTAACCCTCACCCTAACTCTCAGGCTAAACCTAAACCTAACTCTAAGCCTCACACTCAACCTCACCCTAACCCTAATCCTAAACCTAACCCTATTCCTAACCCTAACCCTCAACCTAACACTCATCCTAACACTCACCCTAACCTTAACGCTAACCCAAAACCTCATCGTAAACCTGACAGTAATCATAACCCTAAACATCACCCTAACCCTCACCCTAACCCGAACCCTCATGCTCGGCCTAAGCCTTAACCTCAGCCTAAGCCTAACCCTAACCCTCACCCTAACCCTAACCCTAACACTAACCCTAACTCTAACCCTAAATCTCACCCTCACACTCACCCTAACCCTAAATCTAAACCTACCATAACCCTAACAATAACCCTAACCCTCACCCTAACCATAATCCTCACCCTAACCATAATCATAACTCTAACCCTAAAACTCACCCTAAAACTTGCCCTCACCCTACCACTAACCCTAATCGGAACACTAACCCTCACAAAAACCCTAACCCTAAACTCACCCTAACCACAAACCTAAACCGAAATCTCAACCTAAGCCTAATCCTCACGCTCAACTTAACCCTAACCCTAACCATAATCCTCACCCTACCCCTAACCCTCATACTAACACTTACCCTCACCCTAACACTAACCCTAATCCTAATCCTATCCCCAATCCTAACCCTCACCCTCATGCTCACCGTAACTATAACCCTAACCCTAATGCTAACAATAACCCTAAGCAGGACCCTAACCCTCACCCTAACCATAACCTTCACCATAACCCTAAGCTCACCCTAACACCCTCACCCTAAAACTAACCCTATCCCTGCCACTAACCCTCACACTAACCCTAACCATCACCCTAACACTAAACCTCACCCTAACACTAACCCTAAACCTGACCCTCACCTTAGCCCTCACCCTAACCCTAACCCTCATCCTCACCCTAAACCTCACACTAACCCTAACACTTATCCTCAATATAACCCTCACTCTCACTCTAAACCTAACCCTAACCCTCACCCTAACCCTAACCCTCACCCTTTCCATACCTCACCCTCAGTCTAACCCTCAACTTTACCCTTACCGTAACCCCCACCCTAACCCTCACCCTAACCCTAACTCTACCCCTAAACCTCACCCTCACTCGAAACCTAAATCTAACCCTAACCCTAACACTAAACCTCACCTTAAACCTAAACCTTATCCTCAACCAAACGCTCAGCCTAACCCTAAGCCTAAGACTAACACTTACCCTAAACCACACCCTCACCCTAGCCCTCAACCTAACCCTAATCCTAAAACTAACCCTCATCCTAACCCTCACCCTAACCCTAACCCTAACCATCACCCTAACTCTAATCCTCACCCCCACCCTCACCCTCAGCCTAACCCTAAGGCTAAGCCTAAGCCTAACCCTAACCCTCACACTCACCCTCACCCTAACCCAAATCCTAACCCTAACTCTAACACTAACCCTAAACCTCAACCTAACCCTCACCCTAATCTTAACACTAAAACTAACCCTAACCCTAACCCTCGACCTAACCCTCCAACTAAACCTAAACCTAACCCTAAACCTCACCCTCACCCTAACCCTAAACCTAACCCTCACCCTCACCCTCACCCTCACCATAACTCTAACCCTAACCCTAACAATAACAGTAATCCTAACTCTAAAACCAACCCTAACCATAACCCTAATGCTAACACTCACCCTCACCCTAACCCTAATACTAACCCTAACCCTAAACCTAAAACGCCCATTAACTCTCAACCTAACCCTAACCCTAACACAAACCATAACCCTAACCCTCAACCTAACCCTCACCCTAACCCTAACTCTAACCCTAAACCGCACCACCACCCAAAACCTAACTTTAACTCTAATGCAAATCCTAAACCTCACGCTAACCTTAACCGTAACCCTCACACTCACCCTCACCATAACCTTAACCCTAAACCTAACACTATCATTAACCCTAACCCTAATCTTAACCCTCAACCTAACCATAAACCTCACCCTAAGCCAAACCCTGACTTAACACTTATCCTCACCCTAACACTAACCCTAACTCCAACCCTAACCCTCACACTAACCCTAACCCTAACCTCACCCTAACCCTAACCCTAACCCTAACCCTCAACCTAAACCTAAACCTCACGCACAACCTAACCCTAACCCTAACCATAAACCTCACCCTAACCCTAACCCTCATACTAACACTTACACTCACCCTAACACTAACACTAATCCTAATCCTAACCCTAACCCTAACCCTCACCCTGACCCTCACCATAACCGTAACCCTAACCCTAACGCTAACAATAACCCTAAACCTAACCCTAACCCTCACCCTAAACATAACCCTCACCATAACTCTAAGCTCACCGGAACACCCTCACCCTGAGCTTAGCCCTCAACCTAAACCTAACACTCATCCTCACCCTAAACCTCACACTAACCCTAACATGAATCCTCAATCTAAGCCTCACACTCACCCTAACCCTAACCCTAATGCTCACACTAACCCTCACCCTAACCCTAAACCTCAACTTTACCCTTACTGTCACCTTCTCCCTAACCCTCACCCTAAACCTAAACCTCACCCTAACCCTCACCCTAAACCTAAACCTCACCCTAACCCTCACCCTAAACATAACCCTAACCATCACCCTTATCATAACCCTCATCCTCAGCCTAACCCTCAACTTTACCCTTACCGTCACACCCACGCTAACACTCACCCTAACCCTAACCCTCACCCTAACCCTAACTCTACCCCTAAACCTCACCCTCACCCTAACCCTAACTCTAACCCTAACCCTAAAACTAAACCTCACCCTAACCCTAACCCTAAACCCTTATCCTCAACCAAAGGCTCAGCCTAACCCTAAGCGTAAGCCTAACACTTACCCTAAACCACACCCTCACCCTGGCCCTTATCCTAACCCTAATCCAAACCCTAACCCTCATCCTAACACTCACACTAACCCTAACACTAACCATCACCGTAACTCTAATCCTCACCCCCATCCTCACCCTCAGCCTAACCCTAAGCTAAGCCTAAGCCTAACCCTAAACCTCAAATTCACCCTCACCCTAACCCTAATCCTAACCCTAACTCTAACACTAACCCTAAACCTCAACCTAACCCTCACCCCAACCTTAACCCTAAAACTGACCCTAAACCTAACCCTCGACCTAACCGTCCAACTAACCCTAAACCTCACCCTCACCCTAACCCTAATCCTAACCCAAAAACTAAACCTCACCCTAACCCTAAACCTAACCCTCACCCTCACCCTAACAATAACTCTGACCCGAACCCTAACAATAACACTAATCCTAACCCTAAACCTAACCCTAACCCTAACCTTAATGCTAACACTCACCCTCACCCTAACCCTAATCCTAACCCTCAACCTAACCCAAACCATCAACTTCACCGTAACCCTTACCCTCATCCTAGCCCTCACCATAAACCTAACCCTAACCTTAAACGTTACCCTAACACTAACCCTAATCCTCACCCTCAAACTAGCCCTCAAGCTAACCCTACTCATAAAACCTAAACCTCATCCTAATCCTCAACCTAACCGTAATCCTAACCCTCACCCTAACCTTGACCCTAACCCTGAACTTAACCCTAACGCTCATCCTAACACTTACACTCACCCTAACACTAACCCTATCCTAATCCTAACCCTAACCCTAACCCTCACCCTCAACCTCACCGTAACAGTAACCCTAACCCTAACGCTAACAATAAACCTAACCCTAACCCTAAACCTCACCCTAACCATAACCCTCACCATAACCCTAAGCTCACCCTAACACCTTCACCCTAACACTAAGCCTAACCCTAACACTAACCCTCACACTAACCCTAACCATCACCCTAACACTAAACCTCACCCTAACACTAACCCTAAACCTCACCCTCACCTTAGCCCTCACCCTAACCCTAACCATCATCCTCACCCTAAACCTCACACTAACCATAAAACTTATCCTGAATCTAACCCTCACTCTCACTGTAAACCTAACCCTAACCCTCACCCTAACCCTAACCCTCACCCTTACTATACAACTCACCCTCAGCCTAACCCTCAAATTTACCCTTACTGTCACCCCACCCTGACCCTAAACCTAACCCTAACCCTACCCCTAACTCTACCCCTAAACCTCACCCTCACCCTAACCCTAACTCTAACCCTAACCCTAACACTAAACCTCACCCTAAACCTATCCCTAACCCTTATCCTCAACCAAACACTCCCCCTAACCCTAAGTCTAAGCCTAACACTTACCCTAACCCAAAACCTCACCCTAACCCTCACCTAACCCTAATCCTAAACCTAACCCTTATCCTAACCCTCATCCTAACCCTAACCCTAACGATTACCATAACCCTAACAATCACCCCCGCCCTCACCCTCAGCCTAACACTAAGCCTAAGCCTAAGCCTATCCCTCACACTCACCCTCACCCTAACCCTAATCCTAACCCTAACTCTAACATTAACCCTAAACCTCAACCTAACCCTCACCCTAACCTTAACCCTAAAACTAACCCTAAACCGAATCCTCAACCTAACCCTCCAACTAGCCCTAAACCTAAACCTAAACCTCACCCACACCCTAACTCTAATCCTAACCCTAAACCTAAAACTCACCCTAACCCTAAACCTAATCCTCACCCTCACCCTCACCATAACTCTAACCCTAACCCTAAAAATAATACTAATCCTAACCCTAAACCTAACCCTAACCCTAACCTTAATGCTAACATTCACCCTCAACCTAACCCTAATCCTAACCCTAACCCTCATCCTAACCCTAACCTTCACCCTCACCGTAACCCTAACCCTGATCCTAAATATCACCCTAAATCTAACCCTCATCCTAACACTTACACTCACCCTAACACTAACCCTAATCCTCACCCTCAACCTAACCATCAACCTAACCATAATTGTAACCCTAATCCTCATGCTAACCCTCACACTAACCGTAATCCTAACCCTCATCTTAACTCTAACCCTAACCCTCAACCTAACCCTAACCCTCACGCTCACCATAACCCTAAACCTAACCCTCACACTAAACCTAAATTTAACCTGAACCCTAACACTCAAGCTAACCCTAACCCTAACGCTCAACCTAAAGCTAACCCTCACCTTCACCCTCTCCCTTACCCTAAACATAAGCCTAAGCCTAACCCTAACCCTAAACCTCACACTCACCCTAACCATTACCCTAATCCTAATCCTAATCCTAACCCTAACCCTCACGCTCAACCTTAACCTCACTCTAACCCTAACTCTAAAACTAAACCTAACCCTAACCCTCAACCTCAGCCTCACCCTTACCCTAACTCTAACCCTGAACCTCACACTCACCCTAAACCTAACCCTAACCCTAACCGTAAACCTCACCCTAACACTAACCCTAAACCTCACCCTCAGCCTAGCCCTCACCGTAACCCTAATCCTTACCCTCATACTAAACCTCACCCTAAAACTAACCCTAACCCTCAACCTAAAACAAATCCTAACCCTAACCCTCAACCTAACCCTAAACCTCAGCGTACCCCTTACCTTAACCATCACCCTAAACATGAAATTAAACCGAATCAGAATTCTCAACATAACCCTAACCCTAACAATCACCTTAACCCTAACCCTAAACCTCACCCTCATCCTAGCCCTCACCGTAACCCTAATCCTAAACCTAACCCTCATCCTAACCCTTCCCCTAATCCTTACCCTAACCCTCACCCTAACCCTAACACTCACACTCAACCTATGACTCAGCCTAACCCTAAGCCTAAACCTTATCCTAACCCGAACCCTAAACCTCACTCTCACCCTAACCCTAACCCTAATCCTAACCTTAACCTGAACCCTCACCTCACCCTAACCCTCACCCTAACCCTAACCCTAAACCTAACATTAACCCTAACCCTAACCCTCACCCTCAGCCTCAATCTAACCCTAACTCTAACCCTAAACCTCACCCACAACATAACCCCAACTCTAACCCTAACCCTAAACCTCACCCTCACCCTATCCCTCACCCTAACCCTAATCCTAACCCTAACCCTCATCCTAAACCTCCCCATATCCCTAACCCAAACCCTCACCCTAACCTTAACCCTAACACTCACACTCACACTCAGCCAAACCCTAAGCCTAAACCTAATCCTAACCCTAACCCTAAACCTCACAAGCACCCTAAACCTAACCCTAATCCTAAACTTATCCTTAACCCTCACCCTAACCCTAACCCTCACCCTAACCCTAACACTAAACCTAACACTAACCCTAACCCTAAACCTCACCCTCAGCCTCATCCTAACCCTAACTCTAACCCTAAAGCACACCCTCACCATTACCCCAACCCTAACCCTAACCCGAAACCTCACCCTAACCCTAACCCTAACCCTAACCCTAAACCTCACCCTCATCCTAACCCTATCCCTAACCCTAAAACTCACCCTAACCCTAATCTTGAACCTCACCCTCAAAGTTATGGTAACTCTAGCCCTAACCCTAACAATAACACTAAACTTAATCCTAACCCTCACACTTAACCTCAGCCTCACCCTCACTGCAAACGAAACCCTAACCATAACACTAACAATAACCCTAACCCTAAGCCTAACCCTAAACCTAACTCTAATCCTCACCCCCAGTCACCCTCAGCCTAACCCTAAGCCTAAACCTAACCCTAAGCCTAACCCTCAACATAACACTCACACTAACTGTAACCCTAAACCTAACCCTAAATCTAACCCTAAACCTAACCCTAAACATCAGCCTCAACTGCACCCTAATACAAACCGTAACCCTAACCCTCAACCTAACTCTAAGCCTAACCCTAACCCTAACCCTAAGCCTCACACTCACACTCACCCTAACCCTAATCCTAAACCTAACCCTATCCCTCACCCTAAACCTCACCCTAACCCTCAACCTAGCCCTTACCCTAACCTTAACCCTAACCCTAAACCTCATCCTAAACCTGACAGTAACCATAACCGTAACCCGAACCCTAACCCGAACCTAACCCTCACCCTCATGCTCGGCCTAAGCCTAAACCTAAGCCTAACCCTAACCCTCAACCTAACCCTCACCCTAACACTAACCCTAACTCTAACCCTAAAGCTCACCCTGACCCTAACACTAACTCTAACCCTAACCCTAACCCTAACACTAACCCTCACCCTATCACTAACCCCAACCGTAAAACTAACCCTCACACTTACCCTAACCCTAAACTCACCATAAACCTAACCCTAAACTTAACCCTCAACCTAACCCTACCCTCACGCTCAACCTAACCCTAACCTCACGCTCAACGTAACCCTCACCCTAACCCTGACCCTCACCCTAACTATTACCCTCAGCATAACCCTAAGCCTCACCCTAACACTTACCCTCACCTTAACATGAACCCTAATCCTAATCCTAACCCTAAACTTAAGCTTCACCGTCACAGTAACCGTAACCCTAACCCTAACCCTAACAAAAACCCTAACCTTAACCCTAACCCTCTCCCTAACCATTACCCTCACGCTAAACCTAACCCTCACCCTAACACTTACCCTCACCTTAAAACTAACCGTAACCCAAACACTAAGCCTCACACTAACCCTAACCATCACCCTAACCCTATACCTCACCCTAACACTAACCCTAAACCTCAACCTAACCTTAGCTCTAACCCTAACCTTAACACTCATCCTCATGGTAAACCTCACACTAACCCTAACACTAATCCTCAATCTACACCTCACCCTCAAGCTAACCCTAACTCTAACCCTAACCCTAACCCTCAACTTAACCCTAACCCTCACCCTTACCGTAACCCTCACCCTCAGTCTAAACCTCACCTTAACCTTAGTGTCACCCCCACCCCAACCCTCACCCTAAGCCTAACACTCAGCCTAACATTAACTCTACTCCTAAACCTCACCCTCACCCTAACCCTAATTCTAACCCTAACCCTAACACTAAACCTCACACTAACCCTAAACCTAAACCTCACACTCACCATCACGCTCAGCTTAACCCTAAGCCTAAGCTAAACCCTAACCCTAACCCTCACCCTCACCCTAGCCCTCACCCTAAAACAAATCCTAACCGTAACCCTCAATCTAACCCTAACCCTCAACCTCACCCTAACCCTAATTTTAACCCTAAACCTCAACCTAACCCTAACCATCAACCTCACAGTAACCCTTCCCTAACCCTCACCCTAACCCTAAACTTAACCCGAATCCTAATCTCCCCTAACCATAACGCAAACTTTCACCCTAACCCTAACCCTAAAGCTCACCCTCACTCTAGCCCTCACCCTAACCCTAATCCTAACCCTATCCCTCATCCTAACCCTGCCCCTATCCCTTAAACTAACCCTCAGACTAACCCTAACCCTAACCCTCACCCTCACCCTCAGTGTAACCCTAACCCAAACCCGAACCCTAACCCTAACACTCACAATCACCCTAAACCTTACCCTAATCCTAATCCTAACCTTAACCCTAACCCTCACCATCAGCCTCACCTTAACCCTAACTCTAACCCTAAACCGCACCCTCACCCTATCCCTAAACCTAACCCTAACCCTAAACCTCACCCTAACCCTAACCCTAAACCTGACCCTCACCCTAGCCCTCACCCTAAACCTAATCCTAAACCTAAAACAAATCCTAACCCTCCCCAAAACCCTAACACTTACCATCACCGAACCCTAACCCTCATTCTCACCCTAAACCTCAACCTAACCCTAAAGCCAAACCCTAACCTTAACCCTAACCCTCACACTCACCATAACCCTAACCCTAATCCTAATCCTAATCCTAACCCTAAACCTCACCCTCAGCCTAACCCTCACCTTAACCCTAACCCTAAACCTAACACTAACACTAACCCTAACCCTCACCCTCAGCCTCACCATAACACTAACTCTAACGCTAAACCTCACCCTCACCCTAACCCTAACACTAACCGTAACCCTAAACTTCAACCTAAAACTAACCCTAAACGTATCCCTCACCTTAGCCCTCACCCTAACACTGACCGTCATTCTCACCCTAAACCTCACACTAACCCTAACACTTATCCTCACTCTAACCCTCAACCTCACTCTAACCCTAAACCTAACCCTCACCCTAACCCTAACACTAAACCTTACCATAAACCTCAACTTCAGCCTAACCCTCACCTTAACCTTACCATCACCCCCACCATAACACTCAACCTAACCCTAACTCTAACCCTAAACCTCACCAACACCCTAACCCTAACTCTAAACTTACCCCTAACACAAAACCTCACCCTAACCCTAATCCTAACCCTTATCCTCACCCAAACGCTCAGCCTAACCCTAAGTCTATGCCTAAAACTTACCCTAACCCACACCCTCATCCTAGCCCTCACCCTAACCCTAATCCTAATCATAACCCTCATCCTAACCCTCACCCTAACCCTAACCCTAACTATCACCCTAGCCCTAATCCTCACCCCCACCCTCACCCTCAGCCTAACCCTAATCCTAAGCCTAAGCCTAACCCTAACCCTCACACTCACCCTCACCCTAACCCTAATCCTAACCATTAATCTAACACAAAACCTAAACCTCCACCTAAACCTCACCCTAACCTTAACCCTAAAACTGACCCTCACCCGAACATTTGACCGAACCCTCCAACTAACACTAAACCTAACCATAAACCTCACCCTCACCGTAACCCTAATCCTAACCCTAAACCTAAAACTCACCCTAACCCTAAGCCTAACCCTCACCCTCACCCTCACCCTCATGCTCACCATAACTCTAACCCTAACCCTAACAATAACACTAATCCTAACCCTAAACCTAACCCTAACCCTAACCCTAATGCTAACACTCACCCTCACCCTAACCCTAATCCTAACGCTAATACTCAACCTCACTCTAACCCTAAACCTCACCCTAACCCTCACCCTTACACTAATCCTCAACCTCACCATAACCCTAACCCTCATCCTAACCCTCATCCTAAACCTAACCCTAAACTTAAACCTTACCCTAACACTAACCCTAATCCTCACCCTCACCCTAGCCCTCAACCTAACCCTAATTGTAACCCTAATCCTCATCCTAACCCTCACCCTAACCCTAATCCTAATCCTCACCCTAACCCTAACGCTAACCTCACCCTAACCCTAAACTTTACCTGAACCCTAAATCTCAAGCTAACCCTAACCCTAACCCTCAACCAAAAGCTAATCCTCACACTCACCCTCTCCCTCAGCCTAATCATAAGCCTAAGCCTAACCCTAAACCTAAGCCGACCCCTCACCCTCACCTTAACCCTCACCCTAACCCTTACATTAACACTAACCCTAACCCTAACCCTCAACCTCAGCCTCACCCTTACCTAACTCTAAGCTTAAACCTCACCCTCATTCTAACCCTAACCCTAACTGTAAACCTCACCCTAACCCTAAACCTAAACTTCACGCTCATCGTAGCCCTCACCCTAACCCTAATCCTAACCCTCATCCTAACCCTCACCCTAAAACTAACCCTAATCCTCACCCTCACCCTAACCCTAATAATAACCTTAAGCCTCAACCTATACATAGCCCTCACCCTCACTCTCACCGTAACCCTTACCTAACACACACCCTAAACCTAAACTTAACCCGAATTCTAAATCTCACCCTAACCATAACCCTAACCCTAACACTCACCCTAACCCTAAACCTCACCCTCACCCTAGCCCTCACCATAACCCTAATCCTAACACTAACCCTCATCCTAACCCTCCCCCTAACCCTTACCCTAACCCTCACCCTAACCCTAACCATCACCCTCAACCTCACCCTAAGCCTAACTCTAAATCAAACCCTAACACACACACTCACTCTCACCCTAACCCTAATCCTAACCCTTACCCTCACCCTCACCCTTACCCTCAGTGTAACCCTAAGCCTAATCCTAACCATAACCCTAACACTCACACTCACCCTAACCCTTATCTTAAACTTAATCCTAACCCTAACCCTCACCCTCACCCTCAGCCTCACATTAAGCCTAACTCTAACCCTAAAACTGACCCTCACCCTAACCCTAACCCTAACCCTAAACCTCACCCTCACCCTAGCCCTCACCCTAACCCTAATCCTAACTCTAACAATCATCCTAACCCTTCCCATAACCCTAACCCTAACCCTCACCCTAACCCTAATCCTCAAAGTCCAGTGCAAACTGAACAGACCAGCAAAGATACAGATTTCCAATCAGGTGGTCATATTTCCAACTACACTACTTGTGATTTGGAGAGATCATATAGACTTGTTGTATCTTAGCTGCCATGTCATAAGCGGAGAATATAATAACTCCCTTCTCCTATTTGTTGACGTTGTTGTTGTTTTAATGGTTGTGTGTGGTGGAAGTACTGGGTTTTCAAGCTTGGGTACTGTCCTTTAGTCTTTGTGTTCATGTCTGGTACTCTACCACTTGAGCCACAGATACACTGGTGGCTTTTTGCTGCTTAATTGGAGTAAGAGACACAGGGACTCACCCTCACCCTCAGCCAAACCCTAAGCCTAACCCTAATACTAACCCTAAACCTAACACTCACACTCACCCTAACCCTAACGCTAATCCTAATCCTAAATTTAACCCTAACCCTCACCCTCACCCTAACCCTCACCTTAACCCTAACCCTAAACCTAACACTAACCCTATCCCTAACACTCACCCTCAGCCTCACCGTAATCCTAACTCTAACCCTAAACCTCACCCTCACCATAACCACAACTCTAACCCTAACCCGAAACCTCACCCTAACTCTAACCCTAACTCTAACCCTAAACCTCACCCTCACTCTAACCCTAACCCTAACCCTTACCCTCAGCCTCACCCTCACTGCAAACTTCACCCTAACCATAACACTAACAATAACCCTAACCTTAAGCCTAACCCTAACTCTAATCCTCACCCCCACAGTCACCCTCAGCCTAACCGTAACCCTAACCCTAACCTTAACACTACCCCTATCCCTAAACCTAACCCTAAATTTAACCCTTAACCTAACCCTAATCCTCAACCTCAACTGCACCCTAAACCAAACCCTAACCCTAACCCTCACCCTAACTCTCAGCCTAAACCTAAACCTAATCATAAGCATCACACTCACCCTCACCCTAATACTAATCCTAAACCTAACCCTATCCCTAACACTAACCATCACCCTAACCCTTACCCTAACCCTCACCATAACCCTCACCCTAACCCTAAACCTCATCCTAAACCTGTCACTAATCAAAACCCTAACCCGAAACCTAACCCGAACCCTAACCCTCACCCTCATGCTCGGCCTAAGCCTAAGCCTAAGCCTAACCCTAACCCTCACACTAACCCTAACCCTAAACCCTACCCTAATTCTAACCCTAAATCTCACCCTCACCGTCACCCTAACACTAAATCTAACCCTAACCCTAACCCTAACAATAACCCTAACCCTAACCCTAACCATAATCATCACCCGAACCCTAAACCTCACCCTAACACTTTCCCTCACCCTACCACTAACCCTAACCCTAACACTCACCCTCACAATAACACTAACCCTAACCTCACCCTAACCAGAACCCGAACCCGAACCCTCAACCTAAGCCTAATCCTCATGCTCAACTTAACCTAACCCTAACCATAATCTTCACCCTAACCCTAACCCTCATCCTAACACTTACCCTCACCCTAACACTAACCCTAATATTAAACCTAACCCTAACCCTAACCCTCACCCTCACAGTAACCTTAACCCTAACCCTCACCCTAACCATTACACTCACCCTAAACCTAACCCTCACCCTAACACTTACTCTCACATTAACACTAACCGTAACCCGAACACTAAACCTCACAATAACCATAAACATCACCAAAACCCTAAACCTCACCCTAACACTAACCCTAAACCTCAACCTAACCCTAGCCATAACCCTAAACCTAACACTCATCCTCACAGTAAACCTCACACTAACCCTAACACTAATCCTCAATCTAAACCTCACCCTCAACCTAACCCTAACCCTAACCCTCAACCTAACCCTAAACCTCACCCTTACTGTAACCCTCACCCTCAGCCTAACCCTCAACTTACCCTTACTGTCACCCCCACCCTAACCCTTATCCTATGCCTAAACCTCACCAAAACACTAACTCTACCCCTAAACCTCACCCTCACCCTAATCCTAACTCTAAATCTAACCCTAACACTAAACCTCACACTAACACTAACCCTAAACCTCACGCTCAACCTCACGCTCAGCTTAAACCTAAGCCTAAGCCAAACCCTTACCCGAAACCTCTCCCTCACCCTAGCCTTCACCCTAACACAAATCATAACCCTAACCCTAACCCTAAGCCTAATCCTCACCGTAATCCTAACCCTAAACCTAACCCTCACCCTCACCCGCACCTTAAACCTAACTCTAACCTTAAACCTCACCCTCACCCTAACCCTAAACCTAACACTAAACCTCACCCTAACCCTAACCCTAAACCTCGCCCTCACCCTAGCCCTCACCCTGACCCTAATCCTAACCCTAACCCTCATCCTAACCCTACCCATAACCCTAAAACTCACCCTCACACTAACCCTAACCCTAACCCTCACCCTCAGCCTCACCCTCACCGCAAACTTAACCATAACCATAACACTAACATTAACCCTAACCCTAAGCCTAACCCTAACCCTAACTCTAATCCTCACTCACACAGTCACCCTCAGCCTAACCCTAACCTAACCCTAACCTTAACACTACCCCTATCCCTAAACCTAACCCTAAATTTAACCCATAACCTAACCCTAATGCTCAACCTCACCTGCACCCTAAACCAAACCCTAACCCTATCCCTCACCATAACTCTCAGACTAAACCTAAACCTAACCATAAGCCTCACACTCACCCTCACCCTAACCCTAATCCTAAACCTAACCCTATCCCTAACCCTAACCCTCACCCTAACCCTCACCCTAACCCTCACCCTAACCCTAACCCTAACCCTGAACCTCATCCTAAACCTGAAACTAAGCATAAACCTAACCCTCA
This sequence comes from Dipodomys merriami, assembly GCF_024711535.1. Classification (NCBI taxonomy): domain Eukaryota; kingdom Metazoa; phylum Chordata; class Mammalia; order Rodentia; family Heteromyidae; genus Dipodomys; species Dipodomys merriami. Next base: position 4,809,341 of record NW_027206257.1, read on the forward strand.
TCCTAATCCGAACCCTAACCCTCACCCTCATGCTCAGCCTACCTAAGCCTAAGCCTAACCCTCACCCTAACCCTCACCCTAACCCTAACCCTCACCCTCACCCCAACCCTCAGCCTAACCCTAACCATAACCCTAACCCTCACACTCACACTCACTCAAACCATAACCCTAATCCTAATCCTAACCCTAATCATACACTCAGCCTCAGCCTAACCCTCACCCTAACCCTAACCCTAAACCTAACACTAACCCTAAACCTAACCCTAACCCTAACCCTAAACTTCACCCTAACGCTAACCCTTAACATCACCCTCACCCTAGCCCTTACCCTAACCCGAAAACTAACCATAACCCTCATCCTAACCCTTCCCCTAAACCTAACCCTCACCCTCATCCTCACCCTCAGCCTAACCCTAAGCCTAACCCTAAACCTAACCCTAATACACACAATCACCCTCACCCTAAACCTAATCCTATCCCTAACCCTAACCCTAACCCTAACACACCCATTAACTCTCATCCTAACCCCAACCCTAACACTAATCCCAACTCTCAACCTAACCATCACCCTAACCTTAACTCTAACCCTAAACCTCACCCTCATCCTAACCCTAACACTCACCCTAACCCAAACCCTAAACCTCACCCTAACACTAACCCTAACCCTCACCCTCACTCTCACCGTAACCTTAACCCTAAACCTAACCCTGACAATAACCCTAATCCTAAACCTTATCCTAACCATAGCCCTCACCCTAACCCATACCCTCACCCTAACACTTACCCTCACCCTAACACTAACCCTAACCCTCACACTAATCGTAACCCTCGCCCTAATCCTAAAACTCACCCTAACCCTAACCCCAACCCTCACTCTCACACTAGCCCTCACCCTAACACTAATTCTAAACTTAAACCTCACCCTAACACTAACCCTAAACTTAATCCTGAACCCCACCCTAACCCTAACCCTAACCCTCACCAGCACCCTCAACCTCACTGGAACTCTAACCTTAACACTAACCCTAACCCGAACCATCGCCCTAACCCTAACCTGAACCCACACCCTCAACCTCAGCCTAACTCTAAGCCTAACCCTAAAGCTCAACCTAAACCTCACCCTAACCCTAAACTTCACCCTCACCCTCAACCTCACGGTAACTCTAAACCTAACCCTAACAATAACACTAACCCTAACCCTAAATCTAACCCTCACCCACAGCCTCACCCGCACCGCAAACTTAACCCTAACCATAACACTAACAATAACCCTAACCCTAACACTAATCCTAACCCCCACCTTCACCCTCAGCCTAATCCTAAGCCTAACTCTAACCTTAACCCTCACCCTAAATCTAAGCCTAAACCTAACCCTAAACTTAACACAAACCCTAACCCTAAACCTAGCCCTAAATCTAACCCTAAACCTAAACATAATTCTCAGCCTCACCCTCAGCCTAATCCAAACCTTAACCCTAACCGCACCCTAACTCTAAGTCTAACCCTAACCCTAAACCTCACACTCACCCACACCCTAACCCTAATCCTAAACCTAAACTTATCCCTAACCCTAAACCACATCCTAATCCTAAACTTAAACTGAACCCTACCTCTCACCCTAACACTAACCCTAAACCTCACCCTAACCATAACCCTCACCCTCACCCTCACCCTCAAACTAACCCGCACCCTCACACTCACAGTAACTCTAACCCTAACCCAAACCCTAACCCTAACACTAAACGTCACGCTAACCCTAACCCTAAACATCACACTCACCCTAGCCCTCACCCTAACCCTAATCCTAACCCTAACCCTCATCCTAACCCTCCTCATAACCCTAACCCTAACCCTCAACCTAACCCTAACACTCATCCTCACCCTCAACTTCAGCCTAACCCTAAGCCTAATGCTAAGCCTAACCCTAAACCTAACCCTAACCCTCACACTCACTGGCTCCCTCACCCACACAGTAACTCTAAACCTAACCCTAACCCTAACCCTAAACCTAACTCTCAGCCTCACCCTCACCCTAACAATAACCCTATACCTAACCCTCACCCTACCCCTCCACCTAACCTTATATCTAACCCTAAACCTCACCCTCACCCTAACCTTAACCCTAACCCTAAACCCCATCCTAAACCTTACCTTATCCCTAACCCTAAACCCTACCCTAACCGTAAACCTAACCCTCACTCTCACCCTCACCCTCACCATAACTCTAACACTAACACTAACAATAACACTAACCCTAACCCTAACCATCACCCTAACCCTAATCCTCACACCCACGCAGATGCTCAGCCTAACCCTAAGTCTTAGCCTACCCCTCAAACTAATCCTCACACTCACGCTACCCTAACCCTAACCCTAACCCTAACATCACCCTAACCCTCCCCCAAACCCTAACTCTAACCCTAAACCTAACCCTCACCGTAACCCTAACCCTAACCCTAATCCTAAACCTCACCCTAACACTAACATTCACTCTCACTCTCAACCTCATTGTAAATCTAACCCAAACCCTAACAATAACAGTAACCCTAACCCTAACCCTAACCAAAACCCTCACCCTCAGCCTCACGCTCACTGAAAACTTAACTCTAACCATAACACTAACAATGACCCTAACCCTAACCCTAACCCTAATCCTCACCCCCACCATCTCCCTCACCCTAACCATAACTTAACCCTAAACCTAAACGTAACCCCAACCCTCACCGAAACCCTAAACCTAACCTTAACCCTAACACAAACCATAACCCTAAACCAAAACATAAACCTAACCCTAATCCTCAGTCTCACCCTCACCCTAACCAAAACCCTAACCCTAACCCTCACCCAAACCCTAAGCCTAACCCAACCCTAACCCTCACACTCACCCTCACCCTAACCCAAATCCTAAACCTAACCCTATCCTAACCCTAACCCTCACCCTAGCCCTCACCCTAAACCTAAACCTAAACCTCATCCTAACCCTCACCCTCACCCTAAACCTAATCCTAACCCTAACCCTAACCCTAACACTCAACCTAACCTTAACCATCACCCTAAGCCTAAACTTAACCTGAGCCCTAACTCTCAAGCTAACCTTAAACCTAACCCTCAACCTAAAGCTAACCCTCACCCTCACACTCTCCCTCAGCCTAACCCTAAGCCTAAGCCTAACCCTAACGCTAAACCTCACACTCACCATAACCATTACCCTAATCCTAATCCTAAACCTAAGCCTAACCCTCACCCTCACCTTAACCCTCACCCTAACCCTAACTCTAATCCTAAACCTCAACCTCAGCCTCACCCTTACACTAAATCGAAACCTAAACCTCACCCTCACCCTAACCCTAACCCTAACCCAAAACCTGACCCTAACCCTAACCCTAAACCTCACCCTCAGCCTAGCCCTCACTCTAATCCTAATCCTAACCCTCATCCTAACCCTCACCCTAACACTAACATAACCCTCACCCTCACCCTCTCCCTAACACTAATCCTAACCCTAAGCCTCAACCTAACCCTAAACCTCACCCTCACCGTAACCCTTACCCTAACCCTCACCCTAAACATAAACTTAACCCGAATCCTAACTCTCACCCTAATTCTAACCCTAATCCTCACCCTCACCCTAACCCTAACCCTAAACCTCACCCTCACCCTAGCCCTCACCCTAAACCTAATCCTAACCCTAACCCTCATCCTAACCCTCCCACTAACCCTTACCCTAACTCTCACGCTAACCCTTACCCTCACCCTCAACCTCACCCTCACCCTCAGTGTAACCCTAAGCCTAATCCAAACCATAACCCTAACCCTAACCCTAACAGTCACACTAACCCTTACCCTAATCCTAATCCTAACCCTAACCCTCACCCTCACCGTCAGGCTCACATTAAGCTTAACTCTAACCCTAAAACTCACCCTCAACCTAACCCTAACCCTAACCCTAAACCTCACCCTCACCCTAGCTCTCACCCTAACCCTAATCCTAACTCTAACAATCATCCTAACACTCCCCATAACCCTAAACCTAACCCTCACCCTAACCCTAATCCTCAAAGTCCAGTGCAAACTGAACAGACCAGCAAAGATACAGATTTCCAATCAGGTGGTCATATTTCCAACTACACTACTTGTGACTTGGAGAGATCACATAGACTTGTTGTATCTTAGCTGCCATGTCATAAGCGGAGAATATAATAACTCCCTTCTCCTATTTGTGGATGTTGTTTTTTTTTAATGGTTGTGTGTGGTGGAAGTACTGGGTTTTCAAGCTTGGGTACTGTCCTTTAGTCTTTGTGTTCATGTCTGGTACTCTACGACTTGAGCCACAGATCCACTGGTGGCTTTTTGCTGCTTAATTGGAGTAAGAGACACAGGGACTCACCCTCACCCTCAGCCAAACCCTAAGTCTAAACTTCACACTCACCCTAACCCTAACCCTAATCTTAACCCTAAACCTCACCCTAACCCTAAACCTGACCTTCACCCTAGCCCTCACCCTAACCGTAATCCTAATCCTAACCCTCATCCTAACCCTCCCCATAACCCTAAACCTAACCCTTACCCTAACCCTAACCCTCAGCCTCACACTAACCCTCATCCTAAATCTCACCCTAACCCTAAACCTCATCCTAAACCTGACACTAATCATAACCCTAACCCTCACCTTAAGCTGAACCATAACCCTCACCCTCATGCTCGGCCTAAGCCTAAGCCTAAGCCTAGCCCGGACCCTAACCCTAACCCTAACCCTAACTCTAACCCTAAATCTCACCCTCACCCTCACCCTAACACTAAATCTAACCCTAACCCTAACACTAACAATAACCCTAAACCTCACCCTAACCATAATCCTCACCCTAACCCTAAACCTCAACATAACACTTACCCTAACCCCACCACTAACCCTTAAAATAGCCCTAACCCTAACCTCACCCTAACCAGAACCCTAACACGAACCCTCAACCTAAGCCTAATCTTCATGCTCAACTTAACCCTACCCCTAACCATAATCCTCACCCTAACCCTAACCCTCATCCTAACACTTACACTCACCCTAACACTAATCCTAATCCTAATCCTAACCCTAACGCTAACCCTCACCCTCACTCTCACCATAACCGTAACACTAACCCTTACGCTAACAATAAACCTAATCCTAACCCTAACCCTCACCCTAACCATAACCCACAACATAACCCTAAGTTCACCCTAATACCCTCACCCTAACACTAACCCTAACCCTAACACTAACCCTCACACTAACCCTAACCATCACCCTAACCCTAAACCTCACCCTATCACTAACCCTAAACCTCAACCTCAACTTAGCCCTCACCCTAATCCTAACCCTCATCCTCACACTGAACCTCAAACTCACCCTAACACTTACCCTCAATCTAACCCTCACCCTCACTCTAAACCTAACCCTAACCCTCACCCTAACCCTAACCTTCACCCTTACCATAACCCTCACCCTCAGTCTAACCCTCAAATTTACCCTTACCGTTACCCCCACCCTAAACCTGACCCTAACCCTAACCCTCACCCTACCCCTACCCCTAAACCCTAAACCACACCCTCACTCTATTCCTAACTCTAACCCTAACACTAACACTAAACCTCACCCTAACTCTAACCCTAACACTTATCCTCAACCAAACGCTCAGCCTAACCCTAAGCCTAAGCCTAACACTTACCCTAACCCACACCCTCACCCTAGCCCTCACCCTAACACTAATCCTAACCATAACCCTCATCCTAACACTCACCCTAACCCTAAACCTAAACATCACCCTAACTCTAAGCCTCACACCCACCCTCACCCTCAGCCTAACCCTAAGCCTAAGCCTAACACTAAACCTAACACTCACACTCACCCTCACCCTAAACCTTATCCTAACACTAACTCTAACACTAACCCTAAACCTCCACCTAACCCTCACCCTAACCTTAACCCTAAAACTAACCCTAACCCTAACCCTGACCTAACCCTCCAACTAACCCTAAACCTAACCCTATACCTCACCCTTACCCCAACCCTGGACCTAACCCTCACCCTCAACCTCACCCTCACCATAACTCTAATCCTAATCCTAACAATAACACTAATCCTAACCCTAAACCTAACCCTAACCCTAACCCTAATGCTAACACTAACCCTCACCCTAACCCTAAACCTAACTCTCACCCTAACCCTAACCCTAACACAAACCCTAACCCTAACCCTCAACCTAACCCTCACCCTAACCCTAACTCTAACCCTAAAACTCATCCCCACCCAAAACGTAACTCTAACCCTAATGCAAACCCTAAACCTCACCCTAACCATAACCGTAACCCTCACCCTCACCCTCACCGTAACCTTAACCCTAAACCTAACCCTATCAATTACCTTAACCCTAATCTTAACCCTCAACCAAACCATAAACCTGACCCTAACACATATCCTCACCCTAACACTAACCCTAACCCCAACACGAACCCTCACACTAGCCCTAAACTTAACCTCACCCTAACCCTAACCGTAACCCTAACCCTCACCCTAACCCTAACCCTCATGCTAAACGGAACCCTAACCTTAACCTTAAATCTCACCCTAACACTAACCCTCGTCCTTACACACTCACCATAACACTAAACCTAATCCTAATCCTAACCCTAACCCGAAACCTCACCCTCACCCTCACCGTAACCCTATCCCTAACCCTAACACTAACAATAAACCTAACCCTAACCCTAACCCTCACCCTAAACATAACCCTCACCCTAAACCTAACCCTCACCCTAACACTTTCACCCTAACACTAACCCTAACCCTAACAGTAACCCTCACACTAACTCTAACCATCACCCTAACCCTAAACTTCACCCTAACACTAACCCTAAACCTCAACCTCACCTTAGCCCTCAGCCTAACCCTAACCCTCATCCTCACCCTAAACCTCACACTAACCCTAACACTTATCCTCAATCTAACCCTCACTCTCACTCTAACCCTAACCCTAAACCTCACCCTAACCCTAACTCTCACACTTACCATAACCCTCACCCTCAGCCGAACCCTCAACTTTACGCTTACCATCACACCCACCCTGACCCTCACCTTAACCCTAACCCTCACCCTAACCCTAACTCTACCCCTAAACCTCACCCTCAACCTAACCCTAACTCTAACCCTAACTCTAACACTAAACCTCACCCTAACCCTTATCCTCAACCAAAGGCTCAGCCTAAACCTAAGCCTAAGCCTAAAACGTACCCTAACCCACACCCTCACCCTAGCCCTCACCCTAACCCTAATCCTAACCATAACCCTCATCCTAACCCTCACTGTAACCCTAAAACTAACCATCACCTTAATTCTAATCCTTAACCCCACCCTCACACTCAGCCTAACCCTAAGCCTGAGCCTAAGCCTAACCCTCACCCTAACCCTCACCCTCCCCCTCCCCCTAACCCTAATCCTAACCCTAACTCTAACACTAACCCTAAACCTCAACCTAACACTCACCCTAACCTTAAACCTAAAACTAACCCTAACCCTAACCCTCTACCTAACCCTCAAACTGACCCTAAACCTAACCCTAAACCTCACCTCAGCATAACCCTAATCCTAACCATAAACCTAAAACTAACCCTAACCCTAAACCTAACCCTAACCCTCACCCTAACCCTAAAACTACCCCTCAGCCTAACGCTAACCCTCACCATCAACTCAACCCTGTTTCTAACACAAATGCTCACTCTCAACCTAAGCCTCAGCCTAACTCTTACCCTCACCATAACCCTATCCATTACCCTCTCTCTAACCCGCACCCTACACCTTCCCCTCACCCTAAGCCTAACCCTAACCCAAACCCTAAACCTAACCCTAACCTTTACCCTAACCCTCACCCTAACTCTCACCCTAACCTAACCCTAACCCTCACCCTAACCCTCACCCTAACCCTAAACGTAACCCTAACCCTCACCCTCACCGTAACTGTCATCGTTACCCTTACGCTCACCCTATCCTTAAACCTAACAATAACCCTCACCCTAACCCTCACCCGAACCCTCACTCTCACCTTCACCCTCACCCTAAACATCACCCTAACCCTAAACCTCAACCTAACCTTAACCCTCACCCTCACATTAACCCTAACCCTAACACTCAACCCACACCCTAAACTTAACGCTAAACCTAACCCTCCTAGCGCTCAACCTAACCATAACTCTAACCCTAACCCTAACCCTAAATCTCACCTGCACCCTCAACCTCACCCTCACCCTCAGCCTAATCCTAACCCTAACCCTAATACTAACCCTAAACCTCACACTAACCCTACATCTACCCCTAACGCCAAACCTAATCTTCACCCTCAACCTCACATTAACCCTTAACTGCACCCTCACCTATACCTCACATTAAATCCAACCCTCACACTCAACCTAAGGCTAACCCTAACCCTCACCCTCACCCTCACCCTAACCCAAACCCTCACCTTAACCCTCACCATAACCTTAACCATAACCCTAACCCTAAACCTAAACCTAACCCTAAACCTCACCCTAACAGTTACACTCATCATAACCCTAACCCTAACACTCACCCTTACCCTAAACTTAACCCTAAACCTCACCATAACCCTCAAACTAAACCTAATGCAAAACTGAAACCTCACCCTCACCCTAAAGCTAAAGCTACCCGTAACAATCACCCTCACCCTAAACCTCACCCTAAACCTTACCCTCACCCTAACTCTAATCCTAACCCTCACACTAAACTTAAACCTCAACCTAACCCTAAACCTCACCCTCACCCTAAGCCTCACCCTATACATAACCCTAACTCTAATGCTCACCCTAAACCTAACCTTCATCCTAACCCTAAACCTCACCCTAATCTTCACTCTAACCCTAACCCTAACCCTTACATAACCGAAACCCTCACACTCTCCCTGATCCTCACCCTATCCCTCAACCTCATCCTCGCCCTCACCATAAACCTAACCTTCACACTAATCATAACATTAACCCTAACCCTCACCCTAACCCTCACCCTAGCCCTAACCCGAACTTTAACCCTCACCATCACCCTCACCCTAACCCTTACCCTCATCCTCACCCTCACCCTAACCCTCACACTAACCCTAAACCGCACGCTAACCCTAACACTAAACAAAACCCTCATCCTATCCCTCAAACTAAGCCTAACCCTCACCCTCACCATCACACTAAACATAACACTAACCCTCACCCTCACCCTAATCCTTAACCTCACCCTAACCCTAACACTTACCCTTACCTAACCGTCACCCTAATCCTACCATTCACCCTAAACCTATCCCTACCACTTACCCTAACACTCATCCTAACCCTAACCCTAACCCTAACCCTCACCCTAACACTAACCCTACCCCTACCCTAACCCTGAAAAACACCCTAACCCTCATCCTAACCCTAATGCAAACCCGAACCCTAAACCTCACCCTAACCCTAACCCTAAACCTCACATGAACCCTAACCATCACACTAACCCTAAACTTCATCCTATCCCTGACAATCACCCTAATCCTCACCCTAACCCTAATCTTAACCCTTAGCTAACTGAAACTCTCAAACTCACCCTAACCCTCAACATCACATTAGACCTCACCATAAACCTAACCATAAACCCAACAATAACACTCACCGTCACCCTAAACCTAACCCTAAGCCTTAACCTTACCCTAACCCTAACCCTAACTCTAATCCTCACACTAACCCTAACCCTCATCCTAACCATAACCCTCACCCTCACATTAAACCTCACCCTAATCCTTACCCTCACCCTAAACCTCACCCTAAATCTAACCCTCAAACTAACCCTACCCTCATCCTAACCCTAACTCTAACACTTACCCACAACCTAGCCCTAACCCTAAACTTAACCCTAACCCTAACCCTAACCCTAAACCTAACCCTAACACTAACCCTAACCCTCACACTAACACTCAGTCTAACTCTAACCCTAAACCTCCCCATCACCCTAACCCTCACACTAACCCTAACCCTCACCTTAAACCTAAACCTAACCCTCACCTTCACCCTCAAGCTCACCCTCAGCCTAACCCTAAAGCTAACACTAATCCTAACCCTAACCCTCACCCACACCCTCACCCTCACCCTAACCCTAAACCTAACCCTCAACCTCACCCTCAGCCTCACCCTAACCTTCACCTTCACCCTCACCCTAACCCTAACCCTATCCCTATCGCTCACCCTAATCCTAATGCTAACCCTAACCCTCACCCTCACCCTAACCCTCACACTAACCCTTACCCTCACCCTAACCCTAACCTCACCCTCATTCTAACCCTCACTCTAACACTTACCCAAAACCTAACGCTCACGCTAACCCTCACCCTAACACTAACACTAACACCAACCCTAAACCTCACCCTCACCCTCACCCTCAGCCTAAACTAACACTATCCCTCACCCTCATCCTAAACCTAACGCTCACCCTAACCCTCACCCTCACCCCCACCCTCTCACCAACCCTAAGCCTCATCCTAAACCTAACCCTAACCCTCACATGAAACCTAACCCTCACCCTAACCCAAACCCTCAAACTAACCCTATCCCTAACCCTAATCCTCACTTTACCCTAATCATCACCCTAACCGTTACAGTCACCCTCACCCTAACAATCACACTAACAATAACCCTCACCCTAACCCCAACCCTAACACTCACCCTCACCCTCACCCTCAGCCTAACAAAAACCCTAAACCTAAACCTCACCCTCACCCTAACCCTAACCCTCACCCAAATCATAACACTAATCCTCTCCTTATCCCTAACCCTTACCCTAACCCTAACCCTCACCCTCACCCTAACACTAACCCTAACCTTAACCATCATCCTCACCCTAACCCTCACACTAGTCCTAACACTAACCAAAACCCGCAACCTAACCCTCACCCTCACCTTAACCCTAACCTTCACACTATCCCTCACCCTAACCCTAACCCTAACACTCACTCTTACTCTAACCCTCATTCTAAACTTTACCCTCACCCTAGTCCTAACCCTTGCACTCACCATAACACTCACCCTAACACTAATGCTAACCCTAACCCTCACCCTCACCCTAAGCATCACCCTAACACTTACCCTAACCTTAACCCTAACCCTAATCCTGACCCTAAACTTCAAAAACATATCCCTCAGCCTACCCCTAACCCTAACATTCACCCTAACCCTATCCCTAACCCTCACCCTAACCCTCACCGTAAACTTTTCCCTAACCCTAAACCTAAACCTAACCCTAAACCTCAAAATATCCCTAACCCTAACCCTAACCATCACCCTCACCCTAAGCCTAACCCTCATCCTAACTCTCACCCTCACTCTAATCCTCACCCTAATCCAAATCTAACCCTCACCCTAACCCTAACCCTAACATTAACCCTAACCCTCACACTAAACCTCAACCTAACCCTAACCATATCCCTGTCCCTAACCTTCACCCTAAACCTCAAACTTACCCTAACCCTCACCCTCACTCTAACCCTCACCCTAATCCTTAACCTCACGTTAACCCTAAGACTAACCCTCACCCGAATTCTTACGCTCACCCTAACCCTCACGCTATCTCTCATCCTAACCCTCACCGTAATCCTTATCCTAAACCTAACCCTAACCCTAACCCTCACCCTAACCCTCACCCAAACCGTAACACTTACCCTAACACTAACCCTCACCCTCACCCTAAACCTCACCCTAGACCTAACCCTAACACTAACCAAAATCCTGACATTAATTCTCACACTAACTCTAACCTTCACCCTACCCCTACCCCTAAACCTAACCCTAACACTCATCCTCACCCTAAACCTCATCAGAACACTTACCCTCACCCTAACCCTCACCCTAAATATAACCCTAACCCTACCCTATCACTCACCCTAACCCTAACCCTAACCCTCACCCTCACTCTAACCCTCATTTTAAACCTTACCCTCACCCTAGCCATAATGCTAACGGTCACCATAACCCTCACCCATAACTTAAGCCTAAACCTAACCCTAAACCTCACCCTAACCCTCCCCATAACCCTAACCCTAATCCTCACCCTCAACCTAAACCTAACCCTAATCCTTAATCTCACCCTAACCATAATCCTAACCCACACAGTAATCCTAACTCTCACCCTAACCCTAAACTTATCCCTCCCTGTAACCCTCACCTAACACTAACCCTAAAATAAAACCTCACCCTTAGCCTAACCCTACCCCTCATGCTCAACCTAACCCTCAACCTCAACATCACCCTAACCCTAACCCTAACCATCACCTAAACCCTAACCCTCACGTGAACCCTCACCCTCACCCTCAGCCTCACCCTCACCCTAAACATCACACTAACCTTAACCCTCACCCTCACCCTAAACCTAACACTCAGCCTAAACCTAAAGGTCACCCTAACACAAAAACTCATCCTAAACCTCAAACTAACCCTAACGCTAACCATTACACTAACCCTAACCCTCAATCTCAGCCTCACCCTCACCCTAACATTAACCCTCACCCTCACCATCACCCTAAACCTAACAATAACGTTCACCCTCACCCTAATCCTTAACCTCACGCTAACCCTAACCCTTACCCTAACCCTAACCGTCACTCTAATCCTAACATTCACCCTAACCCTAAACCCACCCCTTACCCTAACCCTCATCCTAACCCTAACCCTAACCCTAACCCTCACCCTAACACTAACCCTAACCCTAACCTTAACCCTAGTATTAACCCTATCCCTCACCCTATCCATCAACCTAATACTAACCCTAACCCTAACCATAACCCTCAACCTAAAGCTCACCCATAAACTAACTCTCAACCTCAACCTAACCCTCACCTTAACCCTTACCCTCAACCTCACCCTAACTCTCACACTAACCCTAACACTCACCCTAAACCTAAAGCTAAACCTAACTCTGACCCTAACCCTAATGCTCACCCTAATCCTCACCCTCACCCTAACACTCACCCTAACATTTACCCTTACCTTATCTCAAACGCTAAACCTAACTCTACCCCTCACACGAAACCTACATCTCACTCTAACACTAAACATTCTCCCTACCCTAACACTAACCTTCACCCTAACCCTCAGCTTAACCCTTACCCTAACCCTAAACCTATCCCTAACCCTAAACATCACCTTATCCCTAACGCTAACCCTAACCCTCACCCTCACCCTAGCCCTCACCATAACCCTCAACCTAACCCCAACCCTCAACCTAAACCTAACACTTAACCTAACCCAAACCCTTACCCTCAACCTAACCCTCACCCTAAAACTAACCATACCACTAAACAAAACCCTCAGACTAAACCTCACCCTAACCCTAACCCTAATCCTACCCCTCAACCTACCCTTCACCCTAACCCTAACCCTAACTCTCACCCTCACCCTAACCCTCACCTGAACTCTTACACTCACCCTAACCCTCACCCTATCCCTAACACTAGCCCTCACCCTAACCCTCACACTAACCTTAACCCTATAACCCTCACCCTAACCCTCACTCCAACCCTAACCCTAAACCTAACCCTTACCCTCACCCTAACTCTCACCCTAACCCTTAACCTCCTCCTAACTCTAAACCTAAACCTTAACCTAAACCTCACACTATCCCTAACCCTCACCCTAAACCTAACCCTACCCCTTACCCTAATCCTCATCCTATCCCTAACTCTAAACCTAACCCTCACCCAAATCCTCATTCTCACCCTCACCCTCATCCTCAACCTAACCCTAACCCTAACCATAATCCTAACCCTAACCCTCACCGTAACTCTAACCCTAACCCTCACACTCACACTCACCCACACCCTAACCCTAAACCTAACCCTAACATTCACCCTAACCCGAACCCCAACCCTCACCCTCACACCTTAACCCTAACCCTAACCCTAAACCTCACCCTCACCCTAAACCTCACCCTCACACTTACCTTCATCCCAACCCTAAGTCTAACCCTTAACCTAACCCTCACACAAATCCTAACCCTCACCCAAACCTTAACCAAACCCTCACGCTAATACTCATCCTATCCCCAACCCTAATATTGACCCTCACCCTAACCCTAAACCTAACCCTAAACCTAAACCTAACCCTCAAATTTATGTAAGCGAAAACCTCACCCTCAACCTCACCCACACCCTAACCCTCACCCTCACCCTAACCCTCACCCTAACCCTCACTCTATCCCTAACCCTAACGCTATCTCTCACTGTCACCCTAACCCTCAAACTCACCCTCACCTTAACACTAACCCTAATCCTCACCATAGACCTTCCCCTAACCCTAATGCTAATCGTAAAGCTCATCCTCACCCTAAACCTTATACTAACCCTATCAATCACCCTCACCCTAACCCTCACCTTAACACTTACCTCACCCTAAACCAAACCCTAACTCCTACTCTAACCCTCACACTAACCCTAACCCTAACCCTCACCCTAACCCCATCCCTAACATTAACCCTAAACTTCACCCTAATTCTCAACCTAACCCTAACATTAACCCTAACCCTCACCATCACCCTAACCCAACTCCTAAGCCTAAACCTAACCCTAACCCTCAGCATAACCCTCACCCTAACACTAATGCTAACCCTAACCCTCACCCTCACCCTAAGCCTCACCCTAACAATTACCCTGACCTTAATCCTAACTCTAATCCTGACCCTAAACCTCACAAAAAACCTATCTCTCAGCCTACCCCTAACCCTAAAATTCACCCTAACCCTAACCCTAAACCTAACCCTAACCCTCACCGTAAACTTTTCCCTAACCCTAAACCTAAACCTAACCCTAAACCTCACAATATCCCTAAGCCTAACCCTAACCGTCACACTCACCCTAAGCCTCACCCTTATCCTAACCCTCACCCTCATTCTAATCCTCACCCTAATCCTAACCCTAACCCTCAACCTAACCCTAACCCTGACATTAACCATAACCCTCACACTAAACCTCAACCTAACCCTAAACCTACTTCTAACACTAAACCTCACCCTAAACCTCACACTTACCTTAAACCTCACCCTCACCCTAACACTCACAATAACCCTTACCCTCACGTTAACCCTAACACTAAACCTAACTCTAAGCCTCACACTAAACCTATCCCTCACTTTACCCCTAACCCTAACATTCACCCTAACCCAAACCCTAACCTTCACTGTAAATTTTACCCTAACCCTAACCCTATCCCTAACCCCAATTCCCACCCTAACCCTAACCTCACCCTCACCCTCACCTTAGCCCTCACTCTAACCCTCAATCTAACCCTAACCCTCATTTAACCCTAACCCCTACCCTAACACTAAGCCTCACCCTCACCCTAACCCACACCCTAACCCTAACCCTAACACTAACCAAAACCCTCACCCTAACCTCACCCTAACCCTAACCCTCACCCTAATCCTCACCCTCACACTAAACCTCATCTTAACCCTAACACTAACCCTCAACCTAACCTTAACCCTCACCCGAACTCTTACCCTCACCCTAACCCTCACCCTAACTCTCATCCTAACCCTCACCCTAATACTTACTCTAACCCTAACCCTAAACCTCACACTAACCCTCACCCAAACCGTAACACTTACCCTAACACTAACCCTCACACTCACCCTAAACCACACCCTAGACCTAACCCTAATACTAACAAAAACCCTCAAAGTAACCCTCACCCTAACTCCAACCCTCACCCTACCCCTAACCCTCATCCTAACCCTAACACTCATCCTCACCCTAAACCTCCCCCGAACACTTACCCTCACCCTAACCCTCACCCTAAACCTAACCCTAACCTCACCCTATCCCTCACCCTAACCCTAACCCTAACCCTCACCCTCACTCTAACCCTCATTTTAAACCTTACCCTCACCCTTGCCCTAACCGTAAACCTCACCGTAACCCTCACCCTAAACTTAACCCTAAACCTAAACCTAACACTCACCCTAACCCTCCCCATAACCCTAACCCAAACCCTAATCCTCACCCTCACACTAAACCTAACCCTAATCCTTACCCTCACCCTAACCATAACCCTAACCCACACAGTAATCCTAACTCTCACCCTAACCCTAACCCTATCCCTCCCTGTAACCCTCACCTAACACTAACCCTAAACCTAAACCTCACCCTAACCCTAAACCTAACCCTCATGCTCACCCAAAACTTCAACCTCACCATCACCCTCACCCTAACCCTAACCCTCACCAAAACCCTAATCCTCACGAGAACCAGAAACATCACCCTCAGCCTCACCCTCACCCTAAACATCACACGAACCCTTAGCCTCACCCTAACCCTAAACCTAACACTCAGCCTAAACCGAACGGTCACCCTAACCCAAAACCTCACCCTAATCCTCAAACTAACCCTAACGCTAAACATTACCCTAACCCTAACCCTCACCCTCACCATCACCCTAAACTTAACACTAACCCTCACCCTCACCCTAATCCTTAACCTCACCCTAACGCTAACCCTTACCCTTACTCTAACCATCACCCTAATCCTAACATTCACCCTAATCCTAATGCTACCCCTTACCCTAACCCTCATCCTAACCCTAACCCTAACCCTCACCCTAACACTAACCCTAACCCTACCCCAACCCTCAAACCTAAACCTCACCCTAACCCTAATGCAAACCACAACCCTAAACCTCACCCTAACCATAACCCTAACCCTAAACCTCTCCTAACTCTCACCCTAACCATCACTCTAAACCTAAACTTCATCTTATCCCTGACCCTCCCCCTAATTCTCACCTTAAACCTTACCTAACCGAAACCCTCACCCTCAACCTCACCCTCACCCTAACCCTCAACCTCACATTAGACCTCACGATAAACCTTACCCTAAACCTAACAATAACCCTCACACTAACCCTCACCATCACCCTAAACCTAACCCTAAGCCTTAAACTTACCCTAACCCTAACCCTAACTCTAACCCTAACACTAACCCTAAACCTCATCCTAACCCTAGCCCTCAGCCTCACACTAAATCTCACCCTAAACCTTACCCTCACCCTAACCTAACCCTAAATCTAACCCTCAAAATAACCCTAACCCTCATCTTAACCCTCACTCTAACACTTACCCACAACATAACCCTAACCCTAACCCTAAACCTAAACCTAACCTTAACCTAACTCTAACCCTAACACTAACCCTCACACTAACACTCACCCTAACCGTAACCCTAACCTTCCCGCTCACCCTAACCCTCACACTAACCCTAACTCTCACCTTAAACCTAAACCTAACCCTCACCTTCACCCTCAAACTCACCCTCAGCCTAACCCTAACGCTAACACTAATCCTAACCCTAACCCTCACCCACACCCTCACCCTAACACTAATCCTAACCCTCAACCTCATCCTCAGCCTCACCCTAAACCTCACCCTCACCCTAACCCTAAACCTAACCCTATCCCTATCTCTCACCCTAACCCTTATGCTTACACTAAACCTCAATCTCACCCTAACCCTCACACTAACCCTTACCCTCACCCTAATCCTAACCTCACCCTCATTCTAAACTTCACTCTAACACTTACCCAAAATCTAACCCTCAGCGTAACCCTCACCCTAACCCTAACACTAGCACTAACACAAACACCAACTCTAACCCTCACCCTCACCCTCACCCTCAGCCTAACCTAACCCTAACCCTCACCCTCATCCTAACCCTAACGCTAATCCTAACCCTCACCCTCACGCTAACCCTCTCACCAAACCTAACCCTCATCCTAAACCTAAAGCTAACACTAACCCTCACGTGAAACCTAACCCTCACCCTAACCCAAACCCTCACCCTAACCCTATCCCTAACCCTAACCCTCACTTCACCCGAATCATCACCCTAACCGATACAGTCACCCTCACCCTAACAATCACACTAACCCTAACCCTCACCCTCACCCCAACCCTAACACTCACCCTCACCCTCAACCTCAGCCTAACAAAAACCATAACCCTAAACCTCACCCTCACCCTCACCCTAACCATTACCCAAACCCTTACCCACACCCTAACCCTCACCCTATCGCTAATGCTAACCCTAAACTTCACCCTCACCCTAACCCTTACCC
Source organism: Dipodomys merriami (assembly GCF_024711535.1). NCBI lineage: Eukaryota > Metazoa > Chordata > Mammalia > Rodentia > Heteromyidae > Dipodomys > Dipodomys merriami. The sequence goes on from NW_027206257.1 coordinate 4,827,497, forward strand.
TCACCTTAACCCTAACCCTAACCCTAACAAGAATCCTCACACTAAATCTAACCTTAACCCTATCCCTCAGCCTAACCCTCACCCAAATCATAACACTAATCCTCTCCCTATCCCTAATCCTAAACGTAACCCTAACCCTCACCCTCACCACTAACCCTAACCCTAACCATCACCCTCACCCTAACCCTCACACTAACCCTAACACTAACCAAAACGCTCATCCTAACAATCACCCTCACGCTAACACTAACCCTCACCCTATTACTCACAATAATCCTAACCCTATCCCTCACCCTCACTCTAACCCTCACTTTAAACCTTACCCTCACCCTTGCCCTAAACCTAACGCTCACCGAAACCCTCACCCTAAACTTAACCCTAAACCTAACCCTAACCCTCACCCTCACCCTCCCCATATCCCTAACCCTAACCCTAATCCTCACCCTCACACTAAACCTAACCCTAATCCTTACCCTCACCCTAACCATAACCCTAACCCACACAGTAATCCTAACTCTCACCCTAACCCTATCCCTCCCTGTAACACTCACCTAACACTAACCCTAAACCTAAAACTCAACCTAACCCTACCCCTACCCCTCATGCTCACCCTAAACTTCAACCTCAACATCACCCTCACCCTAACCCTAACCCTCACCCAAACCCTAACCCTCACGAGACCCCGAACCCTCACCCTCAGCCTCACCCTCACCTTAAACATCACACTAACCCTAAGCCTTACCCTAACCCTAAACCTAACACTCAGCCTAAACCGAACGGTCACCCTAACCCAAAACCTCACCCTAATCCTCAAACTAAACCAAAAGCTAACCATTCCCCTAACCCTAACCCTCACCCTCACCATCATCCTAAACCTAACACTAACCCTCACCCTCACCCTAATTCTTAACTTCACCCTAACCCTAACCCTTACCCTTACTCTAACCGTCACCCTAATCCTACTATTCACCCTAACCCTAACCCTACCCCTTACCCTAACCCTCATCCTAACCCTAACCCTAACCCTAACCATCACCCTAACACTAACTCTAAACCTACACCTAATCGTCAAAAACACGCTATCCCTCACCCTAACCCTAATGCAAACCGAACCCTAAACCTCACCCTAATCCTAACCCTCACCCTAAACCTCACACTAACTCTAACCATCACTCTAACCCTAAACTTCATCCTATCCCTGATCCTCCCCCTAATCCTCCCCCTAACCCTAACCTTAACCCTTACCTAACCGAAACGCTCACCCTCACCGTCACCCTCAACAAAACCCTCAACCTCACATTAGACCTCACCATAAACCTTACGCTAAACCAAACAATAACCCTCACACTAACCCTCAAGGTCACCCTAAACCTAACCCTAAGCCTTACCCTCAACCTAACCCTAACCCTAACTCTAACCCTCACACTAACCCTAACCCTCATCCTAACCCTAACCATCACCCTCACCCTAAACCGCACCCTAATCCTTACCCTCAACATAACCATAACCCTGACTCTAACCCTAAAACTAACCCTAACCTTCATCCTAACCCTCACTCTAACACTTACCCACAACCTAATCATAACCCTAAACCTCTCCCTAACCCTAACCCTAACCCTAACACTAACACTAACCATAACCCTTACTTCACCCTAATCATCACCCTAACCGTTACAGTCACCCTCACCCTAAAAATCACACTAACCCTAATCCTCACCCTAACCACAACCCTAGCACTCACTCTCACCCTCACCCTCAGCCTAACAAATATCCTAACCCTAAACCTCACCCTCACCCTCACCCTAACACTAACCCTAACCATCATCCTAAAACTAACACTAACCCTCACACTCATCCTCAGCCTGACCCTAACCCAACCCTAAAGCTAAACCTAACCCTCACCCTCACTCTTACCCTAACCGTACTCCTCACCCTAACCCTCATCCTCACTCTAACCCAAACACTAACCCTAAACCTCACCTTCACCTTCAGCCTAACCCTAACCCTAACCCTCACCGTCACCCTAAACCTCAACCTAACCCTAATACTCACAATAACACTTAACATCACCCTAATCCTAAAATTAACCCTAACCCTCACCCTATCCTTCATCCTAATCCTAACCCTAACCCTAACCCTAACCTCACCCTAATGCTAACACTAACCCTCACCCTCACTCTAGCCCTCAACCTAACCCTAATCTTAACCCTAAACCTCACCCTCAGTCTCACATTAATCCTAACACCCTAACCCTGACCCTCACACTTATGCTCGGCCTAAGCCTAAGCCTTAGCCTAAGACAACTTAAGCCTCACATTCACCTTCACCCTACCCCTAACCATAACACTAACCCTTACCCTAAACCTCACACTAACTCTCACCCTAACGCTAACTGTAACTTCTACCACACCCTAACCCTAACACTCAACTTCACCCTAGCCCTCCGCCTAACAATAAGCCGAACCCTAACATTAACCCTAACCATAAATCTCACCCTAACCCTCATCCTAACCCTAACCCTCACCCTCACGCTAGTCCATACCCTAACTCTAAGCCTAAGCCTAACCCTAAACCTAAACCTCACTCTAACCCTAACCCAAACCCACAACCTAAACCGAACCCTCACCCTGACCCTCACCCTAACTCTAATCCTAAGCCTAACCCTAAACCTAATCCTCAAACTCACCCTCACCTTAACCCTATTCCTAATCCTAACCCTAGCCCTAACCCTCACCCTAAACCTCACACTAACACTACCTCTAACACTAACCCTAACCATAAACCTCACCCTCAGCCTCACCCTCACCACAAACTTAACCCTAACCATAAAAATACCAATAACCCTAAAACTAACCCTAACCCTAACACTCACTGTAACCTAACCCTAACCCTAACCATAACCCTAAACCTTACCCTAACCCTAACCCTAACCCTAATCATCACCCTCACCCTCACCCTAACCCAAACCCTAACCCTAACACTCACCCTAACCCTAACCCTAACCCTAAACCTACCCTAACCCTAACCATAAACCTAAACCTAACCCTAACCCTGAACCTCATCCTAACCCTCACCCTACCCCTAACCCTAACCCTCACACTAACCCTCACCCTCATGCTCGGCCTAAGCGTAACCCTAACCCTAAACCTAACCCTCACCCTAACCCTCACCCTAACCCTAACCCTAACCCTGACTCTCACCCTCACCGTAACTTTAAACCTAATCCTAATCCTACCAATAACCTTAACCCTAACCCTAACATTCACCCTATCCATAACCCTCACCCTAACCCTAACCCGAACACTAACCCGAACCCTCACTCTCACCCTTACTTTAACTCTAAACCTAACCCTAACAATAACACTATTCCTAACCCTAAACCTAAACTTAACCCTAACACTAACCCTAATCCAAACACTCACCCTCAACCTAACCCTAACTCTCACCCCCACCCTCACACTCAGCCTCAGCCTAAGCCTAAGCCTAACCCTAACCCTAACCCTCACACTCACCCTAACACTAAACCTAATCCTAACCCTAACCCTAACCTTCACCCTCACCCTAACCCTCACCTTAACCTTAACCCTAATATTAACCCCAAACCTAACCCACACCCTCAGATTCACCCTAAACCTAACGCTAACCCTAAACGTCATCCTGACCCTCTCCCTAACCCTAACCTTAACCCTACACCTCACTGTAAACCTAAAACTCAAACTCACTCTCAGCCTAGCCCTCAACCTAACCTTAATCCTAACCATAAACCTCATCCTAAACCTCTCCATAATCCTAAGCCTAACCCTCACCCTAACCCTATCTCACCATCAACCTGACCCTCAGCCTAACCCTAACCCTAACACACACACTCACCCTCATCCTAACCCTAAGCCTAACCCTAAACCTAACCCTAACCTACACACTCACACTCACCCTATCATTAATTCTAATCCTAACCATATTCCTCCCCCTAACTCTCACCCTAACCCTAACCCTACCCCTCACAAAAACTCTAACCCTAACCCTCACCCTCAGCCTCAGCCTAAGCCTAAGCCTAAACCTAACCCTAACCCTCACACTCACCCTAACTTTAAACCTAATCCTAAACCTAACCCTAACCCTCACCCTCACCCTAACCCTCACCTTAACCTTAACCCTAACACTAACCCTAACCATAACCCTCACCCTCAGCCTCACCCTAACCCTAACTCTAACCCTAAATCTCACCTTCACACTTACCCTGACCCTAATCCTATCCTTAAACCTGAACTTCACCCTAACCCTAAACCTAAACTTCACCCTCACCCTAGCCCTCCCCCTAACCTCAATCCTAACCCTAACCCTCATACTAACCCTCCCCTAACCCTAACCCTAACCCTAACACTAATCCTAACCCTCACCCTCAAACTAAACCTCAGCCTAATCCTAACATTAACCCTAACCCTCACCCTAACCCTAACACTCACCCTAACTCTAATCCTAACCCTAACCTTAACCCTCACACTCACCCTCACCTTAACACTAATCCTAATCCTAACCCTATCACGAACCCTCAGCCACACACTAAACCTCACCCTAACCCTTACCCTAACAGTAACCCTAACCTTAACCTAACCCTCACCATAAATCTAACTCTAAACCTAAACTTCACCCTTACCTTAACCCTGAACCTAACCCTAATCCTAAACCTCACCCTAAACCTAAACCTTATCCTAACACTTACCCTCACCCTAACACTAACACTAACCCTATCACTAACCCTCACAATAATGCTAACCATCACCCTAAACCTAAACCTCACCCTATCCCTAACCCTAAACCTCAACTTCACCTTAGCCCTCACCCTAAGCCTAACCTTCATCCTCACCCTAAACCTCACACTAACCCTAACACTAATCCTCAATTTAACCCTCACCCTCACCCTAAATTCTTACCCGACCCTCACCCTTACCATAACCCTCAACCTCAGCCGAACCCTCACCTTTACTCTTATAGTCACCCTCATCCTAACCCTCACCCTAACCCTAACCCTCATCCTAACCCTCACCCTAACCGTAACCCTAACCATCACCCTAACCCTAACCCTTGGCTCACCTTCAGCCTCAGCATAACCCTAAGCCTAAGCCTAAACCTATCCCTAAACCTCACAGTCATTGTAGCCCTCACGCTAACTCTTATCCTAACCCTAACCCTCATCCTAACCCTAAACCTAACCATAAACTAAACCAGCACTCTAAACCTAATCCTCATCCCCACCCTCACACCTCAGCCTAAACCTAAGCCTAAGCCTAACCCTAACCCTCACACTCACCCTCACCCTAACCCTAATCCTAACCCTAACCCTAACCCTAAACCTAAAACTCAACCTAACCCTCAACGTAAACCTAACCCTAAACCTAACCCTCACCCTGACCTTAGTCCTCACCCTAACCCTCACCCCAAACCTAACCCTCACCCTCACCCAAACCCGAACCTTAACCCTCACCCTAAGCCTAACCCTAACATTAACCCTAAACCTCACCCTAACCCTAACACTAACCCTCACAATCACCCTAGCCCTCATCCTAACCCTACTTGTAACCCTAAACCTCATCCTAACCCTCACCCTAAACCTAACCTTAACCCTCACCCTGAACCTAAACCTAATTCTCACCCTCAAACTAAACCTAACCCTAACCCTCACCATAACCCTAACCCTAAACCTCACCCTAACCCTAAACCTAACCCTCACCCTCACCCTAGCCCTCATCCTAACCCTAATCCTAACCGTAACCCTTGTGCTAACCCTCACACTAACCCTAACCCTAACTCTCACCCTAAACCAAGCCCTACTCCTAACTCTCAACCTATACCTAAACTTAACCCTAACCCTAAACCTCACCCTCATGATAGCCCTCACACTAACCCTAATCCTAAACCTAACCCCATTATAACCATCACCCTAAACCTAACCCTAACCCTCACCCTAACCCTAACCCTCACCCTCACTCTCAGCCTAACCCTAAGCCTACCTCTAACCCTAACCCGAACCCTAACCCTCACACTCACCCTCACCCAAACCCTAACCTAAAACGAACCCTATCCCTAACCTAAACCTCACCCTAAAACTAAAACTAAACCTAAACCTAAAACTAATCCAACAGTAACCCTCACACTAACCCTAACCTTAAGTCAAACTCTAACCCTAAACCTCACCCCCACCCTAACCCTAACCCTCACCCTCACCCTCTCCCTCAACCTATCCCTAAGCCTAAACCTAACCCAAACCCAAACCCTCACACTCACCCTCACCCTAAACCTCAGCCTTACCCTAAGACTAAGCTTAAGCCTAAACCTAACCCTAACCCTCACCTTAACCATAAGCCTCACCCTAACCCTAACACTCACTCTAACTCTAACCCTAACCCTCACCCTCACCAACACCCTCACCCTAACCGTAACCCTCACCCTCACCCTAAATCAAACCCTAACCCTAACCTGACCCAATCCCTAAGCCTAACTCTAAACCAAACCCTAAACCTCACACTCACCCTCAACCTAAATTAATCCTAAACCTAACCCTATCCCTAACCCTAACCCTCACACTAACCCTCACCCTAGTGCTCACCCTAACCCTAATCCTAACCCTAAACCTCAACCTAACCCTCACCCTAACCCAAACCCTCACCCTAACCCTAACTTTAAGCCTCACTTTCATGCTAGGCCTAGGCCTAAGCCTAAGCTTAAGCCTAACCCTAACACTCACCTAACCCTAACACGAACACTAACCTTAACTCTAACCCTAAACCTCACACGCACCCTAACCCTAAACCTAACACTAACTCTAAAACTCAACCTAACGCTAACCCTCACCCTCACCCTAGCCCTCAGCCTAACCCTAATCCTAACATTAATCCTCATCCTAAACCTCACCCTAACCCTAAATCTAACCCTCACCCTAACCCTAGCCCTAACCCTAACCCTAACCCTCAACCTAATCATAACCGTCACTCTCACCGTAACCCTAACCCTCACCCTAAACCCAAACTTAACTGGAACCCTAACTCTCACCCTAACCCTAACCCTAACCCTCAGCCTAATCCTAAGCCTCACCCTCACCCTCACCCTAATAATAAATCTAACAATAACCCTAACCCAAACCCTCACAATCAGCCTCACCCTTACCCTAACTCTAACCATAAAAATCACTTTCACCATAACCCTAACCCTAACCCTAACCCTAAACCTCACCCTAACCTTAACCCTAACCCTAACCCTAAACCTCATCCTCAACCTAGCCCTCACCCTCACCCTAATCCTAACCCTAACCCTCAACCTAACCCTCACCCTAACCCTAAAACTCAACCTCACTGAAACCTTTACCCTACCCCTCATCCTAACCCTAAACTTAACCCAAACCCTAACTCTCACCCTAACGCTAACGCTAACCCTCACCCTAAGCCTAACACTCACCCTCACCCTCAGCCTCAGTCGAAGCCTAAGCCTAAGCCTAACCCTAACACTAACCCTCACACTCTCCCTAACTCTAACCCTAATTCTATTCCTAAACTTAACCCTAACCCTCACCCTCACCCTATCCCTCACCTTAACCCTAACCCTAACACTAAACCTAACTCTAACCCTAAATCTCATCCTCACCCTAACCCTATCCCTAAACGTCACCCTAAACCTAAGCATAAACCTCACCCTCAACCTAGACCTCCCCCTAACCCTAACCCTCATCCTAACCCTCCCCCTAACCCTAACATTAACTTTCACCCTAACACTAACCCTCACCCTCAGCCTAAGCCTAAACCTAACCCTAAACCTCACACTCACCATAACCCTAACCCTAATCATAATGCTGACACTAACCCTAACCCTCACCCTCACCCTAACCCTCAACTTAACAATAACCCTAACATTAACCCTAAACCTAACCCACACCCACAGCCTTACCCTAATCCTAACTCTAACCCTAAACATCACCCTGACACTAACCCTAAGCCTCACCCTAACCCTAAACCTAAAACTCACCCTCACCCTAACAATAAAACTAACCCTAACCCTAAACCTCATCCTAACCCTCCCCCAAACCCTGACTCTAAACCTAAACCTCACCCTCACCCTAACCCCAACCCTAAACTTAAACCTCACCCGAAACCGCACCCTAAGCCTAATCCTCACCCTCACCTTCAACCTCCACCTCACCTTAACTGTAACCCTACCCCTAACTATAACACAAACCCTAACCCTAACACTAACCCTAACCCTAACCATATCCCTCAACCTCAACCTCACCCTCACCGCAATCTTAACCCTAACCATAACACTAACAATAACCCTAACCCTAAACCTAACCCTAATTCTCACCCCCACCCTCATCCTCAGCCTAACCCTAAGCCTAACTCTCACCGTATACCTAACCCTAAACCTAAACCTAACCCTAACACTAAACCTAACACTAATCCTAAGCTTCACCCTCACCCTAACACAAACCCTAACCCGAACACTCACCCTAACCCTAAGCCTAACCCTAACCCTAACCCTAACCTTCACACTCAATCTACCCTAACCCTAATCCTAAACCTAACCATATCCCTAAACATAACCCTCACCGTAACCCTCACAATAGCCCTCACCCTAACCCTAATCCGAACCCTAAACCTCATCCTAAAACTCACCCTAACCCTAACCCTAACCCTCACATTCATGCTCGGCCTAAGCCTAAGCCTTAGCCTAAGGCTAACCTTACACCTGACACTCACCCTAAACCTAACCTTAACACTAACCCTAACTCTAAACCTAAACCTCACTCTCACCATAACCCTAACTCTAACCCTAAACCTAAACCTAAACCTCATCCTAACCCTAAACCTAACCTTCACCCTCACCCTCACCTTAACCCTCACCCTAACCCTAACCCACACCCTAACACTTGCCCTCACCCTAACACAAACCCTAACACTAACACTGACCCTCACACTAAGCTAACCATCAAACTAACCCTAAACCTAAACCTAAACCTAACCTTCACCCTCACCCTCTCCCTAACCCCCATCTTCCCCCTAAACCTCACCATAACCCTAACACTAATCCTCAATCTAACCCTCACCCTCACTCTACCCCGAAACCGAAACCTCACCCTAACCCTAACCCTGACCCTTACAGTAACCTTCAACCTCAGCCTAACCCTCACGTTGACCCTTACGGTCACCCCCACCCTAACCCTCACCCTAACCCTAACCCTCACACTCATGCTCAGCCTATGCCTAAGCCTAAGCCCAAGCATAACTGTAAACCTGACCCTCACCCTAACCCTAAACCTAACACTAACCATAACTCTAAACCTAAACCGCATACTCAATCACTCCCTCAGCATAAACCTAAGGCTAACCCTAACCCTAACACTAACCCTCACACTCACACTAACCCTAACCCTAATCCTAATCCTAACCCTAAACCTAACCCTCACACTAACCATAAACCTCACCCTAACCCTAAACCTAACACTAACCCCAAACCTAACCCTAACCCTCACCCTCAGCCTCACCTTAACCCTAATTCTAAACCTAAACTTCACACTCACCCTAATCCTACCGCTAAACCTAACCCTAACCTTAACCCTAACCCTAGCCCTCCCCTTAACTATCACCCTAACCCTAACACTAACACTAACCCTAACTCTAACTCTTACCCTAACACTAAACCTCACCCTAACCCTAACCCTAAGCCTCACCCTAACCCTAAACCTCACCCTCACCCTCACCCTCAGCCTAAACTTAAGCCTAACCCTAACCCTAACCATAACCCTCACACTAACCCTAAACCTAAGCCTAATCCTAATCCTAACCCTCAACCTAACCCTCACCCTAACCCTAAACCTAACCCTAATACTAACCCTAAACCTAACCCTAACCCTAACACTAACACTAACCCTCACACTCACCCAAACCCTAACCCTAATACTAATCCTAACCCTAACCCTAACCCTCACCCTCACTCTCACCCTCACAGTAACCCTAAGCCTAACACTAACCCACACCCTAACCCGAACCCGAACCCTCAGCCTCACCTTAACCCTAATTCTAACCCTAAACTTCACCCTCACCCTAACCCTACCGCTAAACCTAACCCTAAACTTAACCCTAACCCTAGCCCTCCCCCATCACCCTAACCCAAACACTAACACGAACCCTAACTCTAACCCTTACCCTAACACTAAACCTCACCCTAACCCTAACCCTAAGCCTCACCCTAACCCTAAACCTCACCCTCATCCTCACCCTCAGCCTAACCTTAAGCCTAACCCTAAACCTAACCCTAGCCCTCACACTAACCCTAAACCTAACCCTAATCCTAATCCTAACCCTAACCCTAATCCTCACCGTAACCCTAAACCTAACCCTAACACTAACCCTAACCCTAACCCTCACCTTCAACCTCACCCTCAGCCTAAACCTAAGCCTAACCCTAATCCTAACCCTAACACACACACTCACCCTTACCCTAACTCTAATCCTAACCCTAACCCTAACCCTCACCCTCATGCTCGGCCTAAACCTAACCCTAAGCCTAAGCTTAAGCCTAACTTTAACCCTCACAGTAATGCTCACACTAACCCTAACCCTAACACAAAAGTTAACTCTAACCCTAAACCTCACTCTCACCCTAACCCTAACTCTAACCCTAACTCTAAACATAAGCCTAACCCTCTCCCTAACCGTAACCTTCACCCTCACCCTAGACATCAACCTAACCCTAATCCTAACCCTAACCCTAACCCTAACCCTAAACCTAAACCTAAGCCTAACCATCACCCTTAACCTAATCCTCAAACCCACCCTCACCCTCAGCCTAACACTAAGCCTAAGCCTAATCCTAACCCTAAACCTCACACTCATCCTCACCATAACCCTAATCCTAAATCCAACCCTAACACTAACCCTAAACCTCAACCTAACCCTCACCCTAACCCTAACAATAACCCTAAACCTAACCCTCCCCCTAACCCTCCCCCTAACACTAACTCTAACACTAAACCTCACCCTCACCCTAACCCTCACCGTAAATCTAAACCCAACCCTCACCCTCACCGTAACTCTAACCCTAACCCTAAAAATAACACTAACCCAAACCCTCACCCTAAACCTAACCATAAATTAAACCCTCACCCTAACCGTAACTCTAACCCTAACCCTAAACCTCACCCTAACCCTAACCCTAACCCTAACCCTCACCGTGAGCCTCACCCTAACCGTAAACTTAACCTTAACCATAACACTAACAATAACCCTAACCCTAACCCTAATCCTAAACCTGACTCTCACCCTAACCCTAACCCTAACACTCACTGTAACCCTAACACTAACCCTCACCCTAACCCTGAAATTAACACAAACCCTAACTCTCACCCAAACGCTAACCCTAACTCGAATCCTAAATGTAACCCTCACCCTCAGGTTAACGCTAAGCCTAACCCTATCCCTAAGCCCAACCTAAGCATTCACCCTAACACTAACCCTAATCCTAATCCTAAACCTAACCCTAACCCTCACCCTCCTCCTAACCCTCACCCTAACTCTAACCCTAACACTAACCCTAACCCTTACCCTAACCCTCACCCTAACACTTACCCTAATCCTAACTCTCACCCTTAGGGGAACACTCACCCTCAGCCTAACCCTCACCTTTATTCTTACCGTCACACTCACCCTAACCCTCACCCTAACCCTAACCCTCATCCTAACACTCAGCCTAACCCTAACGCTATCCATCACCCTAACCCAAAACCTCACCCTCACCCTCACCCTAAGCCTAACCCTAAGCCTAAGCCTAAGCCTAACCCTAACCCTCACCCTCACACTAGCCCTCTCCCTAAACCTAATCCTAACGCTAAGCCTTATCCTAACACTCACCCTAACTATCACCCAAAACCTATTCCTCACCTCCACCCTCACCCTCAACCTAACCCTAAGACTAAGCTTAACCCTAACCATAACCCTCAACCTCAGGCTCACCCTCACCACAAACTAAACCCAAAACACAACATTAAAAATAACCCTGATTTTAACCCAAACCCTAAACCTAATCTTCACCCCCAACCTCACCCTCAGCCTAACCCTAACTCTAAACCTAATCATAAACCTAACCCTAATCCTCAGCCTCACCCTCAACCTAACCCTAATCCTAAACCTAACCCTATCCCTAAACCTAACCTTCACCCTTACCCTCATCCTAGCTCTCCCCCTAAAACTAATCCTTACCCTAAACCTCATCCTAACACTCACCCTTACCCTAACCTTAACCCTCACCCTAACCCTAACCCTAATCCTCACCCTCATGCTTGGCATAAGCCTAAGCCTAAGCCTAAGCCTAACCCTAACACTAACCCTCACACTGACCCTCAACCTACACCTAATCCTAAACCTAACCCTAACCCTCACAGTAACGCTCACACTACCACTCACCCTAACTCTAATCCTAAACCTAAACCTCATCCTAACCTCAACCCTAACCCTCACCCTTACCCTCACCGTAACCGTAACCCTAAACCTAATGGTAACAATAACCCTAATCCTAACCCTAAACCTCACCCTAACCATAACCCTCACCGTAACCCTATCACTCACACTAACCCTAACCCTCACCCTCACCCTCACCCTAACCCTAACACTAAACCTCCCCCTCCCCCAAAACCAAAGCCTAACCTTAACCCTCACACTAACCCTAAGCCTAAGCCTAAGCCTAACCCTAACACTAACCCTCACACTGACCCTCAACCTACACCTAATCCTAAACCTAACCCTAACCCTCACAGTATGCTCACACTAGCACTCACCCTAACTCTAATCCTAAACCTAAACCTCAGCCTTACCCTCACCCTAACCCTCACCCTAACCCTAACCCTAACCCTCACCCTCATGCTCGGCCTAAGCCTAAACCTAAGCCTAAGCTTAAGCCTAACCCTAACCCTCACACTAATGCTCACCCTAAACCTAATCCTAAAACTAACCCTAACTCCAACCCTAAACCTCACCGTCACACTAACCCTAACTCTAACCCTAACCCTAAACCTAAACCTCATCCTAACCCCAAACCTAACCCTCACCCTTACCCTCACCGTAAACATAACCCTAACCCTAACTGTAACAATAACTCTAACCCTAACCCTAAACCTCACCCTAACCATAACCCACACCCTAACACTAACCCTCACCCTAACACTAACCCTCACACTATCGCTAACCATCACACTAACCCTAACCCTTACCCTAATCCTAAACCTCACCCTTACCCTAAACCTAACCCTAAACCTCACCCTCACCCTAGCCCTCACCCTAACCCTAATTCTAACCCTCACCCTCACCCTCACCCTAATCCTCATCCTCACCCTAATCCTCACACTAACCCTAACCCTAATCCTCAATCTAACCCTCACCCTAACCTTAACCCGAACCCTTACCCTAAGCCTAACCCTAACCCTAACCCTCACACTTATCTTAACCCTCACCTTCAGCCTAACCCTCACCTTTACACTTACTATAACCCTCACCCTAACCCTCAACCTAACCCTAACCCTCATCCTACCCCTCAACCTAACCCTAATCCTAACCATCACCCTAACACTAATCCTCACCCCCATCCTCACCCTCAGCCTAAGCCTAACTCGAACCCTAAACCTCACACTCACCCTGACCCTAACCTTAATACTAACTCTAACCCTAACCCTAACAATAAACCTCAACTTAACCCTCACCCTAACCCTAACCCTAACACTAACCCTGAACCTGCCTTCAAACTAATCCTCACCCTAACCCTAACTCTAAACCTGAATCTCACCCTCACCCTCACTGTAACTCTAACCCTAACCCTACCCCTACCCCTAATCCTAGCCCTCAACCTCACCCTAACCCTAGTCCTAACCCCAACCCTCACCTTAACCCTAACCCACACCCTCACCGTAATGCTAACCCTCACCCTAACCCTAACTAATCCTAAACATCAACCTAACAATAACCCTAATGCCCACCCTCTCCCTAGCCCTCACCCTAACCCTATTCCCAACCTTAATCCTCATTAGAACCCTCTCCCTAACCCTAACCCTAACCCTAACCCTCAACCTAATGCTAACCCTCAGCCTCATCAAAGCCCTTATGCTAACCCTCACCCTAACCCTAAACTTAACCCTAAACATAACCCTCATCGTAATCCTTCAACCACACCCTCAGCCTCACCCTCAACCTAACCCTAAGCCTAACCCTAAACCTAACCCTAACACCCACACTCACCCTCACCCTAACCCTAACGCTAAAGCTAACTCTCCCCCTAACTCTCACTGTAAACCTAACCCTAACACGAACCCTAACACTAACCCTCAACATAACCCTCACCCTAAAACTAACTCTAACCCAAAACCTCACCCTCACCCTAAACTTAACTCTAAGCCTAACCCAAACCCTAAACCTCACCCTAACCCTAACCCTAACACCAACCCTCAACCTAACCCTCACCCTAACCCTAATTCTATCCCAAAACCTCACCCTCACCCTAAACCTAACTCTAACCCTAACCCAAAACCTAAACCTCACCCTAACCCTAACCATAACCCTTACCCTAATCATAACCCGCACCCTGACCCAAACCCTCACCCTAACACTTACCCTGACGCTAACACTAATCCTAACCCTAACACTAACCCTCACACTTACCCTAACCCTAACCCAAAAACTCAAACTAACCCTCACTCTCACCCTAACCCTAACACTAACCCTCACACTAACACTCACCCTAACCCTCCCCCTAACCCTATATCTAACCCTAAACCTCACCCTCACCCTAAACCTAACCCTAACCTTAACCCTAAATCCCACCCTCACCCTCACCGGTATTCTAACCCTGACCCTAACAAAAACAGTAACCCTAATGCTAACCATCACCCTAACCCTAATCCTCACACCCACACTCACCCTCAGCATAACACTAAGCCTAAGCCTAACCCTCACCCTAACCCTTACACTCACCCTCACCCTAACCCTAATCCTAACCCTAAACATATCTCTAAACCTCATACTAACCCTCACCCTCACCCTAACCCCAACGCTAAACCTAACCCTAAACCTCACCCTAACCCTCCAGCTAACCCTAACTTTAACCCTAAACCACACCCTCACCCTAACCCTAACACTAAACCTAACCCTAAACCTCACCATAAACCTTACCCTCACCCTCAACCTCAACTTCACCGTAACTCTAACTCTAACCGTAACAATAACACTTACCCTAACCCTAACCATAACCATAACCATAACCCTCACCCACAGCCTCACCCTCACCACAAACTTTACCCTAAACATAACACTAACAATAACGCTAAACCTAACCCTTACCCTAATCCTTAACACCACCTTCCCACTCAGCCTAAACCTAAGCCTAATCCTAAGCCTAACCGTAAGCCTCACCATAACTCTAACCCTATCCCTCACCCAAACTCTAACCCTAACACTAAACCTCACCTTAAGGCTAACTCTAACCCTAACCCTAACCCTAACCAGCACCCTAACCCTAACCCTCACACTTAACCTCTACCTCAGCCTAACCCTAAGCCTAAACCTAACCCTAAACCTAACCCACACACTCACCCTCACCCTAACCCTAGTCCTAAACATAAACCTAACCCTTCCCTTCACACTAACCCTCACCCTAACCCTAAACCTAAAACTAACCCTAACCCTAAACCTCAACCTAACCCTCACCCTAACCCTCTCTAACCCTAAACCTCACACTCACCCTAACCCTAACTCAAACCCTAACCCTAACCCTAATCCTCACCCTAACCCTAACCCTCATACTCACCCTCACTGTAAACTTAACCCTAAACCTAACAATAACCCTAAACCTAACCCTAAACCTCACCATAACAATAACATTCACCCTAACCCTAACCCTCACCCTAACACTTACCCTCACCCTTACCCTAACCCTAACTCTAACACTAACACTCACAGTAACAGTAACTCTCACCCTAATCCTAAACCACACCCTAACCCTAACCCACACCCTCACAATAACCCTAATCCTAATTCTAACCCTCACACTAGCCCTCTCCCTAACCCTAATTCTAAACATAACCCTCACCCTAACTCTAACAATGATCCTCACCCTAAACCTCACACTAACCATAACCCTACTCCTCAATCTAACCCTCACCCTCACCCTAACCCTCACCCTAACCCTTACACTAACCCTCACCCTAATCCTAACACTCACCCTTAGGGGAACACTCACCCTCAGCCTAAACCTCACCTTTACTGTTACCGTCATGCTCACCCTAAGCCTCACCCCAACCCTAACCCTCATCCTAACACTCAGCCTAAACCTAACCCTATCCATCACCCTAACCCTATCCCTCACCCTCACCCTCACCCTCAAGCTAAACCTAAGCCTAAGCCTAAGCCTAACCATAACCCTCACCTTCACCCTAGCCCTCACCCTAAACCTAATCCTAACCCTTACTCTCATCCTCACTCTCACCCTAACCCTAACCCTAACCATCACCCAAAACCTATTCCTAACCCCCACTCTCACCCTCAGCCTACCCTAACCCAAACCTAACACTAACCCTAACCCTCACCCTCACCCTAGCAAGCAACATAACCCTAATGCTAACCATAACCATCATCGGTAACCGTCACCCTAACCCTAACCACAAACCTCACCCTAACCTAACTCTAACCCTAACCCTCAACCTAACCCTAACCCTCACCCTCACCGTAACCCTAACCGTAACCCTGACCCAAACCCTAAACCTAACCCAAAACTTAAACCTCACCCTAAACCTAACTCTAATCTTAACCCTCACCCTAGCTCTCAACCTAACCCTATACCTCATCCTAACCCTCACCCTAAACCTAACTCTAACCCTCACCCTAATCCTAACCCTCAACCTCACCCTCAGCCTAACCCTAACCCTCACCCTAACATTAACCCTCACACTCACACTCACCCTAACCCTAATCCTAAATCTAACCCTATCCCTAACCATAACCCTCACCCTAACCCTCACCCTAACTCTTACCCTAACACCAATCCTAACACTAACTCTCACACTAACCCTAACTCTAACCTTAAAGCTCACCCTCACCCTCACCTTAACTCCCACCCTCACCCTCAGCCTAAACCTAAGCCTAAGCCTCAGCCTAACCCTAACCCTAACACTCACACTCACCCTCACACTAACACTAATCCTAATCCAAGCCCTAACCCTAAACCTCACCCTAAACCTAATCCTCACCCTCACCCTAAACCTAACACTAACCCTAACCCTAACCCTCAGCCTCAACCTCACCCTCAGCTTAACTTTAAGCCTAAACCTAAACCTAACCCTAAACCACACACTCACCCTCATGCTAACCCTAATCATAATCCTAACCCTAACAATAACCCTAACCCTAGCGCTAACCCTCACCCTAAACATAACCCTCACCCTAACCCAAACCCTCACCTTAACACTTACCCTCACCCTAAAAGTAACCCTAACTCTAACACTAACCATCACACTAATCCTAAACCTCACAGTACCCCTAAACCTCACCCTAACCTTAACCCTAAACCTAACCTAAACCTCACTCTCACACTGGCCCTCAACCTAACCCTAATTCTAACCCTAACCCTCAACCAAACCCTAACCCTGAACCTCACAATAAACCTCACACTAACCCTAAACCTAATCCTCAATCTAACCCTCACCCTAACCCTAACCCTCACCTTATCTTAACCCTCACCCTCAGCCTAACCCTCACCTTTACCCTTACCATCACTCTCACCCTCAACTTTACCCTAAACCTCACCCAAGCCCTCACCCTAACCCTAACCCTAAACCTCACCCTCACCCTCAGCTTTACACTAATCCTATCACTATTCCTAACCCTAAACCTCACCCTCACCCTGACGGTCAGCTAATTCTAACCCTCACACTAATCCTAACCCTAACCCTAACCTAACACTCACACTAAACCTAACACTCACCCTAACCGTAACCCTACCCCTTACCCTAACCCTGAACTTAACCCTAACTCTAACCCTTACCCTAACCCTCACCCTAAACCTGACCATCACCCTAAATCTGACCGTAACCCTAATAACAACCCTAACCCTCACCCGAACATTAACCCTCACCCTCACCCTAATCCTGACCCTAAACCTCACCCTAATCCTAAACCTAACCCTCAGCCTAACCCTCACCCTAACCCTAAGAATAACCCTAACCCTAACCATCACCCTAACCCACACCCTAACCCAAACCCTAACCCTAACCCTCACCCTCATCCTAACCCTCATCCTAACACTTAACCTCATCCTCACCCTAAACCTCACATTAACCGAACCCTCACCGTAACTCTAACCCTGTCACTCTCACTGTCGCCTTCACGCTAAGCCTAACGCTAACCCTCACCCTAACCCTAAAACTCATCCTAATCCTCAACCTAACCCTCACCCTAACCGTAATGCTAAGTCAAACACTCAGCCGAACCCTCATGCTATCACTTACCCACACCACAAACCTAACCCTAAACTTAACCCTCACCCTCACCCTAAACCTCACCCTAACCCTAAACCTAATCCTAACCCTCACCCTAACCCTAACCCTAACACTAACCCTCACCTAACCCTAACCCTAACCTTCTACCTAACCCTAAACATCACCATCACCCTAACCCTCACCCTAACCCTAACTCTCACCGACACCCTAAATCTCAACCTCACCCTTACCCTAACCCTCAACTAATCCTCACCCTAACCCTAACCATTACCTAACCAATACCCTCACCATCACCCTCACCTTCACCCTAACCCTCACCCTCACCCTAGACCTCACCCTAAACATAACCCTAACCCTAAACCTCACCGTCTCCCTCACCCTCAACCTCAGCCTATACCTAACCCTATCCCAAATCCTAACCCTAACCCTAACCCTCACTGTAACCCTCACCATAACCCTTACCCTCACCCTCACCCTCACCCTAACCATAACCCTCATACTAAACCTAACCCTCACCCTAAACCTAAACTTACCCCTCACTCTAAACCTCACCATAAACTTAACCCTAACCCTATCCCTTACTCTCACGCTAGAACTCACCCAAACCCTAATTCTAACCCTAACCCTCATCCACACCCTAAGCCTCACAATTACCCTAACCCTAATCCCCAATCTAACCCTAACCCTAACCCTAACCCTTATCATAACCCTCAACGTAACACTAACCCTCACCCTTAAAGTAACCCTCACCCTTAGCCCAACCCTCAACTTTACTCTTACTGACACGATCACCCTAACCGGAACCCTAACCCTATCCATCACCATAACCCTAACCCTCACCCTCACCATCACCATCAGCCTAAAAGTATGCCTAAGCCTAACCCTAACTTTAAACCTCCCCTCACGCTAGCCCTCACCCTAATCCTAATCCTAACCCTAACCTTCATCCTAACTCTCACCCTAACCATAAGGCTAACCATCACCCTAAGCCTAATCCTCACACCCACCCTCACCCTCAGCCTAACCCTTAGCCTTAGCCTAATCCTAACCCTAACCCTCACACTCACCCTAACCCTAATCATAACCCTAAACCTAAGCATAACCCTAAACCTCAATCTTACACTAACCCTAAACCTAACACTAACCCTAACACTAGCCCTAACTCTAACCCTCACCCTTACCCTCCCCCTCAACCTAACTTTAACCCTAAAAGTCTCCCTCATCCTATCCCTAATCCTAACCCTAACTCTAAACCTCACCCTAAACCTAACCCTAACCCTCACCCTCACCCTCACCCATACCATAAGTCTAACCCTAACCCTAACATTAACACTAACCCTAATATTAACCTAACCCTATCCCTAACCATAATCCTCACCCTCATCCTCACCCTCACTGCAAACTTATCCCTAAACATAACACTAAAAATAACCCTAACCTTAACCCTAAACCTAACCCTAATCCTCACCCCCACCCTGACCCTAAACCCAACCGTTACCCAAACCCTAACCCTAATCCTCTCCCTAAACCTAAGCCTAACCCTAACCCCTAACCATAAACCTCACACTCACTCTCACCCTAACCCAAATCCTAAACCTAACCGTATCCCTAACACTAACCCTCAACCTAAACCTCACACTAGCCCTTACCCTAAACCAAACCCTAACCCTCACCCTCACCCGAACTCTAACCCTCACCCTCACCCTCATTGTCAGCCTAACCCTAAACCTAAACCTAACCCTAAACCTAACCCTCACACTCACACTCATCCTAACCTTAATCCTAACCCTAAACGTCACCCTAACACTAAACCTCACCCTAAACTTAACCCTAACACTAACCCTAACCCTAACCCTCACCATAACCCTAACCCTCATCCTCACCATAAAACTCACACTAACCCTAACTCTAAGCCTAATCACCAATCTACCCCTCACACTAACCATAACCCTCACCCTAACCCTACCCATCACCCTAACACTTACCCTCACCCTAACACTAACCCTAACCCTAACACTAACCCTAACCATCACCCTAATCCTAAAACTTATCCTAACCCTAACCCTAACTCTAACCCTCACAATCACCCTAGACCTCACCCTAAATATAATTCTAACGCTAACCCTCACCCTAACCCTAACACTCATCCTCACCCTAAACCTCACACTAACCCTAACTCTAACCCTAATCCCCAATCTAACCCTCACCCTAACCCTAACCCTAAACCTAACCCAAAACCTACTTACCCAAAACCTAAAACTCACCCTAACCCTAATCCAAACCCTCACCCTAACCATAACCCTCACCCTAAACCAAACCCTCACCCTAACACTAATCATCAACTTAATCGTCACCCTAAACCTCACACTCACCCTCACCCTAACCCTAATCCTAAAAATAACCCTATCCCTAAACTTCAACCTAACCCTCACCCTCACCCTAACACTAATCCCAACCCTAAACCTCACCCTAATACTCCCACTAACCCTAACTCTAATCCAAAACCTCAGCCTCAACCTGCCCCTAAACCTAACCATAAATCGCAACCAAAAGGTCACACTAACCCTAAACCTCACCCTCACCCTCAACCTCACTGTAACTCTAACCCTAACCATAAACCTAAACATAACCATAACCCTCACCCTAAGCCTCACCCTCACCACAAACTTAACCCTAACCATAACACTAACAATAACCCTAGCCCTAACCATAACAGTAACCCTCAAAGTAACCCTAACCCTAACCCTGATCCTTAACCTAACCCTATCCCTAAGCCTAAGCCTAACCCTAACCCTCCCACTCACCCTCAACCTAACCCTAATCCTAAACCTAACCCTATGCCTAAACCTAATCCTCATCATAACCCTCACACTAGCCCTCACCCTAACCCTAACACTAATCCTAACCGTAACCTCATCCTAGCACTCAACCTAACCCTAATACAAACCCTCACCCTCACCCTATTACTAACCCTCACCCTCACCCTAAACATCAGCAAAACCCTATCACCCTAACCGTCACCCTAAACCTCACACTCACCCTATCCCTTACCCTAATCCTAATGCTAAGCCTAACCCTACCCTGCACCCTCAGCGTCAACTTAACCCTAACTCTAACCCTAAACTTCACCCTCACCCTAACCATAACCCTAAACCTAAACCTCACCATAACCCTAACCCTAACCATTACACTCACACTAAAACTTACCCTAATCCTAATAGTAAACCTAAGCCTAACCTTCAACCTCAACCTAACGCACAACCTAACCCTAACACTAACCCTCACCCTAACCCTATACCCTAACCCTCAAACTAACCCTAACCCTCATTCTCACCCTCACCGTCAGCCTAAACCTAAGGCTAACACTAACCCTAAACCTAACCCTCACACTCACCCTAACCCTAAAACTAATCCCAATAATAACCCTAAACCTAATCCTCACCTTCACCCTCAGCCTCAACCTAAACCTAATTCTAAACCTAAACTTCACCCTCACTCTAACTCTAAAGCTAAATCTAAACCTAACCCTAAACCTAACACTCACCCTAACCCTCATCCTAACCCTAACTCTACCCCTAAACCTCACCCTCACCCTAACCCTAAATCTAACACTAACCATAACACTAAACCTCATCCTAACCTTAACCCTAACCCTCAAACTAACCCTAACCCTCACGCTCACCCTCACCCTCAGCCTAAACCTAAGGCTAACCCTAACCCTAACCTAACCCTCACACTCACCCTAACCCTAACCCTAATCCAAATTCTAACCCTCACCCTCAGCCTCACCCTAACCCTAATTCTAACGCTGAACTTCACCCTCACACTAACCCTAACACTAACACTAACCATAACCCTAACCCTATACCAGCCCTCCCCCTAATTCTCACCATAACCCTAACCCTAACACTAAACCTAAAACTCAACCTAACCCTCACCCAAACCCTAACTCTAAGCCTAAACCTCATCCTCACCCTAACCCTAACCCTAAACCTAATCCTAAACCTCACCCTAAACCTCACCCTAACCCTCACCCTCACCCTCAACCTCACTGTAACTCTAACCCTAACCCTAAGAATAACACTAACCCTAAACCAAACCATAACCGTAACATTAACCCTCACCCACAGCATCACCCTCACTGTAAATTTAACCCTAACCATAACACTAACAATAACCCTAACCCTAACCCTAATCCTAACTCTAACCTCACCCACACCCTCACATTCAGCCTAACCCGAAGCCTAAACGTAACCCTAACCCTAACCCTAAACCTCACCCTAACCCTAACCCTAACCCTAACCCTAACGCTAACCCTAAACCTAACCCTAATCCTCAGCCTCAACCTCACCCTAAACCAAACCCTAACCATAACCCTCACACTAACCCTAAGCCTATATCTAACCCTAAACCTCGCCCTCACCCTAACCCTAACCCTAACCCTAACCCTAACACTAAACCCCACCCTAACCCTACCCTAACCCTCACCCGCACCCTTACCCTCACCGTAACTCTAACCCTAACCCTAACAATAACAATAACACTAATCCTCACCCCCACCCTCACCCTCAGCCTAATGCTAAGCCTAAACCTAACCCTCACGCTAACCTTCACACTCACGCTCACCCTAATCCTAATCCTAAACATAACCCTATCCCTAAACCTCAACCAAACCCTCACCCTCACCCTATCCCTAACAATAACCCAAACCCTAAACCTCACCCTAACTTTCCAGCAAACCATAACTCTAACCCTAAACCTCACCCTCACCCTAAACCTAACCCTAAATCTACCCTAAACCTTACCTAACCCTAACCCTCACGCTCATCCTCAACTTCACCATAACTCTAACCCTATCCTTAACAATAACACTAACTCTAATCCTAACCCTAACCCTCACTCTCAGCCTCACCTTCACTGCAAACTTAACCCTAACCATAACACTAAAAATAATCCTCACCCTAACAGTAACCCTATCCCTAATCCTCACCCCCACCCTAACCCTCAGCCTAACCCTAAGCCTAACCCTAACCCTAACCCTCCCTGTAAACCTAACAGTAACACTAAAACTAACACTAACACTGACCCTAAACCTAAGCCTAACCCAAACCCTAACCCTAATCCTCACCCCAACCATAAGCCTAAACCTATCCTTAACCCTAACCCTCACACTCACTCTCACCCTAACCCAAATCCTAAACCTAACCGTATCACTAACCCTAACCCTAAACCTAACCCTCATACTAGCCCTCACCCTAAACCTAACCCTAACCCTCACCCTAACCCAAACCCTAACCCTCTTCCTCATGCTCCACCTAAGCTTAATCCTAACCCTAAGCCTAACCCTAACCCTAAACGTCACCCTATCCCTAACCCTAACACTAACACTAACTCTAACCCTAAATGTCACCCTCACACTAAGCCCAACTCTAACTCTGACCCTAAACCTAAACCTAACCCTAAAATTAACCCTCACCCTAACATATACCCTCACCCTAACACTAACCCTAACGCTAACACTAACGCTCACACTAACCCTAACCATCACCCTAAACCTTAAACTCACCTTAACACTAACCCTAACCCTCACCCTCACCCTAGCCCTCACCCTAAACCTAACCCTCATCCTCACCCTAAACCTCACACTAACCCTCAATCTAACCCTCACCCTAACCCTAACCCTAACCCAAACCCTAACCCTAACCCTAACCCTCACCCTTACCGTAACCCTCACCCTCAGCTTAACCCTCATCTTTACCCTTACTGTCACCCGCACCGCAACCCTTACCCTAACCCTCACCCTCACCCTAACCCTAAATCTACCCCTAAACCTCATCATCACCCTAACCCTAACTCTAACCCTTACCCTAACACTAAACCTCACCCTAACCCTGTCCCTAACCCTCACACTCAACTTCACCCTCAGCCTAACCCTAAGCCTAAGCCAAACCCTAACCCTAACCCTCACACTCACCTCACCCTAACCCTAATCCTAACCCTAACAATAACCCTAACCCTAAACCTCAACCTAACCCTCACCCTAACCTTAACCCTAACCCTAACCCTAACCCTAACCCTCACCATAAACCTAACACTCATCCTCATCATAAAACTCACACTAACCCTATCTCTAAGCCTAATCCCCAATCTAACCCTCACACTAACCATAACCCTCACCCTAACCCTATCCATCACCCTAACACTTACCCTAACCATAACACTAACCCTAACCCTAACACTAACCCTAACACTAAACCTAACCATCACCCTAATGCTAAACCTCATCCTAACCCAAACCCTAACTCTAACCCTCACCCTCACCCTAGACCTCACCCTAAACCTAATTCTAACCCTAGAACCTCACCCTAACCCTAACACTCATCCTCACCCTAAACCTCACACTAACCCTAACTCTAACCCTAATCCCCAATCTAACCCTCACCCTAACCCTATACCTAACCCTAAACCTCACCCTTATCTTAACCGTCACGCTCAGCTTAACCCTCAACTTTACTCTTACCATCATCCTCACCCTAACCCTAAACCTCATCCTAACCCTCACCCAAACCGTAAACCTAACCATCAACCTAACCCTAACCCTCACCCTCAAACTCACGCTCAGCCTAAACCTATCCCTAAGCCTAACACTTAACCTAACTCTGACCCTCACCCTAGCAATCACCCTAACCCTAATCCTAATCCTAACCCTCACCTTAACCCTAACCCTAACCATCACCCTAACCCTAATCCTCACCCCCACCCTCACGCTCAGCCTAAAGCTAATCCTAAACCTAACCCTAACCCTAACACTAAACCTCAACCTAACCGTCACCCAAAACTTATCCCTAACAATAACCCTAACCCTAACCCTCGACCTAACACTCCAACTAACCCTAAATCTAACTTTAAACCTCACCCTCACCATAACCCTAATCCTAACCCTAAACTCACCCTAACCCTAACCCTAACCCTCAACTTCACCCTCACCCTCACCCTCTCCATAACCCTAACCCTAACCTCAATAAGAACACTAATTCTAACCCTAATCCTAAACATCACCCTAACCCTAACCCTAACCCTAACCCTAAACCTAACCCTCACTCTAACCCTAAACTTAACCGAACCCTAACACTAACCATAACCCTCACACTAACCCTAACCCTCACCCTCACCCTCACCCACAGCCTAAGACTAACCCTAACCGTAACCCTAAACGTCACACTCACCCTAACCCTTACCCTAATCCTAATCGTAATCATAAGCCTAACCCTCAACATCAACCTAACACTCAACCTAACCCTAACTCTAACACTAACCCTAACACTAACCCTCACCCTAAACCTAACCCTAACCCTCAACCTAACAATAACCCTCACGCTCACCGTAACACTTACCCTAACCCTCACTCTAACCCTAAACTTAACCGAACCCTAACTCCCACCCTAAACCTAACCCTCACACTCACCTTAACCCTAACACTCACCCTAATCCTCAGCCTAACCCTAACTCTACACCTAAACCTCAGCCTCACCCTAACGCTAAATCTAACCCTAACCCTAACACTAAACCTCACCCTAAACCTAACCCTAACCCTCAAACGAACCCTAACACTCACCCTCACCCTCACCCTCAGCCTAAACCTACGGCTAGCCCTAAACCTAACCCTAACGCTCACACTCACCCTAACCCTAACCCTAATCCAAATCCTAACCCGAAACCTATTCCTCACCTTCACCCTCAGCCTCACCCTAACCCTAAATCTAAACCTAAACCTCACCCTCACCCTAACCCTAACGCTAACACTAACCATAACCATAACCCTAACCCTCCCCCTAACTCTCACCGTAACACTAACACTAACACTAACCCTAAACCTCAACCTAACCCTCACCAGAACCCTAACTCTAAACCTAAACCTCACCCTCACCTTAACCCTCACTCTAACACTTACCCAAATCGTAAAAATCAGCCTAACCCTAATCTAAACCATCACCCTAACCATAAACCTCACCCTAAACCAAACCCTCACCCTAACAATTACCATCACACTAACCCTCACCTTAAACCTCAACCTAACCCTCACCCTCACCCTAACACTAACCCTAACCCTAAACCTCACCCTAATACTCCCCCTAACCCTAAACCTCACCCTCAACCTACCCCTAACCCTAAACCTAAACCTCAACCTAAAGGTCACACTAACTCTAAACCTCAACTTCACCCTCAAACTCACTGTAACTCTAACCCTAAAACTAACTGTAAATATAACCATAAAACTCACCCTAAGCCTTTCCCTCACCACAAACTTAACCCTAACCATAACACTAACAATAACCATAGCCCTAACTGTAACCATAACCCTCACCATAACCCTAACCCTAAACCTAATCCTAAACCTAACCCTATCCCTAAGCCTAACCCTAACCCTAACCCTCACACTCACCCTCAACCTAACCCTAATTCTAAACCAACGCTAGCCTAAACCTAACCCTCACCATAACCCTTACACTGGCCCTCACCCTAACCCTAATCCTAACCTTAAAACTCATCCTAGCACTTACCCTAACCCTAAAACTAATCCTCAACCTCACCCTAACCCTAAACCTCAGCCTCACCCTCAACCTCAACATAACCCTAAGCCTATCCCTAAACCTAAACTTAACCCTCACAATCACCCTATCCTTTACCCTAATCCTAAACCTAACCCTAACCCTACCCTGCACCCTCAGCCTCAACTTAACCCTAACTCTAACCCAAAACCTCACCCTCACCCTAACCCTAACACTAAACCTAAACCTCACCCTAACCCTAACAGTAAACCTTACCCACACACTAGCCCTCACCCTAACCCTAATACTAACCCTAAACCTAAACCTAACCCTCCCCATAACCCTAACCCTAAACCTCACCTAATCCTCATCCTCACCCTCATCCTCACCCTCACCCTCACCCTCAGCCTAACCCTAAGCCTAACCCTCACACTCACCCTAACCCTAACGCTAATCCTAATCCTAACCCTAAACCTAACCCTCACCCTCAACCTAATGCTCACCTTAATCCTAACCCTAACCCTCAACTTCTGCCTCACTCTAACCCTAACTCTAACCCGAAACCTAACCCTAACCCTAACCCTAACCCTATCCCTAAACCTCATCGGACCCATAACACTAACCCTCACCTCACCCTCACAGTAACTGTAACCCTAACCTAAACCCTCACCCTAACAGGTACCCTCATCATAACACTTACCCTCCCCTTACACTAACCCTCACACTAACCCTAATCATCACCTTAACCCTAAACCTCACCCTAACACTATCCCTAAACCTTACCTTCACTTTAGGCCTCACCCTAACCCTAACTCTCATCCTCACCCTAAACCTCACACTAACCCTAACAATAATCCTCAATCTAATCCTTACCCTCACCATAACCCTAAACCTAACCCTAACCCTAACACTAAACCTCACCCTAACCCTAACCCTAACCCTCAAATTAACCCTAAACTTCACCCTCACCCTCACCCTCAGCCTAAACCTAAGGCTAACCCGAACCTTAACCCTAACCCTCACACTCACCCTAAACCTAAACCTAATCCAAATCCTAACCCTAACCCTAATCCTCACCTTCACCCTCAGCCTCACCCTAACCCTAATTCTAAACCTAAAATTCACCCTCACCCTAACCCTAATGCTAACACTAACCATAACCCTAACCCTAAACCTTAACCTCCCTCTAACTCTCACTGTAACCCTAACCCTAACTCTAACCCTAAACCTCAACCTAACCCTCACCAGAACCCTAACTCTAACCCTAAACCTCACCTCACCCTCATCCTCACTCTAACACTTACCCAAATCCTAAAACTCACCCTAACCCTAATCCAAACCCTCACCATAAACATAACCCTCACCCTAAACCAAACGCTCATCCTAACACTTACCATCACCCTAACCCTCACCCTAAACTTCACACTCACCCTCACCCTAACCCTAATCCTAAATCTAACCCTATCCCTAAACCTCAACCTAACCCTCACCCTCACCCTAACACTAACCCTAACCCTAAACCTCACCCTAACACTCCCCCTAACCCTAACTCTAAAACTAAACCTCACCCTCAACCTACCCCAAACCCTAACCCTACACCTCAACCTAA
This sequence comes from Dipodomys merriami, assembly GCF_024711535.1. Classification (NCBI taxonomy): domain Eukaryota; kingdom Metazoa; phylum Chordata; class Mammalia; order Rodentia; family Heteromyidae; genus Dipodomys; species Dipodomys merriami. The sequence continues at coordinate 4,856,172 of NW_027206257.1, forward strand.
AGGTCACACTAACCATAACCCTCACCGTCACCCTCAAACTCACTGTAACTCTAATCCTAAACCTAACAATAACACTAAACCTAACCCTAACCCTAACCTTAAACATAACCCTTACCCTCAACCTAAGGCTCATCCTCACCACAAACTTAACCATAACCATAACACTAACAATAACCCTAGCCCTAAACCTAACTGTAACACTCACCATAACTCTAACCCTAACCCTAATCCTAAACCTAACCCTATCCCTAAGCCTAATCCTAACCCTAACTCTCACACTCACCCTCAACCTTACGCTAATCCTAAACCTAACCCTAGGCCTTAACCTAAAACTCCCCATAACCCTCAGACTAACCCTCACCCTAACCCTAATCCTAACCCTAAACCTCATCCTAGCACTCACGCTAACCCTAAACCTAACCCTCACCCTGACCCTAACCCTAACCCTCACATTCACCCTCAACTTAAGCATAAACCTAAGCCTAACTCTAACCCTAAACTTAACCCTCACACTCACCCTATCCTTACCCTAATCCTAAAACTAAAACTAACCCTACCCCGCACCCTAAGCCTCAACTTAACTCTAACTCTAACCCTAAACCTCACCCTCACCCTAACATTAACACTAAACCTAAACCTCACCCTAACCCTAACCCTAAACCTCACCCTCACCCTAGCCCTCACCCTAACCCTAATCAAAACGCTAAACCTAATCCTAAGTCTCCACATAACCCTAACCCTAACACTCACCCGAACCCGAACCCGAACCCTCACCCTCACCCTCAGCCTAAGCCTAAGCCTATCCCTAACCCTAACCCTCACACTCACCCTAACCCTAACCCTAATCTTAATCCTAACCCTAAACCTAACCCTCACCCTCAACCTAACCCTCACCTTAAGCCTAACCCTAACATTAATCCTAACCCTAACCCTCAACTTCTGCCTCACCCTAACCCTAACCCTAACCCTAAACCTCACCCTAAACCTAACCCTAAACCTATCCCTAAACCTCATCCAAACCATAACCCTAACCCTCACACTCACCCTTACAGTAACTGTAACCCCAACCCTAACGCTAACAATAACCCTAACCCAAAACCTCACCCTAACACTTACCCTCAGCCTAACACTAACCCTCACACTAACCCTAATCATCACCTTAACCCTAAACCTCACCCTAACACTAACCCTAAAACTTATCCTCACTCTAGCCCTCACCCTAAACCTAACTCTCATCCTCACCCTAAGCCTCACACTAACCCTAACACTAATCCTCAATCTAAACCTCAACCTCACCATAACCCTAACCCTAACCCTAACACTAAACCTCACCCTAACCCTAACCCTCAAACTAACCCTAACCCTCACTCTCACCCTCAGCCTAAACCTAAGGCTAAACCTAACCCTAAAACTAACCCTCACACTCACCCTAAACCTAACCCTAATCCAAATCCTAACCCTAACCCTAATCCTCACCTTCACCCTCAGCCTCACCCTAACCCTAATTCTAAACCTAAACTTCACCCTCACCCTAACCCTAACCCTAACCCTAATCCTAAACCTCACCCTAAACCTAACACTAACACTATCCCTAAACCTCATCCGAACCATAACCCTAACCCTCACCCTCACAGTAACCGAAACCCTAACCCTAAACTTACCCTAACACTTACCCTCATTATAACACTTAACCTCACCCTAACACTAACCCTCACACTAACCCTAATCATCACCTTAACCCTAAACCTCACCCTAACACCATCCATAAACCTTACCTTCACCCTAGCCCTCACCATAACCCTAACTCTCATCCTCACCCTAAACCTCACACTAACCCTAACAATAATCCTCAATCTAATCCTCACTCTCACCATAACCCTAAACCTAACACTAAACCTCACCCTAACCCTAACCCTAACCCTCAAAGTTACCCTAACCCTCACCCTCACCCTCACCCTCAACCTAAACCTAAGGCTAACCCTAACCCTAATCCTAACCCTCACACTCACCCTAACCATAACCATAATCCAAATCCTAACCTTAACCCTAATCCTCACCTTCACCCTCAGCCTCACCCTAACCCTAATTCTAAACCTAAACTTCACCCTCACCCTAACCCTAACGCTAACACTAACCATAACCCTAACCCTAACCCTTACCCTCCCTCAAACTCTCACTGTAACCCTAACCCTAACACTAACCCTAAATCTCAACCTAACCCTCACCAGAACCCTAACTCTAACCCTAAACCTCACCCTCACCCTCACCCTCACTCTAACACTTACCCAAATCCTAAAACTCACCCTAACCCTAATCCAAAACATCACCCTAACCATAACCCTCACCCTAAACCAAACCCTCACCCTAACACTTACCATCACCCTAACCCTCACCCTAAACCTCACACTCACCCTCACCCTAAACCTAATCCTAAATCTAACCCTATCCCTAACCTCAACATAACCCTCACCCTCACCCTAACACTAACCCTAACCCTAAACCTCACCCTAACACTCCCCCTAACCCTAAATCTAACCCTAAACCTCACCCTCAACTTACCCCTAACCCTACACCTCAACCTAAAGGTCACACTAACCCTAACCCTCACCATCACCCTCAAACTCACTGTAACTCTAACCCTAAACCTAACAATAACACTATACCTAAGCCTAACCCTAACCCTAAACATAACCTTAACCTCACCCTAAGCCTCATCCTCACCACAAACTTAACCCTAACCATCACACTAACAATAACCCTAGCCCTAACCCTAACTGTAACCCTCACCGTAACCCTAACCCTAACCCTAATCCAAAACCTAACGCTATCCCTAAGCCTAATCCTAACCCTAACTCTCACACTCACCCTCAACCTAACGCTAATCCTAAACCTAACCCTATACCTACACCTAAAACTCACCATAACCCTCAGACTAACCCTCACCCTAAACCTAATCCTAACACTAAACCTCATCCTAGCACTCACGCTAACCCTGAACCTAACCCTCACCCTCACCCTAACCCTAACCCTCACATTCACCCTCAACCTCTGCATAACCCTAAGCCTAACCCTAACCCTAAACTTAACCCTCACACTCACCCTATCCCTTACCCTAATCCTAAAACTAACACTAACCCTACCCGGCACTCTCAGCCGCAACTTAACCCTAACTCTAACCCTAAACCTCACCCTCACCCTAACATTAACACTAAACCTAAACCTCACCCTAACCCTAACCCTTAACCTATCCCTAAACCTCATCCAAACCATAACCCTAACCGTGAGGGTGAGCCTCACCCTCACAGTAACTGTAACCCTAACCCTAAAGCTATCAATAACCCTAAACCTAACCCTCACCCAAACACTTACCCTCACCCTAACACTAACACTCACACTAACCCTAATCATCACCTTAACCCTAAACCTCACCCTAACACTAACCCTAAAACTTACCCTCACCCTAGCCCTTACTATAAGCCTAAATCTCATCCGCACCCTAAGCCTCACACTAACCCTAACACTAATCCTCAATCTAAACCTCAACCTCACCATAACCCTAACCCTAACCCTAACACTAAACCTCACCCTAACCCTAACCGTCAAACTAACCCTAACTCCCACTCTTACCCTCAGCCTAAACCTAAGGCTAAACCTAACCATAAAACTAACCCTCATACTCACCCTAACCCTAACCATAATCCAAATCCTAACCCTAACCCTAATCCTCACCTTCACCCTCAGCCTCACCTTAACCCTAATTCTAAACCTAAACTTCACCCTCACCCTAACACTAATGCTAACCCTAACCATAAACCTAACCCTCCCCCTAACTCTCACCGTGACCCTAACCCTAACACTAACCCTAAACCTCAACCTAACCCTCACCAGAACCCTAACTCTAACCCTAAACCTCACCCTCACCCTCACCCTCACTCTAACACTCAAATCCTAAAACTCACCCTAACCCTAATCCAAACCCTCACCCTAACCATAACCCTCACCTTAAACCAAACCCTCAGCCTAACACTTACCATCACCCTAACCCTCACCCTAAACCTCACATTCACCTTCACCCTAAACATAATCCTAAATCTAACCTTAACCCTAAACCTCAACCTAACCCTCACCCTCACCCTAACACTAACCCTAACCCTAAACCTCACCCTAATACTCCCCCTAAACCTAACTCTAACCCTAAACCTCACCCTCAACATACCCCTAACCCTAACCCTACACCTCAACCTACAGGTCACACTAACCCTAACCCTCACCATCACCCTCAAACTCACTGTAACTCTAACCCAAAACCTAACAATAACACTAAACCTAACCCTAACCCTAACCCTAAACATAACTCTTACCCTCACCCTAAGACTTACCCTCACCACAAACTTAACCCTAACCATCACACTAACAATAACCCTAGCCCTAACCCTAACTGTAACACTCACCGTAACCCTAATCCTAACCCTAATCCTAAACCTAACCCTATCCCTAAGCCTAACACTAACCCTAACTCTCACACTCACCCTCAACCTAACGCTAATCCTAAACCTAACCCTATGCATAAACCTAAAACTCACCATAACCCTCAGACTAACCCTCACCCTAAACCTAATCCTAACATTAAACCTCATCCTAGCACTCACCCTAACCCTAAACCTAACCCTCACCCTCACCGTAACCCTAACCCTCACATTCACCCTCAACCTCAGCATAACCCTAAGCCTAACCCTAACCCTAAACTTAACCCTCACACTCACCCTATCCCTTACCCTAATCCTAAAACTAACCCTAACCCTACCCCGCTCCCTCAGCCTCAACATAACCCTAACTCTAACCCTCCCCATAACCCTAACCATAACACTCACCCTAACGCTCACCCTCACCCTCACCCTCAGCCTATCCCTAAGCCTAACACTAACCCTAACCCTCACACTAACCCTAACCCTAACCCTAATCCTAATCCTAACCCTAAACTTAACCCTCACCCTCAACCTAACCCTCAACTTAAGCCTAACCCTAACATTAATCCTAACCATAACCCTCAACTTCTGCCTCACCCTAACCCTAAATCTAACCCTAAACCTCACCCTCACCCTAACCCTAACCTTTACCCTAACCCTAAACCTCATCCGAACCATAACCCTAACCCTCACCCTCACCCTCACAGTAACCTTAACCCTAACCCTAATGCTAACAATAAACCTAACCCTAACCCTAACCCTCACCCTAACATTTACCCTCAGCCTAACAGTAACCCTAACCCTAACACTAACACTCACACTAACACTAATCATCACCTTAACCCTAAACCTCACCCTAACACTTACCCTAAACCTTACCCTCACCCTAGCCCTCACCCTAACCCTAACTCTCATCCTCACCCTAAACCTCACACTAACCCTAACACTAAATCTCAATCTAACCCTCACCCTCACAATAACCCTCACCCTAACCCTCACCCTAACATTAACCCTCACCCTTACTGTAACCCTCACCCTCCACCTAACCATCACCTTTACCCTTACCATCTCCTCCACAATAACCCTAACACTAAAGCTCACCCTAACCCTAACCATAACCCTCACACTCAACCTCATGCTCAGCCTAACGCTAACCCTAAGCCTAACCCTTACCCTAACCCTCACCCTCACCCTAGCAATCACCCTAATCCTAATCCTAACCCTAACCCTCACCCTAACCCTAACCCTAATGATCACCCTACCCTAATTCTTACCCCCACCCTCACCCTCAACCCTAAGCGTAAGCCTAAACCTAACACTCACACTCACCCTCACGCTAACCCTAATCCTAAACCTAACCCTAACACTAAACCTCAACCTAACCCTCAACCTAACCTTATCCCAAACACTAACCCTAACCCTAACCCTCGACCTAATCCTCCAACTAACCCTAAATCTATCTCTAAACCTCACTCTCAGCCTAACCCTAATCCTAACCCTAACCCTAAACCTTACCCAAACTCTAAGCCTAACCCTCACCCTCACCCTCACCATAACTCTAACCCTAACAGTAACAATAACACTAATCCTAACCATAATCCTAACCCTCATGCTCACCTTAACCCTAACCCTAATCCTCACGCTAACCTTAAACTTAACCGAACCCTAAATCTCACCCTAACCCTAACCCTAAACCTCACGCCAACCCTAACCCTCACCCTCACCTTAAATCTAAACATACCCCTAAGAATAACACTAACCCTAAACCTGACCATAACTCTAACCATAACCCTCACCCGTAGCCTCCCCCTCACTGCAAATTTAACCCTAACCATAACACTAAAAATAACCCTAACCCTAACCCTAATAGTAACTCTAACCTCAACCCCACCCTCACCCTCAACATAACCCGAAGATTAAATGTAACCCTAACCCTAACCCTAACCCTAAACCTCACCACAACCCTAACCCTAACCCTAATCCTAAACCTAACCCTATGCCTAAACCTAACCCTCACCATAACTCTCACCCTAGCCCTCAACCTAACCCTAATCCTAACCCTAAACCTCATCCTAACTCTCACACTAACCCTATACCTAACCTTCACCCTCATGCTTGGCCTAAGCCTAAGCCTAAGCCTAATGCTAAACCTAAACCTCACCCTACCCCTAACCCTAACACTAACCCTAACTCTAACCCTAAAAATAACCCTAACCCCAACCCTAAATCTACGCCTGAACCTCATGCTCACCCTAACCCTAACTCTAACCCTAACCCAAACACTAAAACTCACCCTAATCCTAACCTTAACCCTCACCCTAAACCTAACCCTAACCCTGTCCTTAAACCTCATCTGAACCATAACCCTAACTGTCACCCTCACCCTCACAGTAAACGTAACCTTAACCCTAACGCTAACAATAATGCTAACCCTAACCCTCACCCTAACACTTACCCTCATGCTAACACTAACCCTCACACTAACCCTAATCATCACCTTAACCCTAAACCCCACCCTAACACTAACCCTAATCCTTACCCTCACCCTAGCCCTCACCCTAAACCTAACTCTCATCCTCACCCTAAACCTCACACTAACCCTAACACTAATCCTCAATCTAATCCTCATCCTCAACATAACCCTAACCCTAACAATAACCCTAACACTAAACCACACCTAACCATAACCCTAACCCTCAAACTAACCCTAAACCTCACCCTCACCCTCAGCCTAAACCTAAGGCTAAACCTAACCCTAACCCTAACCCTCACACTCACCCTAACCCTAACCCTAATCCAAATCCTAACCCTAACCTGATTCCTCACCTTCACCCTCAGCCTCACCCTAACCCTAATGCTAAACCTAAACTTCACCCTCACCCTAACCCTAACGCTAAGCCTAACCATAAACCCTAACCCACCCCTAACTCTCACCGTAACCCTAACCCTAACACTAACTATAAACCTCAACCTAACCCTCACCAGAACCCTAACTCTAACCCTAAACCACACCCTAACCCTCACCCTCACTCTAACACTTACTCAAATCCTAAAACTCACCCTAACCCTAATCCAAACCCTCACCCTAATAATAACCCGCACCCTAAACCAAACCCTCACCCTAACACTTACCGTCACCCTAACCCTCACCCTAAACCTCACACTCACCCTCACCCTAAACCTAATCATAAACCTAACCCTATCCCTAAACCTCAACCTAACCCTCACCCTCACCCTAACACTAACCCTAACCCTAAACCTCACCCTAACATTCCCCCTAACCTAACTCTAACCCTAAACCTCACCTTCAACCTACCCCTAACCCTAACCCTAAACCTCAACCTAAAGGTCACACTAGCCCTAAACCTCACCCTCACCCTTAACCTCACTGTAACTCTAACCCTAACCCTAACCCTAAACATAACCATAACCCTCACCCTAAGCCTTACCCTCACCACAAACTTAACCCTAACCATAACACTAACAATAAGCTTAGCCTTAACCCTAACCATAACCCTCACCGTCACTGTAACCCTAACCCAAATCCTAAACCTAACCCTATCCCTAAGCCTAACCCTAACCCTAACCCTCACACTCACCCTCAACCTAACCCTAATCCTAAACCTAACCCTATGCCTAAACCTAACCCTAACCATAACTCTCAAACTAGCCCTCACCCTAACCCTAATCTTAACCCTAAACCTCATCCTAGCACTTACCCTAACCCTAAAGCTAACCGTCACCCTAACCCTCAACCTCAGCATAACGCTAAGCCTAACCCTAAACCTAAACTTAAACCTCACACTCAACCTATCCCTTACCCTAATCCTAAAACTAAGCCTAAACCTACCCTGCACCCTCAGCCTCAACTTAACCCTAAATCTAACCCTAAACCTCAACCTCACCCCAACCCTAACACTAAACCTAAACCTCACCCTAACCCTAACCCTAAACCTCACCCTCACCCTAGCCCTCACAATAACCCTAATCCTAACCCTAAACCTAATCCTAATCCTCCCCATAACCCTAACCCTAACCCGCACACTAACTCTCAACCTCACCCTCACCCTCACCCTCAGCCTAACCCTAAGCCTAACCCTAACCCTCACACTCACCGTAACACTAACCCTAATGCTAATCCTAACCATAAACCTAACCCTCACCCTCAACCTAACCCTCACCTTAAGCCTAAACCTAACATTCATCTTAACCGTAACTCTCAACTTCTGCCTCACCCTAACACTAAATCTAAACCTAAACCTCATCCTAACCCTAACCCTAACCCTAACCCTAACCCTCACTCTAACATTAACCCTCACCCTTTCCGTAACCCTTACCCTCCACCTAAACATCACCTTTACCCTTACCATCTCCTCCACACTAACCCTAACACTAAACCTCACACTAACCCTAACCATAACCCTCACCCTCAACCTCATGCACAGCCTAACGCTAAGCCTAAGCCTAACCCTAACCTTTACCCTAACCCTCACCCTCACCCTAGCCCTCACCCTAACCCTAATCCTAACCCTAACCCTCACCCTAACCCTAACACTAACGATCACCCTAACCCTACTCCTCATCCCCACCCTCACCCTCAGCCTAACCCTAAGAGTAAACCTAACCCTAATCCTAAACCTAACCCTAACCCTCACCCTCACCCTCACCCTAACCCTAATCCTAAACCTAACCCTAACCCTAACACTAAACCTCAACCTAACCCTCACCCTAACCTTATCCCGAACACTAACCCTAACCCTAACCCTCGACCTAATCCTCCAACTAACCCTAAATCTAACCCTAAACCTCACTCTCACCCTAACCCTAATCCTAACCCTAATCCGAAACCTCACCCCAACTCTAAGCCTAACCCTCACCCTCACGCTCACCCTCACCATAACTCTAACCCTAACATTAAAAATAACCCTAATGCTAAACATAATCCTAACCCTCACGCTCACCTTAACCCTAACCCTAACCCTCTCACTAACCCTAAACTTAACCGAACCCTATCTCTCACACTAACCCTAACCCTAAACCTCAACCCAACCCTAACCCTCACCCTCACCTTAACTCTAAACCTAACCCTAAGAATAACACTAACCCTAAACCTAACCATAACTCTAACCATAACCCTCACCCGCAGCCTCACCCTCACTGCAAATTTAACCCTAACCATAACACAAAAAATTACTCTAACCCTAATCCTAATACTAACTCTAACCTCACCTCCACCCTCACACTCAGCCTAACCCGAAGCCTAAATGTAACCCTAACCCTAACCTTACACCTCACCTTAACCCTAACCCTAACCCTAATCCTAACCCGAACCCTATGCCTAAACCTAACCCTCACCATAACCCTCACCCTAGCCCTCAACCTAATCCTAATCCTAACACTAAACCTCATCCTAATACTCACCCTAATCCTAAACCTAACCCTCACCCTCATGCTCGGCCTAAGCCTAAGCCTAAGCCTAAGCCTAATCCTAACCCTAACCCTCACCCTACCCCTAAACCTAACACTAAACCTAACTCTAACCGTAAACCTCACGCTCACCCTAACCCTAACTGTAACCCTAACTCTATACTAACCCTAACCCTAACCCTAAAAATAACCCTAACCCCAAACCTAAATCTACCCCTGAACCTCATGCTCACCCTAACCCTAACTCTAACCCTAACCCTAACACTAAAACTCACCCTAACCCTAAACTTAACCCTCACCCTAAACCTAACCCTCACCCTCACCCTCACCCTCAGTCTAAACCTAAGTCCTAAACTAACCCTAACCCTTACCCTCACACTCACCGTAACCCTAACCCTAATCCTAATCCTAACCCTATCCCTAAACCTAACCCTCACCCTAATGCTAACACTAACACTAACTCTCACCCTCAGCCTCACCCTAACCCTAATTCTATCACTAAACCTCACCCACACCCTAACCCTAACACTAACCCTAAACATCACCCTAACCCTAACCCTCCCCTTAACGCTCACCCTAACCCTAACATTAACACCCTAACCCTAAACCTCAACCTAACCCTCACCTTAAACCTAAATCTATCACTAAACCACAACCTCACCCTAACCCTCACATTAACCCTAACCCAAACCCTAAACTTCACCCTAACCATAACTCTAACCCTCAACCTCACCCTCACAGTAACCCTAACCCTAAACCTAAACCTAACAATAACCCTAACCCTAATCCTAACCCTCACCTTAACCATAACCCTCACCCTAAGCCAAACCCTCACCTTAACACTTACCCTCACCCTAACACTAACTGTAACCCTAACACTAACCCTCAAACTAACCGTAACCTTAACCCTAACCCTAAACCTCAACCTAACCCTCACCATCACCCTAACCCTAACACTAACCCTATGACTAAGCCTTACGCTAACCCTCCCCCTAACCCTATAACTAACCCTAAACCTCACCCTAACCCTAACCCTAAGCCTAAACATAACCCTAAACATAACACTAAACCTAACCCTAACACTAACCTTAAAAGTAACCCTAATCCTCAGCCTCACCCTCACCCTAACCCAAACCCTAACCCTAACCCACACCCTAACCCTCACCCTACCTCTAAGCCTAACCCTAACCCTAACCCTAACCCTCACAAACACCCTCACACTAACCCTAATCCTAAACCTAACCTATTCCCTAACCCTAACCCTCACTCTTACCCTCACCCTAGCCTTCACCCTAACCCTACTCCTAACACTAAACCTCATCCTAAACCTCACTCTAACCCTAACCCTAACCCTCACCCTAACCCTAACTCTAACCTTCAACCTCATGCTCGGACTAAGCCTAAGCCTAAGAATAATCCTAAACATAACCGTATCCCTAAACCTCACCCTAACCCTAACCCAAACACTAACTCTAAGTCTAACCCTAAATCTCAAATTCACCCATTCCCTAACTCTAACCCTAACCCTACCCCTAACAATAAACCTAAACCTAACCCTAACCCTCACCCTAACCATTACACTCACCCTTACCCTCACCCTCAACCTACCACTTACCCTCATCCTAACACTAACCCTAACAATAACACTAAGGCTCACACTAACCCTAACCATCACCCTAACCCTAAACCTCACCCTAACACTAACCCTAACCCTCACCCTCACTGTAGACCTCACCCTAACCCTAACCCTCATCCTCACCCTAAACCTCACACTAACCCTGATACTAATCCTCAATCTAACCCTCACCCTCACCCTAACCCTAACACTAACCCTCCACTTAACCCTAACACTCACTCTTACCGTAACCCTCATCCTCAGCCTAACCCTCACCTTTACTCTTACCGTTACCCACACACGAACCCGCACCCTAACCCTAACCCTAACCCTAACCCGCAACCTCACTCTAACTCTACACCTAAAACTCACATTCACGCTAACAGTAACTCTAACCCTAACCCTAAAACTAAACCTTACCCTAACCCTAACCCTAACCCTCACCCTCACCCTCACTGTAACCATAACCCTAACCCTGACCCTAACAATAAACCTAACCTAACCCTAATCCTCAATCTAACGCTCACCCTAACACTTACCCTAACTCTTACCCTAACCCTAAACCTAACACTAACACTCACACTTATCTTTACCATAACCCTCAGCCTAAAACTCACCTTTACCTTTACGATCATCCTCACCGTAATTCTAAATCTCATCCTAACCCTCACCCTAACAGTAAACCTAACCATCACACTAACCCTAACCCTCACCCTCAACCTCACGCTCAGCCTAACCCTAAGCCTAAGCCTAAGATTAACCCTAACCCTAATCCTCACCCAAAACCTCAAACTCAGCCTAACCCTAAGCCTAAGCCTAAGATTAACACTCACACTCACACTAAACCTATTCCTAAGCATAACCCTAAACATAAACCTAAACCTCAACGTAACCCTCACCCTAAACTTAACCCTAACACTAACACTAACCCTAATCCTCAACCTAAACCTCTAACTAACCCTAAATCTAATGCTAAACTTCACCCTCACCCTAACTCTAATCCTAAATCTAACCCTAAACCTCACCCTAACCCTAACCCTAATCCTCACCCTCACCCTCAGCTTCACCATCACCATAATTCTAACTCTAACCCTAACAATAACACTAATCCTAACCCTAAACCTAACCCTAACACTAACCTTAATCCTAACACTCACCCTCACCCTAAACTTAATTCTAACCCTAACCCTAACACTAACACTAACCCTCACCCTAACCCTAACCCTCACACTCACTGTAAGCCTAATTCTCAACCTAACTCTCAACCTAACCCTAAAACTTAATCTAACACTAACCATAACACTGACCCTCAACCTAGCCCTCACTCTAACACTAATTCTAAACCTAATCCTCATCCTAACCCTCACCCTAATCCTAACATTAACCATCACCCTAACCCTAACCCTAAACCTCAAACTAACCCTAATCCTCACGCTCACCGTAACCCTAACCCTATCCCTGACCCTAACCCTGAACTTAACCGAACCCTAACTCTCACCCTAACCCTAACCCTAACCCTCACCATAATCGTAACCCTCACACTAACCCTCACCCTCACCCTCAGCCTAACCCTAAGCCTAAGCCTAACCCTAACCCTAACTGTCATACTCACCCTAACCCTTACCATAATCCTAATTGTAACCCTAAACCTAACCCTCAACCTCAACATAACCCTCAACCTAAACTTAACTCTAACACTAAACCTATCCCTAACCCTCAACCTCAGCCTCACGCTAACCCTAACTCTAAATCTCACCCTCACCCTAACCCTAACCCTAAACCTCACCCTAACCCTAAGCTAAACCTCACCCTCACCCTAGCCCTCACCCAAACCCTAAACCTAACACTAACCCTCCCCATAACCCTATCTGTAACGCTAAATCTCACCCTCAACCTAACCCAAACCCTCACCATAAACCCCACCCTAATCCTAACACTCAACCACAACCTCACCCTCACCGGAACTCTAACCCTAACCCTAAAAATAACACTAACCATAACCCTAACCATCACCCTAATGTTAATCCTCACCCCACCCTCACCATTAGCCTAACCCTAAGACTAAACCTAACCCTCACACTAACCCTCACACTTACTCTCACCCTAACCCTAATCCTAAACCTAACCCTTTCTCTAAACCTCAACCTATCCCTCAACCTCACTCTAACCCTAACACTAACCCTAACTCTAAACTTCACCCAAACCCATCCCCAAACCCTAACTTTAATCATAAAGTCACCCTCACCCTAACCTTAACCCTAACCCTAAATCTCAATCTAACCCTAAACCTCACCCTCAAACTCAACCTCACCGTAACTCTAACCCTATCCCTAACAATAACACTAACCCTAACCCTAACCCTAACCATAACCATAATCCTCATCCTCAGCCTCACCCTCACTGCAAACTTAACCCTAACCATAACACTAACAATAACCCTAACCCTAACCCTAACTCTAACCCTAATCCTCACCCCCACCCTCACCCTCAGTCTAATCCTAAGCCTATCCCTAACCCTAACCCTAAACCTCCCTGTAACCCTAACCCTAACCCTAACCCTAACAATAACCCTAACCCTAAACATAACCCTAACCCAAATCCTAAATCTAATCTTCACACTAACCCTAATCCTAACCCTAACCCTAACCCCAAATCTCACACTCAATCTCACCTTAACCCAAATCCTAAACCTAACCCTATCCCTAACACAAACCCTCAACCTAATCCTCACACTAGCCAACACCCTAAACCTAACCCTAACCCTCACCCTAACCCCAACCCTAACACTCCCCCTCATGCTTGGCCTAAGCCAAAGCCTAAGCCTAAGCCTAACCCTAATCCTAACCCACACCGTATCCCTAACCCTAACACTAACCCTAACTCTAACCCTAAATCTCACCCTCAACCTAAGCATAACTCTAACCCTAACCCTAAACATAAAGGTCAACCTAACCCTAACCCTAAACCTAACCCACACACTACTATTTACCCTCACGCTAACACTAACCTTAACGCTAACACTAACGTTCACACTAACCCTAATCATCACCCTAACCCTAAACCTCACCCTAACACTAACCCTAAAGCTCACCCTCACCCTAGCCCTCAACCTAAGCCTAACCCTCATCCTCACCCTAAACCTCACGCTAACCCTAACACTAATCCTCAATCTAACCCTCACCCTCACCCTAACCCTTAACCTAACCCTCACCCTAACCCTAAACCTCACCCTTACCGTAACCCTCACCCTCAGCCTAACCCTAATCATAACCCTAACCCTAAACCTCACCCTAACCGTAACCCTAAACCTCACTCTCACACTAGCCCTCACCCTAACCCTAATCCTAAACCTAATCCTCATCCTAACACTAACCCTAACCCTCACCCTCACCCTCACCCTAACCCTAATGCTAACCCTAACCCTCAACCTAACCCTAACCCTCACCCTCACCGTAACCCTTATCCTAACCCTCAACCAAACCCTAAACTTAACCCGAACCCTAACTCTCACCCTAACCCTAACCCTCACCCTAACCCTAACCCTACACCTCAACCTCACCCTAGCTCTCACCCTAACCCCAATCCTAACCCTAACCCTCATCTTAACCCTCCCCCTAACCGTTAACCTAACCCTCACCCTAACCCTAACCTTCACTCCCAACCTCGCCCTCAGCCTAACATTAAGCCTAAACCTAAACCTAACCCTCAATCTAACCCTCACCCTAACCCTAAATCTAACTCTAAACCTCACCCTCACCCTAACCCTAACTCTAACCCGAACCCAAACATTAAACATCACCCTAACCCTAAACCTCACCCACACCCTCACTGTAAACGTAACACTAAACCTAACCCTAACAATAACCCTAATCCTAATCCTAACCCTCAACCTAACCATAACCCTCACCCTAACCAAAACCCTCACCCTAACACCTACCCTGATCCTAACACTACCCCTAACTCTAACCCTAACCTCACTCTAACCCTAACCCTAACAATAACCCTCAACCTAACCCTAACCCTCACGCTCAAGGTAACCCTAACCCTACCTCACCCTAACCTTAAACTTAACCTGAACCCTAACTCTCAACCTAACCCAAACCCTAACCCTAACCCTCACCCTCACCCTCAGCATAACTTTAAGCCTAACCCTAACAATAACCCTAACCCTAACCCTAACCCTCATCCTAAACATAACCTTCACCCTAACCATAAACCTCACCCTAACAATTACCCTCACCCTAACCCTAACCCTAACCCTAACATTAACCCTCACACTAACCCTAAGTCTCACCCTAACCCTAAACCTCACCCTAAACCTAACCCTCAGCCTCAACTTATCCCTCAACCTAACCTTAACTCTCATCCTCAACCTAAACCTCACGTTAACCCTAACACTAATACTCAAACTAAACTTCACACTCACCATAACCCTAAGACTCACCCTGACCGTAACCCTCACCCTCAGCCTAACCCTCACCTTAACCCTTACCGTCACCCTCAACCTAACCCTCACCCTTAAACTAATCCTCATCCTAACCCTCATCCTAAGTGTAACCCCAACCATAACCCTAACCATAACCCTCAAACTCACCCTCAGCCTCAGCCTAACCCTAAGTCTAAGCTTAACCCTAACCCTAAACCTCACGCTCAACCAAGCCCTCACCCTCACCCTAACCCTCAGCATAAACTTAAGCCTAAACCTAACCCTAAGCCTAGCCCTCACACTCACTCTATCCCTTACCCTAATCCTAATCCTAACCCTATCCTTAACCCTCACCCTCACCCTCACCCTAACCCTAACCTAACACTAAACCTCACACTAACCCTAACCCTAAGCCTCACCCTCACCCTAGCCCTCACCCTAACCCTAATCCTAACCCTAACCCTCATCCTAACCCTCCCCATAACTCTAACCCTTACCCTCACCCTCACCCTCACCCTACCCCTCACCCTCACCCTCAGCCTAACCCTAAGACTAACCCCAACCCTAACACTCACACTCACCCTAACCCTAACCCTAATCCGAATCCTAAACCTAAACCTAACCCTCACCCTCAAACTAACCCTCAACTTAAGCCTAACCCTAACATTAATCCTAACCCTAACCCTCAACTTCAGCCTCACCCTAACCCTAACTCTAACGCTGAACCTCACCGTGACCCTAACCTTAACTCTAACCCTATCCCTAAACCTCATCCGAACCCTACCCCTAACCCTCACCCTCACCCTCACAGTAACCGTAATCCTAACCCTAACGCTAAAAATAACCCTAACCCTAACCCTAACACTCACCCTATACATAAACCTCACCCTAACCCTAACCCTCACCCTAACACTTACCCTCACCCTTACACTAAACCTAACCCTAACACTAACCCTCACACTAACCCTAATCATCATCTTAACCCTAAACCTCACCCTAACACTAACCCTAAACCTCACCCTCACCCTAGCCCTCACCCTAACCCTAACTCTCATCCTCACCCTAAACCTCACACTAACCCTAACACTAATCCTCAATGTAACCCTCACCCTCAACATAACTCTAATCCTAACCCTCACCATAACATTAACCCTCACCCTTACCGTAACCCTCACGCTCTGCCTAACCCTCACCTTTACCCTTACCGTCACCCCCACACTAACCCTAACACTAAACCTCACCCTTACCCTAACCCTAACCCTTACCCTCAACCTCACGCTCAGCCTACCCCAAAGCCTAAGCCTAACACTTACCCTAACCCTCACCCTCACCCTAGCCCTCACCCTAACCCTAATCCTAACCCTAACCCTCATCCTAACACGCACCCGAACACTAACCCTAACCATCACCTGACCCAAATCCTCACCCCCACCCTCACCCTCAGCCTATCCCTAAGCCTAAGCCTTGCCCTAACCCTCACACTCACCCTCACCCTAACCCTAATCCTAAACCTAACCCTAACCCTAACACTAAACCTCAAACTAAACCTCACCCTAACCATATCCCTAACACTCACCCTAACCCTAACCCTCGACCTAACCCTCCAATGAACCCTAAATCTAACTGTAAACCTCACCCACACCCTAACCCTAATCCTAACCCTAAACGTAAACTTCACCCTAACCCTAACCCTCACACTCACCCTCACCCTGCCCCTCACCATAACTCTAACCTTAACAGTAACAATAACACTAATCCTAACACTAATCCTAACCCTCACTCTCACCATAACCCTAACCCTAACCCTCACCCTAACCCTAAACTTAACCAAACACTAACTCTCACCCTAACCCTAACCGTAACCCTCGCCTGAACCCTCACCCTCACCCTCACCTTCACCCTCAGCCTAACGCTAAGTTTAACCCTAACCCTAACCCTAATGTCACTCACCCTAACCCTTACCTTAATCCTAATCGTAACCCTAAGCCTAACCCTCAACCTCAACCTAACCCTCAACCTAACCCTAACTCTAAAACTAACCCTAACCCTCACCCTCACCCTAACCCTAACCCTAACCCTCAACCTAACCCTAATCCTTACTCTCACCATAACCCTTACCCTAACCCTCACCCTAACCCTAAACTTAACCGAACCATAACCCTACCCCTAAACCTCACCCTCAACCTAACCCTAAATCTAACAGTAAACCTAACAATAAACCTCAACCTAACCCTAATCCTAACCCTCAAACTAACCCTAAGCTTCACCCTCACAATCTCCCTGAGCCTAAACCTAAGGCTAACCTTAACCCTAACCCTAACCCTCACACTCACCGTAACCCTAACCCGAATCCATATCCTACCCCTAACCCTAACCCTCACACTCACCCTCAACCTCACCTCAACTCTAATTCTAAACCTAAACCTCACCATCACCCTAACACTAACCCTAACCCTAACCATAATCCTAACTCTAACCCTAACCCTCACCCTAACTCTCACCGTAACCCTAAACCTAAACCTAACCCTCAACCTTACCCTCAACCTCAACCTCATCCTAACCCTAATTCTAACCCCAAACCTCACCCTCACCCTAACCCACACTCTAACCCTAATACTTACCCTCACCCTAACCCTCACCCTAACCCTCATACTCAAACTCACCCTAAACCTAATCCTAAACTTAACCCTAACCATAACCCACACCCTAACCCAAACCCTCACCCTAACACATACCCTCACCCTAACCCTCACCCTTACCCTCACACTCACCCTCACCCTAACCCTAATCCTAAACCTATCCCTATCCCTAAACCTCAAGCTAACTCTCACCCTCACCATAACACTAACCCCAACCCTAAACCTCACTCTCAACCTACCCCTAACCCTAACCGTAACCCTAAACCTCAACCTAAAGGTCACACTAACCTTAACCCTCAACCTCATCTTCAACCTGTAACTCTTAACCTAACCCTAACAATCACCCTAACCCTAACCCTAACCCTCACCCACATGCTCGGCCTAAGCCTAAGCCTAAGCCTAATCCTAACCCTAACCCTCACCCTAACCCTAACCCTAACACTAACCCTAACTCTAACCGTAAATCTCACTCTCACACTTACCCTAACTCTAACCCTAACACTAACCCTAACCCTAACCCGCAACCTAAACATAACCCTCACCCTAACCCTAACCCTCACCCTAACACTTACCCTCACCCTAACACTAAACCTAACCCTATCACTAACCCTAACCCTAACACTAACGCTCAAACTAACCCTTACCATCATCCTAACCCTAAACCTCAACCTAAACCTAAACTTAAACCTCACCCTCATGCTAGTCCTCACCCTAACCCTAATCCTCATCCTCACCCTAAACCTCACATGCACCCTAACACAAATCTTCAATCTAACCCTCACCCACACACTTCTCCTAACCCTAACCCTCACCTTTACCTTAACCCTCACCCTCAGCCTAAACCTCACATTTACCCTTACCATCATTCTCACCCTAATCCTCCCCCTAACCCTAAAACTCAGCCTAACCCTCACCTAACGGTAAACCTAACCATCACCCTAACCCTAACCCTCACTTCAACCTCACGCTCAGCCTAACCCTAAAAGCCTGAGCCTAACCTTTACCCTAACTCTCACCCTCACCCTAGCCCTTACCCTAACCCTAATCCTAAATCTAACACACACACTCACCCTCCCCTTAAACCTAATCCTAAGCCTAAAACTAACCCTCCCCCTAACTCTCACCCTAACACTAACCCTAACACTAACCCTAACCCTAACCCTCAACATAAACCTAACTCTAACCCTAAACCTCACCCTCACCATAAACCTCACCCTAACCCTAAACCTAACCCTCAAACTATCACTAACCCTAAATCTAACCCTAAACCTCACCTTCACCCTCAACTTAACCCTAACCCTAACCGTATACCCCACCCTAACTCTAACCCTAAACCTGACCCGCAACCTCACCCTCACTGTAACTCTAACACTAACCCGAACACTAACCCTCACACTAACCCTAACCTTATCCCTAACCCTAAAACTCAACCTAACCCTCACTCTCACCCTAATCCTGTGCCTAACCCTTACCCTAACCCTCCCCCTAATCCTATATCTAACCCTAAACCTCACCCTAACCCTAACCCTAAGCCTAAGCCTAACCTTAACCCTAAACATAACCCTAAACATAACATAAATCCTCAGCCTCACCCTCACTCTAACCCAAACCCTAACCCTAAACCACACCCTAACCCTCAACCGAACCATAAGCCTAACCCTAAGCCTAACCCCAACACTCACACTCACCCTCACCCTAACCCTAATCCTAAACCTAACCCTATCCATAAGCTTAACCATCTCCCTAACCCTCAGCCTAGCCCTCACCCTAACACTAATCCTAATGCTAAACCTTATCCTCACCCTCACCCTAACCCTAATCCTAACCCTCACCCTAACCCTAACCCTAACCCTCACCCTCATACTCGCCCTACGCCTAAGCCTAAGCCTAAGCTTAACCCTAACCCTAACCCTCATCCTAACCTTAACCCTAACACTAACCCTAACTCTAAAAGTAAACCTCAACTTCAACCTTACCCTAGCTCTAATCCTAACCCTAAACCTAAACCTCACCCTAACCCTAAACCTAACTACTACCCTCACCCTTACTGTAACCGTAAACCTAACCCTAAGCCTAAAAATAACCCTAACCGTAACCCTAACCCTCAACCTATCCATAACTCTCATCCTAAACCTAACCCTCACCCTAACACTTACCCTCACCCTAACACTAACCCTAACCCTAACCCTATCACTAAACCTCACACTAACCAGAACCATCACCCTAACCCTAAACCTCAGCCTAAACCTAAACCTAAACCTCACCCTCACCCTAGCCCTCACCTTAACCCTAACCCTCACCATCACCCTAAACCACACACTAACAATGACACTAATCCTCAATCTAACCCTCACTCACATCCTTCCCATAACCCAAACCCTCCCCCTAAACCTAAAAATCATCCGACCATAACCCTTATCCTCAGCCTAACCCTCACGTTTACCCTTATGGTCACCCCACCCTAACCCTTACTCTAACCCTAACACTCACACTAACCCTCACCCTAACCCTAACACTATCCCTAAACCTCATCCTCACCCTAAATCTAACTCTCACCCTAACCCTAACACTAAACCTCACCCTAACCCTAACCCTAACCCTCACCCTCACCCTCAGCATAACCATAACCCTAACCCTAACCCTAACAATAACCCTAACCCTAACCCTCAACTTAACCATTACACTCACCCTAACCCCAACCCTCACCCTAACATTTACCCTACCCCGAACACTAACCTTAAACCTGACACTAACCCTCACACTAACCCTAACCCTCACCCTAATCCTAAACCTCACCCTAACCCTAACCCTAATCCTCAATCTAACCCTCAACCTACTCCTAACCCTTACCCTTACCCTAACACTAAACCTAACCCTAATCGTCACCCTTAACTTAAATCTCACCTTCAGCCTAAACCTCACCTTTACCCTTACCATCATTCTCACCCTAACCTTCCCCCTAATCCTAAACATCAACCTTCCCCTCACCCTAACTGTAAACCTAACCATCACCCTAACC
Source organism: Dipodomys merriami (assembly GCF_024711535.1). Lineage (NCBI taxonomy): Eukaryota > Metazoa > Chordata > Mammalia > Rodentia > Heteromyidae > Dipodomys > Dipodomys merriami. The sequence continues at coordinate 4,877,764 of NW_027206257.1, forward strand.
CTAAACCTCACCCTCAACCCCACGCTCAGCCTAACCCTAAGCCAAAGCCTAACCCTTATACGAAACCTCACTCTCTCCCTAGCCCTCTCCCTAAACCTAATCCTAACACCCACACTCGCCCTCAGCCTAACGCTAAGACTAAGCCTCACCCTAACCCTAACCCTCACCCTCACCCTCACCCTAACCCTAATCCTAACCCTACCCCTACCCCTACCCCTAAACCTCAACCTATCACTCACACTAACCTTAACCCTAACACTAACACTAACGGTAAAGCCCGAACTAACCCTCCCCCTAACCCTAAATCTAACCATAAACCTCACCCTCTCCCTAACCCTAATCCTACCCCTAAACCTAAAACTCAACCTAACCCTAACCCTAACCCTCACCCTCAACTTAATTCTAACTCTAACCCTAACCCTAACCCTAAACCTAATCCTAACATACACCCTCACCCTAACTCTAATCCTAAACCTAATTATCCTCCTAACCCTTACCCTAAACCTAACACTAACCAGCACCCTAACCCTAACCCTAACCCTAACTCTAACCCTGAACCTAACCCTAACCCTCACGCTCACCGTAACCCTAACCCTAAACCTCACCCTAACCATAAACTTAACTCGAACCCTAACTCTCACCCTAACCCTAAGCCTAAAACTCACCCCAACCCTAACCCTCACCGTCACCCTCACCCTCAGCCTATCCCTAACCCTAACCCTAAACCTATACCTAACCTTCAAACACACCCTAACCCTTTCCCTAATTCTAATCCTAAACCTAATGCTAACCCTCACCCTCACCCTATCCCTAACCCTAACCCTAACCGTAAGTCTAACACTAAACCTAACCCTAACAATCACAATCAGCCTCACTCTAACCCTAACTCTAACCCTAAACCTCACCCTCACCCTCACCCTAAACCTAACCCTAACCCTAACGGTAAACCTCACCCCAACCCTAACCCTAAACCTCACCCTCACCCAAGCCCTCACCCTAACTCTAATCCTAAACCTAACCCTCGTCCTAACCCTCACCCTAACACTAACTCTAAAAATAACCATCACCCTAACCCTAACCCTAATGCTAACGCTCAACCTAACCCTAACCCTCACCCTCACCGAAACCCTCACCCTAACCCTCACCCTAACCCTAAACTTAACCCTAACCCAAACCTCACCCTAACCCTAACCCTAACCCTCAAGCTAACCCTAACCCTCACGCTCACCCTCACCCTCAGCCTAAGCCAAGCCTAAGCCTAACCCTAACCCTCCCACTCACCCTAAGTCTAATCCTAATCCAAATCCTAAACCTAACCCTAATTTGCACCCTTACCCTAACCATCACCTTAACCCTAACCCTAACACTAACACTAACACTAAACCTAACCCTCAACCTCAGCCTCACCCTAACCCTAACTCTAAACCTAAACCTACCCCTCCCCCTAACCCTAACTCTAACCCTAACTCTCACCATGAACCTCAACCTCAGCCTAACCCTAAGCCTAAACCTAAACCTAACCCTAACGCACACACTGACAATCATCCTAACCCCAATACTAACCCTATCCCTAACCCTAACCCTCCCACTAACTCTCACCCTAACCTTAACCCTAACACTAACCCTAACCCTAAACCTCAACCTAACCCTCACCCTAACCGTAACTCTAACACTAAACCTCACTCTCAAACTAAACCTAACTCTAACCCTAACCCAAACCCTAAACCTCACCCTAACCCTAACGCTAACCATCACACTAAACCTAATCCTCAGCCCCACGCTCACCTCCAGCCTAACCCTAAGCCTAAGCCTAAAAATAAACCTAAAACTTACACTAACCCTCACGCTAACCCTAAGCATACCCTATCCCAAACCCTAACCCTTAACCTCAACCTAACCTTCACTATAACCTTAACCCTAACACTAACACTAACCCTAACTCTAACCCACGAACTAACCCTACCGCTAACCCTAAATCTAACCCTAAACCTCACCATCAACCTAACCCTAACCCTAAACCTCACCCTAAACTTCAACCTAACCCTAACCCTAACCCTAAACCTCACCCTAAACTTCAACCTGACCCTCACCCACACCCTCACCGTAAGTCTAACCATAAACTTAACAATAACACTAATCCTAACCCTAAACCTAACCTAACCCTAACCCTAACCCTAATCCTAACACTCACCTTCAGCCTAACCCTCATCTTTACCCTTACCGTCACCCAAACCCTAACTCTCACCCTCACCGTAACCCTAAACCTCATCCAAATCCTCACCCTAACCCTAACCCTAAACCTAAACCTCACCCTAACACTAACAGTAAACTCACCCTCACCTTAGCCCTCACCCTCACCCTAATTCTAACCCTAATTCTAATCCTAATCCTTAACCTAACCCTAACACTAATCCTCACCCTAACCCTAAACCTAACCCTAACCCTAACCCTCAAACTAACCCTAACCCTCAAGCTCACTGTAACACTAACCCTAACCCTCATCCTAACCCTAAACTTACCCGGAACCCTAACTCTCACCCTAACCTGAACCCTCAGTCTCAACGTAGCCCTAACTTTCACCCTCACCCTCACCATCCTAACCCTCACACTCACCCTAACTATTACCCTAATCCTAATCCTAACACTAAACCTAACCCTCACCCTCACCCTATTCCTCACCCTAACCCTAACCCAAACACTAACCCTAACTCTAACAATCACAATCAGCCTCACACTAACCCTATCTCTAACCCTAAACCTCACCCTTACCCTAACCCTAACCCTAACCCTAAACCTAAACCTCACCCTCACCCTAGCCCTCACCCTAACCCTAATCCTAACCCTAACCCTCATCCTAAACCTCACGCTAACACTAAGCCTAACCCTAACCCTCACCCTCACCGTAATCCTTACCCTAACCCTCACCCTAACCCTAAACTTAACTCGAACCCTAACTCGAACCCTAACACTAACCCTTACACTATCCCTCACCTTCATCCTAAACCTAAGCCTAATCCTAATCCTAACCCTCACACTCACCCTAAACCTCACCTTAACCCTAACCCTACCACTAAACCTAACCTTTACTCTCACCCTCAGCCTCACCATAACCCTAATTCTAAACCTAAATCTCACCATCAACCTAACCCTAACCCTAAACTTCACCATCACCCTAGGCCTCTCCCTAACCCTAATCCTAACCCTAATCCTCATCCTAACCCTCAACTTAACCTAACCATAACCCGCACCTTAACCCTAGCACTTATCTCTCAACATCACCCTCAGCCTAACCCTAAGCCTAACCATAAAATTAACCCTAACACACACAATCACACTCACCCTAAACCTAATCCTAACCCTATCCCTAACCCTAACCCACCCCCTAACGATCACCCTAACACTATCCCTAACACTAACTCTAACCGTAACCCTCAATCTAAACCTCAACCTAACCCTAACTCTAACCCTAAACCTCACCCTCACCCTAACGCTCATCATAACACTTACCCTCAACCTAAACCTAACCCTAACCGTAACCCTCCCCCCTAAGCCTAAACGTCATCTTACCCCTCACCCTAAACTTAAACCTAACCATAACCCCAACCCTAACCCTAAACCTAAACCTAAACCTCACCCTCACCCTAACCGTAACACTAACCCTAACACTAACCCTCCCCCTAACCCTATATCTAACCCTAAACCTCACCCTCACACTAAACCTAACCCTAACCCTCACCCTAAACATAACCCTCACCCTAACCCTAACCCTCACCATAACACTTACAAACGCCCTAGCACTAACCCTAAACCTAACACTCACCCTCACACTAACCCTAACCCTCACCCTAATCCTAAACCTCACCCTAACCCTAACACTAACCATAACCCTCACCCTCACCCTAGCCCTCACCCTAACCCTAAATCTCACCCTCACCCTCAGCCTAACCCTAACCCTCATCCTCACCCTAAGCCTCTCACTAACCCTAACACTAATCCTCAATCTAACCAGCACCTAACACTAACCCTAACCCTAACCTAACCCTAACCCTTACCCTAACCCTAAACCTAACCTTAATACTCACGCTTATCTTAACCCTCAGCCTAAACCTCACCATTACCCTTACCATCATCCTCACCCTAACCCTTACCCTATCCCTAACTCTAACCCTAAACCTCACCCTCTCCCTAAATCTAACTCTAACACTAACCCAAAACCTAAACCTCACCCTAACCCTAAACCTAACCCTCACCCTCACACTCACCCTAGCCCTCAACCTAACCGTAATTCTAAACCTCACCCTCACCATAATCCTAACCCTCATCCTCATCCTAAACCTCACACTAACCCTAACCCTTATCCTCAATCTAACCCTCACACTCACCCTAACCCTAACACTTACCCTAACCCTAAAACTAACCCTAAACCTCAACCTTAACGAAAACCTCACCCTCAGCATAAACCTCTCCTTTACCCTTACCATCATCCTCACCCTAACCCTCAACCTAACCCTAAACCTCATCATAACCCTCACCCTAACCATAAACCTAAACATCACCCTAACCCTAACACTCAACCACACCCTCACGCTCAGCCTAACCATAAGCCTAAGCCTAAGCCTTACCCTAACCCTCACCCTCACCCTAGCCCTCACCCTAACCCTAATCCTAACACTAACCCACATCCTAACCCTCAACCTAACCCTAAAACTAACCATCACCCTAACCCTAATCCCAATGCCCACCCTCACCCTCAGCCTACCCCTAAGCCTAAGCCTAACCCTCACCCTAAACCTCACACTCATCGTCACCCTAACCCTAATCCTAAACCTAACACTATCCTTAAACCTCAACCTAACCCTCTCCCTCACCCTTACCCTAACACTAACCCTAGCCCTAAACCTCACCCTAACCCCTTCCTAACACTAAGTCTAACCCTAAACCTCACCCTCACCCTTACACTAACCCTAACCCGAACCCTCACACTCACCTTCAACCTCACTGTAAATCTAACCCTAAACCTAACAATAACCCTAACTCTAACCCAAACCCTAAACATAATCGTCACCCTCAGCCTCACCCTCACCGCAAACTTAACCCTAACCATAACACTAACAATAACCCTAACCCTAAACCTAAACCTAAACCTAACCCTAATCCTCACCCCCACAATCACCCTCAGCCTAACCCTAAGCCTAAGCCTAACCCTAACCCTAACTTTAAACCTAAACATAAACCTCACTGTCAGCCATACCCTCACAGCAAACTTAACACTAACCATAATATTAACAATAACCCTAACCATAAACCTAACCCTAATCCTCATCATAACCCTCACCCTAAACCTAACCCTAATCCTCACCCTAACCCTAACCCTAACAATAATCCTCAACCTAACCGTAACCCTTAACCTAAATCTAATTCTAACCCTCACCCTCACCCTAACCCTAACCCTCATGCTCACCCTAACCCTAAGCCTGACCGTAATCCTCAACCTATACCCTAACCCTCACCCTCACAGTAACCCTTACCTTAACCCTTACCCTAAACCTAAACTTAATTAACACTAACTCTCACCCTAAAACTAACCCTAACACTTACCCTAACCCTAACCCTCACCCTCAACTTCACCCTCAGCCTAAGACTAAGCCTAAGCCTAACCCTAACACTAACGTTCACACTGACCCTAACACTAACCCTAATCCTAAGCCTAACAATAACCCTCAACCACACCCTAACCCTCACCTTAACCCTAACCCTAACATTAACCCTAACCCTAACCCACACCCTCAGCTTCATCCTAACCCTAACTCTAACACTAAAGGTCACCCTGACCCGAACCCTAACCCTAACCATAACCCTAAACCACACCTTAACCCTAACACTAACCCTTACCCTCACCCTAGCCCTCACACTAACCCTAACCCTAACTCTAAACCTCATCCTAACCCTAAGTCTAACCCTCACCCTAACCATAACTTGCTCACCCTCAAACTCACCCTCAGCCTAACCCTAAGCCTAACCCTAAACATAACCCTAACACACACACTCACCCTCAGCCTAAACCTAAGCCTAAACCTAAATCTAACCCTAACCCACACACTCACTCTCACCCTAACCCTAATCCTAACTCTAACCCTAACACTATCCCTCCCCCTAACTCTCACCCTAACCCTAAACCTAACACTAACCCTAACCCTAACCCTCAACCTAACCCTGACACTCACCTTAAATCTCACGCTCACCCTAAACATAACTCTAACCCTAACCCAAACCCTAAACCTCACCCTAACCCTAACTTTAACCCACACCCTCACAGTAACCATAAACATAAACCTTAACCTAACAATGACCCTAACTCTAATCCTTAGCCTCACCATAACCCTAACATTAAAGTTAACCGTAAACCTCACCCTAAACCTCCCCTAAACCTAACTCTAAACCTAAACCTCACCCTCATCCTAACCCTAACCCTAAACCTCACCCAAGCCCTAACCCTCACCAGCACCCTCACGCTCACTGTAACTCTAACCCTAACCTTAACATTAACCCTAACCCTAACACTAACCATCACCCTAACCCTAATCCTAAGCCCCAAACTCACCCTCAGCCTTACCCTAAGCCTAAGCCTCACCCTAACCCTAACCCTCACACTCACCGTCACCCTAAACCTAACCCTAAGCCTAACCCTATCCCTAAACGTCAAACTAACCCTCACTCTCACCCTAACCCTAACACTAAACCTAACCTTAACCCTCATCCTAACCCTCCCCCTAACCCTAACTCTAACCCTAAAACTTACCCTCAACCTAACCCTAACTCTAACCCTAATCCTCACCATAAACCTCACCCTAACCCTCACCCTCACCCTCACTGTCAATCTCACTGTAACTATAACCCAAACCCAAAAATAAGACTAATACTAATCCTAACCCTAACCCTAACACTAACCATAACCCTCACCCTCAGCTTCACCCTGACTGCAAACTTAACCCTTACCATAACACTAACAATAACCCTAACCGTAACTCTAAACCTAACCCTAACCCTAACCCTTACCTACTCTTCACCACCAACCTCACCCTCAGCCTAATCCTAATCCGAAACCTAACCCTAACACAAACCTTCACTGTAACCCTAACCCTAACCGTAAACCTAACCCTAAACGAAACACTAACCCTAATCACAAACCTAACCCTAACCCTAACCCTCACCCTAACCCTAAGCCAAACCCTAACCCTAAGCCTAAACCTAACCCTAACCCTCACACTCACCCTCACTCTAACCCTAATCATAAACCTAACCCTATCCCTAACCCTAAACCTCACCCTAACTCTCACCCAACTCCTCAACCTAACCCTAATCCTAATCCTAAACCTCATCCTAAAGCTCACCCTAACCCTAATCTTAACACTCAAACTAACCCAAACCCTAAATCTAAACCTCACCCTAACCCTAAACCTAATCTGCACCCTCACCCCTACCCTCAACTTAACTCTAACCATAACAATAACCCTAACTCTAAACCTAAGCCTAACCCTCAAACTCACTGTAACTCTAACCCTAACCCTAACTCTAAACCACACCCTAACGCTAACCATAAGCCTCACCCTCACTCTAGCCCTCATCCAAACCCTAATCCTAACCCTAAACCTCATCTTAACCCTCACCCTAACCCTAAAACCCTAACCCTCACACTAACCTTAACCCTCACCCTCACCCTCATGCTCGGCCTAAGCCTAAGCCTAAGCCTAAGACTAACCCTATCCCTCACACTCACCTTCACCCTAAACCTAACTGTAACACTAACCCTAACACTAACACTAGCCCTCAACCTAACGCTAAATCTAACCCTAAACTTCACCCTCACTTAATCCTAACCCTCCCCCTCTCACTCCCCCAACACAAAGCCTAACCCTAACTCCAACCCTAACCTTAACACTAACCCTAACCCAAACCCTCATCCTAACACCCTAACCCTCAACCTCACCCTAGCCCACACCCTAAACCTAAGCCTAAGCCTAACCATCACCCTATTCTTCACTCTAACCCTAACCCCAACCCTCACGCTATCCCTAAACCTCACCTTCACCCTCACCATAACCCTAAACCTAATCCTAACCTTAACCCTAACCCTCACCCTCACCCTAAACCTCACCCTAACCCTAACACTAACACTAGTCCTAACCCTAAACATAACCCTAAACATAACCCTCACCCTCAGCCTCACCCGAACCCCAAACTTAACCCTAAACATAACACTAAAAATAACCCTAACCCTCAACCTAACAATAACCCTAACCGTAAACCTAACCCTAACTCTAACCCTAACCCTAAACCTAAACCTAAACCTGACCCTAACCCTAATCCTAACCCTCACCCTAACCCTCCCCGAAACCCTAACTCTAACCCTATACCTCATCCTCACCCTAACCATAACCCTTACCCTAAACCTCACCCAAACCTGATCTTAACCCTCACCCTCACCCTCACTGTAACTCTAACCCTAAACCTAACTATTACATTAACCCTAACACTAACCCTAACGCTGACTCTCACCCTAACCCTAAACCAAACCCTCACCTTAACCCTAACCCTAACCCTAACTCTAACCCTCAACCTCACGGTAACCCTAACCCTAAACTCAGCCTAACGCTAACCCTAACCGTCATCCTCACTCTAGCCCTCACCCTAAACCTAATGCTAACCCTGAACTTCACCCCCACCTTCACGCTCGGCCTAAGCCTAAGCCTAAGCCTAAGACTAACCCTGACCCTCACAGTCACCCTCACCCTAACCCTAACCGTAACTTTAAACCTAACCCTAACCCTCACACTAACCCTCACCTGAATGCTAACTCTAACCCTAAACCTCACCCTCACCCTAACCCTAAACCTCACCCTCACCCTCACCCTCTGCCTAACATTAAGCCTAACCCTAACCCCAACACTAACCCTAATACTAACCCTAACCCCCACCCTAACGCTCACCCTCAACCTAACCCTAACCCTAACCCTCACCCTCACCATAGCCCATACCCAAAACCTAAGCCTAAGCCTAACCCTCAACCTAACCCTCACTCTAAACCTAAGCCCAAAGCTCACGCTAACCATAACCCTCACCCTCACCCAAACCGTAACTCTAATCCTAACCCTAACCCTAACCATAACACTCATCCTCACCTTAACCCTAATCCTACTCCTAACACTAATGCTAACCGTAACCCTAACCCTAACCCTCTCCCTAACCCTAACTGTAACCCTAAACCTCACCCTCAATCTAACCCTAACACTAATCCTAAACCTCACTCTAAACCTAAACCTTACCCTAACACTTACCCTCATCTTAAAACTAACACTAACCCTAACCCTAACCCTCAACTTCACCCTAGTCCTCACGCTAACCCTAACCCTCATCCTCACCCTAAACCTCACACTAACCCTAACACTAATCCTCAGTCTAACCCTCACCCTCACGCTAACCCTAAACCACACCCTTACCATAAACCTCACCCTCAGCCTAACCCTCACCTTTTCTCTTACAGTCACCCTCATCCTAACCATCACCCTAAACCACAATCCTCATCCTATCCCTCACCCTAACCGTAACCCTAACCATCACCCTAACCCTAACCCTCACACTCAACTTCAGCCTCAGCCTAAATCTAACCGCAAACCTCACACTCACCCTAGCCCTCACCCTAACCCTAATCCTAACCGTAACCCTCATCCTAACCCTCAACCGAACCTTAACAAGAACCATCACTCCAAACCTAATCCTCATCCCCACACGCACCCTCAGCCTAACCCTAAGCCTAAGCCGAACCCCAAGCCTAACCCTCACACTCAACCTCACCCTAACCTTAATCCTAACCCTAAACATAACCCTAAACCTAAACCTAAACCTAACCCTCACCCTAACGCTAACCCTAACTCTAACACTCACCCTCACCTTGGTCCTCACCCTAACCCTCACCCCAAACCTAACCCTCACCCTCACCAAAACACGAACCCTAACCCTCACCCTAACGCTACCCCTAACCCTAAACCTAAACCTCACTTTAACCCTAACCCTAACCCTCACCCTCAACCTAGCCCTCACCCTAAACCTAATTTTAACCCTAACCCTCATCCTAACCCTCACCCTAAATCTAACCCTAATCTTCAACCTAACCCTAAACCTAATTCTAACCCTCAACCTAACCCTAACCCTAACCCTCACCGTAACCTGACCCTAACCCTCTCCCTAACCCTAAACCTAAACCGAACACTAAACCTCACCCTAAGCCTTACCCTAAACCTCACCCTCACCCTAGCCCTCATCCTAACCCTAATCCTAACCCTAACCCTCATGCTAACCCTCACCCTAAACCTAACCCTAACTCTAACCCTAACCCTAAATCTAAAACTCACCCTAACCTTAATCCTAATCCTCACACTCTCCCTCACTGTAACCATAACCCAAACACTAACACTTACAATAACCCTAACCTAACCCTAACCCTCATCCTAACCATATATTTCAACCTAACCTTAACCCTCATCCTAACACTTATCCTCACCCTAACCCGAACCGTAAACCTCACACTCACCCTAACCCCGAACCTAACCCTAATTCTCACACTAACCCGAAACCTAATGCTAGGCTTCAGCATTACCCTAAACGTAACTCTACCCTACACCTCACCCTCACCATAACCGTAACCCTACCCATAACTCTAAAGCTCACCCTAACACTAACCATAATCCTCACCCTCACCCTAGCCATAACCCTAAACCGAATTCTCACCCTAACCCTCATCCTAACCCTGACCCTAACACTAACCTTAACCCTCACTCTCACCCTCACCCCAACCCTAAACCTAACCCTAACCCTAAACCTAATCCTAACTGTCACCCTCACCAAAACCCTTACCCTAAACCTCACCCTAACCCTAACCCTAACCCTCACACTAACCCTAACTCTTACCATCACCCTCACCCTCAAGCTAACCCTAACCCTAACCCTAAAAGTTACACTCACCCTAACCCTAAACCTCACCCTAACCCTAAATTTAATCCTAATAGTAACCATAACCCAAAGCCTCAACCTCACCCTAACCCTCACCTTAACCCTAACCCTAACACTAACCCTATCCCTAACCCTCACCCTCAGCCACATCCTAACCCTAACTCTAACCCTAAACCTCACGCTCATCCTAACCCTAACCATAAACCTAAACCTCATCCTAACCCTAACCCTAAACCTCACCCTCACCCTAGCCCTCACCCTAACCCTAATCCTAATCCTAACCCTCATTCTAAACCTCCCCCTAACCCTAACCCTAACCCTCACCCTAACCCTAGCTCTCACCCTCAAACTCACCATCAGCCTAAGCCCAAGCCTAACCCTAAACCTAACCCTAACACACACAATCACCTTCAGCTTTACCCTTATCCTAACCCTAAACCTAACCCTAACCCTAATCCTCAACCTAACCCTCCCCTAACCCGAACTCTAATCCTAAACCTCACCCTCACCCTAAACCTAACTCTAACCCTAACAAACACTAAACCTCACCCTAACCCTAAACCTAACCCTCACCCTCACCCTCACCTTAACCTTAACCCTAAACCTAACCCTAACAATAACCCTAAACATAATGCTAACCCTCACTCTAACCATAACCCTCATCCTAACCCAAACTCTCACCCTAACACTTACCCTCACACTAACACTAACCCTAACCCTAAATCTAACCCTGACACTACCCCTAACTCTAAACCTAACCCTAAACTTCCACCTAACCTTCACCCTTACCCTAACTTTAACACTATCCCTAACCTTAAAGCTCACTGTCACCCCCCTTAACCCTATATCTAATTGTAAACCTAACCCTCACCCTAATCCAAAACTCCACCCTAACCATAACCCTAATCCTCACCCGCACCCTCAACCTCACCTTAACTCTAACCCTAACCATACCAAAAACACTAACCCTAACCCTAACCATCACTCTAACCCTAATCCTCACCCCCACCCTCAGCCTCACTCTCACCTCAAAATTAACCCTATTCATAACACTAACAATAACCCTAACCCTAACCGTAATCCTCACCCCCATACTCATCCTCAGCCTAAACCTAAGACTAACCCTAACCCTAACCCTAATCCTCACCCTCACCCCATCCCTCAACCTAACCCTAACACTCATCCTGACTCTAAACCTCACCCTAACCCTAACACTAATACTCAATCTAACCCTCACCCTCACCCTACCCCTAACCCTAACACTCACCCTAACCCTAACCTTCACCATTACCGTAACTCTTGCACTCAGCCTAAACCTCATGTTTACCCTTACCGTCACCCCCACCCTAACCCTCACCCTAAGCCTCACCCTCACCCTATTCCTCACCCTAACCCTAACTCTACCCCTCAACCTCACCCTCACCCTAACCCTAACTCTAACCCTAACCCTAACACTAAAACTCATTCTAACCCTAACCCTAACCCTCACCCTAACCCTAAACCTCTCCCTCACCCTCAGCCTCAGCCTAACCCTAAGCCTCACCATAAACATATCCCAAACACACACACTCACCCTCACCCTAACACTAATCCTAACCCTAACCCAAACCCTAAACCTCCCCTTAACTCTCACCCTAACCCTAACCTTAACAAGAACATTAACCCTAACCCTCAACCTAACCCTCACCCTACCCCTAACTCTAACCGAAATCTCACCCTCACCCTAAACCTAACTCTAACACTAACACAAAACCTAAAACTCACCCTAACCCTAACCCTAACCCTCATCCTCACCCTCACGGTAACCATAACCCTAAACCTAAACCTAAGAATAACCCTAACTCTATTCCTAACCTTCACCCTAACACTTACCGTCACCCTAACACTAACCCTAACCCTCCCTCTAACCCTCACCCTAACCCTATATTGAACCCTCAACCTCACCCTCACCCTAACCCTAACCCCAAACCCCACCCTAAACCTAAAGCTAACCCTCACCCTTTGCTCGGCCTAAGACTAACCCTAAGCCTAAGCCTAAAACTAAACCTAAACCTCACCCTAACCCCAACAATAACACTAAACCTAACTCTAATCCTAAACTTCAACCTCACCTAAACCCTAACTCTAACCCTAACCCTAAACCTAAACCTCACCCTAACCCTAACCCTCACCCTCACCCTCACCCTCACCGTAAACGTAACCCTAACCCTAACCCTATCAATAACCTTAACCATAACCATAACCTTCATCCTAACCATAACTTTCACCATAACAATAACCCTCACCCTAACATTTACCCTAACCCTAACACTAACCCTAACACTAACACTAACCCTCACACTAACCCTCACCATCACACTAATCCTAAACCTCACCCTGATCCTAACCCTCACCCTCAACCTAGCCCTCAACCTAACGCTAACCCTCATCCTCACCCTAAACCTCACACTAACCCTAACACTAATCCTCAACCTAAACCTAACCCACTCGCTAACCCTACCCCTCACCCTTACCCTACCCCTCACCCTTACCCTACCCCTCACCCTCAGCCTAACCCTCACCTTTACCCTTACTGTCACCCTCAACCTAACCCTCACCGTAACCCTCACACTAACCCTAATCCTCATCCTAACCCTCACCCTAATGGTAACCCCAAACATCACCCTAACCCTAACCCTCACCCTCACCCTCAGCCTCAGCCTAACACCAAGCCTAAGCCTAAACCTAACCCTAACCCTCACCCTCACCCTAACCCTAACTCTAACCCTAACCCTAACACTAAAACTCACCCTAACCCTAACCCTAACCCTCACCCTAACCCTAAACCTCAGCCTCAGCCTAACCCTAAGCCTCACCATAAACATATCCCAAACACACACACTCACCCTCACCCTAACACTAATCCTAACCCTAACCCAAACCCTAAACATCCCCTTAACTCTCACCCTAACCCAAACCTTAACAAGAACATTAACCCTAACCCTCAACCTAACCCTCACCCTACCCCTAACTCTAACCGAAACCTCACCCTGACCCTAAACCTAACTCTAACACTAACACAAAACCTAAAACTCACCCTAACCCTAACCCTAACCCTCATCCTCACCCTCACCGTAACCATAACCCTAAACCTAAACCTAAGAATAACCCTAACTCTATTCCTAACCCTTACATTAACACTTACCGTCACCCTAACACTAACCCTAACCCTCCCTCTAACCCTCACCCTAACCCTATATCGAACCCTCAACCTCACCCTCACCCTAACCCTAACCCCAAACCCCACCCTAAACCTAAAGCTAACCCTCACCCTTTGCTCGTCCTAAGACTAACCCTAAGCCTAAGCCTAAAACTAAACCTAAACCTCACCCTAACCCCAACAATAACACTAAACCTAACTCTAATCCTAAACTTCAACCTCACCTAAACCCTAACTCTAACCCCAACCCTAAACCTAAACCTCACCCTAACCCTAACCCTCACCCTCACCCTCACCCTCACCGTAAACGTAACCCTAACCCTAACCCTAACAATAACCTTAACCATAACCATAACCTTCATCCTAACCATAACTTTCACCATAACAATAACCCTCACCCTAACGTTTACCCTAACCCTAACACTAACCCTAACACTAACACTAACCCTCACACTAACCCTCACCATCACACTAATCCTAAACCTCACCCTGATCCTAACCCTCACCCTCAACCTAGCCCTCAACCTAACGCTAACCCTCATCCTCACCCTAAACCTCACACTAACCCTAACACTAATCCTCAACCTAAACCTAACCCACTCGCTAACCCTACCCCTCACCCTTACCCTACCCCTCACCCTTACCCTACCCCTCACCCTCAGCCTAACCCTCACCTTTACCCTTACTGTCACCCTCAACCTAACCCTCACCGTAACCCTCACACTAACCCTAATCCTCATCCTAACCCTCACCCTAATGGTAACCCCAAACATCACCCTAACCCTAACCCTCACCCTCACCCTCAGCCTCTGCCTAACACCAAGCCTAAGCCTAAACCTAACTCTAACCCTAACCCTCACCCTAACCCTAACCCTAACCCTAACCCTAACACTAAAACTCACCCTAACCCTAACCCTAACCCTCACCCTAACCCTAAACCTCAGCCTCAGCCTAACCCTAAGCCTCACCATAAACATATCCCAAACACACACACTCACCCTCACCCTAACACTAATCCTAACCCTAACCCAAACCCTAAACCTCCCCTTAACTCTCACCCTAACCCAAACCTTAACATGAACATTAACCCTAACCCTCAACCTAACCCTCACCCTACCCCTAACTCTAACCGAAACCTCACCCTGACCCTAAACCTAACTCTAACACTAACACAAAACCTAAAACTCACCCTAACCCTAACCCTAACCCTCATCCTCACCCTCACCGTAACCATAACCCTAAACCTAAACCTAAGAATAACCCTAACTCTATTCCTAACCCTTACATTAACACTTACCGTCACCCTAACACTAACCCTAACCCTCCCTCTAACCCTCACCCTAACCCTATATTGAACCCTCAACCTCACCCTCACCCTAACCCTAACCCCAAACCCCACCCTAAACCTAAAGCTAACCCTCACCCTTTGCTCGGCCTAAGACTAACCCTAAGCCTAAGCCTAAAACTAAACCTAAACCTCACCCTAACCCCAACAATAACACTAAACCTAACTCTAATCCTAAACTTCAACCTCACCTAAACCCTAACTCTAACCCTAACCCTAAACCTAAACCTCACCCTAACCCTAACCCTCACCCTCACCCTCACCCTCACCGTAAACGTAACCCTAACCCTAACCCTAACAATAACCTTAACCATAACCATAACCTTCATCCTAACCATAACTTTCATCATAACAATAACCCTCACCCTAACATTTACCCTTACCCTAACACTAACCCTAACCCTAACACTAACCCTCACACTAACCCTCACCATCACACTAATCCTAAACCTCACCCTGATCCTAACCCTCACCCTCAACCTAGCCCTCAACCTAACGCTAATCCTCATCCTCACCCTAAACCTCACACTAACCCTAACACTAATCCTCAACCTAAACCTAACCCACTTTCTAACCCTAACCCTCACCCTTACCCTACCCCTCACCCTCAGCCTAACCCTCACCTTTACACTTACCGTCACCCTCAACCTAACCCTCACCCTAACCCTAATCCTCATCCTAACCCTCACCCTAATGGTAACCCCAAACATCACCCTAACCCTAACCCTCACCCTCACCCTCAGCCTCAGCCTAACACCAAGCCTAAGCCTAAACCTAACCCTAACACTCACCCTCACCCGAACACTAATCTTAACCCTAACCCTCATCCTTACCCTTAACCTAACCATAAACCTAACCAACTTTCTATACCTAGTCCTCATCCCCATACCATACCTTCAGCAAAACTCTAAGGCTAAGCCGAACCCTAACCCTAGCCATCACACTCACCCTCACCGTAAACCTAATCCTAAACGTAACGCTAACCCTAACATTAAACCTCAACTTAACCCTCACCCTAACCCTAATACTAACACTGATCCTAACCCTATCGCTCACATTAACCCTCCCCCTAACAAGAACTCTAACCCTAAACCTCACCCTCACCCTAACAATAACCCTATCCCTAAACCTCACCGTAAACCTGATCCTAATCCTCACCGTCACCCTCACCCTCACTCTCACAGTAACTCTAACCAAAACCCTAATCCTAACCTTCACCCTCACCCTAACCCTAACACTAACACTCACCCTAACCCTAACCCTCTCCCTCACCGTAAACCTAACCCTAACCCTTACCCTAAACCTCACCCTAACCCTAACAATAACACTCACCCTCACCCTAGAGCTCACCCAAAACTTAATTGTAACCTTAAACCTCATCCAAACCCTAACCCTCACCCTAACCCTAACCCTAAATCTAACCCTAACCCTAAACTTCCTCACCCTAACCCTAACTCGAACCCTAAACCTCACCCTCACTCTAACCCTAACCCTAAACCTCACCCTCACCCTAGCCCTCAACCTAACCCTAATGCTAACCTTAACCCTAATCCTAACCCTCACCCTAACCATAAACCTCACCCTCACCCTAACCCTAACCCTCAATCTCACCCTTAGCCTAACCCTAAGCCTAACCCTAAACCTAACCCTAACCCACACACTTAACCTCACTCTAAACCTAAACCTAAAACTAACCCTAACCCTAACCCTCACCCTCACCTTAGCCTTCACCCTAACCCTAATCCTAATCCTAACCCAAACTCTAACCATAACCCTAACCCTAAACCTCACACTAAACCTAACACTAGCCCTCAACCTCACTGTAAGGGTAACCCTAACCCTAACTCTACCAATAACCGTAACCCTAACTCTAACCCTCACCCTAAACTTAACACTCACCCTAACCCTAACCCTCACCCTAACACTTACCCTCACCCTTATCTTAACCCTCAGCCTTAGCCTAATCCTCACATTTAGTCTTAACATCACACTCACCCTAACCCTAATTCTAACCCTCACCCACACCTTAACCCTCACCCTCATCTTCCCCCTAAACCTCACACTAACCCTAACAATAATCCTTAATCTAACCCTCACCCTAATCTGAAACCTAACCCTTACTCTAACCCTAAACTTAACCCTAAACCACACCCTTATCTTAACCCTCACACTCAGACGAAACCTCACCTTTACCCTTAACATCATCCTCACCCTAACCCTCCCCCTAAACCTAAACCTCATCCTAAAACTCACCCTAACAGTAAACCTAACCATCAGCCTAACCCTAACCCTCACGCTCAACCTCAAGCTCAGCCGAACCCTAAGCCTAAGCCTAACCCTTACCCTAACCCTCACCCTCTCCCGAGCCCTCACCCTAACCCTAAATCCTAACCCTAAGCCTCATCCTAACCCTCACCCTAAGCCTAAACCTAACAATCACCAACCCTAATCCTCAAGCCCACACTCACCCTCAGCCTAACCCTAAGCCGAAGCCTAACCCTAACCCTAACACTCTCACTCACCCTCACCCTAACCCTAATCCAAATCCTAACACTACCCCTAACACTTAACCTCAACCTAACCCTCACCCTAACCTGAACCCTAATATTAACCCTAACTCTAACCCACGAACTAACCCTCTACCTAACCCTAAATCTAACCATAAACTTCACCCTAACCCTAACCCTAACCCTACCCCTAACACCAAACCTCACCCTCACCCTCACCCTAACCCTCACCCTCACTGTAACTCTAACCCTCACCCTAGCCCTCACCCTAACCCTATTCCTAACCCTAAACCTTATCCTAACCCTCACCCTAACCCTAACCCTAACCCTCACCCTCATGCTAGGCCTAAGCCTAAGCCTAAGCCTAAGCCTAACTATAACCGTAACCCTCACCCTAACTCTAACCCAAACACTAACCCTAACTCTAATCCTAAATCTCACTCTCACCTTAACCCTAACTCTATCCCTAACCCTAAACCTAAACCTCACCCTGACCCTCACCGTGACCATAACCGATACCCTAACCCTAACAATAACCCTAACCTTAACCCTAACCCTCACAATAAACATAATACTCACCCTAAACCTAACCCTCACCCTAACACTTACCCTCACCCTAACACCTACCCTAAGACTAGATAACCCTCAAAATAACCCTAACCATCCTGACCCTAACCCTAACTCTAACCCTCACCTTCACCCTAGCCCTCAACCTAAACCTAACCCTCCTCCTCACCATAAATCTCACCCTAACCCTAACACTAATCCTCAATCTAACCCTCACCCTCACCCTACCCCTACCCCTAACACTCACCCTAAACCTAACCCTCACCATTACCATAACTCTCACCCTCAGCCTAAACCTCACGTTTACCCTTACCTTCACCCCCACCCTACCCCTCACCGTAACCATAACCTTCTCCCTAACCCACACCCTAACCATAACCCTAACCCTCACCCTAACCCTAACTCTACCCCTAAACCTAACCCTCAACCTAACCCTAACTCTAACCCTAACCCTAACACTAAATCTTACCCTAACCCTAACCCTCACCCTAACCCTAAACCTTAACCGTAACACTAATCCTAAGCCTAACCATAAACCTATCCCTAACACACACACTCACCCTCACCTTAACACTAATCCTAACCCTAACCCTAATCCTAACCCTCTTTTTAACTCTCACTCTAACCCTATCCTTAACACAAACACTAACCCTAACCCTCAACCTCACCTTCACTCTAACCCTAACCCTAAACCCCACCCTAACCCTAACCCTAACCCACACCCTCATGCTTAGCCTAAACCTAAGCCTAAAATTAACCCTAAACCTCACCCTAACCCCAACATTAACACTAAACCTAACTCTAACCCTAAACCTCACCTCAACCCTAACCCTAACTCTAACCCTAACCCTATAGGTAAACCTCACCCTAACCCTAACCCTTCACCTCACCCTCACCCTCACTGTAACCGTAAGCCTAACCCTAACCCTAACAATAACCCTATCCCTAAACCTAACCCTCATCCTAACCATAACCTTGACCCTAACACTAACCCTCACCCTAACACTTACCCTCACCCTAACACTAACCCTAACCCTAACACTAACCCTCACACTAACCCCAACCATCACCCTAACCCTAAACCTCACCCTAACCCTAACCCTAATCTTCACTCTAAATCTCAAACTAACCCTAACCCTAATCCTCAATTTAACCCTCATCCTCACCCTAACCCTAACCCTCACCCTCAGCCTAACCCTCACCTTTACACTTACCGTCACCCTCACCCTAAACCTCTCTCTAACCCTAACCCTCACCCTCACCCTCAGCCTCAGCCTAACCGTAAGCCTAAGCCTAAACCTAACCTTAACCCTCACCCTCACCTTAGCCCTCACCAGAACCCTAATTCGAACCCTAAACCTCATCCTAACCTTAACCTAACCACAAATCTAACCAACATTCTAAACCTAATCCTCATCCCCCACCCATACTCTCAGCCTAATCCTAAGCCTAAGCTGAACCCTAACCCTCACACTTACCCTCATCGTAAACCTAATCCTAAAGGTAACCCTAACCCTAACATTAAACCTCAACCCAACCTTCACCCTAACCCTCAACCTAACACTAACTCTAACCCTAAACCTCACCCTCACACTAACCATAACCCTAAACCTAAACCTCACCCTAAACCTGATCCTAACCCTCAGCCTCACCCTCACCCTCACTGTAACTCTAACCCTAACCCTAATCCTAACCCTCACCCTCACCCTAAACCTAAACCTAACCCTCACCCTAACCCTAACCTTCACCCTCACCGTAACCCTAACCCTAACCCTAACCCTAAACCTCACCCTAACCCTAACAATAACATTCACCCTCACCGTAGCCCTCACACTAAACCTAATTGTAACCCTAACCCTCATCCCAACTCTCACCCTAACCCTAACCCTAACCATCAACCTAACCCTAAACCTAATTCTAACCCTCAACCTAACCCTAAACCTGACCACACTGTAACCCTAAACCTAACCCTCACCCTAATCCTAACCCTAATCCTCACCCTCATGCTGGGCGTAAGCCTAAGTCTAAGACAAAGCCTAAGCCTAACACTAACCCTCATCCTAACCCTAACCCTAAAACTAACCCTAACTCCAACCCTAAACCTCACCCTAACCCTAACCCTAACACTAGTCCTAACCGTAAACCTAAACCCTATCCCTCACCTTTACCCTAACTTTAACCCTAAACCTCACCCTCACCCTAAACCTAAACCTAACCGTAACTCTAACCCTCACCCTCAAACTAACACTCAACTTAACCCTAACCCTCATCCTCACCCTAAACCTCACCCTCACCCTAGCCCTCACCCTAGCCCTCACCCTAACCTTAATTCTAACCCTAACCCTCATACTAACCCTTAACCTAACCAGAACCCTAACCATCATTCTAAACCTAATCCTCATCCCCACCCATACATTCAGCCTAACCCTAAGCCTAAACGAACCCTAACCCTAACCCTCACACTCACCCTCACCGTAAACCTAATCCTAAAACTAACCCTATCCATAATTTTAAACCTCAACTTAACCCTCAACCTAACCCCAAGCCTAACACTAACCCGAATCCTAACCCTCACCCTAACCCTCCCCCAAAGCCTAAAACTTACCCTAAACCTCACCTTCACCCTAACCATAACCCTATCCCTAAACCTCACCCTAACTCTTATCCTAATCCTCACCTTCACCCTCACCCTCACTGTACCTCTAACCCTAACCCTAACTATTACACTAACCCTAACCCTATCCGTGACCCTCACCCTAACATTAACCCTAGCCCAAACCCTCACCTTAACCCTAACCGTAACCCTAACCCTCACCCTCACCGTAAACCTAACCCTAAACCTCATCCTAATGCTAGTCTTAACCCTCATCCTCACTCTAGCCCTCACCCTAAACCTAATGCTAACACTAAACCTCACCCTCACCTTCACGCTCGGCCTAAGCATAAGCCTAAGCCTAAGACTAACCCTGACCTTCACACTCACCCTCACCCTAACCCTAAACGGAAGCCTAACCCTAACCCTAACCCTCACACGAACACTAACTCTAACCCTAAACCTCACCCTCACCCTAAACCTAAACCTCACCCTCACCCTCAACCTCTGCCTAACATTAAGCCTAACCCTAACCCCAACCCTAACGCTAATACTAACCCTAACCCGTACCCTAACGCTCACCCTAACCCTAACCCTAACCCTCACCCTCACCATAGCCTATACCAAAACCCTAAGCCAAAGCCTAACCCTCACCCTAACCCTCACTCTAACACTAACCCCAACGCTCACACTAACCATAACCTCACCCTCACCCTCACCCTAAATCTAATCCTATCCCTAACCCTAACCCTAACACTCACCCTCACCTTAACCCTAATCCTAATCCTAACCCTAACTCGCAACCTCACCCCCACACTAAATTCCACCCTAACCCTCACCCTCAAACTAATCCTAACCCTAACCCTAATCCTAAACCTAACCCTAAACCTAAACCTTACCTTAACACTTACCCTCAGCTTAAAACTAACACCAACCCTATTCCTAACCCTCACACTAACGCTAACCATCACCCTAAAACTAAACCACACCCTAACCCTAACCCTAACCCACAACTTCACCCTTGCCCTCACCCTAAACCTAACCCTCATCCTCACCCTAAACCTCACACTAACCCTAACACTAATCCTCAATCTAACCCTCACCATCACCCTAACCCGAAACCTCACCCTTACCATAACCCTCACCCTCAGCCTAACCTCACCTTTTCTCTTACAGTCACCCTCATCCCAAACCTCACCCTAAACCATAACCCTCATCCTATCCCTCACCCTAACCTTAACCCTAAACATCAACCTAAACCTAACCTTCACTTTCAAATTCAGCCTCAGCCTCAGCCTAACCCTAAGCCTAAACCTAACCCCGAAACTAACACTCACCCTAGCCCTCGCCCTAACACTAATCCTAACCCTAACCCTCATCCTAACCCTCAACCTAACCTTAACCAGAACCATCACTCATCCCTACACTCACCCTCAGCCTAACCCTAAGCCTATGCCTAACCCTCAGCCTAACCCTCACACTCAGCCTCACCTTAACCTTAATCCTAACCTTAAACCTAACCCTAAACCTAAACATAACCCTCACCCTAAAGCTAAACCTAACCTTAACCCTCACCCTCACCTGAGTCCTCACCCTAACCCTCACCCCAAACCTAAGCCTCACCCTCACCGAAACATGAAACCTAACCTTCACCCTAACCCTACCCCTAACCCTAAACCTAATATTAACCTAATACTAACCTAAACCTAACCCTCACCCTCACCGAAACATGAACCCTAACCCTCACCCTAACCCTACCCCTAACCCTAACCCTCATACTAACCCTCATCCTCAACCTCGACCTCACCCTAACCCTAATTGTAACCCTAACCCTCATCCTAACCCTCACCCTAACTGTCACCCTAACCCTCAACCTAAGTCTAAACCTAATTCTAACCCTCAACCTAACCCTAACCCTAACCCTCACCATAACCTAACCATAACCCTCACCCTAACCCTAAACCTAACCCAAACCCTAAACCTCACCCTAAGTATAAACCTAACCCTCACCCTCACCCTATCCCTCATCCTAAACCTAATCCTAACCCTAACACTCATGCTAACCCTCACCCTAACCCTAACACTCACATTAAACCTAGCCCTAATCCTAACCCTCAACATAACCCTTACCCTCACCCTCACCATAACCCTAACGCTAACACTCACCCTATCCCTAAACTTAATTCTAACTCTAAACCTCACCTAACCCTAACACTAACCCTCACCCTCATGCTAGACCTCATCCTAACTCTAATCCTAACCCTAACCCTAACCCTAAACCTCACACTCACCCTCACCTTAACACTATTACCAATCCTAACCTTAACCCTAGCCTCACCCTCACCCTAAACCTCACCTTAAACCTAACCCTAACACTAGCCCTAACCCTAAACATAACCCTAACCCTCACCCTCACCCTAAACATCACACAAACATCAACACTAATCCTCAATCTAACCTTCACCCTCACCCTAACCCTAAGCCTCACCCTGACCGTAACCCTCACCCTCAGCCTAACCCTCAACTTTACCCTTACCGTCACCCTCGCACTAACCCTCACCATAACCCTAATCCTCATTCTAACCCTCACCCTAACGGTAACCCCAACCATCACCCTAAACCTAACCATCACCCTCACCCTCAGCCTCAGCCTAATCCTAAGCATAAGCCTAACCCTAACCCTAACCCTCACCCTCACCCTAGCCCTCATCCTAACCCTAATTCTAACCCTAACCCTCATCCTAACGCTTAACCTAACCAGAAACCTAACCATCATTCTAAATCTAATCCTCATCCCCACCCATACACTCAGCCTAACCCTAAGCCTAAATGAAACCTAACACTAACCCTCACAGATATCCTCACCGTAAACCTAATCCTAAACCTAACCCTAACCCTAATATTAATCCTCAAACTAACCCTCACCCTAACCCCAAGCCTAACACTAACCCTAATCCTAACCCTCCCCGAAACCCTAACTCTAACCCTAAACCTCACCCTCACCCTAACCATAACCCTTACCCTAAACTTAACCCAAACCTGATCATAACCCTCACTCTCACCCTCACTGTAACTCTAACCCTAACCCTAACTATTACACTAACCCTAACCCTAACCCTGACCCTCACCCTAACCCTAAACCTAACCCAAACTCTCACCATAACCCTAACCCTAACACTAACCCTCACTGTAACCCTAACCCTAAACCTCACCCAAACGCTAATCCTAACCCTCATACTTACTCTAGCCTTCACCATAACACTAATTCTAACCCTAAACCTCACCCTCACCTTCACGATCGGCCTAAGCCTAAGCCTAAGCCTAAGACTAACCCTGACCCTCACAATCACCCTCAAACTAACCCTAACCCTTACCCTATCCCTAACCCTAATTCTCACACTAACCCTCACCTGAACGCTAACTCTAACCCTAAACTTCACCCTCACCCTAACCCTAAACCTCACCCTCACGCTCACCCTCTCCCTAACATTAAGACTAAACCTAACCCCAACCCAAACCCTAATACTAACCCTAACCCCCAGCCTAACGCTCACCCTAACCCTAACCCTAACCCACACCCACAACATAGCCCATACCAAACACTAAGCCTAAGCCTAACCCTCACCATAACCCTCACTCTAACCCTAACCCCAACACTCACCCTAACCATAACACTCATCCTCACCCTCACTCTAACACTAATCCTAACCCTAACCCTAACCATAACACTCACCTCAACTTAACCCTAATCCTAATCTTAACCCTAACTCCAATCCTCACCCCCACCCTAAATCTCACCCTAACCCTAACTCTAACCCTAACCCTAACCCTCACCCTAACCCTAACTCTAACCCTTAACATCACCCTCACCCTAACCCTAACCCTAACCCTAATCGTAAACCTCACCCTAAACCTAAACCTTACCCTAAAACTTAATCTCACCATAAAACAAACATTAAACCTAAAAATAACCCGCACACCAACGCTAACCATGACCCTAAACCTAAACCTCACCCTAACCCTGAGCTTAACTCCAAACTTCACCCTAGCCCTGACCCTAACCCTAACACTCACCCTAACTGTTATCCTCACCATAACCCTTACCCTAACCATCACCCTAACCCTAAACTTATCCTGAACCCGAACTATCACCCTAACCCTAACCCTAACCCTCACCCTAACCCTCACCCTCACCCTCACCCTCAGCTTAACCGTAAGCCTAACCCTAACACTAACCCTAAACGTTACCCTCACCCTCACCCTAAACCTAACACTAAAACTCACCCTAACCCTAAACTTAAACATAATACTAACCCTAACCCTAAACCTCAACCTCACCCTAACCCTCACCTTAACCCTAAACCTAACACTAACCCTAACCCTAACCCTCACCCTCAGTCTCATCCTAATCATAACTCTAACCCTAAACCTCACCCTCATCCTAACCCTAACCCTAACCCTAAACCTCATCCTAAACCTAACACTAAACCTCACCCTCAACCGAGCCCTCACCCTAACCCTAATCCTAATCCTAACCCTCATTCTAACCCTCCCCCTAACCCTAACCCTAACCCTCACCCTAACCCTATTCCTCACGCTAAACCTCACCCTCAGCCTAACTGTAAGCCTAACCCTAAACCTAACCCTAACACACAAACAATCACCTTCAAGTTTACCCTAATCCTAACCCTAAACCTAACCCTAAACCTAAGCCTCCCCCTAACTATCACCCTAACCATAACCCTAACACTAACCCTAACCCTAACCCTCAACCTAACCCTCACACTAACCCTAACCCTAATCCTAAACCTCACCCTCACCCTAAACCTAAATCTAACCATAACAGAAACCCTAAACCTCACCCTAACCCTAAACCTAACCCTCACCCTCACCCTCACCTTAACCTTAACCCTAAACCTAACCCTAACAATTACCCTAACCATAATCCTAACCCTCACTCTAACCATAATCCTAACCCTAACCCAAACCCTCACCTAACACCCTCACACTAACACTAACCGTATCCCTAAAACTAACCCTCACACTAACCCTAACCCTAACTCTAACCCTAAACTTCAACGTAACCCTCAACTTCACCCTAACCCTAACACTAACCCCAACCCTAAACCTCACCGTCACTCTCCCCCTAACCCTATATCTAACTGTAAACCTCACGCTCACCCTAACCCTCTCCCTAGCCCTAAACCCCTCCCTAACCCTAACCCTAATCCTCAACTGCACCCTCAACCTCACCTTAAATCTAACCCTAACCCTAACAATAACACTAACCCTAACCCTAACCATCACTCTAACCGTAATCTTCTCCCCACCCTCAACCTCACCCTAACCTCAAACTTAACCCTAACCATAACACTAAAAATAACCCTAACCCTTACCCTAACCGTAATCCTCACCCCCACCCTCATCCTCAGCCTAACCCTAAGCCTAACCCTAACCCTAACCCTCACCTTCACCCCAGCCCTCAACCTAACCCTAACCCTCATCCTCACTCTAAACCTCACCCTAACCCTAACACTATTCCTTAATCTAACACTCACCCTCAACCTACCCCTAACCCTAAAACTTACTCTAAACCTAACCCTCAACATTACCGTAACTCTCACCCTCAGCCTAACCCTTATGTTTACCCTTACCTTCAACTCAACCCTAAACCTAACCCTAACCCTAAAGCTAAACCTAACTCTCACCCTGACCCTAACTCTACCCCTAAACCTCACCCTCAACCTAACCCTAACTCTAAACCTAACCCTAACACTAAACCTCACCCTAACCCTAACCCTAACCCTCACTCTAACCCTAAACCTCAACCTCACCCTTAGCCTCAGCCTAACCCTAAGCCTCACCATAAACTTATCCCTAACACACACTCACCCTCACACTAACACTAATCCTAACCCTACCCCTAACCCTAACCCTCCCCTTAACTCTTACCCTAACTCTAACCTTAACACGAACACTAAACCTAACCCTCAACCTAACACTCACCCTAACCCTAACTCTAACGGAAACCTCACCCTCACCCTAACCCTCACTCTAACACTAACCCGAACACTAAACCTCACCCTAACACTAACCCTAACCCTCACACTCACCCTCACAGTAACCGTAACCCTAAACCTGACCAAAGCAATCACCCTAAAGCTAATCCTAACCCTCACCCTAACCATAACCGTCACCCTAAACCAAACCCTCACCCCAACACTTACCCTCACCCTAACACTAACTCTAACCCTAAGACTTACCCTCCCACTAACCCTAACCCTAACTCTAACTGTAAACCTCATCTAACCCTCACCCCCACCCTAAACCTAAAACTAGCCATATTCCTATCCCTTAACCTAACACTCCCCCTAACCCTATATCTAACCCTAAACCTCACGCTAACCCTAACCCTAAGCCTAAGCCTAAAACTAAACCTAACCCTAACCCTAACCCTAACCGTAAGCCTATCCCCAAAACACACACTCAAGCTCAGCCTAAACCTAAGCTTAACCCTAACCCTAACCCTAAGCATCACCTTAACCCTAACCCTATCCCTAACCTTAACACTAAACCTAACCCTAATCCTCAGCCTCACCCTCACCCTAAACCAAACCCTAACTCTAACCCTCACCGTAAACCAAACCTAACGCTAAACCTAACCCTCACACACACCCTCACCCTAACCCTAATCCTAAACCTAACCCTACCCCTAAAGCTAACCCTCATATTAACCCTCAGCCTGGCTCTCACCCTAACCCTAATCGTAACCCTACAACTAATCCTAACCCTCCCTCTAACCCTAACCCTAACACTAAACCTAACCATAACCCTCACCCTCAGCCTCACCCTAACCCTAACTTTAAACCTAAACCTGCCCCTACACCTAACCCTAACACTAACCCTCACCTAACCCTAAACCTCACCCTCACCCTCAACCTCAGCCTAACCCTAAGCCTAACCCTAACCCTAAACCTAACCCTAACATACACACACACCCTCACGCTAACTCTAATCCTCACCCTATCCCTAACCCTAACCCTCCCCCTAACTCTCACCTGAACCCTAACCCTAACACTAACCGTAAACCTAAACTTCAACCTAACACTCACCCTAACCCTAACTCTAACCCTAAACCTCACCCTCACCCTAAACCTAACTCTAACCCTAACGCAAACCCTAACCCTCACCCTAACCCTACACCTAACCATCAAAATAACCCTAAACCTCAACCCCACCCTCATCTTCAGCCTAACCCGAAGCCTAAGCATAAACCTAACCCTAATCCTCACATTCACCCTCACCCTAACCCTAATCCTAAACCTAACCATAAACCTAACCCTTAACCTCAACATAACTATCACCCATAAACATAACCCTAACACTAACCCTAAAACTAACGCACGATCTAACCCTCCCCCTAACCCTAATCTAACCCTAAACCTCACCCTCACACTAACCCTAACCCGAAACCTCATCCTAACTCTAAAAGTCACCCTGACCCTCACCCCCACCCTCAACTTAACTCTAACCATAACCTTAACAATAACAACAATCCTAAACCTAAACCTAACCCTCATTCTAACCCTAGCCCTAATCCTCACACTCACCTTCACCCTAACCCTAATCCTAAACCTAACCATAAACCTAACCCTTAACCTCAACCTAACTGTTACCCTAACCTTAACCCTAACACTAACCCTAACACTAACCCAGGAACTAACCCTCCCCTTAACACTGAATCTAACCCTAAACCTCACCCTCACCCTAACCCTAATCCTAACCCTAACCCTAAACCTCACTCTAACCTTAACACTCATCCTCAACCTCACCGTAACTCTAACCATAACCCTAACAATATCACTAATCCTAACACTAAACCTAACCCAACAACAACCTTAATCCTAAAACTCACCCTCACCCAAAACCTAATAATAACCCTAACCCTCACCCTAACCCTAAACTTCACCCTCACTGTAAACCTAACGCTCATTCAAGCACTTACCCTAACTCTAACCCTAACCATAAACCTCACCCTAACACTAACCAAACCCTCACCCTCGCCCTGGCCCTCACCCTAAACCTAAACCTAACCCTAATCCTCATCCTAACCCTCACCCTAACCCTAACCCACACCCTCACCCTAAACCTAACCCTCAACCTAACCCTAACCTTCATGCTCACCGAAAACGTAACCCTAACCCTAACCCTAACAATAAACCTAAGCCTAACCCTCACCTAACCATAACCCTCACCCTAATCCTAACCCTCACCCTAACCCTAACCCTAACCCTCACCCTCAACCTCAAGCTCAGCGTAAACCTAAGCCTAATCCTAACCCTTACTCTAACCCTCATCCTCTCCCTAGTCCTCACCCTAACCCTAATCCAAACCCTAACCCTCATCCTAACACTCACCCTAAGCCTAAACCTAACCATCACCATAACCCTAATACTCACGCCCACACTCACCCTCAGCATAACCCTAAGCGGAAGCCTAACCCTAACCCTAACACTCACACTCACCCTCACTCTAACCCTAATCCGAAACCTAACCCTACCAATAATACTTAACCTCAACCTAACCCTCACCCTACCCTTAACCCTAATATTAACCCTAACCCTAACCCACGAACTAACCCTTTAACTAACCCTAAATCTAACCATAAACCTCACCCAAAACCTAACCCTAAACCTACCCCTAACACTAAACCTCACCCTCACCCGAATCCTAACCCTCACCCTCTATGTAACACTAACCCTCACCCTAGCCCTCACCTTAACCCTATTCCTAACCCTAAACCTCATCCTAACCCTCACCCTAACCCTAATCCTCACCTTCATGCTAGGCCTAAGCCTAAGCCTAAGCCTAACCCTAACCGTAACCCTCACCCTAACCCTAACACAAACACTAACCCTAACTCTAACCCTAAACCTCACTCTCACCCTAATCCTAACTCTAACTCTAACCCTAAACCTAAACCTCACCCTAACCCTAACCCTAACCTTCAACCTGAGCCTCACTGTTCCCATAACTGATACCCTAACCCTAACAATAACCCTAACCCTAACCCTAACACTCACCCTAAACATAACCCTCACCCTAACCCTAAAACTCACCCTAACACTTACCCTCACCCTAACACTAACCCTAACAATAACACTAACCTTCACCCTAAACCTAACCATCACTCTAACCCTAACCCTCACACTCATGCTTGTCCTAAGCCTAAGCCTAAGCCAAAAACTAACCCTAAACCTCACCCAAACCCCAACAATAACACTAAAACTAACTTTAACCCTAAACCACACCCTCACCCTAACCCTAACTCTAACCCTAACCCTAAACCTAAACCTCATCCTAAAACTAACCCTCACCCTCACCCTCACCCTCACTGTAACCGTAACCCTAACACTAACACTAACAATAACACTAACCCTAACCCTCATCCTAAACATAACTTCACCCTAACCCTAACCCTCACCCTAACACTTACCCTCACCCTAACACTAATGCTAACCCTAACACTAACCCTCACACTAAACCTAACCATAACCCTAATCCTAAATCTCACCCTAACCCTAACCCTCGTCCTCACCCTAAACCTCACACTAACCATAACACTAATCCTCAACCTAACTCTCACCTTCAGCCTAAACCTAACCCTCACCCTTACCCTAACTCTCACCCTCAGCCTAACCCTCAAATTTACCCTTACTGTCACCCTCACCCTAACTCTCACTCTAACACTAATCCTTTTCCTGACCCTCACCCTAACAGTAACCCTAACCATCAACCTAACCCCAACCCTCACCCTCAACCTTAGCCTCAGCCTAACACTAAGCCTAAGCCTAAACCTAACCCTAACCCTCACCCTCACCCTAACCCTAACCCTAACCCTAATCCTAACCCTAAGCCTCATCCTAACCCTTAACTTAACCATAAACCTAACCATCTATCTAAACCTAATCCTCATATACACCCATACCCTCAGCATTATCCTAAGCCTAAGCCAAACCCTAACCCTAACCCTCACACTCAACCTTACTGTAAAACTAATCCTAAACGTAACCCTAATCATAAATGTAACCCTAACTCTAACATTAACGCTCATCCTAACCCTCACCCTCACCCTAACCCTAACCCTAAACCTCACCCTAACACTAACCCTAACCCTCACCCTCACCCTAGCCCTCACCCTAACTCTAATCCTAAGCCTAAGCCTAATCCTAACCCTTAACTTAAACATAAACCTAACCATCTTGCTAAACCTAATCCTCATATACACCCATACCCTCAGCATAACCCTAAGCCTAAGCCGAACCCTATCCCTAACCCTCACACTCACCCTTATCATAAACCTAATCCTAAATGTAACCCTAACCCTAACATTAACCCTCAAACTAACCCTCACCCTAACCCCAACCCTAAACCAAACCCTAACACTAACGCTCACCCTAACCCTCCCCATAACCCTAACTCTAACCCTAAAACTCACCCTCATCCTAACCATAACCCTAACCCTAAACCTCACCCTAAACCTCATCCTAACCCTCACCCTCACCCTCACTGTAACTCTAACCCTAACCCTAATCCTAACACTGAACCTCACCCTAACCCTAACCCTAACCCTAACCCTCACCCTAAACCTAACCCTCACCCTCACCGTAACCCTAACCCTAACCCTAAACCTCACCCTAACCCTAACAATAACCCTCACTCTCACCCTAGCCCTCACCATAAACCTAATTGTAATCCTAAACCTCATCCAAACCCTAACCCTAACCCTAACCCTAACCATCAACCTAACCTAATTCTAACCCTCAACCTTAACCCTAACCCTGACCCTACACTAACCCTAAACCTAACCCTCACCCTAAACCTAACCTCATCATAATCCTAACCCTCACCCTAACCCTAACCCTAACACTAAACCTAACCCTAAAACTAAACCGTATCCCTCACCCTAAACCTAACTCTAAACCTAAAACTCATCCTCACTCTAACCCTAACCCTAACCCTAAACCTCACCCTCACCCTAGCCCTCACTCTAACCCTAATGCTAAATTTAACCCTCATCCTAACCCTCACCCTAACCCTAAGCCTAACCCTCACCCTAATCCTAACCCTCACCCTTAACCTCACCGTTAGCCTACCCTAAAGCTAACCCTAAACCTAATCCTAACCCACCCACTCACCCTAACCTAACCATTACCCTAACCCTCAACCTAACCGTAACCCTCACCCTCAATCTCACCCTTAGCCTAACCCTAAGCCTAACCCTAAACCTAACCCTAACCCACAAACTCACCCTCAGCCTAAACCTAATCCTAACCCTAACCATAAACCTAACCCTAACCCTCACCCCCACCCTAGCCTTCACCTTAACCCTTATCCTAACTCTAACCCAAACTCTAACCATACCCCTAACCCTAAACCTCACCTAAACCTAACCCTAACCCTCACCCTCACTGTAAGGGTAAACCTAACCCTAAAACTAACTCTAACCCTCACCCTAACCATAACACTCACCCTAACCCTAACCCTCACCCTAACACTTACCCTCACCCTTACAGTAAGTCTAACCCTAACACTAACCCTCACACTAATCTTAACACTCAACCTAACCCTAAACCTCACACTAACCCTAATCCTAACCCTCACCCTCACCCTAGCCCTCAAGCTAACCCTAATTGTAACCCTAACCCTCACCCTAACCCTCACACTAACCTAACCTTAATTCTCAATCTAACCCTCACCCTCACCCTAACCCAAACCATAACCCTTGCCCTAACCCTCACCCTAACCTTCACCCTTACCCTTTTCTTAACTCTCAGCCTCAGCCTAATCCTCACCTTTCCACTTACCATCACCCTCAAGCTAAACCTCACCCTAACCCTAACCCTCATCCTAATCCTCACCCTAAGCTTAACCATAACCATCAACCTAACCCTATCCCTCACTCTCAACCTCACCCTCAGACTAATCCTAATCCTAAGCCTAAACCTAACCCTCACCCTAACCCTAACCCTCACCCGAACCCTAACCCTAACTCTCACCCTAACCCTAACCCTAACCCTACTCGTAAACCCCAACCTAAAATTAACCCTAACCCGCACGCGCACCCTCACCCTCACTGTAACTCTAACCCTAACATTATCAATAACACTAAACCTATCCTGAACCATCACACTTACACTAACCCTAACCGTCACCCTCACCCAACCCTAACACTAACATTAACCCTAACTCTAATCCTAAACCTCACTCTCACCCTAACCTAACCCTAAACCTAAACCTCATCCTAACCCTAAACCTAACACTCACCCTCACCCTTAGTCTAAAGCTAAGCCTAACATTAACCCTAACCCTAACCCTCACACTCACCCTCACCCTAAATCTAACTCTACCTCTAAACTTCACCCTCAACCTAACCCTAACTCTAACCCTAAACCTAACACTAAAACTCACCCTAACCCTAACCCTAAACCTCTCCCTAAACCTAAACCCCACCCTCATCCTCACCCTCAGCCTAAACCTAAGACTAACACTAACCCTAACATGAAACCTCACACTCACCCTAGGCCTAACCCTAATCCTAATCTTAACCCTAGCCCTAACCTTCACCGTAACCTAAGCCTCACCATAACACTAAACCTAAAACCAACCCTAACCATAACCCTCCCCCTAACCCTCACCCTAACTCTGACACTAACACTAACCAAACCATAAACCTCAACATAACCTCACACTAACCCTAACTCTATCCCAAAACCTCACCCGCACCCTAACCCTCACTCTAACCCTAACCAAAACACTAAACCTGACCCTAACCCTAACCCTCACACTCAGCCTCACAGCAACCATAACCCTAAACCTAATCCTAACATTAACCCTAAAGCTAATACTAACCCTCACCCTAACCATAAACCTCACCCTAACCCAAACCCTAAACCTAACACTTACCCTCACCCTAACACTTACCCTACCCATAACACTAACCCTCAAACTAACCCTAACTCTAACCCTAATCCTAAACCTCAACCTAACCCTCCCCCTCCCCCTAACCCTAACACTAACCCTATTCCTAATCCTTACCTTAACCCTCCACCTATCTCTACATCTAAGCCTAAACCTCAGGCTAACCCTAACCCTAAGCCTAATCCTAACCCTAACCCTAACCCTAAACATAACCCTAACCCTAACCCTAAACGTAACCCTAATCCTCAGCCTTACCCTCACCCTAACTCAAACCCTAACCCTAAACCAAACCCTCACCCTCAACCTAACCCTAAGCCTAACCCTAAGCCTAACCCTAACAATCAACTTAACCCTAACACTAACATTAAACCTAAGCCTAAGCTTAACCCTAACCCTCACCCTAAACATTACTCTAATACTAATCCTAACCCTAATCCTAACACTCACACTAACCCTAACCCTTACACTAACCCTAAATCTAACACTATCCCTAACCCTAACCCTCACAATCAGCTTCACCCTAACCCTAAAACGAACCTTAACCCTCACCCTCACCCTAAACCTAACCATAAACCTAACCCTAAACCTCAACACAACCCTAACCCAAAGCCTCACCCTCACCCTAGCCCTCAACCTAAACCTAATCCTAACTCTAACCCTAACCCTAACCCTAACCTAACCTTAACCCTCACCCTCACATAACCCGTACCCTAACCCTCACCCTAACCCTAAATTTAACCCAAACCCTAACTCTCATCCTAACCCTAAACCTTACCCTTACGCTAACCCTAAACCTCACCTTCAACCTCAACCTCAGCCTAACCCTAAGCCTAACCCTAAAACAAACCCTAACACACACACTCACCCTCACCCTAACCCTAATCCTAACCCTATCCCTAACCCTAACCCTCCCCCAAAATCTCACCCTAACCCTAAAAATAACAATAATCCTAACCCAAACCCTCAACCTAAAACTCACCCTTACCATAACTGTAACCCGAAACCTCACCCTCACCCTAAACCTAACGCTAACACTAACCCAAACCCTAACCCTCACCCTAACCCTAACACTAACCAACACCCTAAATCTAATCCTCACCCTCACCCTCACCCTCAGCCTAACCTTAAACCTAAGCCTAACCCTAGCCCTAACCCTAATCCTCAGCCTCACCCTCACCCTATCCCAAACCCTAACCCTAAACAACACCATCACCCTCAGCCTAACCCTAAACCTAACCTTAAACCTAACCCTCACCATCATCTTAACCATATCCCTAACCTTAACCATGAACCAAACCCTAATCCTCATCCTCCCTCTAACCCTAACCCAAACCCTAACCCTCACCCTAAACCTAAGCCTAACCCTAACCCTAACCCTCACATTAACCCTCAGCCTAGCCTTCACGCTAACCCTAATCCTAACCCTAAACCTTATCCTGACCCTCAGTCTAACCCTCATCCTCAATCTAACCATAACACTAACCCTATTCCTAACCGTTAACCTAACCCTCCCCCTAACCCTATATCTAACCCTAAACCTCACGCTAACACTACCCCTATGCATAAGCCTAACCCTAACGCTAACCCTCACCCTAACCCTAACCCTAACACTAACCCTAAACCTCACTCTCACCCTCAGCCTCACCCTAACCCTAACTCTAATCCTCAATCTAACCCTCACCCTAACCCTGACTCTAACCCTTACCATAACCCTACACTTAACCCTAACCCACACCCTTAACTTAAACCTCATCCTCAGCCTAAACCTCACGTTTAACGTTACAATCATCCTCAACCTAACCCTCCCGCTAACCCTAAAACTCATCCTAACCCTCACCCTAACTGGAAACCTAAACATCACCCTATCCCTAAACCTCACCCTCAACCTCAAGCTCAGCCTAAACCTAAGCCTAAGCCTAACCCTTACCTTAAACCTCACCCTCTCCCTAGCCCTCACCCTAACCCTAATCCTAACCCTAACCCTCATCCTAAACCTCACCCAAAAACTAAACCTAACCATTACCCTAACACTAATCCTCACGCCCACACTCACCCTCAGCCTAACCCTAAGCCGAAGCCTAACCCTAACACTCACACTCACCCTCACCCTAACCCTAATCCTAAACCTAAAACTACCCCTAATGCTTAACCTCAACCTAACCCTCACCTTAACCTTAACCCTAACACTAACCCTAAACCTAAACCACAAACTAAGCCTCTCCCTAACCCTAAATCTAACCATAAACCTCACCCTCACCCTAACCCTAATCCTACCCCTAACCCTAAACCTCACCCTAACCCTAACCCTCACCCTCACCCTCACCCTCACTTTAACTCTAACTCTAAGCCTAACAATAACACTAATCCTAAACCTCAACCTAACCCTAAGCCTAATCCTAACACACACCCTCACCAAAACTGTAATCCTTACCATAACCCTAACCCTCACCCTCAACATAACCTTAACCCTCATTAAAACCCTCACCCTAATCCTAAACCTCACCCTAGCACTAACCCTAACCCTCAGCCTCACCCTAGCCCTCACCGGAACACTAACCCTAACCCTAAGTCTCCTCCTATCCATAAACCTAACACTAACCCACACCATAACCCTAAACCTAATCCTAACCCTCAACCTAAACCTAACCCTCACACTCACCATAACCCTAAACCTAACCCTCACCCAAACCCTAAACTTAAACCGAACCCTAACTCTCACCCTCACCCTAACCCTAACCCTCACCCTAACCCTCACCCTCAACCTCAACCTCATCCTCAGCCTAACCCTAAGCCTAAACCTAACCCTAACCCTCACATTTGTCCTAACCCTTACCCTAATCCTAATGCTAACCCTAAGCCTAACCCTCACCCTCACCCTAATCCTCACCCTAACCCTAACTCTAACACTAACCCTAACCATAACCCTCACAATCAGCCTCAACCTTACCCTAAATCTAACCCTAAACCTCACCCTCACCCTAAACCTAACCATAACCTTAATCCTAAAACTCACAACAACCCTAACCCTAAACCTCACGCTCTACCTAGCCCTCACCCTAACCCTAATCCTAACCCTGACTCTCATCCTAACCCTCACCCTAACACTAACCCTAACCCTCACCCTCACCATCACCCTAACCGTAACCCTAACCCTAACGCTCAACCTAACTCTAACCCTCACCCTCACCGTAAGCTTTAACCTAACCCTCACTCTAACCCTAAATTTAACCCGAACCCTAACTCTCACCCTAACCCTAAACCTAACCCTCACCCTAACCCTAACCCTCACCCTAACGCTCACCTTCAGCATAAGCCTAACCCTAATCCTAAACCTAACCCTCACACTCACCCTAAGCTAAACCCTAAACCTAATCTTAAACCTAAGCCTAACCCTCACCCACACACAAACCCACACCCTATCCCTAACTCTAAGACTAACCCTAAGCCCAACGCTCACAATCACCCTCAACCTAACCATAACTCTAACCCTAAACCTCACCCTCACCCTAACGTTAACCCTAAACCTAACCTTAACCCTAAACCTCACACTCAACCTCAACCTCAGCCTAAGCCTAAGACTAACCCTAAACCTAAACCTAACACAAACACTCACCCTCACCCTAACCCTAATCCTATCCCTATCCCTAAACCTAACCCTCCCCCCAAACTCTCACCCTAACCCTAATCCTAAACCTAACCCTAACCCTTAACCTCAACTGAACCCTCACCCTAAACTTAACCCTAACACTAACCCTAACCCTTCCAGGAACTAACCCTCCCCCTAACCCTAAATCTAAACCTAAGCCTCACCCTCACCCTAACCCTAATCCTAATCCTAACCGTAATCCTCTCCCTAACCCTAACCCTAACCCTAACCCTCATTCTTACCCTCAGCGTAACTCTATCCATAACCCTAACAATAACACTAAACCTAATCCTAAACCTAACGCTAACCCTAACCCTAACCCTATTTCTAAACTCACCCTCACCCTAAAAATAATCCTAACCCTAACCATCACCGGAACCCTAACCCTCACCCTCACTGTAACACTAAACCTCATCCAAACCCTCACCCTTACCCTAACCCTAACACTTAACCTCACCCTAACACTAATCGTAAACCTCACCCTCACCCTAGCCCTCACCTTAACCTTAATCCTCATCCTAACCCTCACCCTAACCCTAACCCTAACCCTCACCCTAAACCTAAACCTAACTCAAACCCTCAACCTAACCCTAACCCTCATGTTCACGGTAACCCTAAAATAACGCTCACGCTAACCCTAAACTTAACCCAAACCCTAACACTCACCCTAAACCGAACCCTAACACACATCCTAACCCTAACCCTCACTCTCACCCTCAGCATAACCCTAAGCCTAACCATAACCCTAAGCCTCACACTCAACCTAAACCTTACCCTAATCTTAATCCTAACCCTAAGCTTAACCCTCACTCTCACCCTCACCCTAAATCTAACACTAACCCTAACCCTGACCCTCACAATCAGCCTCACCCTAACACTAACTCTAACCCTAAACCTCAACCTCACATTAACACTAACCCTAACCCTAAGCAAAACCTCACCGTAACCCTAACCCTAAACCTCACCCTCACCCTAGCACTTACCCTAACCCTAATCCTAACCCTAACCCTCATCCTAACCCTCACCCTAACAATAAACCTAAGCCTAACCCTCACCCTCAGGGTAAACCTTACCTTAAAGCTCACCCTGACCCTAAACTTTAACTGAACCCTATCTCTCACACTAACCCTAACCCTAACCCTCACCTTAACCCTAACCCTCAACTTCAACCTCACCCTCAGCCTATGAATAAGCCTAAGAGTAACTGTAACCCTAACCCTTACACTCAGAATAACGTTAAGCCTAATCCTAATCCTAAACCTAACCCTAAGCCTCACCCTCACCCTAACTCTCACCTTAACCCTAACCCTAACCGTAACCCTCACCCTCAGCCTCATCCTAACCCTAACTCTAACCCTAAATCTCAACCTCACCCTAACCCTAACCCTAAACCTAACCCTAAACCTCACCCTAAACCTAATCCTAAACCTCACCCTAACCCTAGCCCTCACCCTAACCCTAATCTTAACCCTAACCCTCATCCTAACCCTCCCCCTAACCCTAACCTTAACTCTCACCCTAACCCTAAACCTCACCCTCAACCTCACCCTCAGCCTAACCCTAAGCCTAACCCTAAACCTAACCCTAAAACACACACTAACCCTCACCCTAACCCTAATCCTAAACCTATCCCTAACCCAAACGCTCCCCCTAAATCTCACCCTATCCCTAACCCTAACACTAACCTTAACCCTAACCTTCAACCTAACCCTCATTCTAACCCTATCTCTTACCCTAAACCTCACCCTCAGCCTAAACCTAACAATAAACCTAACACGAAGACTAAACCTCAACCTAACCCTAACCTTAAAACTCACCCTCACCATAACAGAAAACCTAAACCTAACCCTAACAATAATTCTAACCGTAATCCTAAACCTCACCCTCACCATAACCCTCACCCTAACCCAAAACCTCACCCTAACACTTACCCTCACCCTAACGCTAACCCTAACACTAAACCTCACTCTAACCCTAACCATAACCCTAACCCTAAAACTCAACCTAAACCTCACCCTCACCCTGACACTAACCCTAACACTAAACCTCACCCTAACCCTCCCCCTAACCCTAAATATAAACCTAAACCTCACCCTCACCTTCACCATAACCCTAAACCTAAACCTCACCTTAACCATAACCCTCACCCTAATCATAACCCTCAACATAACACTTCCGCTCACCCTAACACTAACCCTAAACCTAACACTCACCCGCACACTAACCCTAACCCTCAACCTCATCCTAACCCTCACTCTAATCCTAACACTAACCCTAACCCTCACCCTCACCCTAGCCCTCAACCTAACCCTAATTCTAACCTCATGCTCACCCTAACCCTAACCCTCATCCTCACCCTAAACCTCACACTAACCCTAACCCTAATCCTCAATCTAACCCTCACCATAACCCTAACCCTAAACCTTACCCTAACCCTAAACCTAACCCTAACACTCACCCTTATTTTAACCCTCAGCCTCAGCCTAAACCTCACTTTTACTTTTACCATCATCCTCACCCTAACCCTCCCCCTAAACCTAAACCTCATCCTAACCCCCACCCTAACCGTAAACCAAAATATCACCCTAACCTTAAATTTCATCATCAACCTCACCCTCAGCCTAAACCTAAGCCTAAGCCTAAGCCTAACCCTCACACTCACTCTCACCCTAACCCTAATCCTAACCCTAACCCTAAACCTAACCCTTAACCTCAACCTAACCCTCACCCTAACCTTAACCCTAACACTAACCCTAACCCTAGAACATGAACTAACCCTCCACCTAACCCTAAATCTAAGCCTAAACCTCACCCTCACCCTAACCCTAATCCTAACCCTAACCCCAAACCTCACCCTAAACCTAACACTAACCCTCCCCCTCCCCCTCCCCCTCACTGTAACTCTAACCCTAACACTAACAATAACACTAACTCTAACCCTAACGCTCACCCTAACACTAACCCTATCCCTAAACGTCAACCTAACCCTCACCCTCATCCAAACCCTAATACTAAACCTAACAATAACCCTCACCCTAACCCTCCACCTACCCCTAACTCTAACCCTAAAACTTACCCTCACCCTACCCTAACTCTAACCATAAACCTCACCATAAACCTCACCCTACCCTCACGTCACCCTCACCCTCAACCTCAACCTCATTGTAACTCTAAACCAAACCTTAAAAATAAGACTCACAATAAACCTAAACCTAACCCTAACCCTAACGATAACCATAACCCAAACCCTGAGCCTCACACTTCCCGCAAACTTAACCCTAACCATACCATAACACTAACAATAACCCTAACCATAACTCTAACCCTAACCCTAACCCTTACCCTTACCTAAAACTCACCCCCAACCTCACCCTCAGCCTAACCCTAACCCTAACCATAACAATAACCCTAACACTCACCTTGACCCAATCCCTAACCATAAACCTAACCCTAATCGAAATACTATACCTAACCCCAAACTTAAGCCTAACCATTGCCCTAACCCTAACGCTAATCCTCACCCTCATTGTCACCCTAAACCAAACAATAACCCTAACCCTCACCCTAACCCTAAGCCTAACCCTAACCCTAGTCTTCACCCTAAACCTAATCCTAACCTTAACCCTCATCCTAACCCACAGCCTAACTTTAAACCTAACCCTCACCCTAACTCTAACCCTCACTCTTAACTTCACCATTAGCCTAACCCTAAGCCTAATCCTAAACCTCACCCTAACCCACACACTCACCCTCAACCTAACCCTAACCCTAACCCTCACCCTAACCATACCCCTCACCCTCAACCTCACCCTGAGCCTAACCCAAAGCCTAACCCTAACCCTAACCCTAACCCACACACTCACCCTCACCATAACCCTAATCCTAACCCTAACCCTAATCCTAACCCTAAAACTCACCCTCACCCTAGCCTTCACCCTAACACTAATCCTAAACCTAACCCAAACTCTAACCATAACCCTAACCCTAAACCTCACCCTAAACCTAACCTTAACTCTCACCCTCACTGTAAGGGTAACCCTAACCCTAACCGTAATAATAACTGTAACCCTTACGCTAACCCTCACCCTAAAGCTAACACTTACCCTTAACTTAAACCTCGGCCTCAGCCTAATCATCACCTTTACACTTACCATCACCCTTACGCTAACCCTCACCCTAACTCTAACCCTCATCCTAACCCTCACCCTAATCGTAACACTAACCATCACCCTAACCCTATACCTGACCCTCAACCTCACCCTCAGACTAACCCTAAGAATAAGCCTAAACCTAAACCTAATCCTCAACCTCACCCTAGCCCTCACCCTAACCATAGTCCTAACTCTAACCCTCACCCTAACCCTAAACCTAACCCTCACCCACACCCTCATCCTCACCGTAACTCTAACCCTAACCCTATCAATAACACTAACCCTAACCCGAACCATCACCCTAACATTAACCCTAACCCTCACCCTGATGCTCGGACTAAGCCTAAGCCTAAGCCTAAGCCTAACCCTAACCCTCACCCTAACCCTCAACCTTACACTAACCCTAACTCTAAACCTAAACCTCACTCTCACCCTAACACTAATTCTAAACCTAACCCTAAACCTAAAGCTCATCCTAACCCTAACCTAACACTCACCCTCAGCCTCAGCCGAAACCTAAGCCTAACATTAACCCTAACCCTAACCCTCACACTCACCCTCACCCTAAAC
The DNA here is from genome assembly GCF_024711535.1 of Dipodomys merriami. Lineage (NCBI taxonomy): Eukaryota > Metazoa > Chordata > Mammalia > Rodentia > Heteromyidae > Dipodomys > Dipodomys merriami. The sequence goes on from NW_027206257.1 coordinate 4,920,330, forward strand.
CTAACTCTACCCCTAAACCTCACCCTCACCCTAACCCTAAACCTAACACTAAACCTCACCCTAACCCTAAAGCTAACCCTCACACTAAACCTAACCCTCACCCTCACCCTTACGCTCAGCTTAAACCTAAGGCTAACCCTAACCCTAACCCTAACACTCACACTCATCCTAACCCTAACCCTAATCCTAATCCTAACCCTAGCCCTAACCCTCATCCTCACCCTAACACTCACCGTAACCCTAACATAATCCTAAAACTAAGCCTCACACTGAGCCTCACCCTAACCCTAATTCTAACACTGAACCGCACCCACACCCTAACCCTAATGCTAACCCTAAACATAACCCTAACCCTAACACCCCCAACTCTCACCCTAACCCTAACACTAACCCTAACCCTAAACCTCAACCTAACCTCACCCTAACCCTAACTCTATCCCTAAATCACACCCTCACCCTAACCCTCACTCTAACCCTAACCCAAACACTAAACCTCAACCTAACCCTAACCCCAAGCCTCACACTCACCCTCACAGTAATCATAACCCTAAACCTAACCCTAACAATAACCCTAAAGCTAATCCTAACCCTCACCCTAACCATAACCCTCAGCTAAAACCAAACCCTCACCCTTAAATTTACCCTCACCCTAACACTAACCCTAACACTAACACTAACCCTCACACTAACCCTAACCCTAAACCTAAACCTAAACCTCAACATAATCCTCACCCTCACCCTAACCCTAACACTAACCCCATTCCTAACCCTTACCCTAGCCCTCCTGCAAACCTATATCTAAACCTAAACCTCACGCTAACCCTAAGCCCAAGACTAAGCCTAACCCTAACCCTAACCCTAAAAGTAACACTAATACTCAACCTCACCCTTACCCTAACCCAAACCCTAACCCTAACCAACACCCTCACCCTCAGCGTAACCCTAAGCCTAACCCTAAACCTAACCCTAACCATCACCTTAAACCTAACACTAACCCTAACCATAAACCTTTGCCAAAGCCTAATCCTCAGCCTCCCCCTCACCCTAACCCAAACACTAAATCTAACCCTCACACTCACACTCAACCTAAACCTAATCCTCAACCTAACCCTATCCCTAAACCTAACCCTCACATTAACCCTCAGCCTAGCCCTCACCCTAACCCTAATCCTAATGCTAAAACTTATGCTAACCCTCAGCCTAATCCTAACCCTAACCCTCACCCTAACCCTAACCCTCAACGTAAGCCTCAACCTAACCCTAATTCTATATCTAACCTTAACCCTCACCCTCACTGTCACCGTAACTGTAACCCAAAACCTAAGCCTAAAAATAACCCTAACCCTCACCCTCACCCTAACACTAATCATTAACCTAAAACTACCCCTAACCCTTAACGTCAACCTAATCCTCACCCTAACCTTAACGCTAACAATAACCCTAACCCTAACCCACGAACTAACCCTCCCCCAACTCTAAATATAACCATAAACCTGACACTCACCCTAACCCTAATCCTAACCCTAACCCAAATCCTCACCCTAAAACTAACCCTAAGCCTCACCCTCACCCTCAATTTAACTCTATCTCTAACCCTAACAATAACACTAATCCTAAACCTAAATCTAACCCTGAGCCTAACCCTAACCCTAATCCTAAAACACACCCTCACCCTAACCCTAATCCTAACCATAACCCTAACCCTCACCCTCACCATAAACTTAACCCTCATCCAAACCCTCACCTTAAGCCTAATCACTCACCCTAAGCCTAACCCTAATCCTAATCCAAACCCTAAGCCTAAACACACACTCAACCTAATCCTAACACTAACCCTAACCCTAACCCTAACCCTTACCTAAACCTCAACCCCAACCTCACCCTCAACCTAACCCTAAGCCTAACCCTAACACTAACCCTAAACCTCATCGTAACCCAAAACCTAACCTTAACCCTAACCCTAACCGAAACACTAACCCTAAACCCAAACCTAAACCTAACCCTTACCCTAACCATAACCATAATCTTCAACCTCAATGTCACTGTAACACAAACAATAACCCTAACCCTCACCCTAACCCTAAGCCTAACCCTAACCCTAACCCTCACACTCACCCTCACCCGAACCCTAATCCTAAACCTAAACCTATCCTTAAACCTAACCCTCACCCTAACCCTCACCCTAGCCCTCAAACTGACCCTAATCCTAACCCAAAACCTCATCCTAAACCTCACCCTAACCCTAACCTTAACCCTCACACTAAACCTAACCCTAAACCTAAACCTCACCCTAACCCTAAACCGAATCCTCAACCTCACCCTTACTCTCAACTTAACTCTAACCCTAAACCTAACAATAACCCTAAACCTAAACCTAACCCTAACCAACACACTCACCGTAACTCTAAACTTAAGCCTAACACTAAAACTCACCCTAATCCTTACCCTCACCTTCATCCTAACTCAAACCCTAATCCGCACCCAAACCCTCACCCTCAGCCTAACCCTAAGCCTAAACAAAACCCTAACCCTAACCATCACCTTAACCTTAACCCTAACCCAAACCCTAACCCTGAACCAAAACCTAATCCTCAGCTTCAACCTCACCCTAACCGAAACCCTAACCCTAACCCTCACCCTAACCCTAAGCCTAACCCTAAACCTAACCCTCACACTCACCCTCACCATAATCATAATCCTAAACCAATCCCTATCCCTAAACCTATGCTTCACATTAACCCTCAGCCTAGCCCTAATGCTAACCCTAATCCTAACTCTAAACCTTATCCTAACCCTCACCCTAACCGTACCCCTAAACCTCACCATCACCTTCAGCCTCATTTTAACTCTAACTCGAACCCTAACAATAACACTAATCCTAAACCTAAACCTAACCCTAACCCTAACCCTAAACCTAATCCTACCACACACCCTCACCCTAACCCTAATCCTAACCATAGCACTAACCCTCACCCTAAACCTCACACTAACCCTAACACTAATCCTCAATCTAACCCTTACCCTCACCCTAAACCTAACCCTCACCATTACCCTAACACTAACCCTAACCATAACCATAATCATAACCCTCAACCTCAGCCACACATTCAAAGCAAACATAACCCAAACCATAACACTAACAATAACCCTAACCCTCACCCTAATCCTAATCCTACACCTACCCCTAAACCTCACCCTAGCCCACACCCTAAACCTAAGCCTAAGCCTAACCCTCACCCTAACTCTCACTCTAACCCTAACCCCAAACCTCAACCGAACCCTAACCTTCAACCTCACCCTTAGCCTAACTCTAATCCTAACCTGAATCCTAAACTTAACCCTCACACTCACAGTCACCTTAACCCTATACCTAATCCTAACCTTAACACTAACCCTCACCCTCAACCTAAACCTCAACCTAACCCTAACCATAACCCTCAACCTCAGCCTCACATTCACAGCAAACTTAACCCAAACCATAACACTAACAATAACCCTAACCCTCACCCTCAACCTAACCCTAAACCTAAACCTAAACCTAACCCTAACCCTAACCCTAAACCTAAACCTAAACCTGACCCTAACCCTAATCCTAACCCTCACCCTCACCCTCACAGTAACCATAACCCTAACCATCTTTCTAAACCTAATCCTCATCAACACCCATACCCTCAGCCTAACCCTAAGCCTAAGCCGATCCCTAACCCTAACCCTCACACTCACCCTCACTGTAAAACTTATCCTAAAACAAACACTAATCCTAGCATTATACCTCAACCTAGCCCTCACCATAACCCTAACCCTAACACTAACGCTAACCCTAACCCTCAGCCTAAATCTCCCCCTAACAGTATCTCTAACCCTAAACCACACCCTCACCCTAACCATAACCCTAAACCTAAACCTCACCCTAACCCTGGTCCTAAACCTCACCATCACCCTCACCCTCACTGTAACTATAACCCTATCCCTAATATTAACCCTCACCCTCACCCTAACCCTAACCCTAACCCTAACCCTAACACTCACCATAATGTTAACCCTGAACCTAACCCTAAACCTCACCCTAATGCTAACCCTAACCCTCACCCTCACTCTAACCCTCATCCTAACACTAATGCTAACCCTAAACCTCACCCTCACCCTCATGCTTGGCCTAAGCCTAAGCCTAAGCCAAAGATTAACCCTGACCCTGACCCTCACCCTAACCCTAACCGTAACACTAACCCTAACCCTAACCCTCACACTAACCCTCAACCTAACACTAACTCTAAACCTAAACCTCACCCTCACCCTAACCCTAACCCTCACCCTCACCCTCACCCCTTGCCTAATATTAAACCTAATCCTAACCCTAACCCTAACCCTAAAAATAAGAGTAACCCTCACCCTAACCCTCACCATAACCCTAACCCTAACACTCACCCTCACCATAGCCCATAACCAAACCCTAAGCCTAAGCCTAACCCTCACCCTAACCCTCACTCTAATCCTAAACCCAACACTCACTTTAACCCAAACCCTCACCCTCACCCTAACTCTAATCCTAACCCTAACCCTAACTCTAACCCTCCCCTTAACTCTCACCCTAACCCTAACCTTAAAAGGAACACTAACCCTAACCCTCAACCTAACCCTCACCTTAATCCTAACTCTAACCTAAACCTCACCCTGACCCTGAACCCAACTCTAACATTAACCCAAACCCTAAACCTCACTCTAACCCTAACCCTAACCCTCATCCTCACCCTCACCGTAACCGCAACCCTAAACCTAACAATAAGAATAACCTTAACCCTATTCCTAACCCTCACCCTAACACTTACCCTCACCCTACCACTAGCCCTCAACCTCACCCTAACCCTCTCCCTAACCCTATATGTAACCCTCAACCTCACACTCACCCTAAACCTAACCTTAAACCCCACATTAACCCTAACTATAACCATCATCCTTATGCTCGGCCTAAGCCTAAGCCTAAGCCTAAGCCTAACACTAACCCTAAACATCACCCTAACCCCAACAATAACACTAAACCTAACTCTAACCCTAAACCTCACCCTCACCCTAACCCTAATTCTAACCCTAACCCTAAACCTAAACCTCATCCTAACCCTAACCCTCACCCTCACCCTCACCCTCACCCTCACTGTAACCCTAACCCTAACCCTAACCCTAACAATAACCCTAACCCTAACCCTAAACCTCATCCTAAGCATAACCTTCACCGTAACACTAACCCTCACCCTAACCCTAACCCTCATCCTAACATTTACCCTCACCCTAACACTAACACTCACGCTAACACTAACCCTCACACTAACCCTAACCATCACCCTTACCCTAAACCTCACAGTAACCCTAACCCTCAACCTCAACCTAGCCCTCAACCTAACCCTAACCCTCATCCTCACCCTAAAACTCACACTAACCCTAACAGTAATCCTCAATCTAACGCTCACCCTCACCCTAACCCTAACACTCACCCTTACCGTTAACCTCACCCTCAGCCTTACACTCACCTTTACCCTTACCATCACCCTCAAACTAACCCTCAGCATAAAACTATTCCTCATCCTAACCCTCACCCTAACGGTAACCCCAACCATCACCCTAACCCTAACCCTCACACTCACCCTCAGCCTCAGCCTAAACCTAAGCCTAAGCCTTGGCCTAACCCCAACCCTCACCCTCACCCTAACCCTAAACCTCATCCTAACACTGAACCTAACCATAAACCTAACCATCTTTCTTAACCTAATCCTCATCCCCACCCATATCCTCAGCCTATCCCTAACCCTAAGCCGAACCCTAACCTTAACCCTCACACTCACCCTCACTGTAACCCTAATCCTAAACCTAACCCTAACCCTAAAATTAAACCTCAGTCTAACACTCACCCTAACCCTAACCCTAATCCTAACGCTCACCCTGAACCTCCCCCTAACCCTAACTCTAAACCTAAACGTCACCCTCACCCTAACCCTAACACTAACTCTAAACCTCAACCTAAACCTAATCCTTACCCTCAACCTCACCCTCACTGTAACTCTAACCCTAACCCTAATCCTAACCTCACCCTCATCCTAACCTTAACCCTAACGCTCACCCTTACCTAACATTCACCCTCACCGTAACACTAACCCTAACCCTAACCCTAAACCTCAACATAACCCTAACAATAAACCTCAACCTCATCCTAGCACTCACCCTAAACCTAATTGTAACCTTAAACCTCATCCAAAACCTCGCCCTAACCCTAACCTTAACCCTCAACCTAACCCTAAACCTAATTCTAACCCTCAACCTAACCCTAACACTGATCCCAATGTAACGCTAAACCTAATAACTCTCACCCTAAACCTAAACCTCATCTTAACCCTAACCCTCACCCTAACCCTAACACTAATCCTAACCTTAAACCTCCCCCTAACCCTAACTCTAACCCTAAACCTGACCCTCACCCTAACCCTCACCCTAACCCTAAAACTCACCCTCACCCTAGCCTTCACCCTAACCCTAATCCGAAACTTAACCCTCATCCTAACCCTCACCCTATCCCTAAACCTAACCCTCAACCTAACCCTAAACCTCACCCCTAACCTCACCTTTAGTCTAACCCTAAGCCTAACCCTAAACCTAACCCTAACCCACACACTCACCCTCAACCTAACCCTAACCCTAACCCTCATCCTAACCCTAACCCTCATCCTCAACCTCACCCTTAGCTAACCCTAAGCCTAACCCTAAACCTAAACCTAACACACACACTCACCCTCACCCTAACGCTAATCCTAACCCTAACCCTAACCCTCACCCTCACCCTAGCCTTCACCCTAACCCTAATCCTAAACCTAACTCAAACTCTAACCATAACCCTAAACCTAAACCTCACCCTAAACCTAACCCTTACCCTCACCCTCACTGTAAGGGTAACCCTAATCCTAACACTAACAATAACCGTAACCCTAACTCTTACCCTCACCCTAACCATAACAATCACCCTAAACCTAACCCTCATCCTAACACTTACCCTCAACCTTATCTTAACCCTAAGCCTCAGCCTAACCTGACCTTTATGCTTACCATCACCCACACCCTAACCCTCACCCTAATACTAACCCTAATCCTTACCCTCACCCTAACCATAACCCTAACCATCACTCTAACCCTATTCTTCACCCTCAACCTCACCCTCAGACTAACCCTACGCCTAAGCCTAAACTTAACCCTAACCCTCAACCTCACCCTAGCCCTCATCCTAACCACAATCCTAACCCTAACCCTCACCCTAACCCTAACCCTAACCTTACCCATAAACCCCACCCTAACCCTAAACCTAACCCTCACCCGCACCCTCACACTCACCGTAACTCTAACCCTAACCCTATCAATAACACTAAACCTAACCCGAACCATCACCCTAAACCTAACCCTAACCCTCACCCTCATGCTCGGACTAAGCCTAAGCCTAAGCCTAACCCTAAACCTAACTCTCAACCTAACCCTATTCCTAACCCGAATCCTAACTCTAACCCTAAATCTCATTCTCACCCTAACACTAATTCTAACCCTAACCCTAAACCTAAACCTCATCCTAACCTTAACCCTAAGACTCACCCTCACCCTCAACCTAAACCTATGCTTAACATTAACCCTAATCCTAACCCTCACACTCACCCTCACCCTAAACCTAACTCTACCCCTAAACCTCACCATCACCCTAACCCTAAATCTAACACTAAACCTCACCCTAACCCTAACCTTAAGCTCTCCCTAAACCTAACCCTCACCCTCAGCTTCAGCCTAAACCTAAGGATAACCCTAACCCTAAACCTAACCCTCACACTCACCCTAACCCTAAACCTAATCCTAATCCTAACCCTAGCCCTAAACCTTACCCTCACCCCAAACTTCACCCTAACCCTAAAACTAACCCTGAAACTAACCCTCACACTCAGCCTCATCCTAACCCTAATTCTAACACTAAACCTCACCCACCCTATAACCCTAACGCTAACCCTCACCCTGACCCTAACACTAACACTAAACCTAAATCTAACCCTAAACCTCACCCTCAACCTAACCCTCACTCTAACCCTAACCCAAACACTAAACCTCACCCTAACCCTAAACCTCACCCTCACCCTAACCCTAATTCTAATCTTCACCCTCACCCTAACCCAAACCGTCATCCTCACACTAAGCCTCACCCTAACCCTAACCCTAAACCTCAATCCAACCCTCACCATAAGCCTTATCATAACCCTAAACTTAACCTTAACCCACACACTTATCTTAAACCTCACCCTCAGCCTAAACCTCACATTTACCCTTACCATCATGCTCACCCTTACACTCCCCCTAACCCTAAACCTCATCCTAACCCTAACCATAGCCGTAAACCTAAACATCACCCTATCCCTAACCCTCACCCTCAACCTCAAGCTCAGCCTAACCCTAAGCCTAAGCCTAACCCTTACCCTAAACCTCACCCTCTCCCTAGCCTTCACCCAAACCTTAATCCTAACCCTAACCCCCATCCTAACCATCACCCGAACCCTAAACATAACCATCACCCTAACCATAATCCTCAAGCCCACACTCACCCTCAGCCTAACCCTAAGCCGAGGTCTAACCCTAACCCTAACACTCACACTCACGCTAAACCTAACCCAAATCCTAAACCTAACTCTACCTCTAACCCTTAACCTCAACCTAACCCTCAACCTCACCTTAACCCTAACACAAAACCTAACCCTAACCCACGAACTAACCCTCCCCCTAACCATAAATCTAAACATAACCTCACCCTCACCCTAACCCAGTCCTACCCCTAACCCTAAACCTCACCCTAACCCTAACCATAACCCTCACACTCACCCTCACTTTAACCCTAACTCTAAACCTAACAATAACACTAATCCTAACCCTTAACCTAACCCTAACCTTAACCATAACACTAACCCTAACACACACCCTCACCCTAACCCTAATCCTAACCATGACCCTAACCCTCACCCTAACCATAACCTTTACCCTCATCCAAACCGTCACCCTAACCCTAAACCTAACCCTGAACCTCACCCTAACACTAACCCTAAACCTCACCCTCAACCTAGACCTAACCCTAACCCTAATCCTAACCCTAATTCTCCTCTTAACCCTCAGCCTAAACCTAACACTAATTCACACCCTAACCCTGAACCTAACCCTAACCCTGAACCTAACCCTAACCCTCAAACTCAAGGTAACCCTAACTAAAACGCTCATCCAAACCCTAAACTTAACACAAACCCTAACTCTTACCCTAACCCTAATCCTAACCCTCACCCTAACCCTGAACCTCACCCTCAGCCTAACCCTAAGCCTAAACCTAACCCTAACCCTAACCCTCACAATCACCCTAACCCTTATCCTAATCCTAATTCTAACCCTAAGCCTAACCCTCACCCTCACCCTAACCCTCATCCTAAACCTAACTCTAACCCTAACCCTAACCCTAACCCTCACAATCAGCCTCAACCTAACCCTAACTCTAACCCTAAATCTCACCCTCACCCTAAACCTAACCATAACGCTAACCCTAAACCTCACCACAACCCTAACCCTAAACCGCACCCTCAACCTAGCCCTCACCCTAACCCTAATTCTAACCCTAACCCTCATCCTAACCCTCACCCTAACACTAACCCTAACCCTCACCCTCACCATCACCCTAACCCTAAAACTAAACCTAATGCTCAACCTAACCCTCACCCTCAACCTCACCATAACCCTTACCTTAACCCTCAATCTAACCCTAAATTTAACCCGAACCCTAACTCTCACATAAAACCTAAACTTAACCCTCACCCTAAACCTAACCCTCAAACTCACCCTAACCCTCAGCCTAAGCCTAAGTCTAATCCTAACCCTAACTCTAACCCTCACACTCACCCTAAGCCTAACCCTAATCCTAATCCTAACCCTAAGCCTAACCCTCACCCTCACACTAACCCTCACCTTAACCCTAACCCTAACACTAACCCTAACCCTAACCCTCACCCTCATCCTCACCCTAACCTTAACTCTAACCCTAAACCTCCCCCTCCCCCTAACACTAACCCTTACCCTCAACCTAAGCCTAACCTCACCCTCAACCTCAACCTCAGCCTAACCCTAAACCTAACCCTAAACCTAACGCTAACACACACACTCACCCTCACACTAACACTAATCCTAAACCTTTCCCTAACCCTAACCCTCCCTCAAATTTTCACCCTAACCCTAACCATAACACTAATCCTAACCCTAACCCTCAACCTAACCCTCACCCTAAACCTAACTCTAACCCTAAACCTCACCCTCACCCTAAACCTAACTCTAACCCAAACACAAACCCTAACCCTCACCCTAACCCCAACCCTAACCATCACCCTAACCCTAATCCTCACCCCCATCCTCACCCTCAGCCTAAACCAAAGCCTAAACCTAACCCTATCCCTAACACTCACACTCACCCTCACCCTAACCCTAATCCTAACCCAACACCTAAACATTAACCTCAACCTAACCCTCACCCTAACCTTAACCCTAACACTAACCCTAACCCTAACCCACGAAATAACCCTCCCCCTAACCCTAAATCTAACCATGAACCTCACCTCACCCTAACACTAATCATACCCCTATCCCTAAACCTCACCCTAACCTTAACCATAACCCTCACCCTCACTTTAACTCTAACTCAAACTCTAACAATAACACTAATCCTAACCCTAAATCTAACCCTAACCCTAACCCTAACTCGAATCCTAACACACACCCTCACCCTAATCCTAATCCTAACCATAACCCTAACCCTCACCATAATCTTAACCCTCACCCAAACCCTCACTGTAACCCTAACCCTAACCCTAAACCTCACCCTCACCCTAGCCCTCACCCTAACCCTAATCCTAACCCTAATTCTCATCCTAACCCTCACCCTCAACCTAACACTAACCCACTCCCTAACCCTCAACCTAACCCTAATCCTAACCCTCACCCAAACCCTAAACTTAACCGGAACCCTATCTCTCACCCTAACCCTAATCCAAACCCACACCGTAACCCTCACTCTCACCCTCAGCCTAACCCTAAGTCTAACCCTAACCCTAACACTAACCCTCACAATCACCCTAACCCTTATCCTAATCCTAATCCTAACCCTAAGCCTAACCCACACCCTCACCCTAACCCTCATCCTAAAACTAAATCTAGCATGAACCCTAACCCTAACCCTCACAATCAGCCTTAACCTAACACTAACTCTAACCCTAAAGCTCACCCTTACCCTAAACCTAACCATAAGGCTAATCATATACCTCACCAAAACCCTAACCCTAAACCTCAACCTCACCCTTGCCCTCACACTAACCCTAATCCTAACACTAACCCTCATCCTAACACTCACCCTAACACTAAATCTAACCCTCACCCTCACCATCACACTAACCCTAAACTTTACCCTAACACTCAACCTAACCCTAACCCTCACCCTCACAGCAAACCTTACCCTAACCCTCACCCTAACCCTAAATTTAACTCGAACCCTAACTCTCACCCAAACCCTAAACTTAACCCTCACCCTAACAATAACCCTCAAATTCACATTCACTCTCAGCCTAAGTCTAAGCCTAATCCTAACCCTAAAACTAACCCTCACACTCACCCTAAGCCTAACCCTAATCCTAATCCTAACCCTAAGCCTAAACCTCACCTTCACACTAACCCTCACCTTAACACTAACCCTTACACTAACCCTAACCCTAACCCTCACCCTCAGCCTCACCCTAACCCTAACTCTAACCCTAAACCTCACCCTCCTCCTAAACCTAACCCTTACCTTCACCCTAACCCTAAACCTCAACCTCAACCTCAACCTCAGCCTAACTCTAAACCTAACCCTAAACCTAACCCTAACACATATACTCTCCCTCACACTAACCATAATCCTCACCCCCATCCTCACCCTCAGTCTAACCCTAAGCCTAAGCTTAACCCTAGCCCTAACCCTCACACTCAACCTCACCTTAAACCTAACACTAACCCTACACCTAACCCTTAACCTCAACCTAACCCTCACCCTAACCTTAACCCTAACACTAACCCTAACCCTAACCCACGAACTAACCCTCCCCCTAACCCTAAATCTAACCATAAACCTCACCCTCACCCTAACCCTAATCCTACCCCTATCCCTAAACCTCACCCTAACCCTAACCATAACCCTCACACTCACTTTAACTCTAACTCAAACCCTAACAATAACACTAATCCTAACCCTAAATCTAACCCTAACCCTAAACATAACCCGAATCCTAACACACACCCTCACCCTAACCCTAATCCTAACCATAACCCTAACCCTCACCCTCACCAAAATCTTAACCCTCACCAAAACCCTCACCGTAACCCTAACCCTAACCCTAAACCTCACCCTCACCCTAGCCCTCACCCTAACCCTAATTCTCCTACCCTTACCCTCAACCTAACACTAACCCACTCCCTAACCCTAAACCTATCCCTAAACCTCAACCTAACCCTAACCCGCACGCTCAACATAACCCTAACACTAACCCTCACCCAAACCCGAAACTTAACCGGAACCCTAACTCTCAACCTAACCCTAATCCAAACGCTCACCGTAACCCTCACCCTCACCCTCAGCCTAACCCAAAGTCTAACCCTAACCCTAACACTAACCCTCACAATCACCCTAACCCTTATCCTAATTCTAATCCTAACCCTAAGCCTAAGCCACAACCTCACCCTAACCCTCATCCTAAACCTAAATCTAACATGAATCCTAACCCTAACCCTCACAATCAGCCTTAACCTAACACTAACTCTAACCCTAAAGCTCACCCTTACCCTAAACCTAACAATAAAGCTAACCATATACCTCACCAAAACCCTAACCCTAAACCTCAACCTCACCCTTGCCCTCACACTAACCCTAATCCTAACCCTAAACCTCATCCTAACCCTCACCCTACCACTAAATCTAACCCTCACCCTCACCATCACACTAACCCTAAACTTAACCCTAACACTCAACCTAAGCCTAAACCTCACCCACACAGTAACCCTTACCCTAACCCTCACCCTAACCCTAAATTTAACCCGAACCCTAACTCTCACCCAAACCCTAAACTTAACCCTCACCCTAACCCTTACCCTCAAACTCAACCTCTCTCTCAGCCTAAGCCTAAGCCTAATCCTAAATCTAACCCTAACCCTCACACTCAACTTAAGTCTAACCCTAACACTAACCCTAACCCTAACCCTCACCCTCAGCCTCACCCTAACCCTAACTCTAACCCTCAACCTCACCCTCCTCCTAAAACTAACCCTTACCTTCACCCTAACCCTAAACCTCAACCTCAACCTCAACCTCAGCCTTACTCTAAACCTAACCCTAAACCTAAACCTAACACATACACTCTCCCTCACCCTAACCATTATCCTCACCCCCATCCTCACCCTCAGTCTAACCCTAAGCCTAAGCTTAACCCTAGAGCTAACCCTCACACTCAACCTCACCCTAACCCTAACACTAACCCTACACCTAACCCTTAACCTCAACTTAACCCTCACCTAAACTTAACCCTAACACTAACCCTAACCCTAACCCACAAACTGACCCTCCCCCTGACCCTAAATTTAACCTTTACCCTCGCACTCACCCTCACCCTAATACTACCCCTATCCCTAAACCTCAGCCTAACCCTAACCCTAACCCTCACCCTCACCCTCACTTTAACTCTAACTCTAACCCTAACAATAATACTAATCCTAACCCTCAATCTAACCCTCAACCTAACCCTAACCCTAACCATAACCCTAATCCTAACATACACCCTCACCCTAACCCTAATCCTAACCATAACCCTAAACCTCAGCCTCACCATAATTTTAACCCTCATCCAAACCCTCACTCTAACCCTAACCCTAACCCTAAACCTCACCCTAACCATAACCCTAACCCTCAACCTCACCCTAGACCTCACCCTAACCCTAATCCTAACCGTATTTCTCCTCAAACACTCACCCTAAACCTATCCCTAACCCTCAACCTAACCCTAACCCTCACACTCACAGTAACCCTAACCCTAACCCTCACCCAAACTCCAAACATAACCCGAACCCTAACTCTCACCATAAACCTAACCCTAATCTTCACTCCCATCCTCACCCTTAGCCTAAGCCTAAGCCTAAACCTAACCCTATCCCTAACCCTCACAATCACCCTAACCCTTATCCTAATACTAATCTTAACCCTAATCCTAACCCTCACACTCAAACTAACCCTCATCCTAACCCTAACTATAACACAAACCCTAACCCTAACCCTCACAGTCAGCCTCAACCTAACCGTAACTCTAACCTTCACACTCACCCTCACCCTTACCCTAATACTAACCCTAACCCTAACCCTTAACCTCAACCTAACCCTCACCCTAAACTTAACCCTAACAATAACCCTAACCCTAACACTAACCCTAACCCTAACCCACGAACTAACCCTCACCCTAACACAAATCAAACCCTAAACCTCACCCTCACCCTAACCCTAATCCTAACCCTAACCCTAACCTCACCCTAACCCTAACCCTAACCCTCACCCTCACCCTTACCCTCAGCATGACTCTAACCATAACCCTAACAATAACACTAATCCTAACCCTAATCCTAAACCTAACACTAACCCTAACCCTAATCCTAACACTCACCTTCACCCTAATACTAATCCTAACCCTAACGCTCACCGAACCCTCACTTTAACTCTAACCCTAACAATAACACTAATCCTAACCCTAAACCTAACCCTAACCCTAATCCTAACCATAACCCTAACGCTCACCCTCACCATAATTTTAACCCTCATCCAAACCCTCATTCTAACGCTAACCCTGACCCTAAACCTCTCCCTAACACTAACCCTAACCCTCACCCTAGCCCTCACTCTAACCCTAACCCTAATCCTAACACTAATTCTCCTCCTAACCCTCACCCTAAACCTAACACTAACACAAACCCTAACCCTAAACCTATCCCTAACCCTCAACCTAAACCTAACCCTCACACTCACAGTAACCCTAACCCTAACCCTCACCCAAACCCAAAACATAACCCGAACCCTCTCTCACCCTAACCCTAACCCTAATTCTCACTCCCATCCTCACCCTCAGCCTAAACCTAAGCCTAAACCTTACCCTATCCCTCACCCGAACCCTAAACCTCACCCTCACTGTAACACTAACCCTCATCCAAACCCTCAACCTTACCCTCACCCTCTCACTAGCCTCACCCTAACCCTAAACCTAACCCTAATCCTCAACCTAACCCTCACCTAACCCTAACCCAAACCCTCACCCTAACCCTAAACCTAACTCTAAACCTCAACCTAACCCTAACCCTCATGCTCACCCTAACTATAACCGTAACCCTCAGGCTAACCCTAAACTTAACCCGAACCCTAACTCTCAAACTAAACCTAACCCTAACACTCACCCTAACACTAACCCTCATCCTCACCCTCAGCATAACCCTAAGCTTAAACATAACCTTAACCCTCACACTCACCCTAAACCTTACCCTAATCCTAACCCTAAACCTAAGCCTTATCCTCACCCTCACCCTAACCCTAACTCTAACACTAACCCTAACCCTAAACATCACAATCAGCCTCACCATAAACTTAACTCTAAACCTAAACCTCAACCTCACCCTCACCCCAAACCTAAGCCTCACCCTCACTCTAGCCCTCACCCTAACCCTAATCCTAACCTAACCCTCAACCTAATCCAAACCCTATTACTAAACCTAATCCTAACCTTCACCATCACCATATACCTTACCCTAAACCTCACCCTAACCCTAAACTTAACCAGAACCCTAACTCTCACCATAACCCTAACCCTAAACCTCACCCTAACCCTAAACTTCAACCTCACCCTCACCCTCAGCCTAAGCCTAAGCCTAACCTAACCCTAAGCCTAAGCCTAACTGTAACCTTAACCATTACACTCTGCCTAACATTAACCCTAATCCTAACCCTAACTCTAACCCTAAATCTCACCGCACCCTAACCCTCACTTTAACCCTAACACTAACCCTAACTCTAACCCTCACCCTCAGCCTCATCCTAACCCTAACTCTAACCCTAAATCTCACACTCACCCTAACCCTAACCCTAACCCTAACCCTAAAACTCACCCTAAACCTAAACCTAAACCTCACCCTCACCATAGCCCTCACCCTAACCCTAATCCTAACCCTAACACTCATCATAACCCTCCCCCTAACACTAAGCTTAACCCAAACCCTAACGCTAACCCTCACGCTCAAACTCACTCTCAGCCTAAACCTAACCCTAAACCTAAACCTCACCCTATCACACACACTCACCCTCACCCTAACCCTAATCCTAAACCTATCCCTAACCCTTATACTCCCCCTAAATCTCACCCTAACCCTAACCCTAACACTAACCCTAAACCTAACCCTCCACCAAACCCTCACTCTAGCACTAACTCTAACCCTAAACCTCACCCTCAGCCTAAACCTAACACTAACCCTAACGCAAACACTAAACCTCACCCTAACCCTAACCCTAACCCTCACCCTAACCCTCAGCATAACCGAAACTCTAAACCAAACAATAATTCTAAACCTAATCCTAACCCTCACCCTAACCATAAACCTCACCCTAACCCAAACCCTCACCCTAACACTTACCCTCACCCTAACACTAACCCTAAAACTAACACTAACACTAAACCTCAACCTAACCCTCCTCTTAACCCTAAATCTAACCCTAAACCTCACCCTCACCCTCAACATAACCCTAACCCTAAGCCTCACCTTAACCATAAACCTCACCCTAAACCTAACCCTCACCATAACACTTCCCCACACCCTAAAACTAACCATAAACCAAACACTCAGCCTCACACTAATCCTAACCCTCACCCTCAACCTAACCCTCACCCTAACCCTAACACTAACCCTAACCCTCACCCTCACCCTAGCCCTCACCCTAACCCTAATTCTAACCCTCATGCTCACCCTAACCCTAACCCTCATCCTCACCCTAAACCTCACACTAAGCCGAATCCTAATCCTCAATCTAACCCTCACCCTAACCCTAACCCTAACCCTTACCTAACCCTAAGCATAACCCTAACAATCACCCTTATTTTAACCCTCAGCCTCAGCCTAAAGCTCATCATTACCCTTACCATCATCCCGACCCTAACCCTCCCCCTAACCTTAAACCTCATTCGAACCCTCACCCTAACCGTAAAACAAAACTTCACCCTAACCCTAAAACTCACCCTCAACCTCATGCTCAGCCCAACCCTAAGCGAAGCCTAAACCTTACCCTAACCCTCACCCTCACCCTCGCCCTCACCATAACACTAATCTTAACCCTAACCCTCATCTTTACCCTTACCCTAATCCTAACCCTACCATCATCCTAATCCTAATCCTCAACCCCACCCTCACCCTCAACCTACCCCTAAGCCTAAGTCTAAGCTTACCGTAACCCTCACCCGCACCCTCACCCTAAACTTAGTCCTAACCCTAAACCTAAACCTACACCTTAACCTAAACCTAACCCTCACCCTAACTTTAACCCTAACACTAACCGTAACCCATGAACTAACCCTCCCCCTAACCCTAAATCTAACCCTAAACCTAACCCTCATCCTAACCCTAATCCTACCCCTAAACCTACACCTCACCCTAAACATGACCCTAACCCTCACCCTCAACCTCACCCTCACCGAAACTCTAACCATAACCCTAACAATAACACTAACCTAACCCTAACGCTCACCTTAACCCAAACCCTAACACTAATCCTCAACCTAACCCTATCCCTTATCCTAACCCTAAAACTTAACCCGAACCCTAACCCTAACCCTAACCATCACCCTCACCCTCAGCCTAACCCTAAGCTTAACCCGAACCCTAACCTTCACACTCAGCTTAACCCTTATCCTAATCCTAATCCTAACTCTAAGCCTAACCCTCACCCTAAACCTAACCCTCCCCCTAAACCTATATCTAACCCTAAACCTCACCCTCAACCTCACCATAACTCTAATCCTAAACCTCCCTAACCCTTACCCTCACCCTAGCCCTCAACCAAACCCTAATTCTAACCCTCACACTCACCCTAACCCTAACCCTCATCCTCACCCTAAACCTCACACTAACCCTAAACCTAATCCTCCATCTAACCCTTATCTTAACCCTAACCTTAACCCTTATCCTAACCCTAAAACAAACCCTAACCCTCACCCTTAACGAATCCCTCACCTTCAGCCTAAACCTCACTTTGCCTTTACCATCATCCTCACCATAACCCTCAACCTAACACTAAACCTCATCTTAACACTCACCCCAACCGTAAACCTAACTATCACCCTAACCCTAACCCTCACCCTCAAACTCACAGTCAGCCAAAACCTAAGCCTAAGCCTAAGCCTTACCCTAACCCTCACCCTCAACCTAGCCGTCACCCAAACCCTAATCCTAACCCTAACCCTCATCCTAACCCTCAACCTAAACCTAAATCTAACCATCACCCTAACCCTAATCCTAACCCTCACCCTCAACCCCAACCTCACCATAACTCTATCCCTTACCCTAACAATAACACTAACCCTAAACTTACCCTAACCCTCACCATAACCCTCACCCTCACTGCAAACTTAACCCTAACCACAACACTAAAAATAACCCTAACCCTAACTCTAATCCTCACCCCCACAATCACACTCAGCCTAATCCTAAACCTAACCCTAATCCTAACCCTAACCTTAACCCTAACCATAAACCTCACCCTCAGCATCACCCTCACCGCAAACTTAACCCAAACCATAACACTAAAAGTAACCCTATCACTAACCCTAACCCTAACCCTAACCTTAATCGTCACCCCCACTGTCACACTAACCCTAAACTTAAGCCTAATCCTAACCCTAAACCTAACCCTAACCCTCACCGTAACACTAACACTAACCCTAAACCTAACCCTAATCCTCACCTCCACTGTCACACACAGCCTAAACCTAAGCCTAATCCTAACCCTAAACCTAACCCTAACCCTCACTGTAACACTAAACCTAACCCTAACCCTAACCATAACCATAACCCTAAACCGAAACATAACCCTCAGCCTCACCCTCACCCTAACCCTAACCCGAACCCTAACCCTCATCCTAACAGTAATCCTAACTCTAACCCTAGCCCTAACCCTCACACTCACCCTCAGCCTAATCCTAATCCTAAACCAAAACCTATCCCTAAACCTAACCCTCACCCTCACCCTAATCCTCACCCTATCCCTAACACTAACCCTAAACCTAACCCTCACCCTCAGACTCACCCTAACCCTAACTCTAACGTTAAACCCCACCCTCACCCTAACCCTAACCTTAAACCTCCCCCTAACCCTAAACCTAAACCTCAACCTAACCTTCACCTTAACCCTAACCCTAACACTAACCCTAACCCTAACCCTCATCCTAATCCTCCCCCTAACTCTAAGTCTAACCATATACCTCACCTTTACCCTATCCCTAATCCTAACCCTAAACCTAAACCTCACCCTAAACCTAACCCTAACCCTCACCCTCACCCTAACCCTCACAGTAATTCTAATCCTAACCGTAACAATAAAACTAATCCTAACCCTAAACCTAACCCTAACCCTAAACCTAAGCCTAATCCTAACACCTACACTCACCCTAATCCTAATCCTAACCCTAACCCTCACACTAATCCTAAACTTCAACCTCACTGTAACCCTAACCCTCACCCAAACCCTCACGCGAACCTTAAACCTAACCCTCAACCTATCCCTTACCCTCACACTCAACCTTACCCTCAGTCTAAACCTAAGCCAAACCCTAAACCTAACCCTAACACACACACTCACCCTCACCATAAAGCTAATCCTAACCCTAACCCAAACCATGACCCTAAACCTCCCCCTAACTCTCACCCTAAATCTAACCCTAAAACTGACCCTAAACCTAACCCATAACGTAAGCCTCAACGTAACCCTAACTCTATAGCTAACCTTAACCCTCACCCTCACTGTCACCGTAACTGTAACCCAAAACCTAAGCCTAAAAATAACCCTAACCCTCACCCTCACCCTAACACTAATCATTAACCTAAAATTACCCCTAACCCTTAACGTCAACCTAATCCTCACCCTAACCTTAACGCTAACAATAACCCTAACCCTAACCCACGAACTAACCCTCCCCCAACTCTAAATATAACCATAAACCTGACACTCACCCTAACCCTAATCCTAACCCTAACCCTAAACCTCACCCTAACACTAACCCTAAGCCTCACCCTCACCCTCACCCTCAATTTAACTCTAACTCTAACCCTAACAATAACACTAATCCTAAACCTAAATCTAACCCTAAGCCTAACCCTAACCCTAATCCTAAAACACACCCTCACCCTAACCCTAATCCTAACCATTACCCTAACCGTCACCCTCACCATAACCTTAACCCTCATCCAAACCCTCACCCTAACCCTAATCTTAACCCTAATTCTCCTCCTAACCCTCAACATAAACCTAACACTAACCCTAACCCTAACCCTCAAAATCAGCTTCAACCTAACACTAACTCAAACCCTAAACCTCACCCTCACCCTAAACCTAACCATAACTCTAACCCTAAAACTCACCACAACCCTAACCCTAAAGCTCACCCTCCCCCTAGCCCTCACCCTAACTATAATCCCAACCCTAACCCTCATCCTAAACCTCACCCTATCACTAACCCTAACCCTCATCCTCACCATCACCCTAAGCCTAACCCAAACTCTCAAACTAACTCTAACCCTCACCCTCACCATAACCCTTACCCTAACCCTCACGCTAAACCTAAATTTAACCCAAACCCTAACTCTCACCCTAAAGCTAACCCTAACCCTCACCCTAACCCTAATCCTCACCATCACCCTCAGCCTCAGCCTAAGCCTAAGCCTAATCCTAACCTTAACCCTAACCCTCACACTCACCCTAAGCCTAACCCTAATCCTAATTCTAACCCTAAGCCTAAACCGCACACTCAACCTAACCCTAACACTAACCCTAACCCTAACCCTAACCCTTACCTAATCCTAACCCCAACCTCACCCTCAGCCTAACCCTAAGCCTAACCATAAGACTAACCCTAAAGCTCACCGTAACCCAAACCCTAATCTTAACCCTAACCCTAACCGAAACACTAACACTAACCCCAAACCTAACCCTAACGCTTACCCTAACCCTAACCCTAATCCTCAACCTCAATGTCACCCTAACCCAAACAATAACCCTAACCCTCACCCTAATTCTAAGCCTAACCCTAACCCTAACCCTCACACTCACCCTCACCCTAACCCTAATCCTAAACCTAACCCTCACCCTAGCCCTCAAACTGACCCTAATCCTAACCCTAAACCTAATCCTAAACCTCACACTAACCCTAACCTTAACCCTCACACTAGCCCTAACCCTAAACCTAAACCTCACCCTAACACTAAACCGAATCCTCACCTTCACCCTTACTCTCAACTTAACTCTAACCCTTAACCTAACAATAAACCTAAACCTAAACCTAACCCTAACTATCACACTCACCATAACTCTAAACCTTACCCTAACACTAAACCTCACCCTAATCCTCACCCTCACCCTCACCCTAACTCAAACACTAATCCTCACCCACACCCTCATCCTCAGCCTAAACCTAAGCCTAAACCTAACCCTAACCCTAACCATCACCTTAACCCTTACCCTAACCCAAACCCTAACCCTGAACCAAAACCTAATCTTCAGCCTCACCCTCACCCTAACCCAAACCCTAACCCTTACCCTCACCCTACCCCTAAATCTAACCCTAACCCTAACCCTCACACTAACCCTCACCATAACCATAATCCTATACCTAACCCTAACCCTAAACCTATGCTTCATATTAACCCTCAGCCTAGCCCTCACGCTAACCCTAATCCTAACCCTAAACCTTATCCTAACCCTCACCCTAACCCTACCCATAACCCTCACCCTCACCTTCAGCCTCACTTTAACTCTAACAGAACCCTAACAATAACACTAATCCTAAACCTAAACCTAACCCTAACCCTAATCCTATACCTAATCCTACCACACACCCTCACCCTAACCCTAATCCTAACCATAGCACTAACCCTCACCCTAAACCTCACACTAACCCTAACACTAATCCTCAATCTAACCCTTACCATCACCCTATAACCTAACCCTCACCCTTACCCTAACACTAACCCTAACCATAACCATAATCATAACCCTCAACCTCAGCCTCACATTCACAGCAAACATAACCCAAACCATAACACTAACAATAACCCTAACCCTCACCCTAATCCTAATACTACCCCTACCCCTAAACCTCACCCTAGTCCACACCCTAAACCTAAGCCTAAGCCTAACCCTCACCCTAACTCTCACTCTAACCCTAACCCCAAACCTCAACCGAAACCTAACCCTCAACCTCACCCTCAGCCTAACTCTAATCCTAACCTGAACCCTAACCTTAACCCTCACACACACAGTCAGCTTAACCCTAGACCTAATCCTAACTTTAACCCTAACCCTCACCCTCACCCAAAACCTCACCCTAAGCCTAAACGTAACCCTCACCCTCAGCTTCACATTCACAGCAAACTTAACCCAAACCATAACACTAACAATAACCCTAACCCTCACCCTCAACCTAACCCTAAACCTAAACCTAAACCTAACCCTAACCCTAACCCTAAACCTAAACCTGACCCTAACCCTAATCCTAACCCTCACCCTCACCTTCACAGTAACCATAACCCTAACCCTAACCCTTACAATAACCCTAACTCTAACCCTATACCTCATCCGAACCATATCCTTCACCCTAACCCTAACCCACACCCTAAAGCTTATCCTCACCTTAACCCTAAACCTCACACTCACCCTAACACTCACCCTAATCCTAATCCTAACCCTAAGCCTAACCCTCACCCTCACCCTAACCCTCACCCTAAACCTAACTCTAACACTAACCCTAACCCTAACCCTCACCCTCAGCCACACTCTAACCCTAACTCTAACCCTAAACCTCCTCCTCCCCCCACCCTAAGCCTAACCCTAACCCTAAACATCACCCAAACCCTAACCCTAAACCTCACCCTCACCCTAGCCCTCACCCTAATCCTAATCCTAACACTAAACCTCACTCTAACCGTAACCTTAATCTTAATCCTAACCCTAAACCTAACCCTCACCCTCACCCTAACACTCACCCTAACACTAACCCTCACCCTCACTCTCATCCTAACCATAACTGTAACCCTAAACCCCACCTTCATCCTAATCCTCACCCTAAACCTAAACCTCCCCCCTACCCTAAACCTAAACCTCACCCTCAAATAGCACTAACCCTAACCCTAAACCTAACACTCACCCTAATGCTAATGCTCACACTCAACCTCACCCTCAGCGTAACCCTAAGCCTAACCCTAAACCTAACCCTAACACAAATATTCACCCTCACCTTTACCCTAATCCTAAGCCTCCCCCTAATTCTCACCCTAACCCTAACTCTAACACTAACACTACCCCTAACCCTCAACCAAACCCTCACCCTAACCCTAACTCTAACCCTAAACCTGACCCTCACCCTAAACCTAACTCTAACCCAAACCCAAACCCTAAACTTCACCATAAAACTAACCCTCACCCTCACCCTCAGCCTAAAACTAAACCTGGCCCTAACAATAACCCTAACACTAATCCTAACCCTCACCCTAACCATAACGATCACCCTAACCCAAAACCTAACCCTAACACTTACCCTCACCCTAAAACTAACCCTAACCCTAACACTAACCCTCACACTAACCCTAACCCTAAGCCTAACCCTAAACCTCACCGTAACCCTAACCCTAACCCTAAAGAGAATTAACCCTAACCCTAAATCTAACCCTAATCCTCAGCCTCACCCTCACCATAACCCAAACCCTAACCCTAAACCTCACCCTAACCCTAAGCCTATATCTAACCCTAAACCTCACCCTCAGCCTAACCCTAACCCTGACCCTAACCCTAAACCCCAACCTATCCCTAACCGGCACCCTCAACCTCACCATAACTCTAACCCAAACCCTAAAACTAACACTAAGCCTAACCCTAACCATAACTTTAACCCTAATCCTCACCCCTAACCTCAGCCTCAGCCTAACCCTAAGCCTAACCATAACTCTCAGACTAACCCTAACCCTAACACTAACCCTAACCCTAAACCTTATCCTAACCCTAAACCTAACCCTCATTATAAGTTTCACCCCCACCCTACCCTAAACTCTAACCCGAACACTCACCCTAACCCTAAGCCCAACCCTAACCTTAACCCTAACCTTCACACTCACTCTACCCTAAATCTAATCCTAAACCTACCATTACTCCTAAACCTAACCCTCACCATAACCCTCACCCTAGCCCTCATCCTAACCCTAATCCTAACCCTAAACCTCAAACTAACCCTAAATCTACCCCTAAACCTCAACCTCACCCTAACCCAAACTCTAAACCTAACACTAAACCTCACAATAAACCTAACCCTAAACCTTACCCTAACCCTAAACCTCACGATCACCCTCAGCCTAACCCTAAGCCTAACCCTAAACCTATCCCTAACACACACTCACCCTCACACTAACACTAATGCTAACCCTAACCATAACCCTCCCCCTAACTCTCACCCTAAACCTAACCTTAACACGAACAGTAAACCTAACGCTCAACTTAACCATCACCCTAACCCTACCTCTAAACCTAAACCTCACCATCATGTTAACCCTAACTCTAACCCTAACCCAAACCCTAAACCTCACCCTAACCCTAACCCTAACCCTCATCCTCACCCTCACCGTAACCATAACCCTAAACCTAACCCTAACAATAACCCTAAACCTATTCCGAACCCTCACCCTAACCATAACTCTCACCCTAACACAAACCATCACCCTATTACTTACCCTCACCCAAACACTAACCCTAACCCGAACAATAACCCTCACACTAATCCAAGCCCTAACCCTAACCCTAAATCTCAACCTAACCCAGACCATCTCCCTAACCCTAAAAATAACCCTCACCCTAACCCCCCCCTTAAAGTTATATCTAATCCTCAACCTCACCCTCACACTCACCCTAACCCTAAACCTAAACACCACCCTAACCCTACCCCTAACCCTCACCCTCATGCTCAGCCAAAGCCTAAGCCTAAGCTTAACCCTAACCCTAACCCTCACCAAAACCCCAAACACTAACACAAACCGTAACTCTAACCCTAAACCTCACCCTCACCCTAACCTTAACACTAACCATAACCTTAAACCTAAGCCTCATCCTAACCCTAACCCTCACCCTCACCCTCACCGTAAGTGTAACCCTAACCCAAAACCTAACAATAACCCTAACACTAACCCTAAACTTCATCCTAACCATAACCTTCACCCTAACCCTAACACTCACCCTAACACTTACCCTCATCCTAACACTAACCCTAACCCTAACACTAACCCTCATACTAAACCTAACCCTCACAATAACCCAAAACCTCACCCTAACCCTAAACCTCACCCTGAACCTAGCCCTCAACCAAACCCTAACCCTCATCCTCACCCTAAAACTCACACTAACCATAACACGAATCCTCAATCTAACCCTCAAACTCACCCTAACCGTAACCCTCACCTTTGCCCTAAACCGCACGCTCAGCCTAACCCTCACCTTTACCCTTACCGTGACCCTGAACCTCACCCTGACCCTAACCCTAATCCTCATCCTATCACTCACCCTAATGATAACACAAACCATCACCCTAATCCTAACCCTCAGCCTCAACCTAACCCTAAGCCTAAGCCTAACCCTAACCCTAACCCTCACCCTCACCCTACCCCTCACCCTAACAATAATCCTAAACCTAACCCTCATCCTAACACTTAACCTAACTATAACCCTAACCATCTTTCTAAACCTAATCCTCATCCCCACCCATACCCTCAGCCTAACCTAAGCCTAAGCCGAACCCTAACCCTAACCCTCACAATCACCCTCACTGTAAACCTTATCCTAAAACTAACCCTAATCCTAACATTATACCTCAACCTAACCCTCACCCTAACCCTAACCCTAACCCTAAACCTCCCCCTAACCGTAACTCTAACCCTAAACCACACCCTCACCCAATCCATAACCCTTACACTAAACCTCACCCTAACCCTGATCCTAACCCTCACCGTCACCCTCACCCTCACTGTAACTCTAACCCTATCCCTAATACTAACCCTCACCCTCACCCTAACCCTAACCCTAACCCTAACTCTCACCCTCACCATAACGCTAACCCTAAACCTAACCCTAAACCTCACCCTAATGCTAACCCTAACCCTCACCCTCACTCTAACCCTCATCCTAACACTAATACTAACCCTAAACCTCACCCTCACCCTCATGCTCGGCGTAAACCTAAACCTAAGCCAAAGATTAACCCTGACCCTGACCCTCAGCCTAACCCTAACCCTAACCGTAACACTAACCCTAACACTAACCCTCACACTAACCCTCGCCCTAACGCTAATTCTAAACCTAAACCTCACCCTCACCCTAACCCTAACCCTCACATTCACCCTCACCCTCTGCCTAATATTCAAACTAAACCTAACCCTAACCCTAACCCTAACAAGAAGAGTAACCCTCAACCTAACCGTCACCCTAAACCTAACCCTAACACTCACACTCACCATAGCCCATAACCAAACCCTAAGCCTAAGCCTAACCCTCACCCTAACCCTCACTCTAATCCTAACCCCAACACTCACCTTAACCATAACCCTCACCCTCACCCTAACTCTAAACCTAACCCTAACCCTAACTCTAACCCTCCCCTTAACTCTCACCCTAACGCTAACCTTAACAGTAACACTAACCCTAACCCTCAAACTAACCCTCACCCTAATCCTAACTCTAACCTAAACCTCACCCTGACCCTAAACCCAACTCTAACATTAACCCAAACCCTAAACCTCAGTCTAACGGTAAACCTAACCCTCATCCTCACCCTCACCGTAACCGCAACCCTAAACCTCACAATAAGAATAACCTTAACCGTATTCCTAACCCTCATCCTAACACTTACCCACACCCTACCACTAACCCTAAACTTCCCCCTAACCCTCTCCCTAACGCTATATGTAACCCTCAACCTCACACTCACCCTAAACCTAACCCTAAACCCCACATTAACCCTAACCCTAACAATCACCCTTGTGCTTGGCCTAAGCTTAAGCCTAAGACTAAGCCTAACACTAACCCTAAACATCACCCTAACCCCAACAATAAAACTAAACCTAACTCTAACCCTAAACCTCACCCTCACCCTAACCCTAATTCTAACCCTAACCCTAAACCTAAACCTCATCCTAACCCTAACCCTCCCCCTCACGCTCACCCTAAACCTCACCGTAACCGTAACCCTAACCCTAACTCTAACAATAACCCTAACCCTAACCCTAACCCTCATCCTAAGCATAACCTTCATCGTAACCCTAACCCTCACCCTAACACTTACCCTCACCCTAACACTAACACTCACGCTAACACTAAACCTCACACTAACCCTAACCATCACCCTAACCCTAAACTTCACCCTAACCCTAACCCTCAACCTCAACCTAGCCCTCAACCTAACCCTCACCCTCATCCTCACCCTAAACCTCACACTAACCCTAACAGTAATCCTCAATCTCAACCTCACCCTCACCCTAACCCTAACACTCACCCTTACCGTTAACCTCACCCTCAGCCTAACACTCACCTTTACCCTTAGTGTGAGGGTGATGCCCTCACACTAACCCTCAACATAAAACTAATCCTCATCCTAACCCTAACCCTAACGGTAACCCCAACCATCACCCTAACCCTAACCCTCACCCTCACCCTCAGCCTCAGCCTAAACCTAAGCCTAAGCCTTGGCCTAACCCTAAACCTCACCCTCACCCTAACTCTAACCCTCTTCCTAACCCTTAACCTAACCATAAACCTAACCATCTTTCTAAACCTAATCCTCATCCCCACCCATACCCTCAGCCTAACCCTAACCCTAAGCCGAACCCTAACCTTAACCCTCACACTCACCCTCACCAAAAACCTAATCCTAAACCTAAACCTAACCCTAATATTAAACCTCAGTCTAACACTCACCCTAACCCTAACCCTAACCCTCATGCTCACCCTAACCCTCAAACTAACCCTAACTCTAACCCTAAACGTCACCCTCACCCTAACCATAACCCTAACCCTAAACCTCACCCTAAACCTGATCCTTAACCTCACCCTCACCCTCACCCTCACTGTAACTCTAACCCTAAACCTACTCCTAACCCTCACCCTCACCCTAATCATAACCCTAACCCTCACCCTTAACCTAACCCTCACACTCACCGTAACCCTAACCCAAACCCTAAACCTCACCATAACCCTAACAATAACCCTCAACCTTACCCTAACCCTAACCCTCATCCTAAACCTAACCCTCATCCTCAACCTCACCCTTAGCCTAACCCTAAGCCTAACCCTAAACCTAAATCTAACACACACACTCACCCTCACCCTAATGTTAATCCTAACCCTAACCCTAACCGTCACCCTAGCACTCACCCTAAACCTAATTGTAACCTTAAACCTCATCCAAAACCTCACCCTAACCCTAACCCTCAACCTAACCCTAAACCTAATTCTAACCCTCAACCTAACCCTAACACTGACCCCAACGTAACCCTAACATTAACTCTCACCCTAAACCTAAACCTCATCCTAACCCGAACTCTCACCCTCACCCTAACCCTAACACTAATCCTAACCTTAAACCTCACCCTATACCTCACCCTAACCCTAACTCTAACCCTATACCTGACACTCGCCCTAACCCTCACCCTAACCCTAAAATTCACCCTCACCCTAGCCTTCACCCTAACCCTAATCCGAAACTTAACCCTCATTCTAACCCTCACCCTAACCCTAAACCTAACCATCAACCTAACCCTAAACCTCACCCCTAACCTCACCCTTAGTCTAACCCTAAGCCTAACCCTAAACCTAACCCTAACCCAGACACTCACCCTCAACCTTACCCTAACCCTAACCCTCATCCTAACCCTAAACCTCATCCTCAACCTCACCCTTAGCCTAACCCTAAGCCTAACCCTAAACCTAAACCTAACACACACACTCACCCTCACCCTCATGTTAATCCTAACCCTAACCCTAACCCTCACCCTCACCCTAGCCTTCACCCTAAACAGAATCCTAAACCTAACTCAAACTCTAACCATAACCCTAACCCTAAACCTCACCCTAAACCTAACCCTTACCCTCACCCTCACTGTAAGGGTAACCCTAATCCTAACCCTAACAATAACCGTAACCCTAACTCTTACCCTCACCCTAACCATTAAAATCACCCTAAACATAACCCTCATCCTAACCCTAACCCTCACCTTAACCCTAACCCTCAACTTAACCCTAACCCTAACATTAACCCTAACCCTAAACCACACCCTCAGCCTCACCCTAACCCTAACCCTAAACCTAAACCTCACCCTCACCCTCACCCTAACACTCACCCTCACCCTAGCGCTCATCCAAACCCTAATCCTAACCCTAAACCTCATTCTAAACCTCCCCTTAACCCTATGACTAACCCTCACCCTAACCCTAACTTTCTCACCCTCAACCTCACCCTCAGCCTAACCCTAAGCCTAACCCTAAACCTGACCCTAACACACACACTCACCCTCAGCCTAACCCTAAGTGTATACCTAAAACTAACCCTAACTCTCTCCCTCAGCCTCACCCTAACCCTAATTCTATCCCTAAATCTCATCCTCACCCTACCCCTAATGCTAAACCTTAACCCTAACCCAAACCCTAACCCAAACCCTCCCCCTAACTCTCACCCTAACCCTAACACTAACACTAACGCTAACTCTAACCCTAAAACTAAACCTCAACCTAACCCTAACCCTATCCCTCACCATAAGCCTCACCCTCACACTCAGCCTAACCTTAAGCCTAACCCTAATCCTAACCCTAACCCTCACACTCACCCTAACCCTAACCCTAATCCTAATCCTAACCCTATCCCTATCCCTCACCCTCACACTAACACTCACCCGAACCCTAACCCTAACACTAACCCTAAACCTAACCCTCACTATCAACCTCACCCTCAGCCTAACCCTAAGCCTAACGCTAAACCTAACACTCTCACACACTTACCCTCACCCTAACCCTAATCCTAAACCTAAACGTAACCATAAACCTCCGCCTAACTCTCACCCTAACGCTAACCCTATCACTAACCCTAACCCTCAACCAAACCCTCACCCTAACCCTAGCTCTAACCATAAACCTCACCCTCAACCCTAACCCTAACCCAAACCCGAAACCTCACCCTAAGCCTAACCCTAAACCTCATCCTCACCTTCACCCTAACCCTAACTCTAACAATAACGCTAACCCTATTGCTCACCCTAACCCTAACCCTAAACCTCACCTTCACCTTCACCCTCACAGTAACCGTAACCCTAACCCTAGCAATAACCCTTACCCTAACCCTAAACCTCACCCTAACCATAACCCTCACCCTAACCCTAAAACTCACCCTAAAACATACCCTCAAACTAACACTAACCCTCACACTAACCCTAACCCTAACCATAACCCTAAACCGCACCCTAACACTAAGCCTAACCCTAACATTCACCCTAACCCTAATTCTAACCCTAACCCTCACCCTAACCATAAATCTCATCCTCACCATAAACCTCACACTAACCCTAACCCTAATCCTAAATCTAACCCTCACCCTCACAATAACCCTAACCCTAACCCTTAACCTAACCCTTAGCCTAATCATAACCCTCACCCTTACAGTAACCCTCACCCTCAGCCTAACACTCACCTTTAACCTTAACGACACCCGCAACCTAACCCTCACCCTAAGCTTAAACTTAACCGAAACCTAACTCTCACCATAACCTTAAACCTAACCCTCACCTTAACCCTAAACCTAACCCTCACCCTCACCCTCAGCCTAACCCTAAGCCTAACCCTAAACCTAACCCTAATCCTCACACTGACCTTCTCCCTAACCCCAATCCTAATCCTAACCCTAACCCTAACACACACCCTAACCCTAACCATTACCCTAAACCTAACCCTAACACTAACCCGAACCCTCACCCTAAAATTCACCCTAACCCTATATCTAACACTAAACTACAAACTCACAGTGACCCTAACCCTAACCCTAACCCTAAACCTCATCCTAACCCTAACCCTAAACCTCACCCTCACCCTAGCCGTCACCCTAACCCTAATCCTAAACCTAACCCACATCCTAACCCTCAACCTAACCCTAAACCTAACCCTCACCCTAACCCTAAACCTCACACTCAACCTAACCCTCAGGCTAACCCTAAGACTAACCCTAAACATAACCGTAACCCACACACTCACCCTCACCCTAACACTAACTATAACCCTAACCCTAAATTTAAACCGAACCCTAACACTCACCCTAACCCTAACCCTAACCATCATCCTAACACACAACCTAACCCTATCCGTATCCATCACCCTAACCCCAACCCTCACCCTCAGCCTAACCCTAAGCCTAAGCATAACTCTAACCCTAACCCTCAACCTCACCCTAAACCTAATCCTAACCCTAACCTTCATCCTAACCCTCACCATAACCCTAACCCTAACCATCATCCAAAACCTATTCTTCACCTCCACCCTCACCCTCAGCTTAACCCTAAGCCTAAGCCTAAACCTAACCCTAACCCTCGCCCTCAGCCTCACTCTCACCCTAACCCAAATCCTAACCCTAACCCTCACCCTAACTCTAAGCCTAACCCTAATGCTAGCCCTCACCCTAAACCTAATCCTAACCCTAAACCTCATCCTAACCCTCACCCTAACCCTAACCCTAAACCTCACCCTCATGCTCTCCCTAAGCCTAAGCCTAAGCCTAACCCTAACCCTAACCCTAACCCTAACCCTATCCCTAACCTTAACACTATCCCTAACTCTAACCCTAAACCTCACCCTCACCCTAACCCTAACTGACCCTAACCCTAAACCTAAGCCTCATCCTAACCCTATCCCTCACCCTCACCTTCACTGTAAACCTAACTGTAACACTAAACCTAACAAAAACCCTAAACCTAACCCTAACCCTCACCTTAATCATAATCCTCACCCTAACCTTAACCCTCATCCTAACATTTACCCTCATCCTAACACTAACCCTAACCCTAACAATAACACTAACCCTAACCCTAACCCTAAACCTAAACATAAACCTCACCCTCAGCCTCACCCTCACCGCAAACCTAACCCTAAACATAACACTAACAATAACCCTAACCATAACCCTAAAACTCACACTCACCCTCACCCTAACGCAAATCCTAAACCTAACCCCATCCCTAACCCGAACCCTCACCCTAACCCTCACACTAGCCCTCACCCTAAACCTAATCCTAACCCTAAACCTCATTATAAACCTCACCCCAAACCTAACCCTCATCCTAAACCTAACCCTAACCATAACCCTCATGGTTGGCCTAAGCCTAAGCCTAAGCCTAAGCCTAACCTTAACCCTTACCCTCACCCTATTCCTAAACCTAAACCTAACCCTAACCCTAAACCTAACAATAACCCTAAGCCTAACCCTAACCCTCACCGTAAGCATAACCCTCACCCTAACCCTAACCCTCACCCTAATATTTACCCTCACCCTAACACTAACCCTAACTCTAACACTAACGCTTACACTAACCCTAACCATCACTCTAAACCTAAACCTCATCCTAACACTAACCCTAACCCTGACCTCACCCTAGCCCTCACCCTAACCCTAAACCTCATCCTCACCCTAAACCTCACACTAACCCTAACAATAATCCTCAATCTAACCCTTACCCTCACCCTAACACTAAACCTAACCCTCAACCTAACCCTAAACCTCACCATACCGTAACCCTCACCCTCAGCCTAACCCTCAGCTTTGCCCTTACCTTTACCCCCACCATAAAACTCACCCTAACCGAACCCTCATCCTAACCCTCACCCTTCCCCTACCTCTACCCCTAAGCCTCAACCTCACTGTAACCCTAACTCTAACACTAACACTAAACCTCACCCTAACCAGAAATCTCACCCTCACCCTCACCATAACCGTAATCCTAACGCCAAACCTAACAATAACCCTATCCCTAACGCTAACCCTCACCCTAATCATAACCTTCACCCTAACCCTCACCCTCACCCTAACCCTCATCCTCACCCTGAACCTCACACTAACCCTAAACCTAATCCTCAATCTAACTCTCACCCTAACCCTAAACTTAACCCTTAACCTAATCCTAAACCTAACCCTAATCCTCACCCTTTTCTAAACTCTCACCCTCAGCCTAAACCTCACCTTTAACCTTACCATCATCCTCACCCTAACCCTAAACCTCATCCTAACCCTCAACCTCACACTAAACCTAACACTAACCATAATCCTCAATCTAACCTTCACCCTAACCCTAACCCTCACCCTCACCGTAGCCCTCACCCTAACCCTAATTCTAACACTAACCCTCATCCTAATTCGTACCCTAACCCTAACCCCAACCATCACTCTAACCCTAATCCTCAACCCCACCTTCAACCTCACCCTAACCCTAAGCCTAAGCCTAACCCTAACCCTAACCCTAACATACCCTCACAGTAACCCTAATCCTAACCCAAAACCTAACCCTAACCCTAACTCTAACCCTCACCCTCACCCTAGCCCTAACCCTAACCCTAATTCTAACCCTCCCCCTCACCTTAACCCTAAACCTTAACCTAACCCTTAACCCTAAACTCACACTCACCATAACAATTACCCTAATCCTAAACCTAACCTTAAGTCTAACCCTCACCCTCACCTTAATCCTCACCGTAACCTTAACTCTAACACTAACCTTAAACCCAACCCACACCATCAGCCTCACCCTAAACCTAACTCTAACCATAAACCTCACTCTCATCTTAAGCCTAACCCTAACCTTAACCATCAAACTAACCCTAACGCTCACCCTCACTGTAACCCTTACCCTAACTCTCACCCTAACCCTTAACTTAACCGGAACCCTAACTCTCACCCTAACTCTAACCCTAAACCTCACCCTAACCCTAAGCCTCAACCTCACCCTCAGCCTAACCGTAACCCCAACCCTAACCCTCACACTCACCCTAACCTTAACCCTAATCCTAATAGTAAACCTAACCCTAACCCTCACCCTCACCCTAACCATCACCTTAAGCCTAACCCTAATATTAATCGTAACCAAAACCCTTACGCTAAACCTCACCCTAACACTAACCCTACCCATCCCCCTCACCCTAGCCCTCAACCTAACACTAACCCTCATCCTCACCCTAAACCTCACACTAACCCTAACACTAATCCTCAATCTAAACCTCAACCTCACACTAAACCTAACCCTTAACCTCACCCTAACCCTAACCCACACCCTTACAGTAACCCTTATCCTTAGCCTTAACCCTCACGTTTAAACTTACCTTCACTCCCACCCTAACCCTCACCCAAACCCTAACTGTAACCCTAACCCTAACTCTACCCCTAAACCTCACCATCAGGCTAACCCTAACTCTAATCCTAACCCTAACACTAAACCTCACCCTAACTCTAATCCTAACCCTAACACTAAACCTCACCCTAACCCTAAACCTAACCCTCACCCTCAAACTCATCCTCAGTCTAAACCTAAGCCTAAGCCTAACCCTTAACCTAACACTCACCCTCACCATAGACTCACCCTAAACTGAATCCTAACCCTAATCCTCATCCTAACCCTCACACTAAACCTAAACCTAACCATCACCATAACCCTAATTCTCACCCCCCCTCACCCTAAGCCTAAGCCTAACCATAACCCTAACCCTAACCCTAAACCTCAACCTAACACTCACCCTTAAGCCTAACACTAAACCTAACCCTAACCCTCGTCCTAACCCAACAAGTAACCCTAAATCTAACCCTAAACCTCATCCTCACCCTAAACCTAATACTAACCCTAACCCGAACAATATCACTAATCCTAACGAGAAACAGAACCCTAATGCTAAACCTAACCCTAATTCTAACAATCACCCTTACGCTAACACTAATCCTAACCTGAAACCTAAACCTAACCCTAACCCTCAACCTCACTGTAACCCTAAACCTCATCCTAACCCTCATCCTAACCCTGACCCTAAACCTAAACCTTACCCTAAAACTAACCCTAACCCTCAACCTCACCCTAGCCCTCACTCTAACCCTAATCCTAACCCTAATGCTCACCCTAACCCTAAACTTAACCGAACCCTAACTCTCACCCTAACCCTATTCCTAAGCCTCACCCTAACCCTAACCCTCACCCTCACCCTCAACCTCAGCCTAACCTAAGGCTAAGCCTAACCCTAACCCTAACTGTCACACTCACACTAACCCATATCCTAATCCTGATCCTAACCATAAGCCTTAACCTCACCCTATCCCTAACCCTAACCCTAACCCTAACTCTCTCCCTAACTCTAAACCTAAACCTCACCCTAAACCTAACCCTCACCCTCACCCTCATCCTCAGCCTAACCCTAAGCTTAAGCTTAACCCAAACTCTAAACCTCAGCCTCACCCTAACCCTAACCCTCACCCTAAAGCTTACCCTAAACCTAACGCTAAACTTCACCCTCAACCTCACCATAAGTCTAACCCTAACCCTAACAATAACAATAACCATAACCCTAACCCTAAACATAACCCTCAACCTCAGCCTCACCCTCACTACAAACTTAACCCTGACCATAACACTAACAATAACCCTAACCCTAACCCTAAACCTAATTCTAATCTTTACCCCCACCCTCACCCTCAGCCTAAACCTAACCCTAACCCTAAACCTAACCCTCACCGTAACCCTAACACAAACCCCAACACTGAAACTAACCCTAACCCTAAACCAAACTCTAAACCTAACACTAAACCTAACCCTAATCATCAGCCTCACCCTCGTCCTAACCCAAACCCTAAACCTAACCATCACCCTAAACCTAAGCCTAACCCTAATCCTTACCTTCACCCTAAACCTAATCCTAACCCTAACCCTCACCCTAACTCTAACCCTAACCCTCCCCCTCATGCTCGGCCTAAGCCTAAGCCTAAACCTAAGCCTAACCCTAACCCTAACCCTAACCCTCACCCTATCCCTAACCCTA
The DNA here is from genome assembly GCF_024711535.1 of Dipodomys merriami. Classification (NCBI taxonomy): domain Eukaryota; kingdom Metazoa; phylum Chordata; class Mammalia; order Rodentia; family Heteromyidae; genus Dipodomys; species Dipodomys merriami. The sequence continues at coordinate 4,956,796 of NW_027206257.1, forward strand.
ACACTACCCCTAACTCTAACCCTAAACCTCACCCTCACCCTAACCCTAACTCTGATCATAACCCAAACCTAACCCTCATACTAACCCTAACCCTCAACCTCACCTTCACCATAACCCTAACTGCAACCCTAAACCTAACAAAAACCCTAAACCTAACCCTAACCCTCACCCTACTCATAAACCTCACCCTAACCTTAATCCTCACCTAACATTTACCCTCACCCTAACACTAACCCTAAGGATAACACTAACGCTCACACTAACCCTAACCATCCCCCTAACCCTAAACCTCACCCTAACATAAACCCTAAACCTTACCCTAATCCTAATCCTAACCCTATCCCTAACCCTCCCCCTCAGCCTCACCTTAACCCTAATTCTAGCCCTAAACCTCACCCTCAACCTAACCCTAAAGCTAACCCTAACACTAAAACTCATCCTCATCCTAACCCTAAACCTCACCCTCACCCTAACCCTAATCCTATCCCTAACCCTCATGCTAACCTTCCTCATAACCCTAATCATAACCCTTACCTTAACACTAACCCTCACCCTCACCCTCAGCCTAACCCTAAGCCTAACCCTAAGCCTAACCCTAAACCTAATACTAAACCTCACACTCACTCGCACCCTCACTCTCACTGTAACTCTAACCCTAACCCTAACCCTAAAACTCACCCTAATCCTAACCGTAACCCTCCCCCTAAACCTATATCTAACCGTAAACCTCACCCTTACCCTAACCCTAACACTAACCCTAAACCTAACCCTTACCCTAACCACCTCCATAACCCTATATGTAACCCTAAACCTCACCCTCACCCTCAGTAACCCTAACCATAACCCTAAACCCCACCCTAAACCTAAACCTAAACCTCTACCGCACCCTCAGCTTCACCATAACTCTAACAATAACCCTAACAATACCACTAACCCTAACCCGGACCATCACCCTAACCCTAATCCTCACCCCCAACCTCACCCTCTGCCTAAGCCTAAGTCTAAGCCTAACCCTCACCCTAACCCTTACACTCACCCTCATTGTAACTCTAATCCTAAAGCTAAACCTATACCTAACCCTGAACCTCACCCTAACCCTAACACTAATGCTAACCCAAACCTCAACCTAAACCTCCCCCTAAACCTATCTGTAACCCTAAACCTCACCCTCAACCTAAACCTAACCTTAACCCTAACCCTAAACCTCACCCTCACCCTAACCCTCACCCTCACCCTCAACCACAACATAAGTCTAACCCTAACCCTAACAATAACACTAACCCTAACCCTAACCATATCCATAACCCTCATCGTCAGCCTCACCCTCACTGGAAACTTGACCCTAACCATAACACTAACATTAACCCTAACCCTAACCCTAACTCTAATCCTCACCCCCACCGTCACCCTCAGCCTAACCCTAACCCTAACCCCAACTCTAATCCTAACCCCCACTGTAACCCTAAAACTAACCCTAACACTAACACTAACCCTAAACCAAACCCTAACCCTAACCCTAAACTTAAACCTAACCCTAACCCTAACCGTAAACTTAACCTGAAACCTAACTCTCACCCTAACCCTACAACTAACCCTCACCCTAACCCTAACCCTCATCCTCACACTCACCCGCATCCTAACCCTAAGCCTAACCCTAACCGTAACCCTAACCCTCACACTCACCCTAACCTTTCCCCTAATCCTAATCCTAACACTAAGCCTAAACCATACCCTCACCCTAACGCTCACTCTAACCCTAACTCTAACACTAACCTTAAACCTAACCCTCAACCTCAGCCTCATCCTAACCCTAGCTCTAACCCTAAACCTGCCCCTAACCCTAACTCTAACCATCACCCTAACCCTAATTCTCACCCACACCCTCACCGTCACCCTCAGCCTAATCCTAAGCCTAACACTAAACCTAACCCTCACACTCACCCTCACCATAACCCTAATCCTAATCCTAACCCTAACTCTAACCCTAACCCTAAACATCAACCTAAACCTCACCCTAACCTTAACACTAACACTAACCATAACCCTAACCCTGGACCTAACCCTGTAACTAAACCTAAATATAACCCTAAACCTCACCCTCACCCTAACCCTAATCCTAATCATAACCCTAAAACAAACCGAAACCTTAACCCAAACCCTCACCCTCACCATAACTCTAACCCTAACCCTAAAAATAACACTAGTCCTAACCCTATACCTAACCATAACCCTAATCCTAATGCTAACACTCACCCTCACCCTAAGCCTAATCCTAACACTAACTCTCACCCTAACCCTAATCCTAACACTTACTCTCATCAAAACCCTCACCCTAAGCCTAACCCTCACACTCCCACTTACAATAAACCTAAACCTAAACCTAACACTAACCATAACCCTAAACTTCAAAGTAACCCTCACCTAACCTTAACCATAACCCTTACTCTAAGCCTCGACCTAAGCGTCCCCCTAACGCTAAATCTAACCGTAAAACTCACCCTCACACTAACACAAATCCTAACCCTTACCCTCATCCTAACCCTAATCCTCACCCTAAAGGTAACCATAACCCTCATGCTAACCCTCACCCTAAAATTTACCCTAACACTAAACCTTACCCTAACACTAACCCTAACCCTCAACCTCACCCTCGCCCTCACCCTTACCCTAATCATAACCCTAATCCTCATCCTAACCCTCACCCTAACCCTAACTTTAACCTTAACTCTTACCCTAAACCTAACCCTCACCCTAACTCTAAACTTAACCGAAAACTAACTCTCACCCTAACCGTAAACCTAAACTCACCCTCACACTCACCCTCAGCCTAATCCTAAGCCTCAGCCTAAACCTAACCCTAACCCTCACACTCACCCTAACCCTTACCCTAAACCTAATCCTAACACTAAGCATAACCCTCACACTCAGTCTAACCCTCACCGTAACCCGAAATCTAACACTAAACCTAACCCTAAACCTCAAGATCAGCCTCATCCTTACCCTAACTCTAACCCTAAACCTCACCCTCAGCCTAGCCCTAAGCCTAACCCTAAACCTAACCCAAACACACACACTCACCATCACCCTAACCCTAATCCTAACCCTAACCCTAAACCTAAACTTCAACCTAACCCTCACCCTAACTATAAACCTAAACCTCACCCTCACCCTAAACCTAACTCTAACCCTAACCCAAACCCTAAACCTCACCCTCAGCCTAGCCCTAAGCCTAACCCTAAACCTAACCCAAACACACACACTCACCATCACCCTAACCCTAATCCTAACCCTAACCCTAAACCTAAACTTCAACCTAACCCTCACCCTAACTATAAACCTAAACCTCACCCTCACCCGAAACCTAACTCTAACCCTAACCCAAACCCTAAACCTCACCCTAACCCTAAGCCTAACCCTTCAACCTCACCCTCAACATAACCATAAACCTAAACCTATCCCAAACAATAACCCGAACCCTAATCCTAACCCTCAACCTAACCATGACCCTCACCCTAACGCAAACCCTCACCCTAACATTTACCCTTACCCTAACACTAACCCTAACCCTAACACTAACCCTCACACTAACCCTAACCGTAATCTCACCCTAACCCTAACCCTAATCCTAACCCTCAACCAAACCATAAACCTCACACTCCACGTAACCCTAACCGTAACCCACACCATAAACCTAAACTTAACTTGAACCCTAACTCTCACCCTAACCCTAATCCTAACCCTAACCCTCGCCCTCACCCTCACCATCAGCATAACCCTAAGCCTAAACCTAACCCTAACCCTAACCCTCACACTCAACCTAGCCCTTACCCTAATCCTTATCCTAACCCTAACCCTAAGCCTCACCCTCAGCCTCACTTTAACCCTAACTCTAACCCTAATCCTAACCCTAACTCTCCTCCTAACCCTCCCCATAACCCTAACCCTAAACCTCACCATAACCCTAAACTCACCCTCATGCTCAGCCTAAACCTAACCCTAACCCTAACCCTATCCCTAAACCTCATCCTAACCCTAACTCTAACCCTCACTCTCACCCTCACCCTAACACTAACCCTAACCCTAACACTCACGCTAACTCTAAAACTAACCCTCAAATTAACACTAACCATCACCCTAGCCCTAAACCCCACCGTAACACTAACCCTAAACCTCACCCTCACTCTAGCCCTCACCCTAACCCTTACCCTCATCCTCAACCTAAACCTCACACTAACTCTAACACTAATCCTCAATCTAACCCTCACCCTCACCCTGACCCTAATGCTAAACCTCACCCTAACCCTAACTCTCAACCATACCTTAACCCTCACCCTCACCCTAAACCTCACCTTTACCCTTACGGTCAACACCACCCTAACCCTAACCCTAAACCTAACCCTCACCCTATCCATAACTGTACCCCTAAACCACACCCTCACTCTAACCCTAACTCTAACCCTAACCCTAACACTAACCCTCACCCTAACCCTAACACTAAACATCACCCTAACCCTAATCCTCACCCCCACCCTCACACTCAGGCTAAAACTATGCCTAAGCCTAAGCCTAACCCTAACCCTAACCCACACCCTCACCCTCACCCTCACCATAACTCTAACACTAACCCTAACAATAACACTAATACTAACCCTAAACCTAACCCAAACAATAACCATAACCCTAATGCTAACACTCCGCCTCACCGTAACCCTAATCCTAACCCTCACCATAACTCTCCCTCTAATCCTACATCTAACCCTCAACCTCATCCTCAACCTAACCCTAAACCTAACCTTAACCATGAACCCCACACTAACCCTAACCCTAAACCTCACCCGCAACCCCACTCACACGGTAAATCAAACCCTAACACTAACAATAACACTAACCCTAACCATCACCCTAACCCTAATCCTCACACCCACCCTCACCCTCAGCCTAACCCTAAGCCTAAGCCTAACCCTCACCCTAAACCTCACACTCAGCCTCACCCTAACCCTAATCCAAAACATAATCCTATCCCTAAACCTCAAACTAAACCTCACCCTCAACCTAACCCTAACCCTAACCCTAAACCTCACCCTCAGGTGAACCCTAACCTTAACTCTAACCCTAAACCTCAACCTCACCCTAACCCCAACCCTAACCCTAACCCTAAACCTCACCCTAACCCTAACCCTAAACTTCACCCTCTCCCTAGCCCAAACCCTAACCCTAATCCTAACACTAACCCTCATCCTAACCCTCCCCCTAACCCTAAACCTCACCCTCACCCTAACCCTCAACTTAAGCATAACCCTAACATTAATCCTAACCCTAACCCTCATGCTCAGCCTCAACCTAAAACTGTCTCTAACCCTAAACCTCAACCTGACACTAACCTTAAACCTCACCCTCACCCAAGCCCTCACCCTAACACTAATCCTAACCCTACCCCTCATCCTAACCTTCATCAAAACACTAACCCTAACCCTCAGCCTCACCCTCATCCTAACGCTAATCTGAACCCTAACCCTCAACCTAAACCTAACCCTGACCCTCACCGTAACTCTTACCCTAACCCTCAACTAACCCGACATAAAACTCTTACCCTAAACCTAACCCTAACCCTCACCCTAACCCTCACCCTAAACCTCATGCTCAACCGAGCTCTCACCCTAACCATAATCCTAACACTAACCCTCCTCCTAACCCTCCCCCTAACCCTTAACATTACCCTCACCCTAACCCTAACCCTCACCCTCAACCTCACCCTCAACCTAACCCTAACCCTAACCCTAAACCTAAACCAAACACACACCCTCACCCTAATCCTAACCCTAACCCTAAACCTAACCCTAACCCTCCCCCTAACACTTAACCTAATCCTAACCCTAACCCTAACAATAACCCTAACCCTAATCCTAACCCTCACCCTAAGCAAAACCCTCACCCTAACCCAAACCCTCACCCTAACACTTAGCCTCACCCTAACACTAACCCTAACCCTAACAATAACCCTAAGCCTAACCTCACCAGAACCCTAAACCTAACCCTAAACCTCAACCTAACCCTAAACCTCATGCTCAAGGTAACCCTAAACCTAAACCTCACTCTAATCCTAAGATTAACCTGAACCATAAATCTCAACCTAACCCTAAAGCTGACACTAACCCTAACCCTCACACTCACCCTAACCCTTACTGTAATCCTAATCCTATCCATAACCCTAACCCTCACCCTCAGCCTCACCTTACCCTAATTCAAACCCTAAACCTCACCCTCTCTCTAACCTATGCCTAACCCTAAACCTCACCTTAAACCTTACCCTAATCCTAATCCTAACCCTAACACTAGCACTCACCCTCATCCACACTGTAACCTTAAGCATAACCCTAACCCTAACCCTAACCCTCAAGCTCACCCTAACCCTTACCCTAATCCTAATCCTAGCCCTAACCCTAACCCTCACCCTCAGCCTAACCTTAACCCTACCTCTAACACTAAACCTCATGCTCACCCTAACCCTAAACCTATACCTCACCCTAATCCTAACCTCACCCTCACCCACACCCTCAGCTTAAACCTAACCCTAACCCTCACACTCACCCTAACCCTAACCGTAATCCTAATCCTAACCCTAACCCTAACCCTCACCCTCACCCTAACCCTCACCCTAATCCTAACCCTAACACTAACACTAACCGTAACCCTAACCCTCACCCTCAGCCTCACCCGAACACTAACTCTAACCCTAAACCTCACCCTCACCCTCACCCTAACCCTAACCATAACCCTAACCCTCACCCTAACCCTAACCCTAAACCTCACCCTCACCCTAGCCCTTACCATAAACCTAATCCTAAACCTAACCCTCATACTAAGCCTCCCTCTAACTCTATCCCTCCCCCTCAACCTCCCACTCTGCCTAACCCTAAGCCTAACCCTAAAACTAACCCTAACACACACAATCAGCCTCACCCTAACCCTAATCCTGACCCCCACCCTCACCTTCAGTCTAACCCTAACAATAACCCTAAACCGCACCCTAACCCTAAACTTCACCCTAACCCTCAACCTAACCGTAACTCTAAGCCTAACCCTAACAATAACACAAACCCTAACACTAACAATAACCCTAAACATAAATTTCTCACTCAGCCTCAGCCTCACCGCAAACTTAACCCTAACCATAACACTAGAAATAAACCTAACACTAAGCCTAACCCTAAGGTTAACTCTAATCCTCAGCCCGACCCTCACCCTCAGCCTAACCCTAATCCTAAACCTAACCCTAACCCTAACCCTCACCCTCAGCTTCACCTTAACCCTACCTCTAACACTAAACCTCATGATCACCCTAACCCTAAACCTAACCCTAAACCTAAACCTCAACCTAACCCTAACCTCACCCTCACCCTCACCCTCAGCCTAACCCTAAATCTAACCATAACCCTCACACTCACCCTAACCCTAACCGTAATCCTAATCCTAAACCTAACCTTAAACCTCACCCTCACCCTAAACCTCATCCTAACCCTAATCGTAAGCCTAACCCTCAACCGAAACCTAACCTGAACCCTCACCTTAATCCTTACCCTAACCCTAAACATAACCCGAAACGTAACTCTCAACCTAAAACTAACCCAAACCTAAAACCTCACCCTAAACCTAACGCTAAACCTCACCCTCAACCTAGCCCTCACCCTAACCTTAATCCTAACCTTAACCCTCATCGTAACCCTATCCCTAACCCTTAAGCCAACCCTCACCCTAAACCTAACCCTCAACCTCAACCTCACCCTCAGCCTAACCCTAAGCCTAATGCTAAACCTAACCCTAACACACACAATCACCCTCACACTAATCCAAATCCTAACCCTAACCCTCACCCTCACCCTCACCCTCAGTGTAACCAAAAGCCTGACCCTAACACTAACCCTAACCCTCACACTCACCCTAACCCTTACCCTAATCCTAATCCTACCCCTAACCCTATCCCTCACCCTCAGCCTCTCCTTAAACCTAACTCTAATCCTAAAACTCACCCTCACTTTCACCCTATCATTAACCCTAACCCTAAACCTAACCCTAAACCTCACCCTTATCTTAACCCTCACCCTCAGCCTAAAAGTCAACTTTACCCTTACCATCATCCTCACCCTAACCGACACCCTATCCCTAACCTCATCCTAACCCTCACCTTAACCTTAAACTTAACCATCATGCTAACACTAACCCTCACACTCAACGTCATGCTCAGCCTAACCCTAAGCCTAAGCCTAAGACTTACCCTAAACCTCACCCTCTCCCCAGCCCTCACCCTAACCCTAATCCTAACCATCACCCTAACCCTAATCCTCAACCCCACACTCACGCTCAGCCTAACCCTAACCCTAAGCCTAACCGTAAACCGAACCCTCACACTCACCCTCACCCTAACCTTAATTCTAACCCTAACCCTAACCCTAACCTTAAAACTCAACCTAACCCTCACCCTAAACTTAAACCTAACACTAACCCTAACCCTAACCCTCGAACTAACCCTCCCCCAACCCTAAATCTAAACCTAAACCTCACTCTCACCCTAACCCTAATCCTAACCCTAACCCTAAACCTCACCCTAAAACTAACCCTAACCCTCACCCTCACCCTCACTGTAACTCTAACCCTAACCCTAACAATAACACTAATCGTAACCCTAACCCTAACCCTAACCCCAAGCCTAACCCTAATCCTAACACTCACCCTCACCTAACCCTAATTCTAACCCTAACCCTCAACTTAACCCTAACCCTCACATCACTGTAACCCAAAATCTCATCCAGACCCTCACCCTAACCCTAACCCTAACCCTAAACCTCAACCTAACACAAACCCTATCCCTCAGCCTCAACCTAGCCCTCACCCTAACTCTAATCCGAACCCTAATCCTCATCTTCACACTCACCCTCACCCTAACCCTTACCCTAACCCTAATGGTCAACTTAAACCTAACCCTCACGCTCACCATAACCCTAAATCTAACCCTCACATTAACCCTAAACTTCACCCTCACCCTCACCCTCAGCCTAAACCTAGCCTAACCCTAACCTTAACCCTCATCCTAACACTCCCTCTAACCCTTACACTAACCATTATCCTAACCCTAACCGTCACCCTCAACCTCACCCTCAGCCCTACCCTAAGCCTACCCCTAAACCTAACCCTAACACACATGCTCACCTTTACCCTAACCCTAATCCTAACCCTAACCTTCACCCTCACCCTCACCATCAGTGTAACCCTAAGTCTAACCCTAACCCTAACCCTAACCTTCATGCTCACACTAACCCTTACCCTAATCCTAACCCTAACCCTAAAGCTCACCCTCAGCTTCACCTTAACCCCAACTCTAATCTTAACCCTAAACCTCACCCTAAAACTAAAAGTAAACCTCACCCTCACACTAGAACTCAACGTAACCCTAATCCTAACCCAACCATCATCCTAACGCTCCTCATAACCCTAACCCTAACCCTCACCCTAACCCTAATCCTCACCGTCACAATCAGCCTAACCCTAAGCCTAACTCTAAACCTAACCCTAACTCTCACAGTCACCCTAAACCTAAACCTAACCCTAAGCGTAACCCTCACCCTAACCCTAACCCTAAACCTAAGCCTAACACTAACCCTGACACTAACGATAACCCTAATCCTCAACTTCAGCCTCACCCTAACCCTAACTCTAAACCTAAACCTCACCCTCAAACTAACCCTAACCCTAAACCTAAACCTCACCCTAACCCTAACACTAAACCTCACCCTCACCCTAGCCCTTACCCTAACCCTAATCCCAACCCTAACCCTCATCCGAGTCCTCCCCCTAAACCTAACCCTCACCCTCAACCTATCCCTCAGCCTAACGCTAAGCCTAAACCTAAACCTAACCCTAACACACACACTCACCCTCACCCTAACCCTAATCCTATCCCTAAGACTAACTCCAATCCTAATCCTCTCCCAATCTCACACCTAACCCTAACCCTAACAATAACGCTAACCCTAACCCTCAACCTAACCCGCACCCTAACCATAACCCTAACACTAAACCTCACCCTCACTCTAACCCTAACTCTAACCCTAACCCAAACCGTGAACCTCACCCTAACCCTAACCCTAACAATCACCCTCACCCTCACCGCAACCATAACCCTAAACCTAACCCTAACAATAACCCTAACCCAAATCCTAACCCTCACCCTAACCATAACCCTCACCCTAAGACTAACCCTAACCCTAACACTAACCGTCACACTTACCCTAACCCTAACCCTAACCCTCAACCTCAACTTAACCCTCACACTCCACCTAACACTAACACAAACCCTAACCCTAACCCTCACCCTAACCCTCATCCTAACCCTATATCTAACCCTAAACCTCACCCTCACCCTAACCCTAACCCTAACCCTAACTCTAAACCCCAGCCTAAACCTAACTCTCAACTGCACCCTCACTCTCACCTTAACCCTAACAATAACTCTAACCCTAATCCTAAACCTCACCCTAACCATAACCCTCACCCTAACCCATACCCTCACCCTAACACTTACCCTCACCATTAGAGTAACCCTAACGCTAACACTAACCCTCATACTGAGCCTAACCCTAATCCTAACCCTAAACCTCAACCTAACCCTCACCCTCAACCTAACCCTAACACTAACCTTAACCCTAACCCTCACCCTAATCCTCAACTTAACCCTCACCCTAACCCTATATCTAACCCTAAACCTCACCCTCACCATAAACCTAACCCTAAACCCCACCCTAACCCTAACCCTCAACCGCACCCTCACCCTCACCTTAACTATAACGCTAACCCTAACAATAACACTAACCCTAACCCGAAACATCACCCTAACCCTAATCCTCAATCCCACCCTCACCCTGAGCCTAACCTTAAGCCTAAGCCTAACCCTCACCCTAACCCTCACACTCACCCTAACACTAACCCTAATCCTAAACCTAACCCTATCCCAAAACCTCAACCTAATCCTCACCCTCAACCTAACTCTAACACTAACCCTAAACCTGAACCTCATCCTAATCCACCCAGTAACCCTAATTCTAACCCTAAACCTCACCCTCACCCAACCCTAACTCTAACTCTAAACCCCACCCTAAACCTAACCTTCACCCTCACCCTCAACCTCACTGTAACTCTAACCCTAACTCTAACAATAACCCTAACCTGAACCCTAACCTTCACCCTAACCATAACCCTCACCCTAACCCTAAACCTAATCCTCAATGTAACCCTCACCCTTACCCTAAACCTAACCCTAGCCTAACCCTAATCCTAACCCTAACTTCACCCTTATCTTAATCCTCACCCTCAGCCTAAACCTCCCCTTTACCCTTACAATCATCCTAACCCTAACCCAAACCCTAACCCTAACCTCATCCTAACCCTCAACCTAACGGTAATCCTAAGCATCATGCTAACCCTAACCCACACACTCAACCTCATGCTCAGCCTAACCCTAAGCCTGTCTTACCCTAAACCTCACCCTCTCCCCAGCCCTCACCCTAACCCTAATCCTAACCATCACCCTAACCCTAATCCTCAACTCCACCCTCAACCTCAGCCTTACCCAAAGCCTAGTCCTAAGCCTAACCCTAACACTAACCCTCACCGTATCCCTAACCCTAACCCTAACACTAATACTAACCCTAAACCTAAACACAACCCTACACCTAACCCTAAACCTAACCCTAATCCTCACCCTCAACGTCAGCCTAAACCAAACCCTAACCCTAAACCACACCCTAACTCTAAGTCTAACCATAACCCTAACCCTGACACTCACCCTTACCCTAACCCTAATCGTAACCCTAACCCTATCCCTAACAGTAACCCTCACTCTAAACCTCACCTTAGCACTCACCCTAACGCTAATCCTAACCCTAAACCTCATCATAACCCTCACCCTAACCCTAACCCTAACCCTCACCCAATCCCGAACCCTAACCCTCACCCTCATGCTGGGCCTAAGCCTAAACCTAACCCTAATCCCAACCCTCACCCTAACCCTAACCCTAACCCTTACCGTAACCCTCACTATCAGCCTAACCCTCAACTTTACTCTAACAGTCACCCCCACCCTAACCCGCACCCTAACCCCAACCCTCACCCTAACCCTCACCCTAACCCTAACTCTACCCCTCAACCTCAACCTCACCCTAACCCTAACACTAAACCTCACCCTAACCCTAACCTTCACCCTCACCCTGAACATAACCGTAACCGTAACCCTAACCCTAACAATAATCCTAAACCGAACCCTATCCCTCACCCTAACCATAACCCTCACCCTAACGCTAAACCTAATCCTCAATATAACCCACACGCTAAACCTAAACCTAAACCTACCCTAACCCTAAACCTAACCCTAACCCTCACCCTTATCTTAACCCTCACCCTCAGCCTAAAAGTCACCTTTACCCTTACCATCATCCTCACCCTAACACACACCCTAACCCTAACCTCATCCTAACCCTCACCCTAACCATAAATTAATCATCATGCTAACACGAACCCTCACACTCAACCTCATGCTCAGCCTAACCCTTAGCCTAAGCCTAAGACTTACCCTAAACCTCACCCTCTCCCCAGCCCTCACCCTAACCCTAATCCTAACCATCACCCTAACCCTAATCCTCAAACCCACCCTCACCCTCAGCCTAACCCTAAGCATAAGCCTAACCGTAAACCTAACCCTCACCCTCACCCTCACCCTAACCTTAACCCTAACACTAACCCTAACCCTAAACCTAGACCTAACCCTCCCCCTAACCCTAAATCTAACCCTAAACCTCAATCTCACACTAACCCTAATCTTAACACTAACCCTAAACCTCACCCTAAACCTAACCCTAACCCTCAAACTCACCCTCACTGTAACTCTATCCCTAACCCTAATAATAATACTAATCTTAAACCTAAACCTAACCCTAACCCTAAGCCTAACCCTAATCCTAATACTCACCCTCACCCTAACCCTAATCCTAATACTCACCCTCACCCTAACCCTAATTCTAACCCTAACCCTCAACCTAACCCTAACCCTCACATCACCCTAACCCTAACTCTGATCCAAACCCTCACACTAACCCTAACCCTAAACCTCAACCTCAACCTAAATCTAACACTAAACATCACCCTCAACCTAGCCCTCACCCTAACTCTAATCTGAACCCTAATCCTCATCTTAACCCTCACCCTCACCCTAACACTAACCCTCAACTTAACCCTATCTCTAACCCTAATGGTCAACCTAAACCTAACCCTCACGCTCACCATAACCCTAACCCTAACACTCAACCTAACCCTAAACTTAAAGCGAACCCTAACTCTCATCATAACCCAAATCTAACACTCACCCTAACCCTAACCCTCAGCCTCACCCTCACCCTCAGCCTAAACCTAGGCTAACCCTAACCCTAAGCCTAAGCCTCAACCTCACTGTAACCCTTACCCTAACCCTATACTTATCCAGAACCAAAACTCTTAACCTAACCCTAACCCCAACACTCACCCTAACCCTAATCTTAAACCTCACCCTCACCCTAGCCCTCACCCTAACCCTAATCCTAACCCTAACACTCATCCTAACCCTCCCTCTAACCCTTACCCTAACCCTCACCCTAAACCTAACCTTCACCCTCAACCTCACCCTCAGCCTAACCCTAAGCCTACTCCTAAACCTAACCCTAACACACATGCTCACCTTCACCCTAACCCTAATCCTAACCCTAAGCCTCACCCTCACCCTCACAATCAGTGTAACCCTAAGACTAAACCTAACACTAACCCTAACCCTCATCAGCACCCTAAACCTTACCCTAATCCTAATCCTAACCCTAACCCTCATCCTCAGCCTCACCTTAACCCTAACTCTAACCCTAAACCTAAACCTCACCCTAACCCTAACCCTAAACCTCACACTCACCCTAGCCCTCACCCCAACCCTAATCCTATCCCAAACCATCATCCTAACCCTCCTCATAACACTAACCCTAACCCTCACCCTAACCCTAACCCTAACCCTCACACTCACCCTAACCCTAACCCTAACCCTAACCTAACACTCAAACTCACCCTCACCCTCACCCTAAACCTAAACCTAAACCTAAGACTAACACTAACCCTAACGATAACCCTAACCCTCACCTTCAGCCTCACCCTAACCCTAATTCTAACCCTAAACCTCACCCTCACCCTAACCATAACCCTAACCCTAAACCTAACCTAACCCTAACACTAAACCTCACCCTCACCCTAGCCCTTACCCTAACCCTAATCCTAACCCTAACCCTCATCCTAACACTCCCCATAACCCTAACCCTCAACCTCAACCTAACTCTCAGACTAACCCTAAGCCTAAACCTAAACCTAACCCTAACACACACACTCACCCTCACCCTAACCCTAATCCTATCCCTAAAACTAACCCTAATTCTAACCCTCTCCCTAACTCTCACCTAACCCTAACCCTAACACTAACCCTAACCCTAACCCACAACCTAACCCTCACCCTAACCCTAACCCTAACCCTAAACCTCACCTTCACTCTAACCCTAACTCTAACCCTAACCCAAAACCTAAACCTCACCCTAACCGTAACCCTCACCCTCACTGCAAACATACCCTTAAATCTAACCCTAACAATAACCCTAACCCTAATCCTCACCCTCACCCTAACCATGACCCTCACCCTAACCCATACCCTCACACTAACATTAACCCTCACCCTAACCCATATCCTCACCCTAACACTTACCCTCACCCTAAGACTAACCCTAACCCTAACACTACCCCTCACACTAACTCTAACCCTAACCCTAACCCTAAACCTCAACCTAACCCTCACCCTCAAACTAAGCCTAATCCTAACCCTCACCCTAACCCTCACCCTAACCCTCACCCTAACCCTATATCTAACCCTAAATTTCAATCTCACCCTCAATCTCACCGCAACCATAACCCTAAACCTAACCCTGACAATAAAACTAAACCTAATCCTAACCCTCACCCTAAACATAACCCTCACCCAAACCCAAACCCTCACCCTAACACTTATCCTCACTCTAAGACTAACCCTAACCCTAAACCTAAACCTAAACCTCACCCTAACCCACCCCGTAACCCTAATTCTAACACTGAACCTCACCCTCACCCTAACCCTAACCCTAACTCTAAACACCACCCTAAACCTAACCTTCACCCTCACCCTAAACCTCACTGTAACTCTCACCCTAACCCTAAAATACCACTAACCCTCACCCTTACCATAACCATAACCCTCATCCTCAGCCTCACCATCACCTCAAACTTAACCCTAACCATAAGACTAAAAAAAAACCTAACCCCAAGCCTAAACCTAACCATAACCCTAAACCTCACCCCCAAACTCACCCTCAGCCTAAGCCTAAGCCTAACCCTAACACTAACACTAACCCACAAATTAACCCTATCCCTAACCCTAACCCAAAAACTAACCCTAACTCTAAACATAACAAAAAACCTAACCCTAATCCTCAGCCTCTCCGTCACCCTAACCCAAACCCTAGCCCTAACCATAACCCTAAATCTAAGCCTAACCCTGACCCTAACCTAACCCTCACACTCACCCTCACCCTTACCCTAATCCTAAACCTAACCTTAGCCCTAACTCTAACCCTCACTCTAACACTCATTAGAGCCCTCACCCTAACCCTAATCCCAACCATAAAACTCATCCTAAACTTCACCCTAACCCTAACACTAACCCTAAACCTCACCCTCATGCTCGGCCTAAGCCTAAGCCTAAGCCAAAGCCTAACAATAACCCAAACCCTCACCCTAACCCTAAACCTAACCCTAACCCTCACCCTAACCATAACCCTCACCCTAACCCTAACTTTCACCCTAACACTCCCACCCTAACACTCAACCTAACACTAACACTAACCCGCACACTAACACTAACCCTCACCCTAATCCTAAACCTCACCCTAACCCTAACCCTAAACCTAACCCTCACCCTCACCCTAGCCCTCACCCTAACCCTAATTCTAACCCTCATCCTGATCATAACCCTAACCCTCATCCTCAACTTAAACATCACACTAACCCTAAACCTAATCCTCAATCTAACCCTCACTCTAACCCTAACCATAACACTTACCCTAACTCTAACCCTCACCCTAACCATCCCCCTAACCCTATATCTAACCCTAAAACTCACCCTCAACGTAACCCTAATACTAACCCTAATCCACACCCTAACCCTAAACATAACAAGCACCCCCAAACTCACCCTCACGGTAACTCTAACCCTAACCCTAACAATAACACTAAACCTAAACCGAACCATCACCCTAACCCTCATCCTCACCCCATCCTCATCCTCAACCGAACCCTAAGCCTAAGCCTAACTCTCACCCAAACCCTCACACTCACACTCACCCTAACCCTAATCCTAAACCTAACCCTATCCCTAAACCTCAACCTAACCCTCACCCTTACCCTAACCATAACACTAACCCTAACCCTAAACCTCAACCTAACCCTCCCCCTAACCCTAACTCTAACCCTAAACTTCACCCTCAACCTAACCCTAACACGAACCCTAACGCTAAACCTCACCCTAGCCCTAACCCTCACCTTCACCCTCAACCTCACCATAGATCTAATCCTAACCCTAACAATGACACTAACCCTAACCCTAACCCTAAACATAACCCTCATCCTCAGCCACACCCTCACCGCAAAACTAACACTAACAATAAACCTAACCCTAACCCTAACCCTAATCCTCACTCCCACCCTCCTCTTCAGCCTAACCCTAAGCCTAATCCTAACCCTAACCCTAACCCTCACCTTAACCCTAACCCAAACCCTAACCTTAAACCACAGCCTAAACCTAAGCCTAACCTTAACCTAACCCTCACACTCACCCTCAATCTAACCCTAATCCTAAAACTATCCCTATCCCTAAACCTAACCGTCACCCTAACCTTCACCCTAACCCTAATCCTAACTCTAAACCTCATCCTAACCCACACCCTAATCCTAACCCTAACCGTCACCCTAACCCTAACCCTAACCGTCACATTCATGCTTGGCCTAAGCCTAAGCCTAAGCCTGACCCTAAACCCAACCCTCACCCTAACCCTCACCCTAACACTAACCCTAACTCTAACCGTAAATGTCACTCTCACCCTAACTCTAACTCTAACCCTAACCCTAAATCTAAACCTCATCCTAACCCTAAACCTAACCCTCACCCTCAAACTCACTGTAACCCTAACCCTAATCCTAAACCTAACAATAACCCGAACCCTAACCCTAACCCTCAACCTAAACATAACCCTCACCCACACCCTAACCCTCACCCTAACACTTCCCCTCACCCTAACACTAACCCTAACCTTAACACTAACCCTCACACTAACCCTAACCATCACCTTAACCCTAACAGTCACACACACCCTTCCCCAAACCCTAACCCTATCCCTCACTCCACTGTAACCCTCACCCTCAGCCTAAACCTCACGTTTAACATTAACATCAACCCCCTCCCTAAACCTTACCCTAAACCTCACCCTAACCCTCACCCTAACCCTAACTCTGCCTCTAAACCTCACCCTCACCCTAACCCTAACACTAACCCTAACCCTAACACTAAACCTCACCCTTACCCTAATCCTCACACTAATCATAACCCCCACACTAACCCTAAACCTCTCCCTAACACTCATCCTTACCATAAACATCACACTAACCCTAACCCTAGTCCTTAATCTAACCCTCACCCTATCCCTAACCCTAACCCTTTCCCTAACCCTAAACCTGACCCTATCCCTCACCCTTATCTTAACCTTCACACTCAGCCTAAACCTCAACTTTAACCTTACCATCATCCTCACCCTAAACCTCACTCTAACTATAAACCTCATTCTAACCCTCATCCAACACTTAAACCTAACCATCACCTTAATCCTAACCCTCACCCTCAACCTCATGCTCAGCCTAAACCTAATCCTAAGCCTAACACTTACCCTAACCCTCACCCTCACCCTAGCCCTCACCTTAACACTAATCCTAACCCTAACCCTCATTCTAACCCTCACCCTCACCCTAACCCAAATCCTAACCCTAACCCTAAACCTAACCCTAACCCTCAACCTCACAGTAACCATTTCCCAAACCCTTAAACTAACCCTAAACTTAACACGAACCCTAACTATCACCCTAAACCTAACCCAACCCTCACCCTAACCATAACCCTAACCCTCACCCTCACCCTCACCGTAACCATAACCCTAACCCTAACAATAACCAAAAACCTAACCTTAACCCTCACCCTAACCCTAAATCTCAAACTAACAGTTATCCTCACCCTAACACTGACCCTAACCCTAACACTAATCCTCACACTAACCCTAACCCTTACCCGAATCCTAAACCTCACCATAATGCTAACCCTAACACTAACCCTCACAATCACCCTAGCCCTCACCCTAATCCTAATTCTAACCCTCACCTTCACCGTAACCCCAACCCTCATCCTCACCCTAACCTCACACTAAACCTAACCCTAATCCTCAATGTAACCCTCAACCTGACCGTAACCCTAACCATTACCCTAACCCTAACCTAACCCTAACCCTCACCTTAACCCAAACCCTCACCCTAACACTTACCCTCATCCTAACACTAACCCTACCCTAACACTAACTCTCAAACTAACGCAAATCCTAACCCTAACCTTAACCCTCCTCCTAACCCTCCCCATAACCCTATATCTAACGGTAAACCTCACCCTAACCCAAACCCTAACCCTAACCTTAACCATAAACCCCACCTTAACCTGAACAAAACCCTCATCCTCACCCTCAAACTCACTGTAACCCTAATCCTAACCCTAACAATAACACTAACCTTATCCCTAACCCTAACCATAAACATAACCCTCACACTCAGCCTCACCCTCAGCGCAAATTTAACCCTAACCATAACACTAACAATAACCCTAACACTAACCCTAACCCTCACTCTAAACCTCACCCCCACCCTCAGCCTCAGCTTACCCCTAAGCCTAAACCTAACCCTAACCCTCACCGAAACCCTAACCTTAAACATAACCCTAACCCTAACGCTAAACCTAAACCTAACCCTAACCCTAAAGCTAAACCTAAACCTCAGGCTCAGCCTCACCCTAATCCTAACCCTCACCCTAACCCTAAACCTAATCCTAACCCTAACCCTAACCCTCCCACTCACCCTCACCCTAAACCTAATTGTAAACCTAAACCTATCCCTAACCCTAACCCTCACCCTAACCCTCACCCTAGCCCTAACCCTAACCCTAACACTAATCCTAACCCTAAACCTCATCCTATCCCTCACCATAACCCTAAGCCTAACCCTCACCCTAACCCTAACCCTAATCCTCACCCTTATGCTGGGACTAAAACTAAGCCTATCCCTCACCCTAACCTTCACCCCCACCCTATCCAAAACTCTATCCCTAATCCTCACCATCACCCTAAACCTAATCCTCACCCCCTCCCTCACCCACACCCTAACCCTAAACCTAAGCCTAACCCTAACAGTAACCCTCACACTCACCCTCACCCTAACACTAATCCTAACCATAACCCTAACACTAACCTTAAACCTCACCCAAAATTTCACCCTAAACCTAACCCTCACCCTCAGCCTCAACCTCAAAGTAACTCTAACTCTAAAGCTAACAATAACACTAACCCTAACCCTAACCATAACCATAACCCTCACCCTCAGCCTCAACCTCACACCAAACTTAACACTAACCAAAAAACTAACAATAACCCTAAACCTAATCTAACCCTAAATCTCACCATAACCCTAACACTAAACCTAAACTTAACCCTAACCGTAAGCCTAAACCTAATCTTCAGCCTCACACTCAACCAAAACCCAATACCTAACCCTAACCCTCACCCTAACCCTAAGCCTAACCCTAACCTTAAACCTAACCCTCACACTCTCCCATACCCTAACCCTAATCCTAAACCTAATCCGATCCCTAGCCCTAACCCTCACCCTATGCTTCACCCTAGCCCTCACCCTAACCCTAAATCTAATCCTAGACCTCACCCTCACCCTAACCCTAATCCTAACCCTAGCCCTAAACCTCACCCTAACCCTGACCCTCAACCTCACCCTCACCATCACCCTCACCTTAACTCTAACACTAACACTAACAATAACACTAACCCTAATCCTAAACCTAACCCTAACGCTAACCCTAACCCTAATCCTAATACTCACCCTCACCCTAACACTAATTCTAACCCTAACCACAAACCTAACCCTAACACTCATATCACCATAACCCTAACCCTCATCCTAACACTCACCCTAACCCTAACCCTAACCTAAACTTCACCCTAACACTAACCCTAACCTGCAACCTCACACTAGCCTTCACACTAACCATAATCCTAACCCTAATCCTCATCCTAAACCTCACACTAACCTTAACACTAACTGTCACATTAATCCTAACCCTAATCCTAACCCTCAACCTAACCCTAAATCTCATGCTCGCTGTAAGCCTAACCGTAACCCTCACCTTAACCCTAAACTTATTGCGAACACTAACTCTCCCCCTAATCCTCACCCTAACCCTAACCCTCACCCTCACCCTAAACCTCACCCTAACCTTAAATCTAACACTTACCCTAACCCTAACCCTCTCCCTCAGCCTCCCAGTAACCCTAACTGTAACCCTAAACCTCATACTCACCCTAACCGTAACACTAACCCTAACCCTAAACCTCACCCTGACCCTAACCCTAAACCTTACCCTCACTATAGCCCTCACCCTAACCCTAATCCTAAAACAAACCCTCATCCTAACCCTCATCATAAGTCTAACCCTCACACTCAACCTCACCCTAACCTTAAACCTAACCCTCAAACTAACCCTAACCCTCACCCTCAGCATAACCCTTACCCTAACCCTCACCCTAACCCTAAACGTAACCTGAACCCTAACCCTCACCCTAACCCTAATTCTCCCCCTCAACCTCCCCCTCAGCCTAACCCTATGCCTAACCCTAAACCTGACCCTAACAATCACACTCACCCTCGCCCTAAATCTAATCCTAACACTAACCCTAACCCTAACCCGTGCCCTAACTCTCACCGTAAACCTAACCCGAACACTAACACTAACCCTAACCCTCAAACTAACCCTCACCAGAACACTAATTCTAACCCCAAACCTCACCCTCACAATAAACCTAACTCTACCCCTAACCCAAACCCTAAATCTCACAATAACCCTATCCCTCAACCGCTCCCTCACCCTCACCGTAACTCTAAACCTAACCCTAACAATAACACTAACCCTAACCCGAACTATCACCCTAACCCTAATCCTCACCCCCACCCTCACCCTCAGCCTAAACATAAGCCTAAGCCTAACCCTCACCCTAACCCTTACACTCATCCTCACCCTAACCCTAATCCTAACCCTAAACCTATCCCTAAACCTCATCCTAATCCTCACCCTCATCCTAACTCTAACACTAACACTAACCCTAAACCTCACCCCCTAACCCACCTCCTAACCCTAACTCTAACCATAAGCCTCACCCTCACTCTAACCCTAAACCTAACCCTGAATCTCACCCTAAACCTCACCCTACCCCTCACCCTCACCCTCACCCTCAACCTCATCGTAACTCTAACCCTAACCCAAACAATAACACTAACCCTAACCCTAACCCTAAGTATAACCATAACCCTCACAATCAGCCTCACCCTCACCGCAAACTTAACCCTAACCATAACACTAACAACAACCCTAACCGTAAACCTCACCCTAACCAAAACCCACACCCGAACACTTACCCTCACCTTAACACTAACCCTAACCCTCACATTAAACCTAAACCTAACCGTAACCCAAAACCTCAACCTAACCGTCAACCTCACCCTAACCCTTACACTAACACTAAACCTAACCCTCACCCTAACAATACCCCTAACCCTATATCTAACCATAAACCTCACCCTCACACTAACCCTAACCCTAACACTTAACCCCACCCTAACCCTAACCCTAAACCTCACTCGCAACCTCACCCTCACCATAACTCTAAACCTAACCCTAACAATAACCCTAACCCTAACCAAAACCCTAAGCCTAACCTTAACCCTTACCCTAATTCTAATCCTAACCCTAAACCTAACCCTCACCATCATCCTAACCCTCACCCTAACCCTAACTCTAACACTACCCCTAACCCTAACCCTCACCTTCAGCCTCACCCTAACCCTAACTCTAACCCTAAAACTCACCTTCAACGTAACCCTAACCCTAACCTTAACCCTCAACCTAACCCTCACCCTAACCATACCCCTAACCCTATATCTAAGCCTAAACCTCACCCTCACACTAACACTAACCCTAACACTTAACCCCACCCTAACCCTAACCCTAAACCTCACCCGCAACCTCAACCTCACCATAACTCTAACCCTAACCCTAACAATAACCCTAACCCTAACCCTAAGCCTAACCCTAACCCTTACCCTAATTCTAATCCTAACCCTAAACCTAACCCTCACCATCATTCTAACCCTCACCCTAACCCTAACTCTAACACTACCCCAAACCCTAACCCTCAAATTCAGCCTCACCCTAACCCTAACTCTAACCATAAACCTCACTTTCAACCTAAACCTAAACCTAACCTTAACCCTCAACCTCACCCTAAACCTAACCCTAAACCTCACCCTCACAATACCCCTAATCCTAAACATAATCCTAACTCTAAAACTGATCCAAACCCTCCTCATAACCCTAAAATTAGCCCACACCCTAAACCTAACCCTAAACCTCAACCTCACCTTCAGCCTAACCCTAACCTTCACCCTAACCCTCACACTCACCCTAAAACTAACCCTAATCCTAAACCTAACCCTATCCCTAAACATGAACCTAAACCTCACGCTCACCCTAAACCTAACCCTCAACTTAACCCTAACCCTCACTCTCAGCGTAAACCTAACCCTAACCCTAACCCTCACCTTAACCATAAACCTAACCCTAATCCTAAACTCCACCCTAAACCTAACCCTCAACCTAACCCTAACCCTAACCTTATCCTCACCCCCACCCTCACCATTAGCCTAACCCTAAGGCAAACCCTAACCCTAACCCTAACCCTAACCCTCACCATAACCCTAAAACTAACCCTAACCCTAACCTTAAACCTAACCTTAAATCTAACCCTAAACCTAAACCTTATCCTCAGACTTACCCTCTCCTTAACCCAAACATTAATCCTAACGCCCATCCTAACCCTAAGCCTAACCCTAACCTTCACCCTAACCCTCACACTCACTCTCACCCTAACCCTAATCCTAAACCTAACCCTATCCTTAACCCTAAACCTCACCCTAAGCCTCACCCTAGCCCTCACCCTAACCCTAACCCTAACCCTAAACCTCAATCTAACCCTCACCCTAACCCTAACCCTAACCCTCACACTCATGCTTAAGCTTAAGCTTAAACCTAAGCCTAGCCCTAACCCTAACCTTCATCCTAACCATAACTGGAACAGTAACATTAACACTAACACTAAACATAACCCTCATCCTAAGCCTCCTACTAACACCATATCTAAATCTAAACCACACGCTCACCCTAAACCTAAACCTTAACCCCACCCTAACCCTAACCCTAACCCTCACCCGCACCCTAACCTCACCTTAACCCTAACCCTAACAATAACACTAACACTAACCCTAACCCTCACCCTAAACCTAAACCTAACCCTCACCCTAACCCTCAGCCTAACCCTAAGCCTAACCCTAACCTTAACCCTTACCCTCACCCTCACCCTAACCCTAACCCTAACCCTCACCCTAACCCTAACCCTCACCCTCAACCTCAGCCTAACCTTAAGCCTAACCCTAACACTAATACTAATCATCACACTCACCCTAAATCTAACACTAACCCTAAACCTAACCCTCACGGTCAGCCTCACCATAACACTAACTCTATGCCTAATCCTCACCCTCACCCTAACCTTAACCCAAACACTAAATCTCACCCTAACACTAACCCTAAACCTCACCCAAAACCTAGCCCTCTCCCTAACCCTAATACTAAAACTACCCCTCACCCTAACCCTCCCACTTACCCTAACCCTAACCCTCACCATAACCCTAACCCTCATCCTCAAAATCACCCTCAGCCTAAACCTAAGCCTAACCGTAAAGCTAACCTAAACACAAATATTCATCTTCACCCTAACCCTAATCCTAACCCTATCCCTAACCCTAACACTCTGCCTAACTCTCACCCTAACCCTAACCCTAACACTAACCCTAACCATAACCCTCAAACTAACCCTCACCCTAACCCTATCCATAACCCTAAACCTCACCCTAAGCCTCACCCTAGCCCTCACCCTAAACCTAACCATAACCCTAAACTTAACCCAAACCCTCACCGTAACCCTACAACTAACCCTAACCCTAAAACTAACCCTAACCCTAAAACTAACAGTAATACTGAGCATCATCCTCATGCTAACCCAAAACCTAAACCTAACCTTAACCCTAACCCTAAACCTAACCCTAACCTTAACCCTCAACCTAACCCTCACACTAACCATAAAACTAACCATCACCCTAACCCTAACCCTCAACCTCAACCTCAAGCTCAGCCTATCCCTAAGCATAAGCCTAAGCCTATCCCTCACCCTCAAGCTCACCATCACTGTAACTCTAACCCTAACCCAAACAATAAACTAATCCTAAGCCTAAACATAACCCTAAGCCTAACCCTAACCTAATCCTAATACTCACTCTCACTCTAAGCCTAATCCGATCCCTAACCCTCACCCTAATGCAAACCCTCACAGTTACAGTAACCTTAACTCTCATCCTATCCCTGACCCTAACACTAAACCCTAAACCTAAACCTCACCCTAACACTAACCCTAACCCTCACACTCTCCCTAGCCATCACCCTAACCCTAATCCTAACCCTAATCCTCATCCTAACCCTCACCCTAACACTAACACTAACCCACACCCTAACCATAACCCTAACACTAACCCTCACCCTAAACCTAACTCTCACCCTAACCCTAACCTTAACCCTCACACTCAACCTAACCTGTACCCTAAACCTAATCTTATCACTAAGCCTAATCCTCACACTCACCCTCACCCTCACTGTAACCCTAACTCTAACACTAACCCTAACCCTAACCCTCACCCTCAGCCTCACCCTAAACTTAACTCTAACCCTAAACCTGACCTTCACCCTAACCCTAACCCTAAACCTAACCCTAATCCTCACCCTAAACCTAACCCTAAACCTCACCCTCACCTTAGCCCTCACCCTAACCCTAATCCTAACCCTAACCCTCATCCTAACCCTCACCCTAACACTAACCCTCACCCTCACTCTCACCTTCACCCTAACCCTAACCCTAACCCTAACCCTAACTCTCACCCTAACCCTAAACCTAACCCTCACCCTCACCGTAACCCTCAACTTCACCCTCACATTCAGCCTAACACTAAGCCTAACCCTAACCCTAACACTAACCCTCACACTCACCCTAACCCTATCCCTAATCTTAATCCTAACACAAACCATAACCCTCACACTAACCCTAAACATCACCCTAATCCTAAACCTCACCCAAACCCTAAACCTAAACCTAACCCTCACCCTCACCCTAACCCTGACCCTCATTGTCACCCTAAACCTCACACTAACCCTAACACTAAACCTCAATCTAACACTAACCTCACCCTAACCCTAACCCTCATCCTAAACCTAACCCCCACCCTTACCATAACCCTCACCTTCAGCCTAACTCTCACCTTTACCCTTACCGTCACCCCCACACTAGCCCTCACCCAAACCCTAATGCTCACGCTGACCCTAAACCTACTCCTAAACCTCACTCTCGTCCTAACCCTAACTCTAACACTAAACCTAACACTAAATCTCACCCTATCCTTAACCCTAACCCTCACCCTCAACCTCATGCTCAGCCTAACCCTAAGCCTGAGCATAACACTTACCCTAACCCTCACCATCACCCTAGCTCTCACCCTAACCCTAAGCCTACCCCTAACCCTCATCCTAGCCCTCACCTTAACCTGAACCCTAACATCACGCTAACCCTAATCCTCACCCACTCCCTCACCCTCAGCCTAACCCTCAGCCTAAGCCTAAGCCTAACCCTAACTCTCACACTCACCTCACCCTAAAACTAATCCTAACCCTAACCCTAACCCTAATCCTCATCCTAAACCTCAACCTAACCTTAACCCTAACACTAACCCTAACATTAACGCTCGACCTAACCCTCCAACTAAGTCTAAATCTAACCCTAAACTTCACACTCACCCTAACCCTAATCCTAACCCTAACCCTAAACCTCACCCTAACCCTAACCCTAACCCTCACCCTGACCCTCACCGTAACCCTAAACCTAAACCTAACAATAACACTAACCCTAACCCTAACCCTAACTCTAATCATAACCCTCACCCTCAGCCTCACCCTCGCTGCAAACTTAACCCGAACCATAACACTAACAATAACCCTAAAATTAAGCCTAACCTAACCCTAACTCTAATCCTAACCACCACCCTCACCCTCAGCTTAACCCTGAGCGTAACCGTAACCCTAAACCTAACACTAATCCTCAGCCTCAGCCTCACCTTAACCCAAACTCTACCCCTAATCTTCACCCCAACTCTAAGCCTAACTCTAACCCTAACCCTAACCCTCACACTCACCCTCAACGTAACACTAATCCTAAACCTAACCCTATCCCTAACCCTAACCCTCACCCTAGCGCTCACCCTAACTCTAACCCTAACACTCACACTCAACCTAGCCCTCAACCTAAACCTAACACTCACCCTCACTGTAACCCTTACCCTAACCCTCACCCTAACCCTACACTTAAAGTGTACCCTAACTCGCACACTAAACCTAACCCTAAATGTCACCCTAACCCTAACCCTCAACCTTACCGTAATGGTCACCCTCAGCCTAACCCTCACGTTTACCCTTAATTTCACCCCTACCCTAACCCTCACCATAACCCTCACACTCACCATAAGCCTCACCCTAAATCTAACTCTAGCCCTAAACCTCACCCTCACCCTAACCATCACTCTAACCATAACCCTAACACTAAACCTCATCCTTAACTTAACCCTACCCCTCAAACTAACCATAACCCTCACCCTCACGCAAACCCTCAGCCTAAACCTAAGGCTAACACTAACCCTCACCATAACCTTCACACTCACCCTAATCCTAAACCTAATCCTAATCCTAACCCTAACCCTAACCCTCACCCTCATGTTCAGCCTCACCCTAACCCTAATTCTCACCCTAAACCTCAAACTCACCCTAACCCTAATACTGAAACTCACCCTCACCGTAACTGAAACCCTAAACCTAACTCTAAACTTAAGCCTAACCCTAACCCTAACTGTACTCCTAACTCTCGCCCTAACCCTAACCCTAACAGTAACCCTAACCCTAAACCTCACCCTAACCCTAACGCTAAACCTCACCCTCACCCTCACTGAAACCAAAAGCCTAAACCTAACCCTAACAATAACCCTAACACTAATCCTAACCCTCACCCTAACCATAACCCTCACCCTAACCCAAAACCATACCCTAAAGCTTACCCTCACCCTAACACTTACCCTAACCCTAACACTAACCCTCACACTAAACCTAACCATAATCATAACCCTAAACCTCAACCTAACCCTCACCCTCACCTTAACTCTAACACTAACCCTATCCCTAACCCTCTCCCTTACCCTAATCATAACCCTAATTCTAACCCTAAACCTCACCCTCACACTAACCCAAACCCTAATCCGAAACCCCACCCTAACCCTAAGCCTAACCCTCACCCGCAACCTCACCCTCACCATAACTCTAACCCTAACCCTAACAATAACACTAACCCTAACCCAAACCATCACCATAACCCTAATCCTCACCCCCACCCTCACCTTCAGCCTAACCCTAAGCCTATGCCTAATCCTCACCCTAACTGTCACACTCACCCTCACCCTACCCCTAATACTAAATCTACCCTATCCCTAAACCTCAACCTAACCCTCACCCTCCCCGTTAACCCTAACAATAATCCTAACCCTAAACCTCAACCTAACCATCCCCTTAACACTAACTCTAACCCTAAACCTCACCCTAACCCTAAGCCTAAACCTCACCCTAAACCTCACCCTAACCCTAACCCTCACCCTAACCCTCAATCTCACCGTAAATCTAACCCTAACCCTAAAAATAACACTAACCCTAACCCTAACCCTAACCATAATCCTCAACTTCAGCCTCACCCTCAGTGCAAACTTAACCCTAACCATAACAATAACAATAACCCTAATCCTAACCCTTACCCTAATCCTCAACCCCAACCTCACACTCAGCCTAATCCTAAGACTAACCCTAACCCTAACCCTAACCCTAACTCTAAGCCTAAGCCTAAACCTAACACAAAACCTAATCCTAAACCTAACCCTAATCCTCAGCCTCACCCTCACCCTAAACAAAAACCTAACCCTAACTCTCACCCTAACCCTAAGCCTAACCATAACCCTGACTCTCACAATGACGCTCAACCCAACCCTAATTCTAAACCTAAACCTATCCATAAACCTAACCCTCACCCTAGTCCTCACCCTAACACTAATCCAAAACCTAAACCTCATACTAACCCTCACCTTAACCCTAACCCCAACCATCACCCTCATGCTTGGCCTAAGCCTAAGCCTAAGCTTAACTCTAACCCAAACCCTCACCTTAACCCTAACCCTAACCATAACACTAAGCATAACACTAACCCTAACTCTATCCCTAAACCTCACTCTCACACTAACCCTAACTCTAACACTTACTCTAAACCTAAACCTCATCCTAATCCTAAACCTAACCCTCAACCTCACCCTCACCGTAATGGTAACACTAACCCTAACACTAAAAATAATCCTAACCCTAACTCTACCGCTCAACCTAAACATAACCCTCAACCTAACCCTAACCCTCAAATTAACACTTACCCTCACCCTAACACTAACACTAACCCTCACCCTCACCCTAACCTTAATCCTAACCTTAACCCTCAACCTAACCCTAACCCTCACCCTCACCATAACCCTTACTCTAACCCTCACTCTAACCCTAAACTTGACCCGAACCCTAACTCTCACCCTAACACTAACCCTAACCCTCACCCTAACCCTAACCCTCAACCTTACCGTAACCATCACCCTCAAGCCTAACCCTCACATTTACCCGTACCATCACCCCTACCCTAACCCTCACCCTAACCCTAACACTCACCCTAACCCTCACCCTAAAACTAACTGTACGTCTAAATCTCACCCTCACCCTAAGCATAACTCTAACCCTAATCCTAACACTAAACCTCACCCTAACCCTAACCCTAACCCTCAAACTAACCCTTACCCTCACCCTCAGCCAAACCCTCAGCCTAAACTTACGGCTAACCCTAACCCTAACCATAACCCTCACACTCAACCTAAACCTAACCCTAAACCTCATCCTAACCCTAACACTAAACCTCACCCTCACCCTCAGCCTCACCCTATCCCTAAGTCTAACCCTAAACCTCACCCTCACCCTAACCCTAATCCTAACCCTCACACTCACCGAAACTGAAACCCTAAACCTAACGCTAACCTTTACCCTAATCCTCCAACTAACTTTCACCCTAACCTTAACCATAACAGTAAGCCAAACCCTAATCCTCACCCTAACCCTCACCTTAACCCTAAATCCAACTGTAAACCTCACCCTCATCCTAATCCTCACTCTAAACCTAACCCAAACCCTAAACCTCAACTTCACCCTCACCGTAACCAAAACCCTAAACCTAACCCTAACAATAACCCTAACCTAATCCTATCCCTCACCCAAAACATAACGCTCACCCTAACCAAAACTCTCACCCTAAAACTTACCCTCACCCTAACACTAACACTAACCCTAACCCTAACCCTCACACTAATCCTAAACATAACCCTAAACCTCAACCTAACCCTCACCCTCACCCTAACCCGAATACTAACCCTATGCCTAACCCTAACCCTAACCTTCCCCTAACCCTAAATCTAAACCTAAACCTTACCCTCACACTAACCCTAACCCTAACCCTAAACCCCACCTTTACCCTAAGCCTAACCCTCACCCGCACCCTCACCCTCACCGTAACTCTAACCCTAACCCTAACAATAACACTAACCCTAACCCGAACCATCACCCAAACCCTAATCCTCACCCCCACCCTCACCCTCAGCCTAAACCTAAGCCTAAGCCTAAACCTCACCCTAATCCTCACACTCACCCTCACCCTCACCCTAAACCTAATACTAAACCTAACCCTATCCCTAAACCTCCCCTCCCCTGCCCTTAACACTAACCCTAACCATAAACCTCAGCCTGACGCTCCACATAACACTAACTCTAACCCTAAAACTCACCCTCAACCTAACCCTAACCCTAAACCTCACCCTAAACCTCACCCTAACTCCAACCCTCACCCTCACCCTCAATCTCACCATAACTCTAACCCTAACCCTAAAAATAACACTAACCCTAACCATAACCATAACCATAACCCTCAGCCTCAGCCTCACCCTCACTGCAAACTTAACCCTAACCATAACACTAACAATAATCGTAATCCTAACCCTAACTCTAAACCTCAACCCCAACCTCACCTTCAGCCTAACCCTAAGCCTAACCCTAAACCTAGCGCAAACCCTAATTGTAACCCAATCCCTAACCCTAAACCTAACCCAAAACCTAACCCTAAACCTAACCCTAATCCTCAGCCTCACCCTCACCCTAACCAAACCCCTAACCCTAACCCTCACCCTAAACCTAAGCCTAACCCTAACCCTGACCTTCACACTCATTCTAAGCCTAACCCTAACCCTCCTAAACCTATCCGTCTCCCTAAACCTAACCCTCACCCTAACCCTCACCCTAACACAAATCCTAACCCTAAACCTCATCCAAACACTCACCCTAAACCGAAACCTAAACCGAACCCTAACCATAAGCCTAACCCTCACCCTCATGCTTGGCATAAACCTAAGCCTAAGCCAAACTCTAACCCAAACAATCACCATAACCCTAACCCTAACATTAACCCTAACTCTAAACATAAACCTCACTCTCACCCTAACCCTAACTCTAACCCTAACCCTAAACCTAAACCTCATCCTAACCCTAACCCTAACCCTCACCCTCACTATAACTGTAACCCTAAACCTAACAATAACCCTAACCCTAACCCTAACCCTCAACCTAACCATAACACTCACCCTAAACATAACACTCACCCTAACACTTACTCTCACCGTAACACTAACCCTAAGCCTAACACTAACCCTCAAACTAACCCTAATCATCACCCTAACCGAAACCTCACCCTAAAGCTAAACCTAACCCTCATCTCACCCTAGCCATCACCCTAACAGTAACCCTCATCCTCACCCTAAACCTCACACTAACCCTAACTCTAATTCTCAATCTAACCTTAACCCACACCCTTCCCCTAACCCTAACCCTCACCCTAACCCTAACCCTCATCCCACTGTAACCCTCACCCTCAGCCTAACCCTCAAGTTTACCCTTACCATCACCCCCATGATAACCCTTACCCTAACCTTAACCTTCACCCTAAACCTCACCCTAAACCTCTTTCCAACAGAAAACCCCACCCTCACCCTAAACCTAAAAATAATCCTAACCCTAACCCTAAACCTCATCCTCACCCTAAACCTTACACTAACCCTAACCCTAAACCTCAATTTAAACCTCACCCTAAGCCTAATCCTAACCCTCACCCTAACCGTAAACCTAACCCTAACACTCACCATTATCTTAACCCTCACCCTCAGCCTAAACCTCACCTTTACCCTTACCAGCATCCTCACCCTAAACCTCCCCCTAACCTACACCTCATCCTAACCCTCACCCTTACCATAAACCTAATCATCACCATAACCCTAACCCTCAACCTCTACCTCACGCTCAGCCTAACCCTAAGCCTAAGCCTAAACCTTAACCTAATCCTAAACCTCAACCTAGCCCTCACCCTAACCCTAATCCTAACACTAAGCCTCATCCTAACCCTCACCCTAACCCTAATCCTAACACTCAACCTCACCTTCACCCTAACCCTAATCCTAACCCTCACCCTCAACCTCACCTTCAGACTAATCCTAAGCCTAACCCTAAACCTAACCCTAACACACACACTCAACCGCATGCTAACCCTAATCCTAACCCTCACCCTAACCCTAACCCTAAACCTAGCCCTAATCTCACCCTAACCCTAACCCTAACCCTAACCCTCAACCTAACCCTTACCCTAACCCTAACTCTAACCCTAAACCTCACCCTCACCCTAAACCTCACCCTAACCCTAACCCTAAGCCTCACCCTCACCTGCACCATAACAGTAACCTTAAACCGAAACCTAACAACAACCCTAACCCTAATGCTAAAACTCACCCTAAACATAAACGTCACCTTAACCCAAACCCTCACCCTAAGTCTTACCCTCACTGTAACACTAACCCTAACGCTAACACTAACCCTCACACTAACACTAACCCTAAATCTAACCCTAAACATCAACCTCACCTGAACCCTAATCCTAACCCTAACCATAAACCCCACCCTAACCCTAAACCTAACCCTCACCCGAATCCTCACCCTCACCGTAAATCTAACTCTAACCCTAACAATAATAATAACCCTAACACTAACCGTAACCCTACCCCTATCCATAAACATAACCCTCACCCTCAGCCTCACCCTCACCACAAACTTAACCCTAACCATAACACTAACAATAACCGTAACCCTAAGCCTAAACCTAACCCTAACTCTAATCATCACACCCACCCTCACCCTCAGCCTAACCCTAAGTCTAACCCTAACCCTAATCCTATTCCTAACCCTCAACATAACCCTAACACTAACCCTAACCCTAACCCTAACCCTAACCCTAACCCTAACCCTAATCCTAACCCTAAACCTATTCCTCAGCCTCACCCTCACGCTAAACCAAAACCTAACCCTAACCCTCACACTAACTATAAGCCTAACCCTAACCTTAACACTAACCCTCACACTCAACCTCACCTTAACCTTAATCCTAAACCTAACCCTATCTCTAACCCTAACCCTCAACCTAACCCTCAGCCTAGCCCTCAGCCTTATCCAAATCCTAACCATAAACCTCATCCTAACCCTCAACCTACCCCTAACCCTAACCCTAACCCTCACCCCAAACCGAACCCTAACCCTCACCCTCAACCTCACCATCAGCCTAACCCTAAGCCTAACCCTAAACCTGACCCTAAAACACACACTCACCTGCACCCTAACCCTAATCCTATCCTTCACCCTAACCCTAACCCTAAACCTCCCCCTAACTCTCACGCTAACCCTACCTCTAACACTAACACTAACCATAAACCTCAACCTAACCATCACCCTAACCCTAACTCTAACCCTAAACATCTCCCTCACCCTAAACCTCACCCTAACTCTAACCCTAACCCTCACCCTCACCTGCACCCTCAGCCTCACCCTCACCACAAACTTAACCCTAAACATAACACTAACAATATCCCTAACCCTAAGCCTAATCCTAAACCTAACTCTAATCTTCAAACCCACCCTCACCCTCAGCCTAACCCTAAACCTCACCCTCACCATAAACCTAACTGTAACCCTAAACCAAACCTCAAACCTCAACCTAAACCTAACCATAAACCTCACCTTAACACTAAACCTCACACTCAGCCTAAACCTAACCCTAACCCTAACCCTAAAAGTAACACACACACTCACCCTCACCCTAACCCTAATCCTAACAATAACCCTCACACTCATCCTAACCCTAACCCTAACCCTAAACCTTACACTCAACCTCAGCCTAACCCTAAGCCTATCCCTAACCCTAACCCTAACCTTCACACTCACCCTAACCGTAACCCAAATCCTACTCCTAACCCTAACTCTAACCCTCACCCTCAACTTAACCCTCACCTTAAGCCTATCCCTAACATTAATCCTAACCCTAACCCTCACCCTCAGCCTCACCCAAACTGTAACTCTAACACTAAACCTCAACCTGACCCTAACCCTAACCATAACCCTATCCCTAAAACTCATCCTTGCCCTAAATGTAATCTTCATGCTCACCATAACCGAAACCCTAACCCTAAAGATAACAATAATCCTAACCCTAACTGTAACCCTCACCCTAACCATAAAACTCACCCTAACCCTAACCCTCACCCTAACACTTACCCTCACCCTAACACTAACCCTAACCCTAACACTAACCCTCACACTAACACTAACCATCATCCTAACCCTAAACTTCACCCTAACACTAACCCTAAACCTGACCCTCTCCAAGCCCTCACCCTAACCCTAACCCTCATCCTCACCCTAAACTTCACACTAACCTTAACACTAATCCTCAATCTAACCCTCACCATCACCTGAACCCTCACCCTAACCCTCACCCTAACCCTAACCCTCACCCTTACTCTAACCCTCAACTTCAGCCTAACCCTCATCTTTATCCTTACCGTCAACGCCACCCTAACCCTCACTCTAATGCTAACGCTCACCCTAACCCTAACTCTACCCCTAAACCTCATCGTCACCCTAATCCTAACTGTAACCCTAACCCTAACATTATCCTTCACTATAACCCTAACCCTAAACATCACCCTAACCCTAATCCTCACCCCCACCCTCACCCTCAGCCTAACCCTAACCCTAAAACTCACACTCACCCTCACCCTAACCCTAATCCTAACGCTAAACCTAACCCTAACCCTAAACCTCAACCTAATCCTCACCCTAACCTTAACCCTAACACTAACCCTAACCCTCACCGTCACCATAACTCTAACCCTAACCCTAACAAGAACACTAATCCTAACCCTAACCCTAACCCTAACCCTAATGCTAACACTCAACCTCACCCTAACCCTAATCCTAACCCTAACCCTCACCCTAACCCTAACCTTAAACCTACCCCTAACCCTAAACTTTACCCTAACCCTCACCCTCACATTAACACTCAACCTCAACGTAAACATCACCCTTACCCTAACCATCATCCTCACCCTAACTCTCACCCTAACCCTAAACTTCATCCCAACCCTCACCCTAACCTTAAACCTAACCATCACCCTAACCCTAAACCTCACCCTCAACCTCATGCTCAGCCTAACCCTAAGCCTAAGCCTAAACCTTACCCTAACCCTCACCCTAACCCTAGACCTCGCCCTAACCATAATAGTAATCCAAACCCTCATCTTAAACCTCATCCTAGCCCTAATACTAAACATCACCCTAAACCTAATCTTCACCTTCACCCTCACACTCAGCCTAACCTTAAGCCTAAGACTAACCCTAACCCTAACCCTCACACTCACCTTCACCCTCATCCTAATCCTAACCCTAACCTTAACCATAACCCTAAACCTCAACCTAACCTTCTCCCTAACCTTAACCCTAAAACTAACCCTAAACTTAACCCTCGACCTAACCCTCCTATAACCCTAAATCTAACCCTAAACCTCACCCTCACCCTAACCCTAATCCTAAACCTAATCCTAAACCTCCCCCTAACCCTATCCGTAAGCCTAACCCTCACCCTCACCCTCACCACAACTCTAACCCTAACCCTAACAATAACAATAATCCTAACCCTAAACCTAACCCAAACCCTAACCCTAATCCAAACACTCACTCTCATGCTAACCCTAATCCTAACCCTAACCCTCACACTATCCATAATCCTCACTCTCACCGAAACCCTAACACTCAACCTAACCCTCACCCTAACCGCAAACCTAACCCTAAACCTTAATCTAACTCTAACCCTAACCCTAATCCTCATCCTTACCCTCACCCTAACCCTAAACTAAACCCTCACCCTAGCCCTAATTCTAACCCTAATCCTCAACGTAACCCTAAAACTCATGTTCAACGTAACCTTAACCCTAAACCTCACCCTATCCCTAAACATAATCGAACACTAACTCTCACCCTAACCCTTACCCTAACCCTCACCATAAACCTAACCCTCACCCTGAAACTAACCCTAATCTTAACCCTCAAACTAAACCTCACCCTAACCGTAAACCTCACCCTCACACTCACCCTCACCATAACTCTAACCCTAACCCTAACAATAACACTAATCCTAACCCGAAACCTAACCCTAACCCTAACCCTAATGCTAATGCTAACACTCACCCTCATGCTAACCCTAATCCTAAACCAAACCCTCACCCTAACCCTAATCATCACCCTCACCATAACCCTAACCCTCAACCTAACCCTCACCCTAACCCTAACCCTAAACCTAAACCTTAATCTAACACTAACCCTAACCCTCAACCTCATGCTAGCCCTCACCATAACCCTAATCCTAACCCTAATCCTCATCCTTACCCTCACCCTAACCCTAAACTTAACCTTCACCCTAGCCCTAACCCTAACCCTAATCCTTAACGTAACCCTAAAGCTCAAGCTCAGCTTGATCCTAACCCTAACCCTAACCCTAACTCTCACACTCACCCTAACCCTTACCCTAACCCTAACACTAATCCTAACCCTAAAGCTCACCCTAACCTTAACCCTAAACCTCACCCTCAACCTAGCCTCACCCTAACCCTAATCTTAATACTAACCCTCATCCTAACCCTCCCCCTAACCTTAACCCTAATCCTCACCCTAACCCTAACCCTTACACTTACCTTCACTCTAACCCTGACCCTTTCACTAATCCTAAACCTAACACTAACTGGAACCCTAACACTCACCCTCAGCTCCACCCTAACCCTAAATCTAACCGTAAACCTCACCCTCACCCTAACCCTAACCCTAATCCTAACCCTAACACTCACCTTAACCCTAACCCTCACCCTCACCGTAACCCTAACCCTCATAATAACCCTCACCTTAAGCCTATCCCTTAACCTCAACCTTAACCTAACACAAACCCTAGTTTTCACCCTATCCCTATCCCTCACCCTAACACTAACCGTAACCCTAGTCCTCATCCTAACCCTCACCCTAACCCTAAAACTAACCCTCATCCTTAACCTAACTCAAACCCTCAACCTAACCCTAACCCTAATGCTCACCATAACCCTAACCCAAACCCTCACCCTAACCCTGAACTTAACCGAACCCTAAATCTTACCCTAACCCAAACCCTCAACCTAACCCTAACCCTATCGTTCACCATAACCCTAACTCTAATCCTAACACACACCCTAACCCTCACCCTAACACTAAACCAAACCGTCGCCCTCACTCTCACACTAACCCTAATCCTAACCCTAAACTTCACCCTCAACCTCACCCTTTGCTTAACTCTTAGCCGAAAACTAAACCTAACCCTAACACACACACTCACCCTCACCCTAACCCAAATCCTAACCTTAACCCTCACCATCACCCTAACTCTAACAGCAAACCTCACCTTCATCCTAACCCTCATTCTAACCCTAACCCAAACCCTAAACCTCACCGTAACACTAACCCTCTAATTCACCCTCACTGTAACCAAAACCCTACACCTAACCCTAAAAATAACCCTAACGCTAATCCTAACACTCACCATAACCGTAACCCTCACCCTAAACCAAACTCTCACCCTAAAACTTACCCTCACCCTAACAATAACCCTAACCTTAACACTAACCCTCACACTAACCCTCACCATAAACCTAACCCTAAACCTCAACCTAACCCTCACTCTCACCATAATTCTAACACTAACCCTATCCCTAACCCTAACCCTAACCCTTACCCTAACCCTGTATCTAACCCTAAACCTCACCCTAACACTAACACTAACCCTAACCGTAAACCACACCCTAATCCGAACCCTAACCCTCACCTGCACCCTCACCCTCACCGAAACTCTAACCCTAACCCTAAAATATCACTAACCCTAACCCAAACCATCACCCTAACCCTAATTCTCACCCCCACCCTCACCCTCAGCCTAAGCCTAAGCCTAAGCCTAGCCCTCACCCTAACGGTCACCCTCACCCTCACCCTAACCCTAATACTAAACCTAACCCTCTCCCTAAACCTCAACCTAACCCTCACCATCCCATAAACCTAAAAATAACAATAACCATAAACCTCACCCTAACCATCCCCCTAAACCTAACTCTAACCCTAAACCTCACCCTCACCCCAACCCTAAACCTAATCCTAACCCTAAACCTCACCCTAAACCAAACTGTAAACCTCACCCTCACCCTAGCCTCACACTAACCCTAACCCTAATCCTCAATCTAACCCTCAACCTAACCCTAACCCTAACCCCTACCATAACCCTAAACTAAAACCTAACCCTCACCCTTACCTTAACCCTCACCCTCAGACTAAACCTCACCTTATCCTTACCATCATCCTCACCCTAACCTTCACCCTAACCCTAAACCTCATCCTAACCTTCACCATAACCGTAAACCTAAACATCAACCTCACCCTAACTCTCACCCTCAACCACTCGCTCAGCATAACCCTAAGCCTAAGCTAAATCCTTACCCTAACCCTCACCCTCCCCCTAGCCCTCACCCTAACCCTAATCCTAATCCTAACCCTCATCCTAACACTCACCCTATCCCCAAACCTAACCATCACCCTAAACTTAATCTTCACCCCCCCCTCAGCCTAACCCTAAGCCTAAGGCTAACCCTAATCTTAATCCTCACACTCACCCTCACCCTCATCCTGATCCTAACCCTAACCCTAACCATAACCCTAAATCTCAACCTAACCCTCACCCTAACCTTAACCCTAAAACTAACCCTAACCCTAAACCTCGACCTAACCCTCCAACTAACACTAAATCTAACCCTAAACCTCACCCTCACACTAACCCTAATCCTAACCCAAACCGTAAACTTCACCTAACCCTCAACCTCACCCTCACCCTTCCAATTACTCTAACCCTAACCCTAACAATAACACTAATCCTAACCATAAACCTAACCCGAACCCTAACCCTAACTGTAATCCTAACACTCACCCTCATGCTAACCCTAATCCTAACCCTAACCCTCACCCTAACCCGAATCCTCACCCTTACTGTAAACCTACCCTCAACCTAACACTCACCCAATACCTCTAACCCTAAACCTTAATCTAACACTAACCCTAACCCTCACCCTCACCCTAGGCCACACCCTAAACCTAATCCTAACCCTAGTCCTCATCCTTACCCTCACCCTAACCTAAACTTAACCCTCACCCTAGCCCTAACCCTAAGCCTAATCCTCAACGTAACCCTAAACCTCATGCTCACCTTAACCCTAACCCTAACACTCACCCTAACCCAAAACATAACAGTACACTGACTCTCACCCTAACCCTAACCCTAACCCTAAACCTTAATCTAACACTAACCCTAACTCTCATCCTCACCATCACCCTCAGCCTAATCCTAAGCGAAACCCTAACCCTAGCGCTAATGCTCACACTCACCCTAACCCTTACCCTAACCTTAATCCTAAACTTACCCTAACCCTTACCCTCAACTTAACCCTCAGCCTAACCCTAAATCTAACACTAACCCTAAACCTCACCCTAACCCTAAACCTAACCCTAAAACGCACCCTCACCCTAGCCCTCACCCTAACACTAATCCTAACCCTAACCCTCATCCTAACCCTCACCCTAACTCTAACCATAACCCTCACGATCACCCTAACCCTAATCCGAACCCTCACCCTCAACCTAACCTTAACCCCCACACTCACCGTAACCCTTACCTTAACCCTCAACCTAACCCTAAACTTAACCCGAACACTAACTCTCACACATACCATAATCCTAAACCTCAAGCTAACCCTAACCCTAAACCTCATTCTCACCCTAGCCTCACCCAACCCTAATCCTAACCCTATCCCTTTTCCTAACCCTCCCCCTAAACCTTATCCTAACCCTCACCCTAAAACTAAACCTCAGCCTCAAGCTCACCTTCAGCCTAACCCTAAGCATAATCTTAAATGTAAGCCTAACACACACATTCACCCTCAACCTAAACCTAACCCTCATCCTAACCCTCCCCATAAAACTAACACTAATCCTAACACTAAACCTCACCCTCACCCTCAGCATAATCCTAAGCTTAAGCCTAACCCTAACCCTCACACTTACCCTAACCCTAACCCTAAACCTCACTCTAACCCTAACCCTCACCCTCAACCTCAGCCTAACCCTAAGCCTTTCCCTACTCCTAACCCTAATCCTAACCCTCAACCTAAACCTCAGCTTAAGCATAACCCTAACATTAATCCTAACCCTAACCCTCACCGTTAGCCTCACCCTAACACTAACTCTAACACTAAACCTCACCCTGACCCTAAACCTAAACCTCACCCTCACTCTAGCCCTCACCATAACCTTAATCCTAACACTAAACCTCATCCTAACCCTCCCCCAACCCTTACCATAACCCTCACCCTAGCCCTAACCCTTACCCTCAACCTCAACATCAGCCTAACCCTAAGCCTAACCCTAAACCTAACTCTAACACACACACTCACCTCACCATAACCCTAATCCTAACCCTAAACCTCACCCTCACCCTCATCCTCAGTGTAACCCTAAGCCTAACCCTAATCCTAAACCTAACCTCACACTCACCCTAACCCTTACCCTAATCCTAATCCTAAACCTAAACTTAACCCTCATCCTCAGCCTCAGCTTAACCCTAATTCTAACCCTAAACCTCACCCTCACCCTAACCCTAACCCTAACCCTAAACCTCACCCTCACACTAGCCATCACCCTAATCCTAATCCTTACCCTAACCCTCATCCTAACCCTGCCCCTAACCCTAACCCTAACCCTCACCCTAACAATAACCCTCATCCTCACCCTCACCCTAACTCTAATCCTAACCCTAACCCTAAACCTCACCCTAAACCTAACCCTAAACCTCACCCTCACTCTTCCCCTCACCATAACTCAAAACCTAAACCTAACAATAACACTAATCCTAATCCTAATCCTAACCTTAACTGTAATCCTAACACTCCCTCTCATGCTAACCCTAATCCTAACCCTAAACCTAACCCTATCCCTAACCCTAATGCTAACACTCACCCTCAAACTAACCCTAATCCTAACCCTAACCCTCATCCTAACCCTAATCCTCACCCTCACTATAAACCTAACCCTCAACCTAATCCTCACACTAACCCAAACCATAACCCTAAACCTTAATCTAACACTAACCCTAACCCTCACCCTCAGCCTAGCCCTCACCCTAACCCTAATCCTAAACCTAATCCTCATCCTTACCCTCACCCTAACAGTAACCTTAACCCTCACCCTAGCCCTAACCCTAAGTCTAATCCTCAACATAACCCTAAACCTCATGCTCACTGTAACCCTAACCCTAACCCTCACCCTAACCCTAAACATAACCGAACCCTAACTCTCACCCTAACCCTAACACTAACACTCACCCTAACCCTAACCCTCACCCTCACCCTAACCCCAATCCATACCCTAACACTAACCCTAACCCTAATCCTAACACTCACCCTCAAGCTAACCCTAATCCTAAACCAAACCCTCAACCTAACCCTAATCATTACCAAGACCATAACCATAACCCTCCAACTAACCCTCACCCTAACTCTAACCCTAACCCTAAACCTTAATCTAACACTAACCCTAAACCTGAACCTCACCCTAGCCCTCACCCTAACCCTAATCCTAACCCTAATCCTCAACCTTACCCTCACCCTAACCCTAACCTTAACCCTCACCCTAGCCCTAAACCTAACCTAATACTCAATGTAACCCTAAACCTCATGCTCACAGTAACCCTAACCCTAACCCTAACCCTAATCCTAATACTCACACTTACACTAACCTTAATCCTAAACCAAACCCTCACCCTAACCCTAATCATCACCCTGACCGTAACCCTAAACCTCAAACTAACCCACACCCCAAACCTAACCCTAAACCAAAACCTTATTCTAACACTAACCCTAACCCTCACCCTCACCCTAGCCCTCACCATAACCGTAATCCTAACCCTAATCCTCATCCTTACCCTCACCCTAACCTTAACCCTCACCCTAGCCCTAACCCTAAGCCTAATCCTCAACATAACCCTAAACCTCATGGTCACCATAACCCTAACTCTAACCCTCACCCTAACCCTAAACATAACCGAACCCAAACTCTCAGCCTAACCCTAAACCTAACACTCAACCTAACCCTAACCCTCACCCTCACTCTAACCCTAATCCTAACCCTAACCCTAAACCTCACCCTAAACCTAACCCTTACTCTCACCCTCACCATCACCATAACTCTAACCCTAACGCTAACAATAACACTAATCCTAACCCTAAACCTAACCCTAACCCTAACCCTAACACTAATCCTAACACTCATCCTCAGGCTAAACCTAATCCTAAACCTAACCCTCACCCTAACCCTAATCATCACCCTGACCGGAACCCTAACCCTCAAACTTACCCTCACCCGAACCCTAACCCTAAACCTTAATCTAACACTAACCCTAACCCTCACCCTCACCCTCACCCTAGCCCTCACCCTAACCCTAATCCTAACCCTAATCCTCATCCTTACCCTCATCATCACCCTAAAATTAACCCTCAACCTAGCCCTAACCCTAAAGGTAATCCTCAAAGTAACCATAAACCTCATGCTCACCTTAACCCTAACCCTAACCCTCACCCTAAACATAAACATAACCAAACCCTAACCCTCACCCTCACCCTCAGCCTAACCCTAAGCCAAACCCTAACCCT
The DNA here is from genome assembly GCF_024711535.1 of Dipodomys merriami. Lineage (NCBI taxonomy): Eukaryota > Metazoa > Chordata > Mammalia > Rodentia > Heteromyidae > Dipodomys > Dipodomys merriami. The sequence continues at coordinate 4,999,804 of NW_027206257.1, forward strand.
AGCAGTAATGCTCACACTCACCCTAACCCTTACCCTAAACCTAATCCTAACCCTAAGCCTAACCCTCACCCTGAACCTAACCCTCACATTATCCCTAAATCTAACACTAACCCTAACCCTAACGCTCAACCTCAGCCTCATCCTACCCCTAACTCTAACCTTAAACGTCACCCTCATCCTAACAGTAACCCTACCTCTAAACCTAAACCTCACCCTAAATCTAACCCTAACCCTAAACCTCACCCTCACCCTAGCCCTCACCCTAACACTAATCCTAACCCTAACCCTCATCCTAACCCTCACCCTAACACTAACCATAACCCTCACGCTCACCCTAACCCTAATCCGAACCCTCACCCTCAGTCTAACCCTAACCCTCACCCTCACTGTAAACCTTACCTTAACCCTCAACCTAACCCTAAACTTAACCCGAACACTAACTCTCACCTTTAAAATAATCCTAACCCTCAAGCTAACCCTACCCCTAAAACTCATTCTCACCCTAGCCCCACCCAACCCTAATCCTAACCCTATCCATTTTCCTTACCATCCCCCTAACCCTTACCCTAACTCTCAGCTTAACACTAACCCTCAGCCTCACCCTCACTCTCAGCATTACCCTAAGCCTAAGCCTAAGCCTAACCCTAACACTAACCTCACCCTCAGCCTAATCCTAAGCCTAACCCTAAACCTAACCCTAACACACACACTCACCCTCACCCTAAACCTCACCCTAACCCTAACCCTCATCCTAACCCTCCCCATAACCCTAACCCTAACCCTAACACTAACCAACACCCTCACCCCCAGCATAAACCTAAGCCTAACCCTAACCCTAACCCTCACACTCACCCTAAACCTAACCCTAAACCCTACCCTAACCCTAATCCTCACCCTCAACCTCAGCCTAACCCTAACCCTATCCCTAACCCTAATCCTACTACTAACCCTAATCCTAAACCTCACCCTGAACCTAAACCTCAACTTAAGGCTAAGCCTAACATTAATCCTAACCCTAGCCCTCGCCTTCAGCCTCACCCTAACACTAACTATACCACTAAACCTCACCCTGAACCTAAACCTAAACCTCATCCTCACCCTAGCCCTCACCCTAACACTAACCCTAACCCTAAACCTCACCTTAAGCCTGACCCTAACAATAATTCTAACACGAACTCTCACCCTCAGCCTCAACCTAACCCTAACTCTAACGCTAAACCTCACCCTGACCCTAACCCTAAACCTAACCCTATCCCTAAACCTCATCCTATCCCTATCCCTAACCCTCACCCTCACCATAACTTTAACCCTAAACCTAACACTAACAATAACCCTAACCCTAACCCTAACCCTCACCCTAACCCTAACCATCACCATAACGCTTACCCTCACCCTAATACTAACCCTAACCCTAACACTAAACCTCACACTAACCCTAAACATTACCCTAACCATAAACTTCATCCTAACACTAACCCTAAACCTCACCGTCTCGCTAGACCTCGCCCTAACCCTAATCCTCATCCTCACCCTAAACTTCACACTAACCCTAACACTAATCCTCAATCTAACCATCACCCTCACCCTATCCCTAACCCTAACCCTCACCCTAACCCTAAACGTCACCTTTCCCGTAACCCTCAACCTCAGCTTAACCCTCACCTTTACCGATACTGTCACCCACACCATAACTCTCACTCTAACCCTAACCCTCCCCCTCCCCCTAACTCTACCACTAAACCTCACCCTCACCCTAACCCTAACTCTAACCCTGAGCCTAATACTAACCCTAACCCTAACCCTAACTGTAACCATCACCCTAACCCTAATCCTCACCCCCACCGTCACCCTCAGCCTAACCCTAAGCCTAAGCCTAAACCTAAACCTAAACCTCACACTCACCCTCATCCTAACCTAATCCTAACCCTAAACCTAACCCTAAACCTCAACCTAACCCTCACCTAACTTTAACCCTAAGACTTAACCTAACCCTAACCCTCGACGTAACCCTCCAACTAAACCTAAATCTAACCCTAAACCTCAAGCTCAACCTAACGCTAATCCTAACCCTAACCCTAATCCTCACCCTAATCCCAACACTCACCCTCACCCTCACCCTCACCCTCACCATAACTCTAACCCTAACCCTAACAATAACAGTAATCCTAAACCTAAACCTAACCTAAACCTAATGCTAACACTCAACCTCACCCTAACCCTAACCCTTACCCTAACTCTCACTGTAACACTAACCCACATCCTAACCCTCACCCTAAACCTAACCCTAAAGCTAAACCTTACCCTAACACTAACCCTAATCCTCAACTTCACCATAGCCCTCACCCAAAACCCTAGTTGTAAACCTAATCCTTATCCTAACCCTCACCCTAACTCTAAGCCTAACCCTAATACTAACCCCAACCCTCACTGTAACCCTAACACTAACCCTAACACTAACCCTAACCCTAAACCTAACCTTAAATTTAACACTAAACCTAATCCTAATCCTCAGCCTCACCCTCACCCTAATAGAAACCGTAACCCTAACCCACATCCTAATGGTAAGATTAACCCTAACCCTAATCCTAACCCTCACACTCACTCGAACCCTAACGATAATCCTAAACCTAACCCTATAAGTAACCCCAAACCTCACCCTAACCCTCAGGCTAGCCCTCAACCTTACACTTATCCTAACCCTTACCCTCACCATAACCATAAACCTCACCCTAACCCTAACCCTCACCCTAACACTTACCCTCACACTATCACTAAGCCTAACCCTAACACTAACTCTCACACTAACCCTAAACGTCACCCTAACCTTAACACTCACCCTAACCCTCACCATAACCCTCACCCTCACCCTAGCCTTCACCCTAACCCTAACCCTCACCCTCATCCTCAACCTCAGCCTAACCCTAACCCTAATCCTAATCCTAACCCTCACCCTCACCCTAACCCTCACCCTAAACCAAACCCTAAACCTAACAATAACCCTAACGCTAACCCTCCCCCTAACCCTAACACTAACCCTAAACCTCACCCTCACCCTAACTCTAACCCTAAGCCTAACATTAAACTTCACCCTCACACTCAACCTAGCCCTTACCCTAAACCTAACCCTCACACTAACACTCCCCCTAACCCTAACCCTCACCCTCAACCTCACCCTTAGCCTAACCCTCATCCTAACCCTAAACCTAAACCTCCCACACACACACTCACGCTAACTCTAACCATAATCCTGTCCCTAAACCTAAGTCTAACCCTAACACTACCCCTAACTCTGACCCCAACCCCAACCCTAAAACTAACCCTTACCCTAACCCTCAACCTAAACCTCACGCTAACCCTAACTCTAACCCTAAACCTCAACCTCACCCTAACCCTAACTCTAACCCTAACCCAAAACCTAAACCTCACCCTAACACTAACCCTAAACTTAACACACACCTTCTTCCTCAGCCTAACCCTAAACCTAACCCTCACACTCACCCAATCCCTAACCCTAAACCTCACCCTAACCCTAACCCTCACCCTCAACCTCAGCAAAAACCTATGCCTATTCCTAAACCTAACCCTAACCCTCACACTCACACTTACACTAATCCTAATACTACTCCTAAACCTAACCCTAAACCTCAACCTCATCCTAACCCAAACACTCACCCTCACCGTCACCCTCACCATAACTCTTACCCTAACCCTAACAATAACAGTAATCCTAACCCTAAACCAAACCGTAACCCTAACCCTAAACCTAATGCTAACACTCAACCTCACCCTAACCCTAATCCTAACCCTAACCCTAATCCTAACCCTAACCATCACCCTCACCCTAACCCTAACCCTAAACCTTAGCCTAACACTTACCCTAAACCTCACCTTCACCCTAGCCCTCACCCTAACCCTAATTGTAACCTAATTCTCATCCTAACAATCACCCTAACTCTAAGCCTAACCCTAACCCTAACCCTAAGCCCAACCCTCACTGTAACACTAACACTAACCCTAACACTAACACTAACCCTAAACCTAAAACTAAACCTAACCCTAATCCTCAGCCTCACCCTCACCCTAACTCAAACCCTAACCCTAACCCTCCTCTTAACTATAAGCCTAACTCTAACCCTAATCCTAACCCTCACACTCACCCTCAACCTAAACCTAATCCTAAACTTAAGCCTATCCCTAACCCTAACACTCACCCTAACCCTCAGCCTAGCCCTCACCCTTACACTTATCCTAACCCTAACCCTCACACTAACCATAAACCTCACCTTAACTCTAACCCTCACATTAACGCTTACCCTCAACCTAACACTAACACTAACCTTAACACTAACACTCACACTAACCCTAAACATCACCCTAAACCTAAACCTCACCCTAACACTAAACCTAACCCTCACCCTCACCATAGCCTTCACACTAACCCTGATTCTCATCCTCACCATAAACCTCACACTAACCCTAACACTAATCCTCAATCTAACCGTCAACCTCACCCTAACACTAACACTAACCCTCACCCTAACCCTTACCCTCACCCTTACTGTAACCCTCACCCTCAGCCTAAACCTCAACTTTACCCTTACCGTCACCTCCACGATAACCCTCACTCTAACCCTAACCCTCACCCTAACCCTAACTCTACCCCGAAACCTCAACCTCAGCCTAACCCTAACTCTAACCCTAACTCTAACACTAACCCTCAACCTAACCCTAAACCTAACAATCACCCTAACCCTAATCCTCACCCCCACACTCACCCTCAGCCTAACCCTAAGCCTTAGCCTAACCCTAACCCTAAACCTCACACTCACCCTCACCCTAAACCTAATCCTAACCCTAAACCATAAACCTTACCCTCACCCTAAGCCTAACCTAACCCTAAACCACAACCTAACCCTCAATCTAACCTTAACCATAACACTTACCCTAACCCTAACTCTCGACTTAAACCTCCAAATAACCTAAATCTAGCCATAAACCTCACCCTCACCCTAACCCTAACCCTAAACCTCACCCTAACCCTAAACCTCACCCTAACCCTAACACTCACCCTCACCCTCACCCTCACCATAACTATAACCCTAACCCTAACAATAACAGTAATCCTAACCCTAAACCTAACCCTAACCCTAACCATAAAGCTAACACTCAACCTCACCCTAACCCTAATCCTAACCCTAACCCTCACCCTAACCCTAACCATCACCCTCACCATAACCCTATCCCTCATCCTAACCCTTACCCTAACCCTAACCCTAACCCTAAACCTTACCCTAACACTAACCCTAATCCTCACCTTCACCCTAGCCCTCACCTTAACCCTAATCATAAACCTAATCCTCATTCTAACCCTGTCCCTAATTCTAAGCCTAACCCTAAACCTAACCCTAACCCCAACCCTCACTGTAACGCTAACACTAACCCTAACACTAACACTAAACCTTAACCTAACCCTAATCCTCAGCCTCAGCCTCACCCTCACCCAAACCCTCACCCTAACCCTCATCCTAACTCTAAGCCTAATGCTAACCCGAATCCTAACCCTCACACTCACCCTCACCCTAAACCTAATCCTAAACCTCACCCTATCCCTAACCCTAACCCTCACCCTAACCCTTAGCCTAGCCCTCACCCTTACACTTATCCTAACCCTAATCCTCACCCTAACCATAACCCTCACCCTAACCCTAAAACTCACCCTAACACCCTCAACCTAACACTAACCCTAATCCTAACATTAACCCTAACACTAACCCTAAACATCACCCTAACCCTAAACCTCACCCTAACACTAACCCTAAACCTCAACCTCACCCTAGCCTTCAGCCTAACCCTAACCCTCATCCCCACCATAAACCTCCCACTAACCCTAACACTAATCCTCAATCTAACCCTCAAACTCAGCCTAACGCTAACACTAACCCTCACCCTAACCCTAACCCTCACCCTTACCGTAACCCTCAAAATCAGCCTAACCGTCAACTTTACCCTTACAGTCACCCCGACGATAACCTGCACCCTAACCCTAACCCTCACCCTAACTAAAACTGTACCCCTAAACCTCACCCTCATCCTAACCCTTACTCTTACCCTAACACTAACACTAAACCTCACTGTAACCCTAAACCTAACGCTCACCCTCACCGTAACCGTAACCCTAACCCTAAACCTAACCCAAACCCTCACCCTAAACATAACACTCACCCTAAACCTAACCCTCACCCTAACACTTACCCTCACCCTAACACTAACCCTAACCCTAACACTAACCCTCAAACTAACCCTAATCCTCACACTAATCCTAAAAGTCACCCTAAACCTAACCCTAACCCTAATCCTCACCCTCATCCTAACCCTCACCCTTACCCTAATCCTAACCCTCATCCTCACCATATACCTCAGACTAACCCTAACCCTAATCCTCAATCTAACCCTCACACTAATCCTAACCCTAACCTTTACCCTAACCCTATACCTAACTCTAACACTCACCCTTATCTTAACCCTCACCCTCAGCCGAAACCTCACCATTACCCTTACCATCATCCTCACCCTAACCCTCACCCTAACCCTAAACCTCATCCTAACCCTCACCCCAAACGTAAACCTAACCATCACCCTAACCCTAAACATCACCCTCACCCTAGCCTTCACCTAACCCTAATCCAAATCCTAAACCTCATCCTAAACTCAAACTAACCCTAACCCTAACCATCACCTTAAACGTAAACCTCACTCCCACCCTCACCCTCAGCCTTACCCTAAACCTAAACCTAACCATAACCATAACCCTCAAACTCACCCTCACCCCAATCCTAACCCTAATCCTAACCATAACCCTAAACCTCACCCTAACCCTCACCCTATCCCTAACCCTAAAACTAACCCTAACCCTCGACCTAATCATCCAACTAACCAAAATCTAACCCTAATCCTCACCCACACCCTAACCCTAATCCTAACCCTAACCCTAAACCTCACCCTAATCCTAACCCTAACCCTCACCCTCACCATAACTCTAACCATACCACTAACAATAACACTAACTCTAACCCGAAACCTAACCCTAACCCTACCCCTAATCCTAGTACACACCCTCATGCTAAACCTAATCCTAACCATAACCCTCAAACTCACCCTCACCCCAATCCTAACACTAATCCTAACCATAACCCTAAACCTAACCCTAACCCTCACCCTATCCTTAACCCTAAAACTAACCCTAACCCTAACTCTCGACCTAACCATCCAACTAACCTGAATCTAACTCTAATCCTACCCACACCCTAACCCTAATCTTAACCCTAACTACACCTCACCCTAATCCTAACCCTAACCCTCACCCTCACCCTCACCATAACTCTAACCATACCCCTAACAATAACACTAACCCTAACCGGAAACCTAACCCTAACCCTAACCCTAATCCTAGCACACAACCTCATGCTAACCCTAATCCTAACCCTAACCCTCACACTAACCCTAATCCTCACCCTCACTGTAAACCTAACCCTCAACCTAACCCTCACCCTAACACTAACCCTAACCCTAAACCTTAATCTAACACTAACCCTAACCCTCAGCCTCACCCTAGCCCTCACCCTAACCGTAATCCTAACCCTAATCATCATCCTTACCCTCACCCTAACCCTAACCTTAAACCTCACCCAAACCCTAACCCTAACTCTAATTCTCAAGCTAACCCTAAACCTCAAGCTCAGGCTAACACTAAGCCTAACCCTAATCCTAACGCTCACACCCACCCTAAACCTTACCCTAAAACTAATCCTTACACTAAGCCTAACTCTCACCCTCAACTTAACCCTAAATCTAACACTAACCCTAACCCTAACCCTAAACCTCACCCTAACCCTAACTCTAAACCTCACCCTCACAATAGCCCTAACCCGAACCCTAATCCTAACCCTAAAGCTCACCCTAACACTAAACCTAACCCACACCCTCACCCGCACCCTAACCCTAATCTGAACCCAAACCCTCAACCTAACCCTAAACTTAAACCGAACCCTAACTCTCACCCTTAACCTAACCCTAACCCTCACCCTAACCCTAACTCTAAACCTCACCCTCACCCTAGCCTTCATCCTCAACCTCTCCCTCAGCCTAAACCTAAGCCTAACCCTAAACATAACCATAACACACACACTCACCCTCACCCTAACCCTAATCCTAACGCGAACCTTCATCCTAACCCTCCCCATAACCCTAACCGTCACCCTAAACTTAAACCACACCCTCACCCTCAGCCTAATCCTAAGCATAACCCTAACCCTAAACCTCACACTCACCCTAACCCTAACCCTCAATCTCACCCTAACCCTAACCCTCACCATCAACCTCAGCCTAACACTAAGCCTAACCCTAACCCTAACAATAACTCGTACACTCACCCTAACACTAACCCTAATCCAACTCCTAACCCTTACCCTAACCCTCACCCTCAAACTAACCCTCACCTTAAGCCTAACCCTAACATTAATCCTAACCCTAACCCTCACCTTCAGCCTCACCCTAACACTAACTCTAACACTAAACCTCACCCTGACCCTAACCCTAACCCTAACCCTATCCCTAAACCTCATCCTAGCCCTAAACCTAACCCTCACCCTCACCCTCACCATAACCTTAACCCTAACACTAACGCTAACAATAACGCTAACCCTAACCCTAACCCTCACCCTAAACATAACCCTCACCCTAACCCTCACCCTAACCCTAACCCTCACTCTCACCGTAACCCTCACACTCAGCCTAACCCTCACATTTAACCTTACTGTCACCCCCACCCTAACCCTCACTCTAACCCTAATCCTCAACTTAACCCTCACACTAACCCTAACTCTAAACCTAACCCTAACACTATCCTTCACCCTAACCCTAACCCAAACCATCACCTTAACCCTTATCCTCACCCCCACCCTCACCCTCAGCCTAAGCCTAAGCCTAAGCCTAACCCTAACACTAAACCTTACACTCACCCTCACCCTAACCCTAATCCTAACCCTAAACCTAACCCTAAATCTCAACCTAACCCTCAACCTAACCTTAACCATAACACTTATCCTAACCCTAACCCTCGACTTAACTTTCCAACTAAACCTAAATGTAACCATAAACCTGACCCTCACCCTAACCCTAATCCTAACCCTAACCCTAAACCTCACCCTCACCCTATCCCTCACCCTAACCCTAATCCTAACCCTAACCCTCATCCTAACCCTCACCCTAACTCTAAGCCTAACCCTAATCCTCATCCTCACACTAGCCCTCACCCTAACCCTAATTCTAACCCTAACCCTCACCCTAACCCTAACACTCATCCTCACCCTAAGCCTCAAACTAACCCTAACCCTAATACTCAATCTAACCCTCACGCTCACCCTAACCCTAACCCATAACACGTACCCTAACCCTAACCCTAACCCTAACCCTCACCCTTATCTTAACCCTCACCCTCAGCCTAAACCTAACCTTTACCCTTACCAACATCCTCACCCTAACACTCACCCTAACCCTAAACCTCATCCTAATCCTCACCCTAACTGTAAACCTAACCATCACCCTAACCCTAACACTCACCTCAACCTCATGCTCAGCCTAACCCTAAAATTAAGCCTAATCCTTACCCTAAACCTGACCCTCAACCTAGCCCTCACCCTCACACTAATCCTAAACCTAACCCTCATCCTAACCCTCACCCTAGCTCCAACCCTAACCATCACCCTAAACCTAATATTCAACCCCACTGTCACCCTCAGCCTAACCCTAAGCCTAAGCTTAAGCCTAACCCGCACACTCAACTTCACCTTCAACCTCACCCTACTCTTAACCCTAACCCTAACCATAACCCTAAACCTCAACCTAACTCTCACTCTAACCTTGACCCTAAAACTAACCCTAACCCTAACCCTCAACCTCACCCTGCAACTAACCCTAAATCTAACCTAAACTTCACCCTCACCCTAACCCTAATCCTAATCCTAACCTAAACCTCACCCTAACCCTAAGCCTAACCCTCACCCTCACCCTCACCCTCATCATAACTCTAACGCTAACCCTAACAATAACACTAATCCTAACCCTAAACCTAACCCTAACCCTAACCCTAACTGTAATGCTAACACTCACGCTCATGCTAACCCTAATCCTAACCCTAACCCTCACCCTACCCCTAATCCTCACCCTCACCGTAACCCTAACCCTCAACCTAACCCTCACCCTAACCCTAACCCTAACCCTAAACCTTAATCTAACAGTAACCCTAACCCTCACCCTCAACCTTGCCCTCAACTTAACCCTAATCCTTACCCTAATCCTTATGCTTACCCACACCCTATCCCTAACCTTAACCCTCACCCTAACCCTAACCCTGAACCTAACCCTCAACCTAACCCTAATCCTCACGCTCACCGTAACCCTAACCCTCACCCTCACCCTCACACTCAGCCTAACCCTAAGCCTAACTGTAACCCTCACACTCACCCTAAACCTTACGCTTATCCTAATCCTAACCCTAACCCTAACCCTCACCCTCAGCTTCACCCTAACCCTAACTCTAACCCTAAACCTCACAATCTCCCTAACCCTAACTAAAACCATAACCTTAAACCTCACCCTCACATTCACCCTAGCCCTTACCCTAACCCTAATCCTAACCCTAACCCTCATCCTAACCCTCCCCATAACCCTAAGGCTCAGCTTCAACCTCAACCTCTGACTAATCCTAAGCCTAACCCTAAACCTAAACCTAACACACACCCTCCCCAGCACTCTAGCCCTAATCCTATCCCTAAACCTAACCCTAATCCTAACGGTCCCCCTAACTCTTACCGTAACACTAACCCTAAAACTAACCCTTATCATAACCTTCTACCTAAACCTCACCCTAACACTAACTCTAACCCTAAACATCACCCTCACCCTAACCCTAACTCTAACCCTAATCCAAACCATAAACCTCACCCTAATATTAACCCTAACCCTAACCCTCGACCTAAGCCTCCATCTAAACCTAAATCTAATCATAAACCTCACCCTCACCCTAAACTTAATCCTAAACCTAACCCAAAACCTCACCCTAACCCTAACCCTAACTGTCAAACTAACCCTCACCCTCACCCTAACCCTAACCCACACCCTCACCCTCAGGCTAATCCTAAACCTAAGCCTAACCCTAACCCTCTCACTCACCCTAAACCTAACCCTAAAACTCACCCTAACCCTAAACCTAACCCTCAACCTTAGCCTAAACCTAAGCCTATACCTAACCCTAACCCTAACCGTCACACTCACCCTAACCCTAACCCTAATCCTACTCCTCACCCTAACTCTAACCCTCACACTCAACCTAACCCTCACCTTAAGCCTAACCCTAACATTAATCCTAACCCTAACCCTCACCCTCAGCCTCACCCTACCCCTAAATCTAACACTAATCCTCACCCTGACCCTAACCCTAACCAGAACCCTATCCCTAAACTTCTTCCTAGCCCTAAACCTAACCTTCACCCTCACACTCACCATAATCTTAACCCTAACCCTAATGCTATCAATAATCCTAACCCTAACCCTAACCCTCACCCTAAGCATAACGCTCACCCTAACCCTAACCCTCCCCCTAACATTTACCTTCACCCTAACGCTAACCCTCACCCTAAGACTTACCCTCACCCTTACACTAACCCTAACCCTAACACTAACCCTAACCATCAACCTAACCCTAAACCTCACGCTAACCTGAACCCTAAACGTCACCCTCTCCCTAGCCCTCACCCTCATACTCACCCTAAACTTCACACTAACCCTAACAGTAATCCTCAATCTAACCCTCACCCTCACCCTAACCCTCACCCTAACGCTAACCCTAACCCTCACCCTAACGCTCACCCTAACCCTCATCCTCACCCTTACTGTACCCCTCACCCTCAGCCTAACACTCACCTTTACCCTTACCGTCACCCCCACCCTAACCCTCACTCTAACGCTAACCCTCACCCTAACCCTAACTCTACCCCTAAACCTCACCCACACCCTAAAACTAACTCTAATCCTAACCCTAACACTAACCCTCAATATAACCCTAACCCTAACAATCACCCTAACCATAATCCTCACACCAACCCTCACCCTCAGCCTAACCATAAGCCTAAGCCTAACCCTAACCCTAAACCTCACACTCAACCTCACCCTAACCCTAATCCTAACCCTAAACCTAACCCTAACCCTAAACCTCAACCTAACCGTGACCCTAACTTTAAACCTAACACTAACCCTAACCCTAACCCTCGACCTAACCCTCCAACTAAACCTAAATCTAACCTAAACCTCACCCTCACCCTCACCCTAATCCTAACCCTAACCCTAAACCTCACCCTAACCCTAACCCTAACCCTCACCCCAACCCTCACCCTCACCATAACTCTAACCCTAACCCTAACAATAACAATAATCCTAACCCTAAACTTAACCCTATCCCTAACCGTAACCCTAATGCTAACACTCAACCTCACACTAACCCTAATCCTACCCCTAACCCTCACCCTAACCCTAACTCTAAACTTAACCCTAACACTAACCATCACCCTAACCCTAATCCTCACCCCCACCCTCACCCTCAGCCTAAACCTAAGCCTAAGCCTAAGCCTAACGCTAAACCTCACCCTCACCCTCACCCTTACCCTAATTCTAAACCTAATTCTAAACCTAAACCTAAACCTCAACCTAACCCTCAACCTAAACTTAACCCTAACACTTACCATAACACTAACTCTCCACCTAAGCCTCCAACTAAAGCTAAATCTAATCATAAACCTCACCCTCACCCTAACCCTAATCCTAACCCTAACCCTAAACCTCACCCTAACCTTAACACTCACCCTCACCCTCACCATAACTCTAACCCTAACCCTAACAATAACAGTAATCCTAACCCTAAACCTAACCCTAACCATAACCCTAAACCTAATGCTAACACTCAACCTCACCCTAACCCTAAACCTAACCCTAATCCTCACCCTCACCCTAACCCTCATCCTCACTGTAACCCTAACGCTCATCCTAACCCTCACCCTAACTCTAACACTAACCCTAAATCTTACCCTAACACTAACCCTAATCCTCACCTTCACCCTAGCCCTGACCCTAACCCTAATCGTAAGCCTAATCTTCATTCTAACCTTCACCCTAACTCTAAGCCTAAACCTAATCCTAACCCTAATCCCAACCCTCACTGGATCCCTAACACTAACCCTAACACTAACACTGACGCTAAACCTAACCCAAACCTAACCCTAAACCTAACCCTAATCCTCAGCCTCACCCTCACCCTAACCCAAACACTAACACTAAACCTCACCCTAACTCTAAGCCTAACCATAACCCTAGTCCTAACCCTCACCCTAACCCTAATCCTAAACCTATCCCTATCCCTAACCCTAACCATCAGCCTAACCCTTAGCCTAGTCCTCACCCTTAACCTTATACTAACCCTAACCCTCACCCTAACAATAAAACTCACCCTAACCCTAAACCTCACCCTAACACTTACCCTCACCCTTACACTAACCCTAATCCTAACACTAACTCTCAAGCTAACCCTAAATATCACCCTAAACCTAAACCGCACCCTAACACTAAACCTAACCCTCACACTCACACTAGACTTCAGGGTAACCCCAACCCTCATCCTCTCCATAAATCTCACACTAACCCTAACACTAATCCTCAATCGAACTCCCAACCTCACCCTAACGCTAGCACTGACCCTCACCCTAACCCTAACACTCACCGTTACCGTAACCCTCAGCATCAGCCTAACCCTCACCTTTACCTTTACCGTCACCCCCACGTTAACCGGCACCCAAACCCTAACCCTCACCCTAACCCTAAATGTACCCCTATACCTCACCCTCTCCCTAACCCTAACATTTACCCTAATCCTAACACTAAACCTCACTCTAATCCTAATCCTAACCCTCACCCTCACCTTAACAATAACCCTCACCCTAAACCTAACACTCAACCTAACATTTAACCTCACCCTAACCCTAACCCTCACCCTCAACCTCACGCTCAGCCTAACCCTAAGCCTAAGCCTAAGCCTAAGCCTAACCCTCAACCTCACCCTCACCCTCACCCTAATCCTAACACTAACCCTAACCATAACCCTAAACCTCAACCTCAACCTCACTCTAACCTAAACCCTAAAACTAATCCTAAACCTATCCCTCGATCTAACCCTCCAACTAACCCTAAATCTAACCCTAAACCTAATTCTAAACCTAATTCTAAACCTAAACCTAAACCTCAACCTAACCCTCAACCTAAACTTAACCCTAACACTTACCATAACACTAACTCTCCACCTAAGCCTCCAACTAAAGCTAAATCTAATCATAAACCTCACCCTCACCCTAACCCTAATCCTAACCCTAACCCTAAACCTCACCCTAACCTTAACACTCACCCTCACCCTCACCATAACTCTAACCCTAACCCTAACAATAACAGTAATCCTAACCCTAAACCTAACCCTAACCATAACCCTAAACCTAATGCTAACCCTAACCCTAAACCTCACCCTAACCCTAACCCTAACCCTCACCCCAACCCTCACCCTCACCATAACTCTAACCCTAACCCTAACAATAACAATAATCCTAACCCTAAACTTAACCCTATCCCTAACCGTAACCCTAATGCTAACACTCAACCTCACACTAACTAACTCACCTTCACCCTCACCCTAAACCTAACCCTAACCATAAACCTCACCCTAACTGTAAACCTAACCCTCACCCTCACCCACACCCTCACCATATCTTTAACCATAACCCTAACAATAACACTACTCCTAACCCTCAACCTAACCCTAACCCTAACCATAACTGTAATCCTAACACTCACCCTCATGTTTACCCTAATCCTAACCCAAACCCTCACCCTAACCCTAATCCTCACCCTCACTGTAACCCTAACCCTCAACCTAACCCTCACCCTAACCCTAACCCTACCCCTAAACCTTAACCTAACACTAACCCTAACCCTCACCCTCAACCTAGCCCTCACCCTAACCATAATGCTAAACCTTCTCCTCATCCTTACGCTCACCCTAACCCTAACCTTAAGCCTCACCCTAACCCTAACCCTAACCCTGACCCTCAACCAAACCCTAAACCTCACCCACACCGTAACTCTAACCCTCACCCTAACCCTAAACATAAACGAACCCAAACTCTCTCCATAACCCTAACCCTAACCCTCCCCCTAACCCTAAGTCTCACCCTCACCCTCACCCTCAGCCTGACCCTAAGTGTAACCGTAACCCTCACACCCTAACCCTTACCCTAAACCTGATCCTAACCCTAACTCTAACCCTCACCCTCAGCCTCACTGTAACCCTAACTCTAACCTAAACCTCACCCTCACCCTAACCCTAACCCTAACCATAACCTTAAACCTCACCCTCACCCTCACCCTAGACTTTACCCTAACCCTATTCCTAACGCTAACCCTCATCCTAACCCTCCCCCTAACCCTAACCCTCAACCTCAACCTCACCCTCAGCCTAACACTAAGCCTATCCCTAAACCTAAACCTAACACACACACTCCCCGTCACTCTAATCTTAATCCTATACCTAACCCTAATAATAGTCCTAACACTTCCCCTAACTCTCACCCTAACCCTAACCCTAAAACTAACCCTTACCATAACCCTCAACCTAAACCTCACCCTAACCCTAACTCTAACCCTAAAACTCACCCTCACCCTAACCCTAACTCTAACCCTAATCCAAATGCTAAACCTCACCATAACACTAAGCCTAACCCTAATCCACACCCTAACACTAAGCCTAATCCTAAGCCTAACCCTAACCCTAATACTCACACTCAACCTAACCCTAACCCTAAACCTCACCCTAACCCTAACCCTCACCCTCAAACTCAGCTTGACCTGTCCCTAAGCCTAAACCTAACCCTAACCGTAACCGTCACCCTAACACTAAACCTAATTCTACTCCTAATCCTAACCTTAACCCTCATTCTCAACCTAACCCTCACCTTAAGCCTAACCCTAACATTAATCCTAACCCTAACCCTCACCCGCAGCCTCAGCCTAACCCTAACACTAACACTAAACCTCACCCTAACCCTAAGCTTAACCAAAACCCTATCCTTAAACCTCATCCTAGACCTAAACCTAACCCTCATCCTCACCCTCACCATAACCTTAACCCTAACACTAACACTAACAATAACCCTAACACTAACCCTAAACTTCAACCTAAACATTACCCTCACCCTAACCGTAACACTCACCCTCACCTTCACCCTCACCATAACTCTAATCCTAAACCTAACAATAACAGTAATCCTAACCCTCAACCTAATCCTAACCATAACCCTAACACTAATGCTAACCCTCAACCTCACCCTAACTCTAATCCTAACCCTAATCCTCACCCTAACCCTAATCCTACCCTCAACTTAAACCTAACCTTCATCCTAACCCTCACCCTCACCCTAACCCTAACCCTAAAGCTCACCCAAACACTAACCCTAACCATCACCCTCACCCTAGCCCTCACCCTAACCCTAATTCTAACCCTAATCCTCAACCTAACCCTCACCCTAACCCTAAATCTAACCCTCATGGTAATCCTAACCCTAACCCTCACCTAAACCCTAACCCTCACCCTCACCCTCATCCTAACCCTAAGCCTAAACCACACCCTAACCCGAACCCTCACACTCACCCTAAATCTAACCCTAATCCTCATCCTCACACTCACGTTCACCCTAACCCTAATCCTACTCCTAACCCTAATCCTAACCCTCACCCTCAGCCTAACCCACATCTTTACCCTTACCGTCACACCCACGTTAACCCGCACCATAACCCTAACCCTCACCCTCACCCTAAATGTACCCCTAAACCTCACCCTCTCCCTAACCTTAACTCTAACCCTAACCCTAACACTAAACCTCACTCTAACCCTAATCCTAACCCTTACCCTCACCCTAACCATAATCCTCACCCTAACCCTAACCATCAACCTAACACTTACCCTCACCCTAACACTAACCCTAACCCTAACACTAACCCTCACACTAACCCTAACCCTCACCCTAATCCTAAACCTCACCCTAACCCTATCCCTAACCCTCATCTTCTCCCTAAACCTCACACTAACCCTAACACTAATCCTCAATCTAACCCTCACCCTAATCCTAACCTAACACTAATCCTTACCCTAACCCTAAACCTAACCCTAACACTCACCCTTATCTTAACCCTCAACCTCAGCTTAAACCTCATCTTTACCCTTACCATCATAATTACCCTAACCCTCACCCTAACGCTATACCTCATCCTAACACTCACCCTAACCATAAACCTAACCATCACCCTAACCCTAACCCTCACACTCAACCTCATGCTCAGCCTAACCCTAAGACTAAGCCTAAGCCTAAACCTAACCCTCAACCTCACCTTCACCCTCACCCTAATCCTAACCCTAACCCTAACCTTAACCCTAAAACTCAACCTAAACCTCACTCTAACCTTAACCCTAAAACTAACCCTAACCCTAACCTTCGACCTAACCCTATAACTAACCCTAAATCTAACCCTAAACCTCACCCTCACCCTCACCCTAACCCTAATCCTAACCCTAACCCTAAACCTCACCCTAACCCTAGCCCTCACCCTCACCCTCACCCTCACCCTCACCATAACTCTAACCCTAACCCTAACAATAACTCAAATCCTAACCCTCAACCTAACCCCAACCCTAATTGTAATCCTTACACTCACCCTCTTGCTAACCCTAATCCTAACCGTAACCCTCACCCTAACCCTAATCCTCACCCTCACTCTAACCCTAACCCTCAACCTAACCCTCACCCCAACCCTAACCCTAACCCTAAAACGTAACCTAACACTAACCCTAACCCTCACCCTCAACCTAGCCCTCATCCTAACCCTAATGCTAAACCTAATCCTCATCCTTACCCTCACCCTAACCCTAAACTTAACCCTCACCCTAACCCTAACCATAACGCTAAACCTCACGCTCCCCTTAACTCTAAGCCTCACCCTAACCCTAAACATAAACGAACCCTAACACTCACCCTAACCCTAAACCTAACCCTCCCCCTCACCCTCACCCTCACCCTCAGCCTGACCCTAAGCGTAACTGTAACCCTCACACTCACCCTAACCCTTACCCTAAACCTAATCCTAACCTTAACTCTAACCCTCACCCTCAGGCTCACCGAAACCCTAACTCTAACCTAAACCTCACTCTCACCCTAACCCTAACCATAACCATAACCTTAAACCTCACTCTCACACTCATCCTAGACTTTAGCCTAATCCTAATCCTAACCCTAACCCTCATCCTAACCCTCGCCCTAACCCTAACCCTCACCCTCAACCTCACCCTCAGCCTAACCTAAGCCTATCCCTAAACCTAAACATAACACACACACTCCCCCTCACTCTAACCTTAATCCTATACCTAACCCTAACCCTAAGCCTAACCCTTCCCCTAACTCTCACCCTAACCCTAAAACTATCCCTTACCATAACCCTCAACCTAAACCTCACCCTAACCCTAACTCTAAACCTAAACCTCACCCTCACCCTAACCCTAACTCTAACCCTAATCCAAATGCTAAACCTCACCCTAACACTAAGCCTAACCCTAATCCACACCCTAACACTAAGCCTAATCCTAAGCCTAACCCTAACCCTAACTCTCACACTCACCCTAAATCTAACCCTAAACCTCACCCTAACCCTAACCCTCACCCTCAACCTCAGCTTGACCCTAAGCCTGTCCTTAACCCTAAACCTAACCCTAACCCTAAACTGCACCCTAACACTAATCCTAATCCTACTGTAATCCTAACCCTAACCCTCACTCTCAACCTAACCCTCACCTTAAGCCTAACCCTAACATTAATCCTAACCCTAACCCTCGCCCTCAGCCTCAACCTAAACCTAACACTAACACTAAAACTCACACTAACCCTAACCCTATCCCTAAACCTCATCCTAGACCTAAACCTAAACCTCATCCTCACCCTCACCATAACCTTAACCCTAATCATAACACTAACAATAACCCTAACACTAACCCTAAACTTCACCCTAAATATAACCCTCACCCTAACCCTAACCCTCACCCTAACCCTTACACTCACCCTAACACTAACCCTAACCCTAACACTAAACCTCACACTAAACCTAACCATCACCCTAACCATAAACCTCACCCTAAATCTAACCCTAAACCTCAATCTCTCGCTAGACCTCACCCTAACCCTAACCCTCATCCTCACCTTAAACTTCACACTAACCCTAACGCTAATCCTCAATCTAACACTCACCCTCACCCTAACCCTAACCCTAACCCGCACCCTTACTGTAACACTTAAACTCAGCCTAACCCTGACCTTTACCCTTACCGTCACCCCCACCCTAACCCTCACTCTAACCCTAAACCTCACCCTAACCCTAACTCTCCCCCTAAACCTCACCCTCACTCTAACCCTAACTCTAACCCTAACCCTAACACTAACCCTCACCATAACCCTAACCCTAACCATCACCCTAACCCTAATCCTCACCCCCAACGTCACCCTCAGCTTAACCCTAAGCATAAGCCTAAACCTACCCCTAAAACTCACATTCACCCTCACCCTCACCCTAATCCTAAACCTAACGCTAACCCTAACCCTAAACCTCAACCTAACCCTCAACCTAACCTTAATCCTAACACTTACCCTAACCCTAACCCTCGACTTAACCCTCCATCTAAACCTAAATCTGACCATAAACCTCACCCTCACACTAACCCTAATCCTAACGCTGACCCTAAACCTCACCCTAACCGTAACACTCACCCTCACCATAACTCTAACCCTAAACCTAACAATAACAGTAATCCTAACCCTCAACCTAACCCTAACCGTAACCCTTACACTAATGCTAACACTCAACCTCACCCTAACCGTAATCCTAACCCTAACCCTAATCCTCACCCTCACCCTAACCCTAACCTTCATCCTAACTCTCACCCTCACCCTAACCCTAACCCTAAAACTCACCCAAACACTAACCCTAACCGTCACCCTCACCCTAGCCCTCACCCTAACCCTAATTCTAACCCTAATCCTCAACCTAAGCCTCACCCTAAACCTAAACCTAAGCCTCATGGTAACGGTAACCCTAACCCTCACCTTAACCCTAACCCTCACACTAACCCTCAACCGAACCCTAAGCCTAAACCACACCCTAACCTGAACCCTCACACTCATCCTAAATCTAGCCCTAATCCTCATCCTCACATCACGGTCACCCTAACCCTAATCCTACTACTAACCGTAATCCTAACCCTCACCCTCAGCCTAACCCTCACCTTTACCCTTATCATCACCCCCACACTAACTCGCACCCTAACCCTAACCCTCACCCTCACCCTAAATGTACCCCTAAACCTCACCCTCTCCCTAACCCTAACTCTAACCCTAACCCTAACACTAAACCTCACTCTAACCCTAATCCTAACCCTTACCCTCACCCTAACCATAACCCTCACCCTAACCCTAACCATCACCCTAACACTTACCCTCACCCTAACACTAACCCTAACCCTAACACTAACCCTCGCACTAACCCTAACCCTCACCCTAATCCTAAACCTCACCCTAACCCTAACCCTAACCCTCATCCTCATCCTAAACCTCACACTAACCCTAACCCTAATCCTCAATCTAACCCTCATCCTAACCCTAACCTAACCCTATTCCTTTCCCTAACCCTAAACCTAACCCTAACCCTCACCCTTATCTTAACCCTCAACCTCAGCCTAAACCTCATCTTTACCCTTACCATTATCATCACCCTAACCCTCACCCTAACCCTAAACCTCATCCTAACCCTCACCCTAACTGTAAACCTAACCATCACCCTAACACTAACACTCACCCTCAACCTCATGCTCAGCCTAACCCTAAGCCTAAGCCTAAGCCTAACCCTAACCCTCAACCTCACCCTGATCCTAAACCTAATCCTAACCCTAACCCTAAACCTCAACCTAACCCTCATTCTAACCTTAAGCCTAAAACTAACCCTAACCATAACCCTCGACTTAACCCTCCAACTAACACTAAATCTAACCCTAAACCTCAATCTCACCCTAACCCTAATCCTAACCCTAACCCTAAACCTCACCCTAACCCTAACCCTAACCCTCACCCTCACCCTCAACCTCACCCTCACCATAACTCTAACCCTAACCCTAACAATAACACTAATCCTAAACCTAAACCTAACCCTAACACTAACTCTAACTGTAATCCTAACACTCACCCTCTTGCTAACCCTAATTCTAACCCTAACCCTCACCCTACCCCTAACAATATCCCTCAACCAAACCCTAAACCTCATGCTCCCCGTAACTCTAACCCTCACCCTAACCCTAAACATAAACGAACCCTAACTCTCATTCTAACCCTAACCCTAAACCTCACCATCACCCTCACCCTCAGCCTGACCCAAAGCATAACCGTAACCCTCAAACTCACCCTAACCCTTACCCTAAACCTAATCCTAACCCTAACTCTAACTCTCACCCTCAGCCTCACCCTAACCATAAATCTAACCCTAAACCTCACCCTCACCCTCACCCTAACCATAACCATAACCTTAAACTTCACCCTCACACTCACCCTAGACCTTACCCTAACCCTAATCCTAACCCTAACCCTCATCCTAACCCTCCCCCTAACCCTAACCCTCACACTCAACCTCACCCTCAGCCTAACACTAAGCCTATCCCTAAACCAAAACCTAACACACAACTCCCCCTCACTCTAACCCTAATCCTATCCCTAACCCTAACCCTAACCCTAACTCTTCCCTTAACTCTCACCCTAACCCTAACCCTAAAATTAACCCTTACCATAACCCTCAACCTAAACCTCACCCTAACCCTAACTCTAACCCTAAAACTCACCCTCACCCTAACCCTAACTCTAACCCTAACCCAAACCCTAAACCTCACCCTAACACTAACCCTAACCCTAATCCACACCCTAACTCTCAGCCTAATCCTAAGCCCAACCCTAATGCCAACCCTCACACTCACCCTAACCCTAAGCCTAAACCTCACCCTAACCCTAACCCTGACCCTCAACCTCAGCTTAACCCTAAGCCTGTCCCTAAACCTAACACTCAGGCTTACCCTAACATTAACCCTAATCCTACTCCTAAGCCTAACCCTAACCCTCACCCTCAACCTAACCCTCACCTTAAGCCTAACCCCAACATTAATCCTAACCCTAACCCTCACACTCAGCCTCACCCTCACAGTAAACTTAACCTTAACCCGAACCCTAACAATAACCCTAAACTTCATCCTAACCCTCACCCTAACCATAACCCTCACCCTAACCCAAACCCTCACCCTAACTCTTAACCTAACCCTAACACTAACCCTTACCCTAACACTAACCCTCATCTAACACAAACCTTAAATCTAACCCTAAACCTCTCCCTCAACCTAACCCTAATCCTAAGCCTAACTGTAAACCCCACCCTAACCCTAACCCTATCACAAACCCTAACTCTAACCCTAAACATCACTATCAACCTAACCCTAATTCGAACCATAAACCTAAACCTAAACCTCATCCTAAACCTAACCCTAAACTTCACCCTCATCCTCACTAAAACCTAAACCCTAACCCTAATCCTAACCATAAACCAAACCCTAACCCTCACCCTAACACTTACCCTAACCCTAACACTAAACCTCACACTAACCCTAACCATCACCCTAAACCCAAACCTCACGCTAACCGTATCCCTAAACCTCACCCTCACCCTAGCCATCACCCTCACCCTAAACCTCGTCCTCACCCTCACCCTCACCCTCAGCCTAACCTTAACCCTAATCCTAATCCTAAGCATAATCCTCACCATAACCTTAAACCTCACCCTAACCGTAACCCTTAACATAACACTAACCCTAAACCTAACCCACACCCTAACCCTAACCCTAAACCTAACACTAACCCTAACAATAACCCTCAAGCTCAGCCTCACCCTAACCCTAAATCTAACCCTAAACTTCACTCTCACCCTAACCGTAACCATAAACCTCACCCTAAACCTCACCCTAAAACTCACCCTCAACCTAGCCCTTGCCCTAACCCTAATGCTAACCCTATCCCTCATCCTAACCCTAACCCTCACCCTAACCCTAAACCTCACCCTCAACTTCACCCTCTGCCTAACCCTAAGCCTAACCCTAGACCTAACCCTAACACACATACTCATCTTCACACTAACCCTAATCCTATCCCTAAACCTAATCATAACCATAACCCTCCCCCTAACTCTCAAACTAACACTAACCCTATCCCTTACCCTAACCCTAACTCTAACCCTAAACCTCACTCTCAGCCTAACCCTAACTCTAACCCTAACCCTAAGCCTAACCCTCAACCTCACCTTTACCGTAACCGTAACCCTAAACCTAAACCTAACAATAACCCTATTCCTAACCCTAACCCTCACCCTAAACATAACTCGCACCCTAACCCATACCCGCACCCTAACACTTACTCTCACCCTAACACTAACCCTAACCCTAACACTAACCCTCACACTAACCCTAACACTAACCCTATACCTCAACATAACCCTCACCCTCAACCTAACCCTAACACTACCCCTAAACCTAACCGTCACTCTAACTCTCCACCTAACCCTATATCTAAACCTCACCCTCACCCTAACCCTAACCCTCATCCTAACCCTAACACTCACCCTAAACCTAACTCTCACCCTAAAACTTACCCTAACCCTAACACTAACCCTAACCCTAACACTAACACTCACACTAACCCTAATCATCACCCTAACGCCAAACCTCAAGCTAACCCTATCCCTAACCCTCAACTTCACCCTAGCCCTCACTCTAACCCTAAACCTCATCCTCACCCTAACCCTCACTCTCACTCTCACCCTCAGCCTAACCCTAACCCTAATCCTAGTCCTAACCCTAACCCTCACCCTAATCGTAACCCTCACCCTAACCCTAACCCAAACCCTAACACTAACCCTAACCCTAAACCTAACCATAATCCGCAGCCTCAGCCTCACCATATACCAAACCCTAACCCTAACCCTCACCCTAACTCTAAGCCTAAACCTAAGCCTAACCCTAACCCTCACACTCACCCTCACCATAACCCTAATCCTAAAACAAACCCTATCCATAACCCTAGCCCTCTCCCTAACCCTCACCCTAGCCCTCACCCTTACCCTAATCCTAACCCTAAAACTCATCCTAACCTTCACCCTAACCCTAATTCTAACACTAACCCTAACTCTAACCCTCAACGTCAGCCTAACCCTAACCCTAAATCTAACCCTAAATCTCACCCTCACCCTAACCCTAACCCTAACCCTAACCCTAAACCTCACGCTAATCCTAACCCTAAACCTCACCCTCACCCTAGCCCTCACCTTAACCCTAATCCTAACCCTAAACCTCTTCCTAGCCCTCACCCTAACACTAATCCTAAACCTCACCATCACCCTAACCATAATCCTAACCCTAACCATCAACCTAAACCTAACCATCACCCTCACCGTAACCCTTACTCTAACCCTCACCCTAACCCTAAACTTAACCCGAACCTTAACTCTAACCCTAACCCTAACATTAAACCACACCCTAACCCTAACCTTCAACCTTACCGTAACCCTCACCTTCAGCCAAACCCTCACTTTTACCCTTACCGTCACCCCTACCCTAACCCTCACCCTAACCCAAACACTCACCCTAACCCTCACCCTAAAACTAACTCTACGCCTAAACCTCACCCTCACCCAAACCATAACTCTAACCCTAACCCTAACACTAAACCTCACCTTAACCCTAACTCTAACCCTCAAAGTAACCCTAACCTTCACCCTCAACCAAACCCTCAGCCTAAACCTAATGCTAACCCTAAACCTAAACTTAATCCTCACACTCACCCTAACCCTAACCATAATCCTAATCCTAATCCTAACCCTAACCCTCACCCTCACCCTCAGCCTCACTCTAACCCTAATTCTAACCCTAAACCTCATCTTCACCCTAACCCTAATCCTAACCCTCACCCTCACCCTCACCGAAAACCTAAACCTAACCCTAACCCTAACCCTAACTCTAACCTCCCCCTAACTCTCAACCTAACACTAACACT
Organism: Dipodomys merriami; assembly: GCF_024711535.1. Lineage (NCBI taxonomy): Eukaryota > Metazoa > Chordata > Mammalia > Rodentia > Heteromyidae > Dipodomys > Dipodomys merriami. The sequence continues at coordinate 5,025,117 of NW_027206257.1, forward strand.
AACTCTAACACTAAACCTCACGGTAACCCTAACTCTAACACTAACCCTCATCCTAACCCTCACCCTAACCCTAACTCCACCCTAAACCTCACCCTCACCCTAACCCTAACTCTAACCCTAACCCTAATACTGAACCTCACCCTAACCCTAACCCTAAGCCTCAACCTAACAATAACTCTCACCCTAACCCTAACCCTCAGCCTAACCCTCATCCTCACTCTAAACCTCACACTAACCCTAACCCTAATCCTCAATCTAACCCTCACCCTAACCCTAACTCTAGCCCTTAATCTAACCCTAAACCTAACCCTAACGCTCACCCTTATCTTAACCCTCACCTCAGCCTAAACTTCACCATTACCCTTACCATCATCCTCACCCTAAAAATCCCCCTAACCCTAAACCTCATACTAACTCTACCATTACTTGTAAACCTAACCATCACCCTAACCCTAACACTCACCCTCAACCTCACACTCAGCCTAACACTAAGACTAAGCCTTACACTTACCCTAACCCTCACCCTAGCCCTCCCCCAAACCCTAATCTTAACCCTAACCCTCATCCAAACCCTCAACCTAACCCTAACACTAACCCTCACCCACAACCTCACACTAACCCTAATTCTAACCCTAACCCTCAAATTAACCCTAAACCTCACCCTCACTGTAACCCTTACCCTAACGCTCACCCTAACCCTAAACTTAACACGAACCCTAACGCTCACCCTAAACAAAACCCTAACCCTCACCCTAACCCTAACCCTAAATCTTACCCTCACCATAACCCTCACCCTAAACCTAATCCTAAAATTAACCCTCATCCTAACCCTCCCCCTAACCCTAATCCTAACATTAACCCTCACCCTCAACCTGACCCTCAGCCTAACCCTAAGCCTAACCCTAAACCAAACCCTAACACACACACTCACCCTCATCCTAACCCTAATCTTAAACTTAACCCTAACCCTAACCCTCCCCCTAACTCTCACCTTACCCTAACACTAACACTAACCCTCATCCTAACCCTCACCCTAACCCTAACTCCACCCTAAACCTCAACCTCACCTTAACCCTAACTCTAACCCTAACCCTAACACTGAACCTCACCCTAACCCTAAGCCTAACCCTCAACCTAACAATAACTCTCACCCTAACCCTCACCTTCACCCTAACCCTCATCCTCACTCTAAACCTCACACTAACCCTAACCCTAATCCTCAATCTAACCCTCACCCTAACCCTAACTCTAGCCCTTAATCTAACCCTAAACCTAACACTAACGCTCACCCTTATCTTAACCCTCACCCTCAGCCTAAACCTCACCATTAGCCTTACCATCATCCTCACCCTAAAATCCTCCAAACACTAAACCTCATACTAACTCTAACACTAACTGTAAACCTAACCATCACCCTAACCCTAACCCTCACTCTCAACCTCACACTCAGCCTAACACTAAGACTAAGCCTTACACTTACCCTAACCCTCACCCTCAACCTAGCCCTAACCCTAACCCTAATCTTAACCCTAAACCTCATCCTAACCATCACCGTAAACCTAACCCTAACCCTCATCCACACCCTCACACTAACCCTAATCCTAACCCTAACCCTCAACCTAATCCTAAACCTCACCCTCAGTGTAACCCTTACCGTAACGCTCGCCCTAACCCTATACTTAACCCAAACCTTAACGCTCACCCTAAACAAAACCCTAACCCTCACCCTTACCCTAACCCTAAACCTTACCCTCACCCTAACCCTAATCCTAACCTTAACCCTCATCCTAACCCTCCCCCTAAACCTAATCCTAACCCTAACCCTAACCCTAACCGTCACCCTCAACCTCACCCTCAGCCTAACCCTAAGCCTAACACTAAACCAAACCCTAACACACACACTCACCCTTATCCTAAACCTAATCTTAAACTTAACCCTAACCCTAAACCTCCCCCTAACTCTCACCCTAACCCTAACACTAACACTAACCCTAACCCAAACCCTCAACCTAACCCTCACACTGATTCTAACCCTAAACCTCACCCTCACACTAAACCTCACCCTAAGCCTAAACCTAACCCTCATCCTGACCCTCACTGTAACCGTAAAATTAAACCGAACCCTAACAATAACTCTAAACCAATTTCTAAACCTCAGCTTAACCATAACCCTCACCCTAACCCAAACCCTCACCATAACCCTTAGCCTCACCCTAAAACTAAACCTAACGCTAACACTAACCCTCAACCTAACACTAACCCTAAATCTAACCCTAAACCTCACCCTCAACCTAACACTAACCCTAACCCTAACCGTAAACCCCACTCTAACCCTAACCCTAACCCTCACCTGCACCCTCAACCTCACTGTAACTCTAAACCTAACCCTAACAATAACACTAATCCTAACCAGAACCATCACCCTAAGTCTAAACCTCACCCTCATGCTCGGCCTAAGCCTAAGCCTAAGCCTAAACCTAACCCTAAACCTCACCCTAACCCTAACCCTATCACAAACCCTAACTCTAATCCTAAAACTCACTGTCCCCCTAACCCTAATTCTAAGCCTAACCCTAAACCTTAACCTCAACCTAACCATAACCGTAACCCTCACCCTCACCCTCACCTTAACCCTAAGCCTAACCATAACCCTAACAATAACCATACCATAACCCTAACCCTCACCCTAACCATAACCCTCAACCTAACCCTAACTCTCACCCTAACACTTTGCCTAACCCTAAAAATAACCTTCACTTAACATTAATCCTCACCCTAACCGAAACCCTAACCCTAAACCTCACCCTAAACCTAACGCTAACCCTAATCCTAAACCTCACACTCACCCTCACTCTAACCCTAATCCTAAACCTAACCCTATCCCTAATCCTAACCCTCACCCTAACCCTCAGACTATCCCTCACCCTTAGACTTATCCTAACCCTAAACCTCAACCTAACTCTCAACCTCACCCTAAACCTAACCCTAACCCTCACCGGAACCCTCACCCTCACCCTCACCCTCATGCTCGGCCTAAGGCTAAGCCTAACCCTAACCCTAACCCTCAAACTAACCCTAACTCTAACCCTAACCCTAAACCTAAACCTCATCCTAACCCTAACCCTAATCATCGCGCTCACCCTCACAGTAACCGTAACCCTACCCCTAAACCTAATAATAAACCTAACCCTAACCCTAACCCTCACCCTAACCATAACCCTCACCCTAACCTTAACTCTCACCCTAACACTTACCCTCACCCTAACCCTAACCCTAGGAACCCTCACACTCACCCTAGCTTTCACCCTAACCCTAACCCTCATCCTCACCCTAAACCTCATACTAACCCTAACATGAATCCTCAATCTAACCCTCAACCTCACCTTAACGCTAACACTAACCCTAACCCGAACCCTAACCTTCACCCTTACCGGAAACTTCACCCTCAGTCTAACCCTCACCTTTACCCTTACCGTCACCCCCAGGCTAACCTGCCCCCTAACCCTAACTCTCATCCTAACCCTAAATGTACCCCTGAACCTCACCCTCACCATAAGCCTAAGTCTAACCCTAACCCTAAAACTAAACCTCACCCTACCCCTCACCCTAAACCTAAAGCTCATCCTAACCCTCACCCTAACTGTAAACCTAACCATCACCCCAACCGCAACCCTCACTCTCAACCTCATGCTCAGCCTAATCCTAAGCCTAATCCTAACCCTTACCTAACCCTCACCCTCACCCTAGCCCTCACCCTAACATTAATCCTAATCCTAACCATCATCCTAAACCTCACCCTAACCCTAACCTTAACCATCACCCTAAACCTAATCCTCAACCCCACCCTCACTCTCAGCCTAACCCTAAGCCTAAGCCTAACCCTAATCCTATCCCTCACACTCAACCTCACCCTCACCTTTATCCTAACACTAACCCTAACCAAAAGCCTAAACCTCAACCTAACCCTCACCCTAACCTTAACCCTAAAAGTAACCCTAAACCTCAACCTAGGCCTAACCCTCCAACTAACCCTAAATCTAACCCTAAACCGCACCCTCCCCCTAACCCTACTCCTAAACCTAACTATAAACCTCACCATAACCCTAACCCTAACCCTCACCCTCACCATAACTCTAACCCTAACGCTAACAATAACACTAATCCTAACCCTAATCCTAACCCTATTCCTAACCCTAATGCTAACACTCACCCTCAAACTAACCCTAATCCTAACCCAAACCCTCATCCTAACCCTAATCCTCACCCTCACTATAACCCTAACCCTCAACCTAATTCTCACCCTAATCCTAACCCTAACCCTAAACCTTAATCTAATACTAACCCTAACCCTCACTCTCACCCTAGCCCTCAACCTAACCATAATCCTAACCCTAATCCTCATACTTACCCTCACCCTAGCCCTAACCTTAACCCTCACCTTAACCTTAACACTAACCCTAACTCTCAACCTAACCTTAACCCTCACGCTCACCATAACCCTAACCCTAACCCTGACCCTAACCCTAACCCTCACACTCACCCTATACCTAACTCTCACCCCCACCCTCACCCTCAGTCTAACCCTAACCCTAAACCTAACCCTAACCATATCGCTCACACTCACCCTAACCCTTACCCTAAACTTAATCCTAACCCTAAGCCTAACCCTCACACTCAAACTTACCCTCAACCTATCCCTAAATCTAACACTAACACTAAACCTAACCCTCAAACTCAGGCTCACCCTAGCCCTAACTCTAACCCTAAACCTCTCCCTCTCCCTAACCCTAACACTAACCCTAACCCTAAACTTCAACCTAACCCTAACCCTAAACCTCACCCTCACCCTAGCCTTCAACCTAACCCTAATCCTAACCCTAACCCTCATCCTAACCCTCAACCTAACACTAAACCTAACCCTCACCGTCACTCTCACCCTAAACCTATTCCGAACCCTAACCCTCAACCTAAAGCTAACCCTCACCCTCACCGTAACCCTTACCCTAACCCTCAACCTAACCCAAAACTTAAGCTGAACCCTAACTCTCACTCTTACCCTACCCTCACCCCAAACCTAAACCTAAACCTCACCCTCACCCTAGCCCTCACCCAACCCTAAACCTAACCATAACCCTCTTCCTAACCCTCCCCCTAACTCTTACCCTAACGTTCACCCTAACCCTAACCCTAACCCTCAAACTCACGCTCAGCCTAACCCTAACCCTAATCCTAAACCTAACACTAACACACACACTCACCCTCACCCTAACCCTAATCCTAACCCTAACCCTCATCCTAACCCTCAACATAACCCTAACCCTCATCCTAACCCTAACCCACACCCTCATGCTCATCCTAATCCTAATCCTAACCCTAAACCAAACCCTCACACTCACCCTAATCCTAATCCTATAACTCACCCTAACCCCAACCCTAATCCTCAACCTCAGCCTAACCCTAAGCCTATCCCTAACCCTAACCCTCACACTCACCATAAACCTAACACTAATCCTACTCCTAAAACTAACCCTAACCCTCACCCTCAACCTAACCCTCACCTTAAGCATAACCCTAACATTTATACTAACGCTAAACCTCAACCTCAGCCTCACCCTAACCCTAACTCTAACACTAAACCTCACCCTAACACTAACCCTAAATCTAACCCTAAACCTCACCTTCAACCTAACCCTAACCCTAACCCTAAACGTCAACCCCACCCTCACCCTCACCGTAACCATAACCCTAACGCTAACCCTAACAATAAACTTAACCATAACCCTAACCCTCACCCTAACCATAAACGTCACCTTAACCCTAACCCTCACCCTAACACTTAGCCTAACCGTAACAATAATCCTAACCCTAACAGTAACCCTCACACTAGCCCTAACCATTACCCTAACCCTAAACCTCACGCGAACCCTATCCCTAACCCTCACCAAACACTAGCCCTCACCCTAAACCTAACCCTCATCCTCATCCTAACCCTCAGCCTCACCCTAACTTTCAGCCTAAACCTAATCCTAAATCTACACATAACCCTCACCCTAACCCTCACCCTAACCCTAACACTAAACCTAACACTAACCCTAACACTAACTCTCACCCTCAGCCTCACCCTAACCCTAACTCTAACCCTAAACCTCACCCTCACCCTAACCCTATCCCTAACCATAAAACTCACCTTAACGCTAACGCTAAACTTCACCCTCACCCTAGGCCTTGCCCTAACCCTAATCCTAACCCTATCCCTCATCCTAAACCTCCCCCTAACAAAACCCTAACCTAACCATCATCCTCCCCCTCAGCCTAAATCTAAGCCGAACCCTAGACCTAACCCTAAATAACACACTGACCCTCACCCTAACCCTAACCCTAATCCTATCCCTAAACCTAACACTAACCCTTACCCTCACCCTAACTCTCACCCTAACCCTAACCCTAACCGTCACCCTAACGCTAACTCTAACCCTAAACCTCACCCTCACCCTTACCCTAACTCTAACCCTATCCTAAACCCTAAACCTCAACCTAACCCTAACCCTAACCCTCACACTCACCTTCACCATAACCGTAACCCTAAACTTAAACCTAACAATAAACCTAACGCTAACCCTAACCCTCACCCTAAACATAAACATCACCCTAACCCATAACCTCACCCTAACACTTACCCTCACCCTAACACTAACCCGAACAGTAACATAACCCTCACACTAACCCTAACCCTAACCCTAAACCTAAACCTCAACCTAACCCTCACACTCAACCTAAACCTAACACTAACCCTAAACCTAAACCTCACCCTAACCCTCACCCTAACCCTATATCTAAACCTCTCCCTCACCCTAAACCTAACCCTAACCCTAACCCTAACACTAACACTAACCCTAAACCTAACCCTAAACCTAACACTAATCCTCAGCCTCAACATCACCCTAACCCAAACCCTAACCCTAACCCTCATCCTAACTCTAAGCCTAACCCTAACCCTAATCCTAACCCTCACAGTCACCCTCACCCTAACCCTAATCCTAAACCTAACCCTATCCCTAACCCAAACCCTCACCCTAACTATCAGCCTAGCCCTAACCCTTAAACTTATCCTAACAGTAAACCTCAACCTAACTCCCAACCTACCCCTAAACCTAACCCTAACCTCACCCGAACACGAACACGAACCCTCACCCTCATGCTCGGCCGAAGCCTAAGCCTAAGCCTAAGCCTAACCCTAACCCTGACTCTAACCCTAACTCTAACCCTAAACCTAAACCTAAACCTCATCCTAACCCTAACCCTATTTCTCACCCTCACCCTCACAGTAACCGTAACCCTACCCCTAAACCTAACAATAAACCTAACCCTAACCCTAACCCTCACCCTCACCCTCACACTCACAATAACTCTAACCCTAACCCTAACAACACTAATCCTAACCCTAAACCTAAACCTAACCCTCACCCTAAAACTAATGCTAATACTCACCCTCAAGCTAACCTTAATCATAACCCTAACCCTAACCCTAATCCTCACCCTCACTGTAACCCTAATCCTCAACCTAATCCTCACCCTAACCCTAACCCTAACCCTAAACCTTAATCTTACACGAACCCTAACCCTCAACCTCACCGTAGCCCTCAACCTAACCCTCATCCTAACCCTAATCCTCATCCTTACCCTCACCCTAATGCTAACCTTAACCCTCACCCTAACCCTAAGACTAACACTAACTCTCAACCTAACCCTAACCCTCACGCTCACTGTAACCCTAACCCTAACCCTCACCCTAACCCTAACCCTAACCCTCACACTCACCCTTAACCTAACCCTCACCCCAGCCCTCACTCTCAGTCTAACCCTAAGCCTAACCCTAACCCTAACCATATCGCTCACACTCACCCTAACCCTTACCCTAAACCTAATCCTAACCCTAAGCCTAACCCTCACACTCAACTTAACCCTCACCCTAACCCTAAATCTAACACTAACACTAACCCTAAACCTCAAACTCAGCCTCCCCCTAACCCTAACACTAACCCTAAACCTTACACTCACCCTAACCCTAACACTAACCCTAACCCTAAACCTCACCATAACTCTAACCCTAAACCTCACCCTCACCCTAGCCCTCACCCTAACACTAATCCTAACCCTAACCCTCAACCTAATCCTCACCCTAACACTAAACTTAACCCTCACCTTCACCCTCACCCAACCCCTAATCCGAACCATAATCCTCACCCTCAGCCGCACGCTAACCCTAACTCTAACACTAAACTTCACCCTAAAACTAACCCTAAATCTAACCCTAAACCTCACCCTCAACCTAACACTAACCCTAACTCTAACGGTAAACCCCACCCTAACCCTAACCCTAACCCTCACCTGCACCCTCACCCTCACTGTAACTCTAACCCTAACCCTAACAATAACACTAATCCTAACCAGAACCATCACCCCAACCCTAACCCTCACCCTCATGCTCAGCCTAAGCCTAAGCATAAGACTAACCCTAACCCTCACTCTAACCCTAACCCTATCATAAACACTAACTCTAACCCTAAACCTCACTGTCACCCGAACCCTAATCCTATCCTTAACCATAAACCTAAACCTCATCCGAACCCTAACCGTAACCCTCACCATAACCCTAAGCTTAACCCTAACAATAACCTTAACCATAACCCTAACCCTCACCCTAACTATAACCCTCACCCTAACCCTAAACCTCACCCTAACACTTACCCCAACCCTAAAAATAACCCTAAACCTAACACTAACCCTCACACTAACCCTAAACATCACCCTAACCCTAAACCTTACGATAACCCTATCCTTAACCCTCACCCAACCCTAGCCCTCACCCTAACCCTTACCCTCATCCTCACCCTAACCCTCACCCTCACCCTCACCCTCAGCCTAAACCTAACCCTAAACCTAAGCCTAACCCTGACCCTAAACCTCACCCTAACCCTAACCGTAAACCTAACACTAACACTAACCCTAACCCTCACCCTCAGCCTCACCCTAACCCTAACTCTAACCCTAAACCTCACCCTCACCTTAATCCTTACCCTAATCATAAACCTCACCCTAACTCTAACCATAAACCTCAACCTCACCCTAGCACTTAACTGTCATCCTAACACTCCCCCTAAACCTAACACTAACCCTAACCCTAACCCTAACCATCACCCTCACCTTCAGCCTAAACCTAAGCCTAACCCCAGAACTAACCCTAACAAACACACGGACCCTCACACTAACCTTAACCGTAATCTTATCCCTAACCATAACACTAAGCCTTACCCTCCACTTAACTCTCTCCCTACCTAACCATAACCATCACCATAAACTTAACTCTCACCCTAAACCTCACCCTCACCCTAACCCTAACTATAACCCTAACCCAAACCCTAAACCTCAACCTAACCCTAACCCTAACCCTCACATTCACCCTCACCGTAACCGTAAACCTAAACCTAAACCTAACAATAACACTAACCCTAACCCTAACCCTATCCATTACCGTCACCCTAACTCATAACCTCACCCGAAAACTTACCCTCTCCCTAACACTAACACTAACACTAACACTAACCCTCACAATGACCCTAACCCTAACCCTAACCCTAAACCTCAACCTAAACCTCACCCTCAACCTAAACCTAACACTACCCCTAAACCTAACCCTCACCCTAACCCACCCCCTAACACTACATCTAAACCTCACCCTCACCCTAAACCTAACACTAAACCTAACACTAATCCTCAGCCTCAATATCACCCTAACCCAAACCCTAACCCTAACACTCATCCTAACTCTAAACCTAACCCTAACCCTAATCCTAACCCTCACATTCACCCTCACCCTAACCCTAATCCTAAACCTAACCCTATCTCTAACCCTAACCCTCACCCTAAACCTCAGCCTAGCCCTCACCCTTAAACTTATCCTAACCCTAAACCTCAACCTACTTCTCAACCTAACCCTAAACCTAACCCTAACCCTCACCCGAACCCGAACCCGAACCTTCAACCTCATGCTCGGCCAAAGCCTAAGCCTAAGTCTAAGCCTAACCCTCACCCTAACCCTGACTCTAAACCTAAACCTAAACCTAAACCTCATCTTAACCCTAACCCTAATCCACACCCTCACCCTCACAGCAACTGTAACCCTACCCCGAAACCTAACAATAAACCTAACCCTAACCCTAACCCTCACCCTAACCATAAACCTCACCCTAACCTTAACCCTCACCCTAACACTTACCCTCACCCTAAACCTAACCCTAACCCTCACACTCACCCTAGCCTTCACCCTAACCCTAACCCTCATCCTCACCCTAAATCTCACTCTAAACCTAACACTAATCCTCAATCTAACCCTCACCCTCACCCTAATGTTAACACTAACCCGCACCCTAACCTTAACCTTCACCCTTACCGGAACCCTCACCCTCAGCCTAACCCTCACCTTTACCCTTACCGTCACCCCTAGGCTAACCTGCACCCTAACCCTAACACTCATCCTAACCCTAACTGTACCCCTGAACATCATCCTCACCATAACCCTAAGTCTAACCCTAACCCTAACTCTAAACCTCAACCTAACCCTTACCCTAACCCTAAACCTCATCCTAACCCTCACCCTAACTGTAAACCTAACCATCACCCTAACCTTAACACTCACCCTCAATCTCACGCTCAGCCTAATCCTAAGCCTAAGCCTAACACTTACCCTCACCCTCACCTTCACCCTAGCCCTCACCCTAACCCTAATTCTAACCTTCACCCTCACCCTAACCCTAACCCTCATCCTCACTCTAAACCTCACACTAATGCTAATCCTAATCCTCAATCTAACAATCCCCCTGACCCTAATACTACCCCTTACTCTAAACCTAAGCCTAAACCTAACCCTCACCCTTATCTTAACCCTCACCCTCACCCTAAACCTCACCTTTACCCTTACCATCATCCTCACCCTAACCCTCACCCTAACCCTAAACCTAAACCTAACCCTTAACCTAACCCTAATCCTAACACTCACTCTCACCCTAACCAAAATCCTAACCCTAACCCTCACCCTAACATTAACCCTCACACTCACTGTAACCCTAACCTCAACCTAACCCTCAACCTAAAGCTATCCCTAACCCTAAACCTCAATCTAACACTAACCCTAACCCTCACCCTCATACTAGCCCTCCCCATAACCCTAATCCTAACCCTAATCCTCATCCTTACCCTCACCATAACCCTAAACTTAACCCTCACCCTAACCCTAATCCTAAACCTAACCTTCAACCTAACCCTAACCCTCAACCTAACCCTAACCCTCAAACTAACCTTCACCCTCAGCCTAAACCTAATCCTAATGCTAAGCCTAACCCTCACCCACAACCTAACCCTTGCTCTAACCCTAACTCTAACACTAATCCTAACACTAAACCTCACCCTAACCCTAACCCTCAACCTCAGCCTCACCCTAACCCTAACTCTAACCCTAAACTCAACTTCCCCCTAACCTTAACCCTAACCTAACCGTAAAACTCACCCTAACCCTCACCGTAAACCTCACCTGCCACTAGCCCACACCCTAAACATAATCCTAACCCTAACCCTCATCCTAACCTTCACCCTAACACTAACCTTAACACTAACCCTCACCCTATCCCTAATCCTAACCCTAACTCTCAAACTCACACTAACCCTCACCCTCACCGAAACTCTTAGCCTAACCCTAACCCTAACCCTAAACTTAACCCGAATCCTAACTCTCACACTAACCCTAACCCTAACTCTCACCCTAACCCTAATCCTCACCCTTGCCATAATCCTCACACTCAGCCTAACTGTCACGTTTACCCTTACCTTCACAACAACCCTAACCCTAACGCTAACCCTAACTCTCAACCTAACCCTTACCCTAACCCTAACTCTACCCCTAAACCTCACCCTCACTCTAACCCTAACTCTAACATTAACCCTAGCACTAAACCTCACCCTAACCCTAACCCTAACCCTTAAACTAACCCTAACCCTCACCCTCACCCTCACCGTCACCCTCAGCCTAAACCTAAGGCTAACCCTAACCCTAACCCTAACCCTCAATCTCACCCTAACCCAAACCCTAATCCTAATGCTAACAATAATCCTAACCCTCACTCTCACCCTCAGCCTCACCCTAACCCTAATTCTAACTCTAAACCTCACCCTCACCCTAACACTTAGGCTAACCCTAACCATAAACCTAACCCTAACTGTAATCCTAACCCTCCCCCTAACTCTCAGCCTAACCCTAACCATAACACTAACCCTAACCCTAAACGTCAAAGTAACCTTCACCCTAACCCTAACTCTAACCCTAATCCTCACACTCACCCTAACCCTCACTCTAACCCTAAACCAAACCCTAAACCTCGCCCTAACCCTAACCCTAACCCTCACTCTCACCGTAACTGAAACGCTAAACCTAACCCTAACAATAACCCTAACCCTTATCCTAACCCTCATCCCAACGATAACCCTCACAATAACCAAAACCCTAACAACCCTCACCATAAAACTAAACCTAACCATAACATTAACCCTCACACTAACCCTATAATCCTAACCCTAACCCTAAATCTCAACCTAACCCTCACCCTCACCCTAACCCTAACAATAACCCTATCCATGACCCTCACACGAACCATCCCCCTAACACTATATCTAACCCTAAACCTCACCCTCACCCTAACCATAATCCTAACCCAACCCTAAACCCCACCCTAACCCTAATGCTAACCCTCACCCGCACCCTCACACTCATCGTAACTCTAACCCAAACCCTAACAATAACACTAACCCTAACCATCACCCTAACCCTAATCCTCACCCCCACCCTCACCCCACCCTCACCCTTAGCCTAACTGTAAGCCTAAGCCTAATCCTCAGTCTAAACCTCACACTCAGCCTCACCCTAAACCTAACCCTCACCCTTAACTTAACCCTCACCCTCACCTTAACCCTCACCCTCATCTTAACCCTTACCCTCAGTGTAAACCTCTTTACCCTTACCATCATCCTCACCCTAACCTCACCCGAACCCTAAACCTCATCCTAACCCTCACCCTAACAATAAACCTAGCCATCACGCTAACCCTAACCCTCACCCTCAAACTCACCCTCAGCCTAACTGGAAGCCTAAGCCTAAGCCTTACCCTAACCCTTACCCTCACCCGAGCCCTCACCCTTACCCTAATCCAAACGATCACACTAACTCTAATCCTCACCTCCATCCTCACACTCAGCCTAACCATAAGCCCAAGCCTAGCCCTAACCCTAATCCTCACCCCCACCCTCACTCTTAGCCTAACCATAAGCCTAAGCCTAATCCTCACCCTAAACCTCACACTCAGTCTCACCCTAACCCTATTCCTAAACCTAACCCTATCCCTAAACCTCGACCTAACCCTCACCCTCACACTTACCCTAACACTAACCCTAACCCTAAACCTCCCCCTATCCCTCCCCCTAACCCTAACCCTACCCATAACCCTCACCTTCAGCCTCATGCTCACCGCAAACTTAACCCTAATCATAACAATAACAATAAACCTAACGCTAAGCCTAACCCAAACCCTAACTCTAATCCTCAACCCCACCCTCACCCTCATCCTAAGCCTAAGCCAAACCATAACTCTAACCCTAAACCTAACCCTAAAACTAACCCTAATCCTCACCTCACCCTCACACTAACCCAAACCCTAACCGTAACCCTCACCCTAATTCTAAGCCTAACCCTAACCATAAACTTCACACTCACCCTCACCCTAACCCTAATCCTAAACCTAACCCTATCCCTAACCCTAGCCCAAACCCTAACCCTAACCCTAGCCCTCACCCTTACCCTAATCCTAACCCTATACCTCAATCTAAACTTCACACTAACCCGAACCCTAACCCGAACCCTAACCCTCACCCTCATGCTTGGCCTAAGCCCATGGCTAAGCCTAAGCCTAAGCCTAAACCTAACCTTAACCCTCACCCTAACACTAACGCTAACACTAAAGCTAACTCTATCCCTAAATCTCACCTTCACCCTAAGCTTAACTCTAATCCTAAGACTAAAACTAAACCTCATCCTAACCCTAACCCTAACCCTAACACTAACACTAACCATAACCCTAAACCTAACCCTAACAATAACCCTAACCCTAACCTTCACACTCACCCTAACCATAACTCTAACCCTAAAACTAACCCTCACCCAAACACTTACCTTCACCTTAACATAAACCCTAACGCTAACACTAACGCTCACACTAACCCTAAGCATCACCCTAACAGTAAACCTCATCCTAACACTAACCCTAACCCTCAAGCTCACCCTAAAACTCACACTAACCCTAACACTAATCCTCAATCTAACCCTCATCCTCATCCTAACCCTAACACTAACCCTCACCCTAACCCTAACCCTCACAATTATTGTAAACCTCACCCTCAGCCAAACCCTCAAATTTACCCTTACCCACAACCCCACCCTAACCCGCACCCTAACCCTAAACTTTACCCTAACCCTCACCCTAAACCTAACTCTACTCCTAAACCTCACCCTCACTTTAACCCTAACCCTAACCCTAACACTAACACTAAACTTCACCCTAAACCTAACCCTAACTCTCACCCTCACACTCACTGTAAACGTATCTCTAAACCTAACCCTAACAATAACCCTAACCCTAACCTCACCCAACCATAACCCTCACTCAAAACCTAACACTCACCCTAACACTTACCCTCACCCTAACACTGACCCTAAGCCGAACACTAACCCTCACACTAACCCTAACCCTCAACCTAATCCGAAAAATCACCATAACCCTATCCCGAACCCTAACACTCACCCTCACCCTAGCCCTCATCATAACCCTAATTTTAACCCTCACCTTCACCCTAACCCTCATCCTCACCCTAAACCTCACACTAACCCTAACCCTAATCCTCAATCTAACACTCACCCTGAACCTAACCCTAACCCTTACCCTAACCCTAAACCTAACCCTAACCCTCAACCTAACACTCAAACTCAGCCTAAACCTCACCTTTACCCTTACCATCATCCTCACCCTAACCCTCACCCTAACCCTAACCCTCACCCTCACCATAAACCTAACCCTCAACCTAACCCTCACCCTAACCCTAACTCTAACCATAAACCTTAATCTAACACTAACACTAAACCTCACCCTCAACCTAGCCCTCACCCTATCCCTAATCTTCATTCTTAACTTTACCCTAACCCTAACCTTAACCCTTACCCTAACCATAATCCTAACCCTAAGCCTCAACCTTACCCTAAAACTCAAGCTCACCATAAACCTAACCCTAACCCTCACCCTAACCCTAAATTTACCCGAACCCTAACTCTCACCGTAAACCTAACCCTAACCCTCACTCTCAACCTCACCCTCAGCCTAACCCTAAGCCTAAACCTAACCCTAACCCTCATACTCACCCTAACCCTTATGCTAATCCTAATCCTAACCTTTAGCCTAACCCTTAGCCTCAACCTAACCCTCAACTTAACCCTAACTCTAACACTAACCCTAACCCTAACCCTCAATTTCAGCCTCACCCTAACCATAACTCTAACCGTAAACCTCAACCTCATCCTAACCCGAACCCTAACCCTAACCCTAAAGCTCACCCTAACGCTAACCCTAAACCTCAACCTCAAACTAGCCCTCACCCTAACCCTAATCCTATCCCTAACCCTCATCCTAGCCCTCACCCTAACACTAACCTTAAACTTCACCTCACACTAACCCTAATCCTAACACTAACCCTGAACCTAACCTTAACCCTCACCGTCACTGTAACCCTTACCCTAACCCTCAACCTAACCCTAAATTGAACCCGAACCCTAACTCTCACCCCAACCCTAAACCTAACCCTCACCCTAAGCCTAACCCTCACCCTTACCTTAACCCTCACGCTCAGGCTAACCCTCACCTTTAACCTTACCGACACCCTCACCCTAACCCTAATCCTAAACCTAAACCTATCCCTAACCCTAGCCCTCACCCTAACCCTAACCCTAAAACTCAATCTAACCTTCACCCTTACGCGAACCCTAAGCAGAACCCTACCCTAAACCAAATCCTAACCCTAACCCTCACCATAACCCTAAGCCTAACCTTAACCCTAACTCTCACACTCACCCTCACCCACAACCAAACCCTCACCCTCACCCTAACCATAACCCTCACCCTAACCCTAACCCTCACCCTACCACTTACATCACCATAACACTAACCCTAACCCTAACACGAACCCTCACACTAACCCTAATCCTCACCCTCACCCTAGCCCTCACCCTAACCCTAATTCTAACCTTCACCCTCACCCTAAACCTGACCCTCATCCTCACACTAAACCTCACACTAACCCTAACACTAATCCTCAATCTAACCCTCATCCTATCGCTAACCCTAACCCTTACACTAACCCTAAACCTAACCCTAACACTCACCCTTATCTTAATACTCACCCTCAGCGTAAACCTCACCTTTACCCTTACCATCAATGTCACCCTAACCTTAACCTAACCCTAAACCTCATCCCAACCCTCACCCTAAGGGTAAACCTAACCTTCATCCTAACCCTAACCCTCACCCTCACCCTCACCCTCAGCCTAAACCTAAGCCTTAGCCTAAGCCTTACCCTAACCCTCACCCTCACCCGAGCCCTCACCCTTACCCTAATCCTAACAATCACCCTAACCCTAATCCTCACCCCCACCCTCACCCTCAGCCTAACCCTAAGCCTAAGTTGTAACCTAACCCTAACCCTCACCCTAATACTAACACTAACCATAACCCTAACCCTAAACCTCAACTTAACCCTCACCCTAACCTTAACCCTAACACTAACCCTAACGCTAACCCTCGACCTAACACTGCCCCTAACCCTAAATCTAACCCTAAACCTCACCCTCACCCTAACCCTAATCCTAACCCTAACCATAAACCTTACCCTAACCCTCACCCTAACCCACACCCTCACCCTCACCCTCACCCTCACTGTTACTCTAACCATAAACCTAAAAATAACACTAATCCTAACCCTAAACCTAACCCTAACCCTAACCCTAACCCTAAACTTAATCCTAACACTCACCATCAACCTAACCCTAACACTAACCCTAAACCTCACCCTAACCCTAACACTCACATCACCGTAACCCTAACTCTCATCCTAACCCTCACCCTAAACCTAAACCCTATCCTAACACTAACCCTCACCCTCACCCTCACCCTAGCCCTCACCCTAACCCTAATCCTAACCCTAATCCTCATCCTAACCCTCACACTAAGCCAAACCTTAACCCTCACCCTAACCCTATTATTAACCCTAATCCTCACCCTAACCCTCAACTTAACCCGAACCCTAAGTCTCACCCTAACACTAAACCTAACCCTCTCGCTAACCCTAACCCTCACCCTCACCCTCAACTTCAGTCTAAAACTAGCCTAACCCTAATCCTAAACCTAACCTTCACACTCACCCTAACCCTTACCCTAATCCTAACCCTAACCCTAACCCTCACCCTCAGCCTCACCCTAACCCTAATTCTAACCCTAAACCTCACCCTCACCCTAACCCTAACCCTAAACCTAAACCACACACTAACCTTAACCCTAAACCTCACCCTCACTATAGCCCTCACCATAACCTAATCCTAACCCTAACAATCATTCTAACCCTCACTCTTAACCTAACGCTAAACCTCACCCTCACCATCACCCTAATTTTAACCCTAACCCTCAAATTTACCCTAACCCTCAACTTCACCATAACCCTTACCCTAACCATCACCCTATCCCTAAACTGAACCCAAACCCTACCCCTCACCCTAAACCTAACCCTCAACCTCAACCTCACGCTCAGCCTAACCATAAGCCTAAATGTAAACCTAACCCTAACACACACAGGAACCCTCACCCTAAAACTAATCCTAAACCTAAACCTAACCCAAACACTAACCCTCCACCTAACTCTCACTGTAACCCTAACCCTAGCACTAAACCTAACCCTCAACCTAACCGTGACTCTAACCCTAACCCTAACCCTAACCCTAAACCTCACGCTCACCCTAAACCTAACTCTAACCCTAACCCAAACCCTAAACCTCACCCTAACCCTAACCCTAATCCTAACCCTCACCCTAACCCTAAAACTAAACCTAACCCTCACAATAAACCTAACCCTAACCCTTACCCTCACCCTCACCCTCAGCCTAAACCTAAGCCTAATTCTAACCCTTACCCTACCCATAACCCTAAACCTCACCGTAACCCTAACCCTAACCCTAACACTAACCCAAAACCTAAACATAACCCTAAACGTAACCCTAAACCTAACCTTAATCCTCAGCCTCACCCTCACCCTAACCCTAAACCTAACCCTAACCCTCACCCTAACTCTAAGCCTAATCCTAAACCTAACCCTAACTCTCACACTCACACTCACCCTAACCCTATTCCTAAACCTAACCCTACCCCTATCCCTAGTCTCACCATAACCCTCACCCTAGCCCCCACCCTTACCCTAATCCAAACCCTAAATCTCATCCTAAACCTCACCCTAAACCTAACTCCAACCCTCACCATACCCCGAAGCCTAACCCTCACCCTCATGCTCGGCTTAAGCCTAAGCCTAAGCCTAACCCTAACATTAACCCTCAACCTAAACCTAACCCTAACACTAACCCTAACTCTAACCCTAAATCTCACCCTCATCCAAAACCTAACTCTAAACCTAACCCAAAAACTAAACCTCATTCTAACCCTAACCCTAACCCTCACCCTCAATGTAACTGTAACCCTAATCCTAACCCTAACCCTCACCCAAACCCTAAGCATAACCCTCATTTTTAACCTAACCCTAATCCTCACTGTAACCCTAACCCTAACCCTAAACCTAACCCTAATCCTCAGTCGCACCCTCACCCTAACCCAAATACTAACCCTAACCCTCACCCTAGCCCTAAGCCTAACCCTAACCCAAAACCTAACGCTCAAACTCACCCTCACCCTAAACCTAATCCTAAACCTAACCCTATCCCTAACCCTAACCCTCACCCTCAGCCTCACCCTAGCCCTCACCCCAACCCTAAATCTAAACCTAAACCTCATCCTAACCCTAACCCTAAACGTAACCGAACCCTAACTCTCACCCTAATCCTAACATTAACCCTCACACTTACCCTAACCCTCAGCCTCACCCTTACCATCAGCCTAAATCTAAGCCTAACCCTAACCCTAACCTTAACACTCACACACACAATAACCTTTACCGTAATCCTAATCCTAACCCTAAGCCTAACCCTCACACTCTACCTAACCCTCACCCTAACCCTAACTCTAATACTAACCCAAACACTAACAATCAACCTCAGTCTCAACCTAAACCTAAATCTAACCTTAAAAGTCACACTCATCCTAACCCTAACCTTAACCCTAACCCTAAACCTCACCCTAACTCTAAACCTAAACCTCACCCTCACCCTAGCCCTCATCCTAACCCTTACCGTAACCCTCAACCTAACCGTAAACTTAACCCGAACCCTAAATCTCACCCTAACCATAACCCTAACCCTAACCCTAACCCTCACCCTTAGGCTAACCCTCACGTTTACCCTTATCGTCACCCCCACCCCAAACCTCACCCTAACCCTAACACTCAACAAAACACTCATCCTAACCCTAACTCTACCCCTAAACCTCACCCTCAACCTAATCCTAACTCTAACACTAACCCTAACACGAAACCACACCCTAACCCTAACACTAACCCTCAAACTAACCCTAACACTCACCCTCAACCTCACCCTCAGCCTAAACCTAAGGCTAACTCTAACCCTCACACTCCCCCTCTCCCTAACACTAATCCTAAACCTAACCGTAACCCTAACACACACCCTCATCCTAAACCTCACCCTAATCCTAACTATAACACTAACACTAAGCCAAACCCTCACCCTAACACTCACCCTAAACCAATCTCTAACCCTAAACCTCAAATTAACACTGACCCTAACCCTAACCCTAAACCTCACCCTGACCCTAACCCTAAACTTCAACTTCACCCTAGCCCTCACCCTAAACCTAATCCTAAACCTAAACTTCATCCTAACCCTCACACTAACCCTAACCATAACCCTCACCCGACACCTAACCCTCCCCCTCAACCTAACCCTCAGCCTAACCCTAAGCCTAAACCTAAACCTAACCCTAACCCACACACTCACACTCACCCTAACCCTAATCCTAACCATAACCGTAACACTTAACCTCACCCTAAACCTAAACCTAAAACTAACCCTAACCCTAATCCTCATCCTAACCCTCACCTGAACCCTAACTCTAACCCTAAACCTCACACTCACCCTAACCCTAACTATAACCCTAACCCTAAGCCTAAACCTCCCCTAACTCTAACCCTCATCCTCACCCTCACCCTACCCCTAACCCTAAACTTCACAATAACCCTAAAACTAACCCTAAACCTCACCCTAACCATAACGCTCAACCCTCACGCTAACACTTACCCTCACCCTAACACTAACCCTAACTCTAACACTAACGCTCACAGTAACCCTAACTCTCACAATAACCCTAAACCTCACCCTCACCCTAACCCTAACCATCGGCTACACCCTAGCCCCCACCCTAAACTTAATTCTAACCCTAACACTCACCCAAACCCTAACCCTCATCCTCACCCTAATCCTCACACTAACCCTAAACGTAATCCACAATCTATCCCTCACCCTCACCCTAACACTCACCCTAACCCTAACCCTCATCTAAACACTCACCCTAATCCTAAACCTATCAATCACCCTAACCCTAACCTCACCCTCACCCTCACCCTCAGCCTAAACCTAAGCCTAAGCCTAACCCTAACCCTAACACTCACCCTCACCCTAGCCCTCACCCTAAACCTAATCCTAACCCTAACCCTCACCCTAACCCTAATCATAACCATCACCGAAAACCTATTCCTCACTCCCAAGATCACCCTCAGCCTAACCCTAACCCTAAGCCTAATGCTCACACTCAACCTCACCCTAACCCTAATCCGAAAACTAACCCTATCCCTAACACTAACCCTCACCCTAACCAGAAGTCCTCACCCTAACCCTAAGCCTAAACCTAAACCTCATCCTAACCCTAACCCTAACCCTCACACTCATGCTAAGCCTAAGCCTAAGTTAAGCCTAAGCGTAAACCTAACCCTAAACCTAACCGTCAACCTAATCCTAACCCTAACTCTCACCCTAACCCTGACCCTAACACTAACCCTAACTCTAACCCTAATCCTCACCCTCACCCTAACCCAAACTCTAAACCTAATCCTAAACCTAAACCTCATCCTAACCCCAACCCTAACCCCCACCCTTACCCTCACGGTAAACATAACCCTAACACTAACACTAACAATAACCCTAACTCTAACCCTAACCCTCACCCTAACCATAACCATAACCATAACCCTCACCCTAAACCTAACCCTCAACCTAACACTAAGCCTAACCCTAAACCTAAACCTCACACTAACCCTAACCATCACCCTAACCCTAAACCTCACCCTAACACTAACCCTAAACCTCACCCTCACCCTAGCCCTCACACTAACTCTAACTCTCATCCTCACCCTAAACCTCACACTAACCTTAACACTAATCCTCAATCTAACCCTAACCTTCACCTTAACCCTAAACCTAACCCTCACCCTCAGCTAAACCCTCACCCTAACCCTAACCCTAACACTCACCCTAACCCTAATCCTCACCCTCTGCCTCATGCTAACCCTAACTATAACCCTAAACCTCACCCTCACCCTCACCCTAACCCTAACCCTAAACCTCAACCTAACCCTAACCCTAAAACTCACCCTCATCCTAGCCCTTACCCTAACCCTAAGTCTAACCCTAACCCTCAACATAAACTGCCCCCTAACCCTAACTCTAACCCTAAACCTAACACTCACCCTAACGTTAACCCCAACCCTAACCCTAAACTTCACCCTAAACCTCACCCTAACGAAAATCCTCAACCTCACCCTCAAACTCACCGTAACTCTAACCATAACCCTAACAATAACCCTAACCCTAACCATAACCATAACCATAACCCTCACCCTCAGCCTCACCCTCACCACAAATTTGACCCTAACCACAACATTAACAATAACCCGAAATCTAACCCTAACACTAATCTTCACCCCCACCCTCAACCTTAACCTAAGCCTAAGCCTAATCCTAAAGCTGACCCTCTCAATGAAAGCCTAACCTAACCCTAACCCTAAACCTAAACCTAAACCTCACCCTAACCCTAATCCTAAAACTTATCCTAATCCTCATCCACACCCTCACCCTAACCCAAACCTTAAACTTAACCCTCACCCTAAACCTAAGCCTAATCCTTAACCTAACACTAACCCTCACCCTCACCCTCACCTTAAACCTATTCCTAACCCTAACCCTATCTCTAACCCTAACCCTCACCTAACCCTCACCCTAACCCTAATCCTAACCCTAACCCTAACCTTAACCCTCAACTTCATGCTCGGCCTAAGCCTTAGCCTAAGCCTAATCCTAACCCTAACCCTCACCATAACCCTAACTGTAACACTAAGGCTAACTCTAAGCCTAAACCTCATTCTCACATTAACCTTAACTCTAACCCTAACCCTAAACCTAAACCTCATCCTAACCCAAAATATAACCCTCACTCTCACCCTCACCATAATTGTAACTCTAACCCTAACCCTAACAATAACCCTAACCCTAACCCTAACCCTCACCTTAACCATAACCCTCACCCTAAACCAAACCCTCACCCTAACAAATACCCTCAACCTAACACTAACCCTAGCCCTAACACTAAGCCTCACACTAACCCTAATCACAACCCTAAACCTCAACCTAACTCTCACCCTCACACTAAACCTAACACTAACCCTAAACTTAACCCTCACCCTAACCCTCCCACTAAAACTGGATCTAACCCTAAACTTCACTCTCACCTTAACCCTAACCCTAACCCTAACCCTATACCCCACCATAACCCTAACCAAATTCCTCACCCGGACCCTCACTATCACCATAATTCTAACCCTAACCCTAACAATAACACTAATCCTAACCCTAAACCTAACCCTAACCCTAAGCCCAACTCTAATCCTAACACTCACCCACACCCTAACCCTAATCCTAACCCTAAACTTCACCCTAACACTAACCCTAACCCTCACCCAAACCCTAGCACTCACCCTAACTCTAATCCTAACCCTAATCACCATCCTAACCCTCACCCTAACCCTAACCCTAACCCTCACCCGCACCCACACCCTCACCGTAACTCTAAACTTAACCCTAACAATAACACTAACCCTAACCTGAACCATCACCATAACCCTAATCCTCACCCCCAACCTCACCCCCAGCCTAACCCTAAGCCTAAGCCTAACCCTCACACTAACCCTCATACTCACCCTCACCCTAACCCTAAAGCTAAACCTAACCCTATCCCTAAACCTCAACCTAACCCTCCTCCCTCCCCTAACCCTAAAACTAAACCTAAACCTAACCCTCACCCTCACCCTCCCCCTCACCCTAACTCTAACCCTAAACTTCACCCTGACCCTAAACAAAACCCTCACTCTCACCCTCAACCTCACCGTACCTCTAACCCTAACCCTAACAATAAAACTAACCCTAACCCTAACCCTAACCCTGACCCTAACAATAACCATAACCCTCACCCTCAACCTCACCCTCACCGCAAACTTAACCCGAACCATAACACTAACAATAAACCTAAACCTAACCATAACCCTAAACCTAATCCGCAACCCCACCCTCACCCTCACCTTCAGTCTAACCCTTAGCCTAATCCTAACCCTCACCATAATACTAACCTTAACCCTAAACCTAACCCTAACCCTAACCCTAAACTTAACCCTAATCCTCAGCCTCAACCACACCCTAACCCAAACCCTAACCCTAACCCTCACCCTAAACCTAAGTCTTAACCTAACCTTATCCCTCACCCTAACACTTACCCTCACCCTAACACTAACCCTAACTCTCACACTAATCCTCACAGTAACCCTAACTCTCACCCTAACCCTAAACCTCACCTTAACCCTAACCCTAACCCTCAGCGTCACCCTAGCCCCCACCCTAATCTTAATTCTAACCCTAACCCTCACCCTAACACTAACCCTCATCCTCACCCTAAACCTCACACTAACCCTAACCCTAATCCTCAATCTATCCTTCAACCTAACCCTAATCCTTACCCTAACAATCACCCTAATCCTAACCCTTACCCTTAGGGCAACATTCAACCTCAGCCTAACCCTCATCTTTACTCTGACCTTCACGCTCACCCTAACAGTCACCCTAACCCTAACCCTCATTCTAATACTCACCCTAACCCTAACCCTATCCATCACCCTAACCCTAACACTCACCCTCAGCCTCACCCTCAGCCTAAACCTATGTTTAAGCTTAACCCTAACCCTAACACTCAACCTCACCCTAGCCCTCACCCTAAACCTAATCCTAACCCTATCCCTCATCCTAACCCTCACCCTAACCCGCACACTAACCATCACCCAAAACCTATTCCTCACCCCCAATCTCACCCTCAGCCTAACCCTAAGCCTAAGCCTAAACTTAACCATAACCCTCACCCTCAGCCTCACCCTCACCGCAAAATAACCAAAACCATAACACTGAAAATAACACTAATTTTAACCTGAAACCTAACCCTAATCCTAACCCCCACCCTCACCCTCAGCCTAACCCTAAGCCTAACCCTAGGCGTAACACTAATCCTGATTGTGACCCTAAACACAACATTAACCCTAACCCTAAACCTAACCCTAAACCTAACACTAATCATCAGACGCACCCTCACCCTAACCCACACCCTAACCCTAAGCCTAAGCCTAACCCTAACCCTAAGGCTCACACTCACCCTCACCCTAAACCTAATCCTAAAACTAACCCTATCCCTAACCCTAACCCTCACCCTATCCCTCATCCTAATCCAACCCCTAACACTAACACTAACACAAACCCTCACCCTAACCCTCAACCTAACCCTAATTCTAATCCTAACCCTCACCCTCGCCTTAACTGTAACCCTAACCATAACCCTAAACCTTACCCTAACCCTAACCCTAAACCTCACTCTCACCCTAGCCCTCACCCTAACCCTAACCTTAACCCTAACCCTCACCCTAACCATAACACTCACCATAACTCTGACTTTCACACTAAACCTAACCCTAACCCTCACCCTCACCATCACCCTAAACCTTACCTAAACCTCACCCTCACTCTAAACCAAACGCTAACCCTAACACTGACTCTAAACCTAAGCCTAACCCTAACCCTAACCCTCACACTCACCCTCAATCTAAACCTAATCCTAAACCTATCCCTATCCCTAAGCCTCACATGAACGATCACCCTAGTGCTCACCCTAACCCTAATCCTAACACTTCACCTCATCCTAACACTCAACCTAACCCTAACCTAACCCTCACACTAACCCTCACCCTAACCCTAACAGTAACACTAACGCTAACTCTAACCCTAAACATCACCCTCACCCTAACCCTAATTCTAACCCTAACCCTTAATATAAACCTCACCCTAAACCGAAACCTAACCCTCACCCTCATAGTAACCGTAAGCCTAACCCTAACCCTAACAATAACACTAAAAGTAAACCTAACCCTCATTGTAACCATAACCGTCACCATAACCCTAACCCTCACCCTAACACTTACCCTCACCCTAACACTAACCCCAACCCTAACACTAATCCTCACACTAACCCTAACCATCACCCTAACCTAAACCGCACCCTAACCCTAAACCTCACCGTCACCCTAGCCCTCACCCTAACCCTAACACTCACCCTAAACCTAGACCTAATCCTAAACCTCTACCTTAACCTAACCCTCACGTTCATCATAACCTTAACCCTAACCCTAAGAATAACCATAACCCTAAACCTAAACTTAAATTTCACCCTCACCGTAACTCTAACCCTAACCCAAACCCTCACCCTAACCCTAACACTGACGCTAGCCCTAACGACAAACCTCACCATAAACCTAACACTAACCCTAATCTTCACCCTAGGACATACCCTATCCCTAATCCAACCCTAACCCTCATCCTAACCCTCACTCTAACCCTAAACCAAACCCTCACCCTCACCCTTAGCCTCAGCCTAACCCTAAGCAAAACACTAACCCTAACAACAACTGTCACACTCACAGTTACCGTAACCCTAATCCTAACCCAGCACCAACCCTAACCCTAACACTAAAACTAAACCTAACCCTCACCCTAACCCTCACTCTAAAGCTAACCCTAACCCTATTGCTCATCCTAGCACATAACCTAACGCTAATCCTATCCCTAACCCTCACCATAAGCCTCAACCTTACCCTCGCTCTAAACCTAAACCTGAAGCTAACCCTCACCTTCACCCTAACCCTAATGCTAACCCTAACCCTAACACAAACACTAACCTCACACTCACCCTCACCTTATCCCTAATCCTAATCCTAAACCTTACCCTAACCCTCACCCTCACCCTAACTCTCAGCCTAACCCTACCCCTACCCCTAACACTAACACTAATCCTCACCCTAACCGTAGCTCCAATCCTATCCCTCACCCTCGCCTTAACTGTAACCCTAACCCTAACCCTAAACCTCACCCTAACCCTAACCATCAACCTCACTCTCACCCTAAACCTCACCCTAACCCTAACCCTAAACTTCACTCTCACCCTAGCCCTCACCCTAACCCTAACCCTAACCCTCAATCTCAGCCTAAGCCTAAACCTAACCCTAAGCTTAATCCTAACCCTAACCCTCAAACTAACCCTCACAATAACCCTCACCCTAACACTAACAGTAACACTAACGCTAACTCTAACCCTAAACTTCACTCTCACCCAAACCCTAATTCTAACCGTAACCCTTAATATAAACCTAACCCTAAACCGAACCCTAACACTTACCCTCACAGTAACCGTAACCCTAACCATAACTCTAACAATAACTCTAAACCTAACCCTAACCTTCATTGTAACCCTTTGCATCACCATAAACCTAACCCTCACCCTAACACTTCCCCTCACGTTAACACTAACCCTAACCCTAACACTAATTCTCACACTAACCCTAAACATCACCCTAACCATAAACCTCACCCTAAACCTAGACCTAATCATAACCCTCAACCTTACCCTAAACCTCACTCTCATCATAACCCTAACCCTAATCCCCACCCTATGCCTAAACCTAATCATAACCATTAACCTCACCCGAACTGTAACCCTAACCCTCACCCTCATGATAGCCCACACCCTAACCATAAACTTAAACCTAACCCTCATCCTAACACTCACCCTAACCCAAAACCTAAACCTCACCCTAAACCTAAACCTCACCCTCACCCTCAGCCTAACCCTAAGCCTAAACATAACCCTAACCATAACCCTCACACTCAACCTCACCCAAAACCTAATCCTAAACCTAACCCTATCCCTAACCCTAACCCTCACCCTAAACCTAACCCTGACACTAAACCTAACACTAACCCTCACAGTAAATCTCAACTTAACACTAACTCTAACCCTAAACCTCACCCTATCCCTCACTCTAACCCTAACTCTAACCCTAAACCTCACCCTCAACCTCATCCTAACCCTAATCCTAAACATCACCCTCATCCTAACCCTCACCCTAACACTAACCCTAACACTAATCCTAAACCTAATCCTCATCCTAACTCTCACCCTAACCCTAACCCTAACTCTCACTCAAACGCTAACCCTAACACAAACCCTAACCCTAACCCTCAACCTCACCCTCACCCTCAGCTTAACCCTAAGCCTAAACTTAACCTAAGCCTAACCGAAACACTCACCCTAACACTAACCTTTATCCTAATCCTAACCCTAACCCAAACCCTCACCTAAAACCCTCACCCTCATCCTAACCCTCACACTAACCCAAACCCTAACTCTAACCCTAATCCTAAACCTTACCCTAACCGTCACCTTAACCCTAAAACGAACACTAAACCTCACCCTCACCCTCACACGAAATCTAACACTAACCCTAAACCTCACCCTAACCATAACCCTCACAGTCACCCTCACATTCGCAGTAACTCTAACCCTAAACCTAACAATAACACTAACCCTCACCCTAACCCTGACACTCACCCTCACCGTAACGCTAACCCTAACCCTAAACCTCACCCTCACCCTAAACCTCACCCTAACCCTAACCCAAAACCTCACTCTCACCCTAGCCCTCACCCTAACCCTAACCCTAACCCTCACCATAACCCTAAATTTCACACTAACCCTAACCCTAACCCTCAAACTCAACCTAACCCTAACCCTAACCCTCACCCTCACCCTAAACCAAACCCTAACCCTAACACTGACTCTAACCCTAAGCCTAACCCTAACCCTAACCCTCACACTTACCCTCAATCTAAACCTAATCCTAAATGTAACCCTATCCCTAAGCCTAACCCTCACATTAACCATCACCCTAGCGCTCACCCTAACCCTAATTCTAACCCTACACCTCATCCTAACACTCAGCCTAACGTTAACCCTAACCCTTGCCCTAACCCTAACCCTAACCCTCACCCTCACTCTTGGCCTAAGCCTAAGCCTAACCCTAAGCTTAAGCCTAACCCTAACCCTCACACTAACCCTCACTCTAACTCTAACACTAATACTAAAGCTAACTCTAGCCCTAAACCTCACCCTAACCCTAACTCTAACCCTAACACTTAATATAAACCTCACCCTAAACCGAAAACTAACCCTCACTCTCACAGTAACCGTAACCCTAACCCTAACCCTAACAGTAACACTAAACCTAAACCTAACCCTCATTGTAACCATAACCGTCACCATAAACATAACCCTCACCCTAACACTTACCCTCACCCTAACACTAACCCTAACCCTAACACTAATCCTCACACTAACCCTAACCATCACCCTAACCCTAAACCTCAACCTAACCCTAAACCTCACCCTCACCCTAGCCCTCAACCTAACCCTCACCCTAAACCTAGACCTAATCCTAACCCTCAAACTTACCCTAACCCTCACCCTCATCATAACTTTAACCCTAACACCCACCCTATGCCTAAAAATAATCCTAACCCTAAACTTCACCCTAACCCTAACCCTAAACCTCACCCTCATGCTAGCCCTCACCCTAATCCGAATGCTAAACCTAACCATCATCCTAACCCTCACCGTAACCCTAAACCTAAACCTCACCCTAAACCTAAACCTCACCCTCACCCTCAGCCTAACCTTAAGCATAATCATAACCCTAAACATAACCCTCACACTCAAACTCACCCAAAACCTCATCCTAAACCTAACCCTATCCCTAACCCTAACCCTCAGCCTAAACCTCACCCTAACCCTAACCCTAACACTAAACCTAACACTAACCCTCACAGTAAATCTCAACTTAACACTAACTCTAACCCTAAAACTCAACCTCACCCTAACTCTAACCCTCACCCTCACCCTCACCCTCAGCCTATGCCTAAGCCTAAACCTAACCCTAACCCTAAACCTCATACTCACGCTCACACTAACCCTAATCCTAATCCTAACCCTAAACATAACCCTCACCCTAACACTAACCCTCACCATAACCCTAACCCTATCACTAACCCTAACCCTAAACCTCAACCTATCCCTCACCCTAACCCTAACTCTAATCCTAAACCTCACCCTCACTCTCACCCTAACCCTAACCCTAAACATCACCCTCATCCTAACCCTCACACTAAACCTAACCCTAACACTAATCCTAACCCTAATCCTCATCCTAACTCTCACCCTAACCCTAACACTAACTCTCACCCAAACACTAACCCTAACCCAATCCTCACCCTCACCCTCACCCTCACCCTCAGCTTAATGCTAAGCCTAACCCTAACCCTAAGCCTAATCCAAACACTCACCCTAATGCTAACCCTAATCCTAATCCTAGCCCTAACACTAAACCTCACCCTAATCCTCACCCTCATCCTAACCCTCACCCTAACCCTAAACCTAACACTAACCCTAACCCTAAACCTCACCCTCAACCTCACCTTAACCCTACATCTAACCCTAAACCTCACCCTCACCCTCACGCTAAACCTAACACTAACCCTAATCCTCAACCTAGGACATACCCTAACCCTAATCTAACCCTAACCCTCACACTAACCCTCAATCTAACCCTAAACAAAACCCTCACCCTAAATCTAACCCTCACCCTCACCCTCAGCCTCAGCTTAACCCTAAGCCTAACACTAACCCTAACCCTATCTGTCACACTCACAGTCACCGTAACCCTACTCCTAAACCTAACACCAACCCTAAACCTAACACTAAACCTAAACCTAAACCTGCACCTAACCCTCACTCTAACCCTAACCTGAACCCTATTGCTCATCCTAGCACATACCCTAACGCTAATCCTATCCCTAACCCTCACCATAACCCTCACCCGTACCCTCACTCTAAACCTAACCCTAAAGTTAACCCTCAACCTCACCCTAAAACTAATGCTAACACTAACCCTAACACTAACACTAACCCTCACACTCACCCTCACCTTATCCCTAATCCTAATCCTAACCCTTACCCTAACCCTCACGCTCACCCTAACTCTCATCCTAACCCTACACCCAACACTAACACTAACAATAACCCTCCCCCTAACCCTCACCCTAACCCTAACTCTAACCCTAACCCTCACCCTCGCCTTAACCGTAACCCTAACCATAACCCTAAAACTCACCCTAACCCTAACCCTAAACCTCACCCTCACCCTAAACCTCACCCTAACCCTAACCCTAAACCTCACTCTCACCCTAGCCCTCACCCTACCCCTAAACGAAACCCTGAAACTCGGCCTAAGCCTAAACCTAACCCTAAGCTTAAGCCTAACCCTAACCCTCACACTAAGCCTCATCCTAACCCTAACACTAACACTAACGCTAACTCTAACCCTAAACCTTACCCTCACCCTAACCCAAACTCTAACCCTAACCTTTAATATAAACCTCAACCTAAACAGAACCCTAACCCTCACACTCACAGTAACCGCAACCCTAACCCTAACCCTAACAATAACACTAAAACTAAATCTAACCCTCATTGTAACCATAACCGTCACCATAAACCTAACCCTCACCCTAACACTTACCCTCACATTAACACTAATCCTAACCCTAACACTAATCTTCACTCTAACACTAACCATCATCCTAACCCTAAACCTCACCCTAACCCTAAACCTGACCCTCACCCTAGCCCTCAACCTAACCCTAACCCTCACCCTAAACCTAGACCTAATCCTAACCATC
This sequence comes from Dipodomys merriami, assembly GCF_024711535.1. Classification (NCBI taxonomy): domain Eukaryota; kingdom Metazoa; phylum Chordata; class Mammalia; order Rodentia; family Heteromyidae; genus Dipodomys; species Dipodomys merriami. The sequence continues at coordinate 5,056,633 of NW_027206257.1, forward strand.
AAACTTACCCTAAACCTCACCCTCATCATAACCGTAACCATAACCCCCACCCTATGCTTAAACTTAATCCTAACCCTAAACCTCACCCTAACACTAACCCTAACCCTCAACCTCATGCTAGCCCTCACCCTAATCCTAATCCAAAACCTAATCCTCATCCTAACCCTCACCCTAACAATAAACCTAACACTCACCCAAACCCTAAACCTCACCCTCACCCTCAGCCTAACCCTAAGCCTAATCATAATCCTAACCATAACCCTCACACTCAACCTCACCCAAAATCTAATCCTAAACCTAACCCTATCCCTAACACTAACCCTAACACTAACCCTCACACTAAACCTCAACTTAACACTAACTCTAACCCTAAATCTCACCGTCACCCTAATCCTAAACCTCACCCTCACCCTCAACCTCAGCCTATAGCTAAGCCTAAACCTAACCCTAACCCTAACCCTCATACTCACCCTCACACTAACCCTAATCCTAATCCTAACCCTAAACCTAACCCTCACCCTAACACTAATCCTCACCCTAACCCTAACCCTAACACTAACCCTAACCCTAAACCTCACCCTATCCCTTACTCTAACCCTAACTCTAACCCTAGAACTCACCCTCAACCTCACCCTAATCCTAATCCTAAACATCACCATCATCCCAACCCTCACCCTAACCCTAACCCTAACACTAATCCTAACCCTAATCCTCATCCTAACTCTCACCCTAACCCTAATCCTAACTCTCACCCAAACGCTAACCCTAACCTAAACCCAAACCCTAATCCTCACCCTCACCCTCACCCTCAGCTTAATGCTAAGCCAAACCCTAACCCTAAGTCTAACCCAAACACTCACCCTAATGCTAACCCTAATCCTAGCCCTAACTCTAAACCTCAACCTAACCCTCACCCTCATCCTAACCCTCACCCTAACACTAACCCTAACACTAACCCTAACTCTAAATCTCAATCTAAAACTCACCCTAAGCCTAAATCTAACCCTAAACCTCACCCTCACCCTCACCCTAAACCTAAACCTAACCCTAAACCTCACCCTAACCCTAACCCTCACACTCACCCTCACCTTCACCGTAACTCACCCTAACCCTAACAATAACACTAACCCTCACCCTAAACCTAACACTCACCCTCACCGTAATCATAAAACTAAACCAAAACCTCACCCTAACCCTTACCCTAACCCTAACCAAAACCTAACCCTAACCCTAAACCTAACCCTCACCCTCAGCCTCACCCTCACTGTAAACTTAAACCTAACCATAACACTAACACTAACAATAACCGTAACCCTAAACTTACCCTCAACCTCACACTAACCCTAACCCTCACCCTAAACCTATCACTCACCCTCACTGTAACCCTCACCATAACACTCACCCTAACCCTAAACCTAACCCTATCCCTGAACCTCACCCTAACTCTAACCCTAACCCTCACCCTCAACCTAGCACTCAACCTAGCCCTAGTCTTAAACCTAAACCTCACCCTAAACCGCACCCTAACCCTAAAGCTAACCCTCACCCTAACCCTAAAACCCTAAAAATCACCCTAAACCTAACCCTCACCTTCACCCTCAAGCTCGGCCTAAGCATAAGCCTAAGCCTAAGGCTAAGCCTAACCCTGACACTCACCCTCACCCTCACCGTAACCATAACACTAACCCTATGCCTAACCCTCACATTAACACGCACCCTAACGCTAACCCTAACCCTAAACCTCACCCTCAGCCTTAACCTAACCCTCATCCTCACCCTCAGCTTAACACTAAGCCTAAGCCTAAGCCTAACCCTAACCCTCACACTCACACTAGCCGACACCATAACCCTAATCATAACACTAAACCTAACCCTAACACTCACACTATCCCTAACCCTAACCCTAAAAATAAACCTAAACCTCACCCTCACCTTAAACTAAAACTAACTCTAAACCTCATCCTAACCCTAACCCTGACCCTCAACATCACCCTCACCCTCACGCTTACCTTAAACTTAAACTTAACCCTAACCCTAAGAATAACCATAACCCGAAACCTAAACTTAAAACTCACCCGCACCTTAACTCTAACCCTAATCCAAACCGTCACCCTAACCCTAACCCTGACCCTAACCCTAATGCTTAACCTCACCCTAAACCTAAAACTAATCCTAATCCTCACCCTAGGACATACCCTAACCCTAATCCAACCCTAACCCTCACCCTAACCCTCACTCTAACCCTAAACCAAACCCTCACCCTAAATCTAACCCTCACCCTCACCCTCAGCCTCAGCCTAACCCTAAGCCTAACACTAACCCTAAACTTAACTGTCACACTCACAGTCACAGTAACCCTAATCCTAATCCTAACACTAACACTAACCCTAAATCTAACACTCACCCTAACCCTCACTCTAACCCTAACCCTAACAGTGTTGCTGGTTCTAGCACATACCCTAACGCTAATCCTATCCCTAACCCTCACCATAACCTTCACCCTAACCCTCACTCTAAACCTAAACCTAAAGCTAAACCTCACCCTCACCCTAACCCTAATGCTAACCCTAACCCTAACACTAACACTAACCCTCACACTCACCCTCACCTTAACCCTAATCCTAAACCAAAGCCTTACCCTAACCCTCACCCTCACCCTAACCCTCTTCCTAACCCTACCCCTAACACTAACACTAACACTAACCCTCACCCTAACTCTCACGCTAACCCTAATTCTAATCCTAACCCTCAACCTCGCCTTAACCGTAACCCTAACCATAACCCTAAACCTCACCCTAAACCTAACCCTAAACCTCACCCTCAACCTAAACCTCACCCTAACCCTAACCCTAAACCTCACTCTCACCCTAGCCCTCACCCTAAACCTAAACCTAACCCTAACCCTCACCATAACCCTAAATTTCACACTAAACCTAACCCTAACCCTCACCCTCACCCTCACCCTAACCCTAACCCTAACCCTCACCATAACCCTAACTTTCACACTAAACCTAAACGTAACCCTCACCCTCACCCTCACCCTAACCCTAACCCTAACCCTCACCCTCACCCTAAACCAAACCCTAACCCTAACACTCACTCTAACCCTAAGCCTGAGCCTAACCCTCACCCTAACCCTCACACTCACCCTCAATCTAAACCTAATCCTACACCTAACCCTATCCCTAACCCTAACCCTCACATTAACCATCACCCTAGCGCTCACCCTAACCCTAATCCTAACACTACACCACATCCTAACACTCACCCTAACCCTAACCCTAACCCTCAACCTAACCCTAACCCTAACCCTCACCCCCAGTCTTGGCCTAAGCCTAAGCCTAACCCTAAGATTAAGCCTAACCCTAAACCTCACTCTAACCCTCACCTTAACTCTAACACTAACACTAACGCTAACTCTAACCTTAAACCACACCCTCACCCTAACCCTAACTCTAACCCTAACCCTTAATATAAACCTCAACCTAACCCTTACCCTAAAAATAACCGAAACCCTAACCCTAACCCGAACAATAACCCTAAATCTAGCCCTAACCCTCATTGTAACCATAAATGTCAACATAACCCTAAATCTCACCATAACACTTACCTCACCCTAACACTAACCCCAACCCTAACACTAATCCTCACACTAACCCTATCCATCACTCTAACCCTAAACCTCACCCTAACCCTAAACCTCACCCTCACCCTAGCCCTCACCCTAACCCTAACACTCACCCTAAACCTAGACCTAATCCTAACCCTCAACCTTACCCTAACCCTCACCTTCATCATAACCTTAACCCTAACCCTCACCCTATTCCTAAACTTAATCCTAACCCTAAACCTCTCCCTAACCCTAACCCTAAACCTCACCCTCATTCTAGCCCTCACCCTAATCCTAATCCTAAATCTAACACTCATAATAACCCTCACCCTAACCCTAACCCTCAACCTCACCCTCAGCCTAACCCTAAGCATATTCATAACCCTGATCATAACCCTCACACTCAACCTCACCTAAAACCTAATCCTAAACCTAACGCTATCCCTAACCCTAACCCTCACCCTAACCCTAAACCTCACCCTAACCCTAACCCTAACACTAACCCTAACACTAACCCTCACAATAAACCTCAACATAACACTAACTCTAACCCTAAACCTCATCCTCACCCTAATGCTAACCCTCACCCTCACCCTCACCCTCAGCCTATCCCTAAGCCTAAACCTAACCCTAACCCTAACCCTCATACTCACCCTCACATTAACTTTAATCCTAATCCTAACCGTAAACCTAACCCTCACCCTAACACTAACCCTCACCCTAACCCTAACCCTAACACTAACCCTAACCCTAAACCTCACCCTATCCCTTACACTAACCCTAACTCTAACCCTAAACCTCACCCTCACTCTCACCCTAACCCTAACCCTAAACCTCACCCTAACCCTAACCCTAACACTAATCCAAACCCTAATCCTCATCCTAAACCTAACACTAACTCTCACCCAAACACTAACCCTAACCCAAACACTAACCCTAATCCTCACCCTCACCCTCACCCTCAGCTTAACGCTAAGCCTAACCCTAAACCTGAGCCTAACCCAAACACTCACCCTAACACTAACCCTAATCCTAATCCTAACCCTAACTCTAAAGCTCACCCTAACTCTCACCCTCATCCTAACCCTCACCCTAACCCTAACCCTAACACTAACCCTAACCCTAAACCTCACCCTAACACTAACCCTCACACTCACCCTCACCTTCACCGTAACTCTAACCCTAACCCTAACAATAACACTACCCTCACCCCAATCCTAACACTCACCCTCACCATAATCGTAAACCTGACCCAAACCCTCACCCTAACCTTACCCTAACCCTAACCTAAACCTAACCCTAACCCTAAATCTAACCCTCACCCTCAGCCTCACCCTCACTGTAAAATTAAACCTAACCATAACACTAACAATAACAATAACCCTACCCTAATCTTACCCTCACCCTCACACTAACCCTAACCCTCACCCTAACCCTAACCCTCACCCTCAATGTAACACTCACCCTAACACTCACCCTAACACTAAACCTAACCCTATCCCTAAACCACACCCTAACTACAACCCTAACCCTCACTCTCACCCTAGCACTCACCCTAGCCCTAATCTTTTTTTTTTTTTTTGGTTTTTCTTTTTTTTTTAATTTAATTTTATTTTATTTGAGAACATACTGTACAGAGGGGCTACAATTACATGGGCAGGATAATGCATATATTTCTTACCAAGCATTGCAGCCTCCTCCTTTGTTTACCCTTCACCTCCCTTCCCAGCCTCCCTCCTCCCCCCACCCAATTATACCCCCTACCCCCCCACACCGACATTGTAAAGCTGGTTTTGACATGCCCTAATCTTAAAACTAAACCTCACCCTAAGCCTCACCCTAACCCTAACCCTAACCCTCACCCTAACCCTAAAACTCTAACAATCACCCTAACCCTAACCCTCACCTTCACCCTCAAGCTCAGCCTAAGCATAAGCCTAGGCCTAAGGTTAACCTTAACCCTCACCCTCACCCTCAGCTTAACACTAAGCCTAAACCTAAACCTAACCCTAACCCTCACCCTCAAACTAGCCCTCAAAATAACCAAAACCATAACACTAAACCTAACCCTAACACGCACACTATCCCTAACCCTAACCCTAACAATAACCCTAAACCTCACCCTCACCCTAACACTAACCCTAACTCTAAACCTAATCCTAACCCTAAACCTAACCCTCAACATCACCCTCACCCTCACACTTAGCTTAACCTTAACCTTAACTCTAACCCTAAGAATAACCATGACCCAAAACCTAAAGTTAAAATTCACCCTCACCGTAACTCTAACCCTAAACCAAACCCTCACCCTAACCCTAACCCTGACCCTAAGGCTAACGATAAACCTCACCCTAAACCTAACATTAACCCTAAATCTAAACCTTACCCTCACCTTCGCATTAACCGGAACCCTAACCATAACCCTAAAACTCATCCTAACCCTAACCCAAAACCTCACCCGCACCATAAAACTCACCCTAACCCTAACCCTAAACCTCACTCTAACCCTAGCCCTCCCCCTAGCCCTCACCCTAACCCTAACCCTAACCCTCACCCTAAACATAACCCTCACCATAACCCTAACTTTCACACTAACCCTAACCCTAACCCTAAACCTCACCCTCACCCTAACCCTAACCCTAACCCTCACCCTAACCCTAAACCAAATCTTAACGCTAACACTCACTCTAACCCTAAGCCTAACCCTAAACCTCACACTCACCCTCAATCTAAACCTAATCTTAAACCTAACCCTATCCCTAACACTAACCCTCACATTAACCATCACTCTAGCGCTCACCCTAACCCTAATCCTAACCCTACACCTCATCCTAACACTCACCCTAACCCTTACCCTAACCCACAAACTAACCCTCACCCTAACCCTAACATTAAAACTAACGTTAACTTTAATTCTAAACCTCACCTCACCCTAACACTAACTCTAACCCTAACCCTTAATATAAACCTCACCCTAAACCTAACACTAACCCTCACATTAACCGTAACCCTAACCCTAACAATAACCCTAAACCTAACCCTAACCCTCATTGTAACCATAACCGTCACCATAAGCCTAACCCTCACCCTAACACTTACCCTCACCCTAACCCTAAACCTAACACTAACCCTAACCCTAAACCTCTCCCTATCCCTTACCCTAACCCTCAAACTCACCCTCACCCTCAACCTAACCCTAATCTGAAACATCACCTCATCCTAACCCTCACCCTATCCCTAACCCTAACACTAATCCTAACCCTAATCCTCATCCTCTCACCCTAACCCTAACTCTCACTCAAACGCTAACCCTAACCCAAACCCTAACCCTAAACCTCACCCTCACCCTCACCCTCAGCTTAACGCTAAGCCTAACCCTAACCCTAAGCCTAACCCAAACACTCACCCTAACACTAACCCTAATCCTAATCCTAACCCTAACTCTAAAGCTCACCCTAATTCTCACCCTCATCCTAACCCTCACCCTAACCCTAACCCTAACACTAACCCTAACCCTAAACCTCACCCTAAACCTCACCCTCACCCTAAATCTAACCATAAACCTCACCCTCACCCTCAACCTAAACCTAAACCTAACCCTAAACCTCACCCTAACCCTAACCCTCACACTCACCCTCACCCTCGCCATAACTCTAACCCTAACATTAACAATAACACTAACCATCACCTTAACCCTAACACTCACCCTCACCTTAATCCTAACCCTAACCCAAACCCTCACCCTAACCTTTACCCTAACCTTAATCTAAACCTCACCCTAACCCTAAACCTAACCCTCACCTCAGCCTCACCCTCACTGTGAACTTAAAACTAACCATAACACTAACAATAACACTAACCCTAACCCTAATCTAAACCTCACCATCACCCTCACCCTAACCCTAACCCTCACCCTAAGCCTAACCCTCACCCTCACCGTAATCCTCACCCTAACACTCACCCTAACCCTAACCCTAAACCTCACCCTAACTCTAACCCTAACCCTCACCCTCACCCTAGCACTGACCCTAGACCTAATCTTAAACCTAAACCGAACCCTAACCCTAAAACTCTAACAATCACCCTAACCCTTACCCTCACCTTCACCCTCACGCTCGGCCTAAGCATAAGCCTAAGCCTAAGGCTACGCTTAACCATCACAGTCACCCTCACCCTCACTGTAACTGTAACACTAACCCTAACCCTAACCCTCACACTAACCCGCACCCTAACGCTAACCCTACCCCTAAACCTCACCCTCACCCTAAACCTATCCTTCACCCTCAACCTCAGCCTAACCCTAAGACTAAGCCTAACCCTAACCCTCACCCCCACCCTCAGCTTAACACTAAGCATAAGCCTAAGCCTAACCCTAACCCTCACCCTCACACTAGCCCTCACCATAAACCAAACCATAATATTAAACCTAACCCTAACACTCACACTAACCCTAACCTTAACCCTAACAATAACCCTAAACCTCACCCTCACCCTAACACTAACCCTAACTCTAAACCTCATCCTAACCCTAACCCTAACCCTCAACCTCACCCTCACCCTCACCCTTACCTTAACCTTAACCCTAACCCTAAGAAGAACAATAATCCTAAACCTAAACTTTAACCCTCACCATAACTCTAACCCTAACCCAAACCCTCACCCTAACCCTAGCCCTCACCCTAACCCTAGTGCTAAACCTAACCCTCAATTTTAACCTTACTGTCACCCTCAAAGTATCCCTAACCCTAACCCTAACCCTCATCCTAACCCTCAGCCTAACCATAACCGAACCATCACGCTAACCCTAACCCTCAACCTCACCCTCAGCATCAGCCCTAACCTAAGCCTAAGCCTAGGCCTAACCCTAACCCTCACCCTCAACCTAGCCCTCACCCTCATCCTAATCCTAACCCTAACCCTCATCCTAAACCTAACCCTAACACAAACAATAACCCTAACCCTAACCCTAACCCTCATTCTAACCATAAGCCTCACCCTAACCTTAACCCTCACCCTAACATTTACCCTCACCATAACCCTAACGCTAACCCTAACACTAACCCTCACACTAACCCTAACCATCACCCTAACCCTAACACTCACCCTAACCCTAGCCCTAACCCTAAGCCTAAATCTAACCCTCACCCTAACACTTAACCTCACCCTAAAACTAACGCTTACCCTGACCCTAAGCCTAACCCTAACCCTAATCCTCACCCTCACCCTAGCCCTCACCCTAAACCGAATCCTAACTCTAACCTTAATCTTAACCCTAAACCTAACCATAACCCTAACCATCAACCTAAACCTAATCCTCATCCCCACACTCACCCTCAGCCTAACCCTAAGCCTAATCCTAAGCCTAACCCTAACCCTCACCCTCACACTCACCAAAACCCTAATCCTAAACCTAACCCCAACCCTAAACCACAACCTAACCCTCACCCTAACCATAAGCCTAACACTAACACTAACCCTAACCCTCACCCTAACCCTCCCCCTGAACCTAACTCTAACCCTAAACCTCACCCTCACCCTAAACCTAAACCTCACCCTCACCCTCACACTCACCGTAACTCTAACCCTAACCCTAACAATAACACTAACCCTAACCCTAACCCTAACGCTCACCCTCACCGTAACCCTAACCTAAACCCAAGCCCTCACCCTTACCCTAAACCTAAACCTAACACTAAACCACACCCTAACCCTAAACCTATACCTCACCCTCAGCCTCACCCTCACTGTGAACTTAACCTTAACCTTAACACTAAAAATAACCCTAACCCTAATTCTAACCCTTACCCTCACACTAACCCTAACCCAAATCCTCACAGTAACCAGAACGCTGACCCTCACCCTAACCCTAAACCTAATCCTAATCCTTAACTTCGCCATTATGCTAACTCTAAACCTCACCCTCACCCTTGCCCTCATCCTTACCCTAATCCTAACTCTAAACCTCATCCTAACCCTCACCCAAAACCTAACCCTAACTCTAACCCTCACCCTCACCCTTACCCTCTGCCTAACCCTATGCCTAAGCCTAACCCTAACCCTAACCCTCACACTCGCCCTCACCCTAACCCTAATCCTAACACTAACCCTAACTCTAACACTAACCCTCACCCTAACCCTCCCCTAACCCTAAATCTAAACCTAAACCTCACCCTCAACCTAACCCTAACTCTAACCATAACCCTAAAACTAAACTTCACGCTAACCCTAACCTTAACCCTCCCCCTCTCCCTAAACCTAAAAATAACACTAACCCAAATACTAATCCTAATCCTAACTATAACTCTCACCCTAACCCTAACCGTCACCCTAACACTTACCCTCACCCTAAAACTTACCCTAATCCTAACGCTAACCCTCACACTAACCCTAACCATCACCTTAACCCTAAACCTCAACCTAACCCTATCCCTAACCCTCAACCTCACCCTAGGCCTCATCCTAACCCTACCCCTCATCCTCACCCTAAACCTCACACTAACCCTAATACTAATACTCAGTCTAACCCTCACCCTCACCTTAACCCTAACCCTAATCCTCACCCGAACCCTAACCCTCACATTTACCCTTACTGTCACCCTCACCCTAACCCTCACCCTAACCCAAAACCTCATCCTAACCCTCAGCCTAACCGTAACCCTAACCATCACGCTAACCCTAACCCTCAATCTCACCCTCAACCTCATCCTAAACCTAAGCCTAAGCCTAACTCTAACACTCACCCTCACCCTAGCCCTCACCCTAACCCTAATCCTAACCCTAACCCTCATCATATCCCTAAACTCAATCCTAACAATAACCCTAAACCTAAACCTAACCCTCATTCTAACCATAACCCTAACTGTAACCCTAACCCTCACCCTAAAACTTACCCAAACCCTAACACTAACGCTAACCCTAACACTAACCCTCACACTAACCCTAACACTCACCCTAACCCTAACACTCACCCTAACCCTAAACCTAAACCTCACCCTCAGCCTAGCCCTCACCCAACCTTAACTATCATCCTCACCCTAAACCTCACACTAACCCTAAAACTAATCCTCAATCTAAACCACACCCTCACCATAACCCTAACTCTAACCCTCACTCTAACCCTAACCCTCACATTTACCGTAATCCTCATTCTCAGCCTAACCCTCAACTTTACACTTACTATCACCCTCACGCTAACCCTCACACTAACCCTAACCCTCATCCTAACCCTCAACCTGACCATAACCTTAAGCATCACCCTAACTCTAACCCTCACACACACCTTCACCATAACACTAACCCTCACAGTAACACTAACTCTAACCGTAAACATCACCCTCAGCCTAACCCTAACCCTAATCCTAATCCTAAACATAACCATAACCCTAACCCTTACCCTAACACTCACCCTAACCCTAACCCTAACCCTAACCCTCACCCTAACACTAACTCTAACACTAAAGCTCACCTTCACCCTAATCCTAACCCTAAAGCTCACCCTAACCCTAACCCTATACTTCACCCTCACGTTAGGGCCCACCCTAACACTAATACTAACCCTAACCCTCATCCTAACCCTCAACCTAAACCTAATCCTAACTCTCCCCCTAACCTTAAACCTAACCCTCAACCTCACCCTCATCCTAACACTAAGCCTAACCCTAAACCTAACCCTAACCCACACGCTCACCCTCAACCTTACCCTAATCCTAACCCTAACCCTAACTCTAACCCTAACACTCACACTAACCCTCACCCTAACACTAGCTCTAAACCGAACCCTAACTGTAACCCTCACCCTAAGCCTAAATCTAACCATAAACCTCATCCTCACCCTAAACCTAACTCTAACCCTAATCTTAACCCTGAACCTCACCCTAAACCTAACCCTAACCCGCACTGTAACTATAAATCTCACCCTAACCCTAATCCTCACCCTAACACTAACCCTAACCCTAACACTAACCCTCACACTAACCCTAAACCTCACCCTAAGCCTAAACCTCACCCTAACCCTAACACTAACCCTAACCCTCACCCTCACCCTAGCTCTCACTCTAACTCTAATTCTAACCCTTAACTTCACATAACCCTAACACTCATCCTTAACCTAAAGCTCACACTAACCCTAATCCTAATCCAAAATCTAACCCTCAGCCTCACCCTAATCCCTAACCCACACCCTTGCCTTAACCCTCACCCAAACTGTAACACTCTCCCTTATCTTAACCCTCACCCTCAGCCTAACCCTCAACTTTAAACTTACCATCACCCTCATCCTAACCCTCACCCTATCCCTAAACCTCATCCTAACTTTCAAGCTATCCGTAACCCTAACCATCACCCTAAACCTAACCCTCACCCTCACCCTCACCCTAGCCCTCACCCTAATCCTAATCCTAACCCTAACCATCATCCTACACCTCATTCTAACCCTAAACCTAACCATCACCCTAAAACTAACCCTCACCCTCAACCTCACCATCAGACTAAAACTATTCATAAACCTAATCCTAACCCTAAACCTGAACCTCAAACTAACCCTCACCCTAATCCTAACCCTAAGACTAACCCTAACCTTAACCCGAACCCTAACCCTCCCCCTATCCCTAACACTAACCCTAACCCTAACCCTAACACCAACACTCACACTTATTCTAACCCTAAACTTCATCTTAACCCTAACTCTAACTCTCACCCTCACCCTCACCCTAACCCTCACCCTAAATCTAACCCTAAGCCTAAGCCAAACCGTAACCCTAAACCTCACATTCACAGTCACACTAACCCTAATCCTAACCCTAACTCTATCCCTAAACCTCAACCTAACCCTCACCCTCACCCTAAGGCTAAAACTAACCCTAAACCTAACGCTCACCCTAAACCTAAACCTCACCCTAACTCTAATCGTAACCCTAATCCTCATCCCCACACTCACCCTCAGCCTAACCCTCAGCCTCAACCTAAGCCTAACCCTAACACTAACCCTAACTCTAACCCTAAATCTCACCCTCACCCTAACCCTATCTCTAACCCTAACCCTAAACCTCACCCTAACCCTAACCCTCACCCGCACCCTCACCCTCACCTTAACTCTAACCCTAACCCTAACAATAACACTAACCCTAACCCTAACCATCACCCTAACCCTAATCCTCACACTCACCTTCACCCAAAGGTTACCCAGAGCCTAAGCGTAACCCTTACCCGAACCCTCACCCTCACCCTACCCTAATCCTAACTCTAACCCTATCCATAAACCTCAAACTAACACTTTCCCTCACCCTCAATCTCGGCAGAAGCCTAAGCCTAAGCCTTACAGAACTCTAACACTCACCCTAACCCTCACCCTAACCCTAACCATAACACTAACTCTAACTCTAACCTTAAACCTCACCCTCACACTAAGCCTAACTCTAACCCTAACTTTAAACCTAAACCTCACCTTAACCCTAAGCCTAACCCTCACCCTCACCCTCACCGTAACCGTAACACTAAACATAACCGTGACAATAACCCTAACCCTAAACCTAAACCTCACCCTAACCATAACCCTCAACATAAACCTAACCCTCAATCTAACCCTCACACTCACCCTAACCCTAACCCTAACCCTCACCCTAACCCTCACCCTAACCCTAATCCTCACCCTTACCATAAACATCACTCTAACATTAACCCTCACCTTTACGCTTACCGTCACCCTCACCCTAAACCTAACCTTCATGCTAACCCTCACCCTAAACGTAACCCTAACCATCACCCTAACCCTAAACCTCACCCTCAACCTCCGCCTCAGCCTAACCCTAATCCTAACCCTAAACCACATCCTAACCCTCAAGCTAACTATAACACTAACCATCTCTTTAAACCTAATCTTCATCTCCACCCTCATCATCAGCCTAAACCTAAGCCTAAGCCTAAACCTAACCCTAACCCTAACCATCACTTTAACCCTAACCCTAACACTAACACTAACCCTAAACCTAAACCTCACCCTCACCCTAAACCAAACCCTAACCCTAAACCTAAGCCTAGCCCTAACTTTAACCCTCACACTCACTCTCAAGCTAAACCTAATCCTAAACCTAACCCTATCCCTAAACCTAACCCTCACACTAACCCTCAACCTAAGCCTAACTGTAACCCTAAACCTCACCCTCACCTTCATCCTAAACGTAAACCTAAAGCTAACAATAACAATAACCCTAACACTAACCCTAACCCTCACCCGAACACTTAACCTCACCCTAACCCTAAACCTAACACTCACTCTCATCCTAGCCCTCACCCTAAACCTTAATTCTAACCCTTTCCCTCACCCTAACCCTAACCCTTATAAACAATCTAACCCTCACCCTCACCCTAACACCTAACCCTCACCCTTACCCTAACCCTCACCCTAACCCTAACCCTCAACCTTAACTTAACCCTCACACTTAGCCTAACCCTCAACTTTACCCTTACCATCATCCTCACCCTAACCCTCAGCCTATCCCTAAACCTCAGGCTAACCTTCAACCTAACCGTCACCCTAAACATCACCCAAACCCTAACCCTCACCCTCAACCTCACCCTCATCCTAACCATCACCCTAATAATAACCCTAACCATCACCCGAACCCTTATCCTCACCCCCACCATCACCCTCAGCCTAACCCTGAACCTAAGCCTAAGCCTAAACCTAACCTTCACACTCACCCTCACCGTAACCCTAATCCTAAACCTAACATTAACCCTAACCCTAAACCTCAACCTAACACTCACCCTAACCCTAATCCTCCCCCTAACCCTCCCTCTAACCCTAACTCTAACCCTAAACCTCACCCTCACACTAACCCTAATACTCACCCTAACCCTAAACCTAATCCTAACCCTAACCCTCACACTTACCCTCATCCTAACCCTAATCCTAACCCTAAGCTTTCCCTAAACCTCAACTTAACCCTCACCCTCACCATAATACTAGCACTAACCCTAACACTAACCCTAACCCTAACCCTCGCCCTAACCCTCCCAATAACCGTAACTCTAACCCTAAACATCTGCCTCATCCTAAGCATAACCCTAACCCTCACCCTCACCCTCACCCTCTTGCTCGGCCTAAGCCTAAGCCTAAGCCTAAGACTAATCCTGACCCTCACCCTCACCCTCACCCTAACCCTAACCGTAATACTAACCCTAACCCTAACTCTCACACTAACCCTCACCCTAATGCTAACTCTAAGCCTAAACTTCATCCTCACCCTAACCCTAACCCTCCCCCTCCCCCTCCCCCTCTGACTAACATTAAGCCTAACCCTAACACCAACCCTAACCCTAACACTAACCCAAAATCTCACCATAACCCTAACCCTAACCCTCACCTTCACCCAAGCCAATACCCAAAACCTAAGCCTAAGCCTAACCTTCACTCTAACCCTAACATCAACACTCACCCTAACTGTAAACCTCACACTAACCCTCACCTTAACCCTAAGCCTAATCCTAACCCTAACACTAAGCCTCACCCCCACACTAAACCTCACACTAACCCTAACCCTAACAGTAACCCTAACCCTAACCCTCAACTTCACCCTAGCCCTCACCCAAACCCTAACCCTCATCCTCATCCTAAACCTCACACTAAACCAAACACTAACCCTCAATCTAACCCTCACCCTCACCCTAACCCTAATCCGAACCCTCACCCTTAACATAACCCTCACCCTCAGCCTAACCCTCACCTTTACTCTTATTGTCACACCCATTCTAAACCTCACCCTAATCCTAACCCACATCCTAACCCTCACCCTAACCATAATCCTAACCATCACCCTAACCCTAATGCTCACCCTCAACTTCAGCCTCAGCCTAATCCTAAGCCTAAACCTAACCCTAAACTTCACACTCATCCTAGCCCTCAAGCCTAAACCTAATCCTAACCCAAAGCTTCATGCTAAATCTCAACCTAACCATAACCGGAATCATCACTCTAAACCTAATCCTCATCCCCACCCTCACCCTCAGCCTAACCTAAGCCTAAGCCTAACCCTAACCCTAATCCTCACACTAACCCTCACCCTAATCCTAATCCTAACTCTAACCCTAAACCTAAACCTAAACCTCAACCTAACCCTCACCCTAACACTAACACTAACCCTCAACCTCACCTTAGTCCTCACCCAAAACCTCACCCCCAACTTAACCCTCACCCTCTCTCTAACCCGAACCCTAAATCTCACCCTAACCCTACCCCTACCCCTAACCCTAAACCTCACCCTAACCCTAACACTAACACTCCCCCTCACCCTAGCTCTCACCCTAATCCAAATTGTAACCCTAACCCTCATCCTAACCTTCATCATAATCCTAACGCTAACCCTCACACTAACCCTAAAACTAATTCTAACCCTCAACCAAACCTTAACCCTGACCCTCACTATAACCCTAAACCTAACCCTCACCCTAACCCTAAACCTAACCCGAAACCTAAATCTCACCATAACCCCAACCCTAACACTCACCCTCACACTTGCCCTCATCCTAACCCTAATCCTAACCCTAACCCTCATGCTAACCCTCAACCTAACCCTAACCCTTACTCTATACCTAGCCCTAATCTTAAATCTCAACCTAACGCTAAACCTAAACCTCACCCTAACCCTAACCCTAACCCTCACCAGCATGCTAGCCCTCACGCTAAACCTAATCCTAAACCTAACCCTCATCCTAACCCTCACCCTAACCCTAACCCTAACCCTCATTCTAACCCTAACCCTCACCTTCACCCTCAGCCTAACCCTAAGCCTAACCCTAACCATAACCCTCACACTCACCCTCACACAAACCCTAATCTTAAACCTAACCCTATACCTAACACTAACCCTCACCCTAACCCACATCCTAACCCTAACACTAACACTAACACTAACCATCCCCCTATACCTATACCTCACCCTAACCCTAACACTAATCCTCAACTTCAACCTAGCCCTCAACCTAACCGTAACCCTCATCCTCACCATAAACCTCACACTAACCCTAACACTAATCCTCAATCTAACACTCACCCTCAAGCTCACCCTAACCCTAACCCTCACCTTAACATTAACTCTAACCCTAAACCTCACCCTCACCCTCACCCTAACACTCACCCTCACCCTCACCCTCAGCCTATCCCTAAGCCTAACCCTAACCCTAACCCTAACACTCACACTCACCCTCACCCTAACCCTAATCCTAATCCTAACCCTAAACCTAACCCTCACCCTAAACTTAACCCTCACCCTAACCCTAACCCTAACACTAACCCTAACCTTAAACCTCACCCTATCCCTCACCCTAACCATAACTGTAACGCTAAACCTCCTCCCCCTCCCCCTAACCCTAACCCTAAACATCACCCTCACCTTAGCCCTCACACTAAACCTAATCCTAAACTTAACCCTCATCCTAACCCTCACCATAACCTTAAACCTAACCCCCACCCTAACCCTATCATTCACCCTTAACCTCACCCTTCGCCTAACCCTAAAACTAATCCTAAGCCACACACTCTCCCTCAACCTAACCCTAAATCTAACCCTTACCCTAACCGTAACCCTCACCATCAAACTCACCCTTAGCCTAACCCTAAGCCTAACCCTATACATAACCCTAACCCACACACTCACCCTCAACCTAAACCTAATCCTAACCCTAAACCTAACGTGAACCCTAACCCTCACCCTAACCCTAACCCTAAACCTAACGTGAACCCTAACCCTCAGCGTAACCCTAACCCTAACCCTCACCCTCACCCTAGCCCTCATCCTAACCCTAATCCTAACTGTAACCCTCATGATAACCCTCACCCTAACCCTAACACTAACCCTCACCCTCAACCTAACCCTAATCCAAACCCTCAACCTAACCCTAAACCTCACCCTCACCATAACCCTAACCCTATCCCTCAACCTATCCCTAAACCTAACCCTAACGCTAAACCTCGCCCTAACCCTAACCCTAACACTCACCCTCACACTAGCACTCACTCTAACCCTAATCCTAACCTTAACCCACATCCTAACCCTCAATCTAAACCTAAACCTAACCCTCACCCTAACCCTAACTCTCAACCTTAACCTCACCCTTAGCCTAACCCTAAGCCTAAACCTAAACCTAAACCTAACCCATACACTCACCTTCAACCTAACCCTCAACCTAACCCTCACCCTAACCCTAACCTTCACCCTCAACCTCACCCTTAGCCTAACCCTAAGCCTAACCCTATACATAACCCTAACCATATACATAACCCTAAACCACACACTCACCATCACCCTAACCCTAATACTAACCCTAACTCTAACACTAACCCTCACATTCACTGTAAGAGTAACCCTAACCCAAACCCTAACAATAACCCTAACCCTAACTCTAACACTCACCCTAATCAAAATACTCACCCTAACCCTAACGCTCTCCCTAAAAGTTACCCTCACCCTTACACTAACCCTAACCCTAACATTAACCCTCACATTAATCTTAACCCTCAACCAAACCCTAAATCTCACCCTAACCCTAACCCTCACCCTCACTCTAGCCCTCACCCTAATCCTAATTCTAACATTAACCCTAACCCAAACACTTAACCCTAACCCTTACCCTTATCTTAACCCTCACCCACAGCCTAAACCTCACCTTTACGCTTAACATCACCTTCACCGTAACACTAAGCCTAACCCTAACCCTCATCCTAAACCTCACCCTAAACTTAACCCTACCCATCACACTAACCCTAACCCTCAACCTCAACCTCACCCTCAGACTAACAATAAGCCTAAGCCTAAACCTAAACCTAACCCTCAACATCACCCTAGACCTCACCCTAACCCTAATCCTAACCCTAACCCTCATCCTAACCCTCAACCTAACCCTAACCCTAACCATCACCCAAACCCTAATCCTCACACCCAACCTCACCCTCAGCCTAACCTAAGCCTAAAACTAAACCTCACACTCACCGTCACCCTAACGCTAATCCTAACCCTAACCCTAACCATAACCCTTAACCTCAATCTAACCCTCACCCTATCCCTAACCCTAACACTAACCCTAACCCTAACGCTCCCACTAACACTAACTCTAACCCTAAACCTCACACTCATCCTAACCCTAACCCTCACTTCACCCTAACCGTAAGCCTAACCTCAACTGTACCCTCACCCACACCCTCACTGTTACTCTAACCCTAACCCTAACAATAACACTAATCCTAACCCTAAACCTAACCCTAACACTAATCCTAGCCCTAACCTGACGCTCAGTCTCACCCTCACTGCAAACGTAAACATAACTATAACAGTAAAAATAATTGTAACCGTAACCCTCATCCTAATCCTCACGCTCACCCTAACACTCATCCTACCCCTAATACTCACCCTAACCCTAACCCTCACCCTCACCATAACCCTAACCCTCATCCTCACCCTCACCCTCACCCTAACACTTGTCCTCACCCTAAACCTAATCCTAACCCTAATCCTCAACCTAACACTAAACTAACCCTAAACATAACCCTCACACTAACTCTAATCTTAACACTAATCCTTAACCTAACCCTAACCCTCACCCTAACCCTCAGCTGAAACCTAAGCCTAACCCTAACCCTAAACCTCACCCTCACACTTGCCCTCACCATAACCCTAACTGTAACACTAAACCTAACCCTAACACTCCCAGTAAACCTAACCGTAAACCTAACTCTAAACCTAAACCTCACCCTCACCCTAATCCTAACCCTAACCCTAAACCTAAACTTAACCCTCACCCTCACCCTCACCCTAATGCTAACCCTAACCCTCAGACTCACCCTAACCCTAACCCTAACCCTAACCCTCATCCTAACCCTAAACTAACCCTCAGCCTAATCTTCATCCTAACACTAATCCTAACTCTAACCCACACCCTATCTTTAACCCTAAACCTAACCCTCAACCATACCCTAACCCTCAACCTCATCCTCAACCTCACCCTCACCCTCACCCTAACCCTCACCCTCACCCTCACCCTAACCATAATCATAAACCTAACCCTCAAACTAAACCTAACTCTGACACTCACCCTCACCCTATGCCTAACCCTACACTAAAGCGTAATCCTAAACCTAACTCTCACTCTCACCCTCACTCTAAACTTAAACCTTACCCTAACTCTAAACCTAACCCTCACCATAACCATAACCCTAAACCTCACCATAACCGTAACACTAAGCCTAACCCTAACCCTCACTCTAAACCTACCATTAACCATAATGCTATCCCTAATTCTCACCCTCAGCCTAAACCTCACTCTAACCCTTACCCTAAACCTCACGCTAACCCTAATCTTAACACTAACACTAAACCTCACCCTAACCCTCACCCTAACATTAAACCTAAACCTAACCCTCACCCTAATGCTCACCCTAACCCATAACCTAACCCTAACGCTCACCATCACCCTAACGCTCACCCTAAAACATACCTTCATCCTAAACGTAACCCTAATCCTAACACTAATCTTCACCCTCACCTGACCTAACCTGGATCCTAACCCTCACAGTAACCCGAACCCTAAATATCACGCTATCCCTAAACTTCACCTTCACCCTAAACCTCATCCTAACCCTTACCCTCACCATAACCCTAACCCTAACCCTAACACTAATCCTCACCGTAACCCTAACCCTCAACCTCACCCTAACCCTCACCCTCACCTAAAACCTCACCCTAACCCTAACCGTCAACCACACCCTAAAACTCACCCTCACCCGAAACCTACCCCTCACCCTAACCCTACCCTAACCCTCATCCTAACCCTAACTCTCACCCTAAACCTGACTCTAACCCTCAACCTAACCTTAACCCTGATCCTAAACCTCACCCTAACCATAACCCTAACACTAATGCTAACCCTAAACCTCACTCTCACCCTAACCCTCACCCTTACCCTTATCCTCACACTAACCCTAAGTCTAACCCTAATTCTCACATTAACCCTAACCCTCACCCTCACCCTAAGCCTAACCCTCACCCTATCCCTAATCCTAACCCTCATGCTATCCCTAACCCTAACCCTAAACCTCACCCTAACCCTAACCCTAACCCTAATGCTATCCCTAACCTACACCCTCACCCTAACCATCACTCTAACCCTTACCAACTCCCTAACCCTCACCCTAACGCTAACCCTAATGCTATTCCTAACCCTCACCCTAACCCTAACCATCACTCTAACCCTTACCAACACCATAACCCTCACCCTAACGCTAACCCTAACCCTAACACTAACCCTCTCCTTAACCCTCACCCTAAACCTAAGCCTAACAATAAGCCTAACCTTCACCTTAAACCTCACCCTAAAACTACCTTCACCCGAACCCTAACGCTAACCCTCAACCTAACCCTCATCCTAACCCTAACCCTAACCCTCACCCTAACCATCATGCTAACACTCACATTAATCCTAACCCTCACTCTCAGCCTCAACCTCACCCTCAGCCTAACCCTAACCCTAAACCTAAACACTAACCCTCACCCTCACCCTCACCCTAACTCTAAGCCTATCCCTAACCAAAACCCTCACCCTAATCCTAACCCTATCCCTAACCCTCATCCTAAACCGTACCCTAATCCTAAAACTAACCCTCACCCTCACCCTAACCCTTAACCTTACCCTAACCCTCACCCTAACCCTCATCCTAACCATAACACTTACAATAACCCTCACCCTAAACTTATCCCTAAACCTAACCCAAAACCTAACCCTCACCCTCACACAAAACCTCACCCTCACTCTCACCCTAACCTTCACCCTCACCCTCAACCTAACCCTAACCATTACCGTAAACCTCACCCTAAACCTAACGCTGACACTCACCCTCAGCCTCACCCTAAAACTTACGCTAACCCTAACCCTAACCCTCACCCTAACCCTCACACTCACCCTCACCCTAACCCTAATCCCACCCTAACCCTATCCCTAAACCGCAACCTAACCCTCACCCTAAGACTAACACTAACCCTAAACCTAACCCTCACCCTAACCGTTCTCCTAACACTAAATCTAACCCTAAACCTCACCATCACTCTAAACCTAACCCTAACCCTAAACCTCACCCTAAAACTCACTCTAACCCTCACCCTCACACTCAACATAACTCTAACCCTAACCCTAAAAATAACACTAACCCTAACCCTCACCACAACCCTAACACTAACCATAACCCTCACCCTCATCCTCAACCTCACCCCAAACTTAACTCTAACCATAACAATAACAATAACAATAACCCTAACCCTATCCCTAATCCTAACCCTAACCCTCACGGTAACCCTAAACCTAAGCCTAACCCTAACCCTAAAACTTATCCTAACTCTCACCCTAAACCTAACCCTAACCCTCACCCTAACCCTAACCCTAACCCTCACCCTCACGCTTGGCCTAAGCCTAAGCCTAAACCTAAGCCGAACTCTAACCCTCACCCTAACTCTAACCCTAATCCTAACCCTAACAATGAGCCTAACCCTAAACCTAACCCTCACCCTAACCATAACCCTCAACATAATCCTAACCCTAAATCTAACCCTCACCCTCACCCTCACCCTAACACTCACCCTAACCCTAACACTCACCCTTGGCGTAACCCTCAACCTAACCCTACCACTCACCTTTATACTTACCGTCACCCTCACCCTAATAACCCTAACACTAACCATCATCTTAACCCTCACCCTAACCATAATCCTAAACATCACCCTAATATTAACCCTCACCCTCACCCTCAGCCTAAACCTAAGCCTAAGCCTAAACCTAAGACTAACCCTCACACTCACCCTCACCCTAACCCTAATCCTAACCCTAACCCTATTCCTAAACCTTAACCTAACACTCAGCCTTACCCTAAGACAAACACAAACCCTAAAACTAACCCTCAAGCTAACCCTCCCACAAACCGTCACTCTACCCCTAAACTTCACCCTCAACCTAAACCTAACACTTAACCTAACCCTATTCCTCACCCTAACCCTAACCTGCACCCTCACCCTCACCCTCACCCTCACCGTAACTCTAACCCTAACCCTAACAATAACACGGACCCTAAACCTAACCCTAATCATAAACCTTACCCTCAGCCTCACCCTCATTGCAAACGTAACCCTAACCATAACACTAATAATAACCCTAAACCTAACCCTATCTCTAACCCAAAACCAAACGCAAACTCTAATCCTCATCCCCTCACACACACTCAGCCTAACCCTAACACTAACACTAACTCTAATCCTAAACCTCACCCTCACCCTAACCCTTTGTCTAACCCTAATCCTAAACCTCAACCTAACCCTAAACCTAACCCTCACCCGCACCCTCACCCTCACTGTAAATCTAACCCTAACCCTAACAATAACACGAACCTTAACCCTAACCATCACCCTAACCCTAATACTCACCCCCACCTTCACCCTCAGCCTAACCCTAAGCCTAAGCCTAACCCTAACCCTAACCCTAACACTCACCCTCACCCTAACCCTAATCCTAACCCTATCCCTAAACCTCAACCTAACACTCACCCTCACCCTAATGCTAACACTAAACCTAACCCTAGCCCTCCCCCTAACCCTCCCCCTAACCTTAAATCTAAACTGAAACCTAAACAGCACCCTAACCCTTACCCTAACCCTAACCCTAAACCTCACCCTAACCCTCACCCTCACCCTCACTCTCACCCTATCCGTAACTCTAACCCTAACCCTAACAATAACACTAACCCTAACCCTAACCCTAACATTAACCATAACCCTCACCCTCAGCCTCACCCTCACCGCAAACTTAACCCTAACCAAAACAGTAACAATAACCCTCACCCTAGCCCTCAATGTAACCCTAACCCTAAACCTAAACCTAAACCTAACCCTAAAATTAACCCCAACCATAATCCTCACCCTCACCCTCACCCCAACCCAAACCCTAAACTTAATCCTCACCCTAACTCTAACCTAATCCTAAACCTAACCCTAACGCTAAACATAAACCTAACCCTAACCCTAACCCTAACCCTAAACCTCATCCTAACCCTCACCCTAAACCTAACCCTAACCCTCACCCTAACCCTAACCCTATCCCTCACCCTCATGCTCAGCTTAACCCTAAGCCTAAGCCTAAATCGAACTCTAACACTCACCATAACCCTCACCCTAACCCTATCCCTAACACTAAACCTAACTAACCCTACACCTAACCCTCACCCTAAGCCTAACTCTAACACTAACCCTAATCCTAAACCTCACCGTAACCCTAACCCTAACCCTCACCCTCACCGTAAACATAACCCTAACAATAACTCTAACCCTAAACCTAACCCTCACCCTAAATATAAACCTCAACATAACCCTGACCCTCAATCTAACGCTAACCCTCACCCTAACCCTAACCCTCACCTTTACACTTACCTTCACCCTCACCAAACACTCACCCTAACCCTAACCCTCATCCTAACCCTCACCCTAACGATAACCCTAACCATCAACCTAACCCTAATCCTCACCCTCACCCTCAGCCTCAACCTAACCCGAATCCTAAGCCTAAACATAACCCTAACCCTCACCCTCACCTTCGCCCACACCGTAACCCTAATCCTAACCCAAACCCTCATCCTAACCCTCAACGTAACCTTAACCCTAACCATCACTCTAAACATAAACCTCATCCCCACCCTCACCATCAGCCTAACCCGAAGCCTAAGCCTAAACCTAAACCTAACACTAACATTAACTCTAACCCTAAACCACACCCTCACCCTAACTCTAACCCTAAACCTAAACCTCACCCTACCCCTAACCCTACACCTCACCTTCACCGTAACCGTATCCCTAACCCTTATACTAAAAATAACCCTAACACTAACCCTCACCCTAACCATAACCCTCAACATAACCCTATCCCTCAATCTAACACTCACCCTCACCCTAACCCTAACCCTAACCCTCACCCTAAACCTCACCCTAACACTAACCCTCACCTTTCCCGTAACTCTCACCCTAACCCTAACCCTCACCTTCAAACTTACCGTCACCCTCACCCTAACACTCACCCTAACCCTAACCCTCATCCTAACCGTCACCCTAACCGTAACCCTAACCATCAGCCTAACCCTAACACTCACCCTCAGCCCCAGGCTCAACCTAAACCTAATCCTAAGCCTAACCCTAACCCTAACATTCACCCTCATCTTAGCCCTCACCGTAACCCTAATGCTAACCCTAACCCTCATCCTAACCCTCAATGTAACCATAACCCTAACCATCACTCTAAACCTAATCCTCATCCCCACCCTCACCATCAGCCTAACCCTAAGCCTAAGCCTATTCCTAACCCTAACTCTAACCCTCACTGTAACCCTAAACCTAACCCTAACCCTAATCCTCACCCTCACCCTAAACCAAAACCTAACCCTAAACATAACCCTAACCCTAACCCTAACCTTCACACTCACTCTCAACCTAACACTAATCCTAAACCTAACCCTATCCCTAACCCTAACACTCACACTAACTGGCACCCCAGCTCTTACCCTAAACCCTATCCTAACCCTAACCCTCATCCTACTCCTCAAACTAACCCTAAACCTAACACTCACCCTAACCCTAAACCTCACCCTCAACCTCAACCTCAGCCTAAAAGTAAGCCCAACCCTAAACCTAATCCTCACATTAACAATAACTCTAAAACTAACCCTAAAACTAAACCTAAACCTAACACTAACCCTAACCATAATCCTCACCCTCACCCTCAACCTAACCCAAACCCTCACCCTAACACTCACCCTAAACCTAACCCTAAATCTTACCCTAATCCAAACCCTAAACCTCACCCTAAGCCTAACCCTAAACCTCACGCTCACCCTCACCCTCAAAGTAAACCTAAACCTAACAATAACAATAACCCTAACACTAAACCCTAACCCTCACCCTAAATATAACCCTCACCCTAACCCTAACCCTCACCCTAATACTTACCCTCATCCTAACACTAACCCTAACCCTAACCCTAACCCACACCCTAGCCCTCACCCTAACACTAACCCTAACACTAACCCTAATCCTCACCCTCACCCTCACCCTAAACCAAACCCTAACCCTAACCTTAACCCTCATCATAACTCTCAACCTAACCCTAATTCTCCCACTCACCGTAACACTAACCCTCACACCCACCCTTTCCCTCAGCCTAACCCTTAGTCTGAGCCTAAAACCTAACCCTAACCCTCACACTAACCCTCACCCTAAGCCTAATGCTAACCCTAACTCTATCCTTAAACCTCAACCTAAACCTCACCCACATCCTAAGACTAAGACTAAACCTAAACCTAACCCTCTCCCTAACCCTCTCACTAACACTCACTCTAACTCTAACCATCGTCCTCAACATAACCCTAACCCTAAACCTCACCCTAAACATCCCCCTAACCCTCACCCTAACCCTAACCCTAACCCTCACCCTCACGCTGGGCCTAAGCCTATTCCTAACCCTAAACCTAACCCAAAGTCTAAACCTCACCCTAACCCGCACCCTAAACCTAACCATAACAATCACCCTAACTCTAACCCTAAACCTCACCCTCACCCTAAGCCTAACTCTAACCCTAACCCTAAACCTAAAACTCAACCTAACCCTAACCCTAACCTTCACCCTCACCCTCACCGTAACTGTAACCCTAACCTTAACCCTAACACTAACCCTAACCCTAAACCTAACCCTCACCCTAACCATAACACTCAACATAACCCTAACCCTCAATCAAAGCCTCACCCTCACCCTAAACCTAACCCTAATCCTCACACTAATCCTAACCCTCACCCTTATTGTAACCCTCACCCTAACCCTAACCCTCATCCTAACCCTCACCCTAACCCTAACCCTAACCATCATGCTAACCCTAACCCTCATCCTCACCCTCAGCCTCAGCCTAACCCTAATCCTAAGCCTAACACTCACCCTAACCCTCATCCTCACCTTAGCCCACACCGTAACCCTAACCCTAACCCTAACCCTCATCCTAATCCTCAATGTAACCATAACCCTAACCATCAGTCTAACCTAATCTCATCACCACCCTCACCATCAGCCTAACCCTAAGCCTAAGCCTAACCCTAACACTAACACTCACCCTAAACCAAACCCTAACCCTAAACCTATACCTAAGCCTCATCCTAACCCTAACCCTAATCCTAATCCTCACCCTCACTGTAACACTAACCCTCACCCCCACACTCACCCTCAGCCTAACCCTAAGCCTATGCCTAACCCTAAACCTATCCCTAAACCCCAACCTAACCTCAAACTCACCCTAAGTCTAACACTAACCCTAAACCTAACCCTCACCCTAACCCTCCCACTAACCCTTACTCTAACCCTAAACCTCAACCTCAACCTCAACCTAACCCTAAACCTAAACCTCACTGTAAACCCCACCCTAAACCTAACACTCACCCTCACCCTCACTGTAACTCTAAACCTAACCCTAAACATAACACTAACCCTAACCCTAACCCTAAACCTAACCTTAACCATAAACCATCCTCAGCGTCACCCTCACCGCAAACTTAACCCTAACCATAACACTAACAATAACCCTAACCCTAACCCTAACCCTAACTCTAATCCTAACCCTAAACCTAACCTTAATCCTCACCCCCACCTTCATCCTTAGCCTAACGCTAAGCCTAAACCTAAAACTAACCCTAACTCTAACCCTAAACCTCACCCTCACCCTTACCCTAACTCTTACCCTAACCCTAAACCTCACCCTAACCCTAACCCTAACCCTCACCCGCACCCTCACACTCAACATAACACTAAACCTAACAATAACAATAATCCTAACCCTCACCCTAACCCTCACCCTAACTCTTACCCTCACACGAACCCTAACTCTCAGCCTAACCCTCATCCTGACACTAACCCTAACCCTACCCCTCACCCTAACCTTAACACTAAGTATAAACCTAACCCTCATATTAACCCTAACCCTCACCCTCACCCTCAAACTCACCCTCAGCCTAACCTTATCCCTAACCCTAATTTAAACCCTAACCCTCACCCTCAACCTCATCTTAGCTCTAAACCTAACCCTAACCAAAACCCTCACCCTAATCCTAACCCTATCCCTAACCCTCATGCTAACCCTAAACCTAATCCTAAACCTAACCCTCACCATCATCATAAACCTTATGCTCACTCTAACCCTAACCCTAACCCTCAGGATAACCCTCTTCCTAAACCTAACCCTAACCCTAAACCTCACCCTAACATTAAACCTAACCCTAACTGTCACCCAAACCCTAACCCGAACTCTCACCCTCAACCTCACCCTCAACCTCACCCTAACCTTCACCCTCACCCTCACCCTAACCCTAACCATAACCTTAACCCTCACCCTAAACCTACCTCTGACATTCACCCTCACCATCACCTTAAGCCTAGCCCTATACCTAAGCCTAATCCTACACCTAACCCTCACCCTTACCCTCACCCTAAACCTAAAGCTTACCCAAACCATAATCCTAGCCCTCACCTAATCCTAACCCTAACCCTAACCCTAACCCTCACCCTCACATTAACCCTATCTCTAATGCTAACCCTAACACTCACCCTCAACATAACCCTAACCTTAAGCCTCACCCTAAACCTAACCTTAACCCTAATACTATATGTAACCCTCATTCTCACCCTAAACCGCACTGTAACCCTTAACATAACCCTAACCCTCACCCTAACCCTAACCCTAACACTAACACTAAACCTCAACCTAACCCTCACCCTATCCCTAAACCTAAACCTAACCCTCACGCTAACGCTCAACCTAACCCTCAACCTAAACCTAAACCACAACCTCACCCTAACCCTCACCCTAAAACTTACATTCACCCTAACCCTACAATAACACTCACCCTAATCCTCACAGTAACCCTAAGCCTGAACATCACCCTAACCATCACTGTCACCTTAACCCTCACCCGAACCCGAACCATCACTCTCACCCTAAAACTCAACCTCTCCTGAACCCGAACCCTCACCTTAACCATACCCTAAACCTCACCCTAACCCTAACCTTCACCCTAATCCGAACTATAAACCTCACCCTCATACTAACCCAAACCCTCACCTTAAACCTCACCCTAACCCTCACCCTAACCCTAAAGCTAACCCTAACTCTCACTCCCACCCTAAACCTCACCCTAACACTTATCCTCACACTAACCATAACCCTAACCCTAATCCTCACATTAATGCTAACCCTCACCCTAAACCTAATCCTACCCCTCACCCTACCCCTCACCATAACCCTAACCCTAACCCTCACCTTAACCGTAACTCTAAACTTAACCCTCACCCTCGCTCTCACACTAATCCTAACCCTAAAACCCTAACCATAACAATAACACTAACCCTAACCCTTAACCTCACCCTCACCCTCACCCTAACCATAACCCTAACCCTATCCCTCACCCTCAACGTCAACCTCAACCTCACACTGACCCTCAACCTCACCCTCAACCTAACCCTCACACTACCCCTAACCCTCACCCTAACCCTAACCCTAACCCTCAGCCTCACCCTCAGCCTAACCCTTAAACTAACCCTAATACTAACCCTAACCCTTATACTCACCCTAAACTTAACCTTAACCCTAACCCTCATCATCACCCTCACCCTAACACTCACAGTCAATCTAACCCTCATGCTCAAGCTCTCCCTCACCCTAACCCTCACCGTCAACCTAAAAATCACCCTAACCCTAACCCTCACCCTCAGACTAACCCTTACACTAACCTTAATCCTAACCCTAAACCTTACCCTCACCCTAAACCTAACCTTAAACATAACCCTCATCGTCACCCTCACACTCACACTCACACTCAACCTAACCCTCATGCTCAAGCTCACCCTCACCCTAACCCTCACCGTCACCCTAAAAATCAGCCTCACCCTAACCCTAACCCTTACCCTAACCATAAGCCTAACCCTAACCCTCACCTAACACTATCCCTAAGCCTCACCCTCACCCTAATGCTAACCCTAACCCTAAGCCTAAACCTAACACTTACCCTAACCCTAACCCTAACCCTTAACCTAAAACTAACCCTAACCTTCACCCTAACCCTAATGCTAACCCTAATCCTCAACCTCACACTAATCCTCACCCTAACCCTTATCCTCACACTAACCCTAACCCCCAGACTCACCCTCACCCTACCTGTAACCCTAAACCTAAACCTCAACCTAATCCTAACTCTTACCCCAACTATAAACCTAAACCTAATCCTCACCCTAACTGTAACCCTAACCCTAAAACTCACCCTCACCCTCACCCTAACCCTAATCCTCACCCTCACCCTAACCCTAACCCTAAACCTAATACTCACCCTAAACTTAACCCTTACCCTAACCCTAACCCTATCCCTCACCCTAAACCTCACATTCACCCTAACCCTAACACTTACCCTAACCCTAACCCTAACCCTAACCTTAACCCTAACCCTAACCCTAACACTAAACCTCACCCTAAATTTTATCCTCATACTAAACCTAACTCTAACCGAAACCCTAACCCTCACACAAACCCTAACCCTCTCCCTAACCATAAACCTACCCCTTACCATAACCCTCACCCTAACCCTAACCCTCACCCTAAACCATAACCTAAATCTCACCCTCACACTAACCCTCACCTTAACACTAACCCTCACCCTAAACCAAACCCTAACCCACAACCTAAATTTTACCCTCATCCTCACCCTCACCCTTAACCTAAACCTCACACTAACACTAACCCTAACCCTCACCCTAACCCTAACCATAACCCTAAGCCACACCCTAACCCTCAACCTAACCCAACGCTAACCCTCACCCTCTTCCTAATTCTTAACCTCACCCTAACCCTATCCCTTACCCTTACCCTAACCCTCACCCTAATCCTAACATTCAGCCTAACACTAACCCTATCCCTTACCCTAACCCTCATCCTAACCCTAATCCTAACCCTAACCCTCACCCTAAAACTAATCCTAACCCTATCCCTAACCCTCAAAAACACTCTAACCCTCACCCTCACCCTATCCCTAACCCTAAACATAATCCTAACCTTCACCCTCACCCTCACCCTCACTGTAACTCTAACCCCCACCCTATTCCTAATCCTCACCCTCACCCTAACCCTAACCCTCACCCTCACCCTAACCCTAACCCTAACACTCAACCCTCACCAAAAACCTCACCCTAACACTAGCCCTAACCTTCACCCTCATCCTAGCGCACAACCTAAATCTAACTCTAACCCTAACCCTAACCCTAAACCTCAACTTCACCCTCACCCTCACCCTCAACCTCAGCCTAATCCTAACCCTAACCCTAATCCTAAACCTAACCCTCACACTCACACTCACTCTAACCCTAACCTTAAACCTCACACTCACCCTAAGGCTAACCCTAACCCTCACACTCACCCACACCCTAACCATTAATCTCACCCTAACCCTAACCCTAACCCTAACCCTCACCCAACCCTAAAACTACCCCTCAGCCTAACCCTAACCCTCACCCTCACCCCAACACTGATGCTAACACAAATCCTCATTTGCAACATAAGCCTCAGCCTAACCCTAACCCTGACCCTAACCCTTACCTTACCCCCACCCTCACTCTCACCCTAACCCTAACCCTTACCCTCACCATAACCCTATCCCTCACCCTCAACCTAACCCTCACACTAACCCTTACGCTCACCCTAACCCTCACCCAAACCTAACCAGAACCCTAACCCCCAACTTAACCTTCACCCTAACCCTAACTCTAACCCTAACCCTCAGTCTCAACCTAACACTCATCCTAACACTTACCCTCACACTAACCCTAACACTAACCGTAACTCTCACAGTAAGCCTAACCCTCATCCTAACCCTAAGCTTAACCCTCACCCTAACCCTAACTCTAACCCTAACCCTCACCCTGACCCTAATCCACACCCTAAACCTAACCCTAACCCTTCCCTAACCGAAAACCTCACCCTCACCCTACACTCAGCCTAACCCTTACCCTAAACCTAATCCTAACAATAACTCTTATTCTCACCCTAAACCTAACCCTAACCCTCACTGTCACCCTCCAACTCACCCTCACCCTAACTCTCACGCTCAACCTCACCCTCACCCTAACCCTAAACATCATCCTAAACATCACCCTAACACTAACCCTAACGCTAAGCCTAAACGTACCCTAAAGCTAAACTTAACCCTAACCCTCACCCTAACTCTAACCCTAAGCCTAACCCTGACCCTAACCCTAACCATAACCCTAACCCTAAGCCTAACACTAACCCTTACCCTAACCCTAACCCTAACACTAACCCTAACCCTCACCCTAAACCTTATGCTAATCTAACCCTCACCCTCACCCTAATCCTCACCCTAACCCTTATCCTCACACTAACCCTAACCCTAACCCTCAGCATCACCCTCACCCTAAACCTAAACCTAAAACTAATCCTCACCCTAAACCTAAACCTTACCCTAACCCTCACCCTAACCCTCACCCTCACCCTCACACTAACCCTAACCCTAAACCTAACCCTCACCCTAACCCTAAACCTTACCCTATCCCTAACCCTACCCCTCAACCTAACCCTCACCCTCGTCCTAATCCAAAGCCTAACCCTCGCTCTAAACATAACCCTAACCCTAACCCTCACCCTAACCCTAAACCTAACCCTCACCCTAACCCTAACCCTAACCCTTACCCTAAACATAAACCTAAACCTAAACCTAACCCTAACCTTAACCCTCACCCTCACCCATACCCTCATCCTAAACCTAACCCTAACCCTAACTCTCAACCTAACCCTAACCCGAATCCTAACCCTAACCCTCACCGTCACCATCACACTCACCCTAAACCTCAACCTCAAACTCACCTTCAACCTAACCCTCAAACTAACCCTAACCTTCACCTTCACCCTAACCCTCTTCCTAACCCTAACCCTACCCCTCACCCTAACACTCACCCTAAATCTATCCCTCACCCTAACCCCAATCCTAAACCTCACCCTCACCCTAACCCTCACCGTCACCCTATCCCTCACCCTAAACCTAAACCTGACCCACACCCCAACCCTCAACCTCACCCACACTCTCACGCTCACCCGAACCCTCATGCTCTCCCTCACCCTCACCCTCACCCTAACCCTCACCCTCAACCTAACACTCAACCTAAACCTCATCCTCACCCTAATCCTCACCCTAACCCTAACCGTAACCCTTACCTAACCAAAACCCTCAACCTCACCCTCACACTCACCTTAGCACTCACCCTCACCAAAGCCCTCACCCTAAACCTAAACCTCACCCTAAACCTACCCTAACCCTCAGCCTAAACCTTAGCCTCAACCTAACCCTAACCCTAACCCTCACCGTAACCCTAAAACTCACCCTAACCCTCACCCTAACCCTAACCTTAAAGCTCACCCTAACCCTCAACCTCCTTCTCACCCTCACCCTAATTCTCACCCTAACCCTGATCCTCACACTAACCCTAACCCTAATCCTAACCCTAAGCCTCACCCTCACTCTCACCCTAACCCTAACCATAATTCTAACCCTAATCCTAACCCTAACCCTTATGCTCACCCTCACCCTAATTCTAACCCAAACCCTAACCCTCATCCTCACTCTCACCTAACACTAACCCTAACCCTAATCCTAATTCTAACCCTCACCATCACCCTCATCCTAAATCTAAGCATAACCCTTACCCTAACACAGATCCTCAACCTCACACTAACCCTAACCCACACGCTCACCCTAACCCTAACCCTAACACTCAACTCTCACCCTAAACCTCACCCTAAAACTAACGCTAACCCTAACCCTCACCCTCATCCTACCGCTCAACCTAACCCTAACTCTACCCCTAACCCTAACCCTAAACATCACCTTCACCCTCACTCTCACCCTCAACCTCAGCCTAATCCTAACCCTAACCCTAAATCTAACCCTAACTTTACCTCTACCCCTAACCCTAGACCTCACCCTCACTCATAACCTCAACCTCAGCCTAACCCTAACCCTAACCCTAATCCTAAACCTAACCCTCACACTCACACTCACCCTAACCCTCATCCTCACCCTAAGTCTAGCCTTAACCCTCACCCTCACCCACACCCTAACCCTTAACCTCACCCTAACCCTCACCCTAACCCTAACCCTCACCCTAACCCTAAAACTACCCCTCAGCCTAACACTAACCCTCACCCTCAACCCAACCCTGATGCTAACACAAATGCTCATTCTCAACCTAAGCCTCAGCCTAAATCTTACCCTCACCATAACCCTATCCCTCACCTTCTCCCTAACCGTCACCCTACTCCTTCTCACCTAACCCTCACCCTAACCCAAACCCTAAACCTAACCTTCACCCTAACCTTCACCCTAACCCTCACCCTAAACTTAAAACTAACCCTCACCCTAACACTCACCCTAATCCTAAACCTAAACTTAACCCTCACCCTCACCCTGTCAACCTAACACTTACGCTCCCCCTAAACCTAACCGTTACCCTAACACTAACCATCACCCTAACCCTAACCCTCACCCGAACCCTCACTCTCACCTTCACCCTCAACCTAAACATCACCCTAACCCTAACCCTCACCCAAACCCTAACCCTCACCCTAACCCTAAACCTAACCCTCACCTTAAACCTCACCCCCACACTAATCCTCACGCTAAACCTAACCCTAGACCTATCCTAAACAAAAACATCACCCTCACCCTAGCCCTCACCCTAAATCTAACCCTAAACTTAACCCTCACCATCACCCTCACCCTCAGCCTCACCTTCAGCCTCACCCTAACACTAAACCTAATCCAAACCCTAACCCTGACCCTCACCCTCACTCTAACCCTAACCTTAACCTGCACCCTAACCCTAAACTTAACACTCAACCTAACCCTAACCCTAACCCTAATGCAAACCCTAAACCTCACCCTCACCCTAACCCTGACCCTAACCCTAACCCTTATCCTCACCCTCACTCTCACCCTAACCCTAACCCTTACCCTCATCCTAAACCTCACCCAACCTTAACCCGAAACCCTAACCCTCACCCTAACACCCATTCTAACCTTCAAACTAACCCTAACGCTAACCCTAACAATCAGTCTCAACCTAACACTCACCCTAACCCTTATCATCACACTAACCCTAAACCTAACCAGAACACTCACACTAAGCCTAACCCTCATCCTAACCTTAACCCTAACTCTCACCCTAACCCTCACCCTCACCCTAACCCTAAACCTCAACCTAACACTAACCCTCACCCTCACCCTAATCCTCACCCTAAAGCTAACCCTAACACTTACCTAACCTCACCCTCACCCTCAGCCTAACCCTTTCCCTAACCCTAATCTTAACCCTAAATCCTACCCTCAACCTACACCTAACCCTCACCCTCACCCTAACCCTCAAGCTCAACCTCAACATCACCCTAACCCTCACCATCACCCTAAACATCACCCTAACCCTAAACCTGATGCTAACCCTAACCTTACCCTAACCCTAAACTTAACCCTAACCCTCACCCTAACCCTAACCCTAAGACTAACACTCAACCTAACACTAACCCTAACCCTAACCCTAACCCTTACCTAACCCTAATCCTTACCCTAACCCTAAACCTAACCCTCACCCTAAACCTTATGCTAACCCTAACCCTCACACTCATCCTAATCCTCACCCTAACCCTTGTCCTCAAACTAACCCTAACCCTAACCCTCAGCATCACCCTCACCCTAACCCTAAACGTCACCAACACCCTAACATTCACACTCACCCGAACCCGAATCTTCATCCTCACCCTAACCCTAACCCTAACCCTCACCTCAACCCTAACCCTCACCCTAAACCTATCTTTAACTCTCACCCTCACCCGAACCCTCACCCTCACCTGAATCCTCACCCACACCCTAACCCTCAGTCTCAACTAACCTCACCCTAAACCTCACTCTCACCCTAATCCTCACCCTATCCATAACCCTAAACCTTACCTAACCGAAACCCTCACCTTCACCCTCACACTCACACTCACACTCACCCTCACCCTAACACTTAACCTCACCCTAAACCTGACCCTAACCATAACCCTCACCCTCACCCTAATCCTCACCCTCACCCTAACCCTAACCCTTACATAACCGAAACCCTCACACTCACACTCACCCTAACCCTCACCCTCAACCTCACCCTAACCCTAACCCTAACCCTCACCTTCACCCTAACCCTAATCCTAACTCTAACCCTAACCTTCACCGTAACACTAACCTTTACATTAACCTTAACCCTAACCCTAAACCTCACCCTCACCCTAACACTTACCCTAAACCTAACCCTCACCATAACCCTGACCCTTACCCTATACCTAACCCTCAGCCTCCACTAACCATAACCCTTACACTATACCTAACCCTTAGCCTCAAACTAACCCTAACCCTTACCCTATACCTAACCCTCAGCCTCAACCTAACCCTAACCGTAACCCTCACCGTAACCCTAACTCTCACCCTAACCCTGAGCCTCACCCTAACCCTCACCCTCACCCTAATCCTCACCCTAAACCTAAACATAACCCTTACCTAACCAAAACCCTCAACCTCACCCGCACACTCACCCTAAAACTCACCTGCACCGTAGCCCTCACCATAAACCTAACCTTCATCCTAACTCTAAGCCTAAGCCTCACTCTCACCCTCACCGTAACCCTCACCATAACCCTAACCCTAATCTTAAACCTAAACCTCACGCTCACCCTCACCCTAATTCTATCCCAAACCCTAACCCTCACCCTCAATCTCACCTTACTCTAACCCTAACCCTAATCTTAATTCTAATGCTCACCCTCACCCTCGCCCTAAATCTAACCCTAACCCTTACCCAGACCCTAACCCTCACACTAATCCTAATCCTCAACCTATCCCTAACCGTAACCCTAACCCTCACCAAAACCCTCACCCTCAAACTAACCCTAATGCTAACCCGAACCCAAACTCTCACAATAACCCTCACCCTAACCCTTACCCTCAACCTAACCCTATCACTCACCCTCAAAATAACTCTCACTGTAATCCTTACCCTCACCCTTACCCTAACTGAAACATTAACCCTAAACTTCACCCTAACCCTCACCCTAACCCTAACCCTCACCCTCACCTCACCCTAAATATAACCGTAACCCTAACCCTCACCCTCAACGTCATTCTCAACCTCACGCTGACCCTCAACCTCACCCTAACCCTCACACTACCCCTAACCCTCACCCTAAACCTAACCCTAACCCTCACCCTCACCCTCACCCTCAGCCTAACACTTCCACTAACCCTAAGCTAACCCTAACCCTTACCCTCACCCTAAACCTAACCCTAGCGGTAACCCTCACCGTCACCCTCACACTCACCCTCACCCTCAACCTAAACCTCACGCTCAACCTCACCCTCACCCTAACCCTCACCGTCACCCTAAAAATCACCCTAACCCTAACCCTCACCCTAACCCTAACCCTTACCCTAACCGTAAGCCTAACCCTAACCCTCACCCTAACCCTGATGCTAACGCTAAACCTCAACCTCACTCTAACCCTCAACATAACCGTTACCCTCACTATCAACCTCAACCTGAACCTAACCCTCACACTAACCCTAACCCTCACCGTAACGCTAAACCTAACCCTAGACCTCAGCCTTACCCTCACCCTAAACCTAACCCTAACCCTAATCCAAACTGTATCCCTACGCATAACCATAACACTCACCCTAACCCTCACCCTCCCAGTAACCCTAATGCTAACATTATTCCACAACCTCACCCTAATCCTCGCCCTAAACCTTACATTCACTCTAAACCTCATCCTCACCCTAAACCAAACCCTAACCCTAATACTAACACTAGCCCTCACCCTCATCCTAACCCTAATCCTAAGCCTAACCCTAATGCTAACCCTAAACCTCAACCTCTCAATAACCCTCACATTAACCCTAACCCTCACCCTGAACCTCACCCTAACCCTAACCCTAACATTAACCCACTCCCTAACACTCACCCTAACACTAACCCTAACCCTACCCCTCAGCCTATCTCTCACTCTAAACCTATTCCTAACCTTAATCTTCACCCTATCCCTAACCCTAACTCTAACCCTCACCCTAACCCTCACCCTCACCATACCCCTAATGCTAACATTAACCCTCAGCCTCACCCTAAACCTCGCCCTAACCCTTACCCTCACTTTAATATTAACCATCACCATCAACCTAACCCTAACCCTAACCCTTACCGTAACCCTAACCCTCACTCTAACCAGAACCCTAACACTAACACTAAACCTCACCCTAACCAGCACCCTAACCCTAAGCCTAAGCCTAACCCTCACTCTCACCCTAACCCTTACCCTTACCGAACCCAAAACCTAAACCTCAGCCTAACCCTCATCCTAACCCTAAACCTAACCGTCACCCTAACCGTCACCCTCACCCTCAACCTCACCCTCAGCCTAACCCTAAACCTAACCCTAATACAAAACCTATCCCTTACCCTCACCCTCACCCTCACTCTAAACCTAACCCTAACCAAAACCCTCACCCTAACCCTAGCCCTATCCCTTACCCTTACCATAACCATATCCTTCATCCCCACACTAACCCTCACCCTAACACTTTCCCTCACCCAACCCTATCCCTAACCTAACCCTCACCCTATCCCTAAGCTAACCCTAACCCTCACCCTCACCATAACCCTCACCCTAACCCTTATCCTCACCCTAACACTAATCCTAACCCTCAGCCTAATCCTGAACCAAACCCTAACTCTAACCCTATCCCTCACCCTAACATTAACCCTAACCCTACCCCTAACTCTCAAACTCACCCTCACCCTTATCCTCACCCTCAGAGTAAACCTAAACATAACCCTAATCCAAAACCTAATACTCACCCTCACTCTCATCTTAACTCTATACCTAACCCTAACCATCACCCTCACACTAACCCTCACCCTCATCCTCACCCTCACCTTAACCTTCTCCCTAACCCTTACCCTCCCACTAACCCTAAACCTAAACCTACCCCTCACCCTTACCCTCACTCTAACCCTAATCCTCACCCTAACATTAACCCTAACCCTACCCCTCACCTTAACCTTCACCCTCAGCATAAACCTAACACTAACCATCACACTAACCCTAAACTGAAGCCTAAACCTATCCCTCACCATCACGCTAACCCTTACCCTCACCCTAAGCCTAAAACTAACACTCAGCCTACCCCTCATCCTAACCCTAACCCTAACCCTAACCCTCACCCTCACCTTAACCCTAACCATAACCCTAACCCTCACCCAAACCCTAAAACTCACCCTCACCCTCAACCTCACCCTCAGCATAACCATAAACCTAACCCTAATTCAAACGCTAACCCTCAACCTCACCCTCATCCTAACTCTAACCCTAACCCTAACCCTCACTCAAACCCTAACCCTAACACTAACCCTCACCGTAAACATCATCCTAATACTAAACCTAACCCAAACCCTCAACCAATCGCTCACCTCACCCTAAACCTAACCCTAACCCTCACTCTCACCATAAACAAAACCCTAACCCTAACCATCACACTAACACTAAGCCTCACCCTAACCCTAAACCTAACCCTCAGCCAAACCCTCATCCTAAACCTAACCCTATCAACATAACCCTAACCCTAAACCTAACCCTAACCCTCACGCTAAACCTAACCCTCACCCTCAGCCTAACCATATACCTAATCCTAAACCTAACTCAAACCCTCACTCTCTCCCTAACTCTAACCCTATCCCTAACTCTGACCCTCACCCAAACCCTAACCTTATCCCTAGACCTCACCCTAACCCTAAACCTCACCCTAACCCTAACCCTAACAGGCACCCTCACCCTAACCCTAACCCCCACCCTAAACCTCACCCTAACCCTAACGCTAACCCTAATCCTCACCCTCACCATAAACCTCACCCTAACCCGTACCCTCACCATAACCATAACTCTAACCCTAATCCTCACATTTCGCCTAACCCTAACCCTACACCTAACACTCACTCTCAACCTAACACTCAACATCACCTTAACGATCACCCTAACCCTAAACTTCACCCACATTGTAAAACACACCCTCACCCTCACCCTCACCCTCACCCTAACCCTCACCCTAACCCTCACCCTAAATCTCACCTTAACCGTAACGCTAACCCTAACCTTCAGTCTCACCCTAACCCTCACCCGAACCCTTATCATCACAATAACTCTAACCCTAACCCTAACGTCACATTAAACCTAACCCTCACCCTAACCCTAACTCTCCCTCTCACCCTAATTCTTTCCCTAACCCTCACCCTAAACCTAACCGTAATCCTCACCTTCACCTTAAACCTCACTGTCCCCTAACCCTAACCCTAATCTTCAGCAACAACCTCACCCTCACCCTCACCCTCACCCCTACCCTCACCCTCACCCTAAACATCACCCTAAACCTAAACCTCACCCTAAACCTAACCCTAATCCTCACCCTAACCCTAATCCTCGCCTTAAACCTCACCCTCACCCTAATCCTCACCGTAAACCGAACCCTAAGCCTTTCCTAACCTAAAACCTCACCCTCACCCTAACCCTCACCCTAGCCCACACCATAAACCTAACCCTAACCCTAAACCTCACCCTCATCCCCATAATCAGCCTAACCCTAACCTTAACCATAATCCTAACCCTACCCTAATCCTAACCCTCTAACTAAACCTAACCGTAACCCTAATGCTAACTCTAAATGTCACCCTCAACCTCACTCTAACACTAACCCTCACCTTAACCCTAACACTAAACCTAATGCTATCCCTAAACCTCACCCTCACCCTAACCCTCACCGTAACTTTTACCATCCCCCTTTCCCTCACTCTAACACTAATCCTACCCCTCAGTCCAAGCCTCACCTTAACCCTATCTCTAACTCTAATCCAAACACTAACCCACACACTGAACCTCACCCTAACTCTAAATCTAACCCTAACCCTAACCCTAAGCCTTTCCCTAAACCTCATCCTAACCCTATCCCTAATCCTAAACCTAACCATCACCCTCACGCTCACCATAACCTTAATTCTCTCTCTAACCCTAAACCTAACCCTAGCCCTCACCCTAAAACTTACCCTCACCCTCAACCTAACCTTAACCCTCAACCTGAACCTAACCCTCACCCTAAGCCTTACCTATACCCTGACTCTAAACCTAAGTCCAGCCCTAAATCTCACCCTAACCCTAACCCTAGCCCTAACCCTCACCCTAATCCTAACACTCACACTAACCCTAAACCTAAACCTTACCCTCACCCTCACCCTAACACTAACCCTAACCCTAACCCTAACCCTCACCCTAACTCGAACACTAACACTCACACTCACCCTAAACCTTACCCTAGCACTTACCCTCACCATAACAATAACCCTAACCCTAACTTTAAATCTAACACTAACCCTAACACTAACCGGCACCCTCACCGTCACCCTAACACTAATCCTCACCCTCATCCTAAACCTTACCATCACTTAAACCCTAAACCTAACCATCACCCACACACTCACCCTCACCCGAACCCGAACCCTCACCCGAACCCTCACTCTCACCCTAAGCCTAACCCGTACCCTCACCCAACCCTAACCCTAACTCTAACCCACACCCTCACCCTAACCCTAACCCTAACCCTAACCCTTACCCTGACCATTACCATAAACCTAACGCTAGCCCTACCCCTCATTCTCACCCTAAACCTCACCCTAACCCTTATCCTCACACAAACCCTAACCCTAAAACTAACCCTCACACTAACCCTAACCCTAACCCTTACCCTAACCCTGACCCTAAACCTCACCCTAACCCAACCATAAACAAACGATAAGCCTAAACCTCACCCACAACCTAACCCTCATCCTAACCCTTATCCTCACACTAACCCTAACCCTAACGCTAACCCTAACCCTCACACTAAACCTAAACCTCACGCTAACCCTAACCCTACCCCTCACCCTAACCCTAACCCTGACACTCACCCTGACACTAACCCTCTACCTAACCCTCCCCCTCCCCTAATCCTCACCCTAACCCTAACCCTATCCCTTGCCTACCGAAACACTCACCCTCACACTCAACCTAAACCTCACCCTCACCCTAGCCCTCACCCTATCCCTAACCGTACCCCTCAACCTTAACACTTACCCTCACCAAAACCCTAACCCTCACACTAATCCTAACGCTCACCCTAACCCTAACCCTACCCCCTCACACTAACCCTCACCCTAACCCTCACCCTAACTCTAAACCTCACCCTCAACCTAACCCTAACCCTCACATTCAACCTAACCCTCACCGTCACCTTAACACTCAACTTAAACCTAACACTCACCCCCACCCTAACCCTCACTGTCACCGGACCCCTAACCCCACCCTAACTCTAAACATCAATCTAAACATAACCCTAACACCAACACTCACCCAAATCCTAACCCTAACCCTCAACCTAACACTAACACTCACACTAACCCTCAAACTCAACCTAATCCTCACCCTAAAATTAACCCTAAACCTTACCTAACCGAAACTCTTACCCTCACCCTCACCCTAGGCCTTAACCTAACCATAACCCTAACCCTCACCCTAAATCTCCCCCTCCCACTCAGCCTAACCCTAAACCTAACCCTAATCCTAACCCTAACCCTCACCCCCATCCTCACCATAACCCTAACACTAACGCTAATGCTGAACCTCACCCTCACCCTCACCCTAACCCTAACTCTAACCCTAAAAATAACCCTAACCCTAACCGTAATGCCTCACCCACACCCTAACCCTAACCGTAACCATAAAACTCACCCTAACCCTAATCCTAAACCTAACCCACACAATCACACTCACCCTAACCGTCACCCTCACGCTCACCCTCAGCATCACACTAACCCTAACACTAAATCTAACCCGCACCCTAACACTCACCGTCACCCTACCCTCACTCTAACCC
This sequence comes from Dipodomys merriami, assembly GCF_024711535.1. Classification (NCBI taxonomy): domain Eukaryota; kingdom Metazoa; phylum Chordata; class Mammalia; order Rodentia; family Heteromyidae; genus Dipodomys; species Dipodomys merriami. The sequence goes on from NW_027206257.1 coordinate 5,099,380, forward strand.
TAACTCTCAACCACAGCTTAACCCTCACGATCAACCAAACCCTCACCCTCACCCTGAAACTCACCCTCACCCTAACACTCACCCTCACAATAAACATCACCCTAACGCTAAACTTCACCCTAACCATAACCCTCACCCTAAACCTAACCCTCACCCTAACCAAAACCCTCAACCTCACTCTAACAATAACCCTAACACTAATCCTAACACCAAATCTCACCCTCACCTTCAAATTCACCCTAACCCTAACCCTAAACCTAACCCTCACCCTAACCATCATCCTACCTCTAATGCTAACCCTAACCATCATCTTCACCGTAACCCTCACAGTAAGCCTAACCCTCATCCTAACCCTAAGCCTACCTCTCACCCTAACCTTCACCTTAATCCTAACCCTAACACTAATCCTCAGCCTAACCCTAACCCTCACACACACCTTAACCCTCATCATCACCCGAACCCACATCCTGACCCTAACATTCACACTAAGCAAAACCCTAACCCTAATCATAAACCTAACCCTCATCCTCACGCTCACCCTAACCTTAACCCTAACCCTTAACCTAACCTTCACCCTAACCCTCACCCTAACACTCACCTTCACCATAAATATCAAACTAACCCTAACCCTCAGCCTAACCCTAACCCTACCCTCACCCTAAACCTAACCCTCACCCTAACCCTCACAGTCACCTTATCCCTCAACCTAACCCTAACAGACACACACCCTAACACTCACACTCACCCGAACCCTCACCCAACCCCTAACCCTAACCCTCACCCCAACCCTAACCCTCACCCTAACCCTAACTTTAACCCTCACACTCACCCTAACCCTAACCCTAACCCCTTACCCTAACCCTCATCCTAACCCTTAATCTAACCCTAACCCTCACTCTCACCCTAAACCTCAACCTAACCCTTATCCTTACACCAACCCTAACCTAACACTCACACTAACCCTAATCCTCACACTATCCCTAACCATAACCCTCACCCTAACCCTCACCCTAACCCTAACCCTAACCCTCATCCTAATCCTACCCTTAACCCTAACATTCACCATCACCCTAACCCTCACCAACACACTAACTCTCACCCTCACCCGAACCCTCAATCTCAACCTAACCCTCACCAACACCCTAAGACACACCCTCAACCGAATCCTCACTCTCACCCTCACCCTCACCATAAACATCACCCTAACCCAAACCTAACCCTACCCCTCACCCTCACCCTAACTGTCATCCTAACCCTTATCCTCACCCTAACCCTAACCCAAACCCTCACCCTAACCCTAACCCTCAACTGAACCCTCACTCTCACCTTCACCCTCACCCTAAACATCACCCTAACCCTAAACCTCACGCTAACCCTAACCCTAACCCTCACCCTAACTCTAACCCTCATCTTAAACCTCACCCTCACCCAAATCCTCACCCTAAACCTAACAATAAACCTTTCCTAACCAAAAATATAACCCTCACCCTAGCCCTCACCCTAAACCTAACCCTAAACTTAACCCTCACCCTCACTCTCACCCTCACACTCAGCCAAACCTAACCCTAACCTAACCCTAACCCTCACCCTCACCCTCACCCTCACCCGCAACCTAACACTAACAATAACCCTAACCCTCACCCTAACACTGAACCTCAACCTCACCCTCACCCTATCCCTAATCCTAACCCTAACTCTAATCCTAACCCTCACCCTCACCCTAACCCTCACCCTAACCCTTAACCTCACTTTTACCTAACCCAAACCCTAACCCTCACACTAACCCTCACCCTCACCCTAACCATACCACTAACCCTAACCCTTACCCTCACCCTAACCCTAATCCTAACAGTAACCCTAAACCTAAACCTAGTCCTCACACTAAACCTAACCCTCACCCACACATTAACCCAAACGCTCACCCGAACCCTCACCCTAACCCTAACCCTAAACCTAATCCTAACACTCTCACTAAACCTAACCCTCTCCCTAACTGTAACCCTACACATCAGCCTAAACCTCACCCTAACACTAACCCTAACGCTAATCCTTACCCTATCCCTAAATAAAACCCTAACCCTCACACTCACCTTAGCCCTCACCCTAACACAACCCCAAACCCTAATCCTCACACTAAACCTAACCCTCACCCTATCCCTAACCCTTCACCTCAGCCTAAGACTGACCCTAACCCTAACCCTAACCCTAAACCTAATCCTCACCCTATCCCTAACCCTAAACCTAACCCACACACTCACCCTAGCCCTCACCCTAACCTCATCCTAACCCTATCCCTAAACTTAAACCTCACCCTCATCCTAACCCTCACCCTAACCCTTACCCCTAACCTAATCCTATCCCTGACCCTAACCTTAACCCTAAAACTCACACTAACCCTAACCCTCACCCTAACCCTAACCCTACCCCACAGCCTATCACTCATCCTAATACTAACCCTAATCCTATCCCTCAACCTAACCCTAACCCTAACATTAACCCGAACCCTCACCCAAAACCTAACCCTTACCCTCACACTCATACTCACCCTCAGCCTAATCCTAACACAAACCCTAATCCTAAACCTAACCCTCACCCACAGCCTCACCCTAACTCTAAACCCAACCCTAACCATAAACCTCCCCCTTCACCTAAACCCTCACCTGAACCCTCACTCTCACCCTACGGCTCACCCTCACCTTAACCCTAACCCTAACCCTCAACCTAACCCTAAACCTCACCCTCAAACTCAAACTCACGCTAACACTAAGCCTCACTGTTACCATAAACCTCACCCTAACCCTTAACCTTACACTAACCCTAACCCTCACACTAAACCTAAGCCTCACCCTCACCCTTACCGTAACCTTACCCTCACCCTAACCCTCAATCTAAACGTAATGCTAACCCTCAACCTACCCCTACCCCTAACCCTAATCCTCACCCTAACCCTAACCCTCACTCTCACCCTCAAACTCACACTAACCCTAACCCTCACACTAAACCTAACACTCACCCTCACCCTAAATTTAACCCTACCCCTCACCCTACCCCTCACCCTCAACCTAGCCCTCACCCCTACCCTAATCCTAACCCTGATCCTAACACTCACCCTAAAGCTAACACTAAACCTAAACCTCACCCTCACCCTAACCCCCACCATCACCCTAACCCTCACCCAAACATGAACCCTCACCTCAACCTAACCCTCACTCTCACCCTAACCGTAAACCTAACCCTAATCCTCTCCATAACCCTCAACCTCACCCTCACCTTAAGCCTAACCCTAACCCTAATCCTAAAACTAACCCTCACCCTCACCCTAACCCTAACCCTAACCCTAATCCTAAACCGAACCCTCACCTTCACCCTAAACCTACCTCTAAACATCACCCTCACACTCACCCTTAACCTATCCCCAACCCTAAGCCTTAGCCTAACCCTAACCCTCACCATAACCCTAACCATAACCCTCACCCTCACCCTCACCCTAACCCTAACAAGAACCCTATCCCTCACACTAACCCTTATCCTCACACTTACCCTAAACCTAACCCTAAACCTTACACTAACCCTAAACCTCACCCTAATCCAAACCCTAACCCTAACCCACACCCTAAACCTAACTGTAACCCTCACACTCATGCTAACCCTCATCCGCACCCTAATCCTCACCCTCACCGGAACCCTCATCCTCACCCTAACCCTCACCGTAAACATCACCCTAAACCTAACCCTCACTCTCACCCTAATCATAAACCTCAACCTCACCCTAACCCTCAGCCTAACCCTATTCCTTAACCTAATCATAATACTCACCCTCACCCTAACTCTCACCCTAACCCTTACCCGATCCTTCACCTAACCCTAACCCTAATCCGCACACTAACCCGATCCCTCACCCTAAACATAAAACTAACCCTATCCCTTACCCTCACCCTAATCCTAACCCTAACAGTAACCCTAACCCTAAAGCTAGTCCTCACACTAACCCTAACCCTCATCCACACCATAACCCGAACCCTCACCCTAAACCTAACCCTAAACCTAACCCTAACACTCCCACTAAACCTAACACTAACCCTAACTGTAACCCTACCCATCAGCCTAAACCTCAGCCTAACACTAACCCTAACCCTAATCCTAAACCTAATCCTCACACTCACACTCACCCTATCCCTAACCCTAACATTCACCCTCACCCTAAGGCCAACACTAACCCTCACCCTCAACCTCACCAAAACCCTTAACCTCACCTTAACCCTAACCCTAACCCTCACCCTAACCCTAAAACTACCTCTCAAACTAACACTAAAACTAACCCTCAACCCAATCATAATGCTAACACAAATGCTCACTCTCAACCTAACCCTTAGATTAACCTTTACCCTCAACATAACCCTATCCCTCACCCTCTCCTTAACCCTCACTCTACCCCGCCGCTCCCCCTAAACCTCACCCTACCCCAAACCCTAACCCTAACCCTAAACTTCACCCTAACCCTCACCCTAACCCTAAAACTAACCCTCACCCTAACCCTCACCCTAACCCTAAACCTAACCCTAACCCTGACCCTCACCCTAGCTGTCATCCTAACACTTACCCTCACCCTAACCCTAAACCTAACCCTCAACATAACCCTAAAACTACCCCTCAGCCTAACACTAACCCTACCCCTAACCCAACTCTGATGCTAACACAAATGCTCACTCTCAACCTAACCTTTAGATTAACCCTTACCCTCAGCATAACCCTATCCCTCACCCTCTCCTTAACCCTCACCCTACCCCTTCCCCTCCCCCTAACCCTTACCCTACCCCAAACCCTAACCCTAACCCTAACCTTCACCCTAACCCTCACCCTAACCCTCACCCTAAACCTAACCCTAAACCTCACCCCAACCCTCACCCTAACCCTAACCCTAACCCTAACCCTCACCCTCACCCTACCTGTCATCATCATAACACTTACCCTCACCCTAAACCTAAACCTAACCCTAACCCTAACCCTCACCCTAACCCTAACCCTCACCCGAACCCTCAGTCTCACCTTCACCGTCACCCTAAACATCAACTTAACCCTAACCCTCACCCGAACCCTAATCCTAACACTGACCCTATCCCTAACCCTCACCTTAAACCTCACCCTCACCCTAATCCTCACCCTAAACCTAACCCTAAACTTTTCCTAAACAACAACATCACCCTCACATTAGTCCTCACCCTAAACCTAACCCTAACCTTAATCCTCACCCTCACCCTCACCTTCACCCTCAGCCTCAGCCTCACCCTCACCCTAACCCTAAACCTAATCCTAACCCTAACCATGAACCTCACCCTCACTCTAACCGTAACCCTAACCTGCAACCTAGTCCTAACCCTAACCCTAACCCTAAACCTAACACTCAACCTAATCCTAAACCTAATCCTAATGTTAACCCTAACCCTCACCCTCACCCTAATTCTGACCCTAACACTTACCCTTACCTTCACTCTCACTCTCAACCTAACCCTAACCCTTACCTTCACGATAAACCTATCCCTCACCTTCAACCTAACACTCACCCTAAACCTTATGCTCACCCTTACCCTCACCCAACCCTAACCCGAACCCTAACCCGAACTTTAACCCCCATCCTAACCTTCACCCTAACCCTAACGCTAACCCTAAACCTCAGTATCAACCTAAACGTAACCCTAACACTTACGTAACCGAGACCCTCACCCTCACCCTCACCCTCAACCTCACAATCAACCTAACCCTTACCATAACTCTAATAGTAACCCAAACACTTACCCTCACCCTATCCCTAACCCTAATCCTAACCCTCACACTAACCCTAGCCCTCACCCTAACCTCAGCCTAAACATATCCCTAACCATAAACCTCACCCTCATCCTAACCCTCACACTAACCATTACCCTCACCCTAATACTAACCCTGACCCAAATCTTAACCCTAAATCTCACACTAACCCTAACCCTCACCCTAACACTAACCCTACCCCACAGCCTAACCCTCATCCTAAAACTAATCCTAAACCTATCCCTCACCCTAACCCTAACCCTAACATTAAGCCTAACTCTCACACTAACCCTAACCCTCACCCTCACCCTCACACACACCCTCAGACTAAACTTAACCCTAACCCTAATCCTAAACCTAAACCTCACCCACACACTCACCCTAACTCTATCCCGAACACTAACCATAACCCTCCCCCTCCCCTTCCCCCTCACCAGAACTCTCACTCTCACCCTAATGCTCACCCTCACCCTAACCCTAACCCTATCCCTAACCCTCACCCTAACCTTAAACCTCACACTCACCATCAACCTCACACTCACCCTAACCCTCACCATCACCCTAACCCTAACTATAAACCTTACGCTAACCCTAAACCTAACCCCTCTCCTAACCTGAAACTTCAGCCTCACCCTCACCCTAACAATAACCATCACCTTAATCCTAACCCTAACACTCACCCTAACCCTAACCTTCACCTCAGCCCTCAACCTCATCCTAATCCTCACCCTAAACTTACCCTAACCCTTACCTAAGGTAAACCCTCACCCTCACCATAACCCAACCCCAAAACTAACCTCATACTAACCCTAAACCTAATCCTAAGCCTAACGTTCCTCCTAAACCTAACCCTAACCCTAACCCTCACCCTAACCCTAACCATAACCCTAACCCTCACCCTATCCCTAACCCTCACCCTCACCTTGACCCTAACCCTCACCCTCACCCTAAAATTAATCCTAACCGTAACCCTCACACTCACCCTTATCCTAACCCTCATCCTAAACCTAAGCCTAACCCTAACCCTAAACGTAGCCCTAACCATCACCTTCATCCTCATCCTCACCCTTAACCTAACCCTAACCCTCACCCTAACCCTAACCGTAACCCTCACACTAAACCTAACCCGCACCCTCACCGTAACCCTAACCCTACCCCTCACCCTAACCCTCATGCTCACCCTAACTATAACCCTAAACCTAACCCTAACCCTCACACTAACCCTAAACCTAACCCTCCCCCTCACCCGAACCTTCACCCTCACCCTCACCCTAAACATCACCCTAACATTAACCCTCACCCTAATCGTAACCCTAAGTCTCACCCTAACCCTAACAATCAACTTAACCCTCAATCTCACCCTAATCCTCACCCTAACCTAACCTTAACTCTTACCTAAACTAAACCCTCAACCTAACCCTCACCCTTACCCTAGCCCACACCCTAACCTTAACGCTAAACGTAACCCTCACACTAACTCTAAACCTAACCATCAGCCGAAACCTTATCCTAAACCTAAAACTAACCTTTACCCTAACCAAATCCTAACCCTAACATTAACCTTAACCCTAACCCTCACACTAAACCTAAACCGAACCCTCAGCCTATTGCTCATCCTAACCCTAACCCTAACCCTAACCCTAACCCTAAACCTCACCCTAAACCTCACCCTAACCTTTACTCTCACCATAACCTTAATCCTAACCCACACCCTAACCCTCACCTGAACCCTCACCCTCACCCTCACCCTAAACGTTACGCTAACCCTCACCCCAACCCTAACCCTCACCCTAACCCTAACTCTAAACCTCACCCTCAACTGAACCCTAACCCGAACTCTAACCCTATACCTCACCCTAAACCTAACTCTAAACGTAACCCTAACACTTAATCTCATCCTAATCCTCACCCTAAGCCTTTTCCTCACACTAACCCTAAACCTAAACCTCACCATCACCCTAACCCCTCACCCTCACCCTAACCCTCACCTACATCCTAACCTTCACCTTCACCCTCACCCTCACCGTAAACATCACCCTAAACATCACCCAAACCGTAACGCTCAGCCTAACGCTAACCCTAACCCTCACCTTAACCCTAAACCTCACCTTCAACCTCACCCTCAGCCTAATCCTCACCCTAAACCTAACCCTAACCCTTTCTAACAGAAAACCGCACCCTTGCCCTCACCCTAGCCCTCACCCTAACCCTAAGCCTAAGCCAAACCCTAACCCTCACCTTCAAACTTATCCTCAACCGCAGCCTCACCCTAACTCTAAACCTAATCCTAACCCTAACCCTCACCCTCACCCTCACACTAATCCTAAGCCTAAACCTAATGCTAACCCTAAAAATCACCCTCACCTTAACACTAATCCTAACCCACACCCGAACCCTAATCCTATCCCTAATGCTATACCTAAACCTAACCCTCACCCTAAGACTAATGCTGACCTTAATACGCAACCACAACCTGAATCTCACCCTAACACTTACCCTCATCCTAACCCTCACCTTAACCCTAAACATAAACCTAACGCTCACCCAAACACTCACCCTAACCCTTACACTAACCCTATTCCTCACCCTCACCCTAACCCTCACCATATCCCTTTTCCTCACACTAACCCTAACCCTTACCCTACACATCATCCTAATTCTTACCCTAAACTCAACCCTAACCCTAACCCTCACCCTAACCCTAAACCTAACCCTCATCCAAACGCTCACCCTAACCCCAACACTAACCGTATCCCTCACCCTCACCCTAACCCTCACCCTTTACCCTCACCCTAAGCCTAACACTACCCCTAAAACTAATCCTAACCCTAACACTCACCCTCACACTCACCCTAACTAGAACCCTAACCGTAAACCTAACCCTCAACTTAACGATAAACCTATCCCTAACCTACACCCTAACCCTAAACATCACCCTAAACCTATCCCTAACCCTCACCCTCACCCTAACCATAACACTCACCCTCACTCTTAACCTCACCGTCACCTTATCCCTCACCCTAAACCTAACCGTGACCCACACCCTAACACTCACACTCACCCGAACCCTCACCCTCAGCCTCACCCTAACCCTAAGCCTAACCCTTACCCTAACCCTCACCCTAACCCTTAATCTAACCTTAACCCTCACTCTCACCCTAATCCTCAACCTAACCCTTATCCTTACACTAACCCTAACCCTAACACTCACACTAAACCAAATCCTCACCCTAACCATAACCATAACCCTCACCCTTAACCTAACCCTAACCCTCACCCTAATCCTATCCCTAAACCTAACCCTCACCCTCACCCTAACCCTCACCTTCAACCTAACTCTCACCCTAAACCTAATCCTCACCAGCACCCTAACTCTAACCCTCACCCTAACCTTCACTCTCACCCTGACCCTCACCAACAACCTAAGCCACACACTCAACCGAATGCTCACTCTCACCCTCACCCTAAACATCACCCTAACCCAAACCTTCAACTTAACCCTAACCCTAAACCGCACCCTAAACCTAACCCTCAACTTAAACCTCACCCACACCCTAAACCTAATCCTAAACCATTCCTAACCGAAAACCTCACCTTCACCCTAACCCTCACCCTATCCCTCACCCTCACCCTAGCCCTCACCCTAAACCTAATGCTAAACTTAACCCTCACCCTCATGCTCACCCTCACACTCACCCTCACTCTCAGTCTCACCCTAAACCTAAACCTAATCCTATCCCTAACCCTGACCCTCACCCTCACTCTAAACCTAACCCTAACCTGCACCCTAAGCCTAAACCTAACCCTAATGCTTACCTTAACCCTCAACCTCACCCTAACCCTAACCATAACACTCAACCTAAACCTAATCCTAACCCTAATGCTAACCCTAACCCTCACCCTCACCATAACCCTAACCATAACCCTTACCCTTACCCTCACCCTCACTCTATCCCTAACCCTAACACTCACACTAATTCTCACCCTATCACTAACATTAATGCTAACCCTAACCATCAAACTCACCCTAACCGTCGCTCTAACCCTTACCCTCACCATAACCCTATCCCTCCTCAACCTAACCCTCACCGTAAACCTTACACTCACTCTAACCCTCATCCAACCCTAACCCTAACCCTAACCTTCACCCTAACCCCCACCCTAAACTTCACCATAACCCTATGGCTAACCCTAACCCTCAGTCTCACCCTAACCATCACCCTAACCCTTATGCTCACACTAACCCTAACCGTAACCATAAACTTCACAATAGGCCAAACCCTCATCCTAACCCTAAGCTTAACACTCACCGTAACACTCACCCTAACCCTAACTTTTACCCTAACCCGAACCTTAACCCTAACCCTAACCCTCACCCTAACCCACACCCTGAACCTAAACCTAACCCTCACCCTAAACCTCATACTCAGCCTAAACCTAACCCTAACCCTCACCCTCACCCCAACTGTCATCCTAACCCTTACTCTCACCCTAACCCTAACCCAAACCCTAACCCTCACCCTAACCCTAACATTCACCAGAACCCTCACTCTCACCTGCACCCTCACCCTAAACATCACCCTAACCCTAACCCTCACCCTAAACCTAACCCTAACCCTCACCCTAAAACTTTCCCTCACCTCAAACCTCATGCTCACCCTAATCCTCACCCTAAACCTAACCCTAACCAAAAATATCACCCTCACCCTAGCCTTCACCCTAAACCTAACCCTAACCTTAACCCTCACACTCACCCTCACCCTCAGCCTCACAATAACACTAAACCTAATCCTAACCCTAACCCTGACCCTCACCCTCACCCTAACCCTCACCCTAACACTTACTCTCACAATAAACCTAACCATGACACTATACCTAACCGTCACCGTAAACCTAACCATAATCCTCACCTTAACCCTCATCCTAAGCCTAACCCTAACCCTCAACCTAACCCTAACCATAAACATTACATTAACACTAACCCTAACCCTCACCTTCACCCTCAGCCTAACAATAACCCTAACCCTAATATTAATCCTAACACTCACCCTCACACTCACCCTAACTCGAACTCTAATCGTAAACCTAACCCACACCCTAACCATAAAACTAACCCTAACCCACACCCTAACCCTAAACATCACCCTAACCCTAAACCTCACTCTCACCCTAACCATAACCCTCACCCTAACTCTTACCTTAACCCTAACGATAACCCTAACCTTCACCCTCACGCTAAAACTCACCCTAACCCATAACCTCACCATAACCCTAAGGGTAACCCTAAACCTAATATTCACACTCACCCTAACCCTAACCATCACCCTATCACTCACCTTAACCCTAACCCTCACCCTCACCCTAACCCTCACCGTCACCCTAACCCTAACCTTCACCCACACCCTAACACTCACACTCACCCGAAACCTCACCCTCACCCTCACCCTAACCCTAACCCTATCACTCACCCCAACCCTAACCCTCACCCTAACCTTACCTTTAAGCCTCACACTCACCCTAACCCTAACCCTATCCTTAACCCTTACCCTAACTCTAACCCTTAATCTAACCCTAACCCTCACTCTCACCCTAATCCTCAACCTAACACTTATCCTTACACTAAGCCTAACTGTAACCCTCACACTAACCCTATCCCTCACCCTAACTCTAACCATAACACTCACGTTAAAGCTCACACTAACCTGAAACCTCACCAACATCCTAACCCTCACTCTCAACCTCACCCTCACCCTAACCCTCACCAACAACCTAACCCAAACGCTCACACGAACCCTCACCCTCACCCTAAACATCACCCTCACCCTAACCCTAACCCTCACCCTAACCCTAACTCTCACCTTAAACCTCACCCTCACCCTATTCCTCACCCTAAAACTAACCCTAACCCTTTCCTAACCGAAAACCTCACCTTCACCCTAACTTTCACCCTAGCCCTCCCCCTAACCCTAGACCTCACCCTTAACCTAATGCTAAATTTAACCCTCACCTTCACGCTCACCCTCACCCTCAGCCTCACCATAACCCTAAACCTAAACCTAACCCTAACCCGGACCCTTACCCTCACTCTAACCCTAACCCTAACCTGCAACCTAACCCTAAACCTAACCCTAATGCTAAACCTTACCCTCAACCTTACCCTAACCCTAACCCTAACACTCAACCTAAACCTAACCCTAACCCTAATGCTAACCCTAACCCTCACCCTCACCCTAACCCTGAGCCTAACAATAAACCTACACCTCAGCCTACCCCTCACCTTCACCCTAAACTTCACCCTCACCCTAACACTAATGCTAACCCTAATCCTCAACCTCACCCTAACCGTTTCCTTAACCCTTACCCTCACCATAACCCTATCCCTCAACCTCAACCTAACCCTCACCCTAACCCTTTCGCTCACCCTAACCCTCACCCAACCGTAACCCTAACCCTAACCCTCACACTAACCCCCACCCTAAACTTCACCCTAACCCTAAGGGTAACCCTAACCCTCAGTCTCACCCTAACCCTCACCCTAAGACTTATCCTCACACTAATACTAACCCTAACCCGAAACCCTCACACTAAGCCTAACCCTCATACTAAACCTAACCCTACCTCTCACCCTAACACTCACCCTATCCCTAACCCTAACCCCAACCCAAGCCCTAACCCTAACCCTAATCCTCACCTGAACCCTAACACTCACGGTCACCCTAAGCCTCACCCTTACCCTAACCCTCACCTACACCCTAACAATTCCTCTACCCTGAACCCTAACTCTCACCCTAAACCTCACCCTCACTCTAACCATCACCCTAACCCTTACCCTCACCCTAACCCTCACCCTCACCCACACCCTAACCCTCACCGTCACCGGAAACCTCTCACTCTCTCGAAATTTCACCTTCACCTTAAACATCACCCTAACCCTCACTCTCACCCTAACCCTCACTCTAACACTTAACATCACCCTAACCCTATCCCTAACCCTAACTCTCACACTAAACCTAACCCTCACCCTAAATCTAACACTAAATCTAACCGTCCCCCTAACCCTCACCCTAACCATAGCCATGAAAGCTAGGGTGAGTCTCAATCATACCCTCAACCTCACCCTCACCCTAACCATAACCCTCATCCTAGCACTCAACCTAACCATAACTCTAACCTAACCCTAAATCTAAACCTCACCTTCACCCTCACCCTCACCCTCACCCTAAGCCTAATTCTAACCCTAACCCTAATACTAACCCTAAACCTAACATTAAACCTACATCTACCCCTACCCCTAACCCTAACCCTCACCCTCACCCTCACCCTTACCTCACCCTCACCCTAAACCTCACATTAACTCCAATCCTCACCCTCACCCTAAACCAAACACTCACCCTCACCCTACACCTAAACCTAACCCACAACCTCACCATCACCCTCACCCTCACACTCACCATAACCCTAACCCTCACTCTAACCCTAACCCTAACACTCACCATAACCCTAACCATAACCCTCACCCTCACCCTCACCCTCACCCTCACCCTAAACCTCACCCTAACCCTCAACTAAACCCTAATGCAAACCCTAAACCTCACCCTCACCTTAACCCGAAAGCTAACCCTAACCATCACCCTCATCCTAACCCTCACAATAACCCTTAAACTCACCCTACCCCTAACCCTCACCCTCATTCTAACCCTCACGCTAACACTTACCCACAACCCAACCCTCACCGTAACCCTCACCCTATCCCTAACCCTAACCCTAAACTTCACCTTAAACCTCACCCTCACCCTAATCCTCACCCTAAACCTAACCCTAAACCTTTCCTAACCAAAAATATCACCCTCATCCTAGCCCTCACCCTAAACCTAACCCAAAACTTAATCCTCATTCTCACCCTCACACTCAGCCTCCAGCTAACCCTAAACCTAATCCTATCCCTAACTCTGAACCTCACTCTCAGCGTAACCCTAACCCTAACCTGGACCCTAACCTTAACCCTAACCATAATCCTAACACTCAACCTTACCCTAACCCTAACTCTAATGCTAACCCTAACCCTCACCCTCACGCTAACCCTGACCCTAACCCTTACTCTTACCCTCACCCTCACTCTCACCATAACCCTAATTCTTACCCTCACCAAAACCCTATTCCTCACCCTCAACATAATCCTCATCGTAACCCTAACCCTACCTCACACCCTAACCCTCACCCTAACCCTAACCCTAACACTCAACCTAACCCTAACCCTAACGTCACCCTAATCCTCACCCTAAACCTAATCCTAACGCTTACCTATCCAAAAACCTCACCCTCAACCGCACCCTCTCCCTCACCCTCAGCCTAACCCTTACCCTAACCCTAATCCTAACCCTAACGCTTACCCTTACCCTAAACCTAAACCTAACCCTAACCCTCACTGTCACCATCCCACTCACCCTCAAACTTACCCTAACCCTCACTCTCAAATTCACACTCACCCTAAACCTCACCGTCACCCTAAACATCACCCTAACCCTAAACCTCACACTAACCCTAACCCTTACCCTAACCCTAAAATTAACCCTAAACCTCAACCTAACTCTAACCCTAAGCCTAAACATCACACTAACCCTAACCCTAACCCTTACCCTAAGCCGAACCCTAATCCTTACCTTAACCCTAACCCTTACCCTAAACTTAACCCTAACCCTAAGTCTCACACTAAACCTTATGCTAACCCTAACCCTCATCCTCACCCTAATCCTCACCCTAACCCTTATCCTCACACAAAACCTAACCATAAGCTTCAGCATTAACTTCAACCTATTCCTAAACGTAAAACTATCGCTCACCATAAACCTAACCCTTACCCTAACCCTAAACCTAAACCTCACACTAACCCTCACACTAACCCTCACCCTAAAATTATCCCTCACACTCACCCTAACCCTAACCCTAACCATAACCCTTACCCTAACTCTAACCCTGCCCCTCAAACTAACCCTCATCCTCACCCTAATCCTAACACTAACCCTCACCTTAAACCTAACCCTAACCCTAACCCTCATCCTAACCCTAAACCTAAACCTCAACCTAACCCTAACCCTTACCCTAAACCTAACTCTAATCCTAAACCTAACCCTAACCCTAACCCTCACCCTCACCCTCACCCTCACCCTAACCCTAAACCTAAACCTAACCCTCACCCTAACCCTAACCCGTATGTTATCCCTAAACCTTACCGTCACCATCACCCTCACCTTAACTCTCAACCTCAAACTCACCTTCACCCTAACCCTCAAACTAACCCAAAACCTCACCCTAACACTAACCTTCTTCCTAACCCTAACTCAACCCCTCACCCTCACCCTAAACCTTACCCAGACCCTTATCCACACCCTAACCCTCACCCTATCCCTAATGCTAAATCTAACCTTAACCCTCACCCAACCCTTAACCTCACCTTAACCCTAACCCTAAGCCTAACCCTAATCCTCACACTAAACCTAACCCTAACACTACTGCTCAGCCTAACTCTCACCCAAATCATAACACTAATCCTCACCCTATCCCTAACCCTAACCCTAACACTCACCCTCACCCTAGACCTCACACTAATACTAACCCTAACCCTAACCATCACCCTCACACTAACACTCACACTAACCCTAAACCTAACACTAACCTAAACTCTCACCCTAACCCTTACCCTCACCCTAACCCTAACCGTCACCCTTTCCCTCACCCAAACCCTAATCCTAACCCTCACCCTCACTCTAACCCTCACTCTAAACCTTACCCTCACCCAAACCCTAACCCTAACCCTCACCATAACCCTCACCCTAAACTTAACCCTAACCCTAACCCTAACCCTCCCCATAACCCTCACCTAACACTAACCCTAAACCTAAACCTCAACCAACCCTACCCCTCACCCTCACCCTAACCTTCAACCTCACCCTAACCCGCACCCTAACCCTAACCGTCACACAATCGTTAACTCTCATGAGAAACCGAACCCTGACCCTTAGCCTCACCCTCACCCTAAACATCACACTAACCCTAACCCTCACCCTAACCCTAAACCTAACACTCAGCCTATACCTAACGGTCACCCTAACCCAAAACTTCACCCTAATACTCAAACTAACCCTAACCCTAACCCTAACGATAACCATAACCTTCACCCTCACCCTAACCCTAAACTTCAACCTCACCCTCACCCTAACCCTAACCCTGACCCTCACCCTCATCCTCACACTCAACCTAAACCTACCCCTAAACCTAAACCTCAACCTAAACCTAACACTCACCATAACCCTAAACCTAACCCTCACCCTCACCCTCACCCTAACCCTAACTCTAAACCTCATCTTCACCCTCACCCTCACCCTCACCCTCAGCCTAAACCTAACCCTAAACTTAACCCTAACCCTACCTCTATCCCTCACCCTAACCCTAACTCTGAACCTAACCCTCAAACTAACTCTTACCCTCACACTCACCCTAAACCTCACATTAATCCTAACACAAAAACTAACCCTAACCCTAACCCTAACCCTCACCCTCACCCTCACCCTAACCCTAACCATCACCCACACCCTCACCCTAACCCTAACCCTAACCCTTACCCTAACCCTAAACCTAAACCTAAACCTAAACCTCACTCTCACCCTCACCCTAAACCTAACCCTAACCCTCACCCTCACCCTCACCCTCACCCTAAACCTCACCCTCACCCTCACCCTCACCCTCACCCTAATCCTAACCCTAACCCTAACCCTCACCCTAAACCTAACACTCAACATAACCCTAAACCTAACCATCACCCTCACCCTCACCCTAACCCTAACCATAACCCTCACCATAACCCTCACTCTAACAAAATGCAAACCCGAAACCTCACCTCACCCTAAAACAAAAGCTAACCCAAACTGTCACCCTCACCCTAAACCTCACAGTAACCCTTACCCTCACCCTAACTCTAACCCTAACCCTCACACTAACCCTAACGTTCAACCTAACCCTAAACCTAACTGTGACCCTAACCCTCACCCTATCCCTCACCCTAACCCTATCCCTCTCCCTAAACCTAACCCTAACCCTCACCCTAAACCTAACCCTAAACCTCACCCTAAGCCTAACCCTCACACTCACCATCTGCCTACCACTAACCATAACCCTAATCCTAACCCTAAAACTCACCCTAATACTCACCCTAACTCAAACCGTAACCCTAACCCTAAACCTCACAATAACCCTAACCCTATCCCTAAACCTCATCCTAACCCTAAACCTCATCCTAACCCTAATCCTAACCCTCATCCTAACCCTAACCCTAATCCTAATTCTAACCCTAACCCTCACCCTCACCCTCACCCTAACTCTAAACCTAAACCTAAACCTAACACTCACCCTCAACCTCACCCTATCCTAAAATTATCCCTAACCCATACCCTAACCTTAAAACTCACCCTTTACCTCACACTCACCCTAACGCTAACCCTAACTCTAACCCTCAACCTAACCCTCACCCTAACCCTAACAATAACCCTAACACTCATCCACACACTAAACCTCACCCTAACACTTACCCTCAACATACCCTTAACCCTAAGCCTAAACCTAAACCTAACCCTCACCCTCAAACTCAACCCACCCCTAACTCTAACCCTAACCCTAACCCTCAACCTAACCCTAACCCTCACACTCACCCTAAACCTCACCCGAACCCTAACATTACCAATCTCCCTAACCCTCACCCTCACCCTCACCCTAACCCTAATCTTTACCCTAACCCTCACCCTAACACTAACCCTTACCCTATCCCTAACCCTGCCCCTCAACCTAACCCTCATCCTCACCCTTATCCTAACACTAACCCTCACCTAAACCTAAACTAACCCTAACACTAACCGTAACCCTAAACCTAACCCTCACCCTAACTCTATCCCTTACCCTAAACCTCACCTTAATCCAAAACCTAACCCTAACCCTAACCCTCACCCTCACCCTCAACCTCACCCTAACCCTAAACCTAACCCTAACCCTAATCCGTATGCTATCCCTAAACCTTATCGTCACCCTCACCCTCACCCTAACTCTCAACCTCAAACTCACCTTCACCCTAACCCTCAAACTAACCCAAACCCTCACCCTAACACTATCCTTCTACCTAACCCTAACCCTACACCTCACCCTCACCCTAACCCTTACCCAGACCCTTACCCACACCCTACCCCTCACCCTATCCCTAATGCTAACCCTAAACTTCACCCGCACCCTAACCCTCAACCTAACCCTAACCCTCACCTTAACCCTAATCCTAACCCTAATCTGAATCCTCACACTAAACCTAACCCTAACCCTACCGCTCAGCCTAACCCTCACACAAAGCATAACACTAATACTCACCCTATACCTAACCCTAACACTAACACTAAACCTCACCTTCACCCTAGACCTCACCCTAATACTAACCCTAACCATAACCATCACCCTCACACTAACACTAACCCTAAACCCTAACACTAACCAAAATTCTCACCCTAACCTCACCATCAACCTAACCCTAACCCTCACCCTTTCCCTCACCCAAACCCTAACCTAACCCTCACCCTCAATCTAACCCTCATTCTAAACCTTACCCTCACCATAACCCTAACCCTAAACCTCACCGTAACCCTCACCCTAAACTTAACCCTAAACCTAACCCTAACCCTCACCCTAACCCTCCCCATAACCCTCACTTAACACTAACCCTAAACCTAAAAATCACCCTAACCCTAACCCTACCCCTCACCCTCACCATTTCAACCTCACCCTAACCCTAACCCTAACCCTAACCGTCACACAAAAGCTAACCCTCATGAGAACCCGAATTCTCACCCTCAGCCTAAATATCACACTAACCCTAACCCTCACCCTAACCCTAAACCTAACACTCAGCCTATACCTAACGGCCACCCTAACCCAAAACCTCACCCTAATCCTCAAACTAATCCTAACGCTAACCATAACGCTAACCCTAACCCTCACCCTCACCCTAACCCTCACACTAACCCTTACCCACACCCTCACCCTAAACTCACATTAACCCTAACCCTCAAACTAACACTAACCCTAACCCTAACCCTCACCCTCACCCTAACCCTTACTTTCACCCTGACCCTCACCCTAAACCTAGCCCTAACCTTCACTCTCACCCTCAACCTTAACCTCACCCTAAAACTCACTCTCACCTTCAGCCTAATCCTAACACTAAACCTAACCCTAACACTACCTCTACCCCTCACCCTAAACTTAACCCTCACCCTAACCTTCACACTAACCCTTACCCTCACCCTCACCCTAAACCTCACATTAACCTTAACCCTCAATCTGATACTAACCCTAACACTAATCCTCACTCTCACCCTCACCCTAATCCTAACTCTCACCCTCACGCTCACCCTAAATCTAACCCTAACCCTAAACCTAAACCTAAACCTAAACCTCACACTCACCCTCATGCTAAACCTCACCCTCACCCTCACCCTCACCCTAATCCTAACCCTCACCCTCACCTTCACCCTAACCCTAACCCTAACCCTCACCATAACCCTCACCCTAACCCTAATGCAAACTCGAAACCTCACCTCACCCTCAACCTAAAGCTAACCCTAACTGTCAATCTCACCCTAAACCTCACAGTAACCCTTACCCTCACCCTAACACTAACCCTAACCCTTACACTAACCCTAATCCTCAACCTAATCCTAAACCTACCCGTGACCCTAACCCTCACCCTATCCCTCACCCTAACCCTATTCCTCTCCCTAACCCTAACCCTACCCCTCACCCTCACCCTAACCCTAAACCTGACCCTATCCCTAAACCTCACCCTCACCCTCACCCTCACCCTCTGCCTAACACTAACCCTAACCCTAATCCTAACCCTAAAGCTCACCCTCATACTCACCCAACTCAAAACGTAACCCTAACCCTAACCCTCACCATAACCCTAACACTATCCCTAACCCTCACCCTAACCCTAAACCTCATCCTAACCCTAATCCTAAACCTCAACTTCACCCTAACCCTAACCCTAACCCTATCCCTCACCGTAACCCTAACGCTAACTCTAACTCTCACCCTCACCCTAAACCTCACCCTGATCCTTACCCTCTCCATAACCTAAACCCTAACCCTAAAGCTAATACTCACACTAACTCTAACCATCACCCTCATCCTAACCCTCACTGTCACCTTGAACCTCACACTAACACTAACTGTCACCCACACCCTAACCCTCACCCGAAACCCAACCCTCACCATCACCCTCAACCTAACCGTAGCCCTAACACTCACCCCAAACCTAACCCTCATCCGAACCCTAACTCTAACCCTCACCCTCAACTTAACCCTAACCTGAAACCTAAACCTAAACCTCACCCTAACCCTAAAGCTAAACCTAACCCTAAATCTTACTCTCATCCTAATCCTCACCCTAACCCTTTTCCTCACACTAACCCTAAACCTAACCCGTACACTAACTCTAACCCTCACCCTAAACCTAAACCTAACCCTCACCCTGAACCGAACCCAACCTTTTTCCACACCCTCACCCTAACCCTCACCGTCACGCTAACCCTCACCCTAAACCTAACCCTCACCTCTACCCTAACCCTCACCCTCACCCTCACACTTACCCTCACCCTAATCATCAACCTAAACCTAACCCTCAGCCTAACCCTAACCCTAACCCTCACCTTAACCCTAACGCTAATCCTAACCCTCACCCTCACCCTAAACCTCAAACTAACCTATACCCTCACCATAAACCTAAGGGTAACACTAACCCTAAACCTCACCCTCACCCTAAACCTCACCCTAACCCATAACCTAACCTTAACCCTAAGGGTAACCCTAACCCTAATCCTCACACTCACCCTAACCCTAACCCTCATGATATCGTTCACCCTAACCCTAACCCTCACCCTCAACCTAACACTCAACGTCACCTTAACCCTCACCCTAACCCTAACCGTCACCCACAACCTAACACTCACACTCACCGGAAACCTCACCCTAAGCCTCACCCTAAACCTAACGCTAACCCTCACCCCAACCCTAACCCTCACCCTAACCCTAACTTTAACCCTCATACTCACCCTTACCCTAACCCTAACCCTTACCCTAACCCTCACCCTAAACCTTAATCTAACCCTAACCCAAACCCTAATAGTCACTCTAACCCTAACCTTCATCCTAACCCTCACCCTCACCCTAATCCTCACCCTAACCCTAACTCTAACCCTAAACCTCACCTTAAACATAACATTAACCCTGACCCTCACCGTTAGCCTCACCCTAGCCCTAACCAGAATGTTAAAACTCACCCTAACCCTCACCCAAACCCTTACTCTCACCCTCACACTCACCCTAACCCTCACAACTAATATTAAACCTCACCCTAACCCTAACACTAACACTAAACAAAACCCTCATCCTATCCCTCAAACTAAGCCTAAACCTAACCCTAACCCTCACGCTCACCATCACCCTAAAACTAACACTAACCCTCACCCTCACCCTAATCCTTAACCTCACCCTAACCCTAACCCTTACCCTTTCCCTAACCCTCTCCCTAATCCTAACATTCACCCTACCCCTAAACCTACCCCTTACCCTAACCCTCATCCTAAACCTAATCCTAACCCTAACCCTCACCCTAACACTAACCCTAACCCTATCCCTAACCCTCAAAAACAGCCTAACCCTCACCCTAACCCTAATGCAAACCCGAACCCTAAACGTCACTCTAACCCTAACCCTAACCCTAAACCTCACACTAACCCTAACCATCAGCCTAACCCTAAATTTCATCCTATCCCTAACTCTCACCCTAATCCTCACCCTGACCCGAATCCTAACACTTACCTAACTGACACGCTCTCCCTCACCCTCTCTCTCTCCCTAACCCGCAACCTCATATTAGACCTCACCATAAACCTTACACTAAACCTAACAAAAACCTTCACACTAACCCTCACCCTCACACTAAACCTCACCCTAATCCATACCCTCACCCTAACCCTAACCCTAACTCTAACCCTCACACTAACCCTAACCCTCTTCCTAACCCTACCCCTCACCCTAAGCCTCACCCTATAACTAACCCTAACCCTAAAACCTAACCTTAACTCTGACCATCACCCTAACCCTCACCCTCAACCTAACCCTAACATTAAACCTAACCCTCACCCTAACCCTCACCTAAACCTAACCCTAACCCTAAACCTCACACTAACAAGCACCCTAACCATAAACCTAACCCTCACCCTAATCCTAACACTCACACTAACCTTAACCCTCACCCTAAATCTAAACCTAACCCTATCCCTCACCCTCAAGCTCACCATCAGGGAACTCTAACCCTAACATTAATCCTAACCATAACCCTCACCCACACCATCACCCTCACCCTAACCCTATCACTAACCCTCAAGCTCACCCTCAGCCTAAACATAACACTCACCCTCACCCTAACCCTAACCCTAACCCTATCCCGATCGCTCACCCTAACCCTAACCCTAACCCTAATGCTAACCCTAAACCTAACCCTAACCCTAACCTTAACACTAACACTAACACCAGCCCTAACCCTCACCCTCACCCTGACCCTCATCCTAACCTAACCCTAACCCTCACCCTCACCCTAACGCTGACGCTAACCCTAACCTGTACCCTCACCCTAACCCTCTCACCAACCCTAACCCTCAACCTAAACCTAACCCTCACATGAAAGGTAACCCTCACCGTAACCCAAACCCTCACCCTAACCCTAAACCTAATGCTCACCCTAAACCTAACCCTCACCTTAGCCATAATCCTAACCCTCACCCTAACCCTAATGCTATAACTAAACCTAAACCTCACCCTAAGAATGATGCTAAGCCTAATACTCAACCTCACCCTAAACCTCACCCTAACACTTACCGTCAGCCTAACCCTCACCCTAACACTATCCCTAAGCCTAAACCTAACCCTCAGCCTAAACATTATGCTAACCCTAACCCTAACCCTAACCCTCAGCCTAACCCTAACCCTAACACTAATCCTAACCCTCACACTCACCCTCACCCTAACTCTAAACCTAAACCTAAACCTAACACTCACCCTCACCTAACACTATCCCTAACCCTCAGCCTAACCCTAAACCTCACCCTCACCCTAATGCTAACCCTCACCCTAACCCTCACCCTAGCCCTAATAATAACCCTAACCCTCATCCACACACTAAACCTCACCCTAACACTTACCCTCACCATAACCTTAACCCTAAGCCTAAACCTAAACCTAACCCTCACCCTCAAACTCACCTTACCCCTAACTCTAACCCTAAACCTCACCCTAACCCTAACCCTAAACCTAACCCTCAACCTAACCCTAACCCTCACACTCATCCTAAACCTCACCCTAACCCTAACATTACCCCTCTCCCTAACCATCACCCTAAACCTAACCCTAACATTCAACCTAACGCTACCCCTACCCCTCACCCTCACTGTCACAATAACCCTAAACCTAATGCTAACCCTCACCATAACCTAATCCCACCCACACCCTAACCTGATCCCTCACCCTCACCCAAATCCTCATCCTCACCCTAACCCTCATCCTCACCCTAAACATCACCCAAACCCTAACCCTCACCCTAACCCTGACCCTCACTCTCAGCCTAACCCTAACCCTAACCCTATTCCTAATCCTAACTCTCACCCTCACACTCACCCTAAACCTAACCGTAACACTCACCCTCATCCTCACCATAACTCTAACCCTCACCCTAACACTAACCCTTACCCTATACCTCACCCTCACCCTAACCCAAACCCTAACCCTAACCCTCACCCTAACACTCACCCTAACCCTCAAACTAACCCTAATCCTCATCCTCAAACTAAACTTCACCTTAATACTCACCCTCACCCTAACTCTAATGCTAACCCTAACCCTCACCTTCACACTCACTCTCAACCTAACCCTTACCCTTACTCTAACACTAACCCTCATCTTCAACCTAAACCTCACCCTAACCTTTACTCTCACCATAACCCGCAAACTAACCCTAACGCTAAACCTACCGCTCACCCTAACCCTCACCCTAAACATAACCCTAACCCTAACCCTAACGATCACCCTAACCCTAAATTTGACCCTCACCCTAACACTCATCCTAACACTTACCCTCACACTAAACTTATCCCTGACCCTAACCCTAATCCTAACTCTCAGCAGAACACTCTCCCTCATCCTAACCCTCACCCGGACACTAAATATCACCCTAAAGCTAACCCTCACCCTAATGCTAAACCTCAACCTCACCCTAAACCTCACCATAATCCTAACCCTCACAGTAACCCTAACCCTAACGCTCACCCTACCCTCATCCTAACTCTAACCTTCACCCTCACCCTCACCCTAACCCTAAACCTAACCCTAACACCCATCCTAAACCTAACGCTAAAACTAATGCTAACCCTAAACCTCACACTCACCCTAAACCTCACACTAAACCTTACCATCACCCTAACCCTAACCCTAACTCTCACACTAAACCTAACCTTCACCCTAACCCTAAACCTAATGCTAACCCTAAACCTAACCCTCAACTTAGCCCTAATCCTTACCCTCACCCTAATCCTAACCCTAACCCTAATGCTATACCTAAACCTAAACCTCACCCTAAGAATGATGCTAAGCCTAATACTCAACCTCACCCTAAACCTCACCCTAACACTTACCGTCAGCGTAACCCTCACCCTAACCCTATCCCTAAGCCTAACCCTAACCCTCAGCCTAAACATTATGCTAACCCTAACCCTAACCCTAACCCTCAGCCTAACCGTCATCCTAACCCTAACCCTAACACTAATCCTATCCCTCACCCTCACCCTCACCCTAACTCTAAACCTAAACCTAAACCTAACACTCACCCAAACCCTCACCCTAACCTAACACTATTCCTAACCCTCACCCTAACCCTAAACCTCACCCTATACCTCACCCTCACCCTAACGCTAACCCTAAACCTAACCCTCACCCTAACCCTCACCCTAGCCCTAATAATAACCCTAACCCTCATCCACACACTAAACCTCACCCTAACACTTACCCTCACCATAACCTTAACCCTAAGCCTAAACCTAAACCTGACCCTCACCCTCAAACTCACCTTACCCCTAAATCTAATCCTAAACCTCACCATAACCCTAACCCTAAACCTAACACTCAACCTAACTCTAACCCTCACACTCATCCTAAACCTCACACTAAACCTAACATTATCCCTCTCCCTAACCATCACCCTAAACCTAACCCTAACACTCAATCTAACCCTACCCCTACACCTCACCCTCACTGTCGCACTAAACCTAAACTTAATGCTAACCCTCACCATAACCCTAATCCCACCCACACCCTAACCCGATCCCTCACCCTCACCCAAATCCTCATCCTCACCCTAACCCTCATCCTCACTCTAAACATCACCCAAACCCTAACCCTCACCCTAACCCTGACCCTCACTCTCAGCCTAACCCTAACCCTAACCCTATTCCTAATCCTAACTCTCACCCTCAAACTCACACTAAACCAAACCCTAACACTCACCCTCATCCTCACCCTAACTCTAACCCTATCCCTAACCCTCACCCTAACACTAACCCTCACCCTATACCTCACCTTCACCCTAACCCAAACCCTAACCCTAACCCTCACCCTAACACTCACCCTAACCCTCACACTAACCCTAATCCTCATCCTCAAACTAAACCTCACCTTAACCCTCACCCTCACCCTAACTCCAATGCTAACCCTAACCCTCACCTTCACACTCACTCTCAACCTAACCCTTACACTTACCCTAACCCTAACCCTCATCCTCAACCTAAACCTCACCCTAACCCTTACCCAAACCATAACCCGCAAAGTAAACCTAACCCTAAACCTACCGCTCACCCTAAACCTCACCCTAAACATAACCCTAACCCTAACCCTAACGATCACCCTAACCCTAAACTTGACCCTCACCCTAACACTCACCCTAACCCTTACCCTCACACTAAACTTATCCCTGACCCTAACCCTAATCCTAACTCTCAGCAGAACACTCACCCTCATCCTAACCCTCACCCGAACACTAAACATCACCCTAAAGCTAACCCTCACCCTAATGCTAAACTTCACCCTCACCCTCACCCTAACCCTCACCATAATCCTAACCCTCACAGTAACCCTAACCCTAACCCTCACCCTACCCCTAACCCCTACCCTTATCCTAAATCTAACCTTCCCCTTAACCCTCATCCTAACCCTAAACCTAACCCTAACACTCATCCTAAACCTAAAGCTAAAGCTAATGCTAACCCTAAACCTCACACTCACCCTAACCCTCACAATAAACCTTACCATCACCCTAACCCTAACCCTAACTCTCACACTAAACCTAACCTTCACCCTAACCCTAATCCTACCCCTCCTCCTAACCCTCAACTTAAACGTAACTCTAAAGCTAATCCTCACCCTATCTTTAAACTTAACCCAAACCCTCACCCTAACCCTCACCCTCACCCTAAACTTAATGCTAACCCTAATCCTAACCCTCACCCTAACCCTCACCCTTACACTAACCCACACTCTAACCTTCACCCTAACCCTAACCGTAAACCTAACCCTCACCCTAACCCTAACCCTCACACTCACCCTAACCCTCACCCTAAACATTAGACTTACCCTACACCTAACCTTAACCCTCAGCCTAACCCTTATGCTAACCCTAAATAAAATCCTAACCCTCACCCGAAACATAAACCTAACCCTAACCCACACACTAAGCTTAACCCTAACTCTAACTATAACCCTAACTCGAACCTTCACCCTCACCCTGACCCTCACCTCAGCCTGACCCTAACACTAACCCTATTCCTAATCCTGACTCTCAGCCTCACCCTCACCCTAACCATCACCCTAACCCTAACCCTCACCCTCACCCTAACCCTAACCATCAGGCTAAACCTAACCTCAGGTTAACCCTCACCCTCACCCTAATCCTCACACTAACCCTAACACTTACATAACTGAAACACTCACCCTCACCCTCACCCAAACCTCACACTCACCCTAGCCCTCACCCTAACTCTAACACTAATCCTAACCCTAACCCTAAACCGACCCTCACCCTAACCCTAAACCTAACCCTAATGCTGAACCTCACCCTGACCCTCACCCTAAACCTAACCATAACCCTCACCCTAAACCTAACCCTCACCCTTAAGCTCACCCTATCCCTAACACTAACCCAACACCACACCCTCACTCTAACCCTCACCCTAACCCTTATCCTCACAATAAACTTAATCCTAACCCTCACACTAACCCTAATCCTCACCCTATCCCTAACGCAGACCCGAAACCTCACCCTAACCCTCACCCTAACCCTTACCCTCACCCTAACCATAACCCTCACCCTAAACCTAAAATTCACCCTCATCCTTACCCTCGCCCTAACTCGCAAAATAAGCCTAACGGTAAACCTACAGCTCACCCTAACCCTCACCTTAAGCATAACCCTAACCCTAACCATCATCCTAACCTTAACCCTCACCCTCACCGTAACCCTCACCCTAACACTTATCCTCACACATACACTAATCCTAACCCTCACCCTAACTCTCACACTAACACTAATCCTTACTCTATCACTAACCCTAACCCTAACCCTCACCCTAACCCTCACCCTAAACCTTAATCTCTCCCTAACCCTAAAACTCACCCTCACCCTTAACCTCACCCTAACCCTTACCCTCATCCTAACCCGCAAACTAACCCTAACCCTAAACCTACGGCTCACCCTAACCCTCACCCTCATCATAACCCTAAACCTAACACTCACTCTAACCCTAAACCTTACCCTCACCCTAACCCTCACCCTAACACTTACCCTCACACTAACCCAATCCCTAACCCTAACCCTAATTCTCAACAGAACACTCACCCTCACCCTAACCGTCACCCTCACACTAAACATCACCCAACCCTAACCCTCACCGTAACCCAAACCCTACTCCTCACCCTAACCCTAACCCTCACCGTAACCCTAAATCTCACACTAACCCTAACCCTACACCTTACCCTCACCCTCACCCTAACCCTAACCCTAATCCTCATCCTAACACTAACCTTGACCCTCAGCCTCACCCTAACCCTAACCCTAACCCCAACCCACACCCTCACCCTACACCTCACCCTAACTCTAACCCTAACACTTACTTAAATGAAAACCTCACCCTAACCCTCACCCTCACCCTTAACCTCACCCTCACCCTTGCCCTCACCCTAAAACTAACCCTAACCCTAAACCTAACCCTAACACTCACCCTCACCTTAAGCCTAACCCTAAACATAACCCTAACATTCATCCTAACCCTAACTCTAAACCTAATGCTAACCATAAAACACACAATCACCCTAACCTTCACCCTAACAATTACCGTCACCCTAACCCTAACCCTAAACCTAACACTAAACCTCACCATGACCCTCACACTAAACCTAACCATAACCCTAACCCTCACCCTAACACTTACCCTGACCCTAACCATCACCCTAAACCTAACCCGAACCCTCACCTTAACCCTAACCCTCATCCTAAACATCAGCCTCACCCTCACCCTCACCCTAACCCTAACCCTAACACTCATCCTAACCTTAAACCTAAACCTAACGCTAACCCTAAACCTCACCCTCACCCTAAAACTCACCCTAACCCTTACCCTCACCCTAACACTAACCCTAACCCTCACACTAAACCTAAACCTCACCCTAAACCTAACCCTAATCCTCACACTAAACCTAACCCTCACCTTAAACCTAACACTACCCCTCAGCCTAACCCTCAACCTATTCCAAACTCTAACCCTAATCCTCACCTTATCCCTAACCTTAACCCTAACCCTCACCTTAACACTAACCCTAAACCTAACACTCACCCTCACCCTAACCCTAATGCTAACACTAAACCTCACCCTCCTCCTAACCCTCACCCTCACCCTAACCCTCACTCTAACACTTACCCACACCCTAACCCACACCCGAAGCCTAACCCTAAACCTAACCTTCGCCCAAACCCTCACGCTACCCCTAACCATAACCCTAACCCTAACCCTCACCCGAACCCTCAAGGTAACCCTAACCCTCATCCTCTCCACAAACATTACTCTAAACTTTACCCTCAACCTAACCCAAACCCTTTCCCTAAACCTAACACTCACACTATCCCTAACCCTTACCCTCAGCCTAGCCCTTATACTAACCCTAAACCTAACAGTAACCCTCACCCTAACCGTAACCCTAACCCAAAACCTCACACTCAACCTCCACTTCCCCCTCAGCCTTACCCTTTACATAATCCTAACCCTAACCCTGAACTACACCCTCACCCTAACCCTAACCCTAACCCTAACGCTAACCCTCACCCTCACCCACACCTAACCCAAACCCTAAACCTAACAATAAACCTAACCCTAACCCTCACCCTAAACTCACCTTAATCTAATCCTAACCTTAACCCTCACCCTCAACCTCAACCTCATTCTAACACTCACCCTCAGCCTGACCCTCACCATCACACTAACCCTCCCACTAACTCGAATCCTCACCCTAACCCTAACCCTAACCCTCACCCTCAATTTCATCCTCACCCTCAGCCTAACCCTAACACTAATCCTAACCCTAACCCTCACCCTCACCCTAAACCTAACACTAACCCTCACCCTCACCGGCACCCGCACCCTCACACTAACCCTCAACCTCACCCCTCACCCTAAACATCACCCTAACACTAACCCTCAGACTAACCCTAATCCTAACCCTCACCCTAACCCTAAACCTCACCATAATGCTCACCCTAACCCTAACGCTAACCCTAACCCTCACCCTCACACTAACCCACACCCTAACTCTTATCCTCACACTAACGCTAAACCTAACCCTAACTCTAACCTTCACACTAACCCTAAACCTCACTCTAACCCTATACCTACACTTCACCCTGACTCTCATACTAACCCTAACCTTCAACCACACCCTAATCCTCACCCTCACCTGAACACTCACCCTCACCCGAACACTCACACTCGCCCTAACACTCACCCTCACAATAAACATCACCCTAACCCAAAATCTCGCCCTAACCCAAACCCTAAACCTCACCCTATATCTAATCCTCAACCTAAACCTATACCTCACCCTGACCCTCACCCTAATCCTAACCCTAACCCTAACCCTCACCCTTCCCCTAACCCTAATACTCACCCTAAACCTAACCCTCATCCTCACACTAAACCTAATCCTCACCCTCACACTAAACCTAACACTCATCCTAACCCTTATCCCCACCCTCACCCTCTCCCTCACCCTAACCCTCATCCTAACCCTAACCTTAAACCTAATGCTAACCCTAATCCTCACCCTCACCCTAACCCTTACCCTCAACCTAACCCTAACCCTAACCAACACACTAAACCTAACCCTCACGCTAACCCTAACCCTGAACCTCGCACTAAACCTAACCCTCAACCTAACCCTAACCCTACCGCTGAGCCTAACCCTCACCCTAAATCTAACCTTAACCCGAATCCTCATCCTATCAGTAACCTTAACCCTAACGCTCACCTTCAACCTCTCCTTCCCCCTCAGCCTTACCCTAACCATAACCATAATCCTAACACTCAACCTAACCCTCACCATAAACCTATCCCTCAGCCTCACCCTAACCCTCACCCTAACCATTACCCTCAAACTAACCTAAACCTAACACTCATATTAACCGTAACCCTAACCCTCACCCTATCCCTTATACTAACCCAAAACCTAAATCCAACCCTCACCCTAACCTGAACCCTCACACTAACCCTAAACCTAACCCTAACCCTCAGCCTAAACCTCATCTTAACCCTAAACCTAACCCTAAAACTCAAGCTAACCCTAATCATCACCCTCACCCTAAACTTTAGCTAAACCCTAACCCTATCCCTAACCCTAACCCTAACCCTAACTCTACCTGAACACTCACCCACACCCTAATCCTCACCCTCACACTAAACATCAACCTAACACTAACCCTCAACCTAACCCTAACCCTAACCCTCAACCTAACCATAACCCTCACCGTAACCCTAAACCTCAAAATAACCCTAAGCCTAACCCTCACCCTCAACCGCAACCTCACCCTAACCCTATCCCTAACCCTCATCCTAACACTAACCCTGACCCTCACCCTCACACTCACCCTAACCCTAACCCACAACCTCACCCAAATCCTTACCCTAACGCTAACCCTAAAACTTACCTAACCGAAAACCTCACACTCACTCTCACCCTCAACCTTACCCTCAACCTAGCCCTCCCCCTAAAACTAACCCTCACCCTAACCCTAACCCTTACACTGAGCCTAACTCTCACCCTAAACCTAACCCTAACTCTCAGATTAACCCTCACCTTTACCCTAACTCTAACCCTCACCCTAACCCTAACCCTATCACTAACCCTCACACTAACCCTAACCTTAATACTGAACCTAACCCTCACCCTCACCTTCACCATAACCCTAACACTCACCCTAATACTAAACCAAACACTAGTCCTCATGCTAACACTTACCCTCACGCTCACCCTAACCCTAACTCTCATCCTCACCCTAACCCTCACCCGAAGCCTTACCGTCACCCTAACTCTAATCCTAACCCTAACCCTAATCCTCACCCTAACCCTAACCCTATCCCTAACCTCACCCTAACCCTAACCCTCATCCTACCTCACACTCAACCTAACCGTCACCCTAACCCTTACGGTCACCTTAAATCAACCCTAACCCTCACAGTAAACCTAACCCTCACCCAAATTCTAATGTTACCCCTAACCCTAACCCTCACCCTCAACCTAACCCTAACCCTAATCCTCACAGTATCCTTAACCTTAACCCAAAGCTACACCCTAAGCCTCACCCTCACCCTAAGGCTAACCATAACCCTCAGCCTCAACGTAACTCTCTCCCTAACACTTTACCCTCACCCTAACCCTCACCCTCACCCTAAAACTCACCCTAACACTCACCCAAAACCTAACCCTCACCTTAACCCTAATCCTAACCTTGATGCTAACCCTCACCCTCACTCTAAACCTCACCCTAACACTTACCCACACCCTTACCCTCACTCTAACCCTAACCCTAAACCTAAAATTGACCCTAACCCTCACCCTAACCCTAAACCTCACCCTCACCCTAACCCTCACCCTAAACTTTACCCTCACCCTCTTACCCTAACACTAAACCTAACCCTCACACTAACCCGAACCCTAATCCTCAGCCTAATCCTTATCCTAACCCTAAACCTAGCCCTAAACCTCACCCTAAACCTAATCCTAACCCTTAGCCTAACCCTCATCCTAACCATAACCCTAATCCTAACCCTCACCCTAACCCTAACCGGAAACCTAAACCTCACCCTAACCCTAACCCTCACCCTCATCCTCTCGATCAACCTCAGCCTAACCCTAAATCTAACCTAACCTTACCCCTCACCCTCACCCTCACCCTCACCCTCACCCTAACTCTATCTCTAAACGTAAACCTAACACTCACCCTCACCCTTACCCTAACCCTAACACTATCTCTAACCCTCAACCTAACCCTAACACTCACCCTAAACCTAAACCTAACCCTCACCCTCAAACTCACCCTAAGTCTAACGCAAACCCGAACCCTAACCCTCACCCTCACCCTCAACCTAACCCTCACACTCACCCTAAACCTCACCCTAAACCTGACCCTACCCCTGTCACTACCCCTCACCCTAACCCTAACCCTAACCCTCAACCTAACCCTAAAACTACCCCTAATGCTAACCCTCACCCTAAACCTAATCCTCACCCACACCCTAATCCTCACCCTCAACCGAACCCTCACCCTCACCCGAACCATCAACCTCACCCTAAACCTCACACTCATTCTAAACATCACCCAAATACTAACCCTCACCCTAACTCTAACACAAACCCTAATCCAAACCCTCACACTCACCCTAACCCTCACCCTAATCTTTACTCTCACCCTAATCCTTACCCTCACCCTAAACCTAACCATTACCCTCACACTAACCGTAACCCTCACTCTAACCCTAATCCTAACCCTGACCCTAACCTTCACCCTCACCCTGACCCTCAGCATCAGCTTAACCCTAACCCTAATCCTATTCCTAATCCTAACCCTCACAATCACACTCAACCTAAACCTAACCCTAACACTAACCCTCACCCTCACCCTCACCCTCACCGTACACTCACCCTCACAATCAACATCACTCTAACCCTAACCCTAACCTCAGCTTAACCCTCACCCTCAACCTAATCCTCACCCTAACCGTAACACTAATGTAAAGGAAACCCTCACCCTCACAATAACCCTCACACTAACCCTCACCCTCAACCTAGCCCTATCCCTAACCCTAACCATAACACTTAACCACAACCTAACCCTCACCCTCATCCTCACTCTAACCCTAATCCTAACCCTAATGCTCACCCTGCCCCTCTCCCTAATCCTAACTGTAACCCTAACCCTCAACCTCATCCTAACCCTCATGCTCACCCAAAAACACACCCTCACCCTAAACGATACTCTCACAATAAACATCACCCTAACCCTAACCTCAATCTAACCCTAACCCTAACCCCCACCCTAACCCTAAACCTCATGCTAACCCACACCCTAACCCTTACCCACAACATAATCCTATCGCTCACCCTCAACCTTACCATCACCCTAACCCTTACCCTCACCCTAACCCTCACCCTAACCCTCACCCTAACCCTAACCCTCACCCTCGCCCTAACCCTCACACTAACCTTTACCCTCGCCCTCACCCTAAACCTCACCCTAACTTTACCCTGACGCTAACCCTACCCTAATCCTTAACTTAAACCTCACACTAACCCTAAACCTAACCCTCAACCTAACCCTGATCCTAACCCTAAACTTAAACCTAACCCTCGCCCTAACCCTAACCCTAACCCTCACACTAACCTTAACCCTCACCCTCACCCTCAGGCTAACTCTAATACTAACCCTAACCCTCACCCTCAACCTAACTCTAACCCTAAACCTAACCCTAACCCTCACCCTCACCCTCACCCTCAACCTAACCCTAAACCTATCCCTAACCCTCACCCTAACTGTAACCCAAAACCCATACCTCACCCTCACCCTAACCCTAACCCTAACCCTCACACTAAACCTCACCCTAACACTTACCCTCAACATAAACCTAACTCTAACCCTAATCTTCACCCTAAACCTAACATTCACCCGCACCCTAACCCTAACCCTATTCCTAAAGCTAAACCTCACTCTTAAACTCACCCTAACCCTACACCTAACATTATCCCTAACCCACAACCTCACCCTATCCCTGACCCTCACCCTAAACCTCACCCAAACCCTAAACCTACCATTCACCCTCACCCTCAGACTCACCCTAACCCTAATCCAAACCCTCAACCTAACCCTAATGCTACCCATAACCCTCACCCTCACACTAAACCTAAACCTAACACTAACACTCAACCTAACCCTAATCCTCACCCACCCCCTGACCCTCACCCTCACCTTAACCCTCACCCCCATGCTAAACATCACCCAAACCCTAACCCTCACCCTAACCCTAGCCCTAACCCTCATCCTAACCCTAACCCAAAACATAATTCTCAACCTCACCCTATTCCTCACCATAACCCAAATCCTTGGCTAAAATAAACCCTCAACCTAAAACTCACACTAACACTCACCCTCACCCTAGCCTTCACCCTAACCCTAACAATAACCCTAACCCTAACCATAACCATAACCTTCACAGTAACCATTACCCTCACCCTAACCCTAAACCTAACATTAACCCTAACCCTAACCCTCAGCCTCAACCTCACCCTCACCCTCAGTTTCAGCCCAACCCTAACCCTAAGCTATTCCCAATCCAAACCCTCACCCTGACACTTACCCTAAACCTCACCCTCACCCTAACCTTCACCCTCACCCTAAACATCACACTAACCGTAAACCTCAGGTTAACCCTTACCCTAACCCTTACCCTAACCCTAACGTCATCTTAACCCTAAACCTCACGTAAACAAAAACCTCACCCTCACCCTCACCCTCACCCTCACCCTCACCCCAACCCTAACCCTAACCCTATGACTCACCCCAACCCTAACCTTCACCCTAACACTAACCCTCACCCTCAACCTCACCCTAATCTTAACCCTAACTCTAATCCTAACCCTCACCCTCACTGTAACCCTCACCCTAACCGTTACCCTTACCCTCATGCTTAGGGTAACCCTAAACCTCACAGTAAACCTAACCCTAACCCTAACCCTTACCCTCACCTTAACCCTCAAACTCACCCTAATCCTCAACCTAACCTTACTTTAAACCTTACATAAACTAAACCCTCACCCTCACCCTCACCCTCACACTAGCCCACACCCTAACGCTAACCCTAAACCTAACCGTCACAATAATCCTAACCATAAGACTCAGGATAAAACTTATCCTAACCCTAAACCTAAAACAAAACTTCACCCTAACTAAACCCTAATCCTAACCCTAACCCTCATCCTAACCCTCACACTAACCCTAACCCTAACCCTCAGCCTAACGCTCATCCTAACCCTCATCCTAAACCTCTCCCTAACCCTAATCCTAAACCTAAACCTAACCCTCACCCTAACCCTAAACCTCACACTCAACCTCACCCTCACCCTCAGCCTAAACCTAGTTCTAACCCTACTACTAACCCTCAAACTCACCCTAACTCTAACCCTAAACCAAACCCTCACACTCCCCCTCACCCTCACCCTAACCCTCACCCTAACCCTAACCCTCACCCTCACCCTAAATCTCACCCAAACATTTACCCTGACCCTAAACCTAACTCTAACCCTAAACCTAACACTCACACTAACACTAAACCTAACCCTCAAACTAAACCTTATCCTAATCCTAAACCTAACCCCAGCCCTCACCCTAACCCTAACCCTAACCCTAATTCTTAACCCTCAAACTAACCCTAAACATAAACGCTCATCCTAACCCTAACCCTATACCTAACCCTCACCCTAAACTTACCCCTAACCCTAACACTTACCCGAAACCTAACCCTCAACCTAACCCTCAGGCTAACTCAAATATTAACCCTAATACTAACCCTCACCCTCACCCTAACTCTAACCCTAAACCTTACCCTAACCCTCACCCTCACTCTCACCCTAACCGTAAACCTATCGCTAACCCTCACCCTAACCCTAACCCAAACCCTATACCTCACCCTCACCCTCACCCTAACCCTAACCCTAAGCCTCACACTAAACCTCACCCTAACCCTTACCCTCACCATTAACCTAACTCTAACCATAATCCTTACCCTAAACCTAACCCTCACCCATACCCTTACCCTGATCCTCACTCTAACACTCACCGACACCCTAACACTCTTCCTAACACTAACCCTAACCCTACCCTTCACCCTAACAATCCTACTAAACCTAACCCTAATCCTAACCGTCAACCTAAACCTAATCCTAGCCCTAACCCTCACCCTCACACTAACCCTAAATCTAATGCTAATACTCAACCTAACACTAATCCTCAACCACACCCTAACTCTTACCCTCACTCGAACCCTTACCCTCACCGAAAACTCATCCTCACCATAACCCTCACACTTATGCTAAACATCACCCAAACCATAACCCTCACTCTAACCCTTGCCCTAATCCTCACCCTAAACCTAACCCTCAACCTAACCCTCACCCTCACCCTAATCCTCACCATAACACTAAACTCTGGCTAAAAGAACACCTCAACATTAACTTTACACTAACCCTCACCCTCACACAAGCCCTCACCCTAAATCTAACCCTAACCCTAAACCTCACCCTCACCCTAAACCTCACTCGAACCCTTCCCCTCACCCTAACCCTAACCCTAACCCTAACCATAACCCTCACAGAAACCGTAACCCTCACCCTAACCCTAAACCTAACCTATCCCAAACCCTCACCCTCACCCTCACTCTCAACTTCAGTCTAACCAAAACCCTAACCGTATTCCCAATCTTAACCCTCACCCTCACCCATACCGTAATCCTCACCCTCACCCTAACCCTCACCCTCACCCTAAACATCACCTAACACTAAACCTCACCTTACCTCTAAACCTAACACTCACCCTAAACCTAACCTCAGATTAACCCTATCCTTGACATAAACGAAAACCTCACCCTCATCCTCACACTAACCATCACCCTCACCCTATCCCTCACCATCACACTAACCATAACCCTAATGCTCAACGTCACCCTCACCCTCACCTTCAGCCTATTCCTAACACTAACCCTAACCCTAAACCTCACCCTCACCCTAACCCTAACCCTAACCCTAACCTTCACCCCAACCCTAACCCTCACCCTAACACTAACCCTAATCCTCTACCTCACCCTAATCCTAACCGTAATTCTAATCCTAAACAGCACCCTCACCCTAACCCTCACACTAAACCTTACCCTCACCCTCACCCTAACCCTAATCCTAACCCTCATATTAACCCTACCCCGCACCCTAACCCTAACCCTCACCTTAACCCTCAACCTCACCATAATCCTCACGCTAACCTAATCTTAACACTTACCTAAACTAAACCTTCACCCTCATCCTCACCCTAACCCTCACCATCAGCCTAGCCCACACCCTAACTCTAACCCTAAACCTAACCCTCACACTAACCCTAACCCTAAACCTCAGCCTAAACCTTAATCTAAGCCTAAACCTAAAATTAACCTTCACCCTAACCAAACCCTAACTCTAACCCTAACCCTAAACCTCACCCTAAAACTAACCCTAACCCTAAACCTCACCCTAACCCTAAACCTCACCCTCAACATCACCCTCACCCTCCGCCTAAACCTAGTGCTAAGCCTAATCCTAAACCTTACCCTCAACCTAACTCTAACCCTAAACCAAAATCTCCCCCTCTTTCTCACCCTTAATCTAACCCTCACTCTAACCCTAACCCTCACCCTCAACCTCACCCTCACCCTCAGCCTAACCCCTAGTCCTTAACCTAATCCTAACCCTTAACCTACCCCTGAACCTAACCATAACCCTAACACTAACCCTTACCCTCACCCTCACCATAGTCCACACCCTAAACCTAACCCTAAACCTATCCCTCACACTAACCCGTACCCTAACCCTCAGCCTAAACCTTATGCTAACCCTAAACCTAAAACTAAACTTCACCCTAAACAAACCCTAACCCTAACCCTAACCTAAACCTAACCCTCACACTAACCCTAACCCTAACCCTCAGCCTAACGCTCATCCTAACCCTAAACCTAACCCTAACCCTAAACCTCAACCTAACATTCATTCTAACCCTAACCCTAACACTAACCCTAACCCTGACACTCAATTTAACCCTCCCCATAACCCTAACTCTAACACTAAACCTAACCCTCACCCTAACCCTAATCCTAACACTAAACCTAATCCTCACCCTAACTCTCACCCTAACCCTCACCCTCACCCTAAACATCACAATAACCTTAACCCACACCTTAACCCTAACCCTAACCCTCACTGTAACCCTAAACTCACTTAACCCTAACCTGATGTAAACGAAACCCTCACCCTCACCCTCACCCTAATCCTCACCTTAACCCGAAACCTGACATAAACGAAACCCTCACCCTCACCCTCACACTAACTCTCACCCTCACCCTAGCCCTCACCCTTACCCGAACACTATCCGTCAACCTCACCCTCAGCCTAAACCTAACCCTACGCTAACCCTAACCCTCACCCTCACCCGCAACCTCACCCGAACCCTAACCATAACAATACCCCTAACCCTCACCCTAAAACTAAACCTCAAGTTCACCCTAACCCTAAACCTAACCCTAATTCTAATCCTAACCCTCACCCTCACCCTAACCCTCACCCTAACCCTTACCCTCACCTTCACCTAACCCTAACCCTAACCCTCACACTAACCCAAACACACACCCTAACCATAACACTAACCCTAACTCTTACCCTCAAAATAGCGCTAACCCTAACCCTTACCCTCAGCCTAACCCTAACCATAACAGTAACCCTAACCCTAAAACTAGTCCTCACACTAACCCTAATCCTCAACCACACCTTAACCCGAACCCTCACCCGAACCCTCACCCTAATACTAGCCCTAAACCTAAACCGAACCCTCCCACTCAATCTATCCCTCACACTAACTGTATCCCTACCCATCAGCCTAAACCTCACCCTAACCCTAAACATAACACTAATCCTCACCCTATCCCTAAACCTAACCCTCACTCTCACACCCACCCTAGCCCTCACCCTAACCCTACACCAAACCCTAACCATCACACTAAACTTAACCCTCACGCTATACCTAACCCTACACCTCAGCCTAAGACTCACCCTAACCCTAACCCTAACCTTAAAACTAATCCTAACCCTATCCCTAACCCTAACCCTAACCCTCACACTCAACCTAGCTCTCACCTTAACCTCACCCTAATCCTACCCCTAACCCTAAACCTCACCCTCAATGTAACCCTCATGCTAACCCTTACCCTCACCCTAATCCTAACCCTGACCCTAACCTTAACCCTAAAACTCACACTGAACCTAACCCACACCCTAACCCTAACCCTACCCCACAGCCTAACCCTCATCCTAAACCTAACCCTAACCCTAACCCTCAACTTAACCCTAACCCTGACATTAACCATAACCCTCAACCTAACCCTAAACCTCACCCTCACCCTCACACTCACACTCAGCCTAACCCTAACCCTAACACTAATCCTAAACCTAATCCTCACCCACACCCTCACCCTATCTCTAACCCGAACCCAAACCATAACCCTTCCCTTACCCCTCACCCTCAACTGAACCCTCACTCTCACCCTAATGCTCACCCTCACCCTAAACCTAACCCTAACCATTACCCTCAATCTCACGCTCATGCTCACACTAACCCTAATCCTCACACTAACCCTCACCCTCACCCTAACCCTAACCCAAACACTAAACCTAACCCTCACCCTCACCCTAACCATAAACCTACCCCTCACCCTAACCCTCACGCTCACCCTACCTCTAACCCTAACCCTAACCCTCCCTCTCACCCGAACCTTCACACTCAACCTCACCCTAAACATCACCCTAACACTAAACCTAATCATAACCCTAATACTCACCCTAACCCTAACCCTCACCTTAACCCTCAACCTCACGCTAATCCTCACCCTAACATAACATTTACCCTTACCTAAACTAAACAATCAACCTAACCTTCACCCTCACACTAGCCCACACCCTAACCCTAACGCTAAACATAACCCTCACACTAACCCTAACCCTAACCGTCAGCCTAAACCTTATCCTAACCCTAAACCTAAAACTAACCTTCACTCTATACAAACCCTAACCCTAACCCTAACCCTAAACCTCACCCTAATCCTAACCCTCAACCTCAACCTCAACCTCACCATCAGCCTAAACCTAGTCCTAAACTAATCCTAACCCTCAACCTCACCCTTACTCTAACCCTAAACCTAACCCTCACCCTCTGACTCCCACTCATCCTAACCCTCACTCTAACCCTAAACCTCACCCTAAACCTCACCCTCATACTCAGCCTAATCCTCGTCCTAACCCTCATGCTATACCTCACCCTCAAACTAACCCTAACCCTAACCCTAACCCTCAACCTCATTCTCACCCTCACCTTACCATAACTCTATCCGTCACCCTCAACCTAAACCTGACCCTAACACTTGCCCTCACCCTAACCCTCACCCTAACCCTAACCATGCACCTAACAGTCCCCAAATGCTCACCCTAACCCTAACACTAAACCTAACCCTCACCCTCAGTCTAACCCTCAAACTAACGCTTACCCTCACACTAAACCTAATCCTCAAACTAACCCTAAACCTAACCCTAACCCTAACCGTCAACTTAACCCTCACATTAATATTAACCCTGACCCTAACCGTCACCCTAACTCTAACACTAAACCTAAACCTCACCCACACCTAACCCTCACCGTCACCCTAACCCTCACCCTAAACCTAACCCTCACCCACACGCTAAACCTCAGCTTCACCCTCACCCTCACCCTTACCCTAAACCCAAACCTAACCCTCAGCCTAACCCTAACCCTCACCCTAACCCTCAAACTCCCCCTCACCCTAACCCTAATTATAACCCTAACCCTCACCCTAAACCTCACCCTAAACCTAACCCTAACCCTAACCCACACCCTAAACCTAACCCTACCCTAAACCTCACCCTCACCCTAACCTTCACCCTCACACGAAACCTCACCCTCATCCTAACCCTCACCCTCACCCTAAACATCACCCTAACCATAACTCTCACCCTAACCCTAAAAATAACTCTCACCCTCACCCAAACACTAACCCTAACCCTAACCCTCCCTCTCAAACTCATGCTAACCCTAAACCTCACTATTACCTTAAACCTCACCCTAACCCTTAAACTTACCATAACCCTAACACTAAACATGATCCTCACACTAAACCTAACCCTCACACTCACACAAACCCTAACCCTACCCCTCACCCTAAACATCAGCCTAACCCTAAACCTCACCCTAAACCTAGCCCTCACCCTTACCCTAAACCTAACACTTACCCTAACCCTAACCAAAAACCTAACCCTCACCCTCAACCTCACCCTAAATCTAACCCTAACCCTAACCCTCACCCTCACCCTAACCCTAACCCTAACCCTAACCCTCACCTTAACCCTCCCCCTAATCCTAAACCTGATCCTAACCATCACCCTAAAACTAACACTAAACCTAAACCTCGCCCTCACCCTAACCGTCACCGTCACCCTAACCCTCACTCAAACTTGAACCCTCACCTCAACCTAATCTTCACACTCACCCTAACCATAAACCTAACCCTAATCCTCTTCCTATCCCTCACCTTCACCTTCACCTCACCTAAAGCCTAACCCTAAACCTAATCCTAATCCAACCCTCACCCTCACCATAAACCTAACCCTAACCCTAATCCTATACCGAACCCTCACCTTCACCATAACCTAACAGTAACCATCACCCTCACACGCACCCTTACCCTAAACTTAACCCTAAGCCTTACCCTAACCTTA
This sequence comes from Dipodomys merriami, assembly GCF_024711535.1. Taxonomy (NCBI): domain Eukaryota; kingdom Metazoa; phylum Chordata; class Mammalia; order Rodentia; family Heteromyidae; genus Dipodomys; species Dipodomys merriami. The sequence goes on from NW_027206257.1 coordinate 5,141,485, forward strand.
ACCCTCACCCGAACCCTTACCCTAACCATAACCCTCACCCTCATTCTCACCCTAACCCTAACAATAACCCTATCCCTCACCCTAACCATTATCCTCACACTTACCCTAAACCTAACCCTAAACCTCACACTAACCCTAAACCTCACCCTAACCCTGACCCTACCCCTCACCCTAAACCTCACCCTAATCCTAACCCTAACCCTAACTCACACCCTAAACATAACCCTAACCCTCACCCTCACCCTAACCCTCATCCACACCCTAATCTGAACCCAAATCCGAACCCTCACAGGCACCCTAACACTCACCTCTCTCTAAAAATCACCCTAACCCTAACCCGCACCCTAACCTTAAACATAACCCTCATCCTCACACCAACCCTAATCCTAACTCAAACACGAATCCTCACCGTAACCCTCACCGCACACTAACACTAACCCTAACACTCACTCTCATCCTAACCTTCACCCTAAACATTACCCTAACTCTACCCCTCACAATAACACTTACCATAACCCTAACCCAAACCCTAATCCTCACCCTCACCCTAGCCCTCATCCATACCCTCAACCTAACCATAACAATCACACTATCGCTCACCATCACCCTAACCCTCACCCTAACGCTTACCCTCACCCTAACCCTAACCCTCACACTAAATCTAACCCTCACCCGAACCATAACCATATTCCTCACCGTATCCCTCATCCTAACCCTAAACATAACCCTCAACTTAAATCTAAACCTAAACATTACCCTAACCCTAACCCCCACCCTCACCCTCACCCTCAATCTCAGCCTAACACTAACCCTAACCCTAATTGTAAACCTAACACTCACCCTCACACTCACCCTAATTTGAACCTAACCATAAACCTAACCATCACCCTAAACATAAACCTATCCCTAACCTACACCCTAAACCTAAACATCACCCTAACCCTAAACCTAACCCTAACCCTCACCCTCACCCTAACCCTAACTCTCAACCTAACTGTCATCTTAACACTAACGCTAACCCTAACCCTCACCCTAACTCTAACCCTCACCCAAACCCTCACCATAAACCTCAACCTAACCCTAACCCTCAAACCGACCCTAACCTTTACCCTAACCCTTGTCCTCAACCTAAATGTAAACATAACCCTAAGCCTCACACTAACCCTAACTCTAACCCTCAGCCTAACCCTCATCCTAAACCTAACCCTAACACTAATCCTAACCCTAACCCTCACCCTCACCCTCACTCTAACCATAACCCTAACCCTAACCCACATGTTAACCCTCAACCTCACTCTCACCCTAAACCTAACATTAACAATAAAACTAAGCCTAACCCTAACCATCACCCTCACCCTAACCCTAACCCTAACCCTAACACTAACCCTAAACCTAACCCTAATTCTTATACTCACCCTAAACCTAACCCTAACCGTCAAACTCACACTCAACCTCATCCTCACACTAACACTCACGCTCAAACTCACCCTCACCCTAAATCTCACCGTCACCCTAAAAATCACCATACCCCTAACCCTCACCCTAACCCTAACCCTTACCCTAACCATAACCCTAACCCTTACCATAACCCTAACCCTAACTCTCACCCTAACCCTAATGCTAACTCTAACCCTCCACCTCAACCTAAACCTCACCGTAAACCTTATCCTCACACTAACCCTAAACCTAACCCTCAACCTCACCCTCATCCTAACCCTAACCCTAAACCTAAACCTCACTCTAACCCTAACCCTTACCCTAACCCAAACCTAACCCTAACCCTCACCCTAACCGTAACCCTAACACCAACCATAACCCTCGCCCTCACCATAAACCTAAGCCTAAATATAACCCTCACCCTAATCCTAACCCTTACCCTAACCCTAACCCTACCCCTCAACCTAAACATCACCCTGACCCAAAACCTAACCCTGACCCTCACCCTAAAGCTAACCCTAACCCTAATGCTAACCCTAAAACTAACCCTCACCGTAACCCTAACACTTACCCTAAACGTAACCCTAACCCTAACCCAAACGTTAATCCGAACCCTAACCCTCACCCTAACCCTCATCCTAAACTTTATCCTCATAGTCACCCTAACTCTAACCCTAACCCTAACCCTCACACAAACCCTAACTCTCTCCCTAAACTTAACCCTACCCCGCACTCTAACCCTCAACCTAACCCTTATCCTAACCCTCACCCTCAACCTAACGCTCACCTTCACCCTAACCCTCACCCTAAACTGAACCCTAAAGAACACCCTAACCCTCAACATCACCCTCACCCTCACCCTCACCCTCAACCTCACCCTCAACCTAACCCTCACCCTAATCCTAACACTAACCCGAACCCTCACCCTCACACTAATCCTTAACCTCACCCTAAACCTAACCCTTACCTTGACCCTAACACTCACCCTAATCCTAACATTCAGCCTAACCCTAACCCTACCCCTTTCCCTAACACTCATCTTAACCCTCACTCTCACCATAACCCTAACCCTCAAAAACACCCTATCCCTCATCCTCAACCTGATCCTATCCCTAACCCTAACCCTAATCCTAACCTTCATCCTCACCCTCACCCTCACTGTAACTCTAACACCCAGCCTCACCCTAAACCTAACCCTCATCGTAACCTTAAACCTAAACCTAATGCTAACCCTAAACCTCAGGCTCACCCTAAACCTCTACATAACCCTTACCCTCACCATAACCCTAACCCTAACCCTCACACTAAACCTAACCCTCACCGTAAACCTAACCCTAACCCTCAGCCCTGACCTCACCCTATACATAACCCTAACCCTAATCCACACCCTATCCCTAAACTCAACCCTAATCCTCAACCTAACCCTCACCCTCACCCTAACCCTAATGCTAACACTAACCCTCCCCCTCCCCCTAACACTAACCTCACCCTAACCCTCACTCTAACACTTACTGACACCCTAACCGTCAAGCTAACCCTAAAAATAAACCTAACCTTCCCCTTACCCTCACGCTAACCCTAAAAATAACCCTAATCCTAACCATAACCCGAACCCTCACCATAAATCTAATCCTCACCCTTTCCCTAACCCTCATCCTAACCTTTACCCTCAACATAACCCAAACCCTAACCCTAAACCTAACACTCAAACTAACCCTAAGCCTTAACCTCAGCCTAACCCATATACAAAGCCTAAACCTAACAGTAACCCTCACCCTAACCCTAACCCTCAACCTAGCCCTCCCTCTAACACTAATGCTCACCCTAACCCTAACCCTCACACTCACCCTCACCCTAACCCTAAACCTAACCCTAACCCTCACTCTAACCCTAACCCTCACACTAAGCCTAACCCTCACCCTAACCCTAACCCTACCTCTCAGACTAACCCTCACCTTAACCCTAACTCTAACCCTCACCCTAAGCCTAACCGTATCACTAACCCTCACACTAACACTAACCCTAATACTGAACCTAACCCTCACCCTCACCCTCACCATAACACTAACACTCACCCTAATCCAAACCCTAACCGTAGTCCTCACGCTAACACTTACCCTCAAACTCACCCTAACCCTAACCGTCAACCTCACCCTAACACTCACCCTAAGCCTTACCCTCACCCTAACTCTAATCCTAACCCTAACCCTCACCCTCACCCTAATGCTAACCCTAACCAGCAGACTCACCCTAACCCTCACCCTAACACTTACCCTCACCCTAACCCTAACTCTCACTCTCACCCTAAACCTCACCCTAACACTTACCTAAACCCTAACACTCACCCAAACCCTAACCCTAAACCTAATCTTGACGCTAACCCTCACCCTCACCCTAAACCTCACCCTAACACTTACCCAAACACTTACCCTCACCCTAAACCTAACCCTAAACCTAAACTTGACCCTAAACCTCACCCTAACTCTCACCCTAATGTTTACCCTCTCCCTAACTCTTACTGTAACCCTAAACCTAACCCTCACACTAACCCTAACCCTAACCCTCAGCCTAACACTTATCCTAACACTAAACCTAGCCCTAAACCTCACCTTAACCCTAACCCTAACCCTGAGACTAACCCTCATCCTAACCCTAACCCTAATCCTAACCCTCATCCTAAACCTAACCGTAAACCTAAACCTCACCCTAACCCTAACCCTCACCCTCACCCTTCCCATCACCGTCAGCCTAACCCTAATCCCAACTCTAACCCTAAACTTAACCCTAACACTCACCATCACCCTTACCCTAAGCCCTCCCCTCTCCCTACCCCTCATCCTAACCCTAACGCTAACCCTAACCCACAACCTAACCCTAACCCTACCCCTAACGCTAACCCTCACCCTAACCTAATCCTCACCCACAAGTTAACCCTCACCCTCAACCGAATCCTCACCCTCACCCAAACACTCATCCTCACCCTATCCCTCACACTCACTCTAAATGTCACCCAAACACTAATCCTCAACCTAAACCTAACCCAAACCCTAATCCAAACCCTCACCCTCACCCTTACCCTGAGCCTAACCCTTACCCTCAACCTAACCCTAACCATAACCCTCACAATAACCGTAACCCTCACTCTAACCCTAACCCTAACCCTCACCCTAACCTTCATCCACACCCTGATCCTCACACTCAGCTTAACCCTAACGCTAAACCTAACCCTCACCCTAAACCCTAAACCTAACCCTAACCCTAAACCTCACCCTCACCCTCAACCTAACCCTAACCCTCACCCTAAACATCACCCTAATCCTAACACTCACCCTAACCCTAACCCGAAGCTTCACCCTGAACCTAAACTCAGCATAATCTTCAACCTAACCCTAACCTTTACCTAACCGAAACCCTCACCCTCACCCATAGCCTAACACTCACCCTCACCAAAGAACTCACCCTAACCCTAACCTTAACCCTAACCCTCACCCTCAAACTCCCCTACACCCTCAGCCTTACCCTAAACATAACCCTAATCGTAACACTAACGCTCAACCCCAACCTCACCCTAACCCTAACCCTAACCCTAACTATAACCCTCACCCTCATTCTAACCCTAACCCTAACCCTAACAATAACTGTAACCCTAACCCTAACCCTAAAACTCATCCTAACCCTAATCCTAACCCTAAATCTCAACCTCATCCTCACCCTCACACTAACCCTCAACCTCACCCTAAACATCACCTTAACCCTAACCTTCACAATGAACCTAACCCTAACGGCACCCTAACTCTCACCCACAAACTAACCCTCAGCCTAAACATTATCCTCACACTAAACCAAACCCTAACCCTAACCTTCACACTAACCCTAACCCTCAAGCTAACCGTATCCCGACACCTCACCCTAACTCTCACCCCAACCCTAACCCTAACCCTAACACTCACCCTAACCCTAACTCTAAACCTAACCCTCACCCTCACCCTAACCCTAACTCTAAACCTAACCCTCACCCTCACCCTAACCCTCACCATCACCCTAACGCTTACCCTAACCCTAACCCTCACCCTAAACCTAACCCTCAACCTAAACATAACCCTCACCCTGACCCTCGCCCTAACCCTAACCCTAACGCTAACCCTCACCCTAACCCTTACTTTAACCCTAACCCTCACCCTAAACCTAATGCTCACCCTAACAATAACCCTCACACTAACCTTAACCCTAGCCCTCAACCTCACCCTCAACCTCACCCTCAACCTCAACCTAACCCTAACACTCATCCTAACCCTAACCCTAACCCTAAACCTAAACCTCACACTAAACTTAAACTTCACCCTAACCCTAATCCTCACACTAAACCTAACAGTCACTCTATCCCTAACCCTACCCCTCAGCCTAACCCTCACCCTAAACCTAACCCTAACCCTAATCCTCACCCTATCCCTAACCTTAACCCTAACCCTAATCCTAACACTCACCCTCACCCTAACTCTAAACCTAACCCTCATCCTCACCCTTACCCTCACCCTAACCCTTACCCTCACCCTAACCCTAACCATAACCCTCAAAATAACCGTAACCCTAACTCTAACCCTAACCCTAACCCTCACCCTAACCTTCATCCACACCCTGATCCTCACACTCAGCTTAACCCTAACCCTAAACCTAACCCTAACCCTAAACCCTAAACCTAACCCTAACCCTAAACCTCACCCTCACCCTCAACCTAACCCTAACCCTCACCCTAAACATCACCCTAATCCTAACACTCACCCTAACCCTAACCCGAAGCTTCACCCTGAACCTAAACTCAGCATAATCCTCAACCTAACCCTAACCTTTACCTAACCGAAATCATCAACCTCACCCTTAGCCTAACCCTCACCCTCACCGAAGAACTCACCCTAACCCTAACCTTAACCCTAACCCTCACCCTCAAACTCCCCTACACCCTCAGCCTTACCCTAAACATAACCCTAATCGTAACACTAACGCTCAACCCCAACCTCACCCTAACCCTAACCCTAAACCTAACTATAACCCTCACCCTCATCCTAACCCTAACCCTAACCCTAACAATAACTCTAACCCTAACCCTAACCCTAACCCTAAAACTCATCCTAACCCTAATCCTAACCCTAAATCTCAACCTCAACCTCACCTTCACACTAACCCTCAACCTCACCCTAAATATCACCTTATCCCTAACCTTCACAATGAACCTAACCCTAACGTTCACCCTAACTCTCACCCACAAACTAACCCTCAGCCTAAACATTATCCTCACACTAAACCAAACCCTAACCTTAACCTTCACACTAACCCTAACCCTCAAGCTAACCTTATACCGACACCTCACCCTAACTCTCACCCTAACCCTAACCCTAACCCTAACACTCACCCTAACCCTAACTCTAAACCTAAACCTCACCCTCACCCTAACCCTCACCATCACCCTAACGCTTACCCTAACCCTAACCCTCACCCTAAACCTAACCCTCAACCTAAACATAACCCTCACCCTGACCCTCGCCCTAACCCTAACCCTAACGCTAACCCTCACCCTAACCCTTACTTTAACCCTAACCCTCACCCTAAACCTAATGCTCACCCTAACAATAACCCTCACACTAACCCTAACCCTAGCCCTCACCCTCACCCTCACCCTCAACCTAAACCTAACACTCATCCTAACCCTAACCCTAAACCTAAACCTCACACTAAACTTAAACTTCACCCTAACCCTAATCCTCACACTAAACCTAACTGTCACTCTATCCCTAACCCTACCCCTCAGCCTAACACTCACCCTAAACCTAACCATAACCCTAATCCTCACACCTATCCCTAACCTTAACCTTAACCCTAATCCTAACACTCACCCTCACCCTAACTCTAAACCTAACCCTCAACTTCACCCTAACCATATACCTAACCCTCACCCTAACACTAACACGCACCCTATACCTCACCCTCACCCTAACCCTAAACCAAACCCAAACCCTAACGCTAAACCTAATCCTATCGGTAAACCTGACCCTCACCCTCACTCTAAACCTAATCCTAACCTGCACCCTAAGCATAACCCTAACCCTAATGCTAACCCTAACCCTCAACCTCACCCTAAACCTAACCCTAACACTCAAACTCAACCTAACCATAACCCTAATGTTAACCCTAACCCTCACCCTAACTCTAATCCTGAACCTAACCCTTCTCCTAACCCTCACCCTCAACCTATCTATAACACTAACACTCACCCTAACCCTAACTCTAATCCTAAACCTAATCCTACCACTCAGCCTAACACTTACCCTCACCCTAACCCTCACCCTCTCCCTAACATTAATGCTAACCCTAAATATCAACCTCACCCTAAGCGTCGCCCTAAACCTTACCCTCACCATAACCCTATCCCTCAACCTCAACCTAACCCTCACCCTAACCCTTACACTCACCCTAACCCTCACCCAAACCTAACCCTAACACTATCCCTCACCCTAACCCCTACCCTAACCTTCACCCTAACCCTAATGCTAACCCAAACCCTCAGTCTCACCCTAACCCTCACCCTAACTCTTATCCTCACACTAACCCTAACAATAACCCTAAGCGTAACCCTCACACTAAGACTAACCCTCATCCTAACCCTAACCCTACCTCTCACCCTAACACTCACCCTAACCCTAACCTTAACCCTAACCTGAACCCTAACCCTAACCCTAATTCGCCACCGAACCCGAACCCTCACCTACACCCTAACCCTTCCCCTTCCCTGAACCCTAACTCACACCCTAAAACTCACCCTCACCCTAAACATCACCCTAACACTTACCCTCAACCTAAAACTCAACCTCACCCACAACCTAACCCTGCCCCCACCATAATCCTCACCCTAAACCTAACCCTAACCCTTACCTAACCGAAACCCTCACTCACAACCTCATCCTCTCCCTCAACCTCAGCCTAAACCTTACCCTAACCCTAATCCTAACCCTAACTCTTACCCTCACCCTAAACCTGACCCTAACCCTAATCATCACCGTCACCCTCCCACTCACCCTCACCCTCACCCTAACCCTCACCTTCACACTCACCCTCACCCTAACCCTCACCGTCACCCTAAACATCACTCTAAACCTAACCCTCACGCTAACCTAACCCCTACCCTAACCCTAACCCTAAACCAAACTCTCACCCTAACATTAACCCTCACCCTAACACTTATCCTCAACCTAACCCCAACCTTAATCTTAACACTAACCCTCACCCGAACCCTCACCCTAAAACTAAATCTAACCCTAACCCTAACCTTTACCCTAACTCTAACTCTTACACAAACCCTAAGCCTAACCCTAAACCTCACCCTAACCCTAAACTTAACCCTCATCCTCACCCTAACACTTGCCCTAACACTAACCCTCACCATAACCCGAACCCTTAACCTATACCTAAACCTCATCCTCAACCTAACCCTAACCCTAACCCTCACTGTAACCCTAACCCTCACCCTAAACCTCAGCCTCACCCTAACCCTCACCCTAAACCTAACCCTCAGCCTAAACCTCACCCTCACCCTAATCCTCACACTAACCCTAACCCTAAATCTTGCCTAACCGAAACACTCAACCTCACCCTCACCCTCTCCCTAACCCTCATTCTCACCATAGCCCTCACCCTAACCCTCACCCTCACCCTCATCCTAACCCTTACACTAACCCTAATCCTAACCCTAAACCTTATCCTCACCCTAAACCTAACCCTAACCGTCACCCTCACACTCACCCTCACCCTCACCCTAACCCTCATGCTCAATCTCACCCTCACCCTAACCCTCACCATCACCCTAAAAATCACCCTAACCCTAATGCTAACCCAAACTCACCCTAAACCTCACCCTAATCCTTATTCTCAAACTAACCCTAACCCTAAACCTCGGCCTCACCCTCACTCTAACCCTAACCATAAACATAACCCTCACTGTAACCGTAACCCTTACTCTAAGACTGAACCTAACCTTAACACTCACCCTAACCATAACCATAACCCTAACCCTCACCCTCACCCTAAACCAAACCCTAAACATAACCCTCACCCTAACCCTGTCCCTTACCCTAACCCTAACCCTACCCCTCACCCTAAACCTCACACTCACCCAAACCCTAACACTGACACTCACCCTAAACCCATCCCTAACCTTAACCCTAACGCTAACCCTAAACCTAACCTTCACCCTAACTCTAACACTTACCCTAAACCTAACCCTAACCCTAACCCTAACCCTAACCCTCACACTAAGCCTAACCCTCACCCTAACCCTCACCCTAACCTTTATCCTCATACTAAACCTAACTCTAACCCTAACCCTAACCCTCACACAAACCCTAACCCTCTCCCTAACCTTAACCCTACTCCTCGCCCTAACCCTCACCCTAACCCTAACCCTCACCCTAACCCTTATCCTAAACCTCACCCTCACCCTAACCATCACCGTCACCTTAACCCTCAACCTAAACCAAACTTTAACCCACACCCTAACCCTCACCCTCACCCTCACCCTCACCCTCACTCTAAACCTAAACCTAACCCTCATCCTAACACTAACCCTCACCCTCACCCTCACACTAACCCTAACCCAAAGCCTCACCCTAACCCTAACCCTAAAACTTACCTAACCGAAAACCTCACCATCACCCAAACCCTAACCCTCTACCTAGCCCCCCAACACTAACCCTCACCCTAACCCTAACCCTCACCCTCACACTCACCCTCACCCTAACCCTAAACCTAACCCTAACTCTAATGCTAACCCTAAACCTACCTCTCAGACTAACCCTCACCCTAACCCTAACCGTATCACTAACCCTCACACTAAACCTAACCCTAATACTGAACCTAACCCTCACCCTCACCATAACCCTAACAGTTACCCTAATCCAAACCCTATGCGTAGTCCTCACCCTAACACTTACCCTCACCCTCAACCTCACCCTAACCCTCACCCTAAGCTATACCCTCACCCTAACTCTAATCCTAACCCTAACCCTCACCCTCACCCTCACCCTAATGCTAACCATATCCCTCAGACTCACCCTAACCCTCACACTAACACTTACCCTCACCCTAACCCTAACCCTCACCCTCACCTAAACCTCACCCTAACACTTTCCCAAACCCTAACCCTCACCCTAACACTAACCCTAAACCCAACCTTGACGCTAACCCTCTCCCTCATTTTAAACTTCAGCCTAACACTTACCAACACCCTTACACTCACGCTAACCCTAACCCTAAACCTAAACTTGACCCTAACCCTCACCCTAACCCTAAACCTCAACTTCACCCTAACTCTCACCCTAACATTTACCCTCACCCTAACTCTTACCCTAACTCTAAACCTAACGCTCACACTAACCCTAACCCTAACCCTCAGCTCAACCCTTATCCTAACCCTAAACCTCACCCAAACACTAACCCTAAGCCTCAGCCTAACCCTCATCCTAACCCTAACCCTAATACTAACTCTCACCCTAAACCTAAACCTCACCATCATCCTAACGCTCACCCTAACCCTCACCCTAACCCTAACCCTCACCCTAAACCTAACCCTCAACCTAAACATAACCCTCACCATAACCCTAACCCTCACCCTAAACCTAACCCTCAACCTAAACATAACCCTCACCCTGACCCTCACCCTAACCCTAACCCTAACGCTAACCCGCACCCTAACCCTTACTTTAACCCTAACACTCACCTTAAACCTAACGCTCACCCTAACACTAACGCTCAAACTAACCCTACAAATAGCCCTCACCCTCACCCTCACCCTCAACCTAAACCTCACCCTAACCCTAATCCTCACACTAAACCTAACAGTCACTCGATCCCTAACCCTACTCCTCAGCCTAACCCTCACCCTAAACCTAACCCTAATCTAACCCTCACCCTAACCTAACACTAACCATAACCATAAGCCTAACCCTAACCCTAACACTAACACTAACCGTAACAATAAGCCTAACCCTAACCCTTACCCTAACCCTAACCCTAACCCTAACACTCACCCTAAACCTTATGCTAAACCTAACACTCACCCTCACCCTAATCCTCACCCTAACCCTTATCCTCACACTAACTCTAACCCTATCCCTCAGCATCAACCTCACCCTAACCCTAAACCTGAAACTAACCCTCACCAAAAACCAAACCCTTACCCTAAACCTAAACCTAACCCTAGCCCTAACCCTAATCCTCACCCTCACCCTCATCTTAACCCTAACCCTAAACCTAACCCTCACCCTAACCCTAACCCTTACCCTATCCCTAAACCTACCCCTCAACATAACCCTCACGGTTACCCTAATCCTAACCCTAACCCTCACCCTAAACCTAAACCAAACCCTAACCCTCACCCTAACCCTAAACCTAACCCTCAACATGACCCTAACCCTAACCCTAAACCTAACCCTAATCCTATCCCCAAACCAAACCCTAACCCTCATCCTCAACCTCAACCTCACCCTAACACTCACCGTCATCCTAACCCTCACCCTAAACCGAACCTTAACCCACACCCTAACCCTCACCCTCACCCTCACCCGAACCCTCACACTCACCCTAAGGCTAACAGTAACCCTCATCCTAACACTAACACTGACCCTCACCCTCACCCTAAACCTAACCCACAACCTCACCCTAATCCTCACCCTAACCCTAACCCTAAACATTACCTAAACGAAATCCTCACCATCAGCCAAACCCTTACCCTCAACCTAGCCCTCCCCCAACACTAACCCTCACCCTAACCCAAACCCTCACCCTCAAACTCACCCTCACCCTAATCCTAAACCTAAACCTAAACCTCACACTAAGCCTAACCCTCACCCTAACCCTAACCCTACCTCTCAGACTAACCCTCACCTTAACCCTAACTATGAACCTCACCCTAACCCTAACCCTATCACAAACCCTCACACTAACCCTAAACCTAATACTGAACGTAACCCTCACCCTCACCCTCAAAATAACCCTAACACTCACCCTAATCTTAACCCTAAAATTAGTCCTCACCCTAACACTTACCCTCCCACTCACCCTAACACTAACCCTCAACCTCACCCTAACCCTCACACTAACTCTAATCCTAACCCTAACCCTCACCCTCACCCTAATGCTAACCCTAACCCTCAGACTCACACTAACCCTCACCCTAACACTTACCCTCACCCTAACCCTAACCCTCACCCTCACCCTAAACCTCACCCTAACACTTACCCAAACCCTAAATATCACCCTAAACCTTACCTTGACGCTAACACTCATACTCACCCTAAACCTCACCCTAACACTTACTCACACCCTTACCCTCACCCTAACCCTAACCCTAAACCTAAATTTTACCCTAACCCTCACCCTAACCCTAAACCTCACCCTCACTCTAACTCTCACCCTAACCTTTACCCTCACCCTAACCCTAAGCCTATCCCTCAAACTAACCCTAACCCTAACCTTCAGCCTAACCCTTATCCTAACCCTAAACCTAGCCCTAAACCTCACCCTAATCCTAACCCTAACCCTCAGCCTAACCCTCATCCTAAGCCTAACCCTAATCCTAACCCTCACCCTAACCCTAACCGTAAACCTAAACCTCACCCTAAACCTAACCCTCACCCTCACCCTCTCCTTCACCTTCAGCCTAACCCTAATCCTAAACTAATCATAACCCTCACCCTCACACTCACCCTAACTCTAACCCTAAACCTAACCCTAACACCCGCCCTCACCCTTACCTTAACCCTAACAATATACCTAACCCTCAACCTAAACCTAACCCTCACCCTAATCCTAAACCTAACCCTCACTCTCAAATTCACCCTATCTCTAACCCAAACCCTAACCCTAACCCTCACCCTCACCCTCAACCTAACCATCACCCTAACCCTAATCTTCACCCACACCCTAACCCTCACCCTCAACCGAACCCTCACCCTCAACCGAACCCTCATCCTCACCCTAACCATCACCCTCACTCTAAACATCACCCAAAAGCTAACCCTCACCCTCACCCTAACCCAAACCCTATTCCAAACCCTCACACTCACCCTAACACTCACCCTAACCCTTACCCTCACCCTAACCCTTAACCTCACCCTAACCCTAACCATAACCCTCAAAATAACCGTAACCCTCACTCTAGCCATAAATGTAACCCTGACCCTGACCTTCACCCACACCCTGATCCTCACCCTCAGCTGAACCCTAACCCTAATCCTATTCCTATTCCTAACCCTCAGCCTCACATTAAACCTAACCCTAACCCTAACCCTCACCCTCACTCTAACCTTCACCTTCACCCTAATTATCATCCTAACACTAACCCTCACCCTAACCCTGACCCGAAACCTCACCCTGAACCTAACCTCAGCTTAATCCTCACCCTCGCCCTAATCCTCACCATAACCCTAACCTTTAACTAACCGAAACCCTCACCCTCACCCTCAGCCTAACCCTCACCCTCACCCAAGCCCTCACCCTAACCCTAACCTTAACCCTAACACTCACATTCAAATTCCCCTTCCCCCTCAGCCTTACCCTAACAATAACCCTAATCCTAACACTAACCCTCAACCCCACCCTCACCCTAACCCTAACCCTAACAATAACCCTCACCCTCATCCTAACCCAAACCCTAACCCTAACAATAACTCTAAACCTAATCCTAACCCTAAAACTCACCCTAACCCTAATCCTAACCCTAAACCTCAACCTGACCCTCACCCTCACACTAACACTCAACCTCACCCTAAACATCACCTTAACCCTAACCCTCACACTGAACCTAACCCGAACGTTCACTCTAACTCTCACCCTAAAACTAAACCTCACCCTAAACATTATCCTCACACTAATCCTAACCCTAACCTTCACACTAACCCTAACCCTCAACCTAACCGTATCCCGACACCTCACCCTAACTCTCACCCTAACCCTAACCCTAACCCTAACACTCACCCTAACCCTCAACACCACCCTAACGCTCACCCTAACCCTAACCCTCACCCTAAACCTAACCCTCAACCTAAACCTAACCCTCACCCTGACCCTCACCCTAAAACTAACCCAAACGCTAACCCTCACCCTAACCCTTACTTTAACCCTAACTCTAACATTAAACCTAACGCTCACCCTAACACTAAGCCTCAAACTAACACTAACCCTAGCCCTCAACCTCACCCTCACCCTCAACCTAACCCTAACACTCATCCTAAGCCTAACCCTAAACCTAAACCTCACACTAAAACTAAACCACACCCTAACCCTAATCCTCACCCTATCCCTAAACTTAACCCTAACCCTCACCCTAAACCTCAACCTCACCCTAAACCTAATGCTAACCCTAACCCTCACCCTGAACCTAACCCTCAACCTAACCCTTACCCTCACCCTAACCCTTATCCTCACCCTGACCCTAACCCTCAACCTCGCCCTAACCCTCACCCTAACACTTTCCCACACCCTCACCCTAACCCTATCACTCACCCTAATCCTAACCCTAACCATAGTCCTCACCCTAACACTTACCCTCACCCTCACCCTAACCCTAACCCTCAACCTCACCCTAACCCTCACCCTAAGCCTTACCCTCAAACTAACTCTAATCCTAACCCTAACCCTAACCCTCACCCTCACCCTAATGCTAACCCTAACCCTAAGACTCACCCTAACCATCACCCTAACACTTACCCTCACCCTAACCATAACCCTCACCCTCAACCTAAACCTCACCCTAACAATTACCCAAAACCTAACCCTCTCCCTAACCCGAACCCTAAACCTAACCTTGATGCTAACACTCACCCTCACCCTAAACCTTACCCTAACACTTACCCATACCCTTACCCTCACCCTCACCCTAACCCTAAACCTCACCCTTCCCCTGACTCTCACCCTTACATTTACCCTCACCCTAACTCTTACCCTAACCCTAAGCCTAACCCTAACCCTACCCCTAACGCTTACCCTCACCCTAAGCCTATTCCTCACCCACACCCTAACCCTCACAGTCAACCGAACCCTCACGCTCACCCAAACCCTCATCCTCACCCTAACCCTCACCCTCACTCAAAACATCACCCAAACACTAACCCTCACCCTAACCCTAACCCTAAACCTAACCCTAACCCTACCCCTAACGCTTACCCTCACCCTAAGCCTATTCCTCACCCACACCCTAACCCTCACAGTCAACCGAACCCTCACGCTCACCCAAACCCTCATCCTCACCCTAACCCTCACCCTCACTCAAAACATCACCCAAACACTAACCCTCACCCTAACCCTAACACAAACCCTAATCCAAACCCTCACACTCACCCTAACCCTCACCCTAACCCTTACCCTCACCCTAACCCTTAGCCTCACCCTAACCCTAACCATAACACTCACAATAACCGTAACCCTCACTCTAACCCTAACCCTAACACTGAGCCTAACGTTCACCCTCACCCTGATCCTCACACTAAGCTTAACCCTAACCCTAATCCTAGCCCTCACGCTCACCCTAACCCTCACCCTCAGCCTAAACATCACCCTAACCCTAACCCTCACCCTAACCCTAACCCGAACCCAAACCCTGAACCTAACTTCAACTTAATCCTCACCCTAATCCTGACCCTAACCCTAACCTTTATGTAACATAAAACCTCACCCTCACCCTCAGCCTAACCCTCACCCTCACTCAAGCCCTCAACTTAACCCTAACCTTAAACCTAACCCTCACCCTCAAACTCCCCCTCTCCCTCAGCCTTACCTTAACCATAACCCTAATCCTAACACTAACCCTCAACATCACCCTCACCCTCACCCTAACCCTAACCCTAACAATTACCCTCACCCTCATCCTAACCCTAACCCTAACAATAACTCTAACCCTAACCTGAACCCTAAAACTCACCCTAACCCTAATCCTAACCCTAACCCTCACCCTCACCCTCACCCTCACACTAACCCTCAACCTCACCCCAAAGATCATCTTAACCCTAACTCTAAACCTAACCCTCACCCTCACCCTAACCCTCACCATCACCCTAACGCTCACCCTAACTCTAACCTTCACCCTAAACCTAACCCTCACCCTAAACCTAACCCTCACCCTGACCCTCACCCTAACCCTAATCCTAACTCTAACCCTCACCCTAACCCTTTCTTTAACCCTAACCCTCAAGCAAAACCTAACGCTCACCCTAACACTAAACCTCACACTAACTCTAACCCTAGCCCTCAACCTCACCCTCACCCTCAACCTAACCCTAACACTCATCCTTACCCTAACCCTAATCCTAAACCTTACACTAAACCTAAACCTCACCCTAACCCTAATCCTCACACTAAACCTAACAGTCACTCTACCTTAACCCTACCTCTCAGCCTAACCCTCACCCTAAACCTCATCGTAAACCAAGTACTAACACTAACCCTCACAATAAACCTCACCCTATACCGTACCCTCAACATAACCCTAAACCTAACTCTAACCCTAATCCTCAAACACACCCTAACCTTCACCCTCACCCTAAACATCACCCAAACCTTAACTCTCACCCTAACCCTAACCCTAACCCTTACCCTAAATCTAACCCTCACCCTCAAGCTAATCCTCACCATAAACCTAACTATGACCTAAAAGAAACCCTCACACACTCACCCTCACCCTAGCCCTCATCCTAACCCTAACCCGAACCCTAACACTCACCTTCACCCAAACCCTTACCCTTACTGTAACCCTAAACCTATCCCTAATCATAACCCTCACATTAACCGTAACCTTCACACTAACCATAACCCTAACCCTAACCCTAAGCTTCACCCTCACACTGACCCTCACACAAACCCTAACCCTATTCCTAATCCTAAGCCTCACAATCACCCTCAAACTAAACCTAACCCTAACACTAACCCTCACCCTCAACCTCACGGAACACTCACCCTCACCCTAAATATCACCCTAACCCTAACCCTCACCCTAAACCTAACCTCAGCTTAACCCTCACCCTCAACCTAATCCTCACCCTATCCCTAACCCTAACTTAAACAAAACCCTCACCCACACACTAACACTCACCCTCAACCTAGCCCTAACACTAACCCTAACCATAACACTTACCCACACACTAACTCTCACACTCATCCTCACTCTAACCCTAATCGTAACCCTAATCCTAACCCTAATGCTCACCCTACCCCTGTCCCTAACCCTAACTGTAAAACTAACGCTCACTCTCATCCTAAACCTCATGCTGATCCGAGCACTCACCCTAACCCCAAACCATACTCTCACATTAAACATCACCTTAACCCTAAACCTCAACCTAAACCTAACCCTAACCCCCACTCTAACCCAAACCCTCACCCTAACCCTTACCCACAACATAATCCTATCCCTCAAACTCAATCTTACCATCACCCTAACCCTTACCCTTACCCTAACCCTCGCAATAACCCTCACCCTAAACCTAAACCTCAGCCTCGCCCTAACCCTCACACTAAACTTTATCCTCACCTTCACCCTAACGCTCACCTTCACCCGAGCCATCACCCTCACCCTAACCCTAACTATAACCCTCAAACTCACCCTCAACCTCAGCCTAAACCTAATCCTAACCCTAACCCTAAACCTCACCCTCACCCTCACCCCAACCCTAACCCTCACCCCAACACTAAACCTCACCCTAACACTAACCCTCACCCTCACCCTCACCCTAATCCTAACCCTAACTCTAATCCTAACCCTCAACCTCACCATAACCCTCACCCTAACCCTTACCCTCACCCTCACCCTAAGCGTAACCCTAAACCTCACAGTAACCCTGACCCTCACGCTAACCCTAACCCTCACCTTAACCCTCATCCTCACCCTAATCCTCAACCTAACCTTACCTTAACCCTTACCTAAACTAAACCGTCACCCTTACCCTCACCCTAACACTCACCCCCACCCTAGCCCACACCCTAACCCTAACGCTAAACCTAACCCTCACACTAACCCTAACCATAACCCTCAGAATAAACCCTATCCTAACCCTAAACCTAAAACAAATCTTCACCCTAACCAAACCCTAAACCTCACCCTAACCCTAACCCTCACACTAACCCTAACCCTAACCCTCAGCCTAATGCTCATCCCAATCCTAACCCTAACCCTCACCCTAAACCTAATCCTAACCCTAACCCTCACACTAACGCTAAACCTCACCCTCAACCTCAACCTCACCCTCACCCTAAACCTAGTGCTAACCCTAATCCTAACCCTCACACTCACCCTAAATCTAACCCTAAACCAAACCCTCACACTCCCCCTCAGACTCACCCTGAAACTCACCCTGACCCTAAGCGTCACCGTAATCTTTACCCTCACCATCACCCTAACCCTCACCCTAACCTTTACCGTGACCCTAACCCTAACCCTAAACCTAAACCTAACCCTCACACTAAACCTAAATCTAACCCTCAACCTAACCCTTATCCTAAACCTAAACCTAACCCTAACCCTCACCCTAACCCTAACCCTAACCCTAAACCTCACATTAACTCAAACCCTAAACCTCAGCCTAACGCTCATCCTAACCCTTACCCTAATCCTAACCCTCACTTTCACCGTACCCCTAACCCTAACACTCACCCTAAACCTAAACCTTACCCTCATGCTCAGGCTAACTCTAATACTAACCCTAATACTAACCCTCACCCTCACCCTAACTCTAACACTAAACCTAACCCTAACCCTCACCCTAACCCTCACCCTCACCCTCACCCTAACCCTAAACCTATCCCTAACCCTCACCCTAACCCTAACCCAAACCCTATACCTCACCCTCACCATCACCCTAACCCTAACCCTAACCCTCACACTAAACCTCACCCTAACCCTTATCCTCACCATAAACCTAACTCTAACATTAATGCTCACCCTAAAACTAACCCTCACCCACACCTTAACCCAGACCCTCACCCGAACCCTCACCGACACCCAAACTCTCTTCCTAACACTAACCATAATACTAATCCTAAACCTAAGCCTCACCCTCAAATTCACCCTAACCCTACACCTAACCCTAAACCTCACCAACACCCTCACCCTAATCTTACCCTCACCCTAACGCTCACCCTCCCCCTAACCCTACCCTTCAACCTCACCCTCATACTAAGCCTAACCCTAATCCTAACCGTCAACCTAACCCTATCCCTAGCCCTAAACCTCACCCTAACACTAATCCTAAACCTAACCCTAACACTCAACCTAACACTAATCCTCACCCACACCCTAACTCTCACCCTCACTCGAACCCTTACCCTCACTCGAACCCTCATCCTCACCCTCACACTAAACATCAACCAAACCCTAACCCTCATCCTAACCCTTGCCCTAACACTCACCATAACCTTAACCCTAACCCTAAACCTCACCCTCACCCTAATCCTCACCATAACACTAAACCTTGGCTAAAAGAAACCCTCACACTAACCTTCACCCTCACCCTAGCCCTCACCCTAATCCTAACCCTAACCCTAAAACTCACCCTCAGCCTGAAGCTCACTCTAACCCTTCCCCTCACCCTTACCCTAACGCTAAACCTAACCATAACCCAAACCCACAACCTCACCCTACCCCTCACCCTCACCTTATCCTAAACCTTATCCTAACCCTAAACCTAAAAGCAACCTTCACCCTAACCAAACCCTAACCCTAACCCTCAGTCTAATGCTCATCCTAACCCTAACCCTAACCCTAACACTTACCCTAAAACTAACCCTAACCCTAACCCTCACTCTAACCCTAAACCTCACCCTCAAACTCACCCTAACCCTCAGCCTAAACCTAGTGCTAACCCTAATCCTAACACTCACCCTCAACCTAACTCTAACCCTAAACCAAACACTCCCACTCTCCCTCACCCACACTCTAACCCTCACTCTAACAGTAACCCTCACCCTGAACCTCACCCTCAACTTCAGCCTAACCCTAGTCTATACCCTAATCCTAACCCTCAGCCTACCCCTGACGCTAAACTCAGCCCTAACCCTAACCCTCACCCTAACCCTCACTCTCACCATAGTCCACACCCTAACCCTAAACTTAACCCTCACACTAAACCTAAACCTAACCCTCAGCCTAAACCTTATCCTAACCCTAAACCTAAAACTAACCTTCACCCTAACCAAACCGTAATCCTAACCCTAACCTAACCCTAACCCTTACACTAACCGTAACCCTAATCCTCAGCCTAACCCTCATGCTAACCCTAACCCTAACACTAACATAAACCCTGACCCTCAATTTAACCCTCCCCATAACCCTAACTCTAACCCTAAACCTCACCCTCACCCTAACCCTAATCCTAACACTAACCCTAAACTTCATCCTAACTCTGACCCTAACACTCACCCTCAGCCTAAACATCACCCTAAACTTAACCCATACCCTAACCCTAACCCTCACCCTAACCCTAACCTCAGCTTAATCCTAACCCTGATGTAAACGAAACCCTCAACCTCACCCTCACCCTAATCCTCACGCTAACCCTAACCCTGACTTAAACGAAAGCATCATCCTCAATCTCACACTAACCCTCACCCTCACCTTAGGCCTCACCCTCACCCTAACCCTAACACTAACCATCAACCTCACCCTCACCCTCACCCTCAGCCTAAACCTAACCCTACCCTAACCCTAACCCTCACCCTACCCTGCACCCTAACCCTAACAATAACCCTAACCCTCGCCCTAACACTAAACCTCAACCTCACCCTAACCCTAATTCTAACCCTAACTCTAATCCTAATTCTCACCCTCACCCTAACCCTCACCCTAACCCTTACCCTCACCTTGACGTAAACCTAACCCTAACCCTCACACTAACCCGAACCCTCACCCTAACGGTAACACTAACCCTAACCCTTACCCTCACAATCACCCTAACCCTAACCCTTACCCTCACCCTAACCCTAACCCTAACAGTAACCCTAAACCTAAAAATAGTCCTCACACTAACCCTAACCCTCATCCACACCTTAACCCAAACCCTCACCCGAACCCGAACCCTAACCCTAACGCTAAACCTAACCGTAACACTCCTACTAAACCTAACCCTCACCCTAAATGTAACCCTACCCATTAGCCTAAACCTCACCCGAAGCCTAACCCTAAATCTAAACCTCACCCTATCCCTAAACCTAACCCTAACCCTCACACTCACCCTAGCCCTCACCCTAACCCTATCCCAAGCCCTAAACCTCACATTAACATAGCCCTCACCCTATCCCTAACCCTAAACCTCAGCCTATGACTCACCCTAACCCTAACCCTAACCCTAACCCTAAACCTCATCCTATCCCTAACCCTAACCCTAACCCTCACACTCACCCTAGCCCTCAACCTAAGCTCACCCTAATCCTATCCCTAACCCTAAACCTCACCCTCATCCTAACCCTCACCCTAACCCTTCTCCTCACACTAATCCTAACTCGACCTTAAACTTTATCCTAAAACTCACACTAAACCTAACCCTTACTCTAAACCTAACCCTACCCCACAGCCTAACCCTCATCCTAACCTTAACCCTAACCCTATCCCTCAACCTAACCCTAACCCTAACCCTAACCCTCACCCTAAACCTCACCCTCACCCTCACCCTAACCCTCACCCTCACCCTCACCCTAACTCTAAACCGAACCCTAACCATAATCCTCCCCCTCCCCCGCACCCTCCCCTGAACCCTCACTCTCACCCTAACGCTCACCCTCACTCTAACCCTCACCATAACTCTCATCCTAACCCTCACCCTCAACCTCACACTCACCCTAACCCTCACCATCACCCTAACCATAACCATAACCCTTACTCTAACCCTAAACCTAAGCCTCCCCCTCACCCGAACCTTCACCCTCACCCTCACCCTAAACATCACCCTAACAATAACCCTCACCCTAATCCTAACCCTAACGTTCACCCTAACCGAATCCCTCACCTTAACCCTCAACCTCATCCTAAACGTCACCCTAATCTTACCCTAAACGTTACCTAAACTAAACCCTCACCCTCACCCTAACCTTAACCCTAAACCTAACCTGCACACTAACCCTAACCCTAACCCTCAGCATAACGCTCATCCTAACCCTAACCATACCCATAATCCTCACCCTAACCATAACCATAACCCTAACCCTCACCCTAAATCTAACCCTCACCCACATCCTCACCCTCACCCTCACACTTAGCCTAAGCCTAACCCTAATCCTAAACCAAAACATCACCCTCACCCTAAACCTAACACTAACCATTACTCTGATCCTCACCCTCAACTTAACCCTAACACTAACCCTCACCATCACCCTAAACCTCACCCAAACCCGAACCCTCACCTCAACCTAACCCTCACACTCACCCTAACCCTAAACCTAACCTTA
This sequence comes from Dipodomys merriami, assembly GCF_024711535.1. NCBI lineage: Eukaryota > Metazoa > Chordata > Mammalia > Rodentia > Heteromyidae > Dipodomys > Dipodomys merriami. The sequence goes on from NW_027206257.1 coordinate 5,164,393, forward strand.
ATCCTCTGCCTAACCCTAACAATAACCCTATCCCTCACCCTAACCGTTATCCTCACACTTACCCTAAACCTAACCCTAAACCTCACACTAACCCCAAAACTCACCCTATCCCTGACTTTACCCCTCACCCTAATCCTAACCTTAACCCTAACCCACACCCTAAATCTAACCCTAACCCTCACCCTCACCCTAACCCTCATCCACACCCTAATCCTCACCCTCACCCGAACCATCACTGTCACCCTAACCCTCACCCTCACCCTAAACATCACCCTAAACCTAACCCTCACCCTAACCCTAAACATAACCCTCACCCTCCCCCTAACCCTAATCCTAATCCTAACATGAACCCTCACCCTAACCCTGACCTCACACTCACGATAACCCTAACCCTCACCCTCACCTTAACCCTAACCCTCACTATAAACCTAACACTAACCCTAATCCTCACACTAACCCTAAACCTAAGCCTAACCCTAACCCTCACTTTAACCCTCACCCTAATCCTAACCCTGACCCTCACCCTCACTGTAACACTAACACTAAACCTAAACCTCACCCTCAACCTAACCCCCACTGTCACCCTAACCCTCAATGTCACCCTAACCCTAACCCTCACCCTAAACCTCACCCTAACCCTTACCCTAACCATAAACATAACCCTAACCCACAACCTAAACCTCACCCTCACCCTCACCGTCACCCTCACCCTTACCCTAACTGTAAGCCTAAGACTCACCACAACTCTAACCCTCACTCTAACCCTAAGTATAACGCTCACCCTCAGCCTAACCCTAACCCGAACTCTAACCCTATACCTCACCCTAACCCTAAGGCTAAACCTAACCCTAACTCTTACTGTCATCCTAATCCTCACCCTAACCCTTTTCCTCACACTAACCCTAATCCTAACCCTCACACTAAACCTAAACCTCAACCTAAACCTCAGCATCACCCTAACCCTCAACCTAACCCTAACCCTCACCGAAACCCTAAACCTCTCCCACACCCTCACCCTAAACATCACCTTAACCCTAACCCTCAGCCTAACCCTAACCCTAAACCTCACCTTAACCCTAACCCTCACCTTCAACCTCACTTTCAGCCTAATCCTCAACCTAACCCTTTCCTAACCCTTTCCTAACCGAAAACCGCACCCTCAACCTAACCCTCACCTTAACCCTCCCCCTCACCCTAACCCTCACCCTAAGCCAAACCCTAACCCTAACCCTCAAACTCAACCTCATCCTCAACCTCAGCCTCACCCTAACCCTAAACATATTCCTAACCCTAACCCTCACCCTCACCCTCACTCTAACCCTAACTGTAAACCTAATGCTAACCCTAAACCTCACCCTCACCTTAACCCTAATTCTAACCCTCACCCTCACCCTAACCCTAACCCTAATGCTATACGTAACCCTAACACTCAGAATAAGACTAATGCTAACTCTAATACCCAACCACAACCTAAACCTCACCCTAACCCTTACCCTCATCTTAACCCTCAACCTAACCCTAAACCTAAACCTAAACCTCACCCAAACACTCACCCTAAACTTACCCTAAACCTCACCCTCACCCTGACCCTCACCCTAACCTTTACCCACACCCTCACCCTAAACCTAACCATAACCCTCACAGTAAACTTAACCCACACCCTAACCCTAACCATATTCCTCACCCTAAACCTCATCCTAACCCTAAACCTAACGCTCAAACTAACCCTAATCTAAAACATTACCCAAACCCAACCCTCACACTCACCCTCAGCCTAACACTAACCCGAACCATAATCCTAACCCTAAAACTCACCCTCACACTCACCTTAACTTGAACCCTAACCGTAAACCTTACCCTCACCCTAACCATACACATATCCCTAACACACACCCTAACCCTAAACATTACCCTAGCCCTAACCCTAATCCTCACCCTCACCCTAACGCTAACTCTCACCCTAACACTCACCTTAACCTTAACGCTAACCCTAAACCTCACCCTCACCCTAAACCTCACCCTAACCCAAACCCTCACTATAGCCCTGAGTAACCCTAACCCTAATGCTCACACTCACCCTAACCCTAACCTTCACCCTATCGCTCACCCTAACCCTAACACTCACCCTCACCCTAAACCTCACCCTAACCTTAACCCTCACCCTAATCCTAACTCTAACCCTCACCCCAACCCTAAACCTCACGCTAACCCTAACTTTAACTCTCACCCTAAACCTTAATCTAACCCTAACCCTCACTCTCACCCTAATCCTCAACCTAACCCTGATCCTTACAATAACCCAAACACTAACCCTCACACTAAACCTAAACCTCACCCTAAACCTAAATATAACCCTCACCCTAACCCTAACCATAACACTCACCCTAATCCTAACCCTAAACCTAACCCTCTCCCTAACCCTAAACCTACCCCTCACCCTACCCCTTACCTTAAACCTAACCCTCACTCTTACACTTATCCTAACCCTCAACCTGACCGTAACCCTCGCCTTCACCCTAACCCTCACCCTAACCCTACCCCTCCCCAACACCCTAACTCTCACCCTCACCCGAACCCTCACTCTCACCCTAAGCTTCACCAACACCCTTAGCCACACCCTCAAACGAATCCTCACTCTCACCCTCACCCTCACCCTAAACATCACCCTAACCCTAACCCTCAACTTAACCCTAACCCTAACCCTCCCCCTAACCCTAACCCTAAACTTAAACCTCACCCTCACCCTAATCCGCACGCTAAACCTAAATCTACACCTTTCCTAACCGAAAACCTCACCTTCACCCTAAACCTCACCTTAGCCGTGACCCTCACCCTAGCCTGCACCCTAAACCTAACGCTAAACTTAACCCTCACCCTCACCCTCACCCTTAGCCTCACCCTCACCCTAGCCCTCAGCCTCACCCTAACCCTAAACCTAATCCTAACCCTAACCCTGACCCTCACCCTCACTCTAAACCTAACCCTAACCTGCAACGTAAGCCTAACCCTAACAGTAATGCTAACCCTAACCCTCAACCTCACCTAACACTAACCCTAACCCTAACACTGAACCTAAACCTAACCCTAACCCTAATGGTAACCCTAACCCTCTCCCTCATCCTAACCCTGACCCTAACCCTTTCCCTAACCCTCACCCTCACCCTATCCTTAACCCAACACTCACCCTAACCCTACCTCTAACCCTAACCCTAATCCTACCCCTCAGCCTAACCCTCATCCTCACCCTAACCCTCACCATCTCCCTAACATTAATGATAAGCCTAAACATCAACCTCACACTAACCGTCGTCCTAACCCTTACCCTCACCATAACCCTATCCCTCAACCTCAACCTAACTGTCACCCTAACCCTTACACTCACCCTAACCCTCACCCAACCCTAACCCTAAACCTAACCCTCACCCTAACCCCCACCATAACATTCACCCTAACCGTAAGGCAAACCCTACACCTCAATCTCACCCTAAACCTCACCCTAACTCTTATCCTCACACTAACCCTAAACATAAACCTAACCGTAACCCTCACACTAAGCCTAAACCTCATCCTAAGCCTAACCCTACCTCTCACCCTAATACTCACCCTAACCCTAACCTTAACCCTAACCCGAACCCTAACATTAACCCTAATCCTCCCCTGAACCCTAAAACTCATGGTCACCCTAAGCCTCAACCTCACCTTAACCCTCTTCTACACCCTATGCCTTCCCATTCCCTGAAGCCTAACTTTCACCCTGAACCTCACCCTCAACCTAAACATCACCCTAACCCAAACCCTCACCCAAACCCAAACCCTCAATCTCACCCACAACCTAACCCTCACCCCCACCCGAAACCTCTCACTCTCCCTAATTTTCACTTTCACCTTAAACATCACCCTAACCCTAACACTCACCCTAACCCTAACCATAACCCTCACCCTCACCCTAACCCTAACCCTAACCCTTACCCTAACCCACAACGTAACACTTAGGCTAAACTTAAGCCTCACTTTCACCCTAACCCTCACCCTAACAATTACCATCACCCTAACCCTTACTCAAACCCGAACCCTCACACTAAACCTAAGCCTCACCCTAACTCTAACCCTAAATCTACCCCTCATCCTAAGCCTAGCCGTGAGGGCTAGCGTAAGCCTCACTCATACCCTCAACCTCAGCCTAACCCAACCCTAACCCTAATCCTAAAACTAACCCTCACACTCACACTCACCCTAAACCTAACCCTAACCCTCATCCTCACACTAAGGCTAACCCTAACCAACCCTTACCCTCACCCTCACCCTAACCCTTAATCTCACCCAAACCCTAACCCTAACCCTAACCCTAACCCTCACACTAACCCTAAAACTACCCCTCAGCCTAACCCTAACGCTCACCCTAAACCCAACACTGATGCTGACACAAATGTTCACTCTCAACCTAAGCCTCAGCCTAACCCTTACCCTCACCATAACCCAATCCCTCACCCTCTCCCTAACCCTCACCCTACCCCTTCCCCTCACCCTATCCCTCACCCTAACCCAAACCCTAACCCTAACCCTAAACTTCCACCTAACCCTTACCCTAACCCTCACCCTAACGCTAACCCTAACCCTCACCCTAACACTAAACCTAAGCCTAACCCTCACCCTCACCCTAAATGTCATCCTCACCCTAACCCTAACCCTAACCCTCACCCTAAATCAAACCCTCACCTTAAACTTCACCCTCACCCTAATTCTCACCCTAAACCTTTCCTAAACAAAAATATCACCCTCACCCTAGCCCTCACCATAAACCTAACCCTAAACTTAATCCTCACCCTCAACCTTAGCCTCACCCTCAGCCTCACCATAAACCTCACCCTTACTCTCACCCTAACCCTAACCCTTACCCTCACCATAACCCTATACCTAACCCTCAACCTAACCCACACCCTAACTCTTACGCTCACCCTAACCCTCACCCAACCCTAACCCGAACCCTAACCCTCACCCTAAACCCCACCCAAACCTTCACCATAACCCTAACGCTAACCCTAACCCTCAGTCTCAACCTAACCCTCACCTTATCCTCACACTAACCCTAACCCTTACCGTAACGGTCACACTAAGCCTAACCCTCATCCTAACCCTAACCCTACCTCTCACCCAAACCCTCACCCTAACCCTATCCCTAACCGTAATGCTCAACCTAACCCTAACCCTCACCCTCACCCGAATCCTCACCTGAACCTAACCCTAACCCTTACCAAACCGAAAGCCTCACCCTTAACCTCACCTTCGCCCTCACTCTCAGCTTAACCCTTACACTAACCCTAATCCAAACCCTAACTCTTTCCCTCAACCTAAACCTAACCTTAACCCTAATCCTCACCGTCACCCTCTCACTCACCCTCACCTGCACCCTAATCCTCACGCTCTACCTTACCCTAACCCTAACCCTCAAAGTCACCCTTAACATCACCCTAAACCTAACTCTCACGCTAACCCTAACCCTTACCATAATCCTAATCCTAACCCTAACCCTCACCCTAACACTAAACCTAAGCCTAACCCTCACCCTAACTCTAACAATAACCCTAACCCTAAACGTCAACCTAACCCTCACCCTCACCATAACCCTAACACTAACCCTAACCCTGACCCTCAATCTAACCCTCTCCTTAACCCTCACCCTCACCCTAAACATCACCCTCACCCTAACCCTAATCCTAACACTAACCCTAAACCTCACCCTAAGCCTAACCTCAGCTTAACCCTAACCCTGATGTAAACTAAACCCTCACCCTCACCCTCACCCTAATCCCTACCCTACCCTAACCCTGATGTAAAGGAAACCCTCACCCTCAACTTCACACTAAGCCTCACCTCAACCCTCACCTTAATCCTGACCCTGATCTTAACCCTCAGCCTAACTCTAACACTAAATCTAAATCTCACCCTCACCTAATCCTCACCATCAACCTAACCCTCACCCAAAACCTAACCCTCACCCACACCCTAAACCTCACCCCCACCCTAATCCTAACACTAACCATCAACCTCACCCTCACCCTCTGGCTAAACCAAAACCTACCCTAACCCTAAACCTCACCCTCACCCTCACTCTCACCCGCACCCTAACCTTAAAAATAATCCTAAGCCTAACACTAACACTAAAACTCAACCTCACCCTAATCCTAATCCTAACCCTAACTCTAATCCTAAATCTCACCCTAACCCTCACCCTAACCCTAACCCTCACACTAACCCGAAATCTCACCCTAACCGTAACACTAACCCTAACCCTTACCCTCACAATCACCCTAACCGTAACCCTTACCCTCACTCTAACCCTAACCCTAACAGTAACCCTAACCCTAAACCTAGTCCTCACACTAACCCTAACCCTCACCACACTTTAATCCAAACCCTCACCCGAACCCTCACCCTAACCCTAACACTAAACCTAACGCAAACACTCCCACTAAACCTAACCCTCACCCTAAGTGTAAACCTAGCCATCAGCCTAAACCTCACCCTAACCCTAACCCTAACCCTACCCCAAACCCTAACCCTCACACTAAACCTAACCCTCACCCTATTCCTAACCCTACCCCTCAGCCTAAGACTCAGTCGAACCCTAACCCTAACCCTAACCCTAAACCTCACACCCACGCTAGCCCTCACCCTAAACTTACCCTAACCCTATACCAAACCCTAAACCTCACCCTCATCCTAACCCTCACCCTAAACCTTCTCCTCACCATAAACCTAACCCTGAACCTAACCTTAACCCTAAAACTCACACTAAACCTAACCCTCACCCTAACCCTAACTCTACCCCACAGCCTAAACCTCATCCTAACCCTAACCCTAACCCTATCCCTCACCCTAACCCTAACCCTAACATTAACCTAACTCTCCCCCTAACCCGAACCCTAACCTCACCCTCACACTCACCCTCAACCTAATCCTAAACCTAACCCTAATCCTAAACCTAACCCTCACCCCCACCCTCAACCTAACTCTAACCTGAACACTAACCATAACCCTCCCCCTCCCCCTCCCCCTCACTGGAAACCACACTCTCACCCTAATGCTCACCCTCACCCTAACCCTCACCCTCACCCTCATCCTCACCCTCACCCTCAACCTCACCATCACCCTAAACCTAACCCTAACCATAACCCTCATGCTAACCCTAACTCTAAACCTAACACTCACACTCACCTTAACCCTAATCCTCACCTTAACCCTAACCCTAACCCACACCCTAACCCTCACCCTCACCCTCAACCTCAACCTCACACTCACCCTAACCCTCACCATCACCCTAACCCTAACCCTAACCAAAACCCTCACGCTAACCCTAACTCTAAACCTAAACCTCACACTCACCTTAACCCTAACCCTCACCCTCACACTTACCGTAACCCTAACACTTACCCTAACCCTCACCGTCAACCTCACCCTCACCCTCACCCTCACCCTAAGCCTAACCCTAACCCTAATCCTTAACCTAATCCCCACCCTCACCCTAAACCTAATCCTAACCGTAACCTTCACCCTCACCCTCACCCTAACCCTCATCCTAAATCTAACGCTCACCCTCACCCTAACCCTAACCCTAACACTCACCCTAAACCTAACTGTAGTGACCGTCTACTCAACCAGCGAGGAAAAACGACCACCACACCAGGAGTCTTCTCAGATCACGCTTTATTGGAGAGCCTTTTAGTTGTAGGAGAGCTTGGGCGCGAGAGAGCGTGCACCCGAAACACAGCCGCTTATATAGGAGAATCGGAATGCGGGTCTTTCTATTGTTGGTCGCCTGCCTTTCACCGTCACCAGGTGTCATGGGATTGGCTGGGGGCTCTACCTGGCTCGTGCACGTGCACAGCCCAGGCGTCCCACCAAGCACCGTCTGGGGTGGAAACCTCAAAGCTGCAAGGGAGTGGGCGGAGTCTCGCCCCGGCTCCCTACAGTTCCCCCTTCTTTGTTTTATGGCAACAGGTAAGAGTAGAGGTTGGGCCTCTGTCTAAGACATTAATGAGAGGACCTTGCACTGGCCTTCTCCTGAGGGGCGCGCCTTCCCCAGTGATGACCAGGCCCGTCCGATGCCTTTTTTGCAGAGGTGGGATCTTGGGCATCAACCCACTTGCAACCCAGCATGTTCTTCTTGAGGAGATGAGAACCATCTCCTCAAGTGCAGTGCACTTGCCTTGCACCCTGTCCCAAATTGCAAATTGCATACCTGTCCCGGTGCAATGGGATCCCCTGATCCCTCGGGGTGCTAAGGCTATGCAGAATGGTAAGGCTTAACTGCCTCTTAGGGCCGACAGCCAAATCTGGGGTGAGGATCCACTCTCCAAAGCGGCTAATGCTTGCAAGATAACAACCTTGTCCCTTCTGGTTTGGGCTCGAAGGCGACAGACCAACCATAGGCAGACCACGCATCCTCCCAAGCAGCAGGCTAAAAACATTCCGACTCCCACCCGCTCTTTGAAAAAGGACACCACAGAGGCAATCCAGTCAGTAAATTGTAACAGCCCACAGCATCATTGGTTTAGCTATCACAGGGATTGCTATTAGCACTGTTGCTAACAGCAGGAAGATCAGCTGCATCTTCAAGAGCGGGTTCTGCTGCAGTCTCCACCGGCCTGGTCAGTCTCGTTGGCACCCAGTGAGGTACTTCTTGACTCTGTGGAAAAACACAAACAGCTCCCCTGGATCTCGTTATTACCGGATCCGGTCCATACCATTTATTATTAATAACATCCTTCCACATAACCATGTCTTTAGTATCCATGGAGTCTCTTGTCATATGCCGATCTGCGGCAGACTGATCGTTGTCATTTAGAATTAAAAAATTAAGGGTAAAGAGCGCAAGAGAAAGTCTTTCCCTGGGGGACGCGGACTCAGCAACTCCCCCTTTTTGTTTTTGAAGCATTTCTTTTATGCTTCGATTAGCTCTTTCCACTATACCTTGTCCTTGAGGATTGTAGGGCAATCCGGTGGTGTGGGCAACCTGCATTTGTGTGCAAAAGGCGCGAAAACCATGGGAAGTATAAGCAGGGCCATTATCCGTCTTAAGTCTAAGGGGCTTTCCCCAAGCTGCCCAAGCTTCTAAGCAGTGTATTCTGACGTGAGACACCTTTTCTCCTGCCAGAGGTGTGGCATGAATGACACCAGAAAAGGTGTCCACAGACACATGTAAATATTTCAACTTACCAAATTCCGTCAGATGAGTAACATCCATTTGCCATAGGGCATTTGGTCTCAACCCCCTGGGGTTTACCCCCACATGGGGAGGATGAAGAAAGGTAACACAAGATTTACAGGCTTTAACAATATCTCTTGCCACATTATCTTGGACAAATTATATCTTTTCCTAAGGGTATTAGCAGGTACATGATACAATCTATGAAAGTCTTTTGCCAATTCTACAGGATCAGCAGCGACCAGAGCCATAGCCCGAGTTGCCTGGTCCACCAAATCATTACACTTTGCCATCGGGCCCGGCAACATAGAGTGGGCACGAATATGTCCAATATAAAAAGGATGTTTTCTGTTTAAGATAAGGGATTGAAGCTGTAACAAAACATTAGAAATTGTACTGGCCTGCTTAATTGAAGCAGCAACTTCAAGAGAAGCAACGGCATTTACAACATATAATGAATCAGAAAATAAGTTAAAAGGTTGATCAAATCTTTTAAACACTTCAAGCACAATTAAACATTCAACAGCCTGTGGGGCATTCGGCCGAAAATTAAAGACTACCGGCTGTTTGTGTCCTTGAACAAAAAAGGCACCTTGTCCAGATATTGATCCATCCGTAAAGATGGTTAGAGCATCAACCAAGGGCTCCTTTGAAGTGACAACAGGAAAATACACTAAATTTTTGTTAACTATGGCAAGCAGAGGATGCTTAGGATAATGATTATCAATTACATTTGGAAATGAGCAAACAAGAATTGCCCACATATCCATTGTGGCTGCTAAAATTTCAACTTGCTCACGGGTGTATGGAATAATTAATTTATCTGGAATTTTTGCAAAATGCATTAAACAATACTTCATACCCAAAATTGCCTCTTTTTTTATTTTTTTTTTATTTTTTATTTTTTTAATTTTATTTTTTTTTCTCAGATCAAAATTGCCTGTTTAGCCACTAATTCAGGAAAATATTGAACAGTTTTTGCTCCCACAGAATCATAGCATTAATAGTTAGCCTTTGAAGCAAGGCAGTGGTATAATTGGCCGTCACTCCATAAGTCCTGACTGCCTCAACTAAATCTTTTAACTGGGAGTAGGAAACCAGCTCAAAATTTCTTTCATTAGTAATGGGATTTTCAAAAACAGGAAAGGCGGCCGCTAATGGCGACCAGGTGCTGCCTTTTATAAAGTGACTCTTCCCTGCCGGCGGGCACGGCGGGGGGGCCGACGGGTGAGGGGCAGCTCCGTTTCCTCTCCCTGGCTGTTGCGGTACTCCCACCCCTAGGGGGCGCCACCCTCCATATCTGTCTGCCACGTGCTCCGCCGCAGCCTCTTCTAACTCTTCACTATCAGCTGGATCGAGCTGCTCTCCCTCCTCCTCTAACATTTCTTCCTCTGAGTCACTCACAAGATTACTATATTCTTGGTCCCGCCCTTCCACATGTACGGCTGAGAACCGGTTTGCTTTTAAAGAAGGGCGCGGGAGTCTCCTTGAGACCCCCTCCTCTCTGAAAACCTTCTCCTTTTGTGAGGGCTGCAGCCCCTCTTGCTTTAATTCTTTAGGATCCTTTTCTCTTTTTTCCCTTTTTCTTTTAGGCCTATTTTCCTCCCCCTTACTGTATGCTGACTCTGATAGACTATCCTGATGCCGCGTTAGTACTTTGCATCCTTCCTGGATTAAATCAAACCCTCCCTCCTCGAGGCAAGTGCGCACCATCAAAAAGACAAGCCACAAGGGAAGAAGCAATGCAAGCAACCAATAAATATCTAAATCTACAGTGAACAGCATACCGGGGGATATTTACCGACGTCCCCTCTCCGCGTGTTGAGTTCTGGCTCCAGTTCGGACTCTCACGCGGGTCCCGTCCCAGGTTCGTTCCCGGGTTTCGGCACCAGTTGTAGTGACCGTCTACTCGACCAGCGAGGAAAAACGACCACCACACCAGGAGTCTTCTCAGATCACGCTTTATTGGAGAGCCTTTTAGTTGTAGGAGAGCTTGGGCGCGAGAGAGCGTGCACCCGAAACACAGCCGCTTATATAGGAGAATCGGAATGCGGGTCTTTCTATTGTTGGTCGCCTGCCTTTCACCGTCACCAGGTGTCATGGGATTGGCTGGGGGCTCTACCTGGCTCGTGCACGCGCACAGCCCAGGCGTCCCACCAAGCACCGTCTGGGGTGGAAACCTCAAAGCTGCAAGGGAGTGGGCGGAGTCTCGCCCCGGCTCCCTACACCTAACCTTAACCCTCACCCTCAAACTCACCCTAACCCTAAACCTAAACTTAACCCTCACCCTCACCCTAAATGTCATCCTAACCCTTACCCTCACCCTAACCCTAACCCTAACCCTAACCCTAACACTCAACCTAAACCAAACCCTAACCCTAATGCTAACCCTAACCCTCACCCTCACCCTAACCTGAACGCTAACCCTTACCCTTACCATCACCCTCACTCTCACCCTAACCCTAACCCTTACCCTCACCATAACCCTATCCCTCACTCTCAACCTAACCATCACCCTAAACCTTACGCTCAGCCTAACCCTCACCCAACCCTAACCCGAACCCTAACCCACACACTAATCCCCACACTAACCTTCACCCTAACCCTAACGCTAACCCTAACCCTCACTCTCAACCTAACCCTCATCCTAAAACTTATCCTCACATTAACCCTAATCCTAACCGTAACCCTCACACTAAGCCTAACCCTCAACCTAACCCTAATCCTCTCCCTCACCATAATCCTCACCCTAAACATAACCCTAACCCTTACCTAACCGAAACTGAAACCTCACCCTCACCCTCACCCACAGCCTAACCCTTACCCTAACCCTAATAGTACCCTAACTCTTATCCTCACCCTAAATCTAACCCTAACCCTAACCCTCATGGTCACCCTCCCACTCATGCTCACCCTCACCCTAACCCTCACGCTCAACCTCACCCTCACACTAACCCTCACCGTCAACCTAAACATCACCCTACCCCTAACCCTCACGCTAACCCTAACCCTTACCCTACCCTAACCCTAACCATAACCCTAACCCTAACCCTCGCCCTAAACCTTATGCTAACCCTAACACTCATCCTCACCCTAATCCTCACCCTAACCCTTATCCTCACACTAACCCTAACCCTAACCCTCAGCATCACCCTAACCCTAAACCTAAACCTAAAACTAATGCTCACCCTGAACCTAACCCTTACCCTTACCCTAAACCTAAACCTCACACTAACCCTCACCCTAACCCTCACCCTAACCCTCACCCTAAACCTAAACCTCACCCTAACCCTAACCTTTATCCTATTCCTAACCCTACCCCTCAACCTAACCCTCACCATCACCCTAACCCTAACACTAACCCTCACCCTAAACCTAACCCTCACCCTAAACCTAAACCTAACCCTCATCCTAACCCTAAACCTTACCTGAAACCTAACCCTAACGCTAAACCTAACCATAACCCTAACCGTTACCCTCAAACTTACCCTCACCCTAACCCTAAACCTAACCCTAACCCTCACCCTAACCCTAACCAGAATCCTAACCCTAACCCTCACCGTCACCATCACCCTCACCCTAACTCTCAATCTCAAACTTACCTTCACCCTAACCCTCAAACTAACCCAAACCCTCACCCTAACCCTAACCCTACCTTTCACCCTAACTTTAACCCTAAATATCACCCTAACCCTAACCCTCACCCTCAACCTCACCCTCTGCCTAACACTAACCGTAACCCTAATCCTAACCCTAACTCTCACCCTCATACACACCCTAACTCAAACACTAACCCTAACCCTAACCCTATCCCTAATTCTCACCCTAATCCTAAACCTCATCCTAACCCTAAACCTAACCCTCTATCTCACCCTAACCCTAACCTTATGCCTCACCGTAACCCTAATGCTAACCCTATCCCTCACCCTCACCCTAAACCGCACCCTAAATCTTACCCGCACCATAACCTTAACCCTAAAGCTAATACTCACACTAACTCTAAACATCACCCTCACCCTAACCCTCACCGACACCTTAAACTTCACCCGAACACTAACCATCACCCACACACTAACCCTCACCCGAAACCGAAACCTCTACCTCACCCTCACCCTAACCGAAACCCTAACACTCACCCCAAACCTAACCCACAACCTAACCCTAATTCTAACCCTCACCCTCAACTTAACCCTAACCCTAATCCTAACCCTAAACCTCACCCTAACCCTAACACTAAACCTAACCTTAACTCTTACTTTCATCCTAATCCTCACCCTTCCAAACCGAAAACCTCACCTTCACCCTCACCCTCACCCTAGCCCTCACCCTCACCCTATACCTCACCCTAAACATAACCATAAACTTAACCCTCACCTTCACGCTCACCATAATTCTCAACCTCACCCTCAGCCTCACCCTAAACCTACACCTAATCCTAACCCTAACCCTGACCCTCACCCTCACTCTAACCCTAACCCTAACCTGCATCCTAACCCTAACCCTTACCCTAATGCTAACCCTAACCTTCAACCTCACCCTAACTGTAACACTCAACCTAAACCTAACCCTAACCGTAATGCTAACCCTAAACCTCACCCTCACCCTAACAGTGACCCTAACCTTTACCCTAACCCTCACCCCCACCCTAACCCTAACTCTAAACCACACCCTAACACTAACCATAAAACTAACCCTAACCCTCAGTCTACCCCTCACCCTCACCCTAACTCTCACCCTCACCCTAACACTAATGCTAACCCTAACCCTCAACCTCACCCTAACCGTCGCCCTAAACCTTAACCTCACAAAAACCCTATTCCTCAACCTCAACCTAACCCTCACCCTAACCCTTACCATCACCCTAATCCTCTCCCAACCCTAACCATCATGCTAACCCTCACCCTAACCCCCATCCTAAACTTAACCCTAACCCTAAGGCTAACCCTAACCCTCAGTTTCACCCTAACCCTCACCCTAACCCTTATCCTCACATAAACCCTAACCCTAACCCTAACCGTAACCCTCACAAAAAGCCTAACCCTCATCCTAAACCTAACCCTACCTCTCACCCTAACACTCACCCTAACCCTAACCCTAACCTGAACCCGAACCCTAACCCTAACCCTAATCCTCCCCTGAACCCTAACCACCACGGTCACCCTAAGCCTCACCCTTACTCTAACCCTCACCTACACCCTAACCCTACCCATTCCCTGAACCCTAACTCTCTCCCTAAACCTCACCCTCAACCTAAACATCACCCTAACCCTTATTCTCACACTAACACTCACCCTCAACCAAACCATAACCCTCATTCTCACCCAAAACCTCTCACACTCCCTAAATTTCACCTTCAGCTTAAACATCACCCTAAACCTCACTCTCACACTAACCCTCACTCTAACACTTACAATCACCCTAACCCTCACATTAAACCTAAACCTCACCCTAAATCTAACCCTAAACCTACCACTCACCCTAACCCTAGCCGTGAGGGCTAGGGTGAGACTCACTCATACCCTCAACCTCAGCCTAACCCTAACCCTAACCATTACCCTCACACTAACCCTTACCCTACCCCTCAGCCTAACCCTCACCCTCACCCTAATCATAACCCTAACCCTCACCCTAAACCAAACCCAAACCCTAACCCTCACCCTAACCCTAAACCTAACTGTCACCCTAAACCTAACCCTTACCCTAAATCTAACCCTAACCCTAAAACTATCCCTAACTCTCACCCTCACCCTTACCCTCACCCTAACCCTAACCGTAACCCTAAACCTCACCCTAACCCTAACCCGAATCCTAACCCTAACCATCACCGTCACCATCACCCAGACCCTAACCCTCAACCTCAAACCCACTTTCACCCTAACCCTCAAACTAACCCTAACAGTCTCCCGAACCTTAACCCTTACCCTAACCCTAACCCTACCCCTCATCCTAACCCTCACCCAAACCCTAACCATAATCCTCACCCTAACCCTCATCCTAACCCTAACCCTAACCCTCAAACTATCCCTAACCCTAAACATTACCCTAAACCTAACCCTGACCGTCACCCTCACCCACACCCTCAGCCTAACAGTAACACAAACCCTAATCCTAACCCTAACGCTCACACTCACACTCACCCTAACTTGAACCCTAACCATAAACCTAACTCCCACCGTATACATAAACCTATCCCTAACCCACACCCTAACCCTAAACGTCACCCTAACCCTAGCCCAAATCCTCACCCTAACTCTAACCCTCACCCTAATCTCAACTTAACCCTAACGCTCACCCTAACCCTCACCCTCACCCTAAATCTCACCCTAAATTATACCCTCACCATAAACCTAAGGGTAATCCTAACCCTAATCTTCACACTCAATCTGACCCTAACCCTCACCCTATCACTCACCCTAACCCTAACACTCACCCTCACATTAACACTCACCGTCATCTTAACCCTCACCATAAACCTAACCGTAACCCACACCCTAACACTCACACTCACCCTCACCCTCATCCTAACCTTCACCCTAGCCCTAACCCTAACCCTAACCCCAACCATGACCCTCACCCTAACCCTAACTTTAACCCTCACACTCACCCGAACCCTAACTCTCACCCTACCCTCACCCTTAACATCACCCTAACCCTAACCCTCACCCTAACCCTAACCCTAACCCTCACCCTAACCCTAACCCTCACCTTAAACCTCACCCTCACCCTAATCCTCACCCTAAACCTAACCCTAACCCTTTCCAAACCGAAAACCTCACCTTCACCCTCACCCTCACCCTAGCCCTCACCCTCACCCTATACCTCACCCTAAACATAACCATAAACTTAACCCTCACCTTCACGCTCACCCTAATTCTCAACCTCACCCTCAGCCTCACC
The DNA here is from genome assembly GCF_024711535.1 of Dipodomys merriami. Classification (NCBI taxonomy): domain Eukaryota; kingdom Metazoa; phylum Chordata; class Mammalia; order Rodentia; family Heteromyidae; genus Dipodomys; species Dipodomys merriami. Next base: position 5,180,495 of record NW_027206257.1, read on the forward strand.
CTAAACCTACACCTAATCCTAACCCTAACCCTGACCCTCACCCTCACTCTAACCCTAACCCTAACCTGCATCCTAACCCTAACCCTTACCCTAATGCTAACCCTAACCTTCAACCTCACCCTAACTGTAACACTCAACCTAAACCTAACCCTAACCGTAATGCTAACCCTAAACCTCACCCTCACCCTAACAGTGACCCTAACCTTTACCCTAACCCTCACCCTCACCCTAACCCTAACTCTAAACCACACCCTAACACTAACCATAAAACTAACCCTAACCCTCAGTCTACCCCTCACCCTCACCCTAACTCTCACCCTCACCCTAACACTAATGCTAACCCTAACCCTCAACCTCACCCTAACCGTCGCCCTAAACCTTAACCTCACAAAAACCCTATTCCTCAACCTCAACCTAACCCTCACCCTAACCCTTACCATCACCCTAATCCTCTCCCAACCCTAACCATCATGCTAACCCTCACCCTAACCCCCATCCTAAACTTAACCCTAACCCTAAGGCTAACCCTAACCCTCAGTTTCACCCTAACCCTCACCCTAACCCTTATCCTCACATAAACCCTAACCCTAACCCTAACCGTAACCCTCACAAAAAGCCTAACCCTCATCCTAAACCTAACCCTACCTCTCACCCTAACACTCACCCTAACCCTAACCCTAACCTGAACCCGAACCCTAACCCTAACCCTAATCCTCCCCTGAACCCTAACCACCACGGTCACCCTAAGCCTCACCCTTACTCTAACCCTCACCTACACCCTAACCCTACCCATTCCCTGAACCCTAACTCTCTCCCTAAACCTCACCCTCAACCTAAACATCACCCTAACCCTTATTCTCACACTAACACTCACCCTCAACCAAACCATAACCCTCATTCTCACCCAAAACCTCTCACACTCCCTAAATTTCACCTTCAGCTTAAACATCACCCTAAACCTCACTCTCACACTAACCCTCACTCTAACACTTACAATCACCCTAACCCTCACATTAAACCTAAACCTCACCCTAAATCTAACCCTAAACCTACCACTCACCCTAACCCTAGCCGTGAGGGCTAGGGTGAGACTCACTCATACCCTCAACCTCAGCCTAACCCTAACCCTAACCATTACCCTCACACTAACCCTTACCCTACCCCTCAGCCTAACCCTCACCCTCACCCTAATCATAACCCTAACCCTCACCCTAAACCAAACCCAAACCCTAACCCTCACCCTAACCCTAAACCTAACTGTCACCCTAAACCTAACCCTTACCCTAAATCTAACCCTAACCCTAAAACTATCCCTAACTCTCACCCTCACCCTTACCCTCACCCTAACCCTAACCGTAACCCTAAACCTCACCCTAACCCTAACCCGAATCCTAACCCTAACCATCACCGTCACCATCACCCAGACCCTAACCCTCAACCTCAAACCCACTTTCACCCTAACCCTCAAACTAACCCTAACAGTCTCCCGAACCTTAACCCTTACCCTAACCCTAACCCTACCCCTCATCCTAACCCTCACCCAAACCCTAACCATAATCCTCACCCTAACCCTCATCCTAACCCTAACCCTAACCCTCAAACTATCCCTAACCCTAAACATTACCCTAAACCTAACCCTGACCGTCACCCTCACCCACACCCTCAGCCTAACAGTAACACAAACCCTAATCCTAACCCTAACGCTCACACTCACACTCACCCTAACTTGAACCCTAACCATAAACCTAACTCCCACCGTATACATAAACCTATCCCTAACCCACACCCTAACCCTAAACGTCACCCTAACCCTAGCCCAAATCCTCACCCTAACTCTAACCCTCACCCTAATCTCAACTTAACCCTAACGCTCACCCTAACCCTCACCCTCACCCTAAATCTCACCCTAAATTATACCCTCACCATAAACCTAAGGGTAATCCTAACCCTAATCTTCACACTCAATCTGACCCTAACCCTCACCCTATCACTCACCCTAACCCTAACACTCACCCTCACATTAACACTCACCGTCATCTTAACCCTCACCATAAACCTAACCGTAACCCACACCCTAACACTCACACTCACCCTCACCCTCATCCTAACCTTCACCCTAGCCCTAACCCTAACCCTAACCCCAACCATGACCCTCACCCTAACCCTAACTTTAACCCTCACACTCACCCGAACCCTAACTCTCACCCTACCCTCACCCTTAACATCACCCTAACCCTAACCCTCACCCTAACCCTAACCCTAACCCTCACCCTAACCCTAACCCTCACCTTAAACCTCACCCTCACCCTAATCCTCACCCTAAACCTAACCCTAACCCTTTCCAAACAGAAAACCTCACCTTCACCCTCACCCTCACCCTAGCCCTCACCCTCACCCTATACCTCACCCTAAACATAACCATAAACTTAACCCTCACCTTCACGCTCACCCTAATTCTCAACCTCACCCTCAGCCTCACCCTAAACCTACACCTAATCCTAACCCTAACCCTGACCCTCACCCTCACTCTAACCCTAACCCTAACCTGCATCCTAACCCTAACCCTTACCCTAATGCTAACCCTAACCTTCAACCTCACCCTAACTGTAACACTCAACCTAAACCTAACCCTAACCGTAATGCTAACCCTAAACCTCACCCTCACCCTAACAGTGACCCTAACCTTTACCCTAACCCTCACCCTCACCCTAACCCTAACTCTAAACCACACCCTAACACTAACCATAAAACTAACCCTAACCCTCAGTCTACCCCTCACCCTCACCCTAACTCTCACCCTCACCCTAACACTAATGCTAACCCTAACCCTCAACCTCACCCTAACCGTCGCCCTAAACCTTAACCTCACAAAAACCCTATTCCTCAACCTCAACCTAACCCTCACCCTAACCCTTACCATCACCCTAATCCTCTCCCAACCCTAACCATCATGCTAACCCTCACCCTAACCCCCATCCTAAACTTAACCCTAACCCTAAGGCTAACCCTAACCCTCAGTTTCACCCTAACCCTCACCCTAACCCTTATCCTCACATAAACCCTAACCCTAACCCTAACCGTAACCCTCACAAAAAGCCTAACCCTCATCCTAAACCTAACCCTACCTCTCACCCTAACACTCACCCTAACCCTAACCCTAACCTGAACCCGAACCCTAACCCTAACCCTAATCCTCCCCTGAACCCTAACCACCACGGTCACCCTAAGCCTCACCCTTACTCTAACCCTCACCTACACCCTAACCCTACCCATTCCCTGAACCCTAACTCTCTCCCTAAACCTCACCCTCAACCTAAACATCACCCTAACCCTTATTCTCACACTAACACTCACCCTCAACCAAACCATAACCCTCATTCTCACCCAAAACCTCTCACACTCCCTAAATTTCACCTTCAGCTTAAACATCACCCTAAACCTCACTCTCACACTAACCCTCACTCTAACACTTACAATCACCCTAACCCTCACATTAAACCTAAACCTCACCCTAAATCTAACCCTAAACCTACCACTCACCCTAACCCTAGCCGTGAGGGCTAGGGTGAGACTCACTCATACCCTCAACCTCAGCCTAACCCTAACCCTAACCATTACCCTCACACTAACCCTTACCCTACCCCTCAGCCTAACCCTCACCCTCACCCTAATCATAACCCTAACCCTCACCCTAAACCAAACCCAAACCCTAACCCTCACCCTAACCCTAAACCTAACTGTCACCCTAAACCTAACCCTTACCCTAAATCTAACCCTAACCCTAAAACTATCCCTAACTCTCACCCTCACCCTTACCCTCACCCTAACCCTAACCGTAACCCTAAACCTCACCCTAACCCTAACCCGAATCCTAACCCTAACCATCACCGTCACCATCACCCAGACCCTAACCCTCAACCTCAAACCCACTTTCACCCTAACCCTCAAACTAACCCTAACAGTCTCCCGAACCTTAACCCTTACCCTAACCCTAACCCTACCCCTCATCCTAACCCTCACCCAAACCCTAACCATAATCCTCACCCTAACCCTCATCCTAACCCTAACCCTAACCCTCAAACTATCCCTAACCCTAAACATTACCCTAAACCTAACCCTGACCGTCACCCTCACCCACACCCTCAGCCTAACAGTAACACAAACCCTAATCCTAACCCTAACGCTCACACTCACACTCACCCTAACTTGAACCCTAACCATAAACCTAACTCCCACCGTATACATAAACCTATCCCTAACCCACACCCTAACCCTAAACGTCACCCTAACCCTAGCCCAAATCCTCACCCTAACTCTAACCCTCACCCTAATCTCAACTTAACCCTAACGCTCACCCTAACCCTCACCCTCACCCTAAATCTCACCCTAAATTATACCCTCACCATAAACCTAAGGGTAATCCTAACCCTAATCTTCACACTCAATCTGACCCTAACCCTCACCCTATCACTCACCCTAACCCTAACACTCACCCTCACATTAACACTCACCGTCATCTTAACCCTCACCATAAACCTAACCGTAACCCACACCCTAACACTCACACTCACCCTCACCCTCATCCTAACCTTCACCCTAGCCCTAACCCTAACCCTAACCCCAACCATGACCCTCACCCTAACCCTAACTTTAACCCTCACACTCACCCGAACCCTAACTCTCACCCTACCCTCACCCTTAACATCACCCTAACCCTAACCCTCACCCTAACCCTAACCCTAACCCTCACCCTAACCCTAACCCTCACCTTAAACCTCACCCTCACCCTAATCCTCACCCTAAACCTAACCCTAACCCTTTCCAAACAGAAAACCTCACCTTCACCCTCACCCTCACCCTAGCCCTCACCCTCACCCTATACCTCACCCTAAACATAACCATAAACTTAACCCTCACCTTCACGCTCACCCTAATTCTCAACCTCACCCTCAGCCTCACCCTAAACCTACACCTAATCCTAACCCTAACCCTGACCCTCACCCTCACTCTAACCCTAACCCTAACCTGCATCCTAACCCTAACCCTTACCCTAATGCTAACCCTAACCTTCAACCTCACCCTAACTGTAACACTCAACCTAAACCTAACCCTAACCGTAATGCTAACCCTAAACCTCACCCTCACCCTAACAGTGACCCTAACCTTTACCCTAACCCTCACCCTCACCCTAACCCTAACTCTAAACCACACCCTAACACTAACCATAAAACTAACCCTAACCCTCAGTCTACCCCTCACCCTCACCCTAACTCTCACCCTCACCCTAACACTAATGCTAACCCTAACCCTCAACCTCACCCTAACCGTCGCCCTAAACCTTAACCTCACAAAAACCCTATTCCTCAACCTCAACCTAACCCTCACCCTAACCCTTACCATCACCCTAATCCTCTCCCAACCCTAACCATCATGCTAACCCTCACCCTAACCCCCATCCTAAACTTAACCCTAACCCTAAGGCTAACCCTAACCCTCAGTTTCACCCTAACCCTCACCCTAACCCTTATCCTCACATAAACCCTAACCCTAACCCTAACCGTAACCCTCACAAAAAGCCTAACCCTCATCCTAAACCTAACCCTACCTCTCACCCTAACACTCACCCTAACCCTAACCCTAACCTGAACCCGAACCCTAACCCTAACCCTAATCCTCCCCTGAACCCTAACCACCACGGTCACCCTAAGCCTCACCCTTACTCTAACCCTCACCTACACCCTAACCCTACCCATTCCCTGAACCCTAACTCTCTCCCTAAACCTCACCCTCAACCTAAACATCACCCTAACCCTTATTCTCACACTAACACTCACCCTCAACCAAACCATAACCCTCATTCTCACCCAAAACCTCTCACACTCCCTAAATTTCACCTTCAGCTTAAACATCACCCTAAACCTCACTCTCACACTAACCCTCACTCTAACACTTACAATCACCCTAACCCTCACATTAAACCTAAACCTCACCCTAAATCTAACCCTAAACCTACCACTCACCCTAACCCTAGCCGTGAGGGCTAGGGTGAGACTCACTCATACCCTCAACCTCAGCCTAACCCTAACCCTAACCATTACCCTCACACTAACCCTTACCCTACCCCTCAGCCTAACCCTCACCCTCACCCTAATCATAACCCTAACCCTCACCCTAAACCAAACCCAAACCCTAACCCTCACCCTAACCCTAAACCTAACTGTCACCCTAAACCTAACCCTTACCCTAAATCTAACCCTAACCCTAAAACTATCCCTAACTCTCACCCTCACCCTTACCCTCACCCTAACCCTAACCGTAACCCTAAACCTCACCCTAACCCTAACCCGAATCCTAACCCTAACCATCACCTTCACCATCACCCAGACCCTAACCCTCAACCTCAAACCCACTTTCACCCTAACCCTCAAACTAACCCTAACAGTCTCCCGAACCTTAACCCTTACCCTAACCCTAACCCTACCCCTCATCCTAACCCTCAACCTAAACCTAACACTCACCCTAACCCTAATCCTAACCCTCACCATCATCCTAACCCTCAATGTCACACTAAACCTCACCCTAAACATAACCCAAACCCACACACGAAACTTCACCCTCACCCGAACCCTCACCCTCACCTGAACCCTCACCCTCACCCTAACCCTCAGCCTCACCCTAACTCTCACACTCCCCGTTACCCTCAACCTAAGCCTCACTCTCAACCTAATCCTCACCCTAACCCTAACCCTAACCCTTACCTAAAAAAAATCCCTCACCCTCACGCTCACACTCACCCTAAACCTCACCCTCACCGTAGCCCTCACCCTAAAGCTAAACCTCACCCTAACCCTAACCCTAACCCTCACCCTAACCCTAACCCTCAAAAACACCCTAACCCTCACCCTGATCCTATCCCTAAACCTAACCCTAATCCTAACCTTCACCCTCACCCTCACTGTAACTCTAAACCCCACCCTAAACCGAACCCTCACCCTCACCTTAATCCTAACCCTCACTCTCAAGCTAACAGTAACCCTAACACTCAACCCTCACCCTAAGCCTCACAATAACCCTAACGGTAACCTTAACCCTCACCCTCATCCTAGCGCTCAACATAACCCTAACTCTAAACCTAACCCTCACCCTAAAACTCAACTTAACCCTCACCCTCACCATGACCCTCAGCCTAATTCTAACCCTAACACTAATACTAACCCTAAACCTAACCCTAACACTACATCTCCACCTAACCCTAGCCCTCACCCTCACTCATAACCTCAACCTCAGCCTAACCCTAACCCTAACCCTAATCCTAAACCTAACCCTCACACTCACACTCACCCTAACCCTAACCCTAACCCTCACCCTCACCCTAACCCTAACCCTCACCCTCACCCTAAGGCTAACCCTAACCCTCACCCTCACCCTCACCCTAAACCTTAATTTCACCCTAACCCAAACCCTACCCCTCACCCTAACCCTAAAACTACCCCTCAGCCTATCCCTAACTCTCACCATCAGCCCTAACCTGATGCTAACACAAATGCTCACTCTCAACCTAAGCCTAAGCCTAACACTTATTCTCACAATAACCCTATCCCACACCCTCTCCTTAAACCTCAACCTACCCCTTCCCCTCAACCTAACCCTCAACCTAACCCAAACCCTAACCCTAACCCTAACCTTCACCCTAAGCTTCACTCTAACCCTCACCTTAACCCTCACCTTAACCCTCACCCTAACCCTAAACCTAACCCTAACCCTCACCCTCACCGTAAATGTCATCCTAACCCTTACCCTCACCTTAACCCTTACCCTAATCCTAACCCTCACCCTAACCCTAACCCGAACCCGAACCCTCACTCTCACCTTCACCTTCACCCTAAACATCACCCTAACCCCAACCCTCACCCTGACCCTAACCCTAACACTCACCCTAACCTTAACCCTCACCTTAAATTTCACCCTCACAATAGCCCTCACCCTAAAACTAACCCTCACATTAACCCTCACCCTCACCCTCACCCTCAGCCTCACCCTCAGCCCCACCATAACCCTAAACCTAATCCTAACATTAACCCTGACCTTCACCCTCACTCTAACCCTAACCCTAACATGCACCCTAAACCTAACCCTAACCATAAACCTAACACTCATCCTGACCCTCACCCAACCCTAACCCTACCCTAACCCTCACCCTAACCCCCACCCTAAACTTCACCCTAAACCCTAACTCTAACCCTAACCCTGAATCTCAACCTTACCCTCACCCTAATCCTTATCCTCACACTAAACCTAACCCTAACCGTGACCCTCACACTAAGCCTAACACTCAACCTAACCCTATGCCTCACACTCAACCTAATCGTCACCCTAAACATAACCCTAACCCTTACCTAACAGAAACGCACACCCTGAACCTCACCGTCACCCTAACCCTCAGCCTAACCATTACCCTAACCCTAATAGTAACCCTAAATCTTACAATGACCTTAAACCTAACCCTAACCCTAACCCTCACCGTCACCCTCCCTCTCACGCTCACCCTCACACTAACCCTCACGCTCAACCACACCCTCACCTTAAACCTCACCGTCACCCTAAACATCACCCTAACCCTAACCCTCACACTAACCATAACCCTCATCCTAACTCTAACCCTAAACCTATCCCTCACCCTAACCCTAACCCTAACCCTAAGCCTAACCCTAAACCTTACCCTAACCCTAACCCTTATCCTAACCCTAACCCTAACCCTAACCCTCACCCTAAAACTTATGCTAACCCTAACCCTCACCCTCACCCTGAACCTAACCCTAACCCTTTTCCACACACTCAACCTAACCCTCACCGTCACCCCTGCCCTCACCTTGAACCTAACCCTCACCTATACCCTCACCCTCACCCTCACCCTAAACATCACCCTAACTCTAACCCTCAAGCCTAACCCTAACCCTTACCCTCACCTTAAGCCTAAACCTCACCTTCTATGTCACCCTCACCCTAACCCTCACCCTAAACCTCACCTTCACCGTAGACCTCACCCTAAACCTAACCCTAACCCTAAACCTCACCCTCAACCTCATTCTCAACCTCAGCCTCACCCAAAGCCTAAACCTAATCCTAACCCTCACCCTCACCCTCACTATAACCCTAACCCTACCTAATGTTAACCCTAAACCTCACCCTCACCATAACCCTAATACTAACCCTCACCCTAACCCTAATGCTATACCTAACCCTAACTCTCACCCTAAGACTAATGCTAACCCTAATACTCAACCTCACCAGAAACCTGACCTTAAAACTTACCCTCAGCCTAACCCTCACCCTAACCTAAAACCTAAACCTAACCCTCAGCAAACACTCACCCTAACCCTTACACTAACCCTATCCTTCACCCTCACCCTAACCCTCACCCTAACCCTTATCCTAACAATAAACCTAACCAGAACCCTAAACCTCACACTAACCCTAACCCTCACCCTAAACCTAACCCTATATCTCACGCTAACCCTAACCCTAATCTCAAATCTAACCCTAATCCTCACCCTAACCCTAAACCTAACCCTCACCCAAACGCTCACACTAACCCTCACACTAAACCTATCCCTAACCGTAACCCTAAAACTCACCCTAACGCTCAACCTCACACTAACCCTAACAATCACACTAAACCTAACCCTCACCCTAACCCTAACCATAATCCTCACCCTAACCCTCATCCTAACCCTAACCCTAAACCTCAACCTAACCCTAACCCTAAACATTACCCTAAACCTAATACTCACACTCACCCTCACTCTCAGCCTAACACTAACCCTAACCCTAATCCTAATCCTAATGCTCACCCTCACACTCACCCTAACTTGAAGCCTAACCGAAAACCTAACCCTCACCCTAACCATAAACCTATCCCTAACCCACACCCTAACTCTAAACGTCACCCAAACCCTAACCCTAACCCTAACCCTAACCCTCACCCTCACCCTAACCCTCAACCTCACCCTAACTCTCACCTTAACCCTAAAGCTAACCCTAACCTTCACCCTCACCCTAAAACTTATCCTAATCCATAATCTCACCATAAACCTAAGAATAACCCTAACCCTAATCCTCACACTAACCCTTACTGTCACCTTAACCCTCACTCTAACATTAACCGTAACCCACACCCTAACACTCACACTCACCCGAAACCGAACACTCACCCTCACCCTAACCCTCACCCTAAACCTCACCCCAAACCAAACCCTAACAATTACCTAACCGAAACCCTTACCTTATCCCTCACACTCACTCTAACCCTAACCCTCACCGTAGCCCTCACCCAAAACCTAAACCTCACCCTAACCCTAAACCTAAACCTCACCCTAAACCTCACCCTAACCCGAACCCTCACCCTCACCGTCAACCTCACCGTAACTCTAACCCTAAACCTAACAATAACACTAAACCTAACCCTAACCCTAATCCGCATCCCCACCCTCACCCTCACCCTCAGCCTAACCTAAGCCTAAGGCTAAGGCTAACCCTAACCCTCAGCATAATCCTAACCCTAAGCCTAAACCTAAAAATAACCCTAACCCTAAACCTAACACTAAACCTAACCCTAATCCTTAGCCTCACCCTCACCCTTACCCAAACCCTAACCCTAACCCTCACTCAAACCCTAAGCATAACTCTAACCTTAACCCTCACACTCACCCTCACCATAACCCTAACCCTAAACCTAACCACATCCCTAACCCTAACCCTCACCTAAAACCTCACCCTAAACCTAAACCTAATACTAACTTTCACCCTCACACTAGCCCTCACACTAACCCTAATTCTAACCCTCGCCTTCAACCTAACCCTGAACCTCAGCCTCGCCCTAAACCTCACACTAACCCTAAACCTAATACTCAATCTAACCTTCACCCTAACCCTAAACCTAAGCCTAAACCTAACCCTAACCCTCACCCCTATCTTAACCCACACCCTCAGTGTAAAGGTCACCATTACCCTTACCATCATCCTCACCCTGACCCTCCCCTAACCCTAAATCTCATCCTAACACTCACCCTAATCGTAAACCTAACCATCACCCTAAGCCTAACCTTCACCATCAATCTCAAGCTCAACCCAACCCTAAGCCTAAGTCTAAGCCTTACCCTAACACTCACCCTCACCCTAACCCTCACCTAACCCTAAACCTAACCATCACCATAAACCTAATCCTCACACCCACCCTCACCCTCAGCCTAAACCTAAGCCTAAGCCTAACAGTAACCCTCACCCTCACCCTCAGCCTAACCCTAATCCTAAACTTAACCCTAACCCTAAACCTCAACCTAACCCTCACTCTAGCATTAACCCTAAAACCAACCCTAACCCAAACCCTCTACCTAACCCTCCCTATAACCGGAAATCTAACCCTAAACCTCAACCTCACCCTACCCCTAACACTTACCTTAAACCTAAACCTCACCCTAACCCTCACCCTCACCCTCACCCTCACGGTAACTCAAACCTAACCCTAACAATAACACTAATCCTAAGCCTAACCCTAACCCTAACCCTAACCCTAATCCTAACACTCACGCTCACCCTAATCCTAACTCTCATCCTAGCCCTCACCCTAACCCTAAACCTAACCTTCACCCTAACCTTAAACTTAACCCGAACCCTAACTCTCAACCTAACCCTAACCCTAACCCTCACCCTAACCCTCACCATCAACCTAACCTTAAGCCTAACCCTAACCCTAAACCTAACCCTCACACTCACTGTAACCCTTAACCTAATCCTAATCCTAACTCTAAGCCTAACCCTCAACCTCAAACTAACCCTCACCCTAACCCTAAATCTAACACTAAACCTAAACCTAACCCTCACCCTCAGCCTCACTCTAACCCTAACTCTAACCCTAAACCTAACCCTCACCCTAACCCTAACCCTAACCCTAACCCTAAACCTCAGCTAACCCTAACCCTAAACCTCACCCTCACAATAGCCCTCACCCTAAACCTCATGTTAAACCTAACACTCATCCTAACCCTAACCCTAACACTAACCCTAACCCTAACTCTAACCCTAAACCTTACACACACCCTAAACCAAACTCTAACCCTAAACCTAATCCTAAACCGAATCCTAACCCCAACCGTAAGCCTCACCCTTACCTTCACCGTAACCCTAACACTAACACTAAACCTAACTCTAACCCTAACCCTAACACTAACCCTCACCCTAACAATAACACTCACCCTAACACTAAGCCTAACCCTCATGTTCAGGCTAAGCCTAAGCCTAAGCTTAAGCCTAACCCTAACCCTCACCCTCACCCTAACCCTAACCCTAACACTAACCCTAACTCCAACCCTAAACCTCACCCTCACCCTAACCTAACTCTAACCCCAAACCTAAATCTAAACCTCATCCTAACCCCAACCCTAACCGTCAACCTTACCCTCACCATAACCCTAACCCTCACACTAACCCTAACTCTAACCCTAAAACTAACCCTGAACCTCACTCTAACCATAACCCTCACCCTAAGACTAACCCACATCCTAACATTAACCCGAACCCTAACAATAACCCTCACACCAACCCTAACCATCACTCTAACCCTAAACCTCACCCTAACAATAACCCTAACCCTCATCCTCACCCTAGCCCTCACCCTAACCCTAACCTTCATCCTCGGCCTAACCCTCAATTTTACCCTTACCGTCACCCCCACGCTAACCCTCACCCTAATCCTAACCCTCACCCTAACCCCCACCCTAACCCTAACTCTACCCCTAAACCTCAACCTCCCCCTAACACTAAATCTAACCCTAACCCTAACACTAAACGTCAGCCTAACCCTAACCCTCACATTCACCCTCCACGTAAATGTAACCCCAAACCTAACCCTAATCATAAACCTCACCCTAAACCTAACCCTCAACCTAACAATTACCCTCCCCTAACACTAACCCTAACCCTCACACTAACCCTAACTCTCACCCTAATCCTAAACCTCACCCTAACCCTAACCCTAACCCTAACCCTCACCCTCACATTATCCATCACGCTAACCCTAATTCTAACCCTCACCCTCAGGCTAACCCTAATCCTCATCCTCACCCTAAACCTCACACTAACCCTAACCCTAATCTTCAATTTAACACTCACCCTAAACCTAACCCGAACCCTTACCCAAACTCTCACCCTAAACCTAACCCTCAATCTTATCTTAACCCTCACCCTCAGCCTAACCCTCACTTTTACACTTAATATCACCCTCAACCTAACGCTCACCCTAACCCTAATCCTCATCCTAACCCTCACCCTCAGCTTAACCCTAAGCCTAAGCGTCACCCTAACCCTAACCCTCACACTCACCTTAACCCTAACGCAAAACCTAACCCCAACCCTAAATCTCAACCTAATCCTCACCCTAACCCTAAAGCTAACCCTAACCATAACCCTGACCCTAACCCTAACACTAACCTTAACCTTAACATTACACCTAACCCTAATCCTCTACCTAAAACTACCCTAACCATAAATGTAACCCTAAAACTCACCCTAACCCTAACCCAAATCCTAACCCTAACACTCACCCTACCCCTAAACCTCACTCAAACCGTAACCCTAACCCTCATCCTACCCCTAACCCTAATCCTAAACCTCACTCAAACACTAACCCTAGCCCTCACCCTCACCCTAGCCCTCACACTAAGCATAATCCTAACCCTAATCCTCATCCTAACCCTCACCATAACCCTAACCCTAACCCTCACCCTATCCCCAAACTTAACCTGAACCCTAAATTTCACCCTAACCCTGCCCCTAACACTCAACCTAACCCTAACCATCACCCACACCCTCAGCCTAAACTTAAGCCTAAGCCTAACCCTAACACTAAACCTCACACTCACCCTAACCCTAATCCTAACCCTAACCCTAACCTTAAACCTAAACCTCAAGCTAACCCTCACCCTAAACTTAAACCTAACACTAACCCTAACCCTAAACCTCGACGTAACCCTCACCCTAACCCAAACTCTAACCCTAACCCTAACCCAACCCTCACGCTCAGCCTCACCCTAACCCTAATTCTAACCTTAAATCTCACATTCAACCTAACAATAACCCTAACCCTAACCCTAAATTTCACCTTAACTCTAACACGAAAACTCAACCTCACCCTGGCCCTCACCCTAACCCTCATCCTAATCTTCACCCTAACACTAACTCTAACCCTTACCCTCACACTCACCCTAACCCTAATCCTAACCCTAACCCTCAACCTAACCCAACCCTTACCCTGAATATAACCCTTACCCGAACCCTCAACCTAACCGTAAACTTAAACCAAACCCTAACTCTCACCCTAATCCTAACCCTAAACCTCACCCTAACCCTAACCCTAAACCTCACCCTCACCCTAGCCCTCACCCTAACCCTAATCCTAACCTTAACACTCATCCTAACCCTCCAACTAACCCTTACCCTAAACCTCACCCTAACCCTAACCCTCACCCTCAACCTCACCCTCATCCTAAACCTAAGCCTAAGCCTAAACCTAACCCTATCACACACACTCAACTTAACCCTAAACCTAATCCTAAACCTAACCCTAACCCTAACCCTCCCACTAACTCTCACCCTAACCCTAACCCTAACACTAACCCTAACCCTAACCCTCAACCTAACCTTCACCCTAACCCTAATTTAAACCTAAACCTCACCCTCACCCAAAACCTAACTCTAACCCTAACGCAAACCCTAAAACTCACCCTAACCCTAAACTTAACCCTCACCCTCACCCTCACTGTAACCTTAAACATAAACCTATCCCTAACAATAACCCTAACCCTAATCCTAAACCTCAACCTAACCATAACCCTCATCCTAAGCCAAACCCTGACCCTAACACTTACCCTCACCGTAACACTAACCCTAATTCCAACTCTAACCCTCACACTAACCCTAACCTCACCCTAACCCTAAACCTAACCTTCAACCTAACCCTAACCCTTAAGCTCAACGTAACCATAACCCTAACCCTAAACCTCACCCTTACCATAACCTTCACACTAACCCTAACCCTCATCCTAAAACTTACCCTCAGCCTAACACTAACCCTAACCCTAATCCTAAACCTCACCCTCACTCTCACCGTAACTGTAACCCTAAACGAAAGGCTAACAATAACCCTAATCCTAACCCGAACCCTCACCCTAACCATAACCCTCACCCTAAACCTAACCCCCACCCTAACACTTACCCTCACCTTAACACTAACCCTCATCCTCACACAAAACCTCACACTAACCCTAACACTTATCCTCAATCTAAACCTCACACTCACCCTAACACTAACCCTCACCCTAACACTAACCCTCACCATTATCATAACCCTAACTCTCAGTCTAAACCTCACCTTTACCCTTACCATCACCCCCACCCTAAACCTCACCCTAAACTTAACCCTCACCCTAACCCTAATTCTACCCCTAAACCTCACACTCACCCTAACCCTAAATCTAACCCTAACCCTAATACTAAAGCTCACCCTAACCATAACCCTAACCCTCACCCTAAACGAAACCCTCAGCCTAACACTAAGCCTAACCCTAACACTAACTTAACACTAATGCTCACACTAATCCTCACCGTCACCCTAAGCCTAATCCTAACCCTAATCCTCATCCTAACCCTCATCCTAACACTAACCCTAACAATCACCCTAAATCTAATCCTCACTCCCACCCTCACCCTTAGCCTAACCCTAAGCCTAAGCCTATGCCTAACCCTAACCCTCACACTCACCCTCACCCTAACACCAATCCTAACCCTAACTCTAACACTAACCCTAAACCTCAACCTAAACCTAACCCTAACCTTAACCCTAAAACTAACCCTAACCCTAACCCTCGAACTAACCTTCCAACTAATCCTAAACCTAACCCTAAACCTAACCCTCACCCTAACCCTACTCCAAAGCCTAAACCTAAACCTCAACCTAACCCTAAACCTAACCCTCACCCTCACCATAACTCTAACCCTAACCCTAACAATAACACTAATTCTAACCCTAACCCTAACCCTAAACCTAACCCTAATACTCACACTCACCCTCACCCTAACCCTAATCCTAACCCTAACCTTCACCCTAACACTAACCCTCACTCTCACTGTAACCCTTACCCTCATCCTAACCCTCCCCCTAAACCTAACCCTAAACTTAATGCTTACCCTAACACTAAACCTAATCCTCACTCTCACTCTAGCCCTCAACCTAACCCTAATCGTAACTTTAATCCTCATCCTAACCCTCACCCTAACACTAATCCTAACCCTCACCCTAACACAAACCCTAACCCTCAACCTAACCCTAACCCTAACCCTCACCGTAACCCTTACCCTAACCCTCACCCTAAACATAAACTTAACTCGAATCCTAACTCTCACCCTAAACCTAACCCTAACCCTCACCCTAAACCTAACCCTAAACCTCACCCTAACCCTAGCCGTCACCCTAACCCTAATCCTACCCCTAACTCTCATCCTAACCCTCCCTCTAAACCTTACCCTAACCATCACCCTAACCCAAACCTTCACCCTCAACCTCAGCCTCAGCCCAAACCTAAGCCTAAGGATAACCCTCACCCTAACCCTCACACTCACAATCACCCTAACCCTAATCGTAACCCTAACCCTATCCCTAAACCTTAACCTAACCCTCACCCTCACCCTAACCCAAACACTAACCCTAACCCTAATCCACACCCTAACCCTCCCCCTAAACCTAACTCTAACACTAAACCTCATCCTCAACCTAACCCTAACCATAAAACTAAAGCTAAAGCTCACCCTAAACCTCAGCCTAAGCCTAACCCTCACCCTCACCCTCAACCTATTCGTAACTGTAACCCTAACCCTAACAATAACACTAAACCTAGCCCTAAACATAACCCTAACCCTCACCCTAACCCTATTAATAACCCTAACCATAAACCTCACCCAAACCCTCACCCTAACCCTCACCTTCACCCTCACTTTCACCCTCACCCTCACTGTAAGTCTAACCCTAACCCTAACAATAACACTAATCCTAACACTAAACTTAACACTAACCCTAATGTTAAAACTCACCCTCACCCTAACCCTAATTCTAACCCTCACCCTCACCCTATCACTAACCCTCATGTCACGGTAACCCTAACTCTCATCCTAACCCTCACCTTAAACCTAAAACTCACCCCAACAGTAAACCTAAACGTCACCATCACCCTAGCCCTCACCCTAGCTCTAATCCAAACCCTAATCCTCATATGAACCCTCATCCGAACCCTAACCCTAAATCTCACCCTAACCCTCTCTTCAACCTTAACTCTAACCCTAAACCTCACACTCACCCCAACCCTAACCCTAACCCTAACCCTAAACCTCACCCTAAAAATCACCGTAACCTTAACACTCACACTCACCCTCAAACTCAGAATTACCCTAACAATAATCCTAACCCTAACCCTCACCCTAACCATAACCCTCACCCTTACCCTCACCATAAAACTAACCCTAACCCTAACACTAACCCTCACACTAACCCTAACCCTAACCCTAAACCTAAACCTCAACCTAACCCTCAAACTCACCATAACCCTAACCCTAACCCTCACCCTCACCCTAACCCTCCCCCTAACCCTATACCTAACCCTAAACCCCACTCTCACAATAACCCTAACAATAACCCTAAACCTAAACCTCACACTAACCCTAAAACTAACCCTCACCCCCACCCTCACCCTCAGAGTAACTCTAACCCAAACCCTAAAAATAACACTAACCCTAACCCTTACCATCTGCCAAACCCTAATCCTCACCCCCACCCTCACCCTCAGCCTAACCCTCAGCCTAAGCATAACCCTCACCCTAACCCTCACACTCACCCTCACCTGAACCTTAATCCTAAACCTAAACCTAACCCTGAAACTCAAGCGAACCCTCATCCTCACCCTAACCCGAAACTTAAACCTCCCCCTAACCCTCCCCCTAACCCTAATTCTACCCCAAAACATCATCCTCACCCTAACCCTAACCCTAACCCTAAACCTAAACCTCACTCTAAACCTCACCCTAACCCTAATCCTCACCCTCACCCTCAACCTACCCTTAACTCTAACTCTAACCCTAAATATAACACTAACCCTAACCCTAAACCTAACCCTAACCATAACCCTCACCCTCAGCCTCACCCTCACCGCAAACTTAACACTAACAATAAAACTAACAATAACCCTAAACCAAACAACAACCCTAACCCTAAATCTAACCCTAACCCTAACACTAACCCTAACCGTAAACCTCACCCTAACCCTGCCCCTAAACCTAACTCTAACCCTAAACCTCACCCTCACCCTAATCCTAAGCCTAACCCTAAAACTCAACCTAACCCTAACACCCAAGCTCACTGTAACCGTAACCCTAAACCTCACCCTAACCCTGTCCCTAAACCTAACGCTAACACTAAACCTCACCCTCACTATAACCCTAACCCTAACCCTAATCCAAAGGCTCACCCTAAACCTCACCCTAACCCTAACCCTAACTCTCACCCTAATCCTAAGCCTAACCCTAACCCTCAACCTATCCCTAACCCTCATGCTCACTGTAACCCTACCTAACCCTCACCCTAACCCTAAACTTAACCTGAAACCTAACTCTCACCCTAACCCTACCCCTAAACCTTACCCTAACCCTAACCCTCACCCTAATCCTAAGCCTAACCCTAACCCTCAACCTAAACCTAACAATCACGCTCTCAGTAACCCTAATCCTCACACTCACCCTAAGCCTTACCCTAATCCTAATCCTAACACTAAGCCTAACCCTCACCCTCACCCAAACCCTCCCTGAAACCCTATATCTAACACTAACACTGAACCTAAAACTCACCCTCAGCCTCACCCAAACCCTAACTCTAAACCTAAACCTCACCATCACCCTATCCCTAACCGTAACCCTAACCCTAAACGTCACCCTAACACTAACCCTAAACCTCACCCTCACCCTAGCCTTCATCCTAACCCTAATTCTAACCCTATACCTGGTCCTAACCCTCACCATAATCCTCACCCTCAACCTAACCCTCACCTTAAGCCTAACCCTAACATTAATCCTAACCTAAACCCTAACACTAATCCTCACCCTAACACTAACCCTAAACATCACCCTAACCCTAAACTTCACCCTAACACTAACCCTATACCTCATCCTCACCCTAGAACTCACCCTAATCCTAACCCGCATCCTCACTCTAAACCTCACACTAACCCTAACACTAATCCTCAATCTAAACCTAACCCTCACCCTCACCCTAACCCTAACCCTATCCCTCCCCCTAACCCTAACCCTAACCCTTACCGTAAACCTCACCCTCAGCCTAACCCTCACCTTTACCCTTACCCTCACACCCAACCTAACCCTCACCCTAAGCCTAACCCTCACCCTAACCCTATCTCTACCCCTAAACCTCACCCTTACCCTAATCCTTACTCTAAACTTAACACTAACAATAACACTAACCCTAACCCTTACCATCAGCCTAACCTTAATCCTCACCCCCAACATCAGCCTCAGTCTAACCCTAAGCCTCACCCTAACCCTCATACTCACCCTCACCCTAACCCTAATCCTTAACCTAACCCTATCCCTAAACCTCAACCTAACCCTCACCCTCATCTTAACCCTAAGCCTAAACCTAACCCTAAACCTCCCCTTAACCTTAACTCTAACCCTAAACCTCACCCTCAACCTAACCCTAACCCTAACCCTAAACCTCAACCTAAAACTCACCATAACCTTAACACTCATCCTCACCCTCAACCTAAACTTAAATCTAACCCTAACCCAAACAATAACACTAACACTAACTATAACCATAACCATAACCATAACCCTCACCCGCAGCCTCACCCTCACCGCAAACTTCACCCTAACCATAACACTAACAATAACCCAAACCCTAACCCTAACCGTAAACCTCACCCTAACCTTAACACTAACCCTAACCCTAAACCTCACCCTAACCCTGCCCCTAAACCTAACTCTAAACCAAAACCTCACCCTAAACCTCACCCTAACCCTAACCATAACCTTAACCCTAATCCTAAGCCTAACCCTAACCCTCAACCTAACCCTAACCCTCACGCTCACCGTAACCCTAACCGTAATCCTCACCCTCACCCTAAACTTAACCAGAACCCTAAATCTCACCCTAACCCTACCCCTAAACTTTACCCTAACCTAAACCTCACCCTCACCCTCACCCAAACCCTTACCCTAATCGTAATCCTCACATTAAGCCTAAACCTCACTCTCACCCTAAACCTCACCATATCCCTAACTCTAACACTAACCCTAACCCTAACCCTCACCCTCAGCCTCAACCTAACCCTAACTCTAACCCTAAACCTCACCTTCACCCTATCCCTAACACTAAACCTAAACCTAAACCTCACCCTAACCCTAAACCTAAATCTCACCGTCACCCTAGCCTTCACCCTAAACCTAATCTGAACCCTAACGCTAATCCTAAGCCTAACCCTAACCCTCAACCTAACCCTAACCCTCATCCTCACTGTAACCCTTACCCTAATCCTCACTCTAACCCTAAACTTAACCGGAACCCTAACTCTCACCCTAACCCTAAACCTAAACCTCACCCTAACAATAACCCTCACCCTCACACTCACCCTCAGCCTAACCCGAAGCCTAACCATAACGCTAACCCTAAACCTCACACTCACCCTAACCCTAACCCTATTCCTAATCCTAACCCAAACCCTAAACCTCACCCTCACCCTAACCCTCACCTTAAGCCTAACCCTAACATTAATCCTATCCCTAAACCTAACACTAAACCTCACCCTAACACTAACCTAACCATCACCCTAACGCTAAGCCTCACCCTAACACTAACCATAACCCTCATCTTCACCCTAGACCTCACCATAATCCTAACCCATATCCTCACCCTAAACCTCACACTAACCCTAACACTTATCCTCAATCTAACCCTCACCCTCACCCTAACCCAAACCCTATCCCTCTCCCTAACCCTAACACTAACCCTTAGCGTAACCCTCACCCTCAGCCTAAACCTCACGTTACCCTTACCGTCACACCCACCCTAACCCTTACCATCACCATAACCTTAATCCGTACACCCACCATCACCCTCAGCCTAACCATAAGACTAAGCCTAAACCTCACCCTAACCCTCACACTCCCCCTCACCCTAACCCTAATCCTAAAACTAACCCTATACCTAAACCTCAACCTAACCCTCACCCTCATCCTAAACCTAACCCTAAATCTCACCCTAACCCTCTCTTCAACCCTAACTCTAAATGTAACCTTCACACTCACTCGAGCCCTAACCCTAACCCTAAACCTAAACCTCACCCTAAAAATCACCCTAACCCTAACACTCATACTCACCCTCAACCTAACCTTAATTCTAACCCTAACCCTAACAATAACACTAACACTAACCCTAACCCTAACCATCACCCTATCCCTAAGTTTAACCCGAACCCTAAATCTCAAACTAACCCTATCCCTAAACCTTACCCTATCCCTAACACTCATCCTCACCCTCACCCTCACCCTCATGCTAACCCTTACCCTAATCCTAATACTAACACTAAGCCTAACCCTCACTCTCACCCTAACCCTCACCGTAAACCTAACTCTAACACTAACCCTAACCCTAACCCTCACCCTCAGCCTCAACCTAACCCTAACTCTAACCCTAAACCTCACCCTCACCCTATACGTAACCCTAAACCTAAACCTAAACCTCACCCTAACCCTAACCCTAAACCTCACCCTCACCCTAGCCCTCACCCTAAACCTAATCCAAACCCTAATCCTCATCCTGAACCTCACCCTAACCCTAACCCTAACCCTCTACCTAAAACGAACCCTCACCCTTACTGTAACCCTTACCCTAATCCTCACTCTAACACTAAACTTAAACCAAAACCTAACTCTCACCCTAACCCTAACCCTAACCCTCACTCTAACAATAACCCTCACCCTCACCCTCAGCCTAACCCTAAGCCTAACACTAACGCTAACCCTAAACCACACACTCACCCTAACCCTAAACCTATACCTAATCCAAACCCTAACCCTAAAACTCACCCTCACCCTAACCCTCACCTTAAGGCTAACCCTCACATTAATCCTAACCCTAAACCTAACACTTAACCTCACCCTAACACTAACCCTAACCATCACCCTAACCCTAAACCTCACTCTAACACTAACCCTAACTCTCATCCTCACCCTAGACCTCACCCTAACCCTAACCCGTATCCTCACCCTAAACCTCACACTAACCCTAACACTAATCCTCAATCTAACCCTAACCCTCACCTTCACCCTAACCCTAACCCTATCCCTCACCCTAACGGTAACCCTAACCCTTACCGTAAACCTCACCCACAGCCTAAACCTCACCCTTACCCTTACCGTCACCCCCACTCTAACACTCACCCTAAGCCTAACACTCACCCTAACCCTATCTCTACCCCTAAAACTCACCCTCACCCTAATCCTAACTCTAAACCTAACCCTAACAATAACACTAACCTTAACCCTTACCATCACCCTAACTTTAATCCTCACCCCCACCATCACCCTCAGACAAACCCTAAGCCTAAGCCTAACCCTCACCCTAACCCTCACACTCACCCTCATCCTAACCCTAATCCTAAACCTAACCCTATCCCTAAACCTCAACCTAACCCTCACCTTCATCCTAACACTAACCCTAAACCTCACCCTAACCGCCCCTCAAATCTAACTCTAACCCTAAACCTCACCCTCACCCTAAACCTAACTCAAACCTTAACCCTAAACCTCATCCTAAAACACACCCTAAACCTAACACTCACCCTCACCCTCAACCTAACCTTAACTCTAACCCTAACCCTAACAATAACACTAACACTAACCCTAACCATAACCATAACCATGACCCTCACCCACAGCCTCACCCTCACGGCAAACTTCACCCTAAACATAACACTAACAATAATCTTAACCCTAACCCTAAACCTCACCCTAACCTTAACACTAACCCTAACCCTCAACCTAACCCTACCCCTAAACCTAACTATAACTCAAACCTCACCCTAAAACTCACCCTAACCCTAACCCTACCCCTCACCCTAATCCTAAGCCTAACCCTAACCTTCAACCTAACCCTAACCCTCACGCTCACCTTAACCCTAACCCTAACCCTCACCCTAAGACTAAACTTAACCCGAACACTAAATCTCAAACTAACCCTACCACTAAGCCTTACCCTATCCCTAACCCTCACCCTCACCCTCACCCTAACCGGTATACTAATCCTAACACTAAGCCGAACCCTCACTCTCACCCTAACCCTCATCATAAACCTAACACTAACCCTAACCCTAACCCTAACCCTCACCCTCAGCCTAAACCTAACCCTAACTCTAACACTAAACCTCACCCTCACCCTAACCCTAACACTAACCCTAACCCTGAATCTCACCCTCACCCTAGCCCTCACCCTAACCCTAATCCTAACCCTAACCCTAACACTAAACCTAACCCTCACTGTCACACTCACCCTAACCCTAATCCGAACCCTAACCCTCAACCTAACCCTAACCCTCACCCTCACCGTAACACTTACCCTAACCCTCAACTTAACCCTAAACTTAACCCAAACCCTAACTCTCACCCTAACCCTAAACCTAACCCTCACCCTAACAATAACCTCAACTTCACCCTCAGCCTAACCCTAATCCTAACCTAACCCTCCTCCTAATCCTCACACTAACCTAACCCCAGCCATCACCCTAACCCTAATCCTCACCCCCAACCTCACCCTCAGCCTAACCCTAAGCATAAGCCTAACTCTAACCCTAACACTCACCCTTACCATAAACCTCAACCTAACCCTCAACCTTACCCTAACCCTAACACTAACCCTAACCCTAACCCTAAAAGTAACCCTCCCCCTAACCCTATATCTAAAACTAAAACTCTCCCTCACCCTTATCCTAATCCTAACCCTAACTCTAAACCTGACCCTAACCCAAACACTAATCCTCACCCTCACCCTCAACCTCACCCTCACCATAACTCTAAACCTAACCCTAAAAATAACACTAATCCTAACCCTAAACCTAACCTTAACCGAAATCCTAAACATAATCCTAACACTCACCCAACCCTAACACTAATCCTAACCCTAAACCTCAAGCTAACTCTAACCCTCACCATAACCCTAACCCTCATCCTAACCCTCACCTGAATCCTAATCCTAACCCTAAACCTTACCCTAACACTAACCCTAACCCTCACTCTCACCCTAGTCCTCACCCTAACCCTAATCTTAACCCTCATCCTCACCCTAACCTTAAAATTAACCAAAACCTAACACTCACCCTTAACCTAACCGTAACCCTCACCCTAATCCTAACCCTCAACCTCACCCTCACCCTCAGCCTAACCCTAAGCTTAAGCCTAACCCAAACCCTAACCCTCACACTCACCCTAACACTAACCCTAAGCTTAATCCTAACCCAAACCCTAAACCTCACGCTAATCCTCACCCTAAACCTAAACTTAACAGTAACCCTAACCCTAACCCTAACCCTCACTCTCAGCCTCACCTTAACCCTAACTATAAACCTAAACCTCACACTCACCCTAACCCTAACCCTAACCCTAACACTAAACCTTACCCTCAACCTAACCCTAAACCTCATCCTCACCCTAGCCCTCACCCTAAACTTAAACCTAAAACTAACCCTAACCCTCACACTCACCCGTACCCTCACCCTCACCGTAACTCTAACACTAACCCAACCCCTAACCCTAAAGTTCACTCTAAACCTAACCCTAACCCTAACTCTAACACTTACCATCACCGTAACAGTAACACTAACCCTAAACCAAACCCTCCCCCTAACCCTCTCCTAACCCTATATCTAACCCTAAACCTCACACTAACCCTAAACCTAACCCTAACCCTAACCCTAATGCTAACACTCACCCTCACCCTAACCCTAAACGTAACCCTAACCCTCACCCTAACCCTAAACCTCAAACTCATGGTAACCCTAACCTTCATCCTAACCCTCACCCTAAACCTAACCCTAACCTTAAACCTTACCCTAACACTAACCCTAATCCTAACCCTCACCCTAACCTAACTGTAACCCTCAACCTAACCCTAACCCTCACGCTAACCGTAAAACTAACCATAACCCTAACCGTAACCCTCACCCTAACCCTTAACTTAACCTGAACCCTAACTCTCAAGCTAACCCTAACCCTAAACCTCAACCTAAAGCTAACCCTCACCCTCACCCTCTCCCTCAGCCTAACCCTAAGCCTAAGCCTAACCCTAACCCTAAACCTAACACTCACCCTAACCATTACCCTAATCCTAATCCTAACCCTAAACCTAAACCTCACCCTCTCCTTAACCCTCACCCTAACCCTAACTCTAACACTAACCCTAAACCTAACCCTCAACCTCAGCCGCACCCTTACCCTAACTCTAACCCTAAACCTCACCCTCAGCCTAACCCTAATCCTAACCCTCATCCTAACCCTCACCCTAACACTAACCCTAATCCACACCCTCACCCTCACCCTAACGCTAATAACTAACCCTAACCCTCAAACTAACCCTAACCGTCACCCTCACCATAACCCTTACGCTAACCCTTACCCTAAACATAAACTTAACCTGAATCCCAACTCTCACCCTAACCCTAACCCTCACCCTAACCCTAACCCTAAACCTCAAACTCACCATAGCCCTCACCCTAACCATAATCCTAATCCTAACCATTATTCTAACCCTCCCCCTAACCCTTACCCTAACCCTCACCCTAACCCTAAACCTCACCCTCAACCTCACCCTCACCCTAACCCTAAGCATAAACCTAAGCCTAACCCTAACACACACACTCACCCTCACCCTAACCCTAATCCTAAACCTTACCCTCACCCTCACCCTAACTCTCAGTGTAAACCTAAGTCTAATCCTAACACTAAACCTAACCCTCACACTCACCCTAACCCTTACCCTAATCCTAATCCTAACCCTAACCCTCACCCTCACCCGCAGCCTCACCTTAAACCTAACTCTAACCCTAAAACTCACCCTTACCTTAACCCTAACACTAACCCTAAACCTCACCCTCACCCTAGCCCTCACCCTAACCCTAATCCTAACCCTAACCCTCATCCTAACCCTCACCATAACCCTAAACCTCACCCTCACCCTAACCCTAACACTCACTCTCACCCTAACCCTAACCCTAATCCTAATCCTAACCTTAACCCTAACCCTCACCCTCACCCTAACCCTCACCCTCACCCTAACCCTAACCCTAAACCTAAACCTCCTACTAACTCTCACCCCAACCCTAACCATAACACTAACCCTAACCTAACCCACAACCAAACCCTTACCCTAACCCTAACTCTAACCCTAAACCTCACCCTCACCCAAAACCTAACTCTAACCCTAACGGAAACCCTAACTTCACCCTAACCCTAACCCTAGCCCTCACCCTCATACTCACTGTAACCTTAATCCCAAACCTAACCCTAACAATAACCGTAACCATAATCCTAACCCTCAACCTAACCATAACCCTCACCCTATCCCAAACTCTGACCCTAACAATTACCCTCACCCTCACAGTAACCCTAATCGTAACCTCACACTAACCCTCATCCTAACAATTACCCTCACCATAACACTAACCCTAACCCTAACACTAACCCTCACACTAACACTAACCATCACCCTAACCCTAAACTCACCCTAAAACTAACCCTAACCCTCATCCTCACCTTAGCCCTCACCCTAACCCTAACCCTCATCCTCACCCTAAACCTCACACTAACCCTAAAACTTTTCCTCAATCTAACCCTCACCTTCACTCTAACCCTAACCCTAATGCTCACCCTAACCTTAACTCTCACCCTTACAATAACCCTCACCCTCAGTCTAACCATCATCTTTACCATTACCGTAACCCCCACCCTAACCCCCACCCAAACCCAAACACTCACCCTAACCCGAACTCTACCCCTAAACCTCACCCTCAACCTCACCCTAACTCTAAACCTACCCTAACACTAAATCTCACCCTAAACCTAACCCTAACCCTTATCCTCAACGAAACGTTCAGCCTAACCCTAAGTCTAAGCCTAACACTTAACCTAACCCACACCCTCAACCTAGCACTCACCCTAACCCTAATCCTAAACCGAACCCTCATCCTAACCCTCACCCTAACCCTAACCCTAACCATCACCCTAACTCTAATCCTGAGCCCCACCCTCACCCTCAGTCTAAACCTAAGTCTAAGCCTAAGCCTAACCATAAACCTCACAATCACCCTCACCCTAACCCTAATCCTAACACTAACTCTAAAACTAATCCTAAACCTCAACTTAACCCTCACCCTAAATTTAACCCTAAAACTAACCCTAATCCTAACCCTCGACCTAACCCTCCAACAAACCCTAAACCTAACCGTAACCCTCACCCTAACCCTAACCCTCAACCTCACCCTCACCCTCAGCCTAACCCTAAGCCATAGCCTAACCCAAACCCTAACCCTCACACTCACCCTAACCCTAAACCTAAGCCTAATCCTAAGCCAAACCCTAAACCTCACCCTAACCCTCACCCTAAACCTAAACCTAACAGTAACCCTCACCCTAACCCTAACCCTCACCCTCAGCCTCACCTTAACCCTAACTCTAACCCTAAAACTCACACTCACCCTAACCCTAAACCTAATCCTAACACCTAACCTCACCCTAACCTTAACCCTAATCCTCACCCTTACCCTAGCCCTCACCCTAACCCTAACCATAAACCTAATCCTAACCCTAACCCTCACACTCACCTGCACCCTCACACTCACCGTAACACTAACCCTGACCCAACCCCTAACCCTAAAGCTCACTCTAACCCTAACCCTAACCCTAACTCTAACCCTCACCCTCACCCTAACCCTAACACTAACCCTAATCCAAACCCTCCCACAACCATCTCCTAACCCTATATCTAACCCTAAACCTCACACTAACCCTAACCCTAACCCTAAACCTAAACCTAACCCTCACCCTCAGCCTCACCCTCACCATCACCCTCAACATAAATCTAAAACTAACACTAAAATTAACACTAATCCTAACCCTAAACCTAAACCTAACCCTAACCCTAATGCTAACACTCACCCTCACCCTAAACCTAATCCTAACCCTAACCCTCACCCTAACCCTAAACCTCAAACTCACGGTGACCCTAACCTTCATCCTAACCCTCACCCTAAACCTAACCCTAACCTTAAACCTTACACTAACACTAACCCTAATCCTCACCCTCACCCTAGCCCTCAACCTAACCCTAATCATAACTATAATCCTCATCCTAACCCTCACCCTAACTCTAATACTAACCTTCACCCTAACCTAACTCTTACCCTCAACTAAACCCTAACCCTCACGCTTTCCGAAACCTTAACCCTAACCCTCACCCTAACCCTTAAATTAACCTGAACCCTAACTCTCAAGCTAACCCTACCCCCACCCTCAACCTAAAGCTAACCCTCACCCTCACCCTCTCCCTCAGCCTAACCCTAAGCCTAAGCCTAACCCTGACCCTAAACCTAACACTCACCCTAAACATTACCCTAAACCTAATCCTAACCCTAAGCCTAACCCTCACCCTCACATTAAACCTCACCCTAACCCTAACTCTAACACTAACCCTAAACCTAACCCTCAACCTCAGCCTCACCCTTACCCTAACTCTAACCCTAAACCTCACCCTCAGCCTAACCCTAATCCTAACCCTCATCCTAACCCTCACCCTAACACTAACCCTAACCCACACCCTCATGCTAATAACTAACCCTAACCCTCAAACTAACCCTAAACCTCACCCTCACCATAACCCTTACTCTAAACCTTACCCTAAATATAAACTTAACCTGAATCCCAAATCTCACCCTAACCCTAACCCTCACCCTAACCCTAACCCTAAACCTCAAACTCACCATAGCCCTCACCCTAACCATAATCCTAATCCTAACCATTATTCTAACCCTCTCCCAAACCCTTACCCTCACCCTCACCCTAACCCTAAACTTTACCCTCAACCTCACCCTCACCCTAACTCTAAGCATAAACCTAAGCCTAACCCTAACACACACACTCACCCTCACCCTAACCCTAATCCTAAACCTTACCCTCACCCTCACCCTCACTCTCAGTGTAAACCTAAGCCTAATCCTAACACTAAACCTAACCCTCACACTCACCCTAACCCTAACCCTAACCCTAATCCTAACCCTAACTCTCACCCTCACCCGCAGCCTCAACATAAGCCTAACTCTAACCCTAAAACTCACCCTCACCCTAACCCTAACCCTAACCCTAACCATAAACCTCACCCTCACCCTAGCCCTCACCCTAACCCTAATCCTAACCCTAACCCTCATCCTAACCCTCACCATAACCCTAAACCTCACCCTCACCCTAACCCTAACACTCACTCTCACCCTAACCCTAACCCTAATCCTAATACTAACATTAACCCTAACCCTCACCCTCACCCTAACACTCACCCTCACCCTAACCATAAACCTAACCCTAAACCTCCTACTAACTCTCACCCCAACCCTAACCATAACACTAACCCTAACCTAACCCACAATCAAACCCTCACCCTAACCCTAACTCTAACCCTAAACCTCACCCTCACCCAAAACCTAACTCTAACCCTAACGCAAACCCTAACTTCACCCTAACCCTAACCCTAGCCCTCACCCTCACACTCACCGTAACCTTAATCCCAAACCTAACCCTAACAATAACCCTAACCGTAATCCTAACCCTCAACCTAACCATAACCCCCACCCTAACCCAAACTCTGACCCTAACACTTACCCTCACCCTCACAGTAACCCTAACCCTAACCTCACACTAACCCTCATCCTAACAATTACCCTCACCATAACACTAACCCTAACCCTAACACTAACCCTCACACTAACCCTAACCATCACCCTAACCCTAAACCTCACCCTCACCTTAGCCCTCACCCTAACCCTAACCCTCATCCTCACCCTAAAACTCACACTAACCCTAAAACTTTTCCTCAATCTAACCCTCACCTTCACTCTAACCCTAACCCTAATGCTCACCCTAACCTTAACTCTCACCCTTACAATAACCCTCACCCTCAGTCTAACCATCATCTTTACGATTACCGTAACCCCCACCCTAACCCTCACCCTAACCCTAACCCTCACCCTAACCCTAACTCTACCCCTAAACCTTACCGTCAACCTCACCCTAACTCTAAACCTACCCTACCACTAAATCTCACCCTAAACCTAACCCTAACCCTTATCCTCAACGAAACGTTAGGTCTAAGCCTAACACTTAACCTAACCCACACCCTCAACCTAGCACTCACCCTAACCCTAATCCTAAACCTAATCCTCATCCAAACTTTCACCCTAACCCTAACCCTAACCATCACCCTAACTCTAATCCTGAGCCCCACCCTTACCCTCAACCTAAACCTAAGTCTAAGCCTAAGCCTAACCATAACCTTCACACTCACCCTCACCCTAAACCTAATCTTACACTAACTCTAAAACTAATCCTGAACCTCAACCTAACCCTCACCCTAAACTTAACCCTTAAACTAACCCTAACCCTAACCCTCGACCTAACCATCCAACTAACCCTAAACCTAACCCAAACCCTCACCCTAACCCTAACCCTCAACCTCAATCTCACCCTCAGCCTAATCCTAAGCCTAAGCCTAACCCAAACCCTAACCCTCACACTCACCGTAACCCTAACCCTAAGCCTAATCGTAACCCAAACCCTAAACCTTACCCTAACCCTCACCCTAAACCTAAACCTAACAGTAACCCTAACCCTAAACCTAACCCTCACCCTCAGCCTCACCTTAACCCTAACTCTAACCCTAAACCTCACACTCACCCTAACCCTAAAACTAACCCTAACACTAAACCTCACCCTAACCTTAACCCTAATCCTCACCCTCACCCTAGCCCTTGCCCTAACCCTAACCATAATCCTAAACCTAAACCTAACCCTCACACTCACCTGCACCCTCACCCTCATCATAAGACTAACCCTAACCCAACCCCTAACCCTAAAGCTCACTCTAAACCTAACCCTAACCCTAACTCTAACCCTCACCCTCACCGTAACCCTATCACTAACCCTAACCCTCATCCTAAACCTATCCTTAACGCTAATGCTATCCCTAACCCTCAACCTCACCGAAAACCTCACTCTAACCCTTACCCTCACCCTAATCCTAACCCTAACAGTAACACTAAACCTCAATCTAAACCTCATCCTCACCCTAAACCTAACCCTAAGTCTCACCCTCAACCTCAACCTCACCCTAACCCTAACCCTAACCCTCAACTGAAATCTCACCCTAACGCTCACCCTAGCCCTCAACTTAACCCTAACCCTCACCCTCACCCTAACGCTCACCCTAAACCTTACCCTCACCCTAAACCTAACCCTAAACCTAACGATAACCCTCACCCTCACCTAACCTAACCTGGATCCTAACCCTCACCCTAACCCTCACCCTAACACTAACGCTATCCCTAAAACTTACCCTCACTATAACCCTAACCCTAACCCTAACCCTAATCCTCACCGTAACCCTAACCCTCACCCTAACCCTAACCGTCACCCACACCCTAAAACTCACCCGAACCCGAACCCGAACCCTCACCCTAACCGAAACCTAAACCTCACCCTAACCCTAACCCTCAATCTAAACCTAACTCTAACCCTCACCCTCATACTAAACCTAACCCTCACCTTAATCTTCACAATAACCCTCACCTTAACCCTAATGCTAACCCTAAACCTCACTCTCACCCTAAACCTCAATATTATCCTTATCCTCACACTAACCCTAACCCTAACCGTAATCCTCACATTAACCCTATCCCTCAACATAACCCGAACCCTACCCCTCACCCTACCCCTCACCCAAATCATAACCCTAATCCTAACCCACATACTAACCCTATCCCAAACCCTCAACTTCACCCTAACCCTCACCGTCACCGTCACATTAACCCTCAACCTAACCCTAACCCTCAACTACACCTTCACCCTCACCCTCACACTAATCCTCACCCTCACCCTAAGCATCACCCTAATCATAAACCTCACCCTAAACCTAATCCTAGTCATCATCCTAACCTTAACCCTCACCTTAAACCTCACCCTCACCCTAATCCTAACCCTAAACCTAACCCTCACCCTAACCCTCACCCTAATCCTAACCCTATCCCTTACCCTCACCCTAATCATAAACCTAATCCTAAAACTAAACTTCACTCTCAAACTAACCCTTACCCTCACCCCAACCCTAACACTAACACTCAGCCTAACCTTCATCTTGACCCTCACACTAACCTTAAACCTCATCCTAACCATAAACATAACCCTCAGCCAAACCCACTTCCTAACCCTAAACGTAACCCTCAACCCAACCCTAACCCTAACCCAAAATCTAACCCTCATCCTAACCCTAAACCTCACCCTCACCCTCACCCTCACCCTCAGCCTAACCCTAACCTAACCCTAAACCTAACCCTAAACCTCACACTCACCCTCACCCTAACTCTAACCCTAACCCTAACCCTAAACTTCAACCTAACCCCAACCCTATCCCTAACCCTCACCTAACCCTAACCCTCACCCTCACCGTCACCCTAAACCTCACCCTCACCCTTACCCTAACCCTAACCCTCACCCTAACCCTAAGCCTTAACCTAACCCTCACCTTCACCCTAAAACTCACCCTAACCCTTACCCTTACATGAAACCTAAACCTAACCCTCAGCCTAACCCTCA
Organism: Dipodomys merriami; assembly: GCF_024711535.1. Taxonomy (NCBI): domain Eukaryota; kingdom Metazoa; phylum Chordata; class Mammalia; order Rodentia; family Heteromyidae; genus Dipodomys; species Dipodomys merriami. Next base: position 5,213,507 of record NW_027206257.1, read on the forward strand.
TTCTAACCCTAAACCTAAACCTAACCCTCACCCTAACCTTAAAGCTAATCCTAACCCTAAACCTCACATTAACCCTAACCCTCACCCTCACCCTCAACCTCACCCTCAACCTCACCCTCAGCCTAACCCTAATCCTAACACTAATCCAAACACTAACCCTAACCCTCACCCTAACTCTAAACCTAAACCTAACCAAAACCCTCACACTAATCATAACCCTATCCCTAACCCTAACCCTAATCCAAAACCTAACCCTCACCCTCACCCTAACCCAAAACTTAACTCTCAGCCTAACCCTCATCCTAACCCTAACCCTCACACTAACCCTCACTCTAACCCTAACCCTAACCCTAACCCTCACCCTAAACCTAACTCTAACCCTCAACCTCATACTAACCCTAAACCTCACCTTAACCCTCATCCTAAACCTAACCCTAACCCTAACGCTAAACCTAACCCTCACTCTCACCCTAACCCTCGCCCTAACCCGTATCCTCACACTAACCCTAACCCTAACCCTAACCCTCACCCTAACCCTAACCGAACCCTCACCCTCACCTTTACCCTCACCCTCACCATCACCCCAACCATCAACATCACCCTAACCCTCACCTACACCCTCACCCGCACTCTCAGCCTCACCCTCACCCTAACCATCACTCTCACCCTAAACATCACCCTAACCCTAACCCAAACCCTAACCTTAACCCCAATCCTCACCCTAACCCTAATCCTCAACTTAAACTTCACCCTCTCCCTAATTCTCACCCTAACCCTAACCCTAAGCCTTTCCTAACCAAATACCTCACCCTCACCCTAACCCTCAAACTAACCCTCTCCCTCACCCTAAACCTCACCCTCACCATAAGCCTAATCCTAACCCTAATGGTAACACTAGCCCTCACCCTCACCCTAACCCTAATCTTAACCCTAACCCTAAACCTAAACCTAACCCTAATGCTAACCCTTAACCTCAACCTCACCATAACCCTCACCCTAACCCTTACCCTCACCCTCAACCTCACCCTAATCCTAACCCTAACATTAACCCACACCCTAACCCTCACCCTAACACTAACCCTAACCCTACCCCTTAGCATAACCGTCACCCTAAACCTAACCCTAACCCTAATAGTCACCCAATCCCTAACACTTATGCTAAGCCTCACCATAACCCTCACCCTCACCGTACACCTAATGCTACATTAACCCTCAGCCTCACCCTAAAACTCGCCCTAACCCTTACCCTCACCTTAACCCTATCCCTCACCATCACCCTAACACTCATCCTAACCCTTACCCTAACGCTAACACTCACACTAACCCTAAACCTAAACCTAACACTAAACCTCACACTAACCGTCACCCTAACCCTAAGCCTAACCCTAAACCTCACTCCCACCCTAACACTTATCCTTTCCCGAACAATAACCCTAACGCTCAGCCTAACCCTCATCATAAAACTAACCCTAAACCTAACCCTCACCCTAACCGTCACCCTCATCCTCAACCTCACCCTCAGCCTTACACTAACCTTAAACCTAATACAAAACCTAACCCTAAACCTCACCCTCACCCTAACTCTAAACCTAACCCTAACCCTCACCCTCAGACTAACCCTAACCCTATCACTTACCCTCACCCTAAAACTAACCGTAATCCCAATCCTAACCCTCACCCTCACCCTAAACCTCACCCTAACCCAAACCTTAACCCTAACCCTCACCTTCACCCTAACCCGAACCATAACCCTAAACCTAACCCTAAACCCTAACTCTGACCCTCACACTAAGCCTAACCCTACACCTAAGCGTAATCCTATACCTAACCTTCACCCTCACCCTCACGCTAAACCTAAACCTCACCCTAACCATAACCCTAACCCTAACCCTCACCCTAACCCTAACCCTCACCCTCACCTACACCCTAACCCTCACCCTCACCCTCACCCACGCCCTAAACCTTACCCTCACCCTAAAAATCACCCTAATTCTCACCCTTAACCTAACCCTGACCCTAATCCTCACCCTAACCCTAATCTTCAACTTAAACCTCAGCCTCACCCAAATCCTCACCCTAACCCTAACTCTAAGCCTTTCCTAACCGAAACTAATACCCTCACAATATCCCTCAACCAAACCCTCACCCTAGCCCTCACGCTAAAACTAACCCTAACCCTAACCCTCACCCTCACCCTCACCACAACCCTAACCCTTACCCTCATCCTTACCATAAGCCTATCCCTAACCCTCACACTAACCCTAATCCTAAACCTAACCCTATTGCTAACACTAGCCCTCACCCACACCCCAACCCTAATCCTAACCCTAAAACTTAGCCTAAGGCTAACTCTAAACCTAATGCTAACCCTAAACCTCAACCTCACCCTAACCATCACCCTAAAACTTACCCTCACCCTCAACCTCACCCTAACGCTAACCCTAACCCTAACACTAACCCTAACCCTCACCCTAACCCGAAACCTACCCTTCAGCATAACACTCACCCTAAACTTAACCCTAACCCTAATCCTTACCCTATCCCTAACCCTAACCCTACACTTCAGCCTAAACCTCATACTCATCCTCAATGTCACCCTCACCCTAATCCTAGGGCTAAAACTCAGCCTAACACTAACCCTTATCCTAATGCAAACCCTAAACCTCAAACTCACCCTAACACTCACCCTAAACCTCACCCTCACTTTAACTATAACCCTAACCCTCACTCTATACCTAACCCTCAACCTCACCCGCACCCTTACCATCACCCAAACCCTCACCCTCACCGTAACCCTAACCATAACACTAACCCTCACGCTAAACCTAACTCTTACCCTCAACCTCACCCTCACCCAAAGCCTAACCCTAAACCTAAGCCTCATCCTAAACCAAACCCTCAACCTCACACTCACCCTAAACCTTCACCTCAACCTAACCCTAACCCTAAACCTAGCCCTCACCCTAACCCTTACCCTCACCGTCACCCTAACCTTAACCCTCACCTTAATACTAACCCTCACCCTAAACCTAACCCTAACCCTCACCCTCACCCTCATCCTAACTCTAACCCTATCCCTAACCCTCACCCTAAACCTAACCCTAACCGTAAGGATAACCATAACCCTCACCCTCAACCTAATCCCAAACCTAACCCTAACCTTAACTGTAAACCTAATCCTAACCCTTACACTATCCCTAACCCTCAACCTCTCCCTAACCCTCACTCTAACCCTAAACCTCCCCCTAACGCTCACACTAACCCTAACCCTAACACTAACACTAAACCTCACCCTAACCATCACCCTAACCCTAAAACTAACCCTAACCCTCACTCTAATGCTCAACTTAACCCTCACCCTAACCCTAACCTTAACCCTCACCCTAAACCTAAACATCACCCTAACCCTATCCCTAAACCTACCTCTCAAACTAACCCTCACCCTAACCCCAACACTAACCCTAACCCTCACCCTCACCCTAACCCTAACCCTCAACCAAACCCTCTTCCTAATTCTAACCCTAAGCCTCAACCTGACCCTTACACTAACCCTAATCCTCAACCTATTCCTATCCCTCATCCTCAGACTCACCCTCAGCCTAACCCTAACCCTAACCCTAATCCTAACCCTAAACCTCACCCTCACCCTCAACCTAACTCTAAACCTCACCATAACCCTGACCCTCACCCTAAACCCAACCCTATCCCGAACACTCACACTAACTCCAACCCTCACCCTAACCCTAACCCTAATCCTCACCCTCACCATAAGCCTAAACCTCACCGTAACATCACCCTAACCATAAAACTAACCCTAACCCTCACCCTCAACCTCACCCTAAACCTCACCCTAACCATTACCATCACCATAACCCTAACCCTAACCCTAATCCTCACACATACCCTAATCCTAACCCTCACCCTAATGCTCACCTTAACCGTAACTCTCACCCTCACCCTAACCCTAACCGTCACCTTAACCCTCAACCTAACCCTAACCATCACCCACACCCTAACACTCAAGCTCACCTGAACTCTAACCCTCACCCTAAACCTAATCCTAAACCTCACCATAACCCTAACCCTCACTTAAACCTAACTCTAACCCTCACCCTCAACCTAAGCCTCACCCTCATCCTAACCCTCACCCTAACCCTCACCCTAACACTAAAGCTAACCCTAATCCCCACTCTCACCCTAAGCCCTACCTAACTTCACACTAACCCTAACCCTAACCCTAACCCTAACTGTCACATTAAACATAACCCTCACCCTAACCCTAACCCTACCCCTCACCCTACACCTCAGCCTAAACCTAACCCTAACCCTCACCTTAAACCTAACCCTAACCATCACCTTCACCCTAAACCTCACCATCACCGTTACCCTCACCGTAACCCTAACCCTCACCTACACCTTCACACTTACGCTCATCCTCACCATCACCCTAACCCTTACCCTCACCCTAAACATAAACCTAATCCTCACCCTCACCCTCACCCTAACCATAATCCTCACCCTAACCCTAATACTCAGCCGAAACCTCACTGTCAGCCTAAATATCACCCTAAACCTAACCCTCAACCTAACCTTAACCCTAACCCTCACCCTAACGCTAACGCTAACCCTAACCCTCACTCTCACCCTAAACCTCACCCTAACCCTTACCCTCAACATAACCCTAACCCTAACACTAATCCTCACACATAAACTCACCCTAACCCTCACCCTAAAACTCACCGTAACCGTAACCCTCACCCTCACCCTCACCCTAAACCTAACCCTAAACCTCACGGTAAACCTAACAATGTCCATAACCCTAACTCTAACACTCACCCTCACCCTAACATTAACCCTAACCCTAATCCTCACCTAAATATTCACCCTCACTCTCACGCTCATCCTAACCCTCACCCTCACCCTAAACATAAACCTAAACCTAACCCTCATCCTAACCCTAACTGTAATCCTCCCCTTTACACTAATCCTCACCCTAAACCTCACCCTCACCCTAAATATCACCCTAAACCTAACCCTCACACTAAACGTAACCCTCACCCTAACCCTCACCATCACCTTAATCCTCACACTAACCCTAACCGTCACATACACCCTAAAACTCACCCTCATCCTAACCTTCACCCTCACGCTAAGCCTAATCCTAACCCTAACCCTAAACCTAACCCTAATGCTAACACTAAACCTCAACTTCACCATCACCCTCACCCTAACCCTTACCCTCACCCTCAACCTCACCCTAACCCTAACCCTAAGATTAACCCACACCCTAACACTAACACTAACCCTACCCCTCAGCCTAACCATCACCCTAAACCTAACCCTAAACCTAATCCTCACCCTATCCCTAACCCTAACCCTATCCTTCACCCTAACCCTCACCCTCACCGTAACCCTAATGCTACATTAACCCTCAGCCTCACCCTAAGCCTCGCCGTAACCCTTACCCTCTCCTTAAACCTATCCATCACCATCATCCTAAACCTCACCCTAACCCTTACCCACACCGTAACGCTCAATCTAATCCCAACCCTAACCCTAAACCTAACACTAAACCTCACCTTATCCTTCACCCTAACCCTAAGCCTAACCCTAACCCTCACTCTCACCCGAACCCTTATCCTTACCCGAACCCTAACCCTAACCCTCAGCCTAACCCTCATCCTAAGACTAACCCAAACACTAACCCTCACCCTAACCGTCACCCTCAGCCTCAACCTCACCCTCAGCCTAACCCTAACCCTAATCCAAAACCTAACCCTAAACCTCACCCTCACCCTAACTCTAAACCTAACCCTAATCAAAACCCTCACCCTCAACCTAATCTTATCCCTTACCCTCACCCTAAAACTAACCCTAATCCTAATCCTAACGCTCATCCTCACCCGAAACCTTACCCTCACCCTAACCCTAAACCTAACCCTCACCCTAACAATCATCCTAACCCTAACCCTAACCCTCAACCTAACCTTAACCCAAACCCTAAAATTAACCTTCACCAAATCCCTAACCCTCATGCTCACTCTCAACTTCACAATCACCTTCACCGAAACCCACACCCTCACCCTCACCCTAACACTAACCATAACCCTATCACTCAATCTAAACCTAACACTCACCGTAACCCTCAACATCACCCTTACCCTAACCCTCACCCTAACCCTATCCATAAACCTAACCCTCACCCTAAACCTAATTCTGACCCTCACCCTCACCCTCACCCTAAGCCTAACCCTACACTTAAGCCTAAACCTAAAGCTAACACTCACCCGCTCCCTCACACTAAACCTAAACCTCACCCTAACCCTAATCCTAACCCTAGCCCTCACCCTAACCCTAAAACTCACCTAAACCCTAACCCTAACCCTCACACTCATCCTCACCCTAAACCTCACCCTCACCCTAAACATCACCCTAATCCTAAACCTCAACCTAACCCTAACCCTCAGCCTCACCCTAACCCTAACCATCACCTTAAAACTCACCCTCACCCTAATCCTCACCCTAACCCTAACCCTCACCCTAACCCTCACCCTAATCCTAAACCTATCCCTAAACTACACCCTAACCCTAACCCTAATCCTAAAACTATTCCTCACCCTCACCCTAACCCTTAACCTCACCCTAACCCTAACCCTAACCCTCAGCCTAACCCTCATCCTAACCCTCACAATAACCCTAAACCTCACCCTAACCATAAAACTAACCCTCAGCCAAAACCTCTTCCTTACGCTAACCCTAACCCTTAACCCAACCCTAACCCTAAACCTAACCTTAACCCTCACCCTAACCCTAAAACTCACCCTCACACTCACAATCACCCTCATCCTATCCCTAAACCTAACCCTAAACCTAACCCTAACCCTCACATTCACCCTCACCGTAACTCTAACCCTTACCCTAACCCTGACCCTAACCCTAACCCCCACCCTATCCCTAACCCTCACCTAACCCTAACACTCACACTAACCCTAACCCTAACCCTCACTCTCACCCTAACCATAACTCTCACTTTAACCCAAAGCCTAAACCTAACCCTCACCCTCACCCTAAACCTCACCTTAACCCTTACCCTCGCCCAAATCCTAACCCCAACCCTCAGACTAACCCTCATCCTAACCCTAACCCTAAACCTAACCCTCACCCTAACCTTAACGCTAACCCTAACCCTAGCCCTCACTTTAACCCTAACCTCACACTCACCCTCAACCTCACCCTCAGCCTAACCCTAACCCTCATCCAAACACTAACCCTAACCCTCACCCTAACTCTAAACCTAACCCTAACCAAAACCCTCATCCTTATCCTAACCCCAAACTTAACTCTCAGCCTAACCCTCATCCTAACCCGAACCCTAACCCTAACCCTCACCCTAAACCTAAACCTGACCCTCACCTAAACCTTAACACTCACTCTCACCCACAACCTCACCCTCACACTCACCCTCACTCTTACCCTAACCATAACCCTATTCCTCACCCTGAACCTAACCCTTACCCTCACCCTCACCCTCACCATCACCCTCACCCTAACCCTCACCCTCATCCTCGACCTATCCGTAACCATACCATAAACCTAATCCTAAACTTAACTCTGAACCTCACCCTCACCATCACCCTAAGCCTAACCCAACATCTAAGCCTAATCCTAAACCTAACCCTCACCCTAAAGTTAACCATAACCCTCACCCTAAGCCTAACCCTCACCCTAAACGTAACCCTAAGCCTCACCCTCACCCTCAACCTAACCCTAAACCTCACCCTTACGCTAACCCTAACCCTAATGCTAACCTTAACCCTCACTCTCACTGTAACCCTAACCCTAACCCTCACCCTAAACCTAACCTTAACCCGAATGCTATCCCTAACGCTCACCCTCACCCTAACCCTCACTCTAAACCTTCCCCACACCCTAACCCTTACCCACACCCTAACCCTTACCCACACCCTAAACCACACCCTAACCCCAACCCTAACCCTAACACTAACCCACACCCTAACCCAAGCCTAAACCTAAACCTCACCCTCACCCTAACCCTCACCCTAACTCTTACCATCACCCAAACCTAACCCTAACTCTCAGTCTAACCCTCATCCTAACCCTAACACTAACCCTAACCGTCACATTAACCCTAACCCTCACCCTCACCCTCAACATAATCCTAAGCCTAACCATAACCAAAACGTTCACCCTAAAACTAACCCTATCCCTAACCCTCACCCTAACCCTAAACCTAATCCTAAACCTAACCCTCACACTGACCCTAAAACTTACCCTCACCCTAACCCTAAACCTAACCCAAGCCTAACCCTCATCCTTACCCTAACCCTAACCCTAACCCTCACCCTAACCTTAACCCTAAACCTAACACTCAACCAAACCCTAACCCTCAACCTCACATTCAACTTCACACTCACCCTCACCCTAAGGCTCACCCTCACCCTATACCTAACCCTGGCACTCACCCTCACGCTCACCCTAAGCCTAACCCTACAGCTAAGCCTAATCCTAAACCTAACTCTCACACTCAAACTTACCCTAAACCTAAACCTTACCCTAACCCTAACCCTAACCCTAACCTTAGTTCTCACCCTAAAACTTACCCTCACCATCACCCTAACCCTAACACTCACCCTAACCCTAACCCTAACCCTAAACCTCACTCTAACCCTTACCCTCACCCTAACCCAAGACCTAACCCTAAAACTAACAGTAACACTAAACCTCACCCTAACCCTCACTCTAACCCTAAACCTAACCCTAACCCTAACCCGCACCCTAACACTAACTCTAAACCTAAACATCACCCTAACCCTAAACCTCATACTAACCCTTACCTTCACACTAAAACTAAACTTAACCCGAACACTAACCCTCACACTAACCCTAATCATCACCCTAAACTTAAAACTCACCCTAACCCTAACCCTAAACCTCAACCTAGCCCTAACCCTAACCATTACCCTAACCCTAACCCTCACCCTAACCGTAACCCCCACCCTCACCCTGAAGCTGGGCCTTAGCCTGAGCATAAGCCTAAGACTAACCCTAACCTTCACAATCAACCTCACCCTAACCCTTACCGTAACCGTAACCCTAACCCTAAACCTCACACTAACCCTCACCCTAACGCTAACCCTAACCCTAACCCTAAACCTAACCCTCACCCTAACCCTCATCCTAACCCTAACCTTCAACATTACCATAACACTTACCCTCAGCCTGACCCTCACCTTCACCCTTACTGTCCCCCTCATCCTAACCCTCACTCTAACCCTAATACTCATCCTAACCCTCACCCTAACTGTAACCCTAACCATCACCCTAACCCTAACCCTCACACTCACCTTCAGCCTCAGCCTAACCCTAAGCCTAAGCCTAACCTTAACCCTAACCCTCACCCTCATACTAGCCCTCACCCTAACCCTAATCTTAACCCTAACCCTCATCCTAACCCCCAACATAACACGAACCCTCAACCTCACACTAACCCTAACCCAAACCCTCAACTGAACCCTCACCCTCACCCTCACCCTAAAAATCACCCAAACCCTAACACTCACCCTTACCCTCAGGCTAGCCCTAACCCTCAAAGTAACCCTAACCTCACCCTAACCTAACCCTCAACCTAATCCTTACCCTAACCATAACACTAAGCCTAAACCTAACATGAACCCTCACAGTAACCCTAAACCTCACCCTAACCGTAACCCTCACACTATCCCTAACCCTCACCATAACCCTAACCCTAACCATCACCCTAACCCTAACACTTACCCTCATCCTAGCCCTCACCCTAACCCTAATCCTAGCCTAACCCTCATCCTAACCCTCAAACTAACCCTAACCCTAACCATCACTCAAAAGCTAATCCTCATCCCCACACTCACCCTCAGCCTAACTCTAACCCTCAGCCTAACCCACACCCTAACCCTAACCCTAATCGTAACCCTCACCCTCAGCTTCACCCTCACTGTAAACTTAACCCTAACCATAAAACTAACAATAACCCTAACCCTAAACCTAATCCTAACCATCACCCTCAGCCTAACCCTAACCCTAACCCTCACACTAACTGTAACCCTCACCTTCAACGTAACCCTAACCCTAACACTAAACCTCAACCTAATGCTAACCCTAACACTCACCCTCATCCTAACCCACACCCTAACCCTAAAACCCTAACCCTCATCCTAACCCTAACTCTCTCCCTCACACTCATGCTCGGCCTAAGCCTAAGCCTAAGACTAAGACTAACTGTAAACCTCACACTCACCCTAACCCTCACCCTAAACCTAACACTAACCCTCACCATCACCCTAGCCCATACTCTAACCCTTTGCCTAAGCCTAAGCCTCACCCTCACCCTAAGTCTAATCCTAAACCTAACCCTCACACTCACCCTCACCCTAACCCTAACTGTAACACTAACCCTAACCCTAAAACTAACCCTTACCCTAATGCTAACTCTAACCCTAAACCTCATCCTCACCCTAACCATAACCCTCACCCTCACCCTCACCCTCCGCCTAACACTAAGACTATCCATAACCCCAAACCTAACCCTAACACTAACCCTAAACCTAACCCTCACACTAACCCTCACCCTAACCCTGACCCTAAACCTCACCCTCACCCTAGCCCATACCTTAACCCTAAGCCTAATCATAACCCTCACCCTGACCCTCTCTAACCCTAACCCCAACCCTCACCCTAACCCTAACCCTCACCCTCACCCTCACCCTCAGCCTTAACCTAAGCCTAACCCTAATCTAAACATCACACTCACCCTTACCCTAATCCTAACCCTAAACTTAACACTCACCCTCACCGTAACCCTAACTCTAACACTAAGCCTAACCCTAAACCTCACCCACAACCTCACCCTCAGCCTAACTCTAAGCCTAACTCCAAACCTAACCCTAAACCACACCCTCACATTCACCCTAACCCTAATCCTAACCCTAACCCTAAACCTAACCCTCCTCCTAACTCTCACCATAACACTAACCCTAACACTAATACGAACACTAAACCTTAACCTCATCCTAACCCTAACCCTAATCCACACCCTTACCGTTATTCTAACCCTAACCCTAATGATAAAACTAACCCTAACCCTCACCCTCAGCCTCACCCTAACCCTAACCCTCACCCTCAACCTCACCCTCAGCCTAAACCTAAGCCGAACCTCAAACATAACCCTAAACCACACCCTCACACTCACCCTAACGCTAATCCTATCCCTAACCCTAACCCTAACCCTCCTCCTAACTCTCACCCTAACCCTAACCCTAACACTAACACTAACACTAACCCTTAACCTCATCCTAACCCTAAACCTAAACCTCACCCTCATGGTTATTCTAAACCTAACCCTAACCATAACACTAACCCTAACCCTAACCCTAACCCTCACCTTCACCGTAACCCAAACCCTCCTCCTAACCCTAACCCTAACTCTAACCCTAAACGTCACCCTAACAATAAGCCTAACCCTAACCCTCAGGCTCACCCTCAACATAAGATTAACCCTAATCATAACACTAACAATAACCCTAACCATATCCCTAATCCTAACCCTCACCCTAACCCTCAACCTCACCCTTAAGCTCGGCCTAAGCCTAAGACTAAGCCTAAGACTAACCCTAAACCTCACACTCACCTTCACCCTAACCCTAACCATAACACTAACCCTAACCCTAACCCTCACACTAACCCTAACCGTAAAACTCACCCTTATGCTCGGCCTAAGCCTAAGCCTAAGCCTAAGCCTAAGCCTAAGCCTAACCCTCACCCTAACCCTCACCCTAACCCTAAAACTAAACCTAACTCTAACCCTAAACCTCACCCTTAACCTAAACCTAACTCTAACCCTATTCCTAAACCTAAACCTCACCCTATCCCTAACGCTAACCCTCACCCTCAGAGTAACATTCAACCTAACCCTAATCTTACCTATAACCCTAACCCTAACGCTAACCCTCACCCTGTCCATAACCCTAACCCTAAACCTAACCCTAAACCTCACCCTTAGGCTCAGCCTAAACCTAAGCCTAAGCCTAAGACTAACCCTTACCCTCACACTCACCCTCACCCTAACCCTAACAGTAACACTCACCCTAACCATAACCCTCACACTAACCCTCACCCTAATGCTAACACTAACCCTAAACCTCACCCGCACCCTAACCCTAACCCTCACCCGCACCCTAACGCTAACCCTCACCCTCACCCTCACCCTCCGCCTAACACTAATCCTATCCCTAACCCCAACCCTAAACTTAACACTAACGCTAAACCTAACCTTCATCTTAACCCTCAACCTCACCCTAGCCGATACCCTAACCCTATGCCTAACCCTAACACTAACACTAAACCTAACCCTAAACCTAAACATAAACCTCACCCTCAGCCTCAACCTCACTGTAAACTTAAGACTAACCTAACACTAACAATAACCCTAACCCTAACCCTAACCCTCACTGTAACCCTAACCTTAACCTTTAGCCTTACCCTCACCATAACCCTCACAATAACCCTAACCCTCAACCTAACCCTAAACCTAACCCTCACTCTCACCCTCACGCTCACCCTCAGCCTAACTTTAAAACTAACGCTGCTCCTAACACTAACCCTCAACTTCACCCTCACACTAAACCTAACCCTAACCCTAAGCCTAACACTCACACTCACCCTCACCCACACCCTAAGCCTCACTGTCACCCTCACACTCATCCTCACTCTAAACCTAACCCTAACACTAAACTTAACTCTAACCCTAAACCTCACCCTTACCCTAACCCTAACTCTAACCCTATCCCTAAACCTGAACTTCACCCTAACCCTAACCCTTACACTCACCCTCACAGAAACTTACAACATAACCTAATCCTACCAATAACCCTAACCCTAACGCTAACCCTCACCCTGTCCATAACCCTCAACCTAACCCTAACCCTCACCCTCACCCTTAGGCTCAGCCTAAACCTAAGCCTAAGCCTAAGACAAACCTTACCCTCACACTCACCTTCACCCTAACTCTAACAGTAACACTCTCCCTAACCCTAGCCCTCACCCTCACCCTCACCCTCCGCTTAACACTAAGCCTATCCCTAACCCCAACCCTAAACTTAAAACTAACCCGAAACCTAACCCTCACCCTAACCCTCACCCTCACGCTAGCCCATACCTTAACCATAAGCCTAATCCTAACCCTAACCCTAACCCTAACCATAAACCTAACCATAAACCTCACCCTCAGCCTCACCCTCACCGCAAAATTAACACTAACCTAACACTAACAAAAACCCTAACCCTGACCCTAACCCTCACTGTAACCCTAACCTTAACCTTTAGCCTTACCCTCACCATAACCCTCACAATAACCCTAACCCTCAACCTAACCCTAACCCTAAACGTCACCCTCACCCTCACGCTCAACCTCAGTCTAAATTGAAACCTAACGCTACTCCTAAAACTAACCCTCAACTTCACCCTCACCCCAACCCTAACCCAAACCCTAACCCTAACCCTCACACTCACCCTCACCCACACCCTAAGCCTCACTGTCACCATCACGCTCACCCTCACCGTAACCATAACCCTCACCCTCACACTAAACCTATCTCTCACCCTAACCATAAAGCTCACAATCACCCTCACCCTCACCTCACCCAAAACCTAAACCTAATCCTAACCCTCACCCTAAACCTCACCCTAAACCTAATGCTAACTGTAACCCTCACACTCATCCTAAACCTCACGTTAATCCTAACTCTCACCATAAATCTAACCCTAACCCTAACCCTCACCCTGACCCTAACTCTCACCCTAACCCTAACCCTAACCATAACCTTCACCCGAACCCTGACCCTAAACCTAAACCTAACCCTAACCCTCATCCTAAACCTCACCCTAACCCTAACCCTATCCCCAACCCTAACGTTAACCCTAACGCTCATCCTAACCATAACCGTACCCCTCAAACTAACTCTCATCCTAAACTTAACCCTAACACTAACCCTCACCCTAACCGTAACCATAGCACTCAACCTAACCGTAATCCTCACCCACACCCTCAGACTCATCTTCAGCCTAAACCTAACCCTAACCCTAATCTTAAACTATTCCTCACCCTCATCCTAACTGTAACCCTAAACTTTACCCTCAACCTTACCCCCACCCTCACCCAAAACCTAACCCGAACCCTAAAACGAACCCTCACCCTAACCCTCATCCTAACCCTCTCCCAAACCCTCATCCTTACCCTAACCCTCACCCTTATCATAACCCTAAACCTCACCTTCACCCTAAACCTAACCCTAACTCTAAATCTCACACTCAGCATAACCCTCACCCTAAACCTTACCCTCACCCTAACCCTCATCCCAACCCTCAACATATCCCTAACCCTAACCCTCAACCTAACCCTTACACTCACTCTAACACTAAGCCTAACCCTAACACTAACTCTCACACTAACCCTCACCCTAAATATTACCCTATCATTAACCCTAATCCTAACACTCACCCTAACCGTAACCCTCACCCTCACCCTCAGCCTAAAACTCAGCATAAAGCCTAACCCTAACACTAACTCTAAGAGTCACCCTCACCCTCACCCTAACCCTAAGCCTCACCCTCACCCTCAACCTCACCCTAAACCTAAAGCAAACCCTCAAACTAACCCTTACCCTCACCATAAACATCATCGTAACTCTAACACTCACCCTAATCCAAACCATAACCCGAACCCTCACCCTAACGCTAACCCTCACCCTCACCCTAAACCTAACCCTCACCCTAACCCTAACCCTGACCCTCATCTATCCCTCACCCTAAACCAAACCCTAACCCTCACCCTAACCGTCAACCACACCCTCACCCTAAACCTCACCCTAATGTTCACACTCAACATAACCCTAAACCTCACACTCACCATCACCCTCAGCTTAAATCTAAGCCTAACAATAAACCTAACCCTAACCCTCACACTCACCCTCACCCTAAACCTAATCCTAACCCTAAACCTAACACTCTCACTCACCGTCACGCTCAACCTAAACCTAACCCAAACCCTCATCCGAACCTTCACCCTCACCCTAACCCTAACCCAAACCCTCAACCTAAACATCACCCTAAACCTAACACTCACCTTAACCCTTAGCTTAACCCTCACCCTAAACCTAACCCTCACACTCACCCTCATCCTCAGGCTCACCTTAAACCTAATCCTAACCCTAACCCTCACCCTCACCCTCAACCTAAGCCTACCCCTAACGCTAACCCTCACCCTAACACTAACCTCCAACCTAACCCTAACCTTAACCCGAACCCTAACCCTCACCCAAACCCTAACACTCACCCCAAACCTTACGCTCACCCTGACCCCAAACCTAATTCTCACCATAACCCTAACCATCAAGCTCACAATCACCCTCAGCCTAACCCTAAAACTAAGCCTAACCCTATCCCTAAACCTCAAACTCACCCTCACCCTAACCCTAATCGTAAACCTATCCCTAACCCTAACGCTCCTCCCAACTCTCACCCAAACCCTAACCCTAACACTATCACTAACATTATCCTAAAACTCAACCTAACCCTAACCTAATCCTCACCCTCACCCTCATTCTAACTCTAACCCTAACGATAACACTAACCCTAACCCTAACCCTAAAACTCATCCTCACCCTAAACCTAACACTAAGTCTCAAACTCACCGTAACCCTAACACAAACCCTCAACTGTACCCTCACACTCAGCCTCACCCTAACCCTCATCCTCACCCTAAACATCACCCTAACCCTAACCCTCACCCTTACCTTCACCATAGCCTTAACCCTCATACTAACCCTAAACCTCACCCTAACCTAACCCTCAACCTAACGCTTACCCTCACCCTAACACTAAGGCTAAACCTAACATGAACCCTCACAGTAAACCTAAACCTCAGCCTAACCCTAACCCTCACACTATCCCTAACCCTCACCCTAACGCTAACCCTCACCTTCAGCCTAACCCTAACCCTCACCCTCATCTAACCCTCAACCTAAACCTCACCCTAACCTTCACCCTAACACTCAACCACAACCTCACCCCAAACTTAACCCTAATGCTCACACTCAACATAACCCTAAACCTCACACTCACCCTCACCCTCAGCTTAAACCTAAGGCTACCAATAAACCGAACCCTAACCCTCACACTCACCCTCACCCTAACCCTAATCCTAACCCTAAACTTAACCCTCTCACTCACCCTCACCCTCAACCTAAACCTAACCCAAACACTCAACCGAAACTTCACACTCAACCTAACCCTAACCCTCACCCTCATCCTAGCCCTCACCCTAACCCTAATCCTAACCCTAATCCTAATCCCAAACTTCAACCTAACCATAACCCTAACCATCACTCAAAAGCTAATCCTTATCCCCACACTCACCCTCAGCCTAACCCTAACCCTCAGCCTAACCCACACCCTAACCCTAACCCTAATCCTAACCCTCACCTTCAGCCTCACCCTCACTGTGAACTTAACCCTAACCATAAAACTAAAAATAACCCTAACCCTAAACCTAATCCTAACCCTCACCCTCACCCTATCCCTAAACTTAACCCTCACCTTAACCCTAACCTTCACCCTCAACGTAATCCTAACCCTAACACTAAACCTCACCCTAACGCTAACCCAGATCCTCACCCTCACTCTAGCCCTCAAACTAACAATAATCCTAACCCTAAACCTCATCCTAACCCTCACCCTAACCCTAAAACCCTAACCCTCTTCCTAACCCTAACCCTCTCCCTGACACTCATTCTCCGCCTAAGCCTAAGCCTAAGACTAAGACTAAATGTAAACCTCACACTCACCCTAACCCTCACCCTAAACCTAACACTAACCCTCACCCTCACCCTAGCCCATACTCTAACCCTACGACTAAGCCTAATCCTCACCCTAACCCTCACCCTCACCCTAAGTCTAAACATAACCCTAACCCTCACACTCACCCTCACCCTAACCCTCACTCTAACACTAACCCTAACTCTAACACTAAACCTCACCCTAATGCTAACTCTAACCCTAAACCTCATCCTCACCCTAACCCTTACCCTAACCCTCACCCTCAACCTCACCCTCCGCCTAACACTAAGACTATCCCTAAAGCCAACCCTAACCCTAACACTAACCCTAAACCTAACCCTCACACTAACCCTCACCCTAACCCTGACCCTAACCCTCACACTCACCCTAGCCCATACCTTAACCCTAAACCTAATCCTAACCCTCAACCTAACGCACACCCTCAGCCTAAACCTAGGCCTAACCCTAACACTAACCCTAAACCTCACACTCACCCTAACCCTAATCCTAACCCTAAACTTAACCCTCACCCTCACCCTAACCCTAACTCTAACACTAAGCCTAACCCTAACCCTCAACCTCAGCCTCACACTCAGCCTAACCCTAAGCCTAACCCCAACCGTAACCCTAAACGACACCCTCAACTTCACCCTAACCCTAATCCTAACCCTAAGCCTAACCCTAACCCTCCTCCTAAATCTCACCCTAACCCTAACCCTAACCCTAACCCTAACACTAACACTAAACCTTAACCTCATCCTAACCCTAACCCTAATCCTCACCCTCATTGTTATTCTAACCCTAAACATAACGATAACACTAATCCTAACCCTAACCCTTACCCTCACCCTCACCTTAAACCAAACCCTCCTCCTAACCCTAACCCTAACCCTAAACGTCACCCTAACCCTAACCCTAACGCTCACACTCAGCCTCACCCTCAAAATAAGCTTAACCCTAACCATAACACTAACAATAACCCTAACCATATTCCTAATTCTAACCCTCACCATCACCCTAACCCTAACCCTAACCCTCACCCTAACCCTAAAACTCATCCTCAATGTAACCCTAACCCTAACCCTAACCCTAACTTCACCCTAATGCTAACCCTAATCCTCACCCTCACACTAGCCCTCACCCTAACCCTAATCCTAACCCTGAACCTCATCCTAACCCTCACACAAATCCTAACACCCTAACCCTAACCATAACCCTCTCACCCTCTCCCTCACCCTCCACTTAACACTAAGACTATCCCTAACCCCAACCTTAACCCTAACACTAACCTTAAACCTAACACTCACACTAACCCTCACCCTAACCCTGACCCTAACCCTAACCCTCACCCTCAACCATATGCTCGGCCTAAGCCTAAGCCTAAGACTAACCCTAAACCTCACACTCAATTTCACCCTAACCCTAACCCTCACACTAAACCTAAACCTAAAACTCACCGTCATGCTATGCCTAAGCCTAAGCCTAAGCCTAAGCCTAAGCCTAAGCCTAACCCTAACCTTAACCCTCACCCTAACCCTCATCCTAACCCTAACCCTAACCCTAACACTAACCCTAACTCTAACCCCAAATCTCACCCTTACCCTAACCCTAACTCTAACCCTGTCCCTAAACCTAAATCTCACCCTATCCCTAACCCTAACACTCACCCTCACAGGAACTTTCAACCTAAACCTAATCCTACCAATAACCCTAACCCTAACGCTAACCCTCACCTTGTCCATAACCCTCACTCTAATCCTAACCCTCACCCTCTCCCTTAGGCTCAGCCTAAACCTAAGCCTAAGCCTAAGACTAACCCTTACCCTCACACTCACCCTCACCCTAACCCTAACAGTAACACTCACCCTAACCCTAACCCTTACACTAAACCTCACCCTATGCTAAAACTAACCCTAAACCTCACCCGCACCCTAACCCTAACCCTCACCCTCACCCTCACCCTCCGCCTAACACTAAGCCTATACCTAACCCCAACCCTAAACCTAAAACTAACCCTAAACCTAACCCTCACCTTCACCCTAGCCCATACCCTAACCCAAAGCCTAATCCTAACCGTCACCATTAGCCTCACTCTAACCCTAACCCCAACCCTCACCCTAACACTAACCCTCACACTCACCTTCACCATAACTCTAATCCTAACCCTAACCCTAACCCTCACCATAAACCTCACACTAACCTTAACCCTAACAAAAATCCTAACACTAAACCTAACCATAAACTTCACCCTCAGCCTCACCCTCACCGCAAACTTAACACTAACCTAACACTAAAAATAACCCTAACCCTAACCCTAACCCTCACTGTAACCCTAACCTTAACCTTAACCCTGACCCTCACCATAACCCTCACACTAACCCTAACCCTCAATCTATACCTAACCCTAACCCTAACCGTCACCCTCACCCTCACGTTCACCCTCAGCCTAACTTTAAACCTAACGCTACTCCTAAAACTAACCCTCAACTTCACCCTCACACTAACCCTAACCCTAACCCTAACCCTCACACTCACCCTCACCCACACCCTAAGCCCTCAGGCTCACCCTAACCGTAACCCTAACCCTAACCCTCACGCTAAACCTATCTCTCACCCTAAACATAAACCTCACAATCACCCTCACCCTCACCTCACCCTAACCCTAAATCTCACCTTAAACCTCACCCTAAACCTAATGCTAACTCTAACCCTCACACTCACCCTAAACCTCACGCTAACCCTTACTCTCACCATAAAGCTATCACTAACCCTAACCCTCACCCTGACCCTAACCCTCACCCTAACCCTAACCCTAACCATAACCCTAACGCTCATCTTAACCGTAACCATACCCCTCAAACTAACTCTCATCCTAAATTTAACCCTATCCCAAACCCTCACCCTAACCCTAACCCTAACTCTCAACCTAACCCTAATTCTCACCCACACCCTCAGCCTCATCCTCAGCCTAAAACTAACCCTAACCCTAATCCTAACGCTAAGCTTCACCCTCATCCTAACTCTAAACCTAAACTTCACTCTCATCCTCACCCCCACCCTCACCCTAACCCTAACCCGAACCCTAAAACGAACCCTCAACCTAACCCTCATCCTAACCCTCTCCCTAACCCTCATCCTAACCCTAACCCTAGCCCGTACCATAACCCTAAACATCACCCTCAACCTAAAACTAACCCTAACCCTAAACCTCACCCTAACACTAGCCTGAACCCTAACCCGAACCTTCACCCTAACCTTCATCCTAACCCTCTCCCTAACCCTCATCCTAACCCTAACCCTAGCCCTTACCATGACCCTAAACCTCACCCTCAACCTAACCCTAACCCTAACACTAACGCTCACACCCACCATAACCCTCACCCTACACCTTACCCTCACCCTAACCCTCATCCCAACCCTCACACTATCACTAACCCTAACCCTCAACCTAACCCTTACACTCACTCTAACAATAAACCTAACCCTAACACTAACTCTCACACCAACCCTCACCCTAAATATCACCCTATCATTAACCCTGAACCTAACACACCCTAACCCTAACCCTCACGCTCACCCTCAGGGTAACCCTCAGCCTAAAGCCTAAGCCTAACCCTAACCCTCAGAGTCACCCTCACCCTAAGCCAAACGCTAAGCGTCACCCACACCCTCAACCTCACCCTAAACCTAACGCAAACCTTCAAACCAACCCTCACCCTCAACATAAACATCACCGTAACCCTAACACTCACCCTAATCCGCACCATAACCCGAACCCTCACCCTAACGCTAACCCTCACCCTCACCCTAACCCTAACCCTGACCCTAACCCTAACCCTCAACCTCATCTAACCCTCACCCTAACCCAAACCCTAACCCTCACCCTAACCCTTAACCACACCCTCACCCTAATCCTAACCCTAATTCTCACACTCAACATAACCCTAAACCTCACACTCACCCTCACAATCAGCTTAAACCTAAGCCTAACAATAAACCTAACCCTAACACTCACACTCAACCTCACCCTAAACCGAATCCAAACCCTAAACCTAACCCACTCACACACCCTCACACTCAACCTAACCCTAACAAAAACCCTCAACTGAAACTTCACCCTCACCCTAACCCTAACCCTCACGCTCAAGCTAAACATCATCCTAAACCTAACCCTCACCCTAAAACTTAGCGTAACCCTCACCCTAACCCTAACCCTCACCCTCACCCTCATCCTCAGGCTCACCTTAAACCTAATCCTAACCCTAACCTTCATCCTCACCCTCAACTTAAACCTACCCCTAATGCTAACCCTCACCCTAACACTAACCTCCAACCTAACCCTAACTCTAAACCTAACGCTAACCCTCACCCAAACCCTAACACTCACCCCAACCGTTACCCTCACCCTAACCCCAAACCTAATGCTCACCCTAACCCTAACCCTCAAGCTCACAGTCACCCTCAGCTTAACCCTAAACCTAAGCCTAACCCTATCCCTAAACCTCACAATCACCCTCACCCTAACCCTAATCCTAACCCTAACCCTCACCCTAACCCTCCTCCTAACTCTCACCCTAAAACTAACCCTAACACAATCAATAACATTAAGCCTAAAACTCACCCTAACCCTAACCCTAATCCTCACCCTCAGCGTTATTCTAACCCTAACCCTAACGATAACACTAACCCTAACCCTAACCCTCACCCTCACCCTAAACCTAAACCTAAGTCTCAACCTCACCCAAAACCTAACCCAAATATTCAACTGAACCCTCACCCTCACCTTCTCCCTCACCCTAAACCTCACCCTCACCCTAACCCTAACCCTCACCATTACCCTCACCCTAGCCCTAACCCTCATACTAACCCTAAACCTCACCCTAACCTAACCCTCAACCTAACCCTTACCCTCACCCTAACACTAAGGCTAAACCTAACATGAGCACTTACAGTAACCCTAAACCTCACCCTAAACTTAAACCTCACACTATGACTAACCCTGACCCTAACCCTAACCCTAACCCTCACCCTAAACCTAATCATCACCCTCACCCTCACCCTCAGCCTAACCCTCAGCCTAAAGCCTAACCCTAACCCTCACAATCACCCTCTCCCTAACCCTAAACCTAAGCCTCACCCTCACTCTCAACCTCACCCTAAACCTAACGCAAACCCTCAAACCAACCCTCATCCTCACCATAAACATCACCGTAACCCTAACACTCAACCTAATCGGCACCAAATCCCTAACCCTCACCCTAACGCTAACCCTCACCCTCACCCTAACCCTAACCCTCACCCTAATCCTAACCCTCACCGTCATCTAACCCTCACCCTAAACCAAACCCTAAACCTCTCCCTAACCCTCAACCTCAACCTCACCCTAAAACTAACAGTAATGCTCACATTCAACATAGCCCTAACCCTCACACTCACCCTCAACCTCAGCTTAAACCTAAGCCAAACATTAACCCTAACCCTAACCCTCACACTCACCCACACCCTAAACCTAACCCTAACCCTAATCTTAACCCTCTCTCTCACCCTCAGACTCACCCTAACCCTAACCCAAACCCTCAACCTAAACATCACCCTAAACCTAACCCTTAGCTTAACCCTCACCCTAACCCTAAACCTCACCCTCACCCTCACCAACAGGCTCACACTAAACCTATTCCTAACCCTAACACTCACTCTCACCCTCAACCTAACCCTACCGCTAATGGTAACCCTCACTCTAAACCTAACCTCCAACCTAACCCTAAACCTCACCCTAAACCTAACCCTCAACCTAACCCTAACCCTCACCCTAACCCTAAACCTCATGCTCACAGTCACCCTCAGCCTAACCCTAAAAATAAGCCTAACCCTATCCCTAATCCTCACACTCACCGTCACCCTGAATCCAACCTTAAGTTTCACCCTCACCCTCAACCTCACCCTAACCCTAAACCAAACCCTCAACTTAGTCCTCACCATCACACTCACCCTAACCCTCACCCTCAGCCTAAACATCACCCTAACCCTAACCCTCACCCTTACCCTCACCCTAGCCCTAACCCTCATACTAACCCTAAACCTCACCCTAAACCTAACACTCAACCTAACCCTTACACTCACGCTAACACTAAGCCTAAACCTAACATGAACCCTCACAGTATCCCTAAACCTCACCCTAACCCTAACCCTCACATTAACCCTAACCCTCACCCTAACCTAACCCTATCCCTCATCCTAACCCTCACTCTAACCCTAACCGTAACCCAAACCCTCAACCTCACAGTAACTTTAAACCTAACCCTAATCCTAACAATAACCCTAACCCTGACTCTAACCCTCACCCTGTCCATAACCCTCAACCTAACCCTAAACCTCACCCTAACCCTAACCCTCACCCTCTCCCTTAGGCTCGGACTAAGCCTAAGCCTAAGACGAAGACTAACCCTTAACCTCAAACTCACCCTCACCCTAACCCTAAAAGTAACAGTCACCCTAAACCTAACCCTCACACTAACCCTCACCGTAACACTAACACTAACCATAAACCTCACCCAAACCCCAACCCTAACCCTCACCCTCACCCTCACCCTCCGCCTAACACTAAGACTATCCCTAACCCCAACCCTAACCCTAAAACTAACCCTAAACGTGACCCTCACCCTAACACTCACTCTAACCCTGAACGTAACCCTCACCCTCACCTAAGCCCATACCCTAACCCTAAGCCTAAACCTAACCCTCACCCTAAACTTCACTGTAACCCTAACCCCAACCCTCACCCTAACCCTAACCCTCAACTCACCCTCACCATAACTCTAATCCTAACCCTAACCCTAACCCTAGCCCTCACACTCACCCTCACCTTAACCCTAATCCAAACCTAACCCTAACCCTAACACTAACCATTACCCTAACCCTCACCCTACACTAAATCTAACCCTAAACATCACCCTAACCCTAAACCTCACCCTAACACTTACCTTCACACTAAAACTCACCTTAACCCAAACACTAACCCTCACACTAACCCTAACCATCACCCTAAACTTAAAACTCACCCTAACCCTAACCCTAACCCTGAACCTTGCCCTAACCCTAACCATTACCCTAACCCTAACACTCACCCTAACCTTAACCCCCACCCTCAACCTCAAGCTGGGCCTAAGCCTAAGCATAAGCCTAAGACTAACCTTAACCCTCACACTCACCCTCACCCTAACCATAATCGTAACCCTAACCCTAACCCAAACCATCACACTAACCCTCACCCTAACGCTAACACTAACGCTAACCCTAACCCTCACCCTAACCCTCACCCTAACCCTGAACCTTCACCATTACCATAACACTCACCCTCAGACTATTCCTCACCTTTACCCTTACTGTCACCCTTACCCTAACCCTCACCCTAACCATAATCCTCATCCTAACACTCACCCTAACTGTACCCCTAACCATCACCCTAACCGTAACCCTCACCCTCACCTTCAGCCTCAGCCTATCCCTAAGCCTAAGCCTAACCCTAACCCTAAACATCACCCTCATCCTAGCCCTCACCCTAACCCTAATCCTAACCCTAACCCTCATCCTAACCCTCAACCTAACCATAACCCTAACCATCACTCATAAGCGAATTCTCATCCCCATTATCACCCTCAGCCTAATTCTAAGCCTAACCCTAATCCACACACTCAACCTCACTGTAACCCTTATCCTAAACCTAACCCTAACCCTAAACCTAATCCTAAACCTCACCCTCACCCTAACCCTAACCCTAACCCTCACCCTAATCCTAACACTCACCCTCAACTTAACCCTAAACCTAAACCTCACCCTAACGCTAACCCTCACCCTCACCCTCACTCTAGCCCTCACTTAACCCTAATTCTAACCCTAAACCTCATCCTAACCCTCACTCTAACCCTAAAACCCTAACCCTCATCCTAACCCTAACCCTCTCCCTCACACTCATGCTCAGCCTAAGCCTAAGCCTAAGTCTCACCGTAACCCTCACACTCACCCTAACCCTCACCCCAACCCTAACACTAACCCTCACCATCATCTTAGCCCATACTCTATCCTTAAGCCTAAGCCTAACCCTCAACCTTACCCTCACTTTCACCCTCACCCTAAGTCTAATCCTAACCCTAACCCTCACACTCACCCTCAACCTAAACCTAATTGTAACACTAACCCTAACCCTAACACTAACCCTCACCCTAATGCTAACTCTAAACCTAAACCGCATCCTCACCCAAACCCTAACCCTCACCCTCACCTTCACCCTCTGCCTAACACTAAGCCTATCCCTAACCCCAACCCTAACCCTAACACTAACACTAAACCAAACTATCACACTACCCCTCATCCTGAACCTCACCCTAACCCTCAACCTCACCCTCACCCTAAACCTAACCCTAATTCTCACACTCAACATAACCATAAAGGTCACACTCACACTCACCCTCAGCTTAAACCTAAGCCTAAAAATAACCCTAACCCTAACCCTCACACTCACCCTCACCCTAAACCTAATCCTAACATTAAACTTAACCCTCTCACTCACCCTCAACCTCACTCTAACCCTAACCGAAACCCTTAACCGAACCCTCACCCTCAACCTCACCCTCAACCTCACCCTCAACCTAACCCTAACACTCACCCTAACCCTCAACCTAACCCTACCCCTAACGCTAACACACATCCTAACCCTAAACTCCAACCTAATCCTATCCCTAACCCTAACACTAACACTCACCCTAACCCTAAACTCCAACCTAACCCTAACCCTCTCCCTAACCCTAACGCTAACTCTCTGCCTAACCCTAACATTCACCCCAGCCCTTACCTTCACCCTAACCCTAAACCTCACCCTAACCCTAACCCTCACGCTCACAGTCACCCTCAGCCTAACCCTAAACTTAAGCCTAACCCCATACCAAACCCTTACACAAGCCCTCACACTAAACCTAACCCTACGACTCACCCTCACCCTCAACCTCACCCTAACGCTAACCCAAACCCTCAAATTAACCCTCACCCTCACACTAACCCTAACCCTCACCCTCACCCTAAACATCACCCTAACCCTAACACTCACCCTTACCCTCACCCTCATACTAACCCTAAACCTCACCCTAAACCTAACCCTCACCCTAACTGTAACCCTAACCCTAACACTAAGTCTAAACCCTCAAAGTAACCCTAAACCTCACCCTAACCCTAACTCTTACACTAACCCTAACCCTCAACCTAACCCTAATATTAAACCTACCCTTCACCCTACCCCTCACTCTAACCCTTAACCCAACCTGAACCCTCACCCTCACCGTCACCCTAACACTCACCCAACCCTAACACTCAACCAAACCCTAAACCTCATACTTTCCCGAACCCTAACCCTCACTCTATCACTCACACTCATCCTCACCCTAAACCTCACCCTAACCCTAACCCTCACCCTAACCTCACCCTTACCCTCAACCTAACCCTCACCCTCAACATAAACCTAACTGTAACCCTAACCCTAAACCTCACCCTAACCCTCACCCTAACCCTAAGCCTAACCCTCACCTTCACCCTACCCTTTAACATTACACTCACCCTAACCCTCACACAAATCCTAACCCTCAACCTAACCCTAACTCTAACCGTCACCCTCACCCTCAGCCTAACTGTAAACCTAACCCTATACCTAACAATAACCTTCACCTTCACCCTCACACTAACCCTAATCCTAAACCAAACCTAAGTCTAAGCCTCACACTCACCCTCACCCTGACCCTGACCCTAAGCCTCACTGTCACACTCACTCTCACTCTCACCCTAACCCTAACCATAAATCTAACCCTAAACCTCACCCTAACCCTAACCCTAACACTCACCCTCACTCTAAACTTTAACCTTACCCTCACCCTAACCCTCACACTAACCCTAACCCTCACCCTCACCCTAACTCTCACCCTCACTATAGCCCTCACCCTAACCCTAATCCTAACCATAACCCTCACCCTAAACCTAAACCTCAACCTAACCCTAACCCTCACCCTCATCTAACCCTCACCCTAACCCAAACATACCCCTCACCCTAACCCTCACCTTAACCCTAAGTCTCACACTAACCTAAAACTAACACTCACCCTAACCCTCACACTAACCCTAATGCTAACCCTAATCCTAACCATAACCCTCACCCTAAACCTAACCTTCAACCTAACTCTAACCCTCACATTCATCTAACCCTCACCCTAACCCAACCCTAACCCTCAGCCTAACCCTCACCCTAACCCTAACCCTCACCCTAACCTAACCCTAACACTCACCCTAACCCTCACACTAGCCCTAATGCTAACCCTAACCCTCACCCTCACACTAACCCTCAACCTAACCCTAAACCTCACCCCAACCCTCACCCTAACCCTAAACCTAACCCTCACCCTCTCGCTAAACTTTAGCCTTACCCTCACCCTAACACTCACACTAAACCCAACCCTCAGCCCAACCCTAACCCTAACCGTCACCCTCACCCTCACGCTCACCCTCAGCCTAACTTTAAACCTAACGCTATTTTTAACACTAACCCTCAACTTCACCCTCATACTAACCCTAACCCTAACCCTAAGCCTAACCCTCACACTCACCCTCACCCACAACCTAAGCCTCACTGTCACCCTCATGCTCACCCTCACAATAACCCTAACCCTAACCCTAACCCTCACGCTAAACCTATCTCTCACCCTAACCATAAACCTCACAATCACCCTCACCCTCACCTCAACCTAACCCTAAACCTAAACCTAACCCTCACCCTAAACGTCACCCTAATCGTAATGCGAACTCTAACCCTCACACTCACCCTAAACTTCACGCTAACCCTTACTCTCACTGTAAATCTAAACCTAACCCTAACCCTCACTCTGACCATAACCCTCACCTGAAACCTAATCCTAACCCTAGCCCTCACCCTCACCCTCAATCTAACCCTACCCCTAACTCTAACCCTCACCCTAAACCTAATCTACAACCTAAACATAACCCTAACCCAATCTCTAACCCTCACCCTAAACCTAACCCTCATCCTAACCCTAACCCTCACCCTCACAGTCACCCTCAGCCTAACCCTAAACCTAAGCCTAACCCTATCCCTAATCCTCACACTCACCGTCACCCTAAACCTAACCCTAAGTCTCACGCTCACCCTCAACCTCACCCTAACCCTAACCCAAACCCTCAACTGAACCCTCACCCTCACCCTAACACTCACCCTAACCCTAACCCTCACACTCACCATAACCCTCAAATTAAACCTTACCTCACCCTAACCCTCATCACCACCCTCACCCTATCCTTAACCCTAACCCTCAACCTAACACTTACACTCACTCTAACACTAAGCCTAACCCTAACACTAACTCTCACACTAACCCTCACCCTAAATATCACCCTATCATTAACCCTAACCCTAACCCTATCCCTCAACCTCACCCTCAGCCTAACCCTCAGCCTAAAGCCTAACCCTAACCCTAACCCTCAGAGTCACCCTTACCCTAACCCTAACCCTAAGCCTCACCCTCACCCCCAACCTCACCCTAAACCTAACGCAAACCATCAAATCAACCCTCACCCTCACCATAAACATCACCGTAACCCTAACACTCACCCTAATCCGCACCATAAAACTAACCCTCACCGTAACGCTAACCGTCACACTCACCCTAACCCTAACCCTCACCCTAACCCTAACCCTCACCCTCATCTAACCCTCAACCTAACCCAAACCCTAACCCTCACCCTAATCCTCAACCTCACCCTCACCCTAAACCTAACCCTAATGCTCACACTCAACATAACCCTAAACCTCACACTCACCCTCACCCTCAGCTTAATCCTAAGCCTAACAATAACACGAACCCTAACCCTCACACTCACCCTCAACCTAAACCTAAGCCTAACCCTAATCCTAACCCTCTCACTCACCCTCACACTCACCCTAACCCTAACCCAAACTCTCAACCTAAACATCACCTTAAACCTAAACCTCACCCTAAACCTTAGCCTAACCCTCACCCTAACCCTAAACCTCACCCTCACCCTCACCCACAGGCTCACCCTAAACCTAATCCTAACCCTAGCCCTCCCCCTCCCCCTCAACCTAACCCTACCCCTAACACTAACCCTCACCCTAAACCTAACCTCCAACCTAAACCTAACCCTAACCCTATCTCTAACCCTCACCCTAAACCTAACCCTCACCCTAACACTAACCCTCATGCTCACAGTCACCTTCAGCCTAACCCTAAACCTAAGCCTAACCCTATCCCTAGTCCTCACACCATCACCCTAAACCTAACCCTGAGTCTCACCCTCACCCTCAACCTCACCCTAACCCTAACACAAACCCTCAACTGAACCCTCACCCTCACCCTCACCCTCACCCTAACCCTAAACCTAACCCTCACACTCACCATAACCCTCACCCTAAAACTTACCCTCACCCTAACCCTCATCCCCACCCTCACCCTATCCCTAGAACTAACCCTCAACCTAACCCTTACACTCACTCTAACACTAAGCCTAATCCTAACACTAACTCTCACACTAACCCTCACCCTAAATATCACTCTATAATTAACCCTAACACTAACACTAACTCTCACCCTCAACCTCAGCCTAACCAACAGCCTAAAGCCTAACCCTAACAGTAACCCTCAGAGTCACCCTCACCCTAAAACTAACCCTAAGTCTCACCCTCACACCCAACCTCAACCTAAAACTAACGCAAACCCTCAAACCAACCCTCACCCTCACCATAAATATCAGGGTAAAAACACTCACCCAAATCTGCACCATAACCCTAACCCTCACCCTAACGCTAACCCTCACCGTCACCCTAACCCGAACCCTCACTCTAACCCTAACCCTCACCCTCATCTAACCCTCACCCTAACACAAACCCTAACCCTCAAACACACCCTCAACCTAAACCTAACCCTAATGCTCACACTCACCATAACACTAACCCTCACACTCACCCTCACCCTCAGCTTAAACCTAAGCCTAACAATAAACCTAAACCTAACCCTCACATTCACCCTCACCCTAAACTTAATCCTAACCATAAACCTAACTCTCTCATTCACCCTCACCCTCAACCTAACCCTAACCCTCAACCTAAACATCACCCTAAACCTAACCCTCACCCTAACCCTTAGCCTAACCCTAACCCTAACCCTAACTCTCACCCTCACCCTCACCCTCAGGCTCACCTTAAACCTAATCCTAACCCTAACCCTCACTCTCACGCTCAACCTTACCCTACCTCTAATGCTAACCCTCACCCTAACCTAAACTCCAACCTAACCCTAACCCTAAACCTAACGCTAACCCTCACCCAAACCTTAACACTCACCCCAACACTTACCCTCACCCTAACCCCAACCCTAATGCTCACCATAATACTAACCCTCAAGCTCACAGTCACCCTCAGCCTAACCCTAAAACTAAGCCTAACCCTATCCCTAAACCTCACACTCACCCTCACCGTAAACCTAACCCTAAGTCTCAACCTCACCCTAACCCTAACCCAAACCCTCAACTGAACCCTCACCCTCACCCTAACCCTCACCCTCACCCTAAACATCACCCTAACCCTAACCCTCACCCTTACCCTCAACTTAGCCCTAACCCTCATACTAACCCTAAACCTCACCATAAACCTCACCCTCATCCTAACACTTACCCTCACCCTAACACTCAGCCTAAACCTAACATGAACCCTCACAGTAACCCTAACCCTCACCCGAACCCTAACTCTCACACTATCCCTAATCATCACCCTAACCCTAACCCTAACCCTCACCCTAACCCTAACCATCACCCTCACCCTCACCCTCAGCCTAACACTCAGCCTAAAGCCTAACCCTAACCCTAACCCTCAGAGTCACCCTCACCTTAACCCTAAATCTAAGCCTCACCCTCACCGTCAACCTCAACCTAAACCTGACGCAAACCCTCAAACCAACCCTCACCCTCACCCTAAACATCACCCTAACATTAACCCTCACCCTACTCCGCACCAAAAACCTAACCCTCACCCTAACGCTAATCCTCATCCTCACCCTAACCCTAACCCTCACCCTAACCCTAACCCTCACCCTCATCTAACCCTCACCCTAACTCAAACCCTAACCCTCACCCTAACCCTCAACCTCACCCTCACCCTAAACCTAACCCTAACGCTCACACTCAACATAACACTAAACCTCACACTCACTCTCTCACCTTCCGCTTAAAATTTAAGCCTAACAATAACCGGAACCCTAACACTCACACACACCCTCACCCTAAACCTAACCCTAACCCTAATCCTAACCCTCTCACTCACCCTCACACTCACCCTAAACCTAACCCCAACTCTCAACCTAAACATCACTCTAAACCTAAACCTCAACCTAACCCTTAACCTAACCCTCACCATAACATTAACCTTCACCTTCACCCTCACCGACAGGCACAACCTAAACCTAATCCTAACCCTAGCCCTCAACCTCACGCTCAACCTTACCCTACCCCTAACGCTAACCCTCACCCTAAACCTAACCTCCAACCTAACGCTAACCCTAACCCTAACGCTAACCCTCACCCTAAACCTAACCCTCACCCTAACCCTAACCCTCACGCTCACAGTCACCCTCAGCCTAACCCTAAACCTAAGCCTAACCCTATCCCTAAACCTCACACTCACCATCACCCTAAATCTAACCCTAAGTCTCACCCTCACCCTCAACCTCACCCTAACCCTAACCCAAACCCTCAACTGAACCATCACCCTCACCCTCACCCTCAACCTAACCCTAACCCTCAACTGAACATTCACCCTCACCCTAAACCTTACCTCACCCTAACCCTCATCCCCACCCTCACCCTATTCCTAACCCTAACCCTCAACCTAACACTTACACTAACTCTCCCACTAAGCCTAACCTTAACACTAACTCTCACACTAACCCTCATCCTAAATATCAGCCTTTCATTAACCCTAACCCTAACCCTAACCCTCACCCTCACCCTCAGCCTAACACTCAGCCTAAAGCCTAACCCTAACCCTAACCCTCAGAGTCACCCTCACCCTAACCCTAAATCTAAGCCTCACCCTCACCCTCAACCTCATCCTAAACCTAACGCAAACCCTCAAACCAACACTCACCCTCACCCTAAACATCACCCTAACATTAACCCTCACCCTAATCCGCACCAAAACCCTAACCCTCACCCTCATCTAACCCTCACCCTAAACCAAACCCTAAACCTCACCCTAACCCTCAAACACACCCTCACCCTAAACCTAACCCTAATGCTCACACTCAACATAACACTAACCCTCACACTCACCCTCACCCTCAGCTTAAACCTAAGCCTAACCATAACCCGAACCCTAAGCCTCACACTCACCCTCACCCTAAACCTAACCCTAACACTAATCCTAACCCTCTTACTCACCCTCACACTCACGCTAACCCTAACCCAAACCCTCAACGAAAACATCACCCTAAACCTAACCCTCACCCTAACCCTTAGCCTAACCCTCACCATAACCTTAACCCTCACCCTCACCCTCAACAACAGACTCAACCTAAACTTAATCCTAACCCTAGCCTTCCCCCTAACCCTCAACCTAACCCTGCCCCTAACGCTAACCCTCACCCTAATCCTAACCTCCAACCTAACGATAACCCTTACCCTAATGCTAACACTCACCCTAAACCTAAACCTCACCCTAACCCTAACCCTCACGCTCACAGTCACCCTCAGCCTAACCCTAAACCTAAGCCTAACCCTATCCCTAAAACTCACACTTACCCTCACCCTAAACCTAACCCTAAGTCTCAACCTCACCCTAACCCTAACCCAAACCCTCAACTGAAACCTCACTCTCACCCTCACCCTAACCCTCACCCTCACCCTAAACATCTCCCTTACCCTAACCCTCACCCTTGCCCTCACTTTTTCCGTAACCCTCATACTAACCCTAAACCTTACCCTAAACCAGACCCTCAACCTAACCCTTACCCTCACCCTAACACTAAGCATAAACCTAACATGAAACCTCACAGTAATCCTAAACCTCACCCTAACCCTAACACTCACACTATACCTAACCCTCAAATTAACCCTAACCCTAACCCTCACCCTAATCCTAACCAACACCCTCACCCTCACCCTCAGCCTAAAGCCTAACCCTAACCCTAACCCTCACAGTCACCCTCACCCTAACCCTAAATCTAAGCCTCACCCTCACGCTCAACCTTACCCTAAACCTAATGCAAATCCTCAAACCAACCCTCACCCTCACCCTAAACATCACCCTCACCCTAACCCTCACCCTAATCCGCACCAGAACCCTAACCCTCACCCTAACGCTAATCCTCACCCTCACCCTAACCCTAACCCTCACCCTAACCCTAACCCTCACCCTCATTTAACCCTCACCTAACCCAAACCCTAACCCTCACCCTAACCCTCAACCTCACCCTCATCCTAAACCTAACCCTAATGCTCACACTCAACATAACCCAAACCCTCACACTCACCTTAACCCTCAGCTTAAACCTAAGCCTAACAATAACCTGAAACCTAACCCTCACACTCACCCTCACCCTAAACCTAACCCTAACACTAATCCTAACCCTCTCACTCACCTTCACACGCACCCTAACCCTAACCCTAACCCTCAACCTAAACATCACCGTAAACCTAACACTCACCCTAACCCTAACCCTCACCCTCACCCTCAGGCTCACCTTAAAACTAATCCTAACCCTAACCCTCACCCTCACCCTCAACCTAGCCCTACCCCTAATGCTAACGCTCACCATAACCCTAACCTCCAAACTAACCTTAACCCTAAACCTAATGGTAACCCTCACCAAAACCCTAACACTCACCCCAACACTTACCCTCACCCTAACCCCAACCCTAATGCTCACCATAACCCTAACCCTCAAACTCATAGTCACCCTCAGCCTAACCCTAAACCTAAGCCTAACCGTATCCCTAAACCTCACACTCAACCTCACCCTAAAACTAACCCTAACCCCAACCCAAACCCTCAACTGAACCCTCACCCTCACCCTCACCCTAACCCTCACCCTCACCCTCACCCTAGCCCTAATCCTAATACTAACCCTAAACCTAACCCTAAACCTGACCCTCAACCTAACCCTTACCCTCACCCTAACACTAAGGCTAAACCTAACATGAACCCACACAGTAACCCTAAACCTCACCCTAACCCTAACCCTGACACTATCCCTAACCCTCACCCTAACGTTAACCCTCACACTCACCCTAACCCTAACCCTCACCCTCATCTAACCCTCACCCTAACCCAAACCCTAACCCTCACCCTAACCCTCAAACACAACCTCATTTAAACCTAACCCTAATGCTCACATTCAACATAATCCTAACCCTCACACTAAGCCCTCACCCTCAGCTTAAACCTAAGCCTAACAATAACCCTAACCCAAACCCTCACACTCACCATCAACCTAAAACTTATCCTAACCCTAAACCTAAACTTCTCACTCAACCTCACCCTCAACCTAACCCTAACCCTCAACCTAAACATCACCCTAAACCTAACCCTCACCCTAACCCTTAGCCTAACCCTCACCCTAACCCTAACCCTCACCCTCACTCTCACCCTCAGGCTCAACTTTAACCTAATCCTAACCCTAACCCGCACCCTCACGCTCAACCTAACCCTACCTCTAACGCTAACCCTGACCCTAACATAACCTCCAACCTAACCCTAACCCTAAACCTAAGGCTAACCCTCACCTAAATGCTAACACTCACCCGAACATTTACCCTCACCCTAACCCCAACCCTAATGCTCACCATAATACTAACCCTCAATCTCACAGTCACCCTCAGCCTAACCCTAAAATTAAGCCTAACCCTATCCTTAAACCTCACACTCTCCCTCACCCTAAACCTAACCTTAAGTCTCAACCTCACCCGAACACTAACCCAAACCCTCAACTGAACCCTCACCCTCACACTCACCCTAACCCTCACCCTCACCCTAAACATCACCCTAACCCTAACCATCACCCTTACCTTCACCTTAGCCCTAACGCTCATACTAACACTAAACCTAACCCTAAACCTGACACTCAACCTAACCCTTACCCTCAACCTAACACTAAGCCTAAACCTAACATGAAACCTCACAGTAACCCTAAACCTCACCATAACCCTAACCCTCACACTATCCCTAACCATCACCCTAACCCTAGCACTAACCCTCAGCCTAACCCTAACCATCACTCTCACCCTCACCCTCAACCTAAAGCCTAACCCTAACCCTAACCCTCACAGTCACCCTCACCCTAACCCTAACTCTAAGCCTCACGCTCACCCTCAATCTCACCCTAAACTTAACGCAAAACCTCAAGCCCACCCTCACACTCACCCTAAACATCACCCTCAACCTAAACGTCACCCAAATCCGCACCAGAACCCTAACCCTGACGATAACGCTAACACTCACCACCATCTAACCCTCACCCTAACCCAAACCCTAACCCTCACCCTAACCCTAAACCTCACCCTCACCCTAAAACTAACCCTAATGCGCACACTCAACATAACCCTAACCCTCACTCTCACCCTCACCCTCAGCTTAAACCTAAGCCTAACAATAACCCGAACCCTAACCCTCACACTCACCCTCACCCTAAACCTAACCCTAACACTAATCCTAACCCTCTTACTCACTCTCACACTCACCCTAACCCTAACCCAAACCCTCAACCTAAACATCACCCTAAACCTATCCCTCACCCTAACCCTTAGCCTAACCCTCACCCTAACCCTAACCCTCATCCTCACCCTCAGTCTCACCTTAAACCTAATCCTAACCCTAACCCTCACCCTCACGCTCAACCTAACCCTACCCCTAACGCTAACCCTCACCCTAACCCTAACCTCCAACCTAACCCTAACCCTAAACCTAACGCTAACACTCACCAAAACCCTAACACTCACCCCAACACTTACGCTCACCCTAACCCCAACCCTAATGCTCACCATAACCCTAAATCTCAAGCTCATAGTCACCCTCAGCCTAACCCTAAACCTAACCCTAACCCTATCCCTAAACCTCACCCTCACCCTCACCCTAAACCTAACCCTAAGTCTCAACCTCACCCTAAACCTAACCCTAAGTCTCAACCTCACCTAAACCTAACCCAAACCCTCAACTGAACCCTCACCCTCACCCTCACCCTAACCCTCACCCTCACCCTAAACATCACCCTAACCCTAACCATCACCCTTAACCGCACCCAAGCCCTAACCCTCATACTAACCCTAAACATCACCCTAAACCTGACCCTCAACCTAACACTTACCCTCACCCTAACACAGAGCCTAAACATAACATGAACCCTCACAGATACCTTAACACTCACCTGAACCCTAACCCTCACACTTTCTCTAACCCTCACCCTAACCCTAACCCTAAACCTCACCCTAACCCTAACCATCACCCTCACACTCACCCTGAGCCTAACACTCAGCCTAAAGCCTAACCCTAACCCTAACCCTCACAGTCAACCTCACCCTAACCCTAACTCTAAGCCTCAACCTCACCCTCAACCTCACCCTAAACCTAACGCAAACCCTCAAACCAACCCTCACACTCACCTTAAACCTAACCCTCACCCTAACGCTATTCCTCACCCTCACCCTAACCCTAACCCTCACCCTAACCCTAACCCTCACCCTCATTTAACCCTCACCCTAAATCAAACCCTAACCCTCACCCTAACCCTTAACCTCACCCTCACCCTAAACCAAACCCTAATGCTCACACTCAAGATAACCCTAACCCTCACACTCACCCTCACCCTCAGCTTAAACCTAAGCCTAACAATCACCCTAACCCTAAACCTCACACTCACCCTCACCCTAAACCTAACCCTAACCCTAATCCTAACCCTCTCACTGACCTTCACACTCACCCTAACCCTAACCCAAACCCTCAACCTAAACATTACCCTAAACCTAACCCTCACCCTAACCATTAGCCTAAACCTGACCCTAACCCTAACCCTCACCCTCAGCCTCACCCACAGGCTCACCCTAAACGCAAACCTAACCCTAACCCTCACCCTCACCCTCAACCTAACCCTCACCCTAACCGTAACCCTCACCCTAACCCTAACCCTCAGGCTCACAGTCACCCTCAGCCTAACCCTAAACCTAAGCATAACCCTATCCATAATCCTCACATTTACCGTCACCCTAAACCTAACCCTAAGTCTCAC
Source organism: Dipodomys merriami (assembly GCF_024711535.1). Taxonomy (NCBI): domain Eukaryota; kingdom Metazoa; phylum Chordata; class Mammalia; order Rodentia; family Heteromyidae; genus Dipodomys; species Dipodomys merriami. Next base: position 5,250,730 of record NW_027206257.1, read on the forward strand.
CATCACCCTCAACCTCACCCTAACCCTCACCCAAACCCACAACTGAACCCTCACCCTCCCCCTCACCCTAACCCTCACCCTCACCATAAACATCACCCTAACCCTAACCCTCACCATAATCCTAACCCTCAACCTAACCCTTACTCTCACCCTAACACTAAGTCTAAACCTAACATGAACCCTCACAGTAACTGTAAACCTCACCCTAACCCTAACCCTCACACTAACCCTAACCCTCACCCTAACCCTAACCATACCCCTCACCCTAACCCTCACTCTGACCCTAAACCCAACATTAACCCTCACCCTCACCATCATCCTAACACTCACCCAACCCTAACCCTCACCCAAACCCTAACCCTCATACTCTCCCTCACCCTCACCCTCACTCTAACTCTCACCCTCATCCTCACCCTAACCCTAACCCTAATCCTAACCCTATCAGTCACCCTCAACCTCACCCTCACCCTTAGTCTAACTCTAAACCTAACACTACTCCTAAACCTATACATCACCCAAACCCTCAACTTAACCCTAAACCTAACCCTCACCTTCACCCTAACCCTAACCCTCACTGACAAGCTAGTATTCACCATAACCCTAATCCTAACCCTAACCCTAACCCTAACCCTAACGCTCACCCTAACACTCACCCTTACCCTCACCCTAACCCTCACCCTCACCCTAACCCTAAACCTCACCCTAACCCTAACCCTCACCCTAACCTTTAACTTTACCCTCACCCTAACCCTCACACTAACTCTAACCCTCAACTTAATCCTAACCCTAACCATCACCCTCACCCTCACCCTCACCCTAAGCCTCACTGTCACCCTCATGCTCACCCTCACCCTAAAATTAACCCTCACCCTAAACCTATCCCTCACCCTAACAATAAACCTCACAATCACCCTCACGCTCACCTCACCCTAACCCTAAACCTAACCCTAACCCTCAAGCTAAACCTACCCTAACCCTAATGTAACTCTAACCCTCACACTCACGCTAAACCTCACGCTAACCCTTACTCTCAGCATAAATCTAACCCTAACCCTAACCCTTGCACTGACCCTATCCCTTACCCTAGCCCTAACCATAACCATAACCTTCACCCTAACCCTCACCCTAACCCTAACCCTCATCCTAAACCTCACCCTAACCCTAACCCTATCCCTAACCCTAACGCTAACCCTAATGCTCAATCTAACTGTAACCGTAAGCCTCAAACTAACTCTCATCCTAAACTTAACCCTAACCCAAACCCTTACGTTAACACTAACCCTAACACTCAACCTAACCCTAATCCTCACCCACACCCTCAGCCTTATCCTCAGCATAAACCTAACCCTAACCCTAACCCTAACCCTAATCCTCACCCTCATCCTAACTCTAACCCTAACCTTCACTCTCACCCTCACCCCCACCCTCACCATAACCCTAACCCGAACCCTAAACTGAAACCTCACCCTAACCCTCATCCTAACCTTCTCCCTAACCCTCATCCTAACCCTAACCCTAACCCTTACTGTAAACCTAAACCTCATCCTAAACCTCACCCTAACCCTAAACCTATCCCTAACCCTAACGCTAATCCTAACGCTCACACTAACCATAACCGTAGCCCCCATCTAACCCTCATCCTAAACTTAAGCCTAACCCAAAAGCTCACGCTAACCTTAACCCTAAAACTCACCCTAACTCTAAGCCTCACCCACACCCTCACCATCACACTCAGCCTAACCCTCAGCCTAAGCCTAAACCTAACACTCACACTCACCCTCACACTCACCCTAAACCTAAACCTCACCATCACCCTCAACCTCACCCTTACTGAAAACCTAACCCTCACATTAACCCTAACACTCACCCTAATGCTAAGCCTCAAACTAACCATTACACTCACCCTAACACTAAGTGTAACCCTAAAATTTAATCTCACAATAACCGTCACCCTAAACATCACCCTATCCCTAACCCTAACCCTAACCCTCATCCTAACCATAACCCTCACACTCACCCCCACCCTCAGCCTAACCCAAAGCCTAAGACTAACCCTAAGCCTAATCCTCACACTCACCCTCACCCTAACCGTAAGTCTAAGCCTCACCCTCACCCTCAACGTCACCCTAAACCTAATGCAAAACCGCAAACCATCCCTCAAACTCACCCTAAACATCACCCTCACCCTAACCCTCACCCTAATCCACACCAGAACCCTAACCCTCACCATAACGCTAATCCTCACCCTCACCCTTACCCTAACCCTCACCCTAACCGTAACCCTCACCCTCATCTAACCCTAACCCTAACCCAAACCCTAAATCTCACCCGAACCCTAAACCTCACCCTCACCCTAAACATAACCCTAACCCTCACTCTTACCCTCACACTCAGCTTAAACCAAAGCCTAACAATAACCCGAACCCTAACCCTCACACTCTCCCTCACTCTAAACCTAACCCTAACACTAATCCTAACCCTCTCACTCACTCTCACACTCACCCTAACCCTAACCCAAACCCTCAACCTAAACATCACCCTAAACATAACCCTCACCCTAACCCTTAGACTAACCCGCACCCTAACCCTAGCCTTCACCCTCAACCTCAGGCTCACCTTAAACCTAATCCTAACCCTAACCCTCACCCTCACGCTCAACCTAAGCCTACCACTAACGCTAACCCCCACCCTAACCCTAACCTCCAACCTAACCTTAACCCTAAACTTAACGCTAACCCTCACCCAAACCCTAACACTCACCCGAACAATAACCTCACCCTAACCCCAACCCTAATACTCACCATAACACTAAACCTCAAGCTCATAGTCACCCTCAGCCTAACCCTAAACCTAACCCTAACCCTATCCCTAAACCTCACACTCAACCTCACCCTAAACCTAACCCTAAGTGTCAACCTCACCCTAAACCTAACCAAACCCTCAACTCAACCCTCACCCTCACCCTCACCCTAACCCTTACCCTCACCCTAAACATCACCCTAACCCTAACCATCAACCTTAACCTCACCCAAGCCCTAACCCTCATACTAACCCTAAACCTCACCCTAAACCTGACCTTCAACCTAACCCTTACCCTCAAGCTAAAACTAAGCCTAAACCTAACATGAACCCTCACAGTAACCCTAACTTTCACCCGAACCCTAACCCTCAAACTATCCCTAACCCTCACCCGAACCCTAACCCTAAACCTCACCCTAACCCTAACCATCACCCTCACTCTCACCCTGAGCCTAAACCTCAGCCTGAAGCCTAACCCTAAACCTAACCCTCACAGTCAACCTCACCCTAACCCTAACTCTAAGCCTCAACCTCACCCTCAACCTCACCCTAAACCTAATGCAAACCCTCAAACCAACCCTCACACTCACCCTAAACATCACCCTAACCCTAACCCTCACCCTAACGCTATTCCTCACCCTCCACCTAACCCTAACCCTCACCCTAACCCTAACCCTCACCCTCATTTAACCCTCACCCTAAATCAAACCCTAACCCTCACCCTAACCCTCAACCTCACCCTCACCCTAAACCTAACCCTAATGCTCACACTCAAGATAACCCTAACCCTCACACTCACCCTCACCCTCAGCTTAATCCTAAGCCTAACAATCACCCTAACCCTAAACCTCACACTCACCCTCACCCTAAACCTAACCCTAAACCTAATCCTAACACTCTCACTGACCCTCACACTCACCCTAACCCTAACCCAAACCCTCAATCTAAACATCACCCTAAACCTAACCCTCACCCTAACCCTTAGCCTAACCCTCAACCTAACTATAACCCTCACCCTCAGCCTCACCCACAGGCTCACCCTAAACGCAATCCTAAACCTAAACCTAACCCTCACACTCACCCTCAACCTAACCCTCACCCTAAACCTAACCCTCACCCTAACCCTAACCCTCACGCTCACAGTCACCCTCAGCCTAAGCCTAAACCTAAGCATAACCCTATCCCTAATCCTCACATTAACCGTCACCCTAAACCTAACCCTAAGTCTCACCCTCACCCTCAAACTCACCCTAACCCTCACCCAAACCCACAACTGAACCCTCACCCTCCCCCTCACCCTAACCCTCACCCTCACCATAAACATCACCCTAACCCTAACCCTCACCATTACCCTCACCCTAGCCCTAACCCTCATACTAACCCTAAACCTCAACATAAACCTCACCGTCAACCTAACCCTTACTCTCACCCTAACACTAAGTCTAAACCTAACATGAACCTTCACAGTAACCGTAAACCTCACCCCAACCCTAACCTTCACACCAACCCTAATCTTCACCCTAACCCTAACCATACCCCTCACCCTAACCCTCACTCTGACCCTAAATCCAACCCTAACCCTCACCCTCACCATCATCCTAACACTCACCCAACCCTAACCCTCACCCAAACCCTAACCCTCATACTCTCCCGAACCCGAATGCTCACTCTAACACTCACCCTTATCCTCACCTTAACCCTCACCCTAACCCTAACCCTATCAGTCACCCTCACCCTCACCCTCATCCTCAGTCTAACTCTAAACCTAACACTACTCCTAAACCTATACATCACCCAAACCCTCAACTTAACCCTAAACCTAACCCTCACCTTCACCCTATCCCTAACCCTCACTGACAAGCTAGTATTCACCACAACCCTAATCCTAACCCTAAACATCACCCTAACCCTAACCCTCACCCTAAAACTCACCCTTAACCTCACCCTAACCCTCACCCTCACCCTAACCCTAAACCTCACCCGAACCCTAACCCTAACCCTCACCCTAACCTTTAACCTTACCCTCACCTTAACCCTCACACTAACTCTAACCCTCAACTTAACCCTAACCCTAACCATCACCCTCAACCTCACGCTCACCCTCAGCCTAACTTTAAACCTAACCCTACTCCTAACACTAACCTTCACCTTCACCCTCAAACTAACCCTAACCCTAAACCTAAACCTAATCCTAACCCTCACACTCACCCTCACCCTCACCCTAAACCTCACTGTCACCCTCAAGCTCACCCTCACCCTAAACCTAACCATCACCCTAAATCTATCCCTCACCCTAACAATAAACCTCACAATCACCCTCACGCTCACTTCACCCTAAACCTAAACCTAACCCTAACCCTCAAGCTAAACCTACCCTAACCCTAATGTAACTCTAACCCTCACACTCATGCTAAACCTCACGCTAACCCTTACTCTCAGCATAAATCTAACCCTAACCCTAACCCTCGCACTGACCCTATCCCTTACCCTAGCCCTAACCATAACCATAACCTTCACCCTAACCCTAACCCTAACCCTCACCCTAACCCTAACACTCACACTCAACCCCACCCTCAGCCTAACCCAAAGCCTAAGCCTAACCCTAACCCTAAACCTCACACTCACCCTCACCCTAACCCTAAGCCTAATCCTCACCCTCACCCTCAACCTCACCCTAACCCTCACCCTAAAGATCACCCTAACCCTAAACCTCACTATAATCCACACCCTATCCCTAACCCTCACACAAACCCTAACCCTCACCCGCAACCTAAACCTCAATCTAAACATTACCCTCAACTGAACACTAAGCATAACCCTAAAACTAACCTTCACTAACCCTAAACCTCACCCTAACCCTAACCCTCACCCTAACTTAACCCTAACACTCACGCTAACCCTCAACCTAACCCTTAATCTCATCCTAACACTAACCCTAACACTAAACCTCAAACTCACCCTAAACCTCACCCTAACCCTACCCCTAACACTAACTCTCAACCTCACCCTCAACCTCACCCTAACCCTAACCCTCACCCCAACACTTACCTTCACCAAAACCCTCACCCTAACGCTAACCCTAACGCTAAACCTCACCTCACCCGCAACCTCACCTTAACCGTAACCCTAACCCTAACCCTAACAATAACCCTAACCCTAACCCTAAACCTAATCCTTACCCTAACCCACACCATCACCCTCAACTTCACCCTAAACGGAACCCTAATCCTCTCCATAAACCTAAATCTCTCCCTAAACCTAACCCTCACACTCACCCTAACCCTCACCCTAAAACTTACCCTCACCCTAACCCTCAGCCTAAACCTAAACCTATCCCTAACCCTCACCTTAACCTTCACCCTAAACCCAAACGTAATGGTCACCCTCAAACTAACCCTGAACCTCACCAGAACCCTAACCCTGCCCCTCATCCTAACCATCATCCTAACCCTCACCCTAACCCTAAATCTAACCCTAAAACTTACGCGCACCCTAACACTCACCCTCACCCTCACCCTAAGCCTCACCCTCACCCCCACTCTAACCATGACCCTATCCCTAACCCTCACCCTCACCTTAAGCCTAAGCCTCACACTAACCCTAACCCTAACTCTCACACTCACGCTCACCCTCAGCCTAATCCTAAGCCTAATATTAACCCTGACCCTAACCCTCACACTCACTCTCACCCTAAACCTAACCCAAACACTCAACCAAAACCTCACCCTCACCCTCACCCTAACCATCACAATCACCCTAAACATCACACTAAACCTTATCCTCACCCTCACCCTAACCTTAACCCTAAAAATAACCCAAACCCTAACCCTAAACCTAACCCTCACCCTAACCCTAAACCTCACACTAACCCTCGCCCTCACCCTCACCCTCATTTTAACCCTAAGCATAACCCTAACCCTCACCCTTACTCTCACCTTAACACTAATCCTAACCCTAAACCTCACCCTAACAGTAACCCTAACTCTCACCCTTACTTTATCCTCACAGTAACCCTAGCCCTCACATTAAGCTTTATGCTCACCCTAACTCTAACCCTACCCTTCACCCTAACCCTCACCCTAATTCTAACCTTAACCCCTAACCTAACCCTTTCTCTAACCCTAATCCTAACACTCACCCCCATCCTAACCCTCACCCTAATTCTAACCTTAACCCCTAACATAACCCTCTCTCTAACCCTAACCCTAAGCCTCACCCTCACCCTAACTGTCACCTAATCCTCACCCTAACCCTAACCTCTACCTAACCGAGACCCTCAACCTCAACCTCGCCCTCATCTTTACCCTAACACTCACCCTCACACTACCCCTCACCCTAAACCTAACCCTAATCCTAAACCTCACACTCACCCTCACTCTCACCCTCAGCCTAAACCTAACTCTAAAGCTAATCCTAAACATAACCCTCAGCATTACCCTAACCCTCACCCTTAACCCTAACCCTCACCCTCAACCTAACCCTAACCGTAACCCTCACACTAAACCTAACCCTCACTCTAAACCTAAACCTAAACCTCAACGTATCCCTCACCCTAAACGTAACCCTAACTCTCACCCTAACCCTAATCATCACACTAATCTAGCCATCACCCTAACCCTAACCCACACCCTAAACCTGACCCTCACCCCACCCTCAAATTAACACTAAGGCTAACTCTCACCCTAACCCTAACCCTCACCCTAAACCTAACCCTCACCTATCCCTCAACCTAACCCTAACCCTAAGCATCACCCTCACCCTCACCTTAACCAGAACCCTAATCCTAACCCTCAACCTGTTCCTAACCCTCACCCTAACCCTAATCCTCACCCTAATACTTTCCCTCACCCTAACACCAACCCTAACCCTAACCCTAAGCCTCACACTAACCGTAACAACCTAAGCCTAACATTAACCCTAACCCTCACCCTCACCCTAAACCTAACCCTAACCCTAACCCACACCCTCACCCCACCCTCATCCTCACCCTCACCCTAAATCTAACCCTAACAATAACCCTAACCCTAACCCTAAACCTAACCCTCACTCTAATGCTAACCCTCACTCTAACCCTCATCCTCACCATCACCCTCACCTTAACCCTAAGCCTAACACTAACCCAAACCCTCACCCTCACCTTAACACTAAAGCTAACTCTAACCCTCACCCTAACAGTAACCCTAACCCTCACCCTCACCCTAAGCGTCACCCGAACTTTATCCTCACCCTATCCCTACCCCTCAAATTAACCCTAATGTTTACCCTAACCTTAACAGTACACCTCACCCGAACCCTCAGCCTAACTCTAATCCTAACCCTAAACCTAACCTTCATCTAAACCTAACCCTAATTTTCAACGTTACCCTAACCTTTACCATCACCCGAACCCTCACACTAACCCTAACACTCACCCACACCCTAATCCTCAGGCTCACCGTAACCCTCACCTAATCCTCCCACTAACCTTAACCATTATCTAACAAAGACCCTCACCCTCAACCTCACCCTAAACTTCACCCTAACCCTCACCATCACCCTAGCCCTCACCCTAAACGTAACCCTTACTCTAAACCTCACCCGCACCCTCACCCTCATGCTCAGCCTTACCTTACCCTACCCCTAATCCTAACCCTAACCCTCAACCTGATCATAACACTCACCATAACCCTTACCCTCACCCTCACAATATCCCTAACCTTAACCCTCACACTAAACCTAACCCTCACCCTAAACCTAACCCTACCCCTCACCCCAAACCTCAACCTAACCTAAACCTAACCCTCACCCTAACGCTAACCCTCACCCTCACCCTAGCCCTCACCCTAATCCTAATCCTCATCTTAAACTTCACCCTCACACCACCCTCAAACGTACCGTAACCCTGACACTCACCCTAACCCTAACCCTAACCCCCACACTAGCCCTCACCTTAAACCGAACCCTAACCCTCCCCCTCACCCAAACCCTAACCTTAACCCTAACCCTAACCCTCACCCTAACCCTCTCCCTAACACTAACCTTAACCCTAACCCTCACCCTTACCTTAACCCTCACCCTAACCCTTAACCTCATCCTCACCCTAAACCTCACACTAAACCTAAACCTCACCCAAACTCTACCCCTAACCGTCACCCTCACCCTCACCCTCATGCTAACCCTAACCCTAACCCTCACCCTAACCCTAAAACTCACCCTAACCCTAACCCTAACAATCACCCTCAAGCTCACCTTATCCCTAACCCTAACCCTCAACCTAACCTTCACTCTAACCCTGCTGGTAACTCTAACACTCACCCTAACCCTCACGCTATCACTTACCCACACCATAAACCTAAACCTAACCCTCACCCTCACACTCACCCTAAATCTCACCCTAAACTTAACCCTAACCCAAACACGAAACCCTAACCCTAACCTTAACCCTAACCCTAAACCTAACCCTCAAGCTAAGTGTCACCCTATCCCTAACCCTATCCCAAACCCTAACCCTCACCCTAACCCTCACCCTAAACCTTGTACTCACCCTCACCCTAACCCTAACCCTAACGCTGATGCTTACAATAACTCTAACCCTCACCCTAGGCCTAAACTTACCCCTCACCCTAACCCTCATTCTCCCTAAATCTAACTCAAAACCTATCCCTAACACTAATCCTAACCCTAACCCTCACCCTCATCATAACTCACCCTAACACTAACACACTCAACCTCACCCTCACCCTCAGCCTAACCCTTACCCTCACACTAAACCTAACCATCACGCTAACCCTCAACCTAATCCTTAACACTAAACCTAACCATAACCCTTACACTAACCCTAACCCTAAACATCACCAAAATCCTCAATAACCCTAAATCTAGTCCTAACCCTAACCCTTACCCTCACCCTAACCCTAACACTCACCCTAACCCTAACCTTCACCCTAACACTAAGCCTAACCCTAACACAAACCCTCACACTAAACCTAAACCTCAGCCTAAACCTAACCCTCAACCTAATCCTAACCCTAACCCAAATCCTCACCCTCAACTTTCCCTCACACTAACCCTTTTCCTATCACTAACCCTAACCCTCACCCTTTAAGTAACCCTAACCCTCACCAAAAACCTCACCCTTACCCTTACCTTACCCTCACCCTAACCCTCACACTAACCATAAACCTCAACCTAACCTAATCAAAACACTCACACTAAACCTCACCCTAACCCTAATGCTAACCCTAACACTCACCCTCACCCTAACCCTCACCCTAAACCTGAACCTCAGTCTAACCTTAACCCTAACCCACAACCTCACCCTAAACCTCACCGTAACCCTAACCCTCACCCTAATCCTTACCCTCACCCTAACCCTCACCCTAAACCTAACCCTAAGCTAACCCTAAACCTCACCCTAACCCTCACCCTCACCCTAACCCTAACCTTCACCCTAACACTAAGCCTAACCCTAACACAAACGCTCACACTAACCCTAACCCTCAGCCTAAACCTAACCCTCAACCTAAACCTAACCCTAACCCAAATCCTCACCCTCATCTTATCCCTCACACTAACCCTTTTCCTATCCCTAACCCTAACCTTAACCCTAACCCTCACCCTTTCCGTAACCCTCACCCTCACCAAAAACCTCACCCTTACCCTTACCTTACCCTCACACTAACCCTCACACTAAGCCAAAACCTCAACTTAACCTAACCAAAACACTCACACTAAACCTCACCCTAACCCTAATGCTAACCCTAACAATCACCCTCACCCTAACCCTCACCCTAAACCTGAACCTCACTCTAACCCTAACCCTAACCACAATCTCACCCTAAACCTCACGCTAACCCTAACCCTCAACCTAATCCTTACCCTCACCCTAACCCTCACCATAAACCCAACCCTAAACTAACCATAAACCTCACCTTAACCCTCACCCTCATCCTAACCCTAATCCAAACCCTAACCCTCAGCCTAAACCTCACCCTAACCATAAACTTAACTTTCACACTAACCCTAACCCTCACCCTAAACTTAAACCTACCCATCACCCTAACCCTAACCCTCATGCTCACCCTAAACCTAACCCTAACCCTATCCCACACCCTCACTCTCACCCTCATCCTCACCCTCACCCTAAACCTAATCCTAACAATAACCCTAATCGTAAACCTAACCCTCACCTTAACCCTAACCCTCAAGCTAACCCTCATCCTCACCCTCACCCTCACCTTAACCCTAAGCCTAACCCTAACCCTCACCCTCACCCTCAACTTAACACTAAAGCTAACCCTAACCCTCACACTAACAGTAACCCTAACCCTAACTCTCACCTGAACCGTCACTCTAACATGAACCTCACCCTAACCCTAACCCTCACATTAACCCTAATGCTCACCCTAACCTTAACAGTATCCCTCACCCAAACCCTCATCCTAACTCTAACCCTAACCCTAAACCTAACCCTCATGTAACCCTAAATCTCAACCTTACCCTAACACTCAACATCACCTGAACCCCCACCCTAAACCTAACACGCACCCACACCCTATCCCTAAAGCTCACCCTCACCCTCACCCTCACCTAATCCTCACCCTAACCCTAACCATTATCTAACAAAGGCCCTCACTCTCACCCTCACCTTATCCTTCACCCTAACCCTCACCCTCACCCCAGCCCTCACCCTAAACGTAACTCTACCCGTAAACCTCACCCGCACTCTCACATTCATGCTCAGCCTTACCCTAACCCTACCCCTAATCCTAACCCTAACCATCAACCCCAACATAACACTAACCATAAACCTTACCGCCACCCTCACCCTAAGCCTAACCATAACGCTCTCACTAAACCTAACCCTCACCCTAAATCTAACCCTACCCCTCACCCCAAACATCAACCTAAACCTAACCCTAACCCTCACCCTAACGCTAACCCTAACCCTCACCCTAGCCCTCATCCTAATCCTAAACATCATCCTAAACCTCACCCTTACACCACCCACAAACTAACCCTAACCCTAACCCTCACCCTATCCCTAACCCTCACCCTAACCCTAACCCGCACCTTATCACTCACCCTAAACCTAACCCTAAACCTCCCCGTCACCCTAACCCTAAACTTAACCCTAACCCTCACCCTAACACTAAACCTAACCCTAACCCTCACCTTTACCTTAAACCTCACCCTAACCCTTAACCTCATCCTCACTCTAAACCTCACACTAAACCTAACCCTCCCCCTAACTCTAACCCTAACCGTCACCCTCACCCTCACCCTCACGCTAACCCAAACCCTAACCCTCTCCCTCACCCTCACCCAAACCCTACTAATAACTCTAACACTCACTCTAACCCTCACGCTATCACTTAAACACACCATAAGCCTAAACATAACCTCACCCTCACCATAAACCTCACTCTAACCCTAACAGTAACCCAAACACGAAACCCTTAACCTAACCCTAAACTGAGCCCGAACCCTCATCCGAAACCTTATCCCTAAACCTAAACCAAACCCTCAAGCTAACAGTCACCCTAAACCTAACCTTATCCCTAACCCTAACCCTCACCCTAACCCGCACCCTAAACCATATCCTCACCCTCACCCTAAACCTAAACCTAACGCTAACCCTCACAATAAATCTAACCTCACCCTAAACCTAAACTTACCCCTCACCCTAACCATCATCCTAACCCTAAACCAAACCCAAAACCTCTCCCTAACCCTAATCCTAACCCTAACTCTCACCTTCACCCTCACCCTCAGCCTAACCCTAACCCTCACACTAACCCTAAACGTCAAGCTAACCCTCAACCTAATCCTCACACTAACCCTAACCCTAACCCTTACACTAACACTAATACTAAACCTCAACAAAACCTTCAATAACCCTAAACCTAGACCTTATGTTAAAACTTACCCTCACCCTAAACCTAACCCTCACCCTCACCCTAACCCTAACACTCACCCTAAACCTAACCCTCACCCTAAACCTTACCCTCAACCTAATACTAAGCCTAAACCTAACACCAACACTCACACTAACCCTAACCTTCAGCCTAAACCTAACCCTCAACCTAAACCTAAACCTAACCCTAATCCTCACCCTCACCTTATCCCTCACACTAACCCTTTTCCTAACCCTAACTCTAACCCTCACCCTAACGCTAACCCTCTCACTTTCCGTAACCCTCACGCTCACCAAACACCTCACCCATACCCTTACCTTACCCTCACACTAACCCTCACACTAACCCAAAACCTCACCCTAAACTAACCAAAACACTCACACTAAACCACACCCTAACCCTAATGCTAACCCTAACACTCACCCTCACCCTAAACCTCACCCTAAACCTTCACCTCAACCTAACACTAACCCTAAACATCAACCTCAACCTAAACCTGACCCTAAGCCTAACCCTCATCCTAACCCTTACCCTCACCCTAACCCTAAATCTAATCTAACCCTTAACCTCACCCTAACCCTCACTCTCACCCTAACCCTAATCTAAAACCTAACCCTCAACGTAACCTAATCCTAACCCAAACCCTAACCTTCACACTAACCCTAACCCTCACCCTAACCTTAACCCTACCCCTCACCCTAAACCTCATCCTAACCCTAACCCTAAACGTAACCCTAACTCTAAACCTCACACTAACCCTAACCTTCACCCTCACGCTCAACATAACCATAAACCTAACCCTAAACCTAAAAATAACCCTAACCCTAACCCTTATCCTAACCCTCACCTTCACCCTCACCCTAACCCTAACCCTCACCCTTAACCTAACCCTCAACCTCACCGTAACCCTAAACCTAACCCTAAAACTTACGCTCACCCTAACACTAACCCTAACCCTAAAACTAGCCATTACACTATCCCTAATCCTCAGCCTAACCCTAACCCTCAACCTAACCCTATCCCTAACCCTAACCCTCACCCTCACCCTAGGCCTCACCCTAAACCTAATCCTAATCCTAACCCTCACCCTAAACCTAACCCTCACCCTATTCCCAACATTCAATCTCACCCTCACCCTAACCCTAACCCCAAACCTAACACTCACCCTAACCCTCACCCTTACTGTAAACCTAAACCTAACCCTCACCCTAACCCACAAGCTTACCATAATCCTCACCATAACCCTAACCCTCACACTTAACATTACTCTCACCCTCAACCTAACCCTCACCCTAAACCTAACCCTCACACTAACCTTACGCTAACCCTCACACTAACCCTCACCCTAACCATAATGCTAACCCTAACACTCACCCTGACCCTAACCTTCACCCTAACCCGAAACCTCACCCTAAACCTAACCCTATCCATAACCCTCAACCTAAACTTTACCCTCAACCTAACACTAACACTAACCCTTACACTAACAATAAACCTCACCCTAACTCTAACCTCACCCTAACCCTAATCCTCACCCTAACCCTAACCCTAACCCTCACCCTCACCCTAACCTTTAACCTTACCCTCACCCTAACCCTCACACCAACCCTAATCCTAAGCCTAACCGTTACCCTCTCCGACACGCTCACCCTCAGCCTAAATTTAAACCTAAACCTACTCTTAAGCCTAACCCTCACCTTCTCCCTCACACTAACCCTAACCCTAAACCTAACTCTAAGCATAACCCCCACACTCACACTCACCCTCACCCTAAGCCTCACTGTCACCCTCACGCATATCTGCTCCTTAACCCAAAGCCTAACCCTCACCCTAAACCTATCTCTCACCCTAACCATAAACCTCACAATCACCCTCACCCTCACCTCACCCTAACCATAAAGCTAACCCTAACCCTCACCCTAAACCTCACCCTAACCCTAATGCTAACGTTAACCCTCACACTCACCGAAAACCTCATGCTAACCATTACTCTCACCGTAAATCTAACCCTAACCCTTACCCTCACCCTGACCCTAACCCTCACGTAAACCCTAACCCTAACACTCATCCTAAAACTCACCCTAACCCTAAACCTATCCCTAACCCTAACGCTAACGCAAATGCTCACCCTCACCCTCACCCTAACCTAATCCTAACCCTAACCCTCACCTTAACCCTCACCCTTAACCTTAAACTAACCCTCATACTAACCATCACCCTAACTCTAACACTCACCTAACCTACCACTAAACCTTACCCTAACACTTACCCTCACCCTATCCGTATTCCTCACCCTAAACCTCAAACTCACACTCACCCCACCCTATTCCTAACCCTAAATCTCACCCTCACCCACACCCTAACCCTCACCCTCACCCTCACACTAACCCTAACCCTAACACACAACCTAACCCTAACGCTAAACCTAACCCTCACCCGAACCCTAAACCTAACCCTCACCCTCACACTCACCCTAACCCTAACCCTAAACCTAACCCTCACGCTAACTCTAACCCTAACCCTAATGGTAAACATAACCCTCACCCTCACCCTAACCCTCACCTTAAACCTTACCCTCACCCTAACCCTCATCTGAACCCTCACCCTAACCCTAACCCTAACCATCACCCTAACCCTAATCCTCAACCCCACCCTCACCCTAAGCCTAACCCTAAGACTAAGCCTAACCCTAACCCTACCTCTCAAGCCTAATGCTCACCCTAACACTAATCCTAACCCTAATACTCACCCTATCCCTAATCCTAACCCTAACCCTCACCCTAACACTAACACTAATGCTAACCATAAACCTCACCAACAATCTAACCCTCACCCTAACCCCTACCCTCCGCCTAACCCTAACACTCACCCTCACCCTAACCCTCACACTAATCCTTACCCTCAACCTAACCCTAAACCTAACCCTCACACTAACCCTAACCCTCACCTAACCCTACACCTACCCCTCAGCCTAACCCTCATCCTACACCTAAACCTAACCCAAAACCTCACCCTAACCCTAAGATTAACCCTAACCCTAAACCTTCTCCTAACCCTAACACTCACCCTCAACCTCACCCTCACCCTATCCCTCACCCTAAACCTAACCCTCACCCTAACCCTCACCCTTACCCTAACCCTAAAACTCACACTCACCCTCACCCTCAACATCACCCTCAGCATAACAATAACCATAACCCTAATCCTAACCCTAAACCTCACCCTCACCCTAACCGTCACCCTAATTCTTACCTTCACACTAATCCTAACCCTAATCCTAACCCCAACACTCACACTAAACCTAACCCTCACCCTAAACATAACCCTACCCCTTACCCTAACCCTCATCCTAAACCTAACCCTATCCTAACCCTAACACTCACCCTAACCCTCTCCCTCACGCTAACCCTAACCCTAACACTCAACCTTACCCTAAACCTCACCCAAAGCCTTAACCTCATCCTCACCCTAAACCTCACACTAAACCTAATCCTCACCCTTACTCTAAACCTAACCGTCACCCTCACCCTTAACCTCACACTAACACTAACCCTAACCCTCACCCTAAACCTAAAATTCATCATAACCCTAACCCTAACCCTCACCCTCAAGCTCACCTTAACCCTAACCCTAACACTAACCCTAACCTTCACTCTATCCCTAATGCTAAATCTAACACTCACCCTAACCGCACACGATCACATACCAACATGATAAACCTAAACCTAATCCTAATCCTCACCCTCACCGTAACCCTCAAACTAACCCTAACCCTAACCTGAAACCCTCACCCTAACCCTCACCCTAACTCTAACACTAATCCTAACCCTAACCCTAACCCTAACGCTAACCCTTACCCTAACCCTAACCCTAACCCTCACCTAACCCTCAGCCTAACCCTAACACTAACCCTGACCCTCACCCTAACCCTAACCTTCACCCTATACCTAAACCTCAGCCTAACCCTTACCCTCACCCTAACACTAAGCCTAACCCTAACACCAATGCTCCCAATTACCCTACCCTCAGCCTAAGCCTAACCCTCACGCTAAACCTAACCCTAACCCTAAACCTCACCATCACCTTAGCCCTCACACTAACACTATTGCTAACCCTATCCCTCAACCTAACACTAACCCTCACCCTAAACTTCCTCCTAACACTAACCCTAACCCTAACATTAAGCCTCACCCTAACCATAACCCTAACACTAATCCCAAACTCCACCCTAACTCTAACCCTCACCCTAACCCTAACACTAACGCTAAACCTCACCCTAACCTTCACTCTCACCTTAACCCTAACCAAAACCCTAACCCTCAACCTAACCCTAACCCTAACCCTTACCCTAACGGTCACAATAACCCTAATCCTCACCCTAAACCTAACCCTACCCCTCACCCTAAACTTCCTCCTAACACTAACCCTAACCCTAACCCTCACCCTTAACCTTAAACTAACCCTCATACTAACCATCACCCTAACTCTAACTCTAACACTAACTCTAACACTAACCCTAACCTACCACTAAACCTCACCCTAACACTCACCCTCACCCTATCCCTATTCCTCACCCTAAACCTCACACTCACACTCAGCCCCACCCTATTCCTAACCCTAAACCTCAACCTCACCCACACCCTAACCCTCACCCTCACCTTCACACTAACCCTAGCCATAACCCACAACCTAACCCTAACACTAAACCTAACCCTCACCCGAACCCTGAACCTAACCCTCACCCTCACACTCACCCTAACCCTAAACCTAAACCTAACCCTCACGCTAACTCTTACCCTAATCCTAATGGTAAACATAACCCTCACCCTCACCCTAACCCTCACCTTAAACCTTACCCTCACCCTAACCCTCATCTGAACCCTCACCCTAACCCTAACCCTAACCATCACCCTAACCCTAATCCTCAACCCCACCCTCACCCTAAGCCTAACCCTAAGACTAAGCCTAACCCTAACCCTACCCCTCAGCCTAATGCTCACCCTAACACTAATCCTAACCCTAATACTCACCCTATCCCTAACCCTAAACCTAACCCTCACCCTAACACTAATGCTAACCATAAACCTCACCATCAATCTAACCCTCACCCTAACCCCTACCCTCCGCCTAACCCTAACACTCACCCTCACCCTAACCCTCACACTAACCCTAACCGTCTCCTAACCCTACACCTACCCCTCAGCCTAACCCTCATCCTACACCTAAACCTAACCCAAAATCTCACCCTAACCCTAAGCTTAACCCTAACCCTAAACCTTCTCCTAACCCTAACACTCACCCTCAACCTCACCCTCTCCCTCACCCTAAACCTAACCCTCACCCTAACCCTCACCCTAACCCTATCCCTAAAACTCACACTCACCCTCACCCTCACCATCACCCTCAGCATAACACTAACCATAACCCTAATCCTAACCCTAAAGCTCACCCTCACACTAACCGTCACCCTAATTCTTACCTTCACACTAATCCTAACCCTAACCCTAACCCTAACTCTCACACTAAACCTAACCCTCACCCTAATCATAACCCTACCCGTTACCCTAACCCTCACCCTAAACCTAACCCTATCCCTAACCCTAACTCTCACACTAAACCTTACCTTCACCCTAACTGTAACCCTACACCTTAACCTAACTGTCACCTTAACCCTAACCCTATACCTCACCGTAAACCTCACAGTCACCCTAAACCTGACCCTAACCCTAATGCTAACCCTAACCCTAACCCTCACCCTCAGCCTAACTCTCACCCTAAACCTCAAACTAACCCTAATACCAACCTCCACCCTAACCCTAACGTTCACCCTAACCCTAACCCTAACCCTAACCCTCACGGTCACCCTCACCCTCTCCGTAACCCTAAGACTAACCCAAACCCTCACCCTAACCCTAATACTAACCTCCACCCTAACCCTAACGTTCACCCTAAGCCTCACGCTCACACTCACCCTCTCCTTAACCCTAAGCCTAACCCTAACCGTCATCCTAACCCTCCCCTTAACACTAAACCTAAGCCTAACCCTCACTTTAATAGTAACCCTAAAGCTCACCCTCACCCTAACTCTCACCCTTACTTTATCCTCACCCTAACCCTAACCCTCACATGAAACCTAATACTCACCCTAACCATAACCTACCCCTAACCCTAACTCTTACCCTAACTTTAAGCCTAACCCTAACCCTCACCTAAACAAAACCCTAACCCTAACCCTAACCCTCACCTAACCCGGTTAGGGTTACTAAACCTCAACCTCATCCTAACCCTCACCATCACCTGAACCTGCACCCTCACCCTAACCCTCACCTAATCCTCACCCTAACCCTAACATTACCTAACCAAGACCCTCACCCTTACACTCACCTTCACCCTAACCCTCACCCTCACCCTAGCCCTCACCCTAACCGTAACCCTAACCCTAAAATTCACCCGCACCCTCATCCTCACCCTCAGCCTAACCCTAACACTATCCCTATTCCTATCCCTAACCCTTGCCCTCACCCTAACCCTCACCATAACCCTTACCTCACCCTCACCCTAACCCTAACCGTAACCCTCACACTAAACCTAACCTCACCCTAAACCTAACCCTACCACTCACCATAACCCTCACACTAAACCTAACTCAAACCCTCACCCTAACCCTAAACCTCACACTCACCCAGGCCCTCACCATAACCCTTTCCCTCACCCTAAACCTCACCCTCATACCACCCTCAAATTAACCCTAACCATAACCCTCAACGTAACCCTAACCCTAAAACTCACACTCACCCTCACCCTCACCATCACCCTCAGCATAACAATAACCATAACCCTAATCCTAACCCTAAACCTCACCCTCACCCTAACCGTCACCCTAATTCTTACCTTCACACTAATCCTAAACCTAACCCTAACCCTAATACTTACACTAAACCTGACCCTCACCCTAACATAACCATACCCATTACCCTAACCCTCACCATAACCCTATCCCTATCCCTAACCCTAACCCTATCCCTAACCCTCACCCTAACACTAACCCTAACCCTCACCCTTACCTCACAATAAGCCTTAACCTCATCCTCACCCTAAACCTCACACTAAACCTAACCCTCAGCCTAACTCTAACCCTAACCCTCACCCTCACCCTTACCCTTACCCTCACGCTAATACTAACCCTAACCCTCACCCTAACCCTAAAACCCACCCTAACCCTAACCCTAACCCTCACCCTCAAGCTCACCTTAACCCTACCCATATCCCTCACCCTAAACTTCACTCTAACCCTAATGCTAACTCTAACACTCACCCTAATTCGCACACTATCACTTACCCACACGATAAACCTAAAACTAACCCTAACCGTCACCCTTACCTTAACCTTCTACCTAACCCTAACCCTAACCCTAATTCGAAAGCCTCACCCTAAACCTATCCATAACTCTAACACTAATCCTAAACCTAAACCTCACCCTAACGCTAAACCTTACCCTAACCCTAACTCTAACTCTGACCTAACCCTCAGCCTAACCCTAACCCTAACTCTGACCCTCACCCTAACCCTAACCCTCACCCTCACCTTAGCCCTCACACTAATCCTATTGCTAACCCATCCCTCACCCTAACACTAACCCTAACCCTAAACCTCACCCTAAGCCGAACCCTCACCTTAACCCTAACCAAAACCCTACCCCTCACCCTATCCCTAACCCTACCCCTCACCCTAAACTTCCTCCTAACACTAACCCTAACCCTAACCCTAACCCTAAACCTCACCCTAACCGTAACCATATCCCTCACCTTCACCCTCACCCTAAACTGAACTGTAACCCTCACTCTAACCCTAACAATAACCCTAACCCTAAACCTAATCTTAACCCTCACCCTCACCCTAACACTAACCCTAACCTTAACCCTGACATTAACCCTAACCCTCACCCTAACCCTAACCCTCAACCTAACGCTTACCCTCACCATAACACTAAGGCTAACCCTAACTTGAACCCTCACAGTAACCCTAAACCTCACCCTAACCATAACCCTCACAGTAACCCTAACCCTCACCCTAACCATAACCCTAACCTCACCCTACCCCTCACTCTAACCCTAACATCAACCCTAAACCTCACCCTCACCGTCACCCTAACACTCACCCTAACCCTAACCCTCACCGCAACCCTAACCCTCACACTCTCCAAAAACCTCATCCTCACTCTAACACTCACCCTCACCCTAAACATAACCCTAACCCTAACCCTCACCATAACCGTAACCCTAAACCTCACACTAAGAGTAACCCTAACCCTCACCCTCACCCTTACCTTATCCTCACCCTAACCCTAACACTAACCCTAACCCTAACCCTCACGGAAAACCTAACCCTCATACTTTCCAAAACCCTCATCCTAACTCTAACACTCACCCTCACCCTAAACATAACCCTAACCCTAACCCTCACCATAACCGTAACCCTAACCTTCACCCTAATCCTAATACTTAACCTCACCCTCACCCTAACCCTCACTGTTACTGTAACCCTCACCCTCACCTTAACCCTCACCCATACCCTAACCCTCACACTCACCCTCATCCTAACCATCAGCCTCATTCTACACATCACCCTAACCATAACCCTCACCCTAACCCTAATCCTCTCTGTCACCAGAACCCTAACACCCACCCTAACCCTCACCCTAACCTCCAACCTAACACTAACCCTCACCCTAACCCTAACGCTAACCCTCACCCTAAGCCTAACCCTGAACCTAACCCTTAACCTCACTCTAACCCTAACACTCACACTGTCCCTAATCTCCACCCTTACCCTAACCCTACCCCTCACCCTAACCCTCAGCCTAATCCTGACCCCAATCCTAACCCTAACCCTCACCGTCACCCTAACACTCATCCTAACCCTCACCCTTCCCCTCACCCTAACCCTAACCCTAACCCTAAAACTCACCCTCAGCCTAACCCTGACCCTGAACCATAACCTCACCGTCACCCTAACCCTAAACCTCACCCTAACCCTAACCCTTACCCTAAACCTCACCCTAGTCCTCACCCTAACCCTAATTCTAACCCTAACCCTCCACCGAATCCTAACCCTCATCCTCACCCTAAACCTCACATTAACCCTAAACCTAATCCTCAATCTAATCCTCACCCTAACCCTAACCCGAAACCTTACCCTAACCCTCACCCTAACCCTAAACCTCACCCTTATCTTAACCCTCACCCTCCGCCTAACCCTCACATTTACAATTACCATCACCCTCAACCTAATCCTCACCCTAACCCTAACCCTCACCCTAGCCCTCACCCTAACACTAACCCTAACCCTAACCCTCACCCTCACGCTCGCCCTCAGTGTAACACTAACCCTATCACTATTCCTAACCCTAAACCTCACCCTCACCCTAATCATCACCGTAATTCTTACCCTCACACTAATCCTAAACCTAACCCTAATCCTAACTCTCACACTAAACCTAACCCTCACCCTAACCGTAACCCTAACCCTTATCATAACCCTCATCTTAACCCTAACCCTAACACTCACCCCAACCCTCACCCTAAACCTCACCATCATCTTAAACCTGACCCTAACCATAATAAGAAACATAACCCTCACCCCACCCCTAACCCTCACCCTCACCCTAACCATCACCCTAACCCTCACCCTAATCCTAACCCGAAACCTCACCCTAACCCTAAGCATAACCGTAAACCTAACCCTCACCCTAACACTCACCCTTAACCTAACCCTCACCCTAACCCTAAAACTCACCCTAATCCTCACCCTAACGCTCACTCTCACACTCACCCTCACCCTAACCCTCACCCTAACCCTCACCCTAACCCTAATGCTAACTCTAAAACTCACCCTAACCCTCATGCTATCACTTACCCACACCCCAAACCTAAGCCTAACCTTAAACCTCACCCTCACATTAAACCTCACCCTAACCCTAAACCTAATCCTAACCCTCACCCTCACCCTATCCCTAACCCTAACCCTAACCCTCACCTACCCCTAATCCTAACCTTCAACTTCACCCTAACCCTAACCATTTCCGAACCCTCACCCTAACCCTAACCCTCACCCACACCCTAACGCTAAAGCTCACCCTCACCCTAAACCTCACCTAATCCTCACCCTAACCCTAACCATTACCTAACCAACACCCTCAGCCTAAACCTCAACTTCACCTTAACACTCCCCCTCACCCTAGACCTCACCCTAACCATAAACATAACCCTAAACCTAAACCTTACCCTCACCCTCACGCTCACCTTCAGCCTAAACCTAACCCTATCCCTAATCCTAACCCTAACCCTCACCCTCTCCCTAACCCTCACCATAACCCTTACCCCCACCCTCACCCTCACCCTAATCGTAACCCTCACACTAAACCTAACCCTCACTCTAAACCTAACCCTACCCCTCACCCTAAACATAACCCTAACCCTAAATCTCACCCTCACACTAGCCCTCACCCTAACCCTAATTCTAACCCTAACCCTCATCCTCACCCTAAACCTCACACTAGCCCTAACCCAAATCGTCAGTCTAACCCTAACCCTAACCCTAACCCTAACCCTCAACCTCAAGCTAACCCTCACCTTTACTCTTACCGTCATTCTCATCCTAACCCTCACCCTAAACCTAACCTAATCCATCACTATAACCCTAACCCCCACCCTCACCATCACCCTCATCCTAACCCTATGCCTAAGCCTAACCCTCACCCTATCCCTCACCTTCACCCTAGCCCTCACCCTAACCCTAATCCTAACCCTAACCCTAACCCTAATCCTCACCCTCACCCTAAGGCTAAACGTCACCCTAAGCCTAATCCTCTCCCCAACCATCACCCTCAACCTTACCCTAAGCCTAAGCCTAATCCTTATCCTAACCCTCACACTCACCCTCACCCTAAACCTAATCCTAAACCTAAACCTCAACCTAAACCTCACCCTAACCCTAACACTAACCCTAACACTAACACTAACCCTAACAGTCACCATAACCCTCACCCTCAACGTAACTCTAACTCTAAACCTCACCCACACCCTATCCCTAATCCTAACCTTATCCCTAAACCTCACACTAACCCTAACCCTAACTGTCACCCTCACCCTCACCCAAACCGTAACTCTAACCCTAACCCTAACATTAACACTAATCCTAACCCTAAAACTAACCCTAACACTAAAGCTAACCTTCACACTCAGCCTCACCCTAATTGCAAATGTAACCCTAACCATAACACTTACAATGATCCTAACCCTGATCTTAACCATCACCCTCATCCTAACCCTAATCCTAACCCTAACCCTCACCCTAAACCTAACCCTGACCCTCACTGTAACCCTCACCATCATCTTAAGCCTCACCCTCACCCTAAACCTAACCCTCACCCTAACCCTTAACCTCACCCTAATCCTAACACTAAGCCTAAATTAAAACTCACAATAACCCTCACCCTCACCCTAACTGTAACCCAAAACCTAACGATCAACCTAACCCTCACCCTAACCTTAACCCTAAACCTAACCCTAAACCTCACATTAACCCTAACTCTCACCCTAACACTAAACCTACCCCTCAGCCTAACCCTCATGCTAACTCTAATCCTCAACTTTGAAGAAACCTAACCATATCCCTAACCATAAACCTCACCTTAAGGCTAACTCCAACCCTAACCCTAACCCATACCCTAACCCTAAGTCTAACCCTTTCCCTAAACTTAAACCTTACCTTCACCCTCTCCCTCAGCCTAACCCTAAACCTAACCCTAACCCTCACCCTCACCCTAGCATTCACACTAAACCTAATCCTAACACTAACCCTCATCTTAATCCTCACCCTAACCCTAACCCTAACCATCACCCAAAACCTATTCCTCACC
The DNA here is from genome assembly GCF_024711535.1 of Dipodomys merriami. NCBI lineage: Eukaryota > Metazoa > Chordata > Mammalia > Rodentia > Heteromyidae > Dipodomys > Dipodomys merriami. The sequence goes on from NW_027206257.1 coordinate 5,275,346, forward strand.
CCCACCCTACCCTTCAGCCTAAACCTAAACCTAAGCCTAACCCTAACCCTAAACCTCACCATCAACCTAGCCCGCACCCTAACCCTAATCCAAACGATAACCCTCAACCTAACCCTCACCCTAAATCTAACCCTAAACCTCACACTAAACCTAACCCTAACCCTCAACCTAACCCTAACCCTCATCCATACAGTAACTCTAACCCTAACCCTCACCCTAACACTAAACCTAACCGAACCCTAAACCTCACACTAAACCTAACCCTAAACTTAACCGTCAACCTAGCCCTCAACCTAACCCGAATCCTAACCCTATACCTCATCCTAACCCTCACCCTAAACCTAACCCAAAACCTCATACTAACCCTAACCCTCACCCTCACCCTCAGCCTAAACCTAAGCCTAAGCCTAACCCTAACCCTGACCCTCACCCTCACCCTAGCCCTCACCCTAACCCTAATCCTAACCCTAACACTAACCCTAACCCTCACCCTCACCCTAAGGCTAAACATCACCCTAAGCCTAATCCTCTCCCCAACCATCACCCTCAACCTTACCCTAAACGTAAGCCTAATCCTTATCCTAACCCTCACACTCACCCTCACCCTAAACCTAATGCTAAACCTAAACCTAACACTAACTTCACAGTAACCCTCACCCTAACCCTAACTCTAACCCTAATCCTCACCCTCAACCTAACCCTAAACCTCACCCTCACCCTCAGCTTAAACCTAAGCCTAACTCTAACCCTAACACTAATCCTCACACTCACCCTCCCCCTAACCCTAAACTTAATCCCAGCCCTAACCCTAACCCTCACCCTAACCCTAACTCTAACCCTAAACCTCACCCTCACCCTAACCCTAAACCGCACCCTCACCCTCAGCTTAAACCTAAGCCTAACTCTAACCCTAACCCTAAACATAACACTAACGCTAACCCTAACCCTCACACTAACACTAAATCTAAACCTAAACCTCAACCTCACCTAACCCTAACCCTAACCCTAAACCTCACCCTAACCCTAAACCTCACCCTCACACTAACCCTAATCCTAATCCTAAACCTAACAATAACCCTAACCCTAAAACTAACCCTCACCCCAAACATAAACCTCACCCTAATCCTAACCCTCACCCTAACACTTACCCTCAAGCTAACACTTAACCTCACCCTAACACTAACACTCACACAAACCCTAACCGTCACCCTAACCCTAAACCTCACCCTAACCCTAACCCTAAACTTCACCCTCACCCTAGCACTCAACCTAACCCTAATTCTAAACCTAACCCTCAACCTCAACCTCATCCTCATTCTCACCATAACCATAACCCTAACACTAACAATAACCCTAACGCTACCCCTAAACAAAACCCTAAACAAAACCCTCAACCTAACACTAAACCTCAACCTAACACTTACCTCACCCTAACACTAAACCTCACACTATCCCTAAACCTCAACATAACCCTAAACCTAAACCTATCCCTAATCCTAACCCTCACTCTAACCCTAATTCTAACCCTAAACCTAACCCTAACACAAAACCTCACCCTAACCCTCACCATAACCCTAATCCTAAACTTCACACTCACACTATCCCACACCCTAACCCTAATCCTAAACATAAACCTCACCCTAACCCAAACCCAATACCTCTTCCTTACCCTCACCCTAACCCTAACACTAACCCTAAACCTAACTCTCACCGTAAACCGCAACCTAACACTAATCTCTAAACCTAAACCTCAAACTCAAACTGATCCTAACCCTAACCCTAACCCTAAACCTCACCCTAACACTAACCCTAAACCTCACCCTCACCCTAGCCCTCACCCTAAACCTAATCCTAACCCTAACCCTCACCCTAACCTTAAACCTCACCGTCAACCTAACCCTCAGCCTAACCATAAGCCAAACCCTAAACCTAACCCTAACTCACACACTCACCCTCACCCTAACCCTAATCTTAACCATAAGCCTAACAATAAACCTCACCCTAACCTTAAACCTAAAACTAACCCTAAACCTAACCCTCACCTGATCCCTAACTCTAACCCTAAACCTCACCTTCACCCTAACCCTAACTCTAACCCTAAACCTAACTCTAACCCTAACCCTTACCCTAAACCTCACTCTAACCCTAAACCTCAACCTCACCCTCACCATAACCATAATCCTCACCCTAACCAAAACCTTCATTCTAACCCTAACCCTCACCCTAACCACAACCCTCACCCTAACCCTAAACCCCACCTTAACAGTTACCCTCACACTAACAATAACCATAAATCTAACACTAAACCTCACAGTAACCCTAACTCTCACCCTAACCCTAAACCTCACCCTAAACCTAACTCTAAAACTTAGCCTCGCCCTAGCCCTCACCCTAACCCTAATTCTAATCCTAACCCTCAACCTAACCCTAACCCTCATCCTCGCCCTAAACCTCAAACTAACCCTAACAATAATGCTCAATCTAACCCTCACCCTCATCCTAACCCTCACCCTAACCCTTACCCTAACCCTCACCCTAAACCAAACCCTCACCCTTAGGGGAACACTGACCCTCAGCCTAAGCCTCACCTTTATTCTTAACGAGACGCTCACCCTAATCCTCATTCTAACCCTAACTGTCATCCTAACACTCACCCTAACCCAGACCCAGTCCATCACCCTAAACATAACTCTCACCCTCACCCTCAACCTCAGCCTAAACCTAAGCCTAAGCCTAATATTAACCTTAACCCTCATCCTAACCCTCACCCTAACCCTAACCCTAACCATCACCCAAAACCTATTCCTCACCCCCAACCTCACCCTCAGCATAACCCTAAGGCTAACCCTAACCCTCTCCCTCACCCTAGCTCTCACCCTAGCCCTAATTATAACCCTCACCCTCACCCTAACCTTAATCCTCATCCTCACCCTAAACCTCACACTAACCCTAACACTAATCCTCAATCTAACCCTCACCCTGACCTTAACCCGAACCCTTACCCTAAACCTCACCCTAACAATAACCCTAACAGTAACTCTAACTCTAAAACTAACCCTAAACCTAAACCTCATCCTATCCCTTACCCTAAACCTCACCCTCACCATCACCCTCTGCCTAACCCTCAGCCTAATGCTAACCCGAACCCTAACCCTCACACTCACCCGCACCCTCACCCTCACCATATCTCTAACCCTAAACCTCCCTAACCCTAAACCTAAACATCAACCTAAACCTCACACTCACCCTAACCCTAACACTAACCCTAACACTTAACCTCACACTAACCATCCCCCCTAACCCTAACCCTAACAATAACACTAACCCTAACACTAACCCTAACCCTAACCCTAACCATAACCCTCACCCTCAGCCTCACCCTCACCACAACTTAACCACTAACAATCACCCTGCCCCTAACCCTAACCCTAACCCTAACCCTCAACTCACCCTCACCGTAACGCAAATCCTAAACCTAACCCTATCCCTAACACTAAACCTCACCCTAACCCTCACGCTAGCCCTCACCCTAAACCTAATCCTAACCTTAAACCTCATCCTAACACTCACCCTAACCCTAACCCTAATCCGAACCCTAACACTTACCCTCATGCTCGGCCTAAGCCTAAGCCTAAGCCTAATCCTACCCCTAATCCTAACCCTCACCCTAACCCAAACCCTAACACTACCCCTAATTCTAACCCTAAATCTCACCCTCACCATAACCCTAACTCAAACCCTAACCCTAAACTGAACCTCATCCTAACCCTAACCCGAACTCTCAACCTCACACTAACCATAAACCTCACCCTAATCCTAACTCTCACCCTAAAACTTAACCTCACCCTAACACTAACGGCAATGCTAACACTAACGCTCACACTAACCCAAACATCACCCTAACCCTAAACCTCACCCTAATACTAACCCTAACCCTCAACCTCACCCTAGCCCTCACCCGGACCCTAACCCTCATCCTCACCCTAAACCTCACACTAACCCTAACTTTAATACTCAATCTAACTCTCACCCTCAACCTAACCCTAATCCTAACCCTCACCCTTACCATAACCCTCACCCTCAGCCTAATCCTCACCTTTACCCTTAGCATCACACCCACCCTAACCCTCACCCTAACCCTCACCCTAAACTTAACCCTCACCCCAATACTAACTCAACCCCTAAACCTCACCCTCAACTTAATCCTAATTCCAACCCTAACGCTAACACTAAACCTCACCCTAACGCTAAACCTAACCCTCACCTTCCCCCAACCATAACCCTGACCCTAAACCTTACCCTCACACTAACACTTACCCTCACCCTAACCCTAACCCTAACTCTCACACTAATCCAAACCCTCAACCTAATCCTAAACCTCACCTTAACCCTAACTCTAACCCTCACGCTCACCATAACCCTAACCCTCATCCTCACCATAAACCTCACACTAACCGTAACCCTAACACTAATCCTCAATCTAACCCTAAACCTAAATCTAACACTAACGCTTACCCTAATCCTAAACCTAACCATAACCCTCAACATTATCTTAACACACACCCTCAGCCTAAACCTCATCTTTACACTTAACATCATCCTCACCCTAAACCTCACCCTAAACCTAAACCTCATCCTAACACTCACCATAACCGTAAACCTAACGATCAAACTAACCCTAACCCTCACCCTCACTGTAAATCTAACACTCATCTTAACCCTCACCCAAACCATAACCCTAACCCTAAACCTCACCCAAACACTAACATTAACCCTCACCCTCACCCTAGCCCTCACCATAACACTAATCCTAACCCTAATCCTCATCCTAACCCTCACCCTAATTTTAACCCTAACCCTCACCCTAATCCTAAGCCTAACCCTAACCCTCAACCTAAACCTAACACTCACGCTAACCATAACCCTTACCCTAAACCTCACCTTAAACCTAAACCTAACCCGAACCCTAATTCTCACCCAGACACTAACTCTAACTCTAACACGAACCCTAACCTTAACCCTCATCCTCAGCCTCACCCTAAACCTAACCCTAACACTAACTCTCACACTAACCCTAACCCTAAGTCTCACCCTAACCCTAACACTAAAAACCTCACCCTAAAACTAACACTAACCCTCAACCTCACCCTCTCAGTAACCGTAACCCTAACCCTAACCCTAACAATAACCCTAACCCTAACCCTAATCCTAACTCTCACCCTCACCCTAAACCTAATCCTCACCCTTACCATAACACTAACCCTCATCCTAACCCTCACCCTAAACCTAAACCTCACCTTAACACTAACCCTAACCCTCACCCTCAACCTAGCCCTCATCCTAACCCTAATCCTAACCCTAATCCTCATCCTAAACCTCACCCTAACCCTAACCCTAAACCTCACCCTAATCCTAAGCCTAACTCTAAACCTCAACCTAACCCTAACCCTCAGCTCAACTTAACCCTAACCCTAACCCTCACCCTAACCCTAAACATAACCTGAACACTAACTCTCACCCTAATCCTAACCCTAAACCTCACCCTAACACTAAAACTCACCCTCAGTGTAACCCTAATCCTAACCCTAAACCTTACGCTAACCATCACACTCACCCTAAACCTTACTCTAATCCTATTCCTAACCCTAACACTAACCCTCACCCTCAGCCTCAAATTAACCCTAACTCTTACCCTAAAACTCACCCACAACCTGACCCTAAACTTAACCCTAACCCTAAACCTCACCTTAACCCTCACCCTAAATGTAACCCTCACCCTAGCCCTCACCCTAACCCTAATCCTAACCCTACCCTCAATCTAACCCTCACCATAACCCTAACACTAACTCTCACCCTAAACCTAACCCTCACACTCAGCCTAACCCTAAGCCTAACCCTAAACCTAAACCTAACCCTCACACTCACCCGCACACTCACCCTAACTCTAAACTTAACCCTAACCCTAACCCATACCCTAATGCTCCCCCTAACTCTATATCTAACCCTAAACCTCACCCTCACCCTAACCCAAACCCTAACCGTAACCCTAAACCCCACCCTAACCTTAACCCTAACCATCACCTAAACCTAATCCTCACCCGCACCCTCACACTCAGCCTAACCCTAAGCCTAAGCCTAACCCTAACCCTAACCCTCACACTCACCCTCACCTTAACCCTAACTCTAACCCTAACACAAACCCTAAACCTCACCCTAACCCTAACCCTAACCCTCACCCTCACAGTAACCTTAAACCTGAAACTAACCGTAAAAATAACCCTAACCCTAATCCAAACCCTCACCCTAACCGTAATCCTCAACCTAAACCATTCCCTCACCCTAACAATTACCCTCACACTAACACTAACCCTAACCATAACCCTAACCCTCAGACTAACCCTAACCCTAACCCTAAACCTCACCCTCAACCTAACCCTAACATTATCCCTAAGCCTCACCCTAAACCTAACCCTCACCCTAAACTTAACTCTACCCCTAAACCTCACCCTCTACTCCTAACTCTAACCCTAACCCTAACACTGAACCTCACCCTAAACCTAACCTTAACCCTACCCTCAGACTCATGCTCAGCCTAAGCCTAAGCCTAAGCCTAAGCCTTACCCCAAAACTCACCCTCACCCTAACCCTTACCCTAATCCTAATCCTAACACTAAGCCTAACCCTAACATTCACCCTAACCCTAAACTTCACACTCACCTTCATCCTCAGTGTAATCCTAAGCCTAAGCCTAACCCTAACACTAACGCTCACACTCACCCTAACCTTTACAATAATCCTAATCCTAAACTTAAGCCTAACCCTCACCCTCACCCTCACCCTCACCCTATCCCTAACACTAACCCTAACCCTAATCCTTACCCTCAGCCTCACCCTAAAACTAACTCTAACACTAAACCTTACCCTCACCCTAACCCAAAACTTAAACATAACCCTAAATCTCACCCTAACCCTAACCCTAAACCTCACCCTCACCCTAACTCTTACCCTAACCCTAATCCTATCCCTAATCCTCATCCTAACCCTCCCCCTAACCGTAACCCTAACCCTCACACTAACCCTAATTCTAACCCTAACCATAACACTAAAAACCTCACCCTAACCCTAACCATCATCCTCACCCTCACCGTAACCATAACTCTAACCCCAACAATAACATTAACCCTAACACTAATCCTATCCCTCTCCCTCATCCTCACCATAACCATAACCCTAACCCTAACAATAACATTAACCCTAACCCTAATACTAACCCTTACTCTAACCCTAATCCTAACCCTAACCCTCAACTTAACCCTAACCATCACCTTTACCGTAAACCGACCCTCATCCGAACCCTCACCCTAAACCTAACCCTAACCCGAAACCTCACCCTAACACTAACCCTAAACCTCACCCTCACCCGAGCCCTCATGCTAACTCCAATCCTAACCCTAATCCTCATCCTAACCATCACCCTAACCCTAATCCTAAACCTCACCCTAACCCTAAACCTAACCCTAACTCTCAAACTAACCTTAACCCTAAACCTCACCCTAACCCTAACCCTATACCTCACCCTAACCCTAAACTTAACCTTAACCCTAACTCTCACCCTAAAACTAACCCTAACCCTCACCCAAACCCTAAACCTCACCCTCACCCTCAACTTCAGTGTAACCCTAAGCAGAGCCCTAATCCTAACCCTAACCCTCACACTCACCCTAACACTTACCCTAATCCTAATCCTAACCCTAACTCTAACCCTCACCCTCAGCCTCACCTTAACCCAAACTCTAACTCTAAAGCTCATCCTCACCCTAACCCTAACCCTAAACCTCACCCTAACCCTAACCCTAAACCTCACCCTCACCCTAGTCCTCACCCTAACCCTAATCCTAACACTAACCCTCATCTTAACCCTCCCCATAACCCTAACCCTAACCCTCATGGTAAACCTAATCCTCACCCACACCATCACCCTCAGCCTAACCCTAATCCTATCCGTAACCCTAACACTCACACTAATCCTAACCCTAAACCAAAACCTCACTCTAACCCTAAACCTCACCCTCACCCTTACCCTCAGCCGAACTCTAAGCCTAATCCTTACCCTAACCCTAACCCTCACACTCACCCTAACCCTAACCCTAATCCTAATCCTAACCCTAACCCTAACCCTCACCCTCAACCTAACCCTCACCTTAAGCCTAACCCTAACATTAATCCTAACCCCAACCCTCGACCTAACCCTCCAACAAACCATAAAAATAACCCTAAACCTCACCCTCACCCTAACCCTAATCCTAACCCTAACCCTAAACCTCACCCTAACCCTAACCCTAACCCTCACCCTCACCGTCACCCTCACCATAACTCAAATGCTAACCCTAAAAATAACACTAATCCTAACCCTAAACCTAACCCTAACCCTAACCCTAATCCTAATGCTAACACTCACCCTCACCCTAACCTTAATCCTAACCCTAACCCTCACTTTAATGTAACCCTGAACCTCAACATAACCCTAACCCTCATCCTAACCCTCACCCTAACCCTAAACCTAACCCTAAACCTTACCCTAACACTAAACCTAATCCTCAACCTAGCCCTCACCCTAACCCTAATCATAACCCTAATACTTATCCTAACCCTCACCCTAAACCTTACCCTAACCCTCACCCTAACCGTAACCCTTACCCTCAGCCTAACCCTAACCCCACCCTCAGCCTAACCCTAAGCCAAACCCTAACCCTAACCTTAACCCTCACACTCACCCTAACCCTTACCCTAATCCTAATCCTAACCCTAATCCAAACCCTCACCATCACCCTAAAACTCACCTTAACCCTAACAATAACACTAATCTTAACCCTAACCCTCAATCTCAGCCTCACCCTTACCTAACTCTAACCCTAAATCTCACCCTCAACCTAAACGTAACCCTAACCCTAAACCTCACAGTAACCCTAACCCTAAACCTCACCCTCACCCTAGGCCTCACCCTAACCCTAATCCTAACCCTCCTCCGAACCCTCACCCTAACACTCACCCTAACCCTCACCCTAACCCTAATCCTAACCCTAACCATCACTCTACCCCTAACCCTCACCCTGACCTTAACCCTAACCCTCATCCTAACACTCACCCTAAGCCTAACCCTAAACCTTACCCTAACACTAACCCTAACCCTCAAATTCAACCTCAGCCTCACCCTTACCCTAACTCTAAAACTAAACCTCACGCTCACCATAACCCTTACCCTAATACTAATCCTAACCCTAAGCCTAACCCTAACATTCATCCTAACCCTAAACTTCACCCTCACCTTCACCATCAGTCTAATCGTAAGCCTAAGCCAAACCCTAACACTAACCCTCACCCTCACCCTAACCCTAACACTAACCTTAACCCTAACCCTCACCCTCAGCCTCACCCTAAACCTAACTCTAACACTATACCTTAACCTCACCCTAACCCAAACCCTAAACATAACCCTAAACCTCACCCTAACCCTAACCCTAAAACTCATCCTCACCCTAGGCTTACCCTAACCCTAATCCTATCCCTAATCCTCATCCTAACCCTCCCCCTAACCCTAATGCTAACCCTCACCCTAACCCTAATTCTAATCCTAACACTAACACTAAAAACCTCACTCTAACCCTAACCCTAACCCTCATCCTCACCCTCACCGTAACTGTAACCCTAACCCTAACAATAACATTAACCCTAACCCTAATCCTAACCCTCACTCTCACCCTAAACTTAAACGTTAACCTAACCCTAACCATAACATTAACCCTAACCCTCATCCTAACCCTCACCCTCACCCTAACTCTAATACTAACCCTAACCATCACCTTAACCCTAACCATTACCCTTACCGTAACCCTAACCCTTATCCTAACCCTCAGCCTAAACCTAACCCTAACCCTAAACCTCACCCTAACACTAACCCTAACACTCACCCTCACCTTAGCCCTCATCCTAACCCTAATCCTAACCCTAATCCTCATCATAACCCTCACCCTAACCCTAAACCTAAACCTCACCCTAAACCTAAACCTAACCCTCAACCTAACCCTAACCCTCAAGAAAAACGTAACCCTAACCCTAACCCTCACCCTAACCTTAAACTTATCCAGAACCCTAAATCTCACCCTAAACAGAACCCTAACCCTCACTCAAACCGTAACCCTCACCCTCATCCTCAACCTCAGTGTAACCCTAACCCGAACCCTAAACCTAACCCTAACCCTCACACTCACCCTAACCCTTACCCTAATCCTAATCCTAACCCTAACTCTAACCCTCACCCTCAGCCTCACCTTAACCAGAACTCTAAACCTAAACCTCAACCACACCCTAACCCTAACCCTAAACCTAAACCTCTCTCTAACCCTAAAACTCACCCTCACCCTCACCCTCAGCCGAACCCTAATCCTAATCCTAATCCTAACCTTAACCCTCACACTCACCCTAAACCTAACCCTAATCCTAATCCTAATCATAACCCTAACCCTCACCCTCAACCTAACCCTCACCTTAAGCCTAACCCTAACATTAATCCTAACCCCAACCCTCGACCTAACCCTCCAACTAACCCTAAATATAACCCTAAAACTTACCCTCACCCTAACCCTAATCCTAACCCTAACCCTCAACCTCACCCTAACCCTAACCCTACCCCTTCACCCTCAACGTCATCCTCACCATAACTCAAATGCTAACCCTAAAAATAACACTAATCCTAACCCTAAACCTAACCCTAGCCCTAACCCCAAACCTAATGCTAACACTCACCCTGACCCTAACCCTAATCTTAACCGTAACCCTCACCCTAATGTAATCCACACCCTCACCATAACCCTAACCCTCATCCTAACCCTCACCCTAACCCTAAACCTAGCCCTAAACCTTACTCTAACACTAAACCTAATCCTAACCCTAGCCCTCACCCTAACCCTAATCGTAAACCTAATACTCATCCTAACCATCACCCTAACCCTAACCCTAACCCTCACCCTAACCATAACGCTAAACCTCAACCTAACCCTAACCCTCACACTCACCGTAGCCCTAACCGTAACCTTCACCCTAATCCTAAACTTACCCGAACCCTAACTCTCACCCTAACCCTATCCCTTACCCTCACTCTAACCCTAACCCTCACCCTCAGCCTAACCGTAAGCTGAACCCTAACCCTAACCCTCACACTCACCCTAACCCTTACCCTAATCCTAATCCTAACCCTAAGACTAACCCTCACCATCACCCTAAACCTCACCCTAACCCTAACAATAACACTAACCTTAACCCTAACCCTCAACCTCAGCCTCACCCTTACCCTAACTCTAACCCTAAATCTCACCCTCACCCTAAACCTAACCATAACCCTAAACCTCACACTAACCCTAACCCTAAACCTCACCCTCATACTAGTCCTCACCCTAACCGTAATCCTAACCCTTATCCTAAACCTCACCCTCACACTAACCCTAACCCTCACCCTAACCCTAATCCTAACCCTAACCTTGACTCTACCCCTAACCCTCACCTTGACCGTAATCCTAACCCTCATCCTAACCCTCACCCTAAGCCTAACCCTAAACCTTACCCTAACACTAACCCTAACCCTCACCTTCAACCTCAGCCTCACCCTTCACTTAACTCTAAAACTAAACCTCACCCTCACCCTAACCCTTACCCTAATCCTAATCCTAACCCTAAGCCTAAACCTAACACTCACCCTAACCCTAAACTACACCCTCACCTTCACCCTCAGTCTAATTCTAAGCCTTAGCCTAACCCTAACCCTAACCCTCACACTCACCCTAACCTTTACCGTAATCCTAATCCTAACCCTAAGCCTAAACCTCACCCTCACCCTAAACCTCACCCTCACCCTCACCCTCACCCTAACCCTAACACTAACCTTAACCCTAACCCTCACCCTCAGCCTCACCCTAAAACTAACTCTAACACTAAACCTTACCCTCACCCTAACCCAAACCCTAAACGTAACCCTAAACCTCACCCTAACCCTAACCCTAAACCTCACCCTCACCCTAGCCCTTACTCTAACCCTATTCCTAATCCTCATCCTAACCCTCCCCCTAACCCTAACCCTAACCCTCACCCTAACCCTAAATCAAATCTAACGCTAACATTAAAAACCGCATCCTAACCCTAACCCTAACCCTAATCCTCAGCCTCACCGTAACCGTAACCCTAACCTTAACAATAACAGGAACCCTAAACCTAATCCTAACCCTCACCCTCACCATAACCCTAACCCTAACCCTAACCATAACATTAACCCTAACCCTAATCCTAACCCTACTCTTCACCCTAACCCTCACCTTAAACTTAACCCTAACCCTAACCCTCACCCTCACGCTAGCCCTCACCCTAACCCTAATTCTAACCCTAAACCTCATCCTCAACCTAAACCTCACAGTATCCCTAACCCTAATCCTCTATCTAACCCTAACCCTAAACTTTACCCTAACCCTCACCCTAGCCCTAACCCTCACCCTTACCGTAACCCTCACCCTCAGCCTCACCCTCACCTTTGCTCTTACCCTCACTCTCATCCTAACCCGAACCCTAACCCGAACCCTCATCCTAACCCTCACCCTAAACCTAACCCTATCCATCACCATAACCTTAAGCCCCACCATCACTATCACCCTCATCCTAACCCTATGCCTAAGCCTAAACCTTACCCTAACCCTCACCTTCACACTAGCTCTCACCCTAACCCTCACCCTAAACCTAAAACTCACCCTCACAGTAACCCTAACACTAACTGTTACCCTAAACCTAAACCTAACGCTAACCCTCACCCTAATCCTTAACGTCACCCTAACCCTAAACCTAACCTTCACACTAACCCTAATCCTCACCCTAAACCTAACCATACCCCTCAGCCTAACCCTCATCCTAACCCTAAACCTAAGCCAAACCCTCAACCTAACCCTAACCTTTACTCTAACCCTAAACCTCATACTAACCCTAACACTTACCCTCAACCTCACCCTCACCCTCACCCTCACCCTAACCCTCACACGAACCCTAACCCTCACATTAACCCTAACCCTAACCCACACCCTCACCCTCACGCTAATCCTAACCATAACCCTAAACCTAAACCTAACGGTAACCCTCAAACTCACCCAAAACCTAACCCTAACCCTAACCCTAACCCTAAAAATAACCCTATCCCTAACTCTAATCCTAATTCAAACCCACACCTGAACCCTAACCCTAACCCTAAACCTCACCCTAAACCTAACCCTCGAACTCACTGTAACCCTAACCCTAACCCTCACCCTCACCCTCACCCTAACCCTAATCGTAAACCTCACCCGCACCCTCACTCTCACCCTCAGCCTAAACCTAACCCTATCTCTAATCATAACCCTAACCTTCACCCTCACCTGAACCCTCACCATATACCTTACCCTCAACCTCAACCTAACCTTAACCGTAAACCTCACACTAAACCTAACCCTCACCCTAAACCTAACGCTAACCCTCATCATAACCCTAATGTTCACCCTCAACCTAGCCCTCACCCTAACCCAAAGCCTCACCCTAAACCTCACCCTCACACCACCCTCAAACTAAACCTAACCCTTACCCTCACCCTAACCCTAGCCCTCACCCTAACCCTAGCCCTCACCCTAACCCTAAACCTAACGCTCACCCTCACCCTCATCCTCATCCTCAGAGTAACACTAAACCTATCCCTATTCCTAAACCTAAACCTCACCCTCACCATAACCATCACCCTAATTCTTTCCCGCACACTAATCCTAACCCTAACCCTAACCTTTACTCTCACACTAAACCTAACCCTCACCCTAACCGTAACCTGACCCCATACCCTAACCCTCACCTTAACCCTAAACATAACCCTCACTCTAAACCTCACCCTAAACATCACAGTCACCCTAACCCTGACCCTAACCCTAATCCTAACCCTAAGCATCACTCTAAACCTAACCCTCCCTCTCCCCCTAACCCTCACCCTAAACCTCACCCTAATCCTAACCCTCACCCTCAGCCTAACCCAAAACCTAACCCTCACCCTAACCCTAATCCTAACCTCCACTCTAAGGCTAACATTCAGCCTACCCTTAAACCTAACCTTAAACCTCACACTCACCCTCACCCTCTCCTTAACCCTAAGCCTAAACCTAACCCTCACCCTCACCCTTACCTTAACACTAAACCTAACCCGAACCCTCACTCTAACAGTAACCATAAACCTCACCCTCACCCTAACCCTAACCCTTACTTTATCCTCACCCTAACCCTAACCCACACATTAACCCTAATACTCACCATAATCGAAACCCTACCCCTAACCCTAACCCTAACCCTAATTTTAACCCTAACCCTAACCCTTACCCTAACCTCACCCTCATACCACCCTCAAACTAACCCTAACCCTAACACTAACACTAACCCTAACCCTCAGCCTAACTCTCACCCTCACCCTAACCCTAACCCTCATCATAGCCCTCACCCTAACCCTAACCCTAAAACTCACCCTCACCCTCACCCTCACCATTACCCTCAGCGTAACACTAACGATAACCCAAATCCTAACCCTCAACCTCACCCTCACCCTAACCGTCACCCTAATTCTTACCTTCACACTAATCCTAAACCTAACCCTAAACCTAACACTCACACTAAACCTAACCCTCACCATAACCTTCACCCTAACCCTAATTCTAACTCTAACACTCACCCTAACCCTCACGCTATCACTCACCCACATGATAAACCTAAACCTAAACCTAAACCTCACCCTCACCATAACCTAGCCTTAACTCTAACTCTAACTTTAATCCTAACCCTAACCCTCACCCTAACGCTAACCCTTACCCTAACCTAATCATAACCCTCACCGAAATTCTCAAACTAACCCTAACCATAATCCTAACCCGAAACCCTCATCCTAACCCTAACCCTAACTCTAACACTAACCCTAACCCTCACCCTAACCTTAACCCTAACCCTAACCCTCACCCTAACCTTAACCCTACCACTCATCCTAAACCTCATCCTAACCCTAACCCTAAACCTAACCCTAATCCTAAACCTCACCATAACTTTAACCCTCACCCTCAACATAACCATAAACCTAAACATAACTCTAAAAATAACCCTAACCCTAAACTTTATCCTAACCCTCACACTCACCCTAACCCTAACCCTAACCCTAAACCTAACCCTCTCCCTCACCGTAAACCTAAACCTAACCCTAACACTTACCCTCACCCTAACAGTAACCCTAACCCTAAACCTCACACTCATTCTAAACCTCACCCTAAACCTTACCCTCACCCTAAACGTCATCCTTACCCTCACCCTATCCCTAACCATAACCCTCAAACTAACCCTAACCCTCACCCTAACCTTAACCCTACCACTCACCCTAAACCTCATGCTAACCCTAACCCTAAAACTAACCCTAGTCCTAAACCTCACCCTAACCCTAACCCTCACCCTCAACGTAATCATAAACCTAAACATAACCCTAAAAATAACCCTAACCCTAAACTTTATCCTAACCCTCACCCTCACCCTAAACCTAACCCTCACCCTCACCGTAAACGTATACAAAACCCTAACACTTACCCTCACCCTAACACTAACCCTAACCCTAAACCTCACACTCACTCTAATCCTCACCCTAAACCTAATCCTAACCCTCAACCTTATCTTACCATCACCCTAACCCTAACCCTTACCCTCACCCTAACCCTCAATCTCACCCTCACCCTAATCGTAACCCTGACCCTAAACCTCACGCTCATCATAACCTTCACTCTTACCGTAACTCTCAAACTCACCCTAACCCTCACCCTTACCCTTATTCTTACCCTCACCCTAATCCTCACTCTAACCCTAACCCTCACCCTAACCTAAACTTATCCCTCACCCTAGTCCTCAACCTAACCCTAATGCTAACCCTAACCCTCACCCTAACCCTAACCCTAACCCTTAACCTCACCCTAACCCTAACCCTCACCCCAACACTTACACTCACCCTAAACTTCACCCTAACGCTAACCCTAACGCTACACCTAACCTCACCAGCAACCTCACTGTAATCGTAACCCTAACCCTAACAATAACACTAACCCTAACCCTAAAATTAATCCTTAACCCACACTCTCACCCTCACCTTCATCCTAAATCTAACCCTAAACCACTCCATAAGCCTAACCCTATACTCACACTCACCCTAACCCGCACCCTAAAACTTACCCTCACCATAACCCTCACCTTAACCCTAAACCTAACCCTAACCCTCACCTTAAACCTCATCCTAACCCAAACCCTAACGTTAACCCTTAATCTTACCCTGAACCTCACCCTGACCCTAACCCTACCCCTCATCCTAATCATCATCCTAACCCTAACACTAAACCCTCACCCTAAGCCTAAACCTAACCCTAAACCTCACCTGCACCCTAACAGTCACGCTCACCCTCACCCTTACCCTAACTCTAAACCTCACCCTAACCCTCACACTAACCCTACGCCTAACACTCGCCCTAACCCTAAGCCTCACCCTCATCTAACCCTCAGCCTATCCCTAACCCTAAACCTAATGCTCACACTCACCCTAACCCTAACCCTCACACTCACCCTCAGCTTAAACCTAATCCTAAAAATAACCCTAACCCTAACCCTCACAATCACCCTCACCCTAAGCCTAACCCTAACTCTAAACCTAACCCTCACCCTCACCCTCACCCTCACCCTAACCCAAAACCTCAACCGAAACCTCACCCTCAACCTCACCCAAACCCTCACCCTCAACCTAAACATCACCCTAAACCTAACCCTCACTCTAACCCTTAGCCTAACCCTACCGTAACCATAATCCTCACCCTAAACCTCACCCTCAGGCTCACCATAACCCTATTCCTTACCCTAACTTTAACCCTAACCCTCACCCTCAGCCTCACCCTAAAACTAACTCTAACACTAAACCTTACCCTCACCCTAACCCAAACCCTAAATGTAACCCTAAACCTCACCCTAACCCTAACATTAAACCTCACCCTCACCCTAGCCCTTACCCTAACCCTATTCCTAAGCCTAATATTAACCTTAACCCTCATCCTAACCCTCACCCTAACCCTAACCCTAACCATCACCCAAAACCTATTCCTCACCCCCAACCTCACCCTCAGCCTAACCCTAAGGCTAACCCTAACCCTCTCCCTCACCCTAGCTCTAACCCTAGCACTAATTATAACCCTCACCCTCACCCTAACCTTAATCCTCATTCTCACCTTAAAACTCACATTAACCCTAACCCTAATCGTCAATTTAACCCTCACCCTAACAATATCCCGAAACATTAGCCTAACCCTCACCCTAACCCTAACACTCACCCTTATCTTAACCCTCACCCTCAGCCTAACCCTAATCCTCATCCTCACACTAAACCTCACACTAACCCTAACACTAATCCTCAATCTAACCCTCACCCTGACCATAAAACGAACCCTTACCATAAACCTCACCCTAACACTAACCCTAACAGTAACTCTAACTCTAAAACTAACCCTAAACCTAAACCTCATCCTATCCCTAACCCTAAACCTCACCCTCACCATCACCCTCTGCCTAACCCTCAGCCTAATGCTAACCCGAACCCTAACCCTCACACTCACCCGCACCCTCACCCTCACCATATCTCTAACCCTAAACCTCCCTAACCCTAAACCTAAACCTCAACCTAAACCTCACCCTCACCCTAACCCTAACACTAACCCTAACCCTAAACCTCACACTAACCATCCCCCCTAACCCTAACCCTAACAATAACACTAACCCTAACACTAACCCTAACCCTAACCCTAACCATAACCCTCACCCTCAGCCTCACCCTCACCACAACTTAACCGTAACCATAACACTAACAATCACCCTGCCCCTAACCCTAACCCTAACCCTAACCCTCAACTCACCCTCACCGTAACGCAAATCCTAAACCTAACCCTATCCCTAACACTAAACCTCACCCTAACCCTAACGCTAGCCCTCACCCTAAACCTAATCCTAACCTTAAACCTCATCCTAACACTCACCCTAACCCTAACCCTAATCTGAACCCTAATCTGAACCCTAACACTTACCCTCATGCTCGGCCTAAGCCTAAGCCTAAGCCTAATCCTACCCCTAATCCTAACCCTCACCCTAACCCAAACCCTAACACTACCCCTAATTCTAACCCTAAATCTCACCCTCACCATAACCCTAACTCAAACCCTAACCCTAAACTGAACCTCATCCTAACCCTAACCCGAACTCTCAACCTCACACTAACCATAAACCTCACCCTAATCCTAACTCTCACCCTAAAACTTAACCTCACCCTAACACTAACGGCAATGCTAACACTAACGCTCACACTAACCCAAACATCACCCTAACCCTAAACCTCACCCTAATACTAACCCTAACCCTCAACCTCACCCTAGCCCTCACCCGGACCCTAACCCTCATCCTCACCCTAAACCTCACACTAACCCTAACTTTAATACTCAATCTAACTCTCACCCTCAACCTAACCCTAATCCTAACCCTCACCCTTACCATAACCCTCACCCTCAGCCTAATCCTCACCTTTACCCTTAGCATCACACCCACCCTAACCCTCACCCTAACCCTCACCCTAAACTTAACCCTCACCCCAATACTAACTCAACCCCTAAACCTCACCCTCAACTTAATCCTAATTCCAACCCTAACGCTAACACTAAACCTCACCCTAACGCTAAACCTAACCCTCACCTTCCCCCAACCATAACCCTGACCCTAAACCTTACCCTCACACTAACACTTACCCTCACCCTAACCCTAACCCTAACCCTCACACTAATCCAAACCCTCAACCTAATCCTAAACCTCACCTTAACCCTAACTCTAACCCTCACCCTCACCATAACCCTAACCCTCATCCTCACCATAAACCTCACACTAACCGTAACCCTAACACTAATCCTCAATCTAAACCTAAACCTAAATCTAACACTAACCCTTAACCTAACACTAAACCTAACCATAACCCTCAACATTATCTTAACCCTCACCCTCAGCCTAAACCTCATCTTTACAGTTAACATCATCCTCACTCTAAACCTCACCCTAAACCTAAACCTCATCCTAACATTCACCATAACCGTAAACCTAACGATCACACTAACCCTAACCCTCACCCTCAACCTCACAGTCAGCCTAACCCTAAGCCTAAGCTTAAACCTTACCCTAAACCTCACCTTCACCCTAGCACTCACCCTAACCCTAATCCTAACCCTAACCCTCATCCTAAACCTCACACTAACCCTAACCCTAACCATAACCCTAAACCTAATCCTCACCCCGAACCTCACGCTCAACCTAACCCTAAGCCTAAGCTTAACCCTAACCCTAACCCTCACACTCACCCTCACCCTAAACATAATCCTAACTCTAAACCTGCAACCTAACCTTAACCCTAACACTAACCCTAACCCTAACCCTGGACATAAAATCTCCCCCAAACCATAAATGTAAACCTAAAACTAAACCTCACCCTAACCCAAATCCTAACCCTAACCCTCAACCTAACCGTAAACCTCCCCCTCACTGTAAATCTAACACTCATCCTAACCCTCATCCAAACCATAACCCTAACCCTAAACCTCACCCAAACACTAACATTAACCCTCACCCTCACACTAGACCTCACCATAACACTAATCCTAACCCTAATCCTCATCCTAACCCTCACCCTTATCCTAACCCTAACCCTCACCCTAATCCTAAGCCTAACCCTAACCCTCTACCTAAACCTAACACTCACGCTAACCGTAACCCTAACCCTAAACCTCACCTTAGACCTAAACCTAACCCGAACCCTAATTTTCACCCAGACTCTAACTCTAACTTTAACACTAACCCTAACCTTAACCCTCATCCTAAGCCTCACCCTAAACCTAACCCTAACACTAACTCTCACACTAACCCTAACCCTAAGTCTCACCCTAACCCTAACACTAAAAACCTCACCCTAAAACTAACACTAACCCTCAACCTCACCTTCTCAGTAACCGTAACCCTAACCCTAACCCTAACAATAACCCTAACCCTAACCCTAATCCTAACTCTCACCCTCACCCTAAACCTAATCCTCACCCTTACCATAACACTAACCCTCATCCTAACCCTCACCCTAAACCTAAACCTCACCTTAACACTAACCCTAACCCTCACCCTCAACCTAGCCCTCATCCTAACCCTAATCCCAACCCTAATCCTCATCCTAAACCTCACCCTAACCCTAACCCTAAACCTCACCCTAATCCTAAGCCTAACTCTAAACCTCAACCTAACCCTAACTCTCAGCTCAACTTAACCCTAACCCTAACCCTCACCCTAACCCTAAACATAACCTGAACACTAACTCTCACCCTAATCCTAACCCTAAACCTCACCCTAACACTAAAACTCACCCTCAGTGTAACCCTAAGCCTAACCCTAAACCTTACGCTAACCATCACACTCACCCTAAACCTTACTCTAAACCTATTCCTAACCCTAACACTAACCCTCACCCTCAGCCTCAAATTAACCCTAACTCTTACCCTAAAACTCACCCACAACCTGACCCTAAACTTAACCCTAACCCTAAACCTCACCTTAACCCTCACCCTAAATGTAACCCTCACCCTAGCCCTCACCCTAACCCTAATCCTAACCCTACCCTCAATCTAACCCTCACCATAACCCTAACACTAACTCTCACCCTAAACCTAACCCTCACACTCAGCCTAACCCTAAACCTAACCCTAAGCATAACCCTAAACCTAAACCTAACCCTCACACTCACCCGCACACTCACCCTAACTCTAAACTTAACCCTAACACTAACCCTACCCCTCATCCTAATCATCATCCTAACCCTAACACTAAACCCTCACCCTAAGCCTAAACCTAACCCTAAACCTCACCTGCACCCTAACAGTCATGCTCACCCTCACCCTCACCCTAACCATCAAACTATCCCTAACCCTCACACTAACCCTACGCCTAACACTCGCCCTAACCCTAAGCCTCACCCTCATCTAACCCTCAGCCTATCCCTAACCCTAAACCTAATGCTCACACTCACCCTAACCCTAACCCTCACACTCACCCTCAGCTTAAACCTAATCCTAAAAATAACCCTAACCCTAACCCTCACAATCACCCTCACCCTAAGCCTAACCCTAACTCTAAACCTAACCCTCACCCTCACCCTCACCCTCACCCTAACCCAAACCCTCAACCGAAACCTCACCCTCAACCTCACCCAAACCCTCACCCTCATCCTAAACATCACCCTAAACCTAACCCTCACTCTAACCCTTAGCCTAACCCTACCGTAACCATAATCCTCACCCTAACACTCACCCTCAGGCTCACCATAACCCTATTCCTAAACCTAACCCTCACCCTCACCCTCATCCTGAACCTATCCCTAACACTAACCCTCACCCTAACCGTAACCTCCAACCTAACCCTAACCTTCACCATATCCCTACCGTTAACTCTAACCCTAACCCTAAACCTCACCCTCACCCTCACCCTCAGGCTAAGACTAACCCTATCCTTAACCCTCACACTCAACCTTACCCTAAAACTAACCCTAAGCCTCACCCTCACCCTCAACCTCATCCTAACCCTAACCCAAACACTCAACCCAAACTTCACCTTCACCCTCACCCTAACCCTCACCCTCACCCTAAACATCAACCTAACCAAAACCCTCACCCTAACCCACACCCTAAACTTAACCCTCACATTAACCCTAACCTTCACCCTAACCCTAACCCTCAACATAACCCTTACCCTCACCCTAACACTAAGCCTAACCCTAACTTGAACCCTCACAGTAACACTAAACCTCACCTTAACGCTAACCCTCACAGTAAACCTAACCCTCACCCTAAACTTAACCCTACCCCTCACCCTACCCCTCATTCTAACTCTAATCCCAACCCTAATACTCACCCTCACCGTCACCCTAACACTCACACTAACCCTCAACCGTATCCTCACCCTAACCCTCACCCTAACCCTAACCCTCACCCTAAAACTTAACCTCAACCTCAACCTAAACCTAAACCTCACCCTAACCCTAAACCTAACCCTAAACCTCACCCTAGCCCTCATGCTAACCCTAACCCTAATTCTAACCCTAACCCTCACCCTAATCCTAAACCTCACCCTAAACCTAACCCTATCTCTAACCCTCACCCTCACCCTAGCCCTCACCCTAACCCTAATTCTAACCCTCACCCTCACCCTAACCCTAACCCTCATCCTCACCCTAAACCTCACATTAACCCTAACCCTAATAATCAATCTAACCCTTACCCTAACCCTAACCCGAAACCTTACCCTAACCCTCACCCTAACACTAAACCTCACGCTTATATTAAACCTCACCCTCAGCCTAACCCTCACCTTTACCCTTACCATCACCCTCACCCTAACTTCACCCTATCCCTAACCCTCACCTTAGGCCAAACCTAAACCTAACCCTAACCCTCACACTCACCCTCACGTAACACTAACCCTATCACTATTCCTAACCGTAAACATCACCCTCACCCTAACCATCACCCTAATTCTTACCATCACATTAATCCTAACCCTAACCCTAAACCTAACTATCACAGTAAACCTAACCCTTACCATAACCATAACCCTACCCCTTATCCTAACACTCACCTTAACCCTAACCCTAAACCTCACCACAATCCTCACCCTAAACCTCACCGTCACCCTAAACGTGATTCTAACCCTAATAATAATCCTAACCCTCACCCTCACTCTAACTCTCACCCTCACCCTAACCCTCACCCTAACCTTCACCCTAATCCTAAGCCTAACCCTCAGCCTAACCCTCACCCTAACCCTAAGGATAACCCTAATACTAACACTCACCCTAACCCTAACCCTCACCCTAACCCTAAACCTCACCCTAATCCTCACCCTAACCCTCACTCTGACCTGCACCCTCACCCTAACCCTAATGCTAACTCTAACCCTCACCCTAACCCTCATGCTATCCCTTACCCACACCACAAACCTATCCCTAATCTTAAAACTCACCCTCACCCTAAACCTCACCCTAAACCTAAACCTAATCCTAACCCTCACCCTAATACTTACCCTCACCCTAACACTAACCCTCATACTAACCCTAAGCCTCACCATAACCCTAAACCTCACCCTCACCATAACCCTAACCCTAACCCTAACACTCACCCTAACCCTAAACCTAACACTAACCCTAACACTAACCGTCACCCTAACCCTAACTCTAAACCTAAACCTCAAACTCAACCTAACCCTAACCCTAACCCTAACCATAAACCTCACCCTAAACATAACCCTAAACCTCACCTTCATCCTAACCCTCATCCTAACCCTCACCCTAACCCTAATCCTAACCATCACACTAACCCTAATCCTCAAGCTCAACCTCACCCTCAGCCTAACCCTAAACCTAAACCTAAACCTAACCCTAACCCACACACTCAACCTCACCCTAACCCTAACCCTAATCATAACCTAACCCTAACACTAACCCTCACCCCAAACATAACCCTCACCCTAACCCTCACCCTCACCCTAACACTTCCCCTCATCCTAACACTAACCCTAACTCTACCACTAACCCTCACACTAACCATAACACTCACCTTAACCCTAAACCTCACCCTAATCCTAAAGCTAAACTTCACCCTCACCCTAGCCCTCACTGTAACCTCAATTCTAAACCTAACCCTCAACCTAATCATAACCCTCATCCTCACCCCAAACCTCACACTAACCCTAACCCTAATCCTCAAACTAACCCTCACCCTATCCCTAACCCTTAACCTAACCCTCACCCTAACCCTAACCCTCACCCTTATCTTAACTCTCACCCTCAGCCTAACCCTCAGCTATACCCTTACAATCACCCTCACACTCACCCTCCCCCATACCCTAACCCTCACCATAGCCCTCACCCAACCCTAAACCCAACCCTCACCCTCACCCTCACCCTCAGCGTAACACTAACCCTATCACTATTCCTAACCATAAACCTCACCCTCACCCTAACCGTCACCCTAATTCTTAACCTCACACTAATCCTAACCCTAACCCTATCCATAACCCTACCCCTAATCCTAACACTCACATTAACCCTAACTCTAACCCTCACCCTAACCCTCACCCTAAACCTCACCGTCACCCTAAACCTATCCCTAACCCTAATAATAACCGTAACCCTCACCCTAACACTAACCCTCACCCTCATCCTAACCCTCAACCTAACCCTCAACCTAATCCTAATCCTAACCCTCAAACTAACCCTCAAACTAACCCTAAGCATAACCCTAACCCTAACCCTCACACTAACCCTCACCCTAACCCAAACCCTAACCCTAACCCTCACACGCATCCTAACCCTCACACTAACACTTAACCTCATCCTCTCCCTAAACCTCACACTTAATCGAACCCTCACCATAACTCTAACCCTAACCGTCACCCTCACCATCACCCTCACGCTAACCATAACCCTAACCCTCACCCTAACCCTAAAACTCACCCTAATCCTCACCTTAAACAGCACTCTCACCCTCACCCTCACCCAAACCCTAAACCCAACCCTCATCCTAACCCTCACCCTAACCCTAATGCTAACTCTAACACTCACCCTAACACTCATACTATCATTTACCCACACCACAAACCTAACCCTAACCTGAACCCTCACCCTCAACCTAAACCTCACCCTAACCCCTAAACCTAATCATAACCCTAACCCCCACCATCAACCTAACCCTCACCATAACCCTTACCCTAACCCTCACCCTCACCATAAACATAAACCTCACATTTACCCTAACACTCACCCTAACCCTAACCCAAACCCTCACACTAACCCTGATGCTAACTCTAACACTCGCCATTACCAGAACCCTAAACCTAACCATAAACCTCACCTTAAGGCTAACTCTAACCCTAAACCTATCCCTAACCCGCACCCTAACCCAAACCCTCACCTTCACCCTCACCCTCAGCCTAACTCTAAGCCTAACCTAACACTAACCCTAACCCTCACACTCACCCTCACCTTAACCCTAATCCTAAACTTACCCTATCCGTAAACCTAACCCTCACCCTAAGCCTAACCCTAACACTAACCCTAACCCTAACCCTCACCCTTACCCTAACTCTAACCCTAAACCTCAACTTCACCCTAACCCTAAATCTAACCCTAACCTTAACCCTAAATCATACCCTAACCCTAACTCTAAACCTCACCCTCACCCTCAACATCACCATAAACATAAAACTAACCCTAACCCTAACCCTAAACCTCACGCTAACCATAACCCTCGGCCTAACGCTAAACCTCACCCTAACATATACCCTCACCCTAACACTAACCCTCACACTAAACATAACCCTCACCATAACCCTAAATATCACCCTAACCCTAACCCTAACCCTAACCCTCACCCTAACCCTAATTCTAACTCTAACCCTCACCCTAACCCTAACCCTCATCCTCACCCTAACACTCACCCTAACCCTAACCCTCACCCTTACTGTAACACTCGCCCACAGACTAACCCTCACCTTTAACCTTAACGACACCCTCAAACTAACCCACACATTAACCATAAACTTAATCCGAACCCTAACTCTCACCCTGACCCTAACCCTAACACTCACCTAACACTAACCCTCATCTTCACCCTCACCCTCAGCCTAACCCTAAGCCTAAACCTAACCCTAACCCTAACCGTCACACTCACCCTCTCCCTAACCCTAATCCTAAACTTCACCCTCACCCCAGCCCTCACCCTAACCCTAATCCTAAACCTAACCCTCACCCTAACCCTAACACACATCCGCAGCCTAACCCTCACACTAACTCTAACCCTAACACCAGCCCTAACAATAACCCTCAGCCTAACCCTCACCCTAAACCTATCTCTAAATCTAAACCTCAAACTCACACTGACCCTAACCCTAACCCTAATCATCACCCTAACACTAACCCTAAACCTCACCCTCACCCTAACCCTAATCCTAAACCTAACCCTCATCCTAAATCTCACCCTCACCCTAACCCTAACCCTCACCCTAACCCTAACCCTTACCCTCAACCTAACTCTCAGACTAACCCTAAGCCTAACCCTAAACCTAACCCTAACCCACTCACTCATCGTCAACCTAACCCTAATCCTAACCATAACCCTAACCCTAAATCTCACACTAACCCTAAACATAAAATTAACCCTAACCCTAACCCTCATCCTAACCCTCACCTGAACCCTAACTGTCACCCTAAACCTCAACCTTACCCTAACCCTAACTCTAACGGTAACCCTAAACCTCTCCCTAACCCTAACCCTCACTCAAACCCTCACCGTAACCCTGACCCTCACCCTAAACATAACCCTCACCCTAACCCTAACCCTCACCCTAACCCTTACCCTGACCCTAAACATAACCCTCAACCTAACCCTAACCCTCACCCTAACCAAAACCTTCATCCGAATCCTAACCCTCTCCCTAACACTTACCCTCACCCTAACACTATTGCTCATTATAACACTAACCATCACACTAACCCTAACTCTCACCCTAACCCTAAAACTCACCCTAATCCTAACCGTCAGCCTCACACTAGCCCTCACTCTAACCCTATTCTAACCCTAACCCTCACCCTAATCCTAAACCTCATCCTCACGCTAAACTCACACTAACCCTAACACTAATCCTCAATCAAACCCTCAACATTACCCTAACCCTCACCCTAACCCTTACCCAAACCCTCACCCTAATCCTAACACTCACCCTAGGGGAACACTCACCCTCAGCCTAACCCTCACCATTACTCTTACCGTCACGCTCATCCTAACCCTAATCCTAACCCTAACACTCATCCTAACACTCACCCTAAACCTAAACCTGTCCATCACCCTAACGCTAACCCTCACCCTCACACTCAGCCTAACCCTAGGACTAAGCCTAACCCTAAACCTAACCCTCACCCTCACCCTAGCCCTCAGCCTAAACCTAATCCTAACCCTAACCCTCATCCTATCACTCACCCTAACCCTAACACTAACCATCACCCAAAACCTATTCCTCACCCCCACCCTCACCCTCAGCCTAACCCTAACCATAACCCTCACCCTCATTCTCACCCTCACCGCAAACTTAACCCAAACCAAAACACTAACAATAACCCTAATTTTAACCCTAACCCTAACCCTAATCCTCACCCCCACCCTCACCCTCAGCCTAAACCTAAGCCTAACACTAGGCCTAACCCTAACCCTCAACCTAACCCTAACCCTAATCATAACCCTAACCCTAATCCTAAACCTAACCCTAATCCTCAGCCACACCCTCATCCTAACCCAAATCCTAACCCTAACCCTCACCCTAACCCTAAGTCTAAGCCTAACCCTAATCCTAAAGCTCACACTCTCCCTCACCCTATCCCGGATCCTAAATCTAACCCTATCCCTAACACTAACCCTCACCCTAACACTAACCCTAGCCCTCACCCTAACCCTAATCCTAACCCTAACCCTCACCCTCATGCTCCGCCTAAGCCTAAGCCTAAGCCTAAGACTAACCCTAACCCTCACACTTACCCTAACAATAACACTAACACTAACTCTAATCCTAAAACTAACCCTCACCCTAGCCCTAACTCTAACCCTAACTCTAAACCTAATCGTCACCCTCACCGTCACCCTCACGCTAACCCTAAACTTAACCCTCACCCTAACCCTAAACCTCACCCTAATCCTGACCTTAAAACTCACTCTCACCTGCACCCTTACACTAACCCTAAACCTAACCCTCACCCTAACCCTAATGCTAACTGTAACACTCACCCTAACCCTCACGCTATCCCTTACCCACACCACAAACCTAACCCTAAACTTAACCCTCACCTTCACCCTAAACCTCACCCTAACCCTAAACCTAATCCTAACGCTCACCCTCACCCTAACCCTCACCCTCACCCTAACCCTCACCATAACCCTTACCCTCACCCTCACCCTCACCCTAACCGTAACCCTCACACTAAACCTAACCCTCACCCTAAACCTAAACCTACAGCTCACCCTAACCCTCAACCTAAACTTAACCCTAACCCTAACCCTCACCCTCACGCTAGCCCTCACCCTAACCCTCATCATCACCCTAAACCTCACACTACCCCTAACCCTAATCCTCAATCTAACCATAACCCTAACCCTTACACTAACCCTCAACCTAAACCTAACCCTCACCCTTACTGTAACCCTAAGGCTTATACTAACCGTCAGCCTAACCCGAACCCTCATCCTAACCCTCACCCTAAACCTAACCATATCTATCACCATAAAACTACCCCTTACCCTCACCATCACCCTCAGCCTAAACCTATGCCTAAGCCTAACCCTAACCCTAACCCTCACTTTCACCCTAGTCCTCACCCTAACCCTACTCCTAAACCTAACCCTCATCCTAACCCTCACCCTAACCCTAATGCTAACCATCACTCTAAGCCTAATACTCACCCCCACCCTCACCCTCACCCTAACCCTAAGCCTAACACTCACCCTAACCCTAACCCTCACCCTCATCTAACCCTCATCCTATCCCTAACCCTAACCCTACTGCTCACAGACACCCTAACCCTAACCATCAAATTCACCTCACCCTCAGCTTAAACCTAAGTCTAACCATAACCCTAACCCTAACCCTCACAATCACCCTCACCCTAAGCCTAACCCTAACCCTAAACCTAACCCTCACCCTCACCTTCACCCTAACCTTAACCCTAACCCAAACCCTCAACCGAAACCTCACCCTCAACCTCACCCTAAACCTCACCCTCAACCTAAACATCACCGTAAACCTAACGCTCACACTAACCCTTAGCCTAACCCTAACCCTAACTCTAAACCTCACCCTCACCCTCACCCTCAGGCTCATCCTAACCATAATCCTAACCCTAACCCTCACCCTCATCCTCAACCTAAACCTATCCCTAACCCTAACCCTCACCCTAACCATAACCTCTAACCTAACCCTAAGCCTCAACATAACCCTAACACTAACCCTAACCCTAACCCTAACCCTAACCCTCACCCTCACCCTCAGCCTAAGCCTAATCCTATCCCAAACCCTCACACTAACTCTTACCCTAAAACTAACCTTAAGCTTCACCCTCAACCTCAACCTCAACCTAAACCTAACCCAAACACTCATCGGAACCGTCACCCTCACACTCACACTAACCCTCAACCTCACCCTAAACATCACCCTAACCCTAACCCTCACCCTAACCCTAACCCTCACATTAACCCTAACCCTCACTCTAACCCTAACCTTCAACCTAACCCTTACCCTCATCCTAACATTAAGCCTAATCCTAACTGGAACCCTCAGTGTAACCCTGAACCTCAACGTAACCCTAACCCTCACAGTAAACCTAACCCTCACCCTAACCCTAACCCTACACCTCACTGTACCCCTCACTCTAACCCTAACCCCAACCCTAACCCTCAACCTCACCGTCACCCTAACACTCACGCTAACCCTAAACCTCACCCAAACCCTGACTCTCACACTCTCAAGAACACTCATCCTAACTCAAACACTCACTGTCAAAATAAACATAACCCTAACCCTAAACTTCACCATAACCGTAACCCTAACCCTCACACTAACAGTATCCCTAACCCTCACCCTCACTCCAACCCTCACACTTACCTTATCATCACCCTAACTCTAACCCTCACACTAAACCTAATCTTAACTCTAACACTACCCCTCACCCTACCCCTCACCCTAACTCTAACCCTAACCCTCACCATAAACCTAACCCTTATCCTCACCCTCACCATAACCCTCACCGTAACATTAACCCTCACCCTAACACTAACCCACATCCATACCTTAACCTTCACTGTCACCCTCACCCTAAACCTCAACCTCATTCTACACGTCACCCTAAACATAACCCTCACCCTAACCCTAACCGTATCACTTACCTTAACCCTAACACTCACCCTAACCCTCACCCCAACCCTAACTTCCAACCTAATATTAACCCTGACCCTAACCCTAATGCTAACCCTCACCCTAACCCTAAACCTCACCTGACCCTTACCCTCACTCAAACCCTAACCCTCACACTATCCCTAATCCTCACCCTAAACCTAACACTACCCCTCACCCTAACCCTCACTCTAAACCTAACCCCAACCCTAAAACTCACCCTCACCGTCAACCTAACACTCACCTTAACCCTCAACCTTACCCTCACCCTAACCGTAACCCTAACCCTAAACCTCACATTAACCCTAACACTCACCCTAACCCTAACCCAAACCCTCACCCTAACCCTGATGCTAACTCTAACCCTCACCATTACCAGAACCCTAAACCTCACCTTAAGGCTAACTCTAACCCTAAATCTAACCCTAACCCGCACCCTAGCCCTAACCCTCACCTTCACCCTCACCCTCAGCCTAACCCTAAGCCTAAACCTAACATTAAACCTAGCCTTCACACTCACCCTCATCCAAACCCTAAACCTAATCCTAACCCTATCACTAACCCTAACCCTCACCCTAAACCTCACCCTAACCCTAACCCTAACACTAACCCTAAACTTCATCATAACCCTCATCCTAAACCTAACTGTAACCCTAAACCTCAACTTCAACCTAACCCTAAATCTAACCCTAACCGTAACCCTAAACCTCACACTAATCCTAACCCTAAACATTACCCTCACACTAACCCTCACC
This sequence comes from Dipodomys merriami, assembly GCF_024711535.1. Classification (NCBI taxonomy): domain Eukaryota; kingdom Metazoa; phylum Chordata; class Mammalia; order Rodentia; family Heteromyidae; genus Dipodomys; species Dipodomys merriami. The sequence continues at coordinate 5,306,251 of NW_027206257.1, forward strand.
ATAACCGTATCCCTAACCCTAACCCTAACAATAAACCTAATCCTAACCCTAAACCTCACCCTAACCATAACCCTCACCCTAACCCTAAACCTCACCCTAACACTTACCCTCACCTTAACACTAAACCTCGCACTAAACCTAAACCTCACCATAACCCTAAACCTCAACCTATCCCTAAACTTAACAGAACCCTCACCCTAACCCTAATTCTAACCCTAACACTCACGCTAACCCTAACCCTCATCCGCACCCTAACTCTCACCCTAACCCTAAACTTAAGCCTAAACCTCACCCTAACCCTAACCCTCACCCTCAGCCTAACCCTAAACCTAACCCTAACCCACACACTCACCCTCACCCTAACCCTAATCCTAAACGTATCCCTAACCCTAACCATCCCCCTAAGTCTCACCCTAACCCTAAACCTAACCCTCAACCTAACCCTCACCTTAACCATAACTCTAACCCTAAACCTCACCCTAACCCTAAACCTAATTCTAACCCTAACCCAAACCCTAAACCACACCCTATCCATCACCCTAACCCTAATCCTCACACCCACCCTCACACTCAGCCTAACCCTAAGCCTAAGCCTAACCCTAAACCTTACCCTCACAGTCACTCTCAACCTAAGCCTAATCCTAACCCTAACCCTAACCCTTAACCTCAACCTAACACTCACCCTAACCTTAACCCTAACACTCACCCTAACCCTAACCCACAAACTAACCCTCCCCCTAACCCTAAATCTAACCCTAAACCTCACCCTCCCCCTAAACCTTATCCTAACCCTAACCCTAACCCTCACCCTAAACCTAACCCTCACCCTTACCCTCACCGTCACCCTCACCGTAACTCTAACCATTACCCTAACAATAACACTAATCCTAAAGCTAAAGCTAAACCTAACATTAACCCTAACCCTAATCCTAACCCTAACACTCAGCCTAACCCTAACCCTCGCCCTCACCATAACTCTAACCCTCATCCAAACCCTCACCCTAACCCTAACCCTAAACCTAAACCTCAGCCTAACACTAAACCTAACTGTAACCCTCACCCTAACCCTAAACTTAACCCGAACCCTAACTCTCACCCTAAACGTAACCTTAAACCTCAACCTAACCCTAACCCTACACCTCATCCTCAACCTCAGCCTAACCCTAAGCCTAAGCCTAAACCTAACCCTCACACTCACCCTATCCCTTACCCTAATCCTAATCCTAACCCTAAGCCTAACCCTCACCCTCACTCTAACCTTCACCCTAACCCTAACTCGAACATTAACCCTAACCGTAAACCTCACAAACAGCCTCACCCTAACCCTAACTCTAAACATATAGCTCACCCTCACCCTAACCCTAACCCTAAACCTCACCCTAACCCCAACCCTAAACCTCACCCTCATCCTGATCCTCACCCTAACCCTAATCATAAACCTAAACCTCATCATATCCCTCACCATAACACTAACCCTAAACCTAACCCTCACCCTCACTGTAACCCTTACCCTAACGCTCACCCTAAACCTAAACTTAACCCGAACCCCAACTCTCACCCTAACCCTAAGCCTAACCCTCACCCTAACCCTCACCTTCACCCTCACCCTCAGCCTCAGCCTAATCCTAAGCCTAACCCGAAACCTAAGCCTCAACCTTACCGTCACCCTCACCATAACTCTAACTCTAACCCTAACAATAACACTAATTCTAACCCGAAACCTAACCTTAACCCTAACCCTAACCCTAATCTTAAGACTCACCCTCACCCTACCCTAATCCTAACCCTAACCCTCACACTAACCCTCACCCTCACCCTCATTGTAACCCTAACCTTCATCCAAAACCTCACACTAACCCTAAACCTAACACTAAACCAAAACCAAACCCTAACACACACACTCACCCTCGCCCAAACTCTAATCCTAACCCTAACCCTATAACCCTGAACGTCCCCCTAACTCTCACACTAAGCCTAACCCTAACACTAACCCTAACCCCAACCCTCAACCTAACCCTCACCCTAACCCTAACTCTAAACCTAACCCTAACCCTCACCCTCACCTTCACTGTAACTGTAACAGTAACCCTAACCCAACAATAAACGTAACCCAAACCCTAAACCTCACCCTAACCATAACCCTCACCCTAACCCTAAACCTCACCCTAACCCTAACCCTAAACCTAACCCTCACCCTCACCCTAGACCTCACCCTAATTCTAACCCTCACCCTCACCCTAACCCTAACCCTTACCTGAACCCTAAACATAACCCTAACTCAAACCCTTATCTTAACCATCACCCTTAGCCTAAACCTCACCTTTAACATTAACATAATCCTCACCCTAACCCTCACACTAATCCTAAACCTCATTCTAACCGTCAACCTAAGCATCACCCTAAACCTAACACTCAACCTCAAACAAACACACAGACTAAGCCTAAGCCTAATACTAAGCCTTACCCTAACCCTCACCCTAGCCTTGACCGTAACACTAACCCTAACCCTAACACACAAACTTTAGTTTGTGGTTAACCTTAACCTTAACCTTAAGGTTAACCCTAACCTTAACCATCACCCTAGCCCTAATCCTCACCCCCACCCTTACCCTCAGCCTAACGCTAGGCCTAAGCCTAAACCTATCACTAACCCTAACACTCACCCTCACCTTAACACTAATCCTAACCCTAACCCTAACCCTAAGCCTAAACCTCAACCCCACCCTCACCCTAACCCTAATCCTAACCCTAACCCTAAACCTCACCCTAACCCTAACACTCACCCTCAACTTCAACCTCACCGTAACTCTAAACCTAACCCTAATCCTAAACCTAACCCTAAGACTAACCCTAAACCTCAACATAACCCTCACCCTAACCTTAACCCTAACACTAAGCCTAACCTTAACCTTCGACCTAACCCTCCCCCTAACCCTAAATCTAACTATAAACCTCACCCTCACCCTTACCCTAAACCTCACCCTAACCCTAACCCTAACCCTCACCCTCACCCTCACCCTCACAGTAACTCTAACCCTATCCCTAACAATAACACTAATCCTAACCCTAAACCTAACCCTAACCTTAACCCTAACCCTAATCCAAAAACTCACCCTCACCCTAACCCTCACCCTAACCCTAACCCTCACCCTCACCGTAACCCTAACCCTCACCCTCACCGTGACCGTAACCCTAATCGTAACCCTCACCCTAACACTAACCCGAACCTTAAACCTCTTGCTAAAACTAACCCTAACCCTCTCCCTCACCCTAGCCCTCACCCTAACCCTAATTTTAACCCTAATCCTCATCCTACCCCTCACCCCAACCCTAACCCTAACTCTCATCCTAACTCTAAACCTAACCCTAACCCTCAACCTCATCCTAACACTCATCGTCACACTAAACGTAACCCGAACCCTAACACACACCCTAACCCTAACTCTAACCCTCACCCTAACCCTAAACCTCACCCTCAGCCTAAACCTAAGCCTAACCCTAACCCTAACACTAACCCTCACACTCACCCTAACCCTTACCCTAATCCTAATCCTAACCCTAAGCCTAACCCTCACCCTCAACCTAACCCTCAACCTAATGCTAACTCTAATGCTAACTCTAACCCTAACCCTCACCTCACCCTCAGCCTTACCCCAATTCTATCCCTAAACCTCACCCTCACCCTAACCCTAAACCTCACCCTCACCCTAGCCCTCATCCTAACCCGAATCCTAACACTAACCCTCCTGCTAACCCTCACCCTAACACTAATCCTAACCATAACCCTCACCCTCACCCTAAACCTAACCCTAACCCTCAACATAACCCCAACCGTCACCCTCACCGTAGCCCTTACCCTAACTTACACCCTAACCCTAAACTTAACCTGAACCCTAACTCTCACCCTAAACATAGCTCTAACACTCAACCTAACCCTAAGCCTCACCCTCACCCTCACCCTCAACCTAAGCCTAAGCCTAACCCTAACCCTCACACTCACCCTAACCCTAACCCTAATCCTAACCCTAATCCAAACCTTAACACGATCCCTCACCTGAACCCTCACCTTAACCCTAACCCTAACATTAAACCTAAACCTAACCCACACCCTCAGATTCACCCTAACCCTAACAATAAACGTCACCCTGACCCTCACCCTAACCCTAAACTTAAACCTAAACCTAAACCTAACCCTAAAACTCAACCTCACCCTCAGCCTAGCCCTCACCTTAACCCTAATCCTAACCCTAAACCTCATCCTAAACCTCCCCATAATCCTAAGCCTAACCCTCACCCTAACCCTAACTTTCTCACCCTCAACCTCACCCTCAGCCTAACCCTAAGTCTAACCCTAATCCTAACCCTCACCCTCAACCTCACCCTCAGCCTAAACCTAACTCTAACCGTAACCCTCGCCCTAACACTAACCCTCATCCTCACCATCACCCTAACTCTAATCTTAACCCTAACCCTAACCCTTACCTTCACACTCACCCTCACTTTAACCCTAATCCTAAACCTAACCCTATCACTAATCCTCACCCCCACAGTAAACCTCACCCTAACCCTTACCCTAACATTAACCCTAACCCTAAACCTAACCGTCACCCTAACCCTAACTCTAACCCTTAACCTCACCCTCACCCTAACCCTAACCCTAACCATAATCCTAAACCCTACCCTAAACCTAAACCTTACCCTAACACATACCCTCACCCTAACACTAACACTAACCGTAACACTAACCCTCACACTAATGCTAACCATCACCTTAAACCTAAACCTCACCCTAACCCTAACTCTAACCCTCAACTTCAACTTAGCCATCACCCTAACCCTAACCCTCATCCTCACACTAAACCTCACACTAACCCTAACAATAATCCTCAATCTAACCCTGTCCCTCACATTAACCATAACCCGAAACCTCACCCTTACCTTAACCTTCACCCTCAGCCTAACCCTCACCTTTATTCTTATTGTCACCCTCATCCTAAACCTCACCCTAACCCTAACCCTTATCCTAACCCTCACCCTAACCATAACCCTAACCATCACCCTAAACCTAACCCTAACCCTCACCCTCACCTTCAACCTCAGCCTAACCCTAAGTTTAAGCCTAAACCTATCCTTAAACCTCACACTCACCCTAGCCCTCACCCTAACCCTAATCCTAACCCTAACCCTCATCCTAAAACTAAACCTAACCATAAACTAAACCAGGACTCTAAGCCTAATCCTCATCCTAATCCTCACCCTCACCCTCAGCCTAACCCTAAGCCTAAGCATAAGCCTAACCCTATCCCTAACCCTCACACTCACCCTCACCCTAACCCTAATCCTAACCCTAACCCTAACCCTAAACCTAAACCTCAACCTAACCCTCACCCTAAACCTAACCCTAACCCTAAACCTCACCCTTACCTTAGTTCTCACCCTAACCCTCACCCCAAACCTAAGCCTCACCCTCACCCATACCCGAACCTTAACCCTCACCCTAACCCTACGCTTAACATTAACCCTAAACCTCACCCTAACCCTAACAATAACCCTCACAATCACCCTAGCCCTCACCCTTACCCTAATTGTAACCCTAAACCTGATCCTAACCCTCACCCTAACCCTAACCCTAACCCTCACCCTAACCCTAAACCTAATTCTAACCCTCAAACTAGACCTAACCCTGACCCTTACCATAACCCTAACCCTAATCCTCAGCCTAAATCTAAACCTAACCCGAACAATAAACCTCACCCTAACCCTATCCCTAATCCTCACGCTCACCCTAGCCCTCATCCTAAACCTAATCCTAACCGGAACCCTCATGCTAACCCTCACCCTAACCCTAACACTAACCCTAACCTTAAACCAAGCCCTAATGCTATCCCTCAACCTATTCCTAAACTTAACCCTAACCCTAATCCTCCCCCTCACATTAGCCCTCACACTAACCCTAAACCTAAACCTAACCCTCATCCTAACCCTCACCCTCAACCTAACTCTAACCCTCACCCTCACACTCAGCCTAACCCTCAAGCTTAACCCTAACATTAACAGAACCCTAACCATCACACTCATCCTCACCCAAACCTTAATTCTACACCTAACCCTATCCCTAACCCTAAACCTCACCCTAAAACTCATGCTAAACCTAACCCAAACACTAACCCTAACACTAACCCTCACACTAACCCTCACCTTAACACAAACTCTAAGCCTAAACCTCACCCTCACCCTAACCCTAAACCTCACCCTTAACCTCCCCTCAGCCTATAACTATGCCTAACCCTAACCCTAACCCTAACACTCACACTCACCCTCACACTAACCCTCAGCCTTACCCTAAGACTAAGCTTAAGCATAACGCTAACACTAACCCTCACCCTAACCATAACCCTCACCCTAACCCTAACACTCACACTAAGCCTAACACTAACCCTCACCCTCACCCACACCCTCACCCAAACCCTAACCCTCACCCTGACCCTAACTCTAAGCCTCAACCTCATGCTCTGCCTTAGTTTAAGTCTAAGCCTAAGCCTAACCTGAACCCTCACCTAACCCTAACCTGAACACTAATCCTCTCTAACCCTAAACCTCACCCTCACCCTAACCCTAACCCTAACCCTAACTCTAAACCTCATCCTAACCCTAACCCTCACCCTCACCCTAGCCCTCACCCTAACCCTAATCCTAACATTAAATCTCATCCTAACCCTCACCCTAACCCTAACCCTAATCCTCACCCTAACCCTAGCCCTAAACCTAACTCTAACCCTCAACCTAATCCTAACACTCACTCTCACCGTAAACCTAACCCTAACCCTCACCCTAACCCTAAACTTAACTGGAAAGCTAACTCTCACCCTAGCCCTAAACTTAACCCTCAGCATAACCCTAACCCTCACCCTCACCATCATCCTCAGCCTAACCCTAAAGCTAATCTTAATCCTCACACTCACCCTAACCCTTGCCCTAATCCTAATCCTAACCCTATTCCTAACCCTCACCCTAACCCTCACCCTAACCCTAAATCTAACGCTAACCATAACCCAAAACCTCACAATCAGCCTCAACCTAACCCTAACTCTAAACCTAAATCTCACTCTCACCCTAATTCTAACCCTAAACCTCACCCTAACCCTAACCCTAAACCTAAACCTCATCTTCACCCTAGCCCTCACACTCACCCTAATCCTAAGCCTAACCCTCATACTAACACTCACCCTAACCCTAACCCTAACCCAAACCCTCACCCTATGCCTAACCCTCACCCTCACCCTCAGCCTCAGCCTAAGCATAAGCCTAAGCCTAACCCTAACAATAACCCTCACACTCACCCTAACCCTTACTCTAATCCTAATCCTAACCCTAACCCTAAACCTCACCCTCACCCTATCCCTCACCTTAACCCTAACACTAACACTAACCCTAAACCTAAACCTCACCCTCAGCCTCAACCTAACGCTAACACTAACCATAATCTCACCCTCAACCTAAACCTAACCCTACACCTCAACCTAACCCTAAACTTAAACCTCACCCTCACTCTACCCCTAACCCTAAACCTCACCCTAACCCTAACCCTCACCCTTTCAGTAACCCTCACCCTCAGCCTAACCCTCACGTTTACCCTGACCGTCAACCCCACCCTAAACCTCACCCTAACCCTTAACCTCACCCTCATGCTCAGGCTAAGCCTAAGCCTAAGCCAAAACGTAAACCTGACCCTCATTCTAACCCTAACCCTAACACTAACCCTAACTCTAAACCTAAAACTCACGCTCACCCTCACCCTCAGCCTGAACCTAAGGCAAACCCTAACCCTAACATTAACCCTCACACTCACTCTAACCCTCACCCTAACCCTAACCCTAACACTAACCCTAACCCCCTAAGCCTCACCCTCAGCCTCACCCTAACCCTAATTATAACCCTAAACCTCACCCTCACCCTAACCCTAACACTAAGCCTAACCCTAACCCTCCCCCTAACAATCAACCTAACCCTAACACTAATCACTACCCCTAACTCTAACCCTAACCCTAACACTAAACCTCACCCTAACCCTAATCCTAACCCTCACCCAAACCCTAACCCTCACCCTCAACCTCACCCTCAGCCTAACCCTAAGCCTAACAATTACCCTAAACCTAACCCTCACACTAATCCTAACAATAACCCTAATCCTAATCCTAACCCTAACCCTATCCCTCACCCTCACCCTCACCCTAACCCTAACACTAAACCTAACCCTAACCCTCACCTTCAACCTCACCCTCAGCCTAACTTTAAGCCTAACCCTAAACCTAACCCTAACACACACACTCACCCTTACCCTAACCCTAATCCTCACCCTAACCCTAACCCTAATCCTAACCCTCCCCCTAACTCTCACCCTCACCCTAACCCTAACACCAAGCCTAAACCTAACCCTCACCCTAACCCTAAATCTCACCCTCTCCCTAAGCCTAACTCTAACCCTAAACCAAACCATAAACCTCACCCTATCCCTAAACCTAACCCTAACCCTAACATTCACCATAACCGTAACTCTAATCCTAAAGCTCCCCCTCCCCCTAACCCTAACCCAAAGCCTGATGTAAACGTCACCCTAAACCTAAACCTTAGGCTAACACTTATCCTCACCCTAACACTAACAGTAACAATAACCCTCCACTTCACCCTAACCATCACCCTTACCATAACCCTAACCCTCATTCTCACCCTCACCCTAAAACTAACCCTAACCCGAAACCTCACCCTAACACTAACCCTAACGCTCACCCTCACCCTAGCCCTCACCCTAACCCTATACCTAACCCTAATGCTCAAACTAAACCTAACCCTCAAGCTCAACGTAACCCTAACCCTAACCCTCACCCTAACCCTAAACTTAACCTGAACCCTAACTCTCACCCTAAACATAACCCTAACCCTCACTCAAAACCTAACCCTCACCCTCAACCTCACCCTCAGTGTAACCCTAAGCCGAACCCTAAACCTAACCCTAACCCTCACACTCAACCTAACCCTTACCCTAATCCTAATCCTAACCCTAACTCTAACCCTAAACCTCAACCTCAACCTAACCCTAACCCTAAACCTCACCCTATCACTAACCCTAAACCTCACCCTCAATCTAGCCCTCACCCTAACTCTAATCCTAACCCTAACCCGCATCCTAACCCTCAAACTAACGATAACCTGAACCATCACTCTAAACCTAATCCTCAACCCCACCCTCACCCTCAGCCTAACCCTCAGCCAAAGACTAACCCTAATCCTAACCCTCACACTTACCCTCACCCTAACCCTAATCCTAACCCTAACCCTAAGCCTTAACCTAAACCTCAACCTAACACTCACCCCAAACCTAACCCTCACCCTCACCCAAACCCTACCCCTAAACCTCACACTCACCCTAACCCTAACCTATCCCTAATCCTAAACCTCACCCAACCCTATCACTAACCCTCACAATCACCCTAACCCTTACCCTAACTCTACCTCTAAAATTCATCCTAACCCTAAACCTGACTCTCAACATCACGCTCACGCTCAGCCTTACCTTAACCTTAACCCTAAACCTAAACCTAAGAATAACCCTAACCATAAACCTAACCCTAAACCTCATCCTAACCGTAACTCTAACTCTAATCCAAACCTTCACCCTAACCCTAACACTGACCCTAACCCTAACCCTAAACCTCATCCTAACCCTAAACCTAACCCTCACCCTAGCATATATCCTAACCCTAATCCTAACACTAACACTCACACTAACCCTCACTCTAATCCTAAACCTCACCCTCAGCCTCAGACTCAGCCTAACCCTAAGGCTAACACTAACTCTAACCCTCACACTCACCATCACCTTAACCCTAATCCTAACCCTAAGCCCAACCCTAAACCTAAATCTAACACTAACACTAACCCTCAACATCAAGCTAACCCTAAACTTAACACTCACCCTAGCACATACTTTAACCCTAACCCTAACCCTACCACTCACCCTAACGCTAACTCTCACCCTCCCCTACTCCTAACCCTCACACTAACCCTAAACCTCACCCTAACCCTCACCCTAACCCTAACTCTAAACCTAAAACTCACATTCTCCCTAACCCTAACCATAACCCTAAACCTCAACCTAACACTAACCCTAAACCTCACCCTCACCCTAATCCTAAACCTCACCCTCACCCTAGTCCTCACCCTAAATCTAACCCGAGCCCTAACACTCACCCTAACCATAACCCTCAACATAACCCTAACACTCACACTAACCCTAACCCTAACCCTCACCCTCACCCTCACCCTAACCCTAACCCTAACCCTCCCCCTCACCCTAAACCAAACCCTAACCCTAACCCTCCCCCTCACCCTAAACCAAACCCTAACCCTAACCCTCACCCTAACCCTAAGCCTAACCCTAACCCTAACCCTAACCCTCACACTCACCCCCAACCTACACCTAATCCTAAACCTAAACCTAACCCTCACAGTAACCCTAAAACTAGCGCTCACACTAACCCTAATCCTAACCCTAAAACTCATCCTAACCCTCACCCTAACCCTAACCCTAACCCTCACCCTAACCCTAACCCTAACCTTCACCCTCATGCTCGGGCCTAAGCCTAACCCTAAGCCTAAGCTTAAGCCTAAACCTAACCTTCACACTAACCCTCACCCTAACACTAACCCTAACACAAAAGCTAACTCTAACCCTAAACCTCACCCTCACGCTAACCCTAACTCTAACCCTAACCCTAAACATAAACCTAACCCTCACCCTAACCCTAAACCTCACACTCACCTTAACAGTAAACCTAATCCTAATCCTAACAGTAACCCTAACCCTAACCCTCATACTAACCATAACACTCACCCAAAACCTAACCCTCACCCTAACACATAAATTCACCCTAACCCTAAAACTAGCACTCACACTAACCCTAACACTCCCCCTCACCCTAAACCAAGTCCTAACCCTAACCCTCACCCTAAACCTAAGCCTAACCCTAAACCTAACCCTCACACTCACCCTCAACCTACACCTAATCCTAAACCTTACCCTAACCCTCACAGTAACCCTCAACCTAGCGCTCACCCTAACCCTAGTCCTAACCCTAAACCTCATACTAACCCTCACCCTAACCCTAACCCTAACCCTCACCCTCATGCTCAGCCTAAGGCTAACCCTAAGCCTAAGCTTAAGCCTAAACCTAACCCTCACACTAACCCTCAACCTAACCCTAACCCTAACACAAAAGCTAACTCTAACCATAAACCTCACCCTCACCCTAACCCTAACACTAAACATAAACCTAACCCTCAACCTAACACTAAACCTCACACTCAACAGTAAAACTAATCCTAACCCTAACAGTAACCCTAACCCTAAACCTAACCCTCATTCTAAATATAACACTCACGCTAACACTAACCCTCACCCTAACACTTAAATTCAACCTAACACTAAATCTAACCCTAACACTAGCACTCACACTAACCCTAACCCTCACCCTCACCCTAGCCCTCACCCTAAACCTAACCCTCATCCTCATCCTAAACCTCACACTAACCCTAAAACTAATCCTCAATATAAACCTCACCCTCAAATTAACCCTAACCCTAACCCACACCCTAACCCTAACCCTCACCCTTAACTTAATCCTCACTCTCAGCCTAACTCTCACCTTTACCCTTACCTGCACCCTCACCCTAACCCTCACCCTAAGCCTAACCCTCATCCTAACCCTAACCCTGACCGTAACCCTAAGCCTAACCCTAACCCTAACCCTCACCCTCACCCTAGACATCATCCTAACCCTAATCCTAACCCTAAAACTAACCCGAACCCTCACCATCACCCTTAACCTAATCCTCAACCCCACCCTCACCCTCAGCCTAACCCTAAGCCTAAGCCTAATCCTGACCCTAACCCTCACACTCAGCCTCATCATAACCCGAATCCTAAACCCAACCCTAACACTAACCCTAAACCTCAACCTAACCCTGCCCCTAACCCTCCCCCTAACTCTAACTCTAACCCTAAACTTCACCCTCACCCTCACCCTAACCCTCACCCTAAACCTAAATCTAACCCTCACCCTCACCGTAACTCTAACCTTAACCCTAACAATAACACTAACCCTAACCATCAGCCTAACCCTAACCGTAACCCTAAACCTCACCCTAACCCTAAACCAAACCCTCAACGTCAGCCTCACCCTAACCGTAAACTTAACCTTAACCATGACACTAACAATAACCCTAACCCTAAACCTAACCCTGAAACTAACCCTAACCCTAACCCTCACAGTCACCGTAACCTAACCCTAACCCTCACCCTAACCCTCACCTTCAGGTTAACGCTAAGCCTTAACCCTATCCCTAAACCTAACACAATCACTCACCCTAACATTAACCCTAATCCTAAACCTAACCCTAACCCTAACCCTCATCCTAACCCTCACCCTAACCCTAACCCTAACACTAACCCTAACCCTAACACTCAACCTAACCCTAACCCTAACCCTAAACCTCACCCTAACCCTAACCTTTACCCTCACCCTCACTGTGACTCTAAACCTAAACCTAACAGTGACACTAACCCTAACACTAACCCTCACCCTCACCCTCACCGTAACCCTAACCCTAACCCAAACCCTCACCCTAACCCTAACCATTACCTAACGAAGAGCCGAACCCTCACTCTCACCTTAACCATATCCCTAACCCTAAACCTCACCCTCACCCACACCCTCTACCTCAGCCTATCCCTAACCCTATCCCTAATCCTAACCCTAACCCTCACCCTCACCCTAACCCTCACCATAACCCTTAGCCTCACCCTCACTCTCACCCTAACCTTAACCCTCACACTAATCCTAAACCTCACACTAAACCTAAACCTACCCCTCACCCTAAACCTCACCATAAACTTAACCCTAACCCTAACCCTCACCCTCACGCTAGCCCTCAACCTAATACTAATTCTAACCCTAACCCTCACCCTAAACCTCATCCTCACCCTAAACCTCACACTAACCCTTACCCTAATCCCCAATCTAACCCTAACCCTTACCCTAACCCTAACCCTAACCCTAACCCTAACCATCACCCTCACCGTAACAGTAACCCTAACCCTAATAATAACCCAACCCTAACGCTAACACTAACGCTAAACATAAACCTCACCCTAATGCTAACCCTCACCCTAAAACTAACCCTAATACTAACACTAACCGTCACACTAACCCTAACCATCACCTTAACCCTAAACCTCAACATAACCCTAAACCTAACCCTCAAACTCACCATAGCCCTCACACTAACCCTAACCCTCATCCTTACCCTAAACCTCACACTAACCCTAACACTGATACTCAATTTAAACCTCACCCTCACCCTAACCCTAACCATAATCCTCACCCTAACTCGCACCCTAACCCTAACCCTCACCTTTACCCTTACTGTCACCCTCACCCTAACCCTCACGCTACCCCTAACAATCATTCTAAACCTCACCCTAAACATAACCCTAACCATCACGCTAACCCTAACCCTCAACCTCACACTCAGCCTCATTCTAAACCTAATCCTAATCCTAATCCTAATTCTAACCCTCATCCTCACCCTACCCCTCACCCTATCCCTAATCCTAACCCTAAACCTAAAAATAACACTAACCCTAACCCTAAGCCTCATTCTAACCCTAACCCTCACCTTAACCCTTACCCTCACCCTAACACATCCCTTACCCTAACAATAACCTTAACCCTAACCCTAACCCTCATTCTAACCCTAACCCTCACCCTAACCCTTACCCTCACCCTAATACTTACCTTACCCTAACAATAACACTAACCCAAACACTAACCCTCACACTAACCCTAACCATCACGCTACCCTAACCCTAACCCTAAACCTCATCCTAACCCTAACCCAACCCTCACCCTCACCCTCACCCTCACCATAACTCTGACCCTAACCTTAACAATAACACTAATCCTAACCCTAAATCTAACCCTAATCCTAATCCTAACCCTAATACCCACCTTCAGCCTCACCCTAACCACAAACTTAACCCTAACCATAACACTAACAATAACCCTAACCCTCACCCTAACCCTAACATTAACCCTCACCTTAACCCTAACCCTAACCCTAATCCTAACGCTATACCTCATCCTAACCCTTACCCTAACCCTAACCCTAAACCTCAACCTAACCCTAACCCTCACCCCCACACTCAGCCTAAACCTAAACCTAACCCAAACACTAACCCTCACACTCACACTCAAGCTAACCCTAATCATGAATCTAACCCGCTCCCTAAACATAACCCTCACCCTAAACCTCACCCTAACACTAACCCTAACACCAATCCTAACACTAACCCTCACAATAACCCTAACTTAACCCTAAACCTTACCCTCACCCTCACCTTAACCCTGACCGTCAACCTCAGCCTAAATCTAAGCCTGACCCTAACCCTAACCCTCACACTCACACTCACCCTCACCCTAACACTAATCCTAATCCCAGCCCTAACCCTAACCATCACCCTAACCCTAACCCTCACAATAATCCTAAACCTAACACTAACCCTAACCCTAACCCTCACCCTAACCGTAACTCTAAACCTAAACCTCACCCTCAACTTAACCCTAAGCCTAACCCTAACCCTAACCCTAAACCTCACCCTAAACATAACCCTAAACCTAACCTTCACCCTAGCCCTCACCCAAACCCTAATCCTAACTCTAACACTCATCCTAACCCTCACCCTAACCCTACCCCTAACGATCACCCTAACTCTAGCCCTCAGCCTCAACCTCACCCTCAGCCTAACCTTAAGCCTAAACCTAAACCTAAACCTAACCCACACTCACCCTCACCCTATCCCTAATCCTAATCCTAATCCTAACCCTAACAATAACCCTAACTCTAAAGCTAACCCTCACCTTAAATATATCACTCACCCTAACCCAAACCCTCACCCTAACACTTACCCTGACCCTAACACTAACCCTAACCATCACCCTAATGTTCACACTAACCTTAACCCTCACAGTAACCCTAAACCTCATCCGAACCTTAACCCTAACCCTAACTTAAACCTCACCCTCATCCTAGCCCTCACCCTAACCCTAATTCTAACCCTAACACTCACCCTCAACCTCACCCTAAACCTCACACTAACCCTAACCCTAATCCTCAATCTTACCCTAAACCTAACTGTAACCCGAAACCTTAACCTAACCCTCACCCTAACCCTAACCCTCACCCTTAACTTAACCCTCACCCTCAGCCTAACCCTCACCCTCAGCCTAACCCTCACCTTTACCCTTACCATCACTCTCACCCTAACCCTCAACCTTACCCTAACCCTCACCCAAGCCCTCACCCTAATCGTAAACCTAAACCTCACCCTCACCCTCAGATTTACACTAATCCTATCACTATTCTTAACCCTTAACGTCACCCACATCCTAACAGTCAGCTAATTCTTACCCTCACACTAATCCTAACCCTAACCCTAACTCTCACACTAAACTTAACCCTCACCCTAACCGTAACCCTAAACCTTACCCTAAACCTCATCTTAACCCTAAATCTAACCCTCACCCTAACCCTCACCCAAAACCTCACCGTCACCGTAAATCTGACCCTAACCCTAATAACAACCCTAATCCTCACCCGAACCCTAACCTTCACCCTCACCCTAACCCTCACCCTAACCCTCACCCTAATCATAACCCTAACCCTCAGCCTAACCCTCACCCTAACCCAAACCTTAACCCTAAGCCTCACCCTCACCCTAACCCTCATCCTAACACTTAACCTCATCCTCACCCTAAACCTCACACTTAACCGAATCCTCACCGTATCTCTAAATCTAACCGTCACCCTCACCGTCACCCTCACGCTAAGCCTAACCCTAACCCTCACCCTAACCCTAAAACTCACCCTAATCCTCACCATAACTCTAATGCTAAGTCTAACACTCACCCTAAACCCCATGCTATCACTTATCCACAGAACAAACCTAACCCTAACCTTAACCCTCACCCTCACCCTAACCCTAATCCTAACCCAAACCCTCATCCTAACCCTCACCCTAATCCTAATGTTAAACATCACCCTAAGCCTAATCCTCACACCCACCCTCACCCTCAGACTAACCCTAAGCCTAAGCCTAATCCTAACCCTAACTCTCACACTCACCCTCACCCTAAACATAATCCTAACCCAAAACCTAACCCTAACCCTAAACCTCAACCTTACCCTCACCCTAAACCTAACGTTAACCCTAACACTAACCCTAACCCTAACACTCAGCCTTACCCTCCCCCTCAACTTGTCTCTAACCCTAAACCTCTCCCTCACCCTATCCCTAATCCTAACCCTAACTCTAAACCTCACCCTACCCTAACCCTAACCCTCCCCCTCCCCCTCACCCAAACCGTAAATCTAACCCTAACCCTAACATTAACACTAATCCTAACCCTAAAACTCACCCTAACCCTAAGCCTAACCCTAATGCTAACACTCACCCTCACCCTAATCCTAATCCTAACCCTAACACTCAAACTAACCCTAACCCTCACCCTCACTGTAACCCTAACCGTCATCCAAAAGCTCACCCTAACCCTAACCCTAACCCTAAAACTCACCCTAACACTAACCCTAACCCTCACCTTCACCCTAGCCCTCACCCTAACCCTAAGCATAACCCTAATCCTCATCCTAACCCTCACCCTAACCCTAACTCTAACGTAAAACTCACCCTAAACCTAACCCTAACTAAAACCCTAACCCTAACCCTAAACCTCACCCTAACCCTAACCCTCACCCTCACCCTCACTGTTACCCTAACCCTAAACCTAACAATAACCCTAAACCTAACCCTAACTCTCACCCTAAAGATAACACTCACCCTAACCCTAACCCTCACCCTAACACTTACCCTAAACCTTACCCTAACCCTAACTCTAACACTAACCCTCACAGTAACCCTAACTCTCACCCTAATCCTAAACCTCACCCTAACCCTAACCCTAACTCTAACCCTCAACCAAACCTTACCCCTCACTCTCACCCTAATTCTAACCATAACCCTCACCCTAACCCTAACCATCATCCTCACCATAAACATCACCCTAACCCTAACCCTAATCCTCAATCTAACCCTGACCCTCACCCTAACCCGCACCCTCACCCTAACCCTTATGCTAACCCTCACATTAATCCTTACCCTCACCCTTAACGGAACACTCACCCTCAGCCTAAACCTCACCTTTACTGTTACCGTCATGCTCACCCTAACCCTTACACTCATCCTAACACTCACCCTAACCCTAACCCGATCCATCACCCTAACCCTATCACTCACACTCACCCTCACCCTCAGCCTAAACCTATGCCTAAGCTGAACCCTAACCCTAACCCTCACCCTCACCCAAGCTCTCACCCTAAAACTTATCCTGACTCCAACCCTCATCCTAACCCTCACCCTAACCCTAACCTTAACCATCACCCAAAACCTATTCCTCACCCCCACCCTCATCCTCACCCTAACCCTAATCCTAATCCTAACCCTAACAATAACCCTAACACTAAACAATAAACCTAACCCTCAACCGAAACATAACCCTCACCCTAAACCAAAACCTCACCCTAACACTTACCCTCAACCTAACACTAACCCTAACTCTAACCCTAACCCTCACACTAACCCTAACCCTCACAGTAACCCTAAAACTCACCCTAACCTTAACCCTAACCCTAACCTAAACCTCACCCTCATCTTAGTCCTCACCCTCACCCTATTTCTAACCCTAACCCTAAACCTAACGGTAACCCTCAATCTCACCCTAAACCTCACACTAACCCTAACCCTAATCCTCAATCTAACCCTCACCCTAACCGTAACCCGAACCCTTATCCTAACCCTCACCCTAACCCTTACCCTCACCCTTATCTTAACCCTCACCCTCAGCCTAAGCCTCAACTTTACCCTTACCATCACTCTCACCCTAACCCTCAACCTTACCCTAACCCTCACCCAAGCCCTCACCCTAACCCTAAACCTAAACATCACCCTCACCCTCAGATTTACACTAATAATATCACTATTACTAACCCTAAACCTCACCGTGAGGGTGAGCCTAGCCATGACCCTAATTCTTACCCTCACACTAATCCTAACCCTAACCCTAAACCTAACTCTCACAATAAACCTAACCCTCACCCTAACCGTAACCCTACCCCTTACCCTAAACCTCACCTTAACCCTAACTCTAACCCTCAACCTAACCCTCTCCTAAAGCCTCACCGTCACCCTAAATCTGATCCTAACCCTTATAACAACCCTAACACTAACCCTCACTCTAACACTCACCCTAATCATAACCCTAAACCTCAGCCTAACCCAAACCTTAACCCTAACCCTCACCCTCACCCTAACCCTCATCCTAACACTTAACCTCATCCTCACCCGAAACCTCATACTTAACCGAATCCTCACCGTAACTCTAACCCTAACCGTCACCCTCACGCTAAGCCTAACCCTAACCCTCACCCTAACCCTAAAACTCACCCTAATCCTCACCCTCACCCTCACCCTAACCCTAATGCTAAGTCTAACATTCACCCTAACCCTCATGCTATCACTTATCCACACCACAAACCTAACCCTAACCTTAACCCTCAACCTCACCCTAACCCTGACCCTAACCCTAAACCTAATCCTAACCCTCACCCTAATCCTAACCCTAACACTAACCCTCACCTAACCCTAAACCTAAACTTCTACCTCACCCTAACCCTCACCATCACCCAAACCTTCACCCCAATCCTAACGCTCACCCACACCCTAAACCTCAAGCTGACCCTTACCATAAACCTCAACTAATCCTCACCCTAACCCTAAAAATTACCTAACCTAGACCCTCACCCTCACCCTCACCTTCACCCTAACACTCATCCTCACCCTAAACCTCACCCTAACCATAATCCTAACCCTAAACCTCACCCTCACCCTCACCCTCAACCTCAACCTATCCCTAACCCTATTCCTAATCCTAACCCTAACCCTCACCATTACCCTAACCCTCATCATAACCCTTAACCTCACCCTCACTCTCACCCTAACCATAACCCTCACACTAAACCGAACACTCACCCTAAACCTAAACCTACCCCTCACCCTAAACCTCCCCATAAACTTAACGCTAACCCTAACCCTCACCCTCACGCTAGCCCTCTCCCTAACCCTAATTCTAACCCTAACCCTCAACCTAACCCATATCCTCCCCCTAAACCTCACACTAACCCTAACCCTAATCCCCAATCTAACCCTAACCCTAACACTTACACTAACCCTCACCCTAACCCTAACCCTCACCCTTACCCTAACTCTCACCCTTAGCCTAACCCTCAACTTTACTCTTACCATCACGCTCATCGTAACCCTCACCCTAACCCGAACCCTCATCCTAACCCTCACCCTAACCCTAAACCTATCCATCACCATGACCCTAACCCTCACCCTCACCATAATCCTCAGACTAAACCTATGCCTAAGCCTAACCCTATCCTCAACCTTCCCCTCACCATAGCCCTCACCCTAAACCTAATCCTAACCCTAACCCTCATCCTAACCCTCACCCTAACCCTAAGGTTAACCATCACCCTAAGCGTAATCCTCACACCCACCCTCACCTCAGCCAAACCCTAAGCCTAAGCCTAATCCTAACCCTAACCCTAACACTAACCCTAACCCTAACCCTCACCCTAAACCTCCCCCTCAACCTAAGTCTAACCCTAAACCTCAACCTCACCCTATCCCTAATCCTAACCCTAACCCTAAACCTCATCCTAACACTAACACTAACCCTCAACCTCACTCTCACCCAAATCGTAAGTCTAACCCTAACCCTAACATTACCACTAATCCTAACCCTAAAACTAACCCTTACACTAACCCAAACCTTCACTCTCAGCCTCACCCTCACTGCAAATGTAACCCTAACCATTACATTTACAATAACCCTAACCCTAATCCTAACCATCACCCTCACGCTAACCATAATCCTAACCCTAACTCTCGCCCTAACCTTAACCCTCACTCTCACTGAAACCCTAACCCTCACCCTAACCTAACCTTAACCCTCACCCTAACCCTTTACCTCACCCTAATCCTAACACTAAGCCTGACCTAAACCTACCCCTAAACCTCCCCCTCACCCTAACCCTAACACAAACCCTAACCCTCAAACTAACACTCAACCTAACCCTAAACCTAACCCTACCCTAAACCTCACATTAACCCTAACCCTCACCCTAACCCAAACCCTACCCCTCATTCTAAACCTCAAGCTAAGTCTAACCCTCACCCTCACCAGAACCCTAAACCTAACCCTAACCCTAAACCTCACCTTAAGGCTAATTCTAACCCTAACCCTAACCCTAACCGGCAACCTAACACTAATCCTCACCTTCACCCTCACCCTCAGCCTAACGCTAAGCCTAACCCTAACCCTAACCCTAACCCTCACATTCACCCTCACCCTAACCATAAACCTAAAACTAACCCAAGCCCTAACCCTTACCCTCAACCTAACCCTCACCCTAACCTTAACACTAACACTAACCCTAACCCTAAAACTAACTATCACCCTAAACCTCAACCTAACAGTAACCCGCACCCTCACCCTAACCCTCACCATAACCCTTAGCCTCACCCTCACTCTCACCCTAACCGTAACCCTCACACTAATCCTAACCCTCACCCTAAACCTAAACCTACCCCTCACCCTAAACCTCACCCTAAACTTAACCCTAACCCTAACCCTCACCCTCACGCTAGCCCTCAACCTAATCCTAATTCTAACCCTAACCCTCACCCTAAACCTCATCCTCACCCTAAACCTCACACTAACCCTAACGCTAATCCCCAATCTAACCCTAACCCTAACCCTTACCCTAACCCTAACCCTGACCCTCACCCTCACCCTCACCCAAATCCTAAGTCTAACCCTAACCCTAACATTACCTCTAATCCTAACCCTAAAACTAACCCTTACCCTAACCCTAAACTTCACTCTCAGCCTCACCCTCACTGGAAACGTAACCCTAACCATAACATTTACAATAACCCTAACCCTAATCCTAACCATCACCCTCACCCTAACCATAACCCTAACCCTAACCCTCGCCCTAGCCTTAACCTCACTCTCACTGAAACCCTAACCTTCATCTTAACCCTCACCCTAACCTAACCTTAACCCTCACCCTAACCCTTAACCTCACCCTAATCCTAACACTAAGCCTAACCTAAACCTCCCTCTCCCCCTAAACCTAACACAAACCCTAACACAAACCCTAACCCTCAAATTAACCCTCAACCTAACCCTAACCCTAAACCCAACCCTAAACCTCACATTAACCCTAACACTCACCCTAACCCTAACCCTACCCCTCACCCTAACCCTCAAGTTGCCTCTAACCCTCACCCTCACCAGAAACCTAAACCTAACCCTAACCCTAAACCTCACCTTAAGGCTAATTCTAACCCTAACCCTAAGCCTAACCAGCACCCTAACCCTAATCCTCACCTTCACCCTCACCGTCAGCCTAACCCTAAGCCTAAACCTAACGCTAACCCTAACCCTCACACTCACCCTCACACTAACCATAATCCTAAACTTAATCCTATCCCTAATCCTTACCCTCAACCCAACCCTCACCCTAAACCTAACCCTAACACTAACCCTAACCCTAACCCTCACCCTAAACATCACCCTAACCCTAACACTAATCCTAAACCTGACCTTCACCCTAACCCGAACTCTAACCCTAATCCTACCGCTAAACCTCATCCTAACCTTCACCCTAACCCTCACCCTCACCCTAACCCTAACCCTAACCCTAACCGTCAAGCTGGGCCTAGGCCTAAGCCTAAGTCTAGTCCTAACCCTAACCCTCACCCTAACCCTAACCCTAACACTAACCATAACTCTAACCCTAAACCTCACTCTCACACTAACCCTAACTCTAACCCTAACCCTAAACCTCATCTTAACACTAAACCTAACCCTCACCTTCACCCTCACATTAAACATAACCTTAAACTTAACCCTAACAATAACTCTAACCCTAACCCTAACCCTCACCCTTACTATAAGCCTCACCCTAACATTTACCCTTAACCTAACACCCTAATCCTAACACTAACCCTCACACTAACCCTAACCATCACCCTAACCCTAAGCCTAACCCTCACCCTAACCATAAACCTCACCCTCAACATCACCCTCAGGCTAACCCTAAGCCTAACCCTAAACCTAACACTAACAATAACTCTAACCTTAATCCTAACACTCACCCTAACCATAACCCTCACCCCAACCTAAACCCTTACCCTAACACTTATCCTCCCACTAACACTAACCCTAACCCTAACAATAACCCTCAAACTAACCCTAACCTAACCCTAAACTTCAAACTAACCCTCAACCTCACCCTAACCCTAACACTAACCCTAAACCTAACCCTCACCCTAACCCTCCCCCTAACCCTATATCTTACACTAAATCTCACCCTCACCCAAATCCTTACCCTAACCCTAACCCTAAACCCCACCCTAACCCTAACCCTAACCCTGACCCGCACCCTCAGCCTAACCAGAAGACTAAGCCTAATCCTCAAACTAACCCTCACACTCACCCTCACCCTAAACCTAATCCTAAACCTAACCCTGTCCCTAAACCTCAACCTAACCCTCACAATCACACTAACCCTAACACTAACCCTAACCCTAAACCTCAACCTAACAGTCCCCCTAACCATAACTCTAACCCTATTCTTAAGCCTAAACCTAACCCTAACCGTCACCGTTACCCTAACCCTGACCCTCAACCTAAACCTAAACCTAAACCTAACCCTAAACCAAACCCTAATCCTCAGCCTCACCCTCACCCTAATCCAAACCCTAACCTTAACCCTCACCCTAACCCTAAGCTTAATCCTAAACCTAACCCTAACCCTCACATTCAACCTCAACCTAATCTTAATCCTAAATCTAACCCTATCCCTAACCCTAACCCTCAACCTAACCCTCACCCTAGCCATAACCCTAACCCTAATCCTAACCCTAAACCTCATCTTAACCCTCACCCTCAACCTCATGCTCGGCCTAAGCCTAAGCCTAAGCCTAAGCCTAACCCTAACCCTCACCCTAACCCTAAAATTAACACTAACACTCACTCTAAACCTAAACCTCACTCTCACCCTAACCCTAATTCTAACCCTAACCCTAACCCTAAACCTCATCCTAACCGTAACCCTAAACCTCACTCTAACCCTCACTGTAACCGTAACCTTAACCCTAACCCTAACAATAACCCTAACCCTAACCCTAACCCTCACCCTAACTATAACCCTCACCTTAAACCAAGCCCTCACCCTAACACTTACCCTAACCCTAACACTAACTCTAACCCTAACACTAACACTCACATTAACCCTAACAGTAACCCTAAACCTTAACCTCAACCTAACCCTCACCCTAACCCTAACCCTAACACTGACCCTAACCATAGCCCTACCCCTAACCCTCTCCCTAACCCTAATCTAACCCTAAACCTCACCCTCACCCTCACCCTCACCCTAGCCCTCACCCTAACCCTAATTCTAACCCTCACCCTCACCCTAACCCAGACTCTCATCCTCACCCTAACCCAAAACACTAACCCTAACACTAATTCTCAATCTAACCCTCACCCTAAGCCTAACTCTTACCTAACCCTAAACCTAACCCTAACCCTCAGCCTTATCTTAACCCTAACCCTCAGTGTAAACTTCATTTTTACCCTTACCATCATCCTCACCCTTACCCTCACCCTAACCCTAAAACTCATCCTAACCCTCACGCTATCCGTAAACTTAACCATCACCCTAACCCTAACCCTCACACAAAACCTCATGCTCAGCCTAACCCTAAGCATATGCCTAAGCCTTAACCTAACCCTCATCCTCACCCTAGCCCTCAACCTAACCCTAATCCTAACCATCACCATAACCCTAATACCCTAATAACCCAATAACCCTAATAACCCAACCTCAGCCTAACCCTAAGCCTAAGCCTAACCCTAACCCTAACTCTCACAGTCACCCTCACCCTAAACCTAACCCTAACCCTAACCCTAAACCTCAACCTAACCTTCACCCTAACCTTAACCCTAACACTAACACTACCCCTAACGCTCAATCTAACCTTCCCCCTAACCCTACATCTAAACTTAAACCTCACCCTCACCCTAACACTAATCCTAACCCTAAACCTAAACCTCACCCTAAATCTAACTCTCACCCCCACCCTCACCCTCACTCTCACAGTAAATCTAACCCTAACCCTAACAATAACACTAATCTTAACCCTAAACCTAACTCTAACCCTAACAGTAATCCGAAGCTCACCATTACCCTAACGCTAATTCTAACCCTAAGCCCCACTGTAACACTAACCCCCATGTCACCATAACCCTAACTCACGCTTTCCCTAACCCTAACCCTAACCCTCACACTAACAGTAACTCTAATACTCACCTTCACCCTAGTTCTCACCCTAACTCTAATCCTAACCCTAATCCTCATTCTAACCCTCACCCTAAC
Organism: Dipodomys merriami; assembly: GCF_024711535.1. NCBI lineage: Eukaryota > Metazoa > Chordata > Mammalia > Rodentia > Heteromyidae > Dipodomys > Dipodomys merriami. The sequence continues at coordinate 5,330,941 of NW_027206257.1, forward strand.
CCTAACACTAACCCTCACCATAACCCTAAACCTAACCCTCAACCTAACCTTAACACTCACCCTAACCCTAACTCTCACCCTCACCCTCACCCTCAGCCTAAACCTAAGCCTAATCCTAAATGTAACCGTAACACACACACTCACCCTCACCCTAACCCTAATCCTAAACCTAACCCTAACCCTAAACCTCCCCCTACCTCTCACCCTAAACCTAACTCTAACCCAAACCCAAAAACTCACCCTAACCCTAACCATAACCCTCACACTAACCCAAACCCTCACCCTAACACTTACCATGACCCTAACACTAACCCTCACACTAACTCTAAACCTAACCCTCACCCGCAACCTCACCCTCATTGGAACTCTAACACTATCTCTAACAATAACACTAATCCTAACCCTAACCGTCACCCTAACCCTAATCCTCAACCACACCCTCACCCTCATCCTAACCCTAAGCCTAACCCTAACCCTCACCCTATCCCTTACACTCAGCCTCACCCTAACCTAATCCTAACCCTAAACCTATCTCTAAACCTCATCCTAACCCTCACGCTCACCCGAACCCTAACACTCACCCTAACCCTCCCGCAACCCTAACACTAACCCTAAAACTCACCCTCACCCTAACCCTAAACCTAACCCTAAACCTCACCCTAAACCTCACCCTAACCCTAAACCCTCACCCTCACCCTCAACCTCACAGTAACTCTAACCCTAACAATAACACTAAAACTAACCCTAACCCTAACCATAACCATAACCCTCAACCTAAGCCTCACCCTCACCGCAAACTTAACCCTAACCATGACGCTAACAATAACCCTAAACCTAACCCTAACCCTAATCCTCACCCCCACACTCACCCTCAGCCTAACCCTAAGCCTAAGCCTAACCCTAACCCTAACCCTCACCATTACCCTAACCCTAACCCTAAACCTAATCCTAAATCTAACCCTAAACCAAACCCTAATCCTCAGCCTCACCCTCACCATAACACAAACCCTAATCTTAACCCTCATCGTAACCCTAAGCCTAATCCTAACTCTAACCCTAAACCTCACACTCAACCTCACCCTAACCTTAATACTAAACCTAACTCTCACCCTAACCCTAACCCTCAACCTAACCCTCAACCTAGCCCTAACCCTAAACCTAATCCTTATCCTAAACCTCATCCTAACCCTCACCCTCAACCTCATGCTCGGCCTAAGCCTAAGCCTAAGCGTAAACCTAACCCTAACCCTCACTCTAAGCCTAAAACTAACACAAAGCCTAACTCTAAACTTAAACCTCACTCTCACCCTAACCCTAATTCTAACCCTAACATAACCCTAAACCTCATCCTTACCCTAACCCTAACCCTCACACTCTCCCTCACTTTAACCGTAACTCTAACCCTAACCCTAACAATAACCCTAAACCTAACCCTAACCCTCACCCTAACCATGACCTGACCCTATCCCAAACCCTCAACCTAACACTTACGCTAACCATAACAATAACCCTAACCCTAACACTAACCCTCACACTAACACTATCCTTAACCTAACACTTAACCTCAACCTAACATTCACCCTTACCCTAAGCCTAATACTTACCCTAACCATAAACCTCACCCTAACCTTTCCCCTAACCCTACATCTAAAACTAAATCTCAACCTCACCCTAACCCTAACCCTAAACCTAACCCTAAAACTCACCGTAAACCTCACCTTAACACTAATGCTCACCCTTACCCTCAACGTCACCGTAACTTTAACCCTAACCCTAACAATAACATTAACTCTAACCCTAACAATAACCCTCACCCGCAGCCTCACCCTCACCGCAAACTTAACCCTAACCATAACACTAAAAATAACCTAAATCAAACCCTAACCCTAACCATAATCCTCACCCTCAGCCTAACCCTAAGCCTAACCCTATCCCTAATCATAACCCTCAACATAACCCTAACCCTAACCCTAACCCTGTCTAAACCTAACCCTAACCCTAAACTTAACCCTAATCCTAAACCTAACCCTAATCCTCAGCTTCACCCTCACCCTCACCCTAACCCAAACCCTACCACTAATCCTCACCCTAACCCTAAGCCTAATCCTAACCCTAGCCCTAACTCTCACACTCACCCTCACCCTAAACCTAATCCTAAACCTAACCCTATCCCTAACACTAAACCTCACCCTAACACTCACCATAGCCCTCAGCCTAACCCTAAACCTAAACCTCATCCTCACCCTAACCCTAATCCTCATCCTCACCCTAAAAATCACACTAATCCTAAACCGAATCCTCAATCTAACCCTCACCCTAACACTAACACTATCCCTTAACCTAACACGAAAAATAACCCTAAAACTCACCCTTATCTTAACACTTACCCGCAGCCAAAACCTCTCCTTTACCCTTACCATCATAATCACCCTAAACCACACCCTAACCCTAAACCTCATACTAAGCCTCACCCTAACCGAAACCCTCACCCTAGCCCTCACCCTAACCCTAATCCTAATCCTAACCCTCATTCTAACCCTCACCCCAACCCTAACCCTAACCATCACCCTAACCCTAATCCTCACCCCCACCCTCACCCTCAGCCTAACCATAAGTCTAAGCCTAACCCTAACCCTAAACCTCACACTCACCCTCACCCAACCCAAATCATAACACTAACCCTAACCCTAACCCAAAACCTCAACGTAACCATCAACCTAACCTTAACCCTAACACTAAACCTAACCCTAACCTCGAACTAACACTCCCCTTAACCCTAAATCTAACACTATACCTCACCCTCACCCTAAACCTAATCCTAACCCTAACCATAAACCTCAAGCTAACCCTAACCCTAAGATTCACCCTCAACCTCACCCTTACCATAAATCTAACCCTAACCCTAACAATAACACTAATCCTAACCCTAAACCTAAGCCTAACCCTAATCCTAACACTCACCCTCACCCTAACCCTAATCCTAACCCTAACCCTCAACCTAACCCTAACGCTCACACTCACAGTAACCCTAACCCTCATTCAAACCCTCACCCTCACCCTAACCCAAACCCTAAACCTCACCATAACACTAACCCTAACCCTCAACCTCACCCTAGACCTCACCCTAACCCTAATCCTACCCCTAAACCTCATCCTAACCCTAACCCTAACCATCACACTATCTCTAACCCTAACCCTCAACCTAACCCTAACCCTCACCCTAACCCTAAACTTAACCCGAACCCAAACTCTCACCCTAAACCTAACCCTAACCCTCACCCTAAACGTAACCCTCAGCCTCACCCTCACCGTCAGCCTAATGTTCACCCTAACCCTAACCCTAACACTCACCCTAAACCTAACCCTCTCCCTCAGCCTAACCCCAAGCCGAAGCCTAACCCTAAGCCTAACCCTCAGACTCACCCTAACCCTCACACTCACCTTAACCCTCACCCAAACCCTAAATCTAACACTAACCCTAACCATAACCCTCACCTTCAGCCTCACCCGAGACCTAACTCTAATCCTAAAACTAACTCTCATCCTAACCCTAACCCTAACCCTAACCCTAAACCTCACTCTAACCCTAAATCTCACCATCACCCTAATCCTAACCCTAACCCTCATCCTAACCCTCACCCTAACACTAACCCTAATCCTCACCCTCACCCCCAACATCACCCTCAGCCTAACCCTAACCCTAACCCTCACCGTAACTCTTAGCCTAAACCTAAACCTAACCCTAAATCTAACCCTAAACCAAACCCTAATCCTCAGCCTCACCCTCACCATAACACAAACCCTAAACTTAACCCTCACCCTAACCCTAAGCCTAATCCTAACACTTACCCTAACCCTTACACTAAACCTCACCCTAAACTTAATCCTAAACCTGAATTGATCCCTAACCCTAACCCGCAATTTAACCCTCACCCTATCCCTATCCCTATCCCTAATCCTAACCCTAAACCTCATCCTAACCCTCACCCTCAACCTCATGCTCAGCCTAAGCCTAAGCCAAAGCCTAAGCCTTACCCTAACCCTCACCCTAAACCTAAAACTAACACTAAGCCTAACTGTAAACATAAACCTCAGTCTCACCCTAACCCTAATTCTAACAATAACATAACACTAAACCTCATCCTAACCCTAACCCTAACCCTCACTCTCACCCTCACTGTAACCGTAACGCCAACCTTAAACCTAACAATAACCCTAACACTACCCCTATCCCTCACCCTAACCATAACACTCACCCTAACCCAAACGCTCAACCTAACACTTACACTAACCCTAACACTAACCCTAACCCTAACACTAACCCTTACATTAACCCTAAACCTTAACCTCAACCTAACCCTCACCCTCACCCTAAGCCTAACATTAACCCTAATCCTAACCCTCCCCCTAACCCTATATCAAACCCTAAACCTCACCCTCACCCTAACCCTAACCCTAAACCTCACTCTAAACCTCACCCTAACTCTGACCTCACCCTCACCCTCAACCTCACCGTAACTCTAACCCTAACCCTAACCCTAACAATAACATTAACCCAAACACTAATCCTAACCATAACCCTCACCCTCAGCCTACCTTTACTGCAAAATTAACCCTAACCATAACATTAACAATAACCTAAACCAAACCCTAACCTTAACCCTAATCCTCACCCCCACCCTCACCGTCAGCCTAACCCTACGCCTAACCCTATCCCTAACCCCAACCCTCACCATAACCCTAACCCAAAACCTACCCTGAGTCCTCAGCCTAACCCTAAGCCTAATCCTAACCCTAACCCTAAGCCTAATCCTAACCGTAACCCTAAACCTAATCCTAAACCTAACCTTATCCCTAACACTAAACCTCACCCTATCACTCACCCTAGCTCTCAACCTAACCCAAAACCTAAACCTCATCCTTACCCTAGCCCTCACCCTAACCCTAATTCTATCCCTCACCCTCACCCTAACCCTAACCCTCATCCTCAGCCTAAACCTCACACTAACCCTAAACGGAATCCTCAATCTAACCCTCACCGTAACCCTAACACTAACCCTTACTCTAACCCTAAACCTAAACCTAACCCTCACCCTTATCTTAACACTCAACCTCAGCCAAAACCTCTCCTTTACCCTTACCATCATAATCACCCTAACCCAAACCCTAACCCTAAACCTCATACAAACCCTCACCCTAACTGTAAACCTAACCATCACCCTAACCGGAACCCTCAACCTCAACCTCAAGCTCAGCCTAACCCTAAGCCTAAGCCTTACCCTAATCCTCACCCTCACCTGAGCCCTCACCCTAACCTTAATCCTAACCCTAACCCTCATTCTAACCCTCAACCTAACCCTAACCCAAAGCATCACCGTAACCCTAATCCTCACCCCCGCCCTCACCCTCAGCCTAACCCTAAGCCTAAGCCTAACCCTAACCCTAACCCTACCCAAAACCTCAACATAACCATCAACCTACCCTTAACCCTAACACTAACCCTAACCCAAAACCTCGAACTAACATCACTCTCACCAGAGCCCGAGCCCTAACCTTAATCGAAACCCTAACCCTCATTCTAACCCTCAACCTAATGCTAACACTAACCATCACTGTAACCCTAATCCTGACCCCCACCCTCACCCTCACCCTAACCCTAATCCTCACCCTAAACCTAAACCTAAACCTAAACCTCAACCCTACCCTCACCCTAAACCTAACGCTAACCCTAACACTAACCCTAAACCTAACACTCACCCTTACCCTCCCCCTCAACCTAACTCTAGTCCTAAACCTCTCCCTCACCCTATCCCTAATCCTAACCCTAACTCTAAACTTCACCCTAACCCTAACCCTAACCCTCACCCTCACCCTCACCCAAACCGTAAATCTAACCCTAACCCTAATATTAACACTAATCCTAACCCTAAAACTAACCCTTACCCTAACCCTAACCTTCACCCTCAGCTTCACCCTCACTGCAAATGTAACCCTAAACATAACATTTACAATAACCCTAACCCTAATCCTAACCATCACCTTCAACCTAACCTTAATCCTAACCCTAACCCTCACCCTAACTTTAACCCTCACCCACACTGAAACCCTAAACCTCATCTTAACCCTCACCCTCAAACTCACCCTCACCTTCACAGTAACTCTAACCCTAACCCAAACAATAACACTAATCCTAACCCTAAACCTAACCCTAACCCTAAGCCTAACCCTAATGCTAACACTCTCCCTCACCCTAATCCTAATCCTAACCCTAACACTCAAACTAACCCTAACCCTCACCCTCACTGAAACCCTAACCCTCGTCCAAAAGCTCACCCTAACCCTAACCCTAAAACTCACCCTAACACAAACCCTAAACCTCACCGTCACCCTAGCCCTCACCCTAACCCTAATCATAACCCTAATCCTCATCCTAACCCTCACCCTAACCATAACTCTAACCCTAAAATTCACCCTCACCCTAACCCTAACTAAAACACTAACCCTAACCCTAAACCTCACCCTAACCCTAACCCTCAACCTCACCCTCACTGTAACACTAAACCTAAACCTAACAATAACCCTAAACCTAACCCTAACCCTCACACTAAACATAACACTCACCCTAACCCTAACTCTCAACCTAACACTTACCCTAACCCTTACCCTAACCCTAACTCAAACACTAACCCTCACAGTAACCCTAACTCTCACCCTAACCCGAAACCTCACACTCACCCTAACCCTAACCCTAACCCTCACCCTAGCACTCACTCTAATCCTAATTCTAACCATAACCCTCACCCTAACCCTCAACTTCATCCTCAGCCTAAACCTCACACTAACCCTAACCCTAATCCTCAATCTAACACTCACCCTCACCCTAACCCTCACCCTAATCCTGATGCTAACCCTCACCCTAATCCTAACACTCACCCTTAGGGGAACACTCACCCTCCGCCTAAACCTCACCTTTAATGATACCGTCATGCTCACCCTAACCCTCACCCTAACCCTAACACTCATCCTAACACTTGCCCTAAACCTAACACTATCCATCAGCCTAACCCTATCACTCACCCTCACCCTCACCCTCACCCTAGCCCTCACCCTAAAACTTATCCTAACCCTAACCCTCATCCTAACCCTCACCCTAAACCTAACCCTAACCATCACCCAAAACCTATTCCTCACCCCTACACCCTCATCCTCAGCCTAACCCTAAGCCTAAGCCTAAGCCTAAGCCTAATCCTCACCCTCACCCTAGCCCTCACGCTAAACCTAATCCTAACCCTAACCCTCATCCTAACCCTCACCCTAACCCTAACCCTAACAATCACCCAAACCCTATTCCTCACCCCCACCCTCACCCTCAGCCTAACCCTAAGACTAAGACTAACCCTAACCCTAACCCTCACCCTCACCCTAGCCCACACCTTAACACTAGTCCTAAACCTAACCTGAACCCTAATCCTCACCTTAAACCTAACCCTAACCTTAACCCTCACCATAGCCCTCACCGTAACCTTAATCATACCTCATCCTAACCCTCACCCTATCCCTAACCCTAACCCTCACCCTAACCCTAACCCTCACCCTCACCCTCAGCCTAACCCTAAACCTACCCTAACACTAATCCTCACACTCACACTCACGCTAAACCTAATCCTAAATCTAACCCGATCCCTAAACATAATGCTCACCCTAACCTTCACCCTAAACCTAACCCTACCACAAATCCTAACACTAACCCTCATACTAACCCTAACTCTAATCCTAAACCTCACCCTAACCCTAACCCGAACCCTCACACTCACACTCACCCACACTTTAACACTAATCCTACTCCCAGCCCTAACCCTAACCCTCACCCTAACCCTAACCCTCACCCTAACCCTAAACTGAACATTAACCCTAAACCTTACCCTCACCCTAACCCTAACTCTAAACCTAAACCTCACCCTCACCTTAACCCTAAACCTAATCCTAACCCTAACCCTAAACCTCACCCTAAACATAACCCTAAACCTCACCTTCACCCTAGCCCTCACCCAAACCCTAATCCTAACTCTAACCCTCATCCTAACCCTCACCCTAACCCTAACCCTAACCCTCACCCTAACCCTAACCCTCACCCTCACCCTCAGCCTAACCCTAACACTAATCCTCACACTCATACTCACACTAACCCTAATCCTAAATCTAACCTGATCCCTAACCATAACCCTCACCCTAACCCTCACCCTAACCCTAACCCTAACACCAATCCTAACACTAACCCTCACACTAACCCTAAATCTAACCCTAAACCTCACCCTCACCCTCACCTTAACCCTCACCCTCAACCTCAGCCTAAACCTAAGCCTAACCCTTAGCCTAACCCTAACCCTCACACTCACACTCACCTTCACCATAACACTAATCCTACTCCAAGCCCTAACCCTAACCCTCATCCTAACCCTAACCCTCACCCTAAACGTAAACCCAACATTAACCCTAAGCCTAACCCTCACCCTAACCCAATCTCTAAACCTAAGCCTCAGCCTCACCTAAACCCTAACCCTAACCCTAACCCTAAAACTAAACCTCACCCTAAACATAACCCTAAACCTCACCTTCACCGTAGCCCTCACCAAAACACTAATCCCAACTCTAACCCTCATCCTAACCCTCACCCTAACCCTAACCCTAACCATCAACCTAAACCTAACCCTCAGCCTCAACCTCACGCTCAGCCTAACCTTAAGCCTAAACCTAAACCTAACCCTAACCCACACACTCACCCTCACCCTAACCCTATTCCTAATCCTAACCCTAACAATAACCCTAACCCTAAACCATACCCTCAACCTAAGCATAATCCTCACCCTAACCCAAACACTCCCCCTAACACTTACCCTCACCCTAACACTAACCCTAACTCTAACACTAACCCGCACACTAACCCTAACAATCACAGTAACCCTAAACCTTAACCCTAACCCTAACCTAAACCTCACCCTCATCCTATCCCTCACCCTAATCCTAATTCTAACGCTAACCCTCACCCTAACCCTAACCCTCAACCTCACCCTAAACCTCACACTAACCCTAACCCTAATCATCAATCTTACCCTCACCATAACCGTAACCGGAACCCTTAACCTAACCCTCACCCTAACCCTAAACCTCACCCTTATCTTAACCCTCACCCTCAGGCTAACCCTCAAGTTTACCATTACCATAACTCTCACCCTAACCCTTAACCTTAACCTAACCCTCACCCAAGCCCTCACCCTAACCCTAAACCTAAACCTCACCCTCACCCTCAGCTTTACACTAATCCTATCACTATTCCTAATGCTAAACCTCACCCTCACCCTAACAGTCACCTAATTCTTACCCTCACACTAATCCTAACTCTAACCCTAACCCAAACTCTCACAATAAACCTAACCCTCACTCTAACCGTAACCCTACCCCTTACCCTAACCCTCATCTTAACCATAACTCTAAGCCTCAACCTAACCCTCACCCAAAAACTCACCATAACCCTAAATCTGACCCTAACACTAATAACAACCCTAACCCTCACCCTCACCCTAACCCTCACCCTAATCATAACCCTAACTCTCAGCCTAACCCTCACCCTAACCCTAAGCATAACCCTAACCCTAACCCTCACCCTAACCCTCACCCTAACCCAAACCTTAACCCTAACCCTCAACCTCACCCTAACCCTCATACTAACCCTTAACCTCATCCTCACCCTAAACCTCACACATAACCGAATCCTCACCGTAACTCTAACCCTAACCGTCACCCTCACCGTCACCCTCACGCTAAGCCTAACCCTAACCCTCACCCTAACCCTAAAACTCACCCTAATCCTCACCATAACTCTAATGCTAAGTCTAACACTCACCCTAACCCTCATTCTATCACTTATCCATACCACAAACCTAACCCTAACCTTACTCCTCACCCTCACCCTTTACCTCACCCTAAACCTAAACCTAATCCTAACCCTCACCCTAACCCTAACCCTAACACTAACCCTCACCTAAACCTAACCCTAACCTTCTACCTCACCCTAACCATCACCATCACCCGAACCCTCACCCTAACCCTAACGCTCACACACACCCTAAACCTCAAGCTCACCCTTACCCTAACCCTCAGCTAATCCTCACCCTAACCCTAACCATTACCTCACTCTCACCCTAGACCTCACACTAACCATAACCCTAACCCTAAACCTCACTCTCACCCTAACCCTTACCCTCACCCTCAAAATCACCCTAACCCTCACCCTCACCCTCACCCAAATCGTAAGTCTAACCCTAACCCTAACATTACCACTAATCCTAACCCTAAAACTAACCGTTACCCTAACCCTAACCTTCACTCTCAGCCTCACCCTGACTGGAAATATAACCCTAACCATAATATTTACAATAACCCTAACCCTAATCCTAACCATCACCCTCACCCTAACCATAATCTTAACCTTAACACTCGCCCTAACCCTCATCTTAACCCTCACCCTAACCTAAACATAACCCTCACCCTAACCCTTTACCTCACCCTAATCCTAACACTAAGCCTGACCTAAACCTCCCCTTAAACCTCCCCCTCACCCTTACCCTAACACAAACCCTAAACCTCAACCTAACCCTCAACCTAACCCTAACCCTAACCATAACCCTAAAACTCACATTAACCCTAACCCTCACCCTAACTCTAACCCTACCCCTCAGCCTAACACTCAAGCTAACTCTAACCCTCACACTCACCAGAATCCTAAACCTAACCCTAACCATAAACCTCACCTTAAGGCTAATTCTAACCCTAACCCTAACCCTAACTGGCACCCTAACCCTAGTCCTCACCTTCACACTCACCCTCAGCCTAACCCTAAGCCTAAACCTAACACTATCCCTAACCATCACACTCACCCTCACACTAACCTTAATCCTAAAAGAAACCCGAGCCCTAACCCTTACCATCAATCTAACCCTCACCCTAACCCTAACCCTGACCCTAACCCTCACCCTAACCCTCACACTAACCATCACCCTAACACTAACACTAACCCTAAACCTGACCTTCACCCTAACCCTAACTCTAACACTAACCCTAACCCAAAATCTCACCCTAACCCTAGCATTAAACCTCACCCTCACCCTCACGATCACCCTCACCGTAACTGTAACCCTAACCCTAATAATAACCCTAACCCTAATCCTAAGCCTCACCATAATCATAACCCTCACCCTAAACCTAAACCTCGCCCTAACACTTACCCTCACCGTAACACTAACGCTCACACTAATCCTACCCCTCAGCGAAACCCTAAACCTCACACTAAACCTAACACTAATCCTCAATCTAACCCTCACCCTCACCCTAAACCTAACCCTAACCCTTACCCTATCCCTCACCCTAACCCTAACCCTCCCCCTTACCGTAGCCCTCACCCTCAGCCTAACCCTCACTTTAACATTACTAACACCCTCAACCTAACCCTCACCCTAACCCTAAACTCGAACCCTAACTCTCACCCTAACCCTAACCATAAGCCTCACCCTAACCCTAACACTCACCCTCACCCTCACCCTGAGGCTAACCCTAAGCCTAACCCTAACTCTAACCCTCACACTCACCCTCTCCCTGACCCTAATCCTAATCCTAACCCCAACCCTAACACACAACCTCACCCTAAACCTCACCCTAACCCTAACGCTAACCCTAACACTAACAATCACCCTAACCCTCAACCTAACCCTATCTCTAACACTAAACCTCAAACTCACACTGACCCTAAACTTAACCCTAACCCTAAACCTCACCCTAAACCCAACCCTAAACTTCACCCTCACCCTAGCCCTCACCATAACCATAATCCTAAAACTAACCCTCTTCTTAACCCTCATGCTAACCCTAACCCTAACCCTCACCCTAACCCTAATCCTAACCATAACCCTAACCCTAAACCTCACCCTAACCCTAAACCTAAAACTAACCCTAACCCTAACCCTCATCCTCACCCTCACTTGAATCCTAACTGTAAACATAAACATCACCCTCACCCTCACCCTAACTCTAACCCTAAACCTAAACCTAAACCTCACCCTAACCCTAACCCTGACGCTCACCCTCAACGTAACCCTAACTCAAAACTTAACAATCACCCTAAACATAACCCTAACCCTCACCCTAACCATAAAACTCACCCTAACCCTAACCCTCACCCTAACACTTACACTCACCCTAACACTAATCCTAACTCTAACACTAATACTCACAGTAACCCTAACTCTCACCCGAAACCTAAACCTCACCTTAACCCTAACCCTAACCCTCAGCCTCACCCTAGCCCTCACCCTAACCCTAATTCTAACCCTAACCCTCACCCTAACCCAAACCCTCATCCTCACCCTAAACCTCACACAAACCCCAACCCTGATCCTCAATCTAACCCTCACCCTCACCCTAACCCTCATCCTAACCCTTACCCTAACCTCAACCTAATCCTAACCCTCACCCTTAGGGGACCACTCACCCTCAGCCTAACCCTCAACTTTATTATTACCGTCACACTCATGCTAACACTCACCCTAACCCTAACCCAGATCCTAACACTCACCCTAAACCTAACCCTATCCATCACACTAACCCAAACCCTCACCCTCACCCTCACCCTAAGCCTAACCCTAAGCCTAACCCTAACCCTAACCCTCACCCTCACCCTAGCTCTCACCCTAAACCTAATCCTAATGCTAAGACTCATCCTCACCCTCAACCTAACCCTAAAACTATCCATCACCCAAAACCTATTCCTCACCACCATACTCACCCTCAGCCTAACCCCAAGACTAAGCCTAACCCTAACCATAACCCTCAACCTCAGGCTCGCCCTCACCGCAAACTAAACCCAAACCATAACACTAACAATAACCCTAATTTTAACCCTAACCCTAATCCTAATCCTCACCCCCACCCTCACCCTCAGCCTAACCCTAACCCTAACCCTAAACCTAAACCTAACACTAAAACTCACCCTAATCCTCAGCCTCAACCTCACCCTAAACCAAACCCTAACATTAATCCTCACCCTATCCCTAAGACTAACCCTAACCCTAATCCTAACTCTCACACTCAATCTCAACCTAAAATTAAACCTAACCCTAAACCTCACCCTAAACCTCACCCTAAACCTAACCCTCACCCTCAACCTCAACCTCACCACAAAATTTACCCTAACCATAAAACTACCAATAACCCTAACCCTAACCCTAACCCTAAACCTAATCCTCACTCCCACCCTCACCCTCAGCCTATTCATAAGCCTAATCCTAAGACTAACCCTAAGCAACACCATAACCCTAAAATTAACCCTCGCACTAACCATAACCCTAACACGAAACCTCAACTTAAGGCTAACTCTAAACCTAACCCTAACCCTAACCCGCACCCTAACCCTAACCCTCACACTTACACTCTACCTCAGACTAACCCTAAGCCTAAATCTTATCCAAACCCTAACCCTCACACTCACCCTAACCCTAAACCTAATCCTAAACCTAACACTATCCCTAACCCTAACCCTCACCCTAACGCTTACCCAACCATTAACCCTAACACTAACCCTAAACCTAACCCTCACCCTAACCCTCACCCTAAACCTATCTCTAACCATAAACCTCAAACTCACCCTGACCCTAACCCGAAACCTAACCCTCACCCTCACCCTAACCCTCACCCTATTCATAACCCTAATCCTCAGCCTAACCCTCACCCTAACCCTAAGCATAACCCTAACCTTAACCCTCACCCTAACCCTCACCCTAACCCAAACCTTAACCCTAACCCTCACCCTCACCCTAACCCTCATCCTAACACTTAACATCATCCTTACCCTAAACCTCACACTTAACCAAATCCTCACCGTAACTCTAACTCTAACCGTCACCCTCACGCTAAGCCTAACCATAACCCTCACCCTAACCCTAAAACTCACCCTAATCCTCACCCTCACCCTCACCCTAACCCTAATGCTAAGTCTAACATTCACCCTAACCCTCCTGCTATCACTTATCCACACCACAAACCTAACCCTAACCTTAACCCTCACCCTCACCCTAAACCTCACCCTAACCGTAAACCTAATCCTAAACCTCAACATAATCCTAAGCCTAACACTAACACTCACCTAGCCCTAACCCTAACCTTCTACCTCACCCTAACACTCACCATCACCCGAACCTTCACCCTAATCCTAACACTCACCCACACCCTAAACCTCAAGCTCACCCTTACCATAACCCTCAACTAATCCTCACCCTAACCCTAACCATTACCTAACCAAGACCCTCACCCTCACCCTCACCTTCACCCTAACCCTCACCCTCACCCTAGACCTCACCCTAACCATAACCCTAACCCTAAACCTGACCCTCACCCTCACCCTCAACCTCAGCCTATCCCTAAACCTATCCCTAATCCTAACCCTAACCCTCACCATTACCCTAACCCTCACCATAACCCTTACCCTCACCCTCACTCTCACCCTAACAGAAACCCTCACACTAAACCTAAGCCTCCCCCTAAACCTAAACCTAACCCTCACCCTAAACCTCACCATAAACTTAACCCTAACCCTAACACTCACCCTCACGCTAGCCCTCAACCTAATCCTAACTCTAACCCTAATCCTCACCCTAACCCTCATCCTCACCCTAAACCTCACACTAACCTAACCCTAATCCCCAATCTAACCCTAACCCTAACCCTTACCCTATGCCTCACTCTAACCCTAACCCTAACCCTCACCCTCAACCTCACCCTCACCCAAATCGTAAGTCTAACCCTAACCCTAACATTACCACTAATCCTAACCCAAAAACTAACTCTTACCCTAACCCTAAACTTCACTCTCAGCCTCACCCTCACTGGAATTGTAACCCTAACCATAACATTTACAATAACCCTAACCCTAATACTAACCATCACCCTCACCCTAACCATAACCCTAACCCTAACCCTCGCCATAACCTTAACCCTCACTCTCACTGAAACCCTAACCCTCATCTTAACCCTCACCCTAACCTAACCTTAACCCTCACCCTAAACCTTAACCTCAACCTAATCCTAACACTAAGCCTAAACTAAACCTCCCCCTCACCCTAACCCTAACCATCACCCTCAAGCTGGGCCTAAGCCTAAGCCTAAGCCTAAGCCTAGTCCTAACACTAACTCTCACCCAAACCCTAATGCTAACATTAACCCTAACTCGAACGCTAAACCTCACTCTCACCCTAACCCTAACTCTAACCCTAACCCTAAACCTAAACCTCATCCTAACACTAAACCTAACCCTCATCCTCACCTTCACTTTAACCATAACCTTAAACTTAATCCTAACAATAACTCTAACCCTAACCCTGACCCTCACCCTTACCATAAGCCTCAGCCTAACATTTACCCTCAACCTATCACTCACCCTAACCCTAACACTAACCCTCACACTAACCCTAAACATCACCCTAACCCTAAGCCTAACTCTCACCCTAACCATAAACCTCACCCTCAACATCAGCCTCAGGCTAACCCTCAGGCTAACCCTAAACCTAACCCTAACAATAACCCTAACCTTAACCCTAACCCGCACCCTCACCCTCACCGGAAATCTAACCCTAACCCTAACAATACCACTAACCCTAAACAAAACCATCACCCTAACCCTAATCCTCACCCCCACCCTCACCCTCAGCCTAACCCGAAGCCTAAGCCTAAACCTCAACCTAACCCTCAACTCACCCTCACCCTAACCCTAATCCTAAACCTAACCCTATCCCTAAACTTCAACCTAACCCTCACAAATCACCCTAACCCTAACACTAACCCTAACCCTAAACCGCAACCTAACAGTCCCCCTAACCATACCTCTAACCCTAAACCTAAGCCTAAGCCTAACCCTTACCGTCACCGTAACCCTAACCCTAAACTTAAACCTAACCCTAAACCAAACCCTAATCCTCACCCTAACCCAAACACTAACCTTAACCCTCACCCTAACCCTAAGCCTAATCCTAAACCTAACCCTAATCCTCACATTCAACCTCAACCTAACCTTAATCCTAAAACGAACCCTATCCCTAACTCTAACCTGAACCTAACACTCATCCTAGCCCTAACACTAACCCTAATGCTAACCCTAAACCTCATCCTAACCCTCACCCTCAACCCCATGCTCAGCCTAAGCCTAAGCCTAAGCCTAAGCCTAACCCTAACCCTCACCCTAACCCTAAAACTAACACTAAACCTAACTCTAAACCTAAACCTCACTCTCAGCCTAAACTTTATTCTAACCCTGACCCTAACCATAAACCTTATCCTAACCGTAACCCTAAACTTCACTCTGACCCTCACTGTAACCGTAACCGTAACCCTAACTCTAACAATAACCCTAACTCTAACCCTAACCCTCACCCTAACAATAACACTCACCCTAAACCAAACCCACACCCAAACACTTACCCTCACCTAAACACTAACTCTAACCCTAACACTAACACTCACAATAACCCTAACCGTAACCCTAAACCTTAACCTCAACCTAACCCTCACCCTCACCCTAACCCTAACACTGACTCTAACCCTAAACCTCTCGCTAACCCTATATCTAACCCTAAACCTCACCCTCACCGTAACCCTCACCCTCACACTAGCCTTCACCCTAACCCTAACTCTAACCCTCATCCTCACCCTAATCCATACGCTCATCCTCACCCTAAACCTCACACTAACCCTAACCCTAATCCTCTATCTAACCCTCACCCTAAGCCAAAACCTAACCCTTTTCCTAAACCTAATCCTAACCCTAACTCTCAGACTTATTTTAACCCTAACCATCAGCGTAAACTTCACTTTTACCCTTACCATCATCCTCACCCTTACCCTCAACCTTACCCTAAACCTCACCCTAACCCTCACCCTAACCGTAAATTTAACCATCACCCTAACCCTAACCCTCACCCAAAACCTCACGCTCAGCCTAACCCTAAGCCTAAGCCTTACACTAACCCTCACCCTCATCCTAGCCCTCACCCTAACCCTAATCCTAACCATCACCATAACCCTAATCTTCACCCCCACCCTCAACCTCAGCCTAACCCTAAGCCTAAGCCTAACCCTAACCCTAACCCTTAAACTCACACTCACCCTAACCCTAACCCTAAACCTAACCCTAAACCTCAACCTAACCCTCACCCTAACCTTAACCCTAATACTAACCCTAACACTAACCCTCGATCTAATCTTCCCCCTAAACCTACATCTAACCTTAAACCTCACCCTCACCTTAACACTAATCCTAACCCTAACCCTAAACCTCACCCTAAACCTAACTCTCACTCTCACCCTCACCCTCACTCTCACAGTAAATCTAACCCTAACCCTAACAATAACACTAATCGTAACCCTAAACCTAACCCTAACCATAACACTAATCCTAAACCTCAGCATCAACCTAACCCTAATTCTAACCCTAAGCCCCACCCTAACACTAACCCTCATGTCACCATAACCCTAACCCTCAGCCTAACCCTCACCCTTTCCCTAACCCTAACCCTAAACCTCACACTTATACTAACCCCAATACTCACCCTCACCCTAGCCCTCACCCTAACCCTAATCCTAACCCTAATCCTCAACCTAACCCTCACCCTAACCCTAACCCTAACCCTCACCATAACCCTAAACCTAACCTTCAACCTAACCTTAACACTCACCCTAACCCTAACCCTAAACCTCACCCTAACCCTAACTCTCACCTTCATGCTCATACTCAGCCTAACCCTAAACCTAACCTTAACCGTAACCCTAACCCTCAGACTTACCCGAAAGCTTACCCTAATCCTAATGCTAACCCTAAGCCTAACCCTAAGCCTAAACCTCACCCTCACCCTAACCCTAAATCTAACTCTAACCCTAATCCTAATGCTCAAACTCAGCCTCACCGTAACACTAACTCTAACCCTAAACCTCAACCTCACCCTAACCCTAACCCTTACCTTAACCCTAAACGTCACACTAACCCTAAGCCTAAATCTCACACTCAAAATAGCCCTCACTCTAACCCTAATCCTAAAACTAACCCTCATCCTAACTCTCACCCTAAACCTAATGCTAATCCTCACCCTCACCCTAACCCGAACCTTCAAACTAATCCTAACCCTCTCCCTCACCATAACCTTTACCCTAACCCTCACCCTAAACCTAAACGTAACCCGAACCTTAATGCTCACCCCAACCCTAAACTTCATCCTCAACCTCACCCTGAACCTAAACCTAAGCCTAATCCTAAACCTAACCCTAACACACACACTCACCCTCAACCTAACCCTAATCCTAACCCTAACCCTAACCCTAAACCTCCCCCTACCTCTCACCCTAAACCTAACTCTAACCCAAACCCTAAACCTGACCCTAACCCTAACCATAACCCTCACACTAACCCAAAACCTCACCCTAAAACTTACCATGACCCTAAAACTAATCCTAACCCAAGCACTAACCCTCACACTAACCATAAACCTAACCCTCACCTGCACCCTCACCCTCACCGGAACTCTAACCCTAACTCTAACAATAAGACTAATCCTAACCCTAACCATCACCCTACCCCTAATCCTCACCCCCACTTTTAGCCTCATCCTAACCCTAAGCCTAAGCCTAACCCTCACCCTAACCCTTACACTCACCCTCACCCTAACCCTAATCCTAACCCTAATCCTATCCCTAAACCTCATCCTAACCCTCACCCTCACCCTAACCTTAACACTAACCATAACGCTAAACCTCACCATAAGCATCCCCCTAACCCTAACTCTAACCCTAAACCTCACCCTCAGCCTAAACCTAACCCTAAACCTCACCCTAAACCTCACCCTAACTCTAAACTATCACCCTCACCCTCAACCTCACAGTAACTCTAACCCTAACCCTAACAATAACACTAACACTAACCCTAACCCTAACCATAACCATAACCCTCAACCTCAGCCTCACCCTCACTGCAAACTTAACTCTTACTATAACACTAACAATAACCCTAAACCTAACCCTAACCCTAACCCTAACCCTCACTCCCACCCTCACCCGCACCCTCACCCTCAGCCTAACCCTAACCCTAACACTAACCCTCACCATAACCCTAAACCTAACCCTAAACCTAACGCGAAATCTAACCCTAAACCAAACCCTAATCCTCAGCCTCACCCTCATCATAACTCAAACCCTAATCTTAACCCTCACCCTAACACTAAGCCTAATCCTAACCCTAACCCTAACCCTCACACTCAACCTCACCCTAACCTTAATACTAAACCTAACTCTCACCCTAACCCTAACCCTCAACCTAACCCTCACCCTAACTTTACCCCTAACTCTATATCTAACACTAAATCTCACAGTCACCATAATCCTAACCCTAAACCTAACCTAAACCTCACCCTGATCCAAACCCTAACAATAATCCTCACCCTAACCCTAAGCCTAATCCTAACCCTAACCCAAACCCTCACACTCACCCTCACCCTAACCCTAATCCTAAACCTAACCCTATCGCTAACACTAAACCTCAACCTAACACTCACCCTTGCCGTCACCCTAAACTGAAACCTAAATCTCATCATCAACCTAGCCCTCAACCTAACCCTAATTCTATCCCTCACCTCACCCTAACCCTAACCCTCATCCTCACCCTAAACCTCACACTAACCCTAAACCGAATCCTCAATCTTACCCTCACCCTAACCCTAACACTAACCCTTACCCTAACCCGAAAAATAACCCTAACACTCACCCTTATCTTAACACTCACCCCCAGCCAAAACCTCTCCTTTACCCTTACCATCATAATCACCCTAACCTACACCCTAATCTTAACCCTAACACTAATCCAAACCCAAAACCTCAACATAACCATCAACCTAACCTTAACCCTAGCCCTAACCCTAACCCTAACCCTCGAACTAACACTCCCCCTAACCCAAAATCTAACCCTAAACCTGACCCTCACCCTAACCCTAATCCTAACCCTAACCATAAACCTCACCCTAACCCTAACCCTAACCTTCACCCTCACCCTAACCCTCACCTTACCATAAATATAACCCTAACCCGAACAATAACACTAATCCTAACCCTAATCCTAAACCTAACCCTAAGCCTAACCCTAATTCTAACACTCACCCTCAACCTAACCCTAATCCTAACGCTACCCCTCAACCTAACCCTAATCCTCACCCTCACTGTAACCCTAACCCTCATCCAAACCTCACCCTAATCCTAACCCTAATCCTCACCCTAAGCCTAAATCTAACCCTAAACCTCACTCTCACCCTAACCCTAATCCTAACACTAAACATAAACCTCACCCTAACCCTAACCCTAAACTTCACCCTCACCCTCACCCTCACCTTACCATAAATCTAACCCTAATCCTAACAATAACACTAATGCTAACCCTAAACCTAACCCTAACCCTAAGCCTAACCCTAATCCTAACACTCACCCTCAACCTAACCCTAATCCTAACGCTAACCCTCAACCTAACCCTAATCCTCACCCTCACTGTAACCCTAACCCTCATCCAAACCCTCACCCTAACCCTAATACTAACCCTCAAACTCACCCTATTCCTCACCCTAACCTAAATCCTAATTCTAATCCTCATCCTAACCCTAACCCTAACCCTAACTCTAACCATCACACTATCCCTAAACCTAACCCTCAACCTAACCCTAACCCTCACGCTGACCCTAAACATAAGTGGAACCCAAACTCTCACAATAATCCTAACCCTAATCCTCACCCTAAGCCTAAATCTAAACCTAAAACTCACCCTCACTCTAACCCTAATCTTAACACTAACCATAAACCTCACCCTAACTCTAACACTAAACTTCACCCTAACCCTCACCATAAAGCTAACCCTAACCCTAACAATAACACTAAACCTAACCCTAAACCTAAGCCTAACCCTAATCCTAACACTCACACTCACCCTAACCCTAATCCTAACCCTAATCCTATACCAAACCCTAATCCTCAAACTCACTGTAACTCTAATCCTCATCTAAAACTTCACCCTAACCCACACCCTAACCCTAAAGCTCAACTAACCCTCACCCTAAACGAAACCCTCACCCTCAACCTCAAGCTCAGCCTAACCTGAAGCCTAAGCCTTACCCTAATCCTCACCCTCACCCTAGCCCTCACCCTAACCCTAATCCTAATCCTAACCCTCACTCTAACCCTAAACCTAACCATCACCCTAACCCTATTCCTCACCCCCACCCTCACCCTCAGCCTAACCCTAAGCCTAAGCCTAACCCTAACCCTAACCCTCACACTCACCCTCACCCTAAACCTAATCCTAACCCTAAACATAAACCTCACCCTAACCCTAACCCTAACATTCACCCTCACACTCACCCTCACCCTTACCATAAATCTAAACCTAACCCTAACAATAACACTAATCCTAACCCTAAACCTAAGCCTAACCCTAATCCTAACACTCACCCTCACCCTAACCCTAATACTAACCCTAACCCTCAAACTAACCCTAACCCTCACCCTCACTGTAATCCTAACTCTCATCCAAACCCTCACCCTAACCCTAACGCTAACCATAAACCTCAACCTAACACTAACACTATAACCCACAACCTCACCCTAGCACTCATCCTAAACCTAAATATAACCCTAATCCTCATCCTAACCCTAACCCTCACACTAACCATCACACTATCCCTAACCCTAAGCCTCAACCTATCCCTAACTCTCACCCTAACCCTAAAATTAACCCGAACCCAAAATCTCACCCTAACCCTAACCCTAACACTCACCCTAACCCTAACCCTCACCCTCACCCTCACCCTCAGCCTAACCCTAAGCCAAAGCCTACCCCTAATCCTAACCCTCACACTCACCCTAAACATTAACTTAATCCTAATCCTAAACCTGAGCTTAACCATCACCCTCAGCCTAACCCTCACCCTAACCCTAAACCTAACACTCAACCTAAACCTAACCCTCACCCTCAGCTAAACCTAAGCCGAAGCCTAACCCTAATGCTAACCCTCACACTCACCCTAACACTTAAACTCACCCTAACCCTTACCCTAATCCTACTCTTAACCCTAAGCCTAACCCTCACCCTCACATTAACCCTCACCCTAATCCTAACTCTAACACTAACCCTAACCCTAACCCTCAACCTAAGCCTCACCCGAGACCTAACTCTAATCCTAAACCTCACCCTAACCCTAACGCTAACCCTAATCCTAAACCTCACCCTAACCCTAAACCTCACCCTCACCCTAATCCTAAACCTAACATCATCCTAAACCTCACCCTAACACTAACCCTAACCCTCAACCTCACCCTCACCCTCACCCTCAGCCTAACCCTATGCCTAACCCTAACCCTAAACCAAACCCGCAAGAGAACCCTACCCCTAACCCTAAAAATTACCCTAAATCTAATCCTAAACCAAACCCTAATCCTCAGCCTCACCCTCACCACAACACAAACACTAATCTTAACCCTCACCCTAACCCTAAGCCTAATCCTAACCCTAACCCTAACCCTCACACTCAACCTCACCCTAACCTTAATCCTAAACCTGACTCTATCAATAATCCTAACCCTCAACCTAACCCTCACCCTAGACCTAACCCAAACCCTAATCCTAACCCTAAAACTAACACTAAGCCTAACTGTAAACATAAACCTCAGTCTCAACCTAACCCTAATTTTAACCCTAACATAACACTAAACCTCATCCTAACCCTCATCCTCAACCTCATTCTCGGCCTAAGCCTAAGCCAAAGCCTAAGCCTAACCCTAACCCTCACCCTAAACCTAAAACTAACACTAAGCCTAACTGTAAACATAAACCTCAGTCTCAACCTAACCCTAATTCTAACCCTAACATAACACTAAACCTCATCCTAACCCTAATCCTAACCCTCACTCTCACCCTCAATGTAACCGTAACCCTAACCCTAACCATAACAATAACCCTAACACGACCCCTAACCATCACTCTAAACATAACCCTCACCCTAACCCAAACGCTCACCCTAACACTTACACTAATCCTAACACTTACCCTAACCCTAATACTAATCCTCATACTAAACCTAACCCTTAACCTCAACCTAACCCTCACCCTCACCCTAAACCTAACATTAACCCTAACCCTAACCCACACCCTAACCCTCCCCCTAACCCTATATCAAACCCTAAACCTCACCCTCACCCTAACACTAAACCTAACCCTAAACCTAAACCTCACCCTAAACTTCACCCTAACCCTAACCCTCACCCTCACCTTCAACCTCACCGTAAATCTAACCCTAACCCTAATAATAACATTAACCCAAACCCTAACCCTAACCATAAACCTCACCCTCAGCCTAACCCTCACTGCAAACTTAACCCTAACCATAACACTAACAATAACCTAAACCAAACCCCACCCTCACCCTCAGCTTAATTCAAAGCCTAACCCTATCCCTAACCCTAACACTCACCGTAACCCTAACCCAAACCCTACCCCTAGTTCGCACCCTAACCCTAAGCCTACTCCTAACCCTAACCCTAACCCTCACACTCACCCTAACCCTAAACCTAACCCTATCCCTAACACTAAACCTCACCCTAACACTCACCCTAGCCCTCACCCTAACCCTAAACCTAAACCTCACCCTCACCCTAGCCCCCAACCTAACCCTAATTCTATCCCTCACCCTCACCCTAACCCTAACCCTCATCCTCACCCTAAACCTCACACTAACCCTAAACTGAATCCTCAATCTAACCCTCACCCTAACCTTAAAACTAACCCTTACCCTAACCCGAAAAATAACCCTAACCCTCACCCTTATCTTAACACTCACACTCAGCCAAAACCTCTCCTTTACCCTTACCATCATAATCACCCTAACCCACAACCTAACCCTAAACCTCATACAAACCCTCACTCTAACCGTAAACCTAACCATCACCCTAACCTAAACCCTCACCTTCAACCTCAAGCTCAGCCTAAACCTAAGCCTAAGCCTTACCCTAATCCTCACCCTCACCCAAGCCCTCACCCTAACCTTAATCCTAAACCTAACCCTCATTCTAACCCTCAACCTAACCCTAACCCTATACATCACCATAACCCTAATCCTCAACCCCGCCCTCACCCTCAGCCTAACCATAAGCCTAAACCAAACCCAAACCTAACCCTCACACTCACCCTCAACCTAACCTTAATCCTAATCCTTACCCAAAACCTCAACATAATCATCAACTTACCCTTAACCCTAACCCTAACCCTAACCCTAACCCTCGAACTAACACACCCCCTAACCCAAAATCTAACCCTAAACCTCACCCTCACCCTAACCCTAATCGTAACCCTAACAATAAACCTCACCCTAACCCTAACCCTAAACTTCACCCTCACCCTCACCCTCACCTTACCATAAATCTAACCCTAACCCTAACAATAACAATAATCCTAACCCTAAACCTAAACCTAACCCTAAGCCTAACCCTAATCCTAACACTCACTCTCAACCTAACCCTAATCCTAACGCTAACCCTCAACCTAACCCTAATCCTCACCCTCACTGTAACCCTAACCCTCACCCTAACCCTAACACTAATGCTCAACCTCACCCTAGTCCTCACCCTAACCTTAATCCTAACTCTAATCCTCATCCTAACCCTAACCCTAACCATAACACTAACCATCACACTATCCCTAAACCTAACCCTCAACCTATCCCTAACCCTCACCCTAAACCTAAACTTAAGCGGAACCCAAACTCACCCTAATCCTAACCCTAATCCTCACCCTAACCCTAAATCTAACCCTAAACTTCACCCTCACACTAACCCTAATCCTAACACTAACCATAAACCCCACCCTAACTCTAACACTAAACTTCACCCTCACCCTCACCCTCACCCTTAAGATAAATCTAACCCTAACCCTAACAATAAAACTAATCCTAACCCTAAAACTAACCCTAAACCTAACCCTAATCCTAATCCTAACACTCAACCTCACCCTAACCCTAATGCTAACCCTAACCCTATACCTAACCCTAATACTCAACCTCACTGTAACCCTAACCCTCATCCAAACCCTCACCCTAACCCACACCTTAACCCTAAACCTCATACTAACCCTCACCCTAACCGAAACCCTCACCCTCAACCTCAAGCTCAGCCTAACCCTAAGCCTAAGCCTTACCCTAATCCTCACCCTCACCCTAGCCCTCACCCTAACCCTAATTCTATTCCTAACCCTAATTCTAACCCTCAACCTAACCCTAACTCTAACCATCTCCCTAACCCTAATCCTCACCACCACCCTCACCCTCAGCCTAACCCTAAGCCTAAGCCTAAGCCTAACCCTAACCCTCACACTCACTCTCACCCTAACGCTAATCCTAAACCTAACCATCCCCCTAACCCAAAACCTCAACGTAACCATCAACCTAACCTTAACCTTCACACTAACCCTAACCCTAACTTCGAACTAACACTCCCCCTCACCCTAAATCTAACCCTAAACCTCACCCTCACCCTAAACCTAATCCTAACCCTAAACATAAACCTCACCCTAACCCTAACCCTAACCTTCACCCTCACCCTCACCCTCACCCTTACCATAAATCTAAACCTAACCCTAACAATAACACTAATCCTAACCCTAAACCTAAGCCTAACCCTAATCCTAACACTCACCCTCACCCTAACCCTAATCCTAACCCTAACCCTCAAACTAACCCTAACCCTCAACCTCACTGTAATCCTAACTCTCATCCAAACCCTCACCCTAACCCTAAAGCTAACCATAAACCTCAACCTAACACTAACCCTATAACCTTCATCCTCACCCTAGCCCTCATCCTAACCCTAAACATAACCCTAATCCTCATCCTAAACCTAACCCTCACCCTAACCATCACACTATCCCTAACCCTAACCCTTAACCTAACCCTAACACTCACCCTAACCCTGAACTTAACCCGAACCCAAACTATCACTCTAAACCTAACCCTAACCCTCACCCTAACCCTAAACCTCACCCTCACCCTCACCCTCAGTCTAACCCTAAATCGAAGCCTACCCTTAACCCTAACCCTCACACTCACCCTAAATCTTAACCTAATCCTAAACCTGAGCTTAACCCTCAAACTCAGCCTAACCCTCACCCTAACCCTAATCCTAACACTCACATTAACCCTAACCCTCACCCTCAGCCTAAACCTAAGTCGAAGCCTAACCCTAACCCTAACCCTCACACTCACCCTAATCCTTACATTCACCCTAACCCTTACCCTAATCCTACTCTTAAACCTAAGCCTAACCCTCATCCTCACATAAAACCTCACCCTAACCCTAACTCTAACACTAACCCTAACCCTAACCCTCACCCTCAGTCTCACCCGAGACCTAACTCTAATCTTAAACCTCACCCTCACCCTAACCCTAACATTAAACCTAAACCTCACCCTAAACCTAATCCTAACCCTCACCCTCACCCTCAATCTCACCATAACTTTAACCCTAACCCTAATAAAAACATTAACCCAAACCCTAACCATAACCATAACCCTCACCCTCAGCCTAACCCTCACTGCAAACTTAACCCTAACCATAACACTAACAATAACCTAAACCAAACCCACCCTCACCCTCAGCTTAACCCAAAGCCTAACCCTATCCCTAACCCTAACACTCACCGTAACCCTAACCCAAACCGTACCCCTAGTCCGCACCCTAACCCTAAGCCTAATCCTAACCCTAACCCTAACCCTCACACTCAGCCTCACCCTAAACCTAATCCTAAACCTATCCCTAACAATAAACCTCACCCTAACACTCACCCTAGCCCTCACCCTAACCCTAAACCTAAACCTCACCCTCACCCTAGCCCTCAACCTAACCCTAATTCTATCCCTCACCCTCACCCTAACCCTAACCCTCATCCTCACCCTAAACCACACACTAACCCTAAACTGAATCCTCAATCTAACCCTCACCCTAACCCTAACACTAACCATTATCCTAACCCGAAAAATAACCCTAACCCTCACCCTTATCTTAACACTCACCCTCAGCCAAAACCTCTCCTTTACCCTTATCATCATAATTACCCTAACCCACACCCTAACCCTAAACCTCATACAAACCCTCACCCTAACCGTAAACCTAACCATCACCCTAACCGAAACCCTCACCCTCAAACTCAAGCTCAGCCTAACCCTAAGCTTAAGCCTTACCCTAAACCACACCCTCACCCAAGCCCTCACCCTAATCTTAATCCTAACCCTAACCCACATTCTAACCCTCAACCTAACCCTAACACTAACCATCACTGTAACCCTAATCCTCATCCCTGCCCTCACCCTCAGCCTAACCCTAAGACTAAGCCTAACCCTAACCATAAACCTCATACTCACCCTCACCCCAACCCTAATCCTAACCCTAACCCTAATCCTAACCCAAAACCTCAACATAACCATCAACCTACCCTTAACCCTAACCCTAACCCTAACCCTAACCCTAACCCTAACCCTCAAACTAACACTCCACCTAACCCAAAATCTAACCCTAAACCTCACCCTCACCCTAACCTTAATCCTAACCCTAACCATAAACCTCACCCTAACCCTAACCCTAACCTCACCCTCACCCTCACCCTCACCTTACCATAAATCTAACCCTAAACCTAACAATAACACTAATGCTAACCCTAAACCTAAACCTAACCCTAAGCCTAACCCTAATCCTAACACTCACCCTCAACCTAACCCTAATCCTAATGCTAACCCTCAACCTAACCCTAATCCTCACCCTCACTGTAACCTTAACCCTCATCCAAATCCTCACCCTAACCCTAACACTAATGCTCAACCTCACCCTAGTCCTCACCCTAAAATTAATCCTAACTCTAATCCTCATCCTAACCCTAACCCTAATCCTAACTCTAACCATCACAGTATACCTAAACCTAACCCTCAACCTAACCCTAACCCTCCCCCTAATACTAAACTTAAGCAAAACCCAAACTCTCACCCTAATCCTAACCCTAATTCTCACCCTAACCCTAAATCTAACCCTAAACCTCACCCTCACCCTAACCCTAATCCTAACACTAACCATAAACCTCACCCTAACTCTAACCCTAAACTTCACCCTCAACCTCACCCTCACCCTTACCATAAATCTAACCCTAACCCTAACAATAACACTAATCCTAACCCTAAACCTAACCCTAAACCTAAGCCTAACCCTAATCCTAACACTCACCCTCACCCTAACCCTAATCCTAACGCTAACCCTATACCTAAGCCTAACATTCAACCTCATTGTAACCCTAACCCTCATCCAAACCCTCACCCTAACCCACACCCTAACCCTATAACTCATATTAACCCTCCCCCTAACCGAAACCCTCAACCTCAACCTCAAACTCAGCCTAACCCTAAGCCTAAGCCTTACCCTAATCCTCACCCTCACCCTAGCCCTCACCCTAACCCTAATCCTAATCCTAACCCTCATTCTAACCCTCACCCTAACCCTAACCATCACCCTAACCCTAATCCTCACCCCCACCTTCACCCTCAGCCTAACCCTAAGCCTAAGCCTAAGCCTAACCGTAACCCTCACACTCACCCTCACCCTAACCCTAATCTTAACCCTAAGCATAACCCTAATCCAAAACCTCAACATAAAAATCAACCTAACCTTAACCTTAAAACTAACCCTAACCCTAACCTCTAACTACCACTCCCCCTAACCCTAAATCTAACCCATAACCTCACCCTCACCCTAAACCTAATCCTAACCCTAAGCATAAACCTCACCCTAACCCTAACCCTAACCTTCACCCTCACCCTCACCTTAACACTTACCATAAATCTAAACCTAACCCTAACAATAACACTAATCCTAACCCTAAACCTAAGCCAAACCCTAATTCTATCCCTCACCCTCACCCTAATCCTAACCCTAAACCTCACACTAACCCTAAACTGAATCCTCAATCTAACCCTCACCCTAACCCTAACACTAACCCTTACGTTAACCCTAAACCTACCCCTCACCCTCACCCTTATCTTAACACTCATGCTCAGCCAAAACCTCTCCTTTACCCTTACCATCATAATCACCCTAACCCTAAAAATCATACAAACCCACACCCTAACCTTAAACCTAACCATCACCCTAACCGAAATCTCACCCTCAACCTCAAGATCAGCCTAACCCTAAGCCTAAGCCTTACCCTAATCCTCACCCTCACCCAAGCCCTCACCCTAACCTTAATACTAACCCTAACCCTCATTCTAACCCTCAACCTAACCCTAACCCTAACCATCACTGTAACCCTAATCCTTACCCCCGCCCTCATCCTCGGCCTAACCCTAAGCCTAAGCCTAACCCTAACCCTAACACTCACACTCACCCTCACACTTACCCTAATCCTAACCCAAAACCTCAACATAACCATCAAAATAACCTTAACCCTAACCCTAACCCTAACCCTAACCCTCGAACTAACACTCCCCCTAACCCAAAATCTAAACCTAAACCTCACGCTCACCCCAACCCTAATCCTAACCCTAACCATAAACCTCACCCTAACCCTAACCCTAACCTTCACCCTCACCCTTACCCTCACCTTACCATAAATCTAACCCTAACCCTAACAGTAACACTAATCCTAACCCTAAACCTAAACCTAACCCTAAGCCTAACCCTAATCCTAACACTCACCCTCAACCTAACACTAATCCTAACGCTAACCCTCAACCTAACCCTAATCCTCACCCTCACTGTAACCCTAACACTCATCCAAACCCTCACCCTAACATTAACACTAACCCTCAACCTCACCCTAGTCCTCACCCTAACATTAATCCTAACTCTAATCCTCATCCTAACCCTAACACTAACCCTAAATCTAACCATCACACTATCCCTAAACCTAACCCTCAACCTAACCCTAACCCTCACCCTAACCCTAAACTTAAGCGAAAGACAAACTCTCACCCAAATCCTAACCCTAATACTCACCCTAACACTAAATCTAACCCTAAACCACACCCTCACCCTAACCCTAATCCTAACAC
The DNA here is from genome assembly GCF_024711535.1 of Dipodomys merriami. Classification (NCBI taxonomy): domain Eukaryota; kingdom Metazoa; phylum Chordata; class Mammalia; order Rodentia; family Heteromyidae; genus Dipodomys; species Dipodomys merriami. Next base: position 5,361,138 of record NW_027206257.1, read on the forward strand.
TAACCATAAACCTCACCCTAACTCTAACTCTAAACGTCACCCTCACACTCACCATAAATCTAACCCTAACCCCAACAATAACACTAATCCTAACCCTATACCTAACCCTAAACCTAAGCCTAACGCTAATCCTAACACTCACCCTCACCTTAACCCTAATCCTAACCCTAATCCTATACCTAACCCTAATCCTCAACCTCACTGTAACCCTAACCCTCATCCAAACCCTCACCCTAACCCACACCCTAACCCTAAACCTCATACTAACCCTCACCCTAACCGAAACCCTCACCCTCAAACTCAAGCTCAGCCTAACCCTAAGCCTAAGCCTTACCCTAATCCTCACCCTCACCCTAGCCCACACCCTAACCCTAATCCTAATCCTAACCCTCATTCTAACCCTCAACCTAACCCTAACCCTAACCATCACCCTAACCCTAATCCTCACCCCCACCCTCACCCTCAGCCTAACCCTAAGCCTAAGCCTAACCCTAACCCTCACATTCACACTCACCCTAAACCTAATCCTAACCCTAACCATAACCCTAACCCAAAACCTCAACATAACCATCAACCTAACCTTAACCTTAACACTAACCCTAACCCTAACTTCGAACTACCACTCCCGCTAACCCTAAATCTAAACCTAAAACTCACCCTCACCATAAACTTAATCCTAACCCTAACCATAAACCTCACCCTAACCCTAACCCTAACTTTCACCCTCACCCTCACCCTCACCCTTACCATAAATCTAAAACTAACCATAACAATAACACTAATCCTAACCCTAAACCTACGCCTAACCCTAATTCTATCCCTCACCCTCACCCTAACACTAACCCTCATCCTCACCCTAAACCTCACACTAACCCTAAACTGAATCCTCAATCTAACCCTCACCCTAACCCTAACACTAACCCTTACACTAACCCTAAACCTAACCCTAACCCTCACCCTTAAATTAACACTCACGCTCAGCCAAAACCTCAACTTTACCCTTACCATCATAATCACCCTAACCCTAAACCTCATACAAACCCTCACCCTAACCGTAAACCTAAACATCACCCTAACCAACACCCTCACCCTCAACCTCAAGCTCAGCCTAACCCTAAGCCTAAGCCTTACCCTAATCCTCACCCTACCCAAGCCCTCACCCTAACCTTAATCCTAACCCTAACCCCCATTCTAACCCTCAACCTAACCCGAAACGTAACCATCACTGTAACCATAATCCTCACCCCCGCCCTCACCCTCAGCCTAACCCTAAGCCTAAGCCTAATCCTAACCCTAACCCTCACACTCACCCTCACCCTAACCCTAATCCTAACCCTAACCCTAATCCTATCACAAAACCTCAACATAACCATCAACCTACCCTTAACCGTAACCGTAACCCTAACCATCGAACTAACACTCCCCCTAACCCAAAATCTAACCCTAAACCTCACCCTCACCCTAAACCTAATCCTAATCCTAACAATAAACCTCACCCTAATCCTTACCCTAACCTTCACCCTCACCCTCACCCTCAACTTACCATAAATCTAACCGTAACCCTAACAATAACACTAATCCTAACCCTAAACCTAAACCTAAACTAAGCCTAACCCTAATCCTAACACTCACCCTCAACCTAACACTAATCCTAACGCTAACCCTCAACCTAACCCTAATCCTCACCCTCACTGTAACCCTAACCCTCATCCAAACCCTCACCCTAACCCTAACACAAACCCTCAACCACACCCTAGTCCTCACGCTAACCTTAATCCTAACTCTAATCCTAATCCTAACCCTAACCCTAACCCTAACTCTAACCATCACACTGTCCCTAAACCTAACCCTCAACCTAACCCTAACCCTCACCATAAATCTAAACTTAAGCTGAACCCAAACTCTCACCCAAATCCTAACCCTAATCCTCACCCTAACCCTAAATCTAACCCTAAACCTCACCCTCACCCTAACCCTAATCCTAACACTAACCATAAACCTCACCCTAACTCTAACCCTAAACTTCACCCTCACCCTCAACATAAATCTAACCCTAACCCTAACAATAACACTAATCCTAATCCTAAACCTAACCCTAATCCTAAGCCTAACCCTAATCCTAACACTCACCCTCACCCTAACCCTAATCCTAACCCTAACCCTATACCTAACCCTAATCCTCAACCTCACTGTAACCCTAACCCTCACCCAAACCCTCACCTAACCCACACCCTAACCCTAAACCTCATACTAACCCTCACCCTGACGGAAACCCTCACCCTCAAACTCAAGCTCAGCCTAACCCTAAGCCTAAGCCTTACCCTAATCCTCACCCTCACCCTAGCCCTCACCCTAACCCTAATCCTAATCCTAACCCTCATTCTAACACTCACCCTAAACCTAACCCTAACCATCACTCTAACCCTAATCCTCACCCCCACCCTCACCCTCAGCCTAACCCTAAGCCTAAGCCTAAGCCTAACCCTAACCCTCAAACTCACCCTCACCCCAACCCTAATCCGAACCCTAACAATAACCCTAACCCAAAACCTCAACATAAAAATCAACCTAACCTTAACCTTAACACCAACACTAACCCTAACTTCTAACTAACACTCCCCCTAACCCTAAATCTAACCCTAAACCTCACCCTCCCCCTAAACCTAATCCTAACCCTAACCATAAACCTCACCCTAACCCTAACCCTAACCTTCACCCTCACCCTCACCCTCACCCTTACCATAAATTTAAAACTAACCCTAACAATAACACTAATCCTAACCCTAAACCTAAGCCTAACCCTAATTCTATCCCTCACCCTCACCCTAACCCTAACCCTTATCCTCACCCTAAACCTCACACTAACCCTAAACTGAATCCTCAATCTAACCCTCACCCTAACCTTAACACTAACCCTTACCCTAACCCTAAATCGAACTCTAACCCTCACCCTTAAATTAACACTCACGCTCAGGCAAAACCTCTCCGTTACCCTTACTATCATAATCACACTAAACCTAAACCTCATACAAACCCTCACCCTAACCGTAAACCTAACCATCACGCTAACAGAAACCCTCACCTCAAACTCAAGATCAGCCTAACCCTAAGCCTAAGCCTTACCCTAATCCTCACCCTCACCCAAGCCCTCACCCTAACCTTAATCCTAACCCTAACCCTCATTCTAACCCTCAACCTAACCCGAAACGTAACCATCACTCTAACCCTAATCCTCACCCCCGTCCTCACCCTCAGCCTAAACCTAAGGCTAACCCTAACCCCAACCCTCACACTCACCCTCACCCTAACCCTAATCCTAACCCTAACCCTAATCCTATCACAAAACCTCAACATAATCATCAACCTACCCTTAACCCTAAACTTAACCCTAACCCTCGAACTAACACTCCCCCTAACCCAAAATCTAACCCTAAATCTCACCCTCACCCTAACCCTAATCCTAATCCTAACAATAAACCTCACCCTAACCCTAAACCTAACCTTCACCCTCACCCTCACCCTCACCTTACCATAAATATAACCCTAACCCGAACAATAACACTAATCGTAACCCTAAACCTAAACCTAACCCTAAGCCTAACCCTAATCCTAACACTCACCCTCAACCTAACCCTAATCCTAATGCTAACCCTCAACCTAACCCCAATCCTCACCCTCACTGTAACCCTAACGCTCATCTAAACCCTCACCCTAACCCTAACACTAAACTTCAACCACACCCTAGTCCTCACCCTAACCTTAATCCTAACTCTAATCCTAATCATAACCGTAACCCTAACCATAACTCTAACCATCACACTATCCCTAAACCTAACCCTCGACCTAGCCCTCACCCTCACCCTAAATCTAATCTTAAGCGGAACCCAAACTCTCACCCTAATCCTAACCCTAATCCACACCCTAACCCTAAATCTAACCCTAAACCTCACCCTCACCCTAACCCTAATCCTAACACTAACCATAAACCTCACCCTAACTCTAACCCTAAACTTCACCCTCACCCTCAACATAAATCTAACCCTAACCCTAACAATAACACTAATCCTAACCCTAAACCTAAGCCTAACCCTAATCATAACACTCACCCTCACCCTAACCCTAATCCTAACCCTAACCCTATACCTAACCCTAATCCTCAACCTCACTGTAACCCTAACCCTCATCCAAACCCTCACCCTAACCCACACCCTAACCCTAAACCTCATACTAACCCTCACCCTAACCGAAACCCTCACCCTCAAACTCAAGCTCAGCCTAACCCTAAGCCTAAGCCTTACCCAAATCCTCACCCTCACCCTAGCCCTCACCCTAACCCTAATCCTAATCCTAACCCTCATTCTAACACTCACAGTAAACCTAACCCTAACCATCACCCTAACCCTAATCCTCACCCCCACCCTCACCCTCAGCCTAACCCTAAGCCTAAGCCTAAGCCTAACCCTAACCCTCACACTCACCCTCACCCTAACCCTAATCCTAACCCTAACCATAACCCTAACCCAAAACCTCAACGTAACCATCAACCTAACCTTAACCTTCACACTAACCCTAACCCTAACTTCGAACTAACACTCCCCCTCACCCTAAATCTAACCCTAAACCTCACCCTCACCCTAAACCTAATCCTAACCCTAACCATAAACCTCACCCTAACCCTAACCCTAACGTTCACCTTCACACTCACCCTCACCCTTACCATAAATCTAAACCTAACCTTAACAATAACACTAATCCTAACCCTAAACCCAAGCCTAACCCTAATCCTAACACTCACCCTCACCCTAACCCTAATCCTAACCTTAACCCTCAAACTAACCCTAAACCTCACCCTCACTGTAATCCTAACTCTCATCCAAACCCTCACCCTAACCCTAACGCTACCCATAAACCTCACTCTAACACTAACCCTACCCCTCAACCTCACCCCAGCCCTCATCCTAACCCTAAACCTAACCCTAATACTAATCCTAACCCTAACCCTCACCCTCCCCTAACTCCAACACTAACCCTAACACTAACCCTCACCCTCAGCCTCACCCTAAACCTAACTCTAATCCTAAACCTCACCCTCACCCTAACCCTAACCCTAACCCTTAACCTCACCCTAAACCTAAACCTCACCCTCACCGTAATCCTAACCCTAACCCTGATCTAATCTTAAAGCTCAACCTAAACCTAACGCTCACCCTCAAATTAACCCGTACCCTAACCCTCACCCTAAACCTAAACTTAACCGGAAACCTAACTCTCACCCTAACCCTAACCCTAAAACTCACCCTAACACTAAACCTAAGCCTCACCCTCAGCCTAACCCTAAGCATAACTCTTACCCTAACCCTAAACCTCACACTCATTCTAACCCTAAGCCTAATCCTAATCCTAACCCTAACATTAAACCTAACCCTCAACCTAACCATCAAATTAACCCTAACCCTAACAATAACCCTAACCCTAACACTCATCCTCAACCTCAGCCTCACTCTAACCCTAACTTTAACCCTAAGCCTCACCCTCATCCTAACCCTAACCCTAACACTAATACTAAAACTCACCAAAACCATAACCTCACCCTAACGCAAACCCTCACCCTAAAACTTAACCTCACCCAAACATTAACCCTAACCTTAACACTAACACTCACAATAACCCTAACCCTAACCCTAACCCTAAACCTTAACCAAACCCTCACCCTCACCCTAAAACTAACACTAAGCCTCACCCTAACCGTCCCCATAACCCTATATCTAACCCTAAACCTCACCTTCACACTAACACTAACCCTAACCCTAACACTAAACCCCACCCTAACCCTAAAACTAACCCTCACCCGCACCCTCAACCTCTCCGTAGCTCTGACCCTAACCCTAACAATAACACTAACCCTAACCCTAATCCTCACACTCACCCTCAACCTCAACCTAACCCTAATCCTAAACGTAACCCTATTCCTTACCCTAACCCTCACCCTAGCCCTCATCCTAACCCTAATCCTAACCCTAAACCGAATCCTAACCCTCAACCTAACCCTAACCCTAACCCTCATTCTAACCCTAACCCTAACCCTCACCCTCATGCTCGGCCTAAGCCTAAGCCTAAGCCTAACCCTAACCCTCACCCTAAACCTAAAACTAACACTAAGCCTAACTATAAACATAAACCTCAGTCTCACCCTAACCCTAATTCTAACCCTAACATAACACTAAACTTCATCCTAACACTAACCCTAACCCTCACTGTCACCCTCACTGTAACCGTAACCCTAACCCTAACCCTAACAATAACCCTAACACTACCCCTAACCCTCACCCTAAACATAACCCTCACCCTAACCCAAACGCTCACCCTAACACTTACCCTAACCCTAACACTAACCCTAACCCTAATACTAAACCTCACACTAACCCTAACCCTTAACCTCAACCTAAACCTCACCCTCACCCTAAGCCTAACATTAACCCTAAAACTAACCCTCCTCCTAACCCTCCCCTAAACACAAATCCTCAATCTAACCCTCACCATCACACTAACCCTAACACTAACCCTCACCCGAACCCTAACCCTCAACCTTACCGAAAACATCACCCTCAGCTTAACTCAAAGGTTTACCCTTACCATCACCCTAACCATAAATGTAACACTAACCCTAAACCTAAACTTCAACCTCAGCCTCACCCTAACCCTAACCCTAACCCTAAACCTCACACTCATCCTCACCTTACCCCTAACGCTAACCCTAAACCTCACCCTCACAATAGCCCTCACCATAACCCTAATCCTAAAACTAAGCCTCATCCTAACCCTCACCATAAGCCTAACACTCATCCTCACCCTTACCCTAAACCTAAACCTAACCGTCAACCTAACCCTAACCCTCACCCTCACCATAACCCTTACCCTAACCCTCACTCTAAAACTAAACTTAACCCGAACCCTAACCCTCACCCTAATCCTAACCCTCACCCTCAACCTCACCCTCAGCCTAACCCTAAGCCTAACACTAAACCTAACCCTAACACACACACTCACCCTCACCCTAACTCTAATCCTAACCCTAACCCTCCCCCTAACTCTCAGCGTAAACCTAATCTTAACACTAACACTAACCCCAAACCTCAACCTAACCCTCACCCGAACCGTTATTTTAACCCTAAACCTCACCTTCACCCTAAACCTAACTCTAACCCTAACCCAAACCCTAAACCTCACCCTAACCCTAACCCTCACCCGCACCCTCACCCTCACTGTAACTCTAAACCTAACGATAAAAGTAACACTAACCATAAACGGAACCATCACCCTACCCCTAATCCTCACCCCCACCCTCACCTTCAGCCTAACCATAAGCCTAAGCCTAACCCTCAACCTAACCCTTACACTCACTCTCAGCCTAACCCTAATCCTAAACCTAAACTTAAACCTAACCCTAACCCTAACCCTAAACCTCACCCTAATCCTCATCCTCACACTCACCTTTGCCCAATCCCTAAACTTAACCCTCACCCTAACCTTAAGCCTAATCCTCACCCTAAGCCTCACACTCACCCTCACCCTAACCCTAATACTAACCCTAACCCTAACCCTAAACCTAACCCTCACCCTAACCCTCACCCTAGCCCTAATCCTAACCCTAATCCTAATCCTAAACCTCATCCTAACCCTCACCTTAAACCTAACCCTAAACCTCACCCTCAACCTAGCCCTCACCCTAAACCTAATCCTAACCTTAAAGCTCATCCAAAACCTCCCCATAACCCTAACCCTAGCTCTCAACCTAAACCTAACCCTCACCCTCAACCTCAATCTCAGCCTAACTCTAACCTTCACCCTAACCCTCACATTCACCCTAACAGTAACCCTAATCCTAAACCTAACCCTATCACTAAACCTCAACCTAAACCTCACCCTCACCCTAAACCTAACACTAACCCTAACCCTTAACCTCTCCATAACCCTAACTCTAACCCTAAACTTCACCCTCAACCTAACCCTAACCCTAAGCCTAACTCTCACCCTCCCCCTAACCCTAACCCTATCACTCACCCTAACCATAAACTTAATCCGAATCCTAACTCTCACACTAACCCTAAACCTCAGCATAACCCCAAACCTAAACGTAACCCTAACCCTAACCATCACACTCACCCTCACCCTACCCTCCCCCTATCCGTATATCTAACCCTAAACCTCACCCTCACTCTAACCCTAACCCTAACATTAAACCCCATTATAACCCTAAACTTAACCCTCATCCGCACTCTCACCCTCAGCGTAAATCTAACCCTAACCCTAACAATAACAGTAACCCTAACTCAACCATCACCCTAACCCTAATGCTCACCCCCACACTCACCCTCACCCTAACCCTAATCCTAAACCTAGCCCTATCCCTAAACCTCAACCTAAACTTCACACTCACCCTAACCCTAACACTAATCCTAACCCTAATCCTCATCCTAACCCTCCCCTTAACGCTAACTCTAACCCTAAACGTCACACTGACCCTCACCCTAACCCTAACCCTAACGCTAAACCTCTCCCTAAACCTCAACCTAACCATAACCCTCACCCCCATCCTCAACCTCACCGTAACTCTAACCCTAACTATAACAATAACACTAACCCCAACCCTAACCATAACCATAAACCGCAACCTCAGCCTAACCCTCACCACTAACTTAACTCTAACCATACCACAAACAATAACCCTAATCCTAACCCTAACCCTAATACACACACCCACTCTCACCCTAACCCTAACCTTAACCCTAACCCTAACCCTAACCATAACCCTCACTGTAACTTTAACCCTAACCCTAACCCTAACACTAAACCTAACCCTAAGCCTCAGCCTCATCCTCACCCTACCCCAAACACTAAACCGAACCCTCACCCTAACCCTAATCCTGACCCTAACCCTAAACCTAACCCATACACTCACCCTCTCCCTACCCCTAATCCTATACCTAAACCTATCCCTAACCCTAACCCTCACCCTCACCCAAAACCTCAAAGTAACTCTAACTCTAAACCTAACAATAACACTAACCCTAACCATAACCATAACCCTCACCCTCAGCCTCATCCTCACCACAAACTTAACTCTAACCATAATACTAAAAATAACCCTAACCCTAACATTAACCTTAATCCTCACCCCCACCCTCACCCTCAGCCTAACCCTAAGCCAAACCCTAACCGTAACTCTAAAACTAACATTCACCATAACCCTAACCCTAAACCTAATCCTAAACCTAAACCTAAGCCAAACCCTAAACCTAAATCTAATCCTCAGCCTCACTCTCACCCTAAACCAAAACCTAACCCTAACCCCCAACCTAACCCTAAACCTAAGCCTAAACCTAACCATAACCATAACCCTCACTGTAACTCTAAAACTAACCCTAACCCTAACCTTAAACCTAACCCTAATCCTCAGGCTCAACCTCACCCTAAACCAAAACCTAACCCTAACCCTCACCCTAACCCTAAGCCTAACCCTAACCCTAACCCTCACACTCACCCTCACCCTAACCCTAAACATAAACCTAACCCTATCCCTAACCCCAACCCTCACAGTCAGCCTCAACCTAGCCCTCACCCTAACCCTAATCCTAAACCTAAACCTTATCCTTACCCTCACCCTAACCCTAAACCTAACCCTCACCCTAACCCTAAACCTAACCCTCTCCCTCATGCTCAGCCAAAGCCTACTCCTAAACCTAAACCTAAGCCTAAACCTAACCCTAACCCTCACCCTAACCCTTACCCTAACACTAAACTTAACTCTAACCCTAAACCTCACCCTTTCCCTAACCCTAACTCTAAACCTAACAGTGAACCTAAACCTCATCCTAACCTTAACCCTCACACACACCCTAACCCTTACCCTAATCCTAATCTGTTCACTAAGCTCAACACTCACCCACACCCTAACCCTAACTCTAACACTAACCCTAACCCTAATCCTCACCCTCAGCCTCACCCTAACCCTAACTCTAACCCTAAACCTAAACCTCACCCTAACCCTAACATTAAACCTAACGCCAAACCTCACCCTAAGCCTAATCCTAAAACTCACCCTCACACTAGCCCTCACACTAACCCTAATCCTAACCCTAACGCTCATCCAAACCCTCCCAATAACCCTAAACCTACCCTATCCCTAACCCTATCCCTAACCCTCAAAGTCTCCCTCATCCTCAGCCTAACCCTAAGCCTAAACCTAACCCACACCCTAACCCTCACACTCAACCTCACCCTAACCCTAATCCTAAACCTAACCCTATCCTTAAACCTCAACCTAAACCTCAGCCTCACCCTAAACCTAACAATAACCCTAAACCTGAACCTCACCCTAACCCTCCCCCTAACCCTAACTCTAACCCTAAACCTCACCCTCACCCTAATCCTAACCCTAACCCTAAACCTCACCCTAAACCTCACCCTAACCCTAAAACTCACACTCACCCAAAACCTCAAAGTAACTCTAACCCTAACCCTAAAAATAACACTAACCCTAAACCTAATCCTAACCATAACCCTCACCCTCACCGAAAACTTAACCCTAACCATAACACTAACAATAACCCTAACCCTAACACTAACCCTAATCCTCACCCCCACCCTCACCCTCAGCCTAATCCTAAGCCAAACCGTAACCCTAACCCTAAAGCTAACCCTCACTGTAACCCTAACCTTAAACCTAACCCTAACCCTAAACCTATCCCAAACCTTAACCCTAAACCTAACCCTAATCCTCAGCCTCAACCTCACCCTAACCCTAACCCACACACTAACCCTAAGCCTAACCCTAAACCTAAAACTAACCCTCACACTCACCCTCACCCTAAACCTAATCCTAAACCTAACCCAAACCCTAACCCTAACCCTCACCCTAAGCCTCAACCTAGCCCTCACCCTAACCCTAAATCTAAACCTAACACTAAACCTAAACCTCATCCTAACCATAAACCTAACCCTCACACTCACCCTCACCAAAACCGTAGCCTTAACCCTAACAGTAACCCTAACCCTAGCCCTAACCCTCACCCTTACCATAACCCTCACCCTAACCCTAACGCTCACCCTAACACTTACCCTCACCCTAACACTAACTCTAACCCTAACACTAACCTTCACACTATCCCTAACCATCACCCTAACCGTAATCCTCAAACTAACCCTAACACTAATCCTCACCCTCAACCTAACCCTCACCCTAAACCTAACCCTCATCCTCACCCTAAACCTCAAAATAACCCTAAGACTAATCCTCAATCTAACCCTCACCCTCACCCTACCCCTAAACCTAACCCTCACCTTAACCCTAACCCTCACCCTAACCCTCACCCTAACCCTAACTCTACGCATAAACCTCACCCTAACCCTAACCCTCAGGCACACCCTCTCCATCACTGTAACCCTAAGCCTAACCCTAACCCTAATCCTAACCCTCACACTAACTCTAAGCCTTACCCTCACCCTAACCCTAACCCTCACCCTCACCCTCACCCTCAGCTTAAACCTAAGCCTAAGCTTAACCCTAACACTCACACTCACCCTAAACCTTACCCTAATCCTAATCCTAACCCTAAGCCTAAACCTCACCCTCACCCTAACCCTCACCCTAACCCTAAACCTAACCCTAATCCTCAGCCTCACCCTTACCCTAACTCAAACCCTAACCCTAACCCCCAGCCTAACCCTAAGCCTAACCCTAACCATCACACTCACCCTCACCCTAAACCTAATACTAAACCTAAACTTATCCCTAACCCTAACCCTCACCCTAAGCCTCAACCTAGCCCACACCAAAATCCTAAATCTAACCCTAACCCTAAACCTAAACCACATCCTAAAGCTAAACATAAGCCTCACCCTCACCCTCACCGTAACCGTAGCCCTAACCCTAACAGTAACCCTAACTCTAGCCCTATTCCTCACAGTTACCATAAGCCTCACCCTAACCCTAACCCTCAACCTAACACTTAACCTCACCCTAACACTAACTCTAACCCTAAGACTAACCCTCACACTATCCCTAACCATCACTCTAAACCTTATCCTCACCCTAACCCTAACCCTATCTCTCACCCTCAACCTAACCCTCACCCTAAACCTAACCGTCATACTCACCCTAAACCTCACAATAACCATAACACTAATCCTCAATCTAACCCTCACCCTCACCCTACCCCTAAACCTAACCCTCACCCTAACCCTAAACCTCACCCTAACCCTCACCCTAACCTTAACTCTACACCTAAACCTCACCCTAACCCTAACTCTAACACTAACCCTAACCCTAACTCTCACCCTCATCCTCACCCTAACCCTAAACCTCAACCTCACCCTAACCCTAACCCTAAACATAACGCTAAACCTCACCCTAACCCTAACTCTAACACTAACCCTAACCCTAACCCTCACCCTCAGCCTCACCCTAACCCTAAACCTCAACCTCACCCTAACCCTAACCCTAAACCTAACGCTAAACCTCACCCTAACCCTAACCCTAAAACTCACCCTCACCCTAGTCCTGATCCTAACCCTAATCCTAACCCTAACAATCATCCAAACCCTCCACATAACCCTAACACTAGCCCTCACACTAACCCTAAACCTCGAACTCACACTCACCCTCAGCCCAAACCTAAACCTAAACCTAAACCTCACCCTAACCCTCACAATCACCCTCAACCTAACCCTAATCCTAAACGTAACCCTATCCCTAAACCTCAACCTAAACCTCACCCTCACCTTAAAACTAACACTAACCCTAACCCTGAAACTCACCCTAACCTTCCCCCTAACCCTAACTCTAACCCTAAACCTCACCCTCACCCTAACCCTAACCTGAAACCTAAACCTTACCCTAACCCTAACCCTCACCCTCACCCAAAACCTCAAAGTAACTCTAACTCTAAACCTAAAAATAACATAACCCTAACCCTAACCCTAACCCTAAACATAACCCTCACCCTCAGCCTCACCCTCACCGCAAACTTAACTCTGACCATAACACTAACAATAACCCTAACGGTAACACTAACTCTAATCCTCACCTCGACCCTCAGCCTAACCCTAAGCCAAACCCTAACCCTAACCCTAAACCTAACTCTAACCCTAAACCTCACCCTCACCCTAAACCTAACTCTAAACCTAACCCTGACCCTAAACGTCATCCTAAACCTAACCCTCACACACACACTAACCCTTACCCTAATCCTAATGCTTTCACTAAGGCTAACCCTCACCCACACCCTAAACCTCACCCTAACCCTAACTCTAACACTAACCCTAACTCTAACCCTAAACCTCAGCCTCACCCTAACCCTAACCCTAAACCTAACGCTAAACCTCACCCTAACCCTAACCCTAAAACTCACCCTCACCCTAGCCCTCACCCTAACCCTAATCCTAACCCTAGCCCTCACCCTAAACCTAATCCTAACCCTAACGCTCATCCAAACCCTCCCCATAACCCTAAACCTGGCCCTAACCCTAACCCTCAAAATTTCCCTCACCCTCAGCCTAACCCTAAGCCTAAACCTAACCCTCACGCTAACCCTCACATTCAACCTCTCCCTAACCCTAATACTAAACCTAACCCTATCCCTAAACCTCAACCTAAACCTCCTCCTCACCCTAAACCGAACCCTAACCCTAACCCTGAACCTCATCCTAACTGTCCCCCTAACCCTACCTCTAACACTAATCCTCCCCCTCACACTAACTCTAATCCTAACCCTAAACCTCACCCTAAACCTCACCCTAACCCTAACCCTCACCCTCACCTAAAACTTCAAAGTAACTCTAACGCTAAACCTAACAATAACACTAACTCTAACCCTAACCCTAACCATAAACCTCACTCTCAGCCTCACCCACACCGTAAACGTAACCCTAACCATAACACTAACAATAATCCTAACCCTATCCCTAACCCTAACCCAACCCTAACCCTCACACTCACCGTCACCGTAAACTAAATCCTAAACCTAACCCTATCCCTAACAATAACCCTCACCCTAAGCCATAACCTAGCCCTCACCCTAACCCTAAATCTAACTCAAACCCTAAACCTAAAACTCTTCCTAAAACTAAACTTAACCCTCACCCTCACACTCACCGTAACCGTAGCCTTAACCCTAACAGTAACCCTAAATCTACACCTAACCCTCACCCTTACCATAACCCCCACCCTAACACTAACCCTCACCCTAACACTTATCCTCACCCTAACACTAACAATAACCCTAGCACTAACACTCACACTATCCCTAACCATCACCCTAAACCTAATCCTCACCCTAACCCTAACCCTAACCCTCACCCTCAACCTAACACTCACAATAAACCTATAAACCTAACCCTCATCCTCACCCTAAACCTCACAATAACTATAACATTAATCCTCAATCTAACCCACACCCTCACCCTACCCCTAAACCTAACCCTCACCCTAACCCTAACTCTAAACCTAAACCTCACCCTAACCCTCTCCCTCACGCTCACCCTCTCCCTCAGTATAACCCTAAGCCGAACCCTAACCCTAACACTCACACTAACTCTAACCCTTACCCTCACCCTAACCCTCAACCTAACCCTAGCCCTCACGCTCACTGTAACCCTAACACTTACCCTCACCCTGACCCTAACCTTCACCATCACACGCACCCTCAGCTTAACCCTAAGCTTAAGCCCAACCCTAACCCTAACCCTCACCCTCACCCTAACACTCACCCTAACCCTAACTCTAACACTAAACCTAACCCTCATCCTCAGCCTCACCCTAACCCTAACTCTAACCCTAAACCTCACCCTCACCCTAACTCTAACCCTAAGCCTAACCCTAAATCTCACGCTCATCCTAGCCCTCAACCTAACCCTAATCCTTACCGTAATGCTCATCCTAACCCTCCCCTAACCCTAACCCTAACCCCCACCCTAATCCTCAACCACACCCTCACACTCAACCTAACCCTAAGCCTAACCCTGTCCCTAACACTAACCCTAACCCTCACCGTAAACCTAACCGTATCCCTAACGCTAACCCTAACCCTAAACCTAAACCTAAACCTAACCCTAATCCTCAGCATCACCCTCACCCTAACCCAAACCCTAAACCTAATCCTCACCCTAACCCTAAGCCTAAACCTAACATAACCATAACCCTCACACTAACCCTCACCCTAACCCTAATCCTAAGCCTAACTTAACCCTAAAAGTAAACCTCACCCTATCCCTAACTCTAACATTAACCCTAACCCTAACCCTCACCCTCAGCCTCACCCTAACCCTAACTCTATGCCTAACCCTAACACTAAACCTCACCCTAAGCCTAAGCCTAAACCTAACCCTCACCCTCACCCTCACCCTCACTGTAACCCTAACCCTAACCCTAAAAATAACCCTAACCCTATCCCTTTTCCTCACCCTAACCATAACCCTCACCCTAAGGCTAACCCTCACCATAACACTTACCCTCACTCTAACACTAACCCTAACCCTAACACTAACCCTCACACTAAACCTAACCCTCAACCTAATCCTAAACCTCACCCAAACCCTAACCCAAACCCTCACCCTCACCGTAGCCCTCACCCTAACCCTGATTCTAACCCTCACCCTCACAATAAACCTAACCCTCATCCTCACACTAAACCTCACACTGACCGTAACCCTAATCCTCAATCTAACCCTCACCCTACCTCTAACCCTAACCCTTACCCTAACCCTAAACTGAACTTTAACCCTCACCCTTATCTTAACCTTCACCCTCAGCCTAAACCATACTTTACACTTAGCATCTTCCTCACCCCAAATCTCACCCTAACCCTAAACCTTATCCTAACCCTCACCCTCACCCTAAACCTAACCCTCATCCTCACACTAAACTTCACACTGACCCTAACCGTAATCCTCAATCTAACACTCACCCTACCTCTAACCCTAACCCTTACCATAACCCTAAACTGAACTTTAACCCTCACCCTTATCTTAACCTTCACCCTCAGCCTAAACCATACCTTTACCCTTAGCATCTTCCTCACCCTAAACCTCACGCTAACCCTAAACTTCATCCTAAACCTCACCCTAACCATAAACCTAACCATCCCCCTAAACCTAGCCCTCACCCTCAACCTCAAGCTCAGCCTATCCCTAAGCATAAGCCTAAGCCTAAGCCTAACCCTCACCCTCACTGTAACTCTAACCCTAACCCAAACAATAAAACTAATCCTAAGCCTAAACCTAACCCTAACCCTAACCCTACCCTAATCCTCACACTCACCCTGACCCTAACCCTAATCCTAACCCAACCCTCACCCTAATGCTAAACGTCACCCTTACAATAAACCTAACCCTCATCCTAACACTCACCCTGACCCTCACCCTAATACTAAACCACACCCTAAACCTAACCCTAACACTCACCCTCACCCAAGCCCTCACCCTAACACTAATTCTAACCCTAACCCTCACCCTAACCCTAAACCTCATCCTCAACCTAAACCTCACACTAACCATAACCCTAATCCTCAATCTAATCCTCACCCTAACCCAAAACCTAACCCTAACTCTAAACCTAAACCTCACCCTCACCCTCACCCTAACGTTAACCCTAACCCTAAACCTCACACTAACCCTAACCCTCACCCTCACCCTCAACTTCACCGTAACTCTAACCCTAACAATAACACTAACCCTAAACCTAACCATAACCCTATCCATAACCCTAAACCTCATTGTAAGCCTAACCCTTACACTAACACTAACCCTAACCCTAAACCTATCCCGAAACCTAAAACTAATCCTCAGCCTCACCCTCACCCTAACCAAACCCTAACCCTAAACCTCACCCTAACCCTAAGCCTAACCCTAACACTAATCCTCACACTCACCCTCATCCTAAACCTTATCCTAAACCTAACCCTATCCCTAACCTTAACCCTTACCCTAACCCTCAACCTAGCCCCTACCCTAACCCTATTCCTAACTGTAAATCTCATCCTAACCCTCAGCCTAACCCTAACCTTAACCCTCACCCTAAACCTAAACCTATCGCTCACCCACATGCTGGGCCAATGCCTAAGCCAAAGTCTAACCCTAACCCTAACCCTAAGCTTCGGCCTAACCCTAAACTTAACACTAACTCTAACTCTAAACCTAAACTTCACCCTCATCCAAACCCTAACTCTAACCCTAACCCTAAACCTAAACCTCATCCTAAACCTAAAACTAAAAATAACTCTAACCCTAACCTTAATCCTACCCTAAATCTAACCCTAAAACTAAACCTAACCCTAACCCTAACCCTAACCTTAACCCAAACCCTAACCCTAACCCTAACCCTAACACTCACACTAACCCTAACCCTCACCCTAATACTAAACCACACCCTAAGCCTAACCCTAACACTCACCCTCACCCAAACCCTAACCCTAACCCTCACCCTAATCCTAATTTTAACCATAACCCTCACCCTAACCCTAAACTTAAGCAAACCCTAACTCTCACGCTAACACTAACCCTAACCCTCACCAAAACCCTAACATTCACCCTCACCCTCACTCTCAGCCTAACCCTAAGCCTAATCCTAAACTTAACTCTCACACTCACCATAACCCTTACCCTAATCTTAAACCTAAACCTAAGCCTAAGCCTCACCCTCACCCTAACCCTCACCCTAAACCTAACTCTAACACTAACCCTAAACATAAACCTCAATCTAAGCCTCACACTTACCCTAACTTTAATCCTAAACCTCACCCGAACACTAACCATAACTCTAACCTTAACCCTAACACTAAACCTCAAATTGACCCTAAACCTAACCCTCACCCTCACCTTAACCTTAACCCTAAGCCTAACCCTAACAATAACCCTCACCCTCACCGTAACACTAATCCTAACCCTAACCCTAACCCTAACCCTAAAACTCACACTCACCATAACTCTAACCCTCATCCTAACCCTCACCCTAACCCTAACCCTAAACCTCACCCCAACACTAACCCTAACACTCACCCTCACCCTAACCCTAATCCTAACCCTAATCCTCATCCTAACCCTTACCCTAAATTTAACCCTAACCCTCACCCTCACCCTCAACCGAAACCTAAGCCTAACTCTCACCCTAACCCTATTCCTAACACTCCCCCTCACCCTAACCCTAAATCTAAACCTAACCCTCACCCTAACCCTAACCCTCACCCTCACCGTAACCCTAACCCTCAAGCTAACCCTCACCCTAACCATAACCCTAAACCTAAACCTTAATCTAACACTAACCCTAAACCTAACCCTCAACCTAAACCTCACCCTAACCCTAACTCTATCCCTAAATATCACCCTCACTCTTACCCTAACCTTACCCTTAAACCTAAACATAAACCTCAACTTAACCCTAACTGTAAACCTCACCCTCACCACAGCCCTCACCCTAACCCTAATCCTAACCCTCAAGCTAACCCTAACCCTCACCCTCACTGTAACCCTTACTCTAACCCTCACCCTAACCCGAAACTTAACCCGAACCTTAACTCTCACCCTAACTCTAACCCTAACCCTCACCCAAACCCTAATCCTCCTCCCTCACTCTCACTTTCAGCCTAAAACTAGGCCTAACCCTAACCTTAACCCTAAACCTCACACTAACCCTCACCATAACCCTAATCCTAATCCTAACACTAACCCTAAACCTCACCCTCACCTAACCCTCACCTTAAGCCTAACCCTAACATTAAGCCTAACACTAACCCTAACCCTAAACCTCATCATCACCCTAAACCTCACACTAACCCTAACACTAATCCTCAATCTAACCCTCACCTTCACCCTAACCCTAACCCGAAACATCACCCCAAACCTAACCCTCACCCTTACCATAACCCTCACATTCAGCCTAACCCTCACCTTTATCCTTACCGTCACCCCCACCCTAAAACTCACCCTAACCCTACCCCTCACCCTGACCCTAATCCTACCCTTAAACCTCATTCTCACCCTGACCCTAACTCTAACCCTAACCCTAACACTAAACCTCACCCTAAACCTAACCCTAACCCTCACACTCACCCTCACTGTAATCGTAACCCTAACCCTAACCCTAACAATAACCGTAACCATAACCCTAACCCTCACCCTAACCATAACCCTCACCCTAACCCTAACCCTCACCCTCAACCTCATGTTAAGCATAACCCTAAGACTAAGAGTAACCCTTACAATAACCCTCATCCTCACCCTAGCCCTCACCCTAACCTTAATCCTAATGCTAACCCTCAACCTAACCCTAACCCTAACCATCACCCTAACCCTAATCCTCACCCCCACCCGCACCCTCAGCCTAACCCTAAGCCTAAGGCTAACCTTAACCCTAACCCTTAACACTAAACCTAACCCTAACCCTAATCCTAACCCTAAAACTAATCCTAACCCTAAACCTCAACCTAACCCTCACCCTAACCTTAACCCTAACAGTAACCCAAAATCTCTAATCCTAATCCTAACCCTAATCCTAAACCTCACCCTAAGCCTCACCTTAACCCTAACCCTAACCCTAACAATCACCCTCACACTAGCCATCACCCTAACCCTAATCCTAAACCTAACTCTCATCCTAACCCTCCCCATAACCCTAACCCTAACCCTCACCCTAACCCTAACCCGCACCATCACCCTCCCGTCAGCCTAACCCTAAGCCTAACCCTAAACTTAAATCTTTCCCTCACACTCACCCGAACCCTCACCCTCTCAATAATTCTAACCCTAACCCTAACCCTAACCCTAAACCTCACGCTCACCCTAACCCTAAACCTAACCCTCACCCTCACCCTATCCCTAACACTAACCCTAACAATAACCCTCCCCCTAAGCCTCCCCCTAACCCTATATCTAACCCTAAACCTCACCCTCACCCTAATCCTAACCCTAACCCTTAACCCCACCCTAACCCTAACCCTAACCCTCAACTGCACCCTCACCTTCACCATAACTCGTACCTTAACCCTAACAATAACACTAACCCTAACCCTAACCATCACCCTAACCCTAACTCTAACCATAAACCTCACCCTCACCCTAACCCTAACTCTAACCCTAACCCTAACACTAAACCTCACCCTAAACTTAAACCTAACCCTCACCCTCACCGTAATCGTAACCCTAACCCTAACCCTAACAATAACCGTAACCGTAACCCTAACCCTTACCCTAACAATAATCCTCACCCTAACATTAACCCTCACCCTAACACTTACACTCATCCTAACACTAACCCTAAACCTAACACTAACCCTCGCACTAACCCTAACACTCACTCTAATCCTAAACCCCACCCTAAACCTAACACTAACTCTAACACACACCCTCACCCTAGCCCTCACCCAAACCCTAATCCTAACACTCACCATCACCCTAACCATAATCGTAACCCTAACCCTCAACCTAACCCTAACCCTCACCCTCACCGTAACCCTGACCCTCATCCTAACCCTAACCCAAACCCTAATCCTAACTCTAAACCTCACCGTAACCCTAACCCTAAACGTCACGCTCACCCTAGCACTCACCCTAATACTAATCCTAACCCTAACCCTCAACCTAACCCTAAAATTAATCGAAACCTAACTCTCACCCTAAACCTAACCCTAACCCTCACACTCACCCTCACTCTCAGCCTAACCCTAAGCCTAAGCCTAACCCTAACTCTAACCCTCACACTCAGCCTAACACTTACCCTAATCTTAATCCTAACCCTAAGCCTAACCCTAACCCTCAACCTAACCCTCACTCTCAGCCTAAACTTAATCCTAACCCTAAACCTAACCCTAACCCTCAGACTCACCCTAACCCTAAACCTAATCTTAATCCTAACCCCAACCCTAAAGCTCACCCTCACTCTAACCCTCAACTAACCCTAACCCTAACACTAACACTAACCCTAAACCTAACCCTCACCCTCAGCCTCACCCTTAACATAACTGTAACCCTAAAATTCACCCTCACCCTAACTCTAACCCTAACCCTAACCCTAAACCTCAACCGAAACCTAACCCTAAACCTCACCCTCACCCTAGCCCTTACCTTAACCCTAATCCTAACCCTAACCCTCATCCTAACCCTCCCCCTAACCCTAACCCTAACACTCAACTTAACCCTAACCGTCACCCTCAACATCAACCTCAGCATATCCTTAAACCTAAACCTAAACCTAACCCTAACACACAAACTCACCCTCGACCTATCCCTAATCCTATCCCTAACCCTAACCCTAACCCAAACCCTCCCGCTAACTCTCACTCTAAAGCTAACCCTAACACCAACCCTAACCCTCACCCTAAGCT
Source organism: Dipodomys merriami (assembly GCF_024711535.1). Classification (NCBI taxonomy): domain Eukaryota; kingdom Metazoa; phylum Chordata; class Mammalia; order Rodentia; family Heteromyidae; genus Dipodomys; species Dipodomys merriami. The sequence goes on from NW_027206257.1 coordinate 5,382,509, forward strand.
TAATTCTAATCCTAAACTTCACCCTCACACTAACACTAACTCTAACCCTAACCCAAACCCTAACCCTCACCTTAAACCTAACTCTCACCCTCACCCTCAATCTCACCGTAACTATAACCCTAACCCTAACAATAACACTAAGCCTAACAATAACCATAACCATAACCCTCACCCTCAGCCTCACCCTCACCGCAAACTTATCCCTAACCATAACACTCACAATAACCCTAACCCTAACCCTAATCCTAATCCTCACCACCACCCCCAACCTCACCATCAGCCTAAGCCTAACCCTAACGTTAACCCTAGCCCTCACCGTAACCCTAACCCTAACCCTAACAATAACCCTAACCCTACCCCTAATCCTAACCCTCACCCTCACCCTAACCCTCACCCTTACTGTAACCCTAAACCTCACCCTAACCATCACTCTAACCCTAAACCTAAACCTCACCCTAACACTAACCCTAAACCTCACCCTCACCCTAGTCCTCAACCTAACCCAAATCTTAACTCTAATCCTCATCCTAACCCTCACCCTAACCCTCACACTAACACTAAAATTAACCTGAACCCTAACTCTAACCCTAAAGCTAGCCCTAACCCTCAGCCTAACCCTAAAGCTCACCCTCTCCCTCACCCTCAGTGTAATGCTTAGCCTAAGCCTAACCCTATCTTTAACCCTCACACACACTCTAATACTTACCCAAACCCTAATCCTAATCCTAATCCTAAACTTCACCCTCAGCCTCACCTTAACCCTAAGTCTAAGCCTAATCCTCACCCTCACCCTAACCCTAACCCTAAACCTAACCCAAAACCTCACCCTAACCCTAAACCTAAACCTCATCCTCACCCTAACCCTCACCCTAAACCTAATCCCAACCCTAACCCTCATCCTAACCCTCACCCTAACACTAACCCTAACCCTCACCCTCAACCTCACCCTAAATCTAACCCTAAACCTAACACTCAACCTAACCCTAACCCTAACCCTAACCCTCAACCTAACCCTAACCCTCACCCTCAATTTAACCCTTACCCTCACCCTCACCCTAACCCTAAACTTAAACTGAAACCAAACTCTCACCCTAACCCTAACCTTCAAACTTACCCTCACCTTCAGCCTAACACTAAGCCTAAGCCTAACCCTATGCCTAACCCTCACACTCACCCTAACCATAATGCTAATCCTAATCCTAACACTAACCCTAAACCTCACCCTCACCTTAACCCTCACCTTAAGCCTAACCCTAACATTAATCCTAAACCTAACCCTAACCCTAAACCTCATCCTCACCCAAAATCTCACACTAACCCTCACACTAATCCTCAATCTAATCCTCACCCTCACCTTCACCCTAGCCCTCACCCTAACACTAACACTCATCCTCACCCTAAACCTCACACTAAACCTAACACTAATCCTCAATCTAACCCTCACCCTCACCCTAACCCTAACCCTAAACATCACCCTAAACGTAACCCTCACCCTTACCATAACCCTCATCCTCAGCCTAACCCTCACCTTTAGACTTACCGTCACCCCCACCCTAACCCTCACCCTAACCCTACCCCTCACCCTGACCCTAACCCTACACCTAAACCTCAACCTCACACTAACCCTAATTCTAACCCTAACCCTAACACTAAACCTCATGCTATCCCTAACCCTAACCCTCACCCTCAACCTAGCCCTCAACCTAACCCTAATGCTAACCCAATCCCTCATCCTAACACTCACCCTAACCCTAACCCTAACCATCACCCTAACCCTAATACTCACACCCACCCTCACCCTCAGCCTAACACAATGCCTAAGCCTAACCCTAACCCTAAACCTCACACTGACCCTCAGCCTAACCCTAATCCTAACCCTAACCCTATCCCTAAAACTCAACCTAACCCTCACCATAACCTTAACCCTAACACTAACCCTAACATTAACGCTCGACCTAATGCTCCAAGTAACTCTAAATCTAACCCTAAACCTCACCTCACCCTAACGCTAATACTAAAACTAACCCTAAACCTAACCCTAAACCTCACCCTCACCCTCACCCTCACACTCACCATTACTCTAACCCTAACTCTAACAATAACACGAATCCTAACCCTAAACCTAACCCTAACCCTAACCCTAATCCTAACAATCACCCTCACCCTAACCATAATCTTAACCCTAACCCTCATCCTAACCCTAATGCAAAACCTACCCCTAACCCTAAACATTACCCTAACACTAACCCTAATCCTCACCCCCACCCTAGCCCTCACCCTAACACTAATCCTTACCTTATCCCTCACCCTAACCCTAACTTTAACAGAACCCTCACTCTCACCCTAACCCTAACATTAACCCTCAATCTAACCCTAACCCTCACCCTCACCATGAATCTCAGCCTAACCCTAAGCCTAAGTCTAAACCTAAACCTAAACCTAAACCTCACACTCACTCTAAACCTTACCCTAATCCTAAACCTATCGTTAAGCCTAAACCTAACCCTCAACCTCAGCCTCACCCTTACCCTAACTCTAACCCTCAACCTCAGCCTCACCCTTACCCTAACTCTAACCCTAAACCTCACCCTCACCCTAAACCTAACTCTAACCCTAACCCTAACACTAAACCTCACCCTTACCCTAACCCTAAACCTCAATCTCACTGTAACCCCAACCCTAACCCTAACCCTAACAATAAAACTCACCCTCACCATAACACTAATTCTAACCCTAACCGTCACCCTAACCCTAACCCTCACCCTCACCGTAACACTAACCCCCATCCCAACCCTCACCCTAACCCTAATACTAAACCTAAACCTTACCGTAACACTAAACGTAACCCTCACCCACACCCTAGCCCTCACCCTAATGCTAATCCTCACACTAACCCTAAATTTAACCGATCCTTTTCTCTCACCCTAACCCTAAACCTAACCCTAACTCTAACCATAACCCTCACCCTGACCCTCACTCTCAGCCTAACCCTAAGCCTAAGCCTAACCCTAAACCTAACCTTTACACTCATCCTTAACTTACCCTAATCCTAATCCGAACTCTAGGCCTAATCCTCACCCTCACCCTAACCCTCACCCTAATTCTAACTGTAACACTAACCCTAACACTAACCCTGAACTTCAGCCTCAACCTTACCATAAATCTAACCCTAAACCTCACCCTCACCCTCACCCTAACCCTAACCCTAAACCTCACCTTAACCCTAACCCTAAACCTCACCCTCACCCTAACCCTAATCTTAACCCTAAACCTCATCCTAAACATCCCCATAACCATAACCCTAACCCTCACCCTAACCCTAACCCTCACCCTCACCCTCAGCCTAACCTTAAGCCTAAACCTAAACTTAAACCTAACCCTCACACTCACCCTAACACTAAACGTAATCCTAACCATAATTCTAACCCTCACCCTCACCCTAACCCTGACCCTAACCCTCACCCTAACCCTGACTCTAACCCTAACTCAAACCCTAAACCTAACCCTCACCCTATCCCTCACCCTAACCCTAAAGCTAAACCTAAGCCTAAACCTAACCCTAAACCTCATCCTCACACTAGCCCTTACCTTAACCCTAATCCTAAACTTGACACTCATCTTAACCCTGCCACTAAACCTAACCCTAACCCTCACCCTAACCCTAAACCTCACCCTCAACCTCACCCTCAGCCTCACCCTAAGCCTAACCCTAAACTTAACCCTAAAACACACACTCACCCTCACCCTAACAATAATCCTTTCCATAACCCTAACCCTAACCCATACCCTTCCCCTAACACTAACCCTAACACTAAACCTAAACCTAACCCTCACCCTAAACCTAGCTCTAACCCTAAACTTCACCCTCACCCTAACACTAACTCTAACCCTAAACCTCAACATAACCGTAACCCTAACCCTCACCTTCAACCTCACTGTAACCCTAACCCTAACTCTAATAATAACCTTAACCCTAACTCTAATCCGAACCCTCACCCTCAACCTAACCCTAATCCTAACACTAACCCTCACCCTAACCCTAACTCTCACCCTTAATGTAACCCTAACACTCACACTAGCCCTCACCCTAACCCTAATCCTAACCCTAATACTCATCCTAAGCCTCACACTAACCCTAAATGTAAACCTCATCCTAACCCTAACCCTCACCAACAACCTAACCCTAAACCTCACCCTCAATGTAACCCCAACCTTCACCCTAACCCAAAAATTAACCTGAACCCTAACTCTCACCCTAACCCTAAACCTAACCCTCACCCTAAACCTAACACTCACCCTCACCCTCAGTGTATCCCTAAGCCTAACCCTAACCAAAACCCTAACACTCACACTCAACCTAATCCTTACAGTAATCCTAATCCTAACCCTAATCATAAACCTCACCCTAAGCCTCACCTTAACCCTAAGTCTAACCCTAAACCTCACCCTCACCCTAACACTAACCCTAACCCTTACCCTCACCCTAACCCTACCCCTAACCCTATATCTAACACTAAACCTCACCCTCACCCTAAACCTAACCCTAACCCTAAATCCCACCCTAACCCTAAAACTAACTCTCACCCGAACCCTCACCCTCACCGAAACTCACACCCTAACCCTAACAATAACACTAAACCTAAACCTAACAATCACCTTAACCCTAATCCTCACAACCACCATCACCCTCAGCCTAACCCTAAGCTTAAGCCTCACCCTAACCCTCATACTCATGTTCACCCTAACTCTAATCCTAACCGTAAACCTATCCCTAAACCTCAAACTAACCCTCACCCTGACCCTAACACTGACACTAACCCTAACCTTAAACCTCACCCTAACCCTCCCCCAAAACCTAACTCTAACCCTAAAACTCACCCTCACCCTAACAATAACCCGAACCCTAATCCTCACCCCCAGCCTCACCCTAATCCTAACCCTCACCCTAGCCCTCACTCTAACCCTAATTCTAACCCTCATCCTCACCCTAACCCTAACCTTCATCTTCACACTAAACGTAACACAAACCCTAACCAGAAACCTAAACCTCAATCGAACCCTCACCATAACGCTAACCCTAACCCTAAACCTAACCCTAAACCTCACCCTAATCCTAACCCTAAACTTCACCCTAACCCTCAACCTAACCTAACCCTCATCCTCACACTGAACTTAACCCGAACACTAACCCTCACCCTAAACCTAACCCTAACACTCACCCTTACCCTAACCCTCACCCTCACCTTCAGCCTAACACTAACCCTCACCATAACCCTAAATCTAACCCTCACACTCACACTAAACCTAACCCTAATCCTAACCATAACTCTAACCCTAAACCTCCCCCTCACCCTAACCCTCACCTTAAACCTAACCCTAACATTAATCCTAAACCTAACCCTAACCCTAAACCTCATCCTCATCCTAAACCTCACACTAACCCTAACACTAATCCTCAATCTAACCCTCACCCTAACCCTAACCCTAACCCTCACCCTGAACCTAAGCCTACCCTTAAACCTCACCCTCAACCTAACCCTAACTCTAACCCTAACCATAACACTAAACCTCACCCTATCCCTAACAATAATCCTCACACTCAACTTTATGCTCAGCCTAACACTAAGCCTAACACTAACCCTAAAACTAACCCACACCAGCACTCACACCTTCACTGAAACTCGAACCCTAACCCTAACAATAACACTAACCCTAACTCCAACCATCACCCTCACCCTAATCCTCACCCCCACCCTCACCCGCAGCCTAATCCTAAGCCTAAGCCTCACCCTAACACTCATACTCATGCTCACCCTAACTCTAATCCTAACCCTAAACCTATCCCTAAACCTCAACCTAACCCTCACACTCACCCTAACCCTAACACTAACCCTAACCCTAAACGTCACCCTAACCCTCCCCCTAAACTAACTCTAACCCTAAACCACACCCTCACCCTCACCCTAACCCTAACCCTAACTATAATCCTAAACTTCACCCTAAACCTAACCCTGACCCTCAACCTTAACCTCACTGTAACTCTAACCCTAACACTAACAATAACACTAACCCTAAACCTAATCCTAAACCTAAACATAACCCTCACCCTCAGCCTCACCCTCACCCCAAACTTAACACTAACCATAACACTAACAATAACCCTAACCCTAACCCTAACACTAATCCTCACTCCCACCTCATCCTTAGCGTAACCCTAACCCTAACCCTAACCCTAACCCTCAAGGTAACCCTAACCATAACATTAACACTAACACTAATCCTAAACCTAATTTAAACACTAAACCTAAACCTAAACCTAACCCTAATCCTCAGCCTCACCCTAACCCTAATCCAAACCCTAACAATATCCCTCACCCTAACCCTAAGCCTTACCCTAACCCTAACTCTAACACTCACACTCACCCTCACCCTAACCCAAATCCTAAACCTAAACCTATCCCTAAACCTCACCCTAACCATCACCCTAGTCCTCACCCTAAACCTAATCCTAACCCTAAACCTCATACTAAAACTCACCCTAACCCTAACCCTCACCCTAAACCTAACCATAACCCTGACCCTCATGCTCGGCCTCAGCCTAAGCCTAAGCCTAACCCTAACCCTAACCCTCATCCTATCCATAACCCTAACACTATCCCTAACTCTAACCCTAAACCTCACCCTCACCCTAACCCTAACTCTAACCCTAACCCTAAACCTAAACCTCATCCTAAACCTAACCCTAACTCTCACTGTAACAGTAACCCTAACCCTTACCCTAACAATAACCCTAACCCTAAACCTCACCTCAACCATTACCCTCACCCTAACCCTCACCATCACTCTAACATTTACCCTCACCCTAACACTAACCCTAACGTAACACTAATGCTCACACTAACTCTAACCATCACCCTAACCCTAAACCTTACCCTAACACTAACCCTATCCCTCACCCTCACCCTAGACCTCACCCTAAACCTAATCCTCATCCTCACCCTAAATCTCACACTAACCCTAACACTAATCCTCAATCTAACCCTCACCCTCAACCTGACCCTAAACCTAACCCTCACCCTAACCCTAACCCTCACTCTTAACGTAACCCTCACCCTCAGCCTAACCCTCAACTTTACCCTTACCATCACCCCCACGCTAAAACCCACCCTAACCCTAACATTCACCCTCGCCCTAACTCTACCCCTAAACCTCACCCTCACCCTAATCCTAACTCTAACCTTAAACCAAACACTAAATCTCACCTTAACCCTAAGCCTAACCCTCACCCTCACCCTCACCGTAAACGTAACCCTAACACTAACCCTAACAATAAACCTAAACCTAACTCTAAACCTCACCCTAACCATAACCCTCACCCTAACATTAACCCTCACCCTAACACTTACCCTCACCTAACACTAACCCTAACCCAACCCTAACCCTCACACTAACCCTAACCCTCACCCTAATCCTAAACCTCACCCTAACCCTAACCCTATCTCTAACCCTCACCCTCACCCTAGCTTTCACCCTACCCCTAATTCTAACCCTCACCCTCATCCTAACCCTAACCCTCATCCTCACCCTAAACCTCACACTAACCCTAAACCTAACCCTAATGTTCAATCAAAACCTCACCCTAACCCTAATCCTAATCCTAAATCTAATGCTAACCCTCACCTTTAACTTAATCCTCACCCTCAGCCTAAACCTCAGCTTTACCCTTACCATCATACTCACCCTAACCCTAAACCTCATCCTAACCCTCACCCTAACCGTAAACCTAACCATCACCCTAACCCTAACCCTCACCCTCAACCTCATGCTCAGCCGAAACCTAAGCCTAAGCCTAACCCTTATCCTTACCCACGCCCTCATCTTAGCCCTCCCCCTAACAATAATCCTAACCCTATCCCTCATTATAATCCTCACCCTAACGCTAACGCTAACCATCACCCTAACCCTAACACTCACACCCACCCTCACCCTCAGCATAACCCTAACCCTAAGCCTAAGCCTAACCCTAACCCTCACATACCCTATCGCTAATCCTAATCCTAACCCTAACCCTAACCCTAAACCTCAACCTAACCCTCACCCTAACCTTAACCCTAATAATAACCCTAACCCTAACACTTGACCTAATCCTCCCCCTAAACCTAAATATAATCCTAAAACTCACCCTCACCCTAACCCAAATACTAACACTAAACCCCACCCTAACCCTAACACTCATGCTCAATGTAACCCTAACCCATGTCCTAACCCTCACCCTAACCCTAACCCTAAACCTCACCAAAACACTAATCCCAAACCTCACCCTCAACCTAGCCCTCAGCCGAACCCTAATCCTAACCCTAACCCTGACCCTAACACTAACCCTAACCCTCATCCTAATCCTAAGCCTAACCCTAACCCTCACTGTAACCCTAAACCTAACCTTCACCCTAAACCTAAACTTAACCTGAACCCAAACTCTCACCCTAAACCTACTCCTAACTCTCACCCTAACCCTAACCTTCACCCTCACCCTCACCCTAAGCGTAAACCTAAGCCTAAACCTAATCCTAACCCTAAACCTCACACTCACCCCAACACTTACCCTAATCCTAATCCTAACACAAAACCTTCCTCTCACCCTCACACTAATCCTCACTGTAACCCTCTCTAACACTAACCCTAACCATCACCCTAACCCTCAGCCTCACCCTAACCCTAAACATAAACCTAACCAAAAATCTCACCCTAACCCTAACCCTAAACCTCACCCTCAACCTAGCCCTCACCCTAACCCTAATCCTAACCCTAAACCTCATCCTAACCCTCACCCTAACACTAACACTAACCATCACCCTCACCCTCACCTTAAGACTAACACTAACGCTAACCCTAACCCTCAAACTAACCCTAACCCTCACCCTCACTGTAACCCTTACCCTAAGCATCACCCTAACCCTCACCCTCACTGTAACCCTTACCCTAACTATCACCCTAACCCTAACCCTAACACTCACCCAAACCATAAACCTCAACCTCACCCTCACCTTCAGCCTAACACTAAGCCTAACCCTAACCCTCACACTCACCCTAACCCTAACTCTAATCCTAGTCCTAACACTAACCCTAAACCTCACCCTTACCTTAACCCTCACCTAATGCCTAACCCTAACATTAAAACTAACCCTAAACCTAAACCTAAATCTTAACCTCACCCTAAACCTCACACTAACCCTAACACTAATCCTCCATCTAACCCTCACCCTCAATCTCAACCTAGCCCTCACCCTAACCCTAACCCTCATCCTCACCCTAAACCTCACAGTAATCCTAACACTAATCCTGAATCTAACCTTCACCCTCATCCTAAACCTAACACTAACCGTCACCCTTAAACAAACCCTCACCCTTATCATAACCCTCACCCTCAGCCTAAACCTCACCTTTACCCTTACCGTCACCCCCACACTTACCCTCACCCTAACCCTACACCTCACCCTGACCCTAATCCAACCCCTAAACCTCACCCTCACCCTAACCCTAAATCTAACCCTACCCCTAACACTAAACCTCACCCTATCCCTAACCCCAACCCTCACCCTCAACCTCATGCTCAACCTAACCCTCAGCCTAAGCCTAAACCTTTCCCTAACCCTCACCCTCACCCTAGCCCTCACCCTAATCCTAATCCTAACGCTAAACCTCATCCTAACCCTCACCCTAACCCTAAACCTAACCATCAACCTAAACCTAATCCTCACCCCCACCCTAACCCTCATCCTAACCCTCACCCTAACCCTAAGCCTAACCATCAACCTAACCCTAATCCTCACCCCCACCCTCACCCTCAGCCTAAACCTAAGCCTAAGCCTAACCTTAACCCTAAACCTCACCCTCACCCTCACCCTAACTCTAATCCTAACCCTAAACCTAACCTAAACATCAACCTAAACCTCACCTTAACCTTAACCCTAACACTAACCCTAAAATTAACGCTCCACCTAACCCTCCAACTAACCCTAAATCGAACCCTAAACATAACCCTCACCCTAACTCTAATGCTATCCCTAACCCTAAACCTCACCCTAAAGCTAACCCTAACGCTCACCCTCACCCTCACCCTCATCCTCACCATAACTCTAACTCTAACCCTAACAATAACACTAATCCTAACCCTGAACATAACCCTAACCCTAACCCTAATCCTAATATTCACCCTCACCGTAACCATAATCTTAACCCTAACCCTCATCCTAATCCCTAACCCAAACCCTAACCCTAACCCTAAACTTTACCCTAACACTAACCCTGAACCTCACCCTCACCCTAGCCCTCACCCTTACCATAACCCTAACCCTAACCCTAAACTTAAGCGAAACCTAACACTCACCCTAACCCTAACCCTAACCCTCAACTTAACCCTAACCCTCACCCTCACCATCACTCTCAGCCTAACCCTAAGCCTAAGCCTAAGCCTAAGCCTAACCCTCACACTCACCCTAACACTTACACTAATCCTAATCCTAAACTTATGCCTAACCCTCACCCTCACCCCCACCCTAACCCTCACTCTAAACCTAACTCTAACACTAACCCTAAACCCAACACTCAACCTCAGCCTCACCCTTACCCTAAATCTAAACTTAAACCTCAACCTCACCCTAACCCTAACTCTAACACTAAACCTCGCCCTAACCCTAACCCTAACCCTCACCCACACTATAATCATAAATCTCACCCTAACCCTAACAATAACCTTCAGCCTCACCGTAACCCTAATCCTAACCCTAACCCTCACCCTAACCCTAACCCTCACCCTAAACCTCACGCTAAATCTAAACCTAAACCTCACCCTAACCCTAACCCTAACTCTCACCCTCACCCTAGCCCTCACCTTAACCCTGATCCTAACCCTAATCCTCATCCTAACCCTCACCCTAACCCTAACCCTAACACTCACCCTAATCTTAAGCCCAACCCAAACCCTCAACTTAACCCTAACCCTCACCCTCACTGTAACCCTAACCCTAACCTTCACCCTAACCATAAACTTAACCCAAACCCTAACTCATACCCTAACCCTACACCTAACTCTCACTCTAACCCTAAACATCACCCGCACCCTCACCCTAAGCCTAACCCTAAGCCTAAAATTAACCTGTATCCTAACACTCACACTAACCCTAACCCTTTCCGTAATCCTAATCTAACACTAAGCCTTACCCTCACCCTCACCCTAACCCTCACCGTAACGCTAACTCTAAGATTAACCCTAACCCTAACCCTCACCCTCAGTCTCACCCTAACCCTAAATCTAACCCCAAACCTCAGCCTCACCCTAATCCTAAATCTAAACCTAACCCTAAACCTCAAACTACCCCTAACCCTAACCTCACCCTCACCCTAGCCCTCACCCTAACCCTAATCCTAACGCTAACCTTCATCCTAACCCTCTCCCTAACACTAACCCTAACCCTAACCCTCGACCTAACCCTAATCCTCACCCTCACTGTAACCCTTATCCTAACCCTCACCCTAACCCTAAACTTAACCCGAACACTAACTCTCACCCTAACCCTAACCCTAAAACTCACCATAACCCTAACCCTCACGCTCACCCTCACCTTCAGCCTAACACTAAGCCTAACCCTAACCCTAACCCTCACACGTACCCTAACCCTACCCCTAATCCTAATCCTAACACTAACTATAAATCTCACCCTCACCCTAAACCTCACTTTAAACCTAACCCTAACATTAATCCTAACACTAACCCTAAGCCTAAAACTCATCCTCACACTAAACCTCACACTAACCCTAGAACTAATCCTCAATCTAACCCTCACCCTCACCCTCAGCTTCAGCCTAACATTAAGCCTTACACTAACCCTAACCGTAATCCTCACCTTCACCCTAACCCTAACCCTAATCCTAATCCTAGCACTAACCCTAAACCTCAGCCTCACACTAACCCTCACCTTAAGCCTAACCCTAACATTAATCCTAACCCTAATCCTAACCCTAAACCTCAACCTCACCCTAAACCTCACACTAACCCTAACACTAATCCTCAATCTACCCCTTACCCTCACCTTCACCTTAGCCCTCACCCTACCCTAACATTCATCCTCACCCTAAATCTCACACTAACCCTAAAACTAATCCTCAAACTAACCCTCACACTCAACTTAACCCTAACCCTAACCCTCAGCCTAAACATAACCCTCACCCTTACCATAACCCTCAAACTCATCCTAACCCTCACCTTTACCCTTACCATCACCCCCACCCTAAACCTCAACCTAACCCTACCCCTCACCCTGACACTAACCCTACCCCTAAACATCACCCTCAACCTAACCCTAACTCTAAACCTAACCTTAGCACTATACCTCACCCTATCCCTAACCCTAAAACTCATCATAACCCTAACCCTCACCCTCACCCTCACTAAGCCTAATACTCACCCTCAACCTCATGCTCAGACTAAACCTAAGCCTAAGCCTAAACCTTACCCTAAACCTCACCCTTACCCTAGCCCTCACCCTAAGCCTAATCCTAATCCTAACCCTCATCCTAACACTCACCCTAACCCTAACCATCAGCCTAACCTTAATCCTCACCCCCACCCTCACCCACAGCCTAGCCCTATGCCTAACCCTAACCCTCACACTCACCCTAACACCCTAATCCTAACCCTAACACTAAGCCTTACCCTCACCCTCAGCTTAACCCTCACTGTAACCCTAACTCTAACCCTAACCCTAACCCTAATGCTCACCCTCAGCCTCACCCAAAGCCTAACTCTTACCCTAAAACTCACCCTCACCCTACCCCTAACCCTAAACCTCACACTCACCCTAGCCCTCACCCTAACCCTAATCCTAACCCTAATCCTCATCCTAACCCTCAGCCGAACACTAACCCTAACCCTAACTCTCAACCTAACCCTAAACATCACCCTCACTGTAAACCTTACCCTAACCCTCAACCTAACCCTAAACTTAAACTGAACCCTAACTCTCACCCTAACCCTAACCCTAACACTCACCCTAATCCTAACCCTCACACTCACCCTCAATTTCAGCCTAAAACTAAGCCTAAACCTAACCCTATCCTAACCCTCACACTCACCCTAACACTAACCCTAACCCTAATCCTAACACTAACCCTAAACCTCACCCTCACCCTAACCCTCAACTTAAGCCTAAACCTAACATTAATCGTAACCCTAAACCTAACCCTAAACCTCATCCTCACCCTAAACCTCACACTAACCCTAACACTAATCCTCAATCTTACCCTCACCCTCACCCTCACCCTAGCCCTCACCCTAACCCTAACACTCATTCTCATCCTAAACCTCATACTAACCCTAACCCTAACCCTAAACCTAACCCTCACCCTTACCATAACCCTCACCCTCAGCCTAACCCTCACCTTTACCCTTGCCGTCACCCCCACCCTAACCCTCACACTTACCCTACCCCTCACCCTGACCCTAACCCTACCCCTAAACCTCACACTCAACCAAACCCCAACTCTAACCCTAACCCTAACCCTCACCCTCAACTTCATACTCAGACTAACCCTAAGCCTAACCCTAAACCTAACCCACACACTCACCCTAACCCTTACCTTAATCCTAATTCTAACACTAAGCCTTACCCTCACCCTCACCATAACCCTCACCATAACCCTAAATCTAACACTAACCCTAACCCTAACCCTCATCCTCACCCTAATCCTAATTCTAGCCCTAAACCTCACACTCACCCGCACCATCACCCTCACCGTAATTCTAAATCTAACCCTCACCCTAACCCTAAACCTCACCCTAACCCTAACCATAACCCTAAGCCTCACCCTCACAATAACTCTAACCCTAACCCTAACCCTAACTGTAAACCTCACCCTAACTATAAACCTAACCCTAAGCTAACCCTAACCCTCCCCCAAATCCTATATCTGAACCAAAACCTCACCCTCACCGTGACCCTAACTCTAAACCTAACCGTAACCCTCCCCCTAACCCTATATCTAACCCTAAACCTCACACTGACCCTAACCCTAACCCTAACCCTAACCCTAACCCTCACCCGCACCCTCACCTTCACTGTAACTCGAACCCTACCCCTAACAATACCACTAAACCTAACCTTAACCATCACCCTAACCCTAATCCTCACCCCCACCCTCACCCTCAGCCTAACCATAAGCCTAAGCCTAAGCCTCACCCTTACCATCACACTTATGCTCACCCTAAACCTAATCCTAACCCTAACCCTATCCCTAAACCTCAGCCTAACCCTCACCCACACCCTAACCCTAACACTAACCCTTACCCTAAACCTCACCCTAACCCTCCCCCTAACTCTAACCATAAACCTCACCCGAACCCTAACCCGAATCCTAACCCTAACCCTAAACCTCACCCTAAACCTAACCCTCACTCTCAACATCAACCTCACTGTAACTCTAAACCTAACCCTAACAATAACACTAACCCTAACCCTAATCCTAACCCTAAACATAACCCTCACCCTGAGCCTCACCCTCACTGCAAACTTAACCCTAAACATAACACTAAAAATAACCCTAACCGTAAACCTAAACCTAATCCTCACACCCACCCTCACATTCAGCCTAACCCTAACCCTAACCCTAACCCTAACATTAACCCTCAAGGTAACCCTAACCCTAACCCTAAACCTCACACTCAACATCACCGTAAACCAAATCCTAAAACTATACCTATCCCTAAACCTCACTCTAAACCTCACCCTAGTCCTCACCCTAAACCTAATCCTAACCCTAAACCTCATCCTAAATCTCACACTAACCCTAACCCACACCCTCACCCTAACCGTAAATGTAACACTAACCCTAACACTAACAATAACGCGAACCCTAACCCTAAAACTCACCCTAACCATAACCCTCACCCTAACATTAAACCTCACCCTAACACTTACCCTCACCCTCACACTAACCCTAACCCTAACCCTAACCTTCACACTAACCCTAACCATCACCCTAATCCTAAACCTCACCCTAAACCTAACCCTAACTTTTACCCTCACCCTCACCCTAGCCCTCACACTAACCCTAATTCTAACCCTCACCCTCAACCTAACCCTAACCCTCATCCTCACCATAAACCTCACACTAACCCTAACCCTAACCCTAATGCTCAATCAAACCCTCACACTAACACTAACCCTAAACCTAAATCTAAACCTAATCCGAACCCTCACCCTTATCTTAATCTTCAACCTCAGCCTAAACCTCAACTTCACCCTTACCATAATCCTCACCCTAACCCTAAACCTCATCATAATCCTCACCCTAAACATAAACCTAACCATCAACATAATCCTAACCCTCACCCTCAACCTCATGCTCAGCTTAAACCTAAGCCTAAGCCTAACCCTTACGCTTACCCTCACCCTCACCCTAGCCATCACCCTAACAATAATCCTACCCCATCCCTCATACTAACCCTCACCCTAACCCTAAACCTAACCTTCATCCTAACCCTAATCCTAACTCTCACCCTCACCCCAGCCCTCACCCGAACCCTAATCCTAACCCTAATCCTCATCCTAACCCTCACCCTAACACTAACCCTAACACTCACCCTAATCCTAAGCCTAAGCCTAACCCTCAACCTAACCCTAAAACCCACTCTCACTGTAAACCTAACCCTAACCCTCACCCTAACCCTAAATTTAATCCGAACCCTAACTCTCACTCTAAACCTACTGCTAACTCTCACCCTAACCCTAACCCTCACACTCACCTTCACACTAAGCCTAACCCTAAGACTAAACCTAAACCCTAACCCTAACCCTCACACTCACCCTAACACTTACCCTAATCCTAATCCTAACACTAAGCCTTCCCCTCACCCTCACCCCAACCCTCACCATAAACCTACCTCTAACACTAACCCTAACCCTAACCCTCACTCTCAGCCTCACCCTAACCTTAACTCTAACCTTAAACCTCACACTCACCCTAACCCTAAACCTAAACCTAACCCTAAACCTCACCCTAACCCTAACCCTAAACCTCACCCTCACCCTAGCCCTCACCCTAACCCTAATCCTCACCCTAACCCTCATCCTAATCCTCACCCTAACACTAACACTAACCCTCAACCTAACCAAAACCCGCACTCTCACTGTAACCCTTCCCCTAACCCTCACCCTAACCCTAAACTTAACCCGAACCCTAACTCTCACCTTAACCCTAACAATAACACTAACCTTATCCCTAAACCTCACCCTCACCCTCACCTTCAGCCTAACACTAAGCCTAACCCTAACCCTAAACCTCACCCTCACCCTAACCCTCACCTGAAGTCTAACCCAAATATTAATCCTAACCCTAACCCTAACCCTAAAACTCATCCTCACCCTAAAGCTCACACTAAACCTAACACTAATCCTCAATCTAACCATCACGCTCACCCTCACCCTAGCCCTCACCCTAACCCTAACCCTCTTCCTCAGCCTCATCCTCACCCTAACCCAAACCCAAACACTAACCCTCACCCTAAACCTAAGCATCAGCCTAACCTTAACCCTAACCCTCACCCTTACCCTAGCCCTCACCGAACCCTAATCCTAATCCTAATCCTCATCCTAACCCTCACCCTAACACTAACCCTAACCCTCACCCTAATCCTAAACCTAATCCTAACCCTCAACCTAGCTGTAACCTTCACCCTTACTGTAACTCTAACCCTAACGCTCACCCTAACCCTAAATTTAATCCGAACCCTAACTCTCACCGTAACACTACACCTAACTCTCACCCTAAGCCTAACCCTAACCCTCACATTCACCCTAACACTTACCCTAATCCTAAACCTAACGCTCACCCTAACCCTAACCCTCAACCTCACCCTCACCTTCAGCCTAACACTAAGCCTGAGCCTAACTCTAACCCTAAGCCTCACACTCACCCTAACCCTTACCCTAATCCTAATCCTAAACCTAAGCCTAACACTCAACCTCACCCTCACATTCATCCTAACCCTCACCCTAACCTTAACTCTAACACTAACCCTAAACACAACCCTCAACCTCAGCCTCACCCTTACCCTAACTCTAAACCTAAACCTCACCCTCACCCTAACCCTAACTCTAACCTTAATACTAACACTAAACCTCACCCTAACCCTAACCCTAAACCTCACCCTCACCATAACCATAACCCTAAACCTAACCCTAAAAATAAACCTCACCCTCATTTTAAACCTAACCCTAACCCAAATCCTAATCTTAACACTAACCCTAAACCTCACCCTCAACCTAACCCTCACCTTAAGCCTAACCCTAACATTAATCCTAACCCCAAACCTAACCCTAAACCTCATCCTCACCCTAAACCTCACACTAACCCTAACACTAATCCTCAATCTAACCCTCACCCTCAATCTCACCCTAGCCCTCACACTAACCCTAACACTTATCTTCACCCTAAACCTCAAACTAACCCTAACACTAATCCTCAATCTAACCCTCACCCTCACCCTCACCCTAACACTAACCCACACCCAAAACCTAACCCTCACCCTTACCATAACACTCACCCTCAACCTAACCCTCACCTTAACCCTTACCTTCACCCCCACCCTAACCCTCACCCTAACCCTACCTCTCACCCTGAACCTAACTCTAACCCTAAACCACACCCTCATCCTAAACCTAACTCTAACCCTAACCCTAACACTAAACCTCACCCTACCCCTAACCCTAACCCTCACCCTCAACCTCATGCTCAGCCTAACCCTAAGCCTAAGATTAAACCTTAACCTTAATCTCACCTTCACCCTAGCCCTCACCCTAACCCTAATCCTAAAGCTAACCCTCATACTAACCCTCACCCTAACCCTAACCCTAACCATCACCCCAACCCTAATCCTCAGCCCCAACATCACCATCAGCCTAACCCAAAGTCTAAGCCTAAACCTAACCCTAACCCGCACACTCACCCTCACCCTCACCCTAATCCTAACCCTAACCTAACCCTAATCCTAAACCTCAACCTAAACCTCAACTTAACCTTAACCCTAACACTAAACCTAACATTAACGCTCGACCTAACCCTCCAAATAACCCTAAATCTAAACCTAAACCTCACCCTCACCCTAACTCTAATCCTAAACCTAACCCTAAACCTCACCCTAACCCTAAACCTAACCCTCACCCTCACCATAACTTTAAACCTAACACTAACAAAACACTAATCCTAACCCTAAACCTAACCCTAACCCTAACCCTAATCTTAACACTCACCCTCACTCTAACCATAATCTTAACCCTAACCCTCATCCTAACCCTAAACCAAACCCTAACCCTAACCCTAAACCTTACCCTAACACTAACCGTAAACCTCACCCTCACTCTAGCCCTCACCCTAATCCTAATCCTAACCATAACCCTCACCCTAACCCTAAACTTAACTGAACCCTAACTTTCAACCTAACCCTAAACCTAACCCTCACCTTAACCTTAACCCTCAACCTCAACCTCACTCTCAGCCTAAACCTAAGCCTCAGCCTAAACCTAACCCTAACCCTAAACCTCACCTTCACCCTAACCCTCACCTTAAGCCTAACCCTAACATTAATCGTAACCCTAACCCTAACCCTAAACCTCATCCTCACCCTCAAACTCACACTAACCCTAACACTAATCCTCAATCTAACCCTTACCCTCAACCTCACCCTAGCAATCACCCTAACCCTAACCTCATCCTCACCCTAAACCTCACACTAAACCTAACACTAATCCTCAATCTAACCCTCACCCTCACCCTAACCCTAACCCTAACCCTCACCCTAAACCTAACTCTCACCCTTACCATAACCCTCACCCTCAGCCTAACGCTCACTTTACCCTTACCGTCAACCCTACCCTAACACTCACCCTAAACCTAACTCTCACCCTTACCATAACGATCACCCTCAGCCTAACCCTCACCTTTACCCTTACCGTCAACCCTACCCTAACACTCACCCTAACCCTACCCCTCACACTGACCCTAAACCTACTCCTAAACCTCACCCTCACACTAATCCTAACCCTAACCATAACCCTAAAATTAAACCTCACCCTATCCCTAACCCTAAGACTCACCCTAACACTTACCCTAATCCTAATCCTAACCCTAAGCCTAACCCTCACTCTCATCCTCACCCTCAACCTAACCCTCACCCTAACCCTAATTCTAACACTAACCCTAAACCCAACCCTCAACCTCAGCTTCACCATTACCCTAACTCTAAACCTAAACCTCACCCTCACCCTAAGCCTAACGCTAACCCTAACCCTAACACTAAACCTCACCCTAAACCTAACCCTAACCCTCACCCTCACCATAACCATAACCCTACCCCTAACCCTAACAATAACACACACCCTCACTGTAACCCTAAACCTAACCCTAACCCTCACCCTAAACCTAACTCTCACCCTCACCGTAACCCTCACCCTCATCCTCACTCTCAACCTAACCCTAAGCCTAAACCTTACCCTAACCCTAACCCTAACTCTCACCCTCACCCTAGCCCTCACCCTAACCCTAATATTAACCCTAATCCTCATCCTAACCCTCACCCTAACCCTAACCCTAACCCTCACACTAATCCTACGCCTAACCCTAACCCTCAACTTAACCCTAACCCTAACCCTCACTGTAACCCTAACCCTAACCTTCACCCTAACACTAAACTTAACCCGAACCCTAAATCTCACCCTAACCCTACCCCTAACTCTCACCCTAACCCTAACCATCACCCTCACCCTCACAGTAACCCTGACCCTAAGCCTAACCCTAAACCTAATCCTAACCCTCAAACTCACCCTAAACCTTTCCCTATATCTAATCCTAACACTGAGCCTTACCCTCAGCCTCACCCTAACCCTCACCTTAACGCTAACTCCAAGATTAACCCTAACCCTAACCCTCATCCTCAGCCTCACCCTAACCCTAACTCTAACACTAAACCTCAGCCTCATCCTAAACCTAACCCTAACCCTACCCCTAACCCTAAACCTCACCCTCACACTAACTCTAAACCTCACACTCACCCTAGCCCTCACCCTCACCCTAATCCTAACCCTCAAACTCACCCTAACCCTATACTTAACCGAACCTGAAATCTCACCCTAACCCTAACCCTAACCGTCACCCAAACCCTAACCCTCACCCTCATCCTCACTCTCAACCTAACCCTAAGCCTAAGCCTTACCCTAACCCTAACCTTCACACTCATCCGAACCCTTACACTAATCCTAATCCTAACCCTTAGACTACACCTCACCCTCACCCTAACCCTCACCGTAACCCTAACTCTAGAATTTACCCTAAACCTAACCCTCAACCTTACCCTAACTCTAACCCTAACCCTAACACTAAACCTCACCCTAACCCTAACACTATCCCTCACCCTCACAGTAACCGTAACCCTAACCCTAACAATAACCCTAACCCTAACCCTCACCCTAACCATAACCTTCACCCTAACATTAACCCTCACCCTAACACTTACCCTCACCCTATCACTAACCCTAACCCTCACACTAAATCTCACACTAACCCTAACACTCAACGTAATCCTAAACCTCACCCTAATCCTAACCTTAACTCTAACCCTCACCCTCACCCTAGCCCTCACCCTAAACCTAATTCTAACCTTCACCCTCACCCTTATCTTAACTCTCAACCTCAGCCTAAACCTCACCATTACCCGTACCATCATCCTCACCCTGTCACCCTAACCCTAAACCTCATCCTAACCCTCAACCTAAACTTAAACCTCACCATCACCCTAACCCTAACCCTCACCGTCAACCTCATGCTCAGCCTAACCCTAAGCCTAAGCCTAAGGCTCACTCTAACTCTCACCCTCACCCTAGCACTCACCCTAACCCCAATCCTAACCCGATCCTTCATCCTAACCCTAAACATAATAGAACTTTAACTCTCACCCTAACACTAACCTTAACATTCACCATAACCTTAACCCTCACCCTCACCCTCACTCTCAGCCCAAACCTAAGCCTAAGCCTAACCCTAACCATAAACATCACACTCACCCTAACCCTTGCCCTAATCCGAATCGTAACCCTAAGCCTAAGCCTAACCCTCACCCTCAAAATCACCCTAATCCTAACCCTCACCCTAACCTTAACTCAAACATTAACCCTAACCCTCAAACTCAGCCCCAACCTTACCCTAACTCTAAACCTAAACCTCACCCTTGCCCTAACTCTAACCCTAACCCTAAACCTAAACATTACCATAACCCTAACACTAAACCTCACCCTCAACCTAGCACTCACCCTAACCCTAATCCTAACACTAACCCTCATCCTAACCCTCCCCATAACCCTAATCCTAAACCTCACCCTCAACCTAACCCTAACCCTAAACTTAACCCTAACCCTAACACTAACCATAACCCTAACCCTAACCCTCAACGTAACCCTCACCCTAACCCTAACTCTAACTCTAAACCTCACCCTCACCCTAACCCTAACTCTAACCCTAACCCAAAACCTAAACCTGACCATAACCTTAAACCCTAACGCTCACCCTTACTCTCAACGTTACCTTGACCCAAAACCCAACACAAACAATAACCCTAACCCTAATCCTAACCCTCACCCTAACCAAAACCCTCACCTTAACCCATACCCTAACAGAAACACTAACCCTCACAGTAACCCTAACACTAACCTCACCCTATCCCTAACTCTAACCCTAACCCTAACACTAAAAACCTCAACCTAACCCTAACCCCCACCCTCACCCTCACCCTCACCATAACGGTAACCCTAAAAATAACCCTAACCCTAACCCTAATCCTAACCCTCACCCTCACCCTAACCCTAACCCTAACCCTAACCCTAACCCTAACCCTAACCCTAACCCTAACCCAAACCCAAACCCTAACCCTAACCCTAACCCTAACCCTAACCCTAACCTTCACACTAAAACTAACCCTAACCCTCACCCTCACCCTAAACCAAACCCTAACCCTAACCCTCACCCTAACCCTAAGCCTAACCCTAACCCTAACCCTAACCCTCACACTCACCCTCAACCTAAACCTAACCCTAATCCTCACCCTAAACCTCACCCTTGCCCTCACCCTCAACCGCACAGTAACTCTAACCCTAGCCCTAACAATAACACTAATCCTAACCCTAAAGCTTAACTTAACCCTAATCCTATCCCTAACTCTCACCCTCAGCCTCCCCCTACTGCAAATGTCACCATAATCATAACAATAACCATAATCCTGACCCTAACCCTAATCCTAAAATTCACCCTCACCCTAACTCTAGTCCTAAACATAACCCTCACCCTAATCCTAACCATAACCCTCACTGTAACCCTAACCCTCATCCTAACCCTCACCCTAAACCTGACCCTCACCCTATCCCTCACCCTAACCCTAAGCCTAACCCTCACACTCACCCTAACCCTAACCCTAACCATCACCCTCACCCTAAACAAAACCATAACCCTAACCCTCAACCTAACCCTAAGCCTAACCCTAACACTAATCCCAACCCTCCGTCACACTCACCCTCAATCAAAAACTAATCCTAAACCTAACCCTATCCCAAACCCTAATCATCACACTAACCATCACCCTAGCACTCACCCTAACCCTAATCCTAACCGTACACCTAATCCTAACCCTCAACCTAATCCTAACCCTAAGCCTCACCCTAACCCTAACCCTAACCCTCACCCTCACCCTAAACCTAACACTAACACTAACTCTAACCTTAAACCTCACCCTCATCCTAACCCTAACTCTAATCCTAAGCCTAAACATAAACCTCACCATAAACCTAACCATAACCCTCACCCTCACCAAAAACGAAACCCTAACCCTAACAATAACACTAACCCTAACCCTAACCCTCATTCTAACCATAACCCTTACCCTAAACCTAACCCTCAGCCTAACACTTACCCTCACCCTTACACTAACCCTAACCCTAACACTAAACTTCACACTAACCCTAACCATCTCCCTAACCCTAAAACTCAACCTAACCCTGTCCCTTACCCTAACCCTAGCCCACACCCGAACACTAAGACTCATCCTCACCCTAAACCTCACACTAACCCTAAAACTAATCCTCAATCTAAAACTCACCCTCACCCTAAACCTAACCCTAACCCTCAACCTAAACCTAACCCTCACCCTTACCGTAATCCTCACTCTCAGCCTAACCTTAAAGTTTACCCTTACAGTAACCCTTACCCTAACCCTCACCCTAAAACTAACCCTCATCCTAACCCTCACTCTGACTGTAACCCTCAGCATCAACATAACCCTAACCCTCACCCTCACCCTCAGACTCAGACTAAACCTAAGCCTAACCCTCACCCTCACCCTAGCCCTCACCCTAAACCTAATCCTAACCCTAACCCTAATACTAACCCTAAAACTAACCATCAACCTAACCATCATTCTAATCCTAATCCTCATCCCCAACCTCACTCTCAGCCTAGCCCTAAGCCTAAGCGTAAACCTAACCCTAACCCTCACACGCACCCTCACCATAACCCTAATCCTAAACCTAACCCGAACCCTAATCCTAAACCTCAACCTAACCTTCACTCTAACCCTAAACCTAACACTAACCCTAAACCTAAACCTCAACCTAAGCCACCCCCTAACCCTAATTATAACCCTAAACCTCACCCTCAGCCTAAACCTAACCCTGACGCTAAACCTCACCCTCACCCTCACCCTCACTGTAACTCTAACCCTAACTCAATCCCTCACCCTTAGCCTAACCCTAAACCTCACCCTAAATAGAACCCTAACCCTCACCATAACCCTAACACTCACCCTCCCAGTAACCCTAACCCTAACCTCACCCTAACAGTAAACCTAACCCCAAACCTAAACCTCACCATAATGCTAACCCTAACCCTCACCCTCACCCTTGCCCTCATCATAAACCAAATCCTAACCCTAAAACTCATCCTAACCCACACCCTAAACCTGACCCTAAGCCTCAGCTCCACCCTCACCCTCAGAATAACCCGAAGCCTAAGCCTAACACTAACCCTAACCCTCACTCTCACCCTCACGCTAACCCTAATCCTAACCCTAACCCTAACCCTAAACCTAACCCTAACCCTAAATTTAACTCTAAACCTAAACCCCACCCTCAGCCTAACCCAAACTCTAACACTAACCCTAAACCTCCCCTTAACCCTAACCCTAACCCTCACCGTAACTGTAACCCTAACCCTAACAATAACCCTAACCCTAACACTAACCCTAACCCTAACCAGAACCCTCACCCTAACACTAACCCTCACCCTAACACTTACCCTCACCCTAAACTAACCCTAATCCTAACACTAACCCTCACACTAACTCTAACCATCACCTTAAACCTAAACCTCAACCTAACCCTAATCCGAACCATCAACCTCACCCTAGCCGTCACCCTAACCCCAACCCTCACATTTACCGTAATCCTCACTCTCAGCCTAAACCTCAACTTGACCCTTACTGTCACCCTCACCCTAACCCACACCCTAACCCTAATCCTCATACTAACCCTCAGCCAAAACGTAACCCTAGCCTTTAAGCTAACACTAAATCTCAACCTCACGCTCACGCTCAGCCTAAACCTAAGCCTAACCCTAACCCTAACCCTCACACTCACCCTCACCCTCAGCCTAACCCTACCCTAACACTAACACTAACCCTAAACTTCACCCAAACCCTCACCCTAAACCTAAATCTAACCCTAAACCTCACACTCGCCCTAACCCTAACCCTAATCCTAACCCTAAACCTGAGCCTAACCCTAACACTAAACCTCGATCTCAACCTAAACCTCACCCTAACACTTACCCTAAACCTCACCCTCAATGTAGCCCTCACCCTAACCCTACCCATACCCGTAATCCTCATCATAACCCTCACCCTGACCGTAACCCTAAGCATCATCCTAACCCTAACCCTCACCCACACCCTAACCCTAAAACAAACACTCATACTAAACCTCACACTAACACTAAATCTAAGCCTACACCTCACCCTCACCCTAATCCTAACTCTCAACCTCACCCTCACCCTCAGAATAAACCTAAGCCTAACCCTAAGCCTAACCTTCACACTCACTTCACCCTCAGCCTAACCCTACCCCTTACACTAACACTAACGCTCAACCTCACCCTAACCCTCACCCTGAACCTAACTCTAACCCTAAACCTCACACTCGCCCTAAACCTAACCCTAACCCTAACCCAAAACCTCAGCCTAACCCTAACACTAAACCTCAATTTCGAAGTAGCCCTCACCATAACCCTAAACCTAACAGTAACCCTCACACTAAGCATAACCCTAACACTCACACTAAACCTAATTCTCACCCTCAACATCACCCTCAGCCTAACCCTAAGCCTAACGCTAAACCTAACCCTCACCCACACACTAACACTCACCCTAACCCTGATCCTAATTCTAACCATAACCATAACCCTCAACGTAACCCTATCACTCACCCTAAACCTAACCCTAACACTAACTCTAACCCTAACCCTCACCCTAACCCTAACTCTAACACTCAATCTCACCCTCACCCAAACCCTAACACTAAACCTCAAACTAACCCTAACCCTAAAACTCACCCTAACCCTAGCCAACACCCTAACCCTAACCCTCACTCTAACCCGAAACCTCACACTCAAACTCAATCTCAGCCTAACCCTAAGCCTAACCCTAAACCTAACCCTAACCCACACACTCACCCTCACCATAACCTTAATAGTAAACCTAACCCTAACTCTAACCCTAACCCTCACACAAACCCAAACCCTAACCCTAACCTAACACTAACCCTAACCCTAACCCTCACACTAACCCTCACCCTAAGCCTAAATCTAACCCTAAACCACACCCTCACCCTAACCATAACTCTAACCTAATCCTAACCCAAAAACTCACCCTAACCCTAAACCTAACCCTCACCCTCACCCTCACTGTCAACATAACCCCAAACCTAAAATTAACAAAAACCCTAACCCTAACACTAAACCTCACCCTAACTATAACACTCACCCTAAACCTAACCCTCACCCTAACAATTACCCTCACCCTAACACTAACCCTAACCCTAACACTAACCCTCACACTAACCCTAACCCTCACCCTAACCTTAAAACTCACCCTAAACCTAACCCTAACCTTAGCCCTCACCCTCACCCTAGCCCTCACTCTACAATAAACCTAACCCTAACACTCATCCTAACCCTCACCCTAATCCTAATCCTAACCCTAAACCTCATCCTAACCCTCACCCTAATCCTAAACCTAACCATCACCCGAACCCTAATCCTCACCACCACACTCACCCTCAGCCTAACGCTAAGCCTAAGCCTAACCTTAACCCTCACCCTCACCCTCACTCTAAACCTAATCCTAAACCTAACCCTAACCCTAACCCTGAACCTCAACCTAACCCTCACCCTAACCCTCCCCCTAACCATACCTCTAACCCTAAACCTCACCCTAACCCTCCCCCTAACCATAACTCTAACCCTAAACCTCACCCTCACCCTAACACTAATCCTCACCCTAACCCTAAATCTAACCAAAACCCTAAACCTAACCCTCACCCTCACCATAACTCTAACCCTAACCTTAACAATAACACTAATCCTAACTCCAAACCTAACCCTAACCCTAATCCTAACCCTAATCCTCACCCTCAGCCTCACCATCACAGCAAAGGTAACCTTAACCATAACAATAACAATAACACAAACCCTAATCCTATCCCTCACCCTCACCCTAGTCCTAATCCTAACCCTAACCGTCACACTAACCCTAACCCTCACCCTCACCTTAAACCTAAACCAAATCCTAACCCTCACCCAAACAATTCTAACTCTCACTGTAACCCTAACACTCACACGTACCTACACCCTCAACCTAACCCTTAGCCTAAGCCTAACCCTAACCCTCACACTCACCCTCACCCTAACCCTAATCCTAACATTAAGCCTATCCCTAAACCTCAACCTAACCCTCACCCTCACCCTGACTATCACTAACCCTAACCCTACCCCTCACACTTACCCTCACCCTAAACCTAATTCTAAACTTAACTCTCACCCTCAACCTAACCCTAACACTAAACCTCACCATAAACCTCACTCTAACCCTAACACTCACTGTAACTCTAACCCTAACCCTAACAATAACACTAACCCTAAACCTAACCCTAACCATAAACCTCACACTCAGCCTCACCCTCACCGCAAACTTAACCCTAACCATAACACTAACAATAACCCTAACCCTAACCCTAACACTCATCCTCACCCTAAAGTTCACCCTAACCCTAACACTAATCCTCAATCTAACCCTCACCCTCACCCGACCCCTTCCCCTAACCCTCACCCTAACCATAACCCTAACCCTTACAGTAACTCTCAACCGCAGCCTAACCCTAACCTTTAGCCTTAACGTCACCCCCACCCTAACCATCACCCTAACCCTAACCCTCACCCTCAAAACAGGCCATAATCAAACCCTAGGCCTAAGCCGAACCCTGACCCTAACCCTCACTCTAACCCTAAACCCAACACTCACCCTAACTGTAACCCACACCCTCACCCTCACCCAAACTCTAATCCTAATCCTAACCCTAATCCTAACCCTCACACTCAACCTCACCTTAACCCTAATCCTAATCCTAACCCTAACAGTAACCCTCACCCCCACACTAAACCTCACCCTAACCCTAATCCTAACAGTAACCCTAACCCTAACCCTAACCATCACCCTAACCCTAACACTAACCCTAAACCTCACCCTCACCCTAACCCTAACCCTAACCCGAATTCTAAACCTCACTCTCAACCTAAACCTTCCCCTAACGCTTAACCTCACCCTAACACTAACACTAACCCTAACACTAACACTCACCTTAACGCTAACCATCACCCTAAACCTAAACTTCACCCTAACCATAACCCTAACCTTCAACTTCACCCTATCCCTCACCCTATCACTAACCCTCATACGCACCCTAAACCTCACACTAACCCTAACACTAAACCTCAATCTAACCCTCACCCTCAACCTAACCCTAACCCGAACTCTCACCCTAAACATAACTCTCACTCTCAGCCTAACCCTCAACTTTACTCTTACTGTCAACCTCATCCTAATGCTCACCCCAATCCTAAACCTCATCCTAACCCTCACCCTAACCGTAACTCTAACCATCACCCTAAACCTAACCCTCACCCTCACCTTCAGCCTCAGCCTAAACCTAAGCCTAAGCCTAAACCTATCCCTTAACCTCACACTCAACCTAGCCCTCACCCTAACCCTAATCCAAACCCTAACCCTCATCCTAACCCTCAACCTAACCAAAACCGGAACCATCACTCTAAACCTAATCCTCATCCCCACCCTCACCCTCAGCCTAACCCTAACCTAAGCCTAACTCTAACACTAACCCTCACACTCACACAAAACCTCACCCTAATCCTAACCCTAACCCTAACTCTAAACTTAAACCTAAACCTAACCCTCACCCTAACCCTAACCCTAACCTTCACCCTCTCCTTAGTCCTAACACTAAACCTCACCCCAAACCTAACCATCACCCTCACTGTAACCCGTACCCTAACGCTACCCCTAATCCTAATCCTAACCCTCACCCTAACCCTAACACTAAACCTCACCCTCAACCAAGCCCTCACCCTAACCCAAATTGTAACCCTAACCCTCATACTAACCCTCACATTAACCCTAAAACTAAACCACATCCTAACCCTAAACCAAGTCTAACCCTCACGCTAACCCTAACCCTGACCCTCACCGTGACACTCACCCTAAACCTCAATGTAACCCTAACCCTAACACTCAGCCTCAAACTAGCACTCATCCTAACCCTAATCCTAACCCTGACCCTAATGCTAACCTTCACCTTAACCCTAACCCTCACCTTAAACCTAGACCTAATCCTAATCCTCAACCTAACCCTAAACCTCACCATCAACATAACCCTAACCCTAACCCTCACCCTATACCTAAACCTAACCCTAACCCTAAACCTCACCTTAACCCTAACCCTCACTCTCATGCTAGCCTTCACCCTAACTCTAATCCTAAACCTAACTCTCATCCTAACCCTCACCCTAACACTAAACCTAACCCTCACCCTAACCCTAACCCTCACCCTCACCCTCAGCCTAAACCTAAGCCTAATCCTAACCCTAACCATAACCCTCACACTCACCCTCAACCAAAACCTAATCCTAAACCTAACCCTATCCCTAACCCTAACCCTCAACCTAACCCTCACCGAAACCTAACCCTAATACTAACCCTCACACTAACCCTCAACTTAACACTAACTCTAACACTAAACCGCACCCTCACCCTCACCCTCACCCTCACCCTCACCCTCACCCTCACTCTCACCCTCACCCTCAGCCTATCCCTAAGCCTAAACCTAACCCTAACCCTCATACTCACCCTCACCCTAACCCTAATCCTAATCCTAACCCTAAACCTAACCCTCACACTAACAGTAACCCTCAAGCTAAACCTAACCCTAACACTAACCCTGATCTTGAACCTCAGCCTATCCCAAGCCCTAACGCTAACTCTAACCTTAAACCGTACCCTCACCCTAACCCTAAACCTAAACATCACCCTCATCTTAGCCCTCACCCTAACCCTAACCCTAACCCTCACCCTAACCCTCATCCTAACCCTAACCCTAACCCTAAACATCACTCTAACACTAACCTTAACCCTCACCCTCACTCTAGCTCTCACAATAACACTAATCCTAACGCTAATCCTCATTCTAATTCTCACCCTAATCCTAACCGGAACCCTCACCCTAACCATAATCCTAACACTAACCATCAACCTAACCCTAACCCTCAACCACACCATAACCCTAACCCTAACCCTCACCTTAAACCTAAACTGAACCCGAACCCTAACTCTCACCCAAACGCTAAACCTAACCCAAACCCTAACCCTAAACCTCACCCTCATCCTCACCCTCAGCTTAACACTAAGCCTAACCCTAAACCTAAGCCTAACCCAAGTACTCAACCTAACACTAAATCTAATGCAAATCCTAACCCTAAAGCTAATCCAGACCCTAACCATCAACTTCATCCAAACGCTCACCCTAACTCTAACCCTAACAATCACACTAACCCTCACCCTAACCCTAACACTCACCCTTACCGTAACCGTAACCCTTACCCAAACCCTCACCCTAACCCTTACCCTAACCCTATCCTAAACCTCACCCTAACCCTAAACCTAACCCTCACCCTCATCCTCACCCTCACTGTAAATTTAAACCTAACCATAACACAAAAAATAACACTAAACCTAACTCTAACCCTCACACTCACTCTCACCCTCACCGTAACCGTAACACTAACCCTAACCCTCACACTAACCCGCACCGTAACGCTAACCCTAAACCTAATCCTCACCCTCACCCTAAAGATAACCCTCACCCTCACCCTCACCCTCCGCCTAGCACTAAGCCTAACCCTAACCCAAACCCTAACCCTAATCCTCACACTCAACCTCAGCCTAACCCTAAGCCTAAGCCTAACCCTAACCCTCACCCTCAGCTTAACCGTAAGCCTAAGCCTAACCCTAACAATACCCTCACCCTCACACTAGCCCTCACCATAAACCTAACCATAGCACTAAACCTAACCCTTACACTCACACTAAACCTAACCCTAACCCTAACAATAACCCTAAACCTCACCCTCACCCTAACACTAAACCTAATCCTAACCCTAATCCTAACAGTCAACATCACCCTAACCCTTACCCTTACCTTAACCTTAACCCTAACCCTAACCCTAACAATAACCATAACCCTAAACCTAAACTTAAACCTCACCCTCACCGTAACTCTAACCTTAACCCAAACCATCACACTAACCCTAATCCTGATCATAACCCTAAAGCTAAACCTCACCCTAAACCTAAACGTTAGTGTTAGGCTAATCCTCACCCTAGGACATACACTAACCCTAATTCTAACCCTAACCCTCCCCCTAACCCTCACTCTAACACTAAACCAAAAACTCAGCCTAAATCTAACCCTCACACTCAGCCTCAGCCTAACCCTAAGCCTAAAACTAACCCTAACCCTAACTGTTAAACTCACAGTCACCGTAACCCTAACCCTAACCCTCAACCTAACCCTCACCCTAACCCTAGCCCTAACCCTATTGCTCATCCTAGCATATAACCTAACGTTAATCCTAACCCTTACTCTCACCATAACCCTCACCCTAACGCTCATTCTAAACATAACCCTAACCCTAACCCTCATCCTCACCCTAACCCTAATCCTAAACCTAACACTAACCCTCACACTCACCCTCACCTTAACCCTAATCCTAATCTTAACCCTTACCCTAACCCTCACCCTCACCCTAACCTTCATTCTAACCCTACCCCTAACACTAACACTAACCCTAACCCTCACCCTAACCCTCACCTAACCCTAACTCTAACCCTAACCCTCACCATCGCCCTAACAATAACCCTAACCATAACCCTAAACCACACCCTAACACTAACCCTAAACCTCATCCTCACCCTAAACCTCACCCTAACCCTAACCCTAAACCTAACTCTAACCCTCACCATAACCATAACCCTCACCTTAACCCTAACATTCACACTAACCCTAACACTCACCCTAACCCTAAGCCTAACCCTAAACCTAAACCTAACCCTCACATTCACCCTCAATCTAAACCTAATCCTAAACCTATCCCTATCCCTAACCCTAACCCTCACACTAACCATCACCCTAGCGCTCACCCTAACCCTAATCCTAACCCTACACCTCATCCTAAGCCTCACCCTAACCCTAACCCTAACCCTCACCCTAACCCTAACCTTAACCCTATTGCTCATCCTAGCACATACCCTAACGGTAATCCTAACCCTTACCCTCACCATAACCCTCACCCTAACCCTCACTCTAAACATAACGCTAACCCTAACCCTCACCCTCACCCTAACCCTAATCCTAAACCTAACCCTAACCCTAACACTAACCCAAACACTCACCCTCACCTTAACCCTAATCCTAATCCTAACGCTTACCCTAACCCTCACCCTCACCCTAACTTTCATCCTAACCCTACCCCTAACACTAAAACTAACCCTAACCCTCACCTAACCCTAACTCTAACCCTAACCCTCACCATCGCCCTAACAATAACCCTAAACATAACCCTAAACCTAACCCTAAAACTCATCCTCACTCTAAACCTCACCCTAACCCTAACCCTAAACCTAACTCTAACCCTCACCATAACCATAACCCTCACCATAACCCTAACATTCACACTAACCCTAACACTCACCCTAACCCTAAGCCTATCCCTAACCCTAAACCTAACCCTCACATTCACCCTCAATCTAAACCTAATCCTAAACCTATCCCTATCCCTAACCCTAACCCTCACACTAACCATCACACTAGCACTCACCCTAACCCTAATCCTAACCCTACACCTCATCCTAAGCCTCACCCTAACCCTAACCCTCACGTCACCCTAGCCCTCACCCTAAACCTAACCCTCATCCTCACCCTAAACCTCACACTAACCCTAAAACTAATCCTCATTCTTAACCTCAAACTCCCCCTAACCCTAACCCTAAACCTCAACCTAACCCTAACCCTCACCCTCACCCTCAGACTCAGCCTAACTCTCAGCCTAACCCTCACCCTCACCCTAGCCCTCACCCTAACCCTAATCCTAACCCTAACCATAACCCAAAACCTAACCCTAAACCTAACCATCACCCTAAAGCTAATACTCATTCCCACCCTCACCCTCAGCCTAACCCTAAGCCTAAGCCTAACCCTAACCCTAACCCTCACACTCACCCACACCATAACCCTAATCCTAAACCTAACCCGAAACCTAACCCTAAATCTCAACCTAACCCTCACCCTAACTCTAACCCCAGTACTAACCCTAACCCCAACCCTCACCCTCACCCTCACCATCACAGTATCCGTAACCCTAAACCTAACCCTAACAATAACCCTAAACTTAACACTAAGCCTAAACCTAACCATAACCCTCACCCTAAGCTTAACCCTCATGCTAACACTTACCCTCACCCTAACAGTAACACTAATCCTAACACTTACCCTCACACTAACCCTAAAAATCACCTTAAACCTAAACCTCAACCTAACTCTATCCCTAACCCTCAACCTCACCCTAGCCCTCACCCTAACCCTAACCCTCATCCTCACCCTAAACCACACACTAACCATAACACTAATCCTCAATCTAACCCTCAACCTCACCTTAACACTTACCATAATCCTCACCCCAACCCTCACCCTAACCCTAATAATCTCCTTTACCCTTACAGTCACCCTCAGCCTAACCCTCACCCTAACCCTAACACTCATGCTAACCCTAAGCCTAACTGTAACCCTAACCATCACGCTAACCCTAACCCTCAACCTCACCCTCAGCCTCAGCCTAACCCTAAATCTAAGCCTGACTGAAACCCTAAACTTCACCCTCACACTTGTCCTCACCCTAAACCTAATGCTAACCCTAACCCTCATCCTAACACGAACACTAACCCTAACAATAACCCTAACCCTATCCCTAACCCTCATTCTAACCGTAACCCTCACCCGAACCCTAACCCGAACAATAACACTTACCCTCACACTAACACTAACCCTAACTCTTACACTAACCCTCACACTAACACTAACCATCACCCTAACCGTAACACTCACCCTAACCCTAACCCTAACCCTCACCCGCACCCTAACCCTAATCCTCATCCTCACCCTAAACCTCACACTAACCCTAAAACTAATCCTCAATCTAAACCACACCCTCACCCTAACCCTAACTCTAATCCTCACCCTAACACTAACACTCACATTTACCGTAATCCTCACTCTCAGCCTACCCCTCAACTTTACCCTTACTTTCACCCTCACCCTAACCCTCACACTAAACCTCATCCTCACCCTCACCCTCAGCCTAATCCTACGCCTAACCCTAACCCTACCCCTCACAATCACACTCACCCTCAGCCTAACCCTAGCTCTAACACTAACAATAACCCTAGACCTCACCCTAACCCTAATTCTAACCCTAAACCTCACACTAATCCTCAACGAAAACTAATCCTCACCCCCACCCTCACCATCAGCCTAAGCCTAAACCTAACCCTAACACTCACCCTCACCTTACCCCTAACCCTAATCCCGACCCAAACCCTACCGCTAACTCTAATCCTAACCCTAAACCCAACCCTAATCCTCACCCCACTCTCACCCTCAGCCTAACCCTAAGCCCAACACTAAAACTAACCCGAACTCTAAACCTAAACATCACCCTGAACCTAACCCTATCTCCAACCCTAACTCTAAACCTCACCCTAACCCTAACCCTAACCCGGACCCGCAACCTTACCCTCAACGAAACTCTAACTCTAACCCTAACAATAACACTAACCCTAACCCTAAACCTCACCCTAACCCTAAGCCTCATCCTCACCCTAAACCTCACACTAAACCTAACCCTAATCCTCAATCTAACCCTCACCCTCACAATAAACCCTAACCCTCAACCTTACACTAACCCTCACCCTAACCCTAACCCTCACCCTTAACTTAACCCTCCCACTCAGCGTAACCCTCAACTTTACACTTACCATCACCCTCACTCTAACCCTCACCCTAACCCTAAACCTCATGCTAACCTTCAACCTAACTGTAACCCTAACCATCACCATAACCCTAACCCTCACCCTCAACGTCACACTCAGCCTAACCCTAAGCCTAAGCCTAAACCTAACGCTCACCCTCACCGTCATTCTAGCCCTCACCCTAGCCCTCACCCTAACACTAATCCTAACCCTAACCCTCATCCTAACCCTCACCCTAATCGTAACACTAACCATCACCCAAAAACTAATCCTCACCCCCACCCACACCCTCAGCCTAACCCTAAGTCTAAGCCGAAGCCTAACCCTAACCCTCACAGTCACCCTCACCCTAACCCTAATCCTAAACCTAACCCCAACCCTAAACCTAAACCTCCACCTATCCCTCACCTTAACCCTCACCGTAACCCTTTCCCTAATCCTAACTCTAACCCTAACCCTAACCCTCACCCTAACACTCTCTCTCCCTAACACTAACCCTCACACTAACACTAACCATAACCCTAACCCTAAACCTCACCTTAACACTTACCCTCACCCTCAACCTAGCCCTCAACCTAACGCTAACTCTCATCCTCACCCTAAACCTCACACTAACCCTAACCCCATACCTCACCCTAAGCCGAACCCGAACCCTCACCCTCACCCTCACCCTCACCATAACTCTAACCATAAGCTTAACAATAACACTAATCCTAACCCTAAACCTAACCCTAACCGTAATCCTAACCCTAAACATCACCCTCAGCCTCACCATCACTGCAAAGGTGTCCTTAACCATAACATTAACAATAACCCTAACCCTAACTCTAATCCTAACCCTCACCCTCACCCTAACCCTAATCCTAATGCTAACCCTCACCCTAACCCTAACCCTCACCCTCAACTTAATCCTAACCCAAATCCTAAACCTCACCCTAAACCTAATCCTCACCCTCACCATAACCCTAACACTCACACCTATCTTCACCCTCAACCTAATCCTAAACCTAACCCTCAACCTAACCCTCACACTCACCTCACCCTCACTGTAACACCAACCCTAACCTTAACAATAACACTAACCCAAACCCTAACCCTAAACCTAACCCTAACCATAAACCTCACCCTCAGCCTCAACCTCATCGCAAACTTAACCCTAACCATAACACTAACAATAACCCTAACCCTAATCCTCACCCTAAACCTCACCCTAATCCTAACACTAATCCTCAATCTAAACCTCACCCTCACACTACCCCTAAACCTAACCCACACCCTAACAATAACCCTCAGCCTTAAAGTAACTCTCACCCTCA
The DNA here is from genome assembly GCF_024711535.1 of Dipodomys merriami. Classification (NCBI taxonomy): domain Eukaryota; kingdom Metazoa; phylum Chordata; class Mammalia; order Rodentia; family Heteromyidae; genus Dipodomys; species Dipodomys merriami. Next base: position 5,418,617 of record NW_027206257.1, read on the forward strand.
GCCGAACCCTAACATTTACTCTTACCTTCACCACAACCCTAACATTCACGCTAACCCTAACCCTCACCCTAACCCTCACCCTAACCCCAACTGTACCCCTAAACCTCACCCTCACCATAACCCTAACTCTAACCCTAACCCTAACACTAAACTGCACCATAACCCACAGAGTCACCCTCACCCTAACACTAATCCTAACCCTAACCCTCATCCTAACCCTCAACCTTACCCTAAACCTAACCCTAACCTAACCCTATCCCTCTCCTTTAGCCTCAGCCTCAGCCTAACCCTAAGCCGAACTTTAAACCTAACCCTAACCCACACACTCAACCTCACCCTAACCCTAATCCTAACCCTAACAGTCCCTCTAACCCTTACCCTCACAATAAACCTCACCCTAACCCTAACCTAAGACTAACCTTAACACTAATCCTCACACTAACCCTCACATTAAGCCTAACTCTAACCCTAAACCTCACCCTCACCCTAACCCTAACTTTACCCCTAATCCTAAACCTAAAACTCACCCTAACTCTAACCCTAACCCTCACACTCACCCTCACCCTGAATGTAACCCTAAACCTAAAAATCACAATAACCCTAAACCTAACCCTAACCCTAACCCTAACCCTCACTCTAACACTTACCCTCACCCTACCACTAACCCAACCATAACACTAACCCGCACACTAAACCTAACCCTCACCCTAACCCTAAAACTCACCATAACCCTAACCTTACCCTCACCCTCACCCTCAGCCTAGCCCTCATCCTAACCCTAATTCTAACCCTAACCCTCACCCTAACCCTAACATCATCCTCACCCTAAACCTCACACTAAACCTAACCCTAATCCTCAATCTAACACTCACACTCACCCTAACCTCTAACCCTCACTATTACCCTAACCCTCATCCTAACACTAACCCTCACCCTTATCTTTACCCTGACCCTAAGCCTAACTTTCAACTTTACCCTTACCATCACCAACAACCTATCCCTCACCCTATCCCTAAACCTCAGGCTAACCTTCAACCTAACCGTAACCCTAACCTCACCCTAACCCTGACCCTCACCCTCAAACTCACACTCAGCCTAAACATAAGCCTAAGCCTAACACTAACCCTAACCCTCACCCTCAAACTAGCCCTCACCCTAAACCTTACCCTCAACCTAACCCTCCCCCATAACCCTAACTCTAACCTTAAACCTCACCCTAACCCTCACCCTAACCCTAACTCTAACCCTAAACCTCACACTCGCCCTAAACCTAAACCTAACTATAACCCTAAACCTCAGCCTAACCCTAACCCTAAACAGCACCCTAACCATAAACTTCACCCTAACTCTAACCCTAAACCTCACACTCAACGTAGCCCTCAACCTAACCCAAAACCTAATCGTAACCGTCACCCTAAACATAACCCTCACTGTAACCCAAAGACTCACACTAAACCTAACCCTCAGCCTCAACCTCACCCTCTGCCTAACCCTAAGCCTAACACTAAAACTAACCTTAACCCACACACTCACCCTCACCCTAACCCTAATCCTAATCCTAAACATAACCATAACATCACCCTAACACTATCACTCACCCTAAACCTAACACTAACACTAACCCGATCCCTAACCCTCACCCTAACCCTAACTCTAACACTCAACCTCACCCTAAACCTAACACTAAACCTCACCCTAACCCTAAACCTAAACCTCACCCTCACCCTAACCATCACTCTAACCCTAATCCTAACCCTAACCGTCATCATAAATCTCACCCTAACCGTAATCCTAACCCTCACCCTAACCCTAAACTTCACCCTCAACCTCACTCTCAGCCTAACACTTAGCCTAAACCTAAACCTAACCCTAACCCACACACTCACCCTAACCCTAACCTAACACTAACCCTAACCCTAACACTCACCCTAAGCCTAAATCTAACCTTACACCTCACCCTCACCCTAACCATAACACTAACCTAATCCTAACTCTAAACCTCACCCTAACCCTAACCCTAACCCTCACCCTGACCCTCACCCTCACCATAAACATAACCCTAAACCTAAAATTAACAAAAACCCTAACCCTAACACTAACCCTCACCCTAACTATAACCCTCACCCTAACCCTAACCCTCAACCTAACACTTACCCTCACCCTAACACTAACCCTAACCCTAACGCTAAACCTCAAACTAACCCTAACCCTCACCCTAACCCTAGCCCTCACCCTATTCCTAATTCGATCCCTTACCCTCAACTAACCCTAACCCTCATGTTCACCCTAAACCACACACTAACCCAAACCCTAATCCTCAATCTAACCCTCACCCTCACCCTAATCCCTAACCCTCACCCTTACCCTAACCCTCACCCTAACCGTAACCCTCACCCTTATCTTAACCCTCACCCTCAGCCTAACCCTCAACTTTAAACTGACCATCACCCACACCCTAACCCTCACCCTATCCCTAAACAGCATCCTAACTTTCAACTAACCATAACCCTAACCATCACCTTAGCCCTAATTCTAACACTAACCCTAACCCTAAACCTGAATCTAACCCTCCCCCTAACCCTAACAGTAAACTTAACCCTAACACTAACACTCACACTAACCCTAAACCTCACCCTAAGCCTAAACGTCACCCTAACCCTAAACCTAACCCTCAACCTCACCCTAGCCTTCACCCTAAACCTAATCCTAACCCTAACCCTAATCCTATCCCTCACCTTCATCCTAACACTAACCATCACCCAAACACTAAGCCTCACCCTCACCCTCACACTAAGCCTAAGCCTAAACCTAACCGTAACACTCACACTCACCCTCACTCTAACCCTAATCCTAAACGTAACCCTAACCCTAAACCTAAACCTCAACCTATCCCTCATACTAACCCTAACCCTAATGCTGACCCTAACCCTCCCCCTAACCCTAACACTAAACCTAACCCTCACCCTAACACTAACCCTCACCCTAACCCTAAACCTCACCCTAAACCAAAGCTTAACAGTCACCCTCACCATAATCCCAAACCTAAGCCTAAGCCTAATTCTAACCCTAACACTCACATTCACACTCACCCTAAACCTAATCCTAACCCTAAACCTATCCCTAAACCTCAAGCTAATCCTCACCCTCACCCTAAGAATAACACTAAACCACAACCTAATCCTAACCCTAAACCTCACCCTAAAACTCACCCTAACCCTAACCTTCACCCTCACCTTCACCCTAACCGTAACTCTAACCTTAACCCTAACAACAACACTAACACTAACCCTAACTCTAAACCTAACCCTAACCATAAACCTCACCCTCAGCCTCACCCTCACTGCAAAATTAATTCTAACCATAACACTAACAATAACCCTAAACCTAACCCTAACCCGAACTCTAACCCTAACCCTAACCCTAAACCTAATCCTCACGCCCACGCTCACCCTCAGCCTAAACCTAAGCCTAACGCTAAAAATAACCCTAACTCTAACACTAAACCTTACCCTCTTCCTAACCCTATCTCTAACACTAACCCTAAACCTCATCTAACCCTAACCCTAATCCTCAACCCTACCCTCTCACCATTAGCCTAACCCTAACTCTAACCCTAACACTAATCCTAATCCTCACCATCACCCTCACTCTAAACCAAACCCTAACCCAAACCCTAACCCTATGCCTAACCCTAACCCTAAGCCTAACCATCACACTCACCCTCAACCTAACCCTAATCCTAAACCTAACCCTATCCCTATCCCTCACACTAAACTTCACACCAGCGGTCAACCTAACCCTCATCCTAACCCTAACCCTCATCCTAACCCTCAATCTAACCCTAACTCTAACCCTCACCCTAACCCTAATCCTCACCCTCAACCTCACCCTCAGCCTAACCCTAAGCCTAACACTAAACCTAACCCTAACCCAAACACTCACCCTCACCATAACCCTAATACTAATGCTAACTATCACTCTAACCCTAACCCTCAAACTAATCCTCACCCTAACCCTAACCTAACACTAACCCTAACCCTAACCCTCACACTAACACTCACCCTAAGCCTAACTCTAAACCGAAACCTCACCCTCACCCTAACCCTAACTCTAACACTAATCCTAACCATAAATCTGAACCTAACCCTAATCCTAAACCTAACCCTCACCCTCACCCTCACCCTCAATGTAACCCTAAACCTAACAATAACAATAACCCTAACCCTAACCCTCACCGTAACTATAAACCTCATCCGAACCCTAACCCTCACCCTAACACTTACCCTCACCCTAACACTAACCCTAACCCTAACACTAACCCTCACACTAACCTTAAACCTCACCCTAATCCTAAAACTCATCCTAACCCCTAACACTAACCCTAACCCTCACCCTCTCCCTAGCTCTCAACCTAAACCTAATTCTAACCTTAACCCTCACCATAACCCTAACCCTCATCCTGACCATAAACCAAACCCTAATCCTCAATCTAACCCTCACCCTCAGCATAACCCCTAACCCTCACCCTTACCCTAAGCCTCACCCTAACCCTAACCCTCACCCTTATTTTAATTCTCACTCTCAGCCTAACCCTCAACTATACCCTTACCATCACCCTCACTCTAACCCTCACCTTAACACTAAATATCATGCTAACCTTCAACCTAACGGTAACACTAACCATCACCCTAACCATAACCCTCATCCTCAACCTCTACCTCAGCCTAACCCTAAGCCTAAGCCTAACCCTAACCCTAATACTCACCCTCACCCTAGCCCTCACCCTAACCCTAATCCTAACCCTAACCTTCATCCTAACCCTCACCCTAATCCTAACCCTAACCATCACCCGAACCCTAAACCTCACCCCCACCCTCATCCTCAGCCTAAGCCTAAGCCTAGGCCCAAGCCTACCCTAACACTCACACTCACCCTCACCCTAACCCTAATCCTAAACCTAACCCTAACCCTAACCCTAACCCTCACCTTAACCTTCCCCCTAACCCTAACTCTAACCCTAAACCTCACCCTCACCCTAACCCTAATCCTCACCCTAACCCTAAACCGTCCCCTAACCCTAAACCTAAGCCTCACCCTCACCCTCACCCTAACCCTCACCATAACTCTAACCCTAACCTTAAAAAAACACTAATCCTAAACCTAAACCTAACCCTAACCCAAACACTCAACCTCACCCTAACCCTAATCCTAACCCTAACCCTCCCTCTAACCCTAACCTAACACTAACCCTAACCCTAATCCTCACACTAACCCTCACCCTAAGCCTAACTCGAACCCAAAACCTCACCCTCACCATAACTCTACCCGTAATACTAAACCTAAACCTCACCCTAACTCTAACCCTAACACTCACCCTCACCCTCACCCTCAATGTAACAATAAACCTAACAATAACAATATCCCTAAACCTAAACCTAACCCTCACCCTAACTCTTACCCTCACCCTAACACTAACCCTAACCATAACACTAACCCTCACACTAACCCTAACCCTTACCCTAACCCTAAAACTCACTCTAACCCCAACCTAACCCTAACCCTCACCCTCACCCTAGCCCTCATCCTAACGCTAATTCTAACCGTAACCCTCACCCTAACCTTAACCCTCATCATCACCCTAAACCTCACACTAACCCTAACCCTAATCCTCAATCTAACATTCACCCTCACCCCAACCCCTAACCCTCAACCTTACCTTAGCCCTCACCCTAACCCTAACCCTCACCCTTATCTTAACCCTCACCCTCAGCATAACCCTCAACTTCAACCTTACCATCACCCTCACCGTAACCCTCACCCTATCCCTAAACATCCTAACATTCAAGCTAACCATAACCCCAACCATCACCCTAACCCTAATCCTAACACTAACCCTAAACTTAACCCTGACCCTAATCCTCCCCATAACCCTAACACTAAACTTAACCCTACCACTAACACTCACAATAGCCCTAACACTCATCCTAAGCCTAAACCTCACCCTAACACTAAACCTAACCCTCAGCCTCACCCTAGCCTTCACCTTAACCCTAATCCTAACCCTAACTCTCATCCTAACCCTCACCCTCATCCTAACCCTAACCATCACCCAAACGCTAAGCCTCACCCTCACCCTCACCCTCAGCCTAAGCCTAAACCTAACCCTAACACTCACAAATACCCTCAACCTAACCCTAATCCTAAACCTAACCCTAACCCTAACCCTAAACCTCAACTAAACCCTCACCCTAACCCTAACTTTCACACTAACCCTAACCCTAACTCTGACCCTAACCTTCCCCCAACCCTAACACTAAACCTAACCCTACACTAACACTCACACTAACCCTAACCCTCAACCTAACCCTAAACCTCACCCTAATCCTAAGCCTAAGACTCACCCTCACCATAATCATAAACCTAAGCCTAAGCCTAACCCTAACCCTAACGCTCACATTCACCCTCACCCTAACCCTAATCCTAACCCTAAACCTCAACCTAAACCTCACCCTCACCCTAAGACTAACAATAACCCTAAACCTAAACCTCACCCTACCCCTCCCACTAACCCTCACTCTAACCCTAAACCTCACACCCAACCTAACCCTAATCCTCAACCTCACCCTAAACCTCACCCTAACCCTAACCCTCACCCTCACCCTCACCCTCACCATAACTCTAACCCTAACCCTAAAAATAACACTAACACTAACCCTAATCCTAAACCTAAACCTATCCATAAACCTCACCCTCAGCCTCACCCTCACTGCAAACTAAACCTAACCATAACACTAACAATAACCCTAACCCTAAGCCTAACCCGAACTCTAACACTAACCCTAACGGTAACCCTAATCCTCACCCCCACCTTGAACCTCATCCTAACGGTAAGCGTAACCCTAACACTAACCCGAACTCTAACCCTAAACCTCACCCTCACCTTAACCCTATCTCTAACACTAACCCTAAACCTCACCTAACCCTAACCCTAAAACTCACCCGCACCCTCACCCTCACCCTCACCTTAACTCTAACCCTAACCCTAACAATAACACTAACCCTAACCCTAACCATCACCCTAACCCAAATCCTCACCCCACCCTCACCCTTAGCCTAACCCTAACCCTAACACTAACACTAACTTTAATTCTTACCCTCAACCTCACTCTAAATCAAACCCTAACCATAACCCTAACCCTAATCCTAACCCTAACACTAAGCCTAACCCTCACCCTCACCCAAAACCTGACCCTAATCTTAAACCTAACCCTATCCCTAACCCTAAACCTCACACTAACCATCACCCCAGCGCTCAACCTAACACTAATCGTAACACTAACCCTCATCCTAACCCTCAATCTAACCCTAACTCTAACCCTCACCCTAACCATAACCCTCACCCTCAACCTCACACTCAGCCTAACCCTAAGCCTAACATTAAACTTAAGCCTAACCCACACACTCAACCTCACCCTAACCCTAATACTACCCCTAATTATCACTCTAAACCTAACCCTCACCCTAACACTAACCTAACACTTACCCTAACCCTAACCCTCACACTAACACTCAACCGAAGCCTAATTCTAACCCTAAACTTCACCCTCACCCTAACCCTAACTCTAACACTAATCCTAACACTAAATCTCACCCTAATCCTAACCCTAAACCTAACCCTCACTGTCACCCTCACCCTCAACCTAACTCTAAACCTAACAATAACAATAACCCTAACCCTAACCCTCACCCTAACTATAACCCTCAACCTAACCCTAACCCTCACCATAACCCCTAACCCACACCCTTACACTAAGCCTTACCCTAACCCTAACCCTCACCCTTATCTTAATTCTCACAGTCAGCCTAACCTTCAACTTTACCCTTACCATCACCCTCACTCTAACCCTCACCCTATCCCTAAACCTCATGCTAATCTTCAACTTAACCTTAACCCTAACCATTACCCTTAACTTAACCCTTACCCTCAACGTCACTATCAGCCTAACCCTAAACCTAACCCTAACCCTAACCCTCAACCTCACCCTAGCCCTCACCCTAACCCTAATCCTCACCCTAACCCTCATCCTAACCCTCACCTTAATCCTCACCCTAATCATCACTCGAACAATAATCCTCACCCCCACCCTCATCCTCAGCCTAACCCTAAGCCTAAGCCTAAGCCTAACCCTAACACTCACACTCACCCTCAACCTAACCCTACTCCTATACCTAACCCTAACCCAAACCCTAACACTCACCCTAACCCTCCCCCGAAACCTCACTCTAACCCTAAACCTAACCCTCACCAAAACCCTAATCCTCACCCTAACCCTAAAGCTCACCCTAACCCTAACCCTAACGCTCACCCTCACCCTCACCATAACTCTAACCCTAACCTTAACAAAAACACTAATCCTAACCCTAAACCTAACCCTAACCCTAATCCTAAACCTAACCCTCACCCTCAGCCTCACCATCACTGCAAAGGTAACCTTAACCATAACACTAACAATAACCCTAACCATAATCCAAACACTCACCCTCACCCTAATCCTAATCCTAAACCTAAAACTCACCCTAACCCTAACCCTCACCCTCACCTTAATCCTAACCCAAATTCTAACCCTCACCCTAATCCTAATCCTCACCCTCACCGTAACCATAACGCTCACACCTACCTTCACCCTTAACCTAACCCTGAGTCTAAGCCTAAACCTAACTCTCACACTTATCCTCAACCAAAACCTAATCCTAACCCTAAACCTATCCCTAAACCTCAACCTAACCCTCACCCTCACCTTAAGACTAACTCTAACCCTAACCCTATCTCTCACCCTAACCCTCCCCATAAACATAATTCTAACTCTAAACCTCACGCTCAACCTAACACTAACCCTAAACCTCACCTTAAACCTCACCCTAACCCTAACCCTCACCCTCATCCTCACTGTCAATCTAACCCTAACCCTAAAAATAATACTAACCCTAACCCAAAACCTAAACCTAACCCTAACTATAACGTCACCCTCAGCCTCACCCTCACTGCAAACTTAACTGTAACCATAACACAAACAATAACCCTAACCCTAACCCTCATCCTCACCCTATACCTCACCCTAACATTAATACTCAATCTTACACTCACCCTCACCCTAACTCTAACCCTAACCCTCACCCTCACCTTAACCCTAACCCTCACATTTACCATAATCCTCACTCTCAGCCAAACCCTCAACTTTACCCTTACTGTCACCCTCACCCTAACCCTCACACTAACTCTCACCCTCATGCTAACCCTCTCCCTGACCGTAACCCTAAGCATGACCCTAAACCTAACCCTCAACCACACCCTAACTTTAACACTAACCCTCACACTAACCTTCACCCTAACCCTAACACTAATCCTAACACTCACACTCGCCCTCACCCTAAACATAACCCACACCCTCAACCTAACCCTAAGCCAAACCCTTACCCTAACCCTAACCCTCACCCTCACCCTAACACTAACCATGAGTCTAACCCTAACCTTAACAAAAACACTAATCCTAACCCTAAACCTAACCCTATCCCTAATCCTAACCCTAACCCTCCCACTAACCCTCACTCTAACCATAAACCTCACCCTTAACCTAATCCTAACCCTAAACGGCACCCTAAACCTCAACCTAACCCTAAGACTCACTCTCACCGTAACTCTAACCCTAACCCTAAACCTAACACTAACACTAACAATAACCCTAACCCAAAACCTAACCCTAACCATAAACCTCACCCTCAGCCTCACCCTCACTGCAAACTTAACCCTAAACATAACACTAACAATAACCCTAACCCTAACCATAAACCTAACTCTAACCCTAACCTTAACCGTATCCCTAATACTCACCCCCACTCTCACCCTCAGCCTAACCCTAAGCCCAACCCTAACACTAACCCAAACTCTAACCCTAAATATCACCCTAACCCTAACCCTATTTCCAACCCTAACTTTAAACCTCACCCTAACACTAACCCTAAACCTCACCCAGAACCTCACCCTCACCGTAACTCTAACCCTAACCCTAACAATAACACTAAACCTAACTCTAACCATCACCCTAACACTAATCCTCACCGCCACCCTCACCCTCAGCCTAACCCTAAACCTAACACTAACACTAACTCTAATCCTCACCCTCACCCTAATCCTAATCCTAACCCTAACCCTCACCCTAATCCTAACCCTCACCCTCACCTTAATCCTAACCCAAATCCTAACCCTCACCGTAACCCTAATCCTCACCCTCACCATAACCATAACCCTCACACCTACCTTCACATTCAACCTAAACCTAAGCCTAATCCTAAACCTAACCCTCACACTCAACCCCACCCTAACCCTAATCCTAACCCTAAGCCTATCCCTAAACCTCAACCTAACCCTCAACCTCACCCTAAGACTAACACTAACCCTAAACCTACCTCTCACCCTAACCCTCCCCATAAACCTAATTCTAACTCTAAACCTCACCCTCAACGTAACCCTAACCCTAAACCTCACCGTAAACCTCACCCTAACCCTAACCCTCATCCTCACCCTCACTGTAAATCTAACCCTAACCCTAAAAATAATACTAACCCTAACCCTAACCTAAATCTAACCCTCACCATAAACCTCACCCTCAGCCTCACCCTCCCTGCAAACTTAACTATAACCATAGCACTAACAAAAACCCTAACCCAAACCCTCATCCTTACCCTAAACTTCACCCTAACACTAATCCTCAATCTTACACTCACCCTCACCCTACCCCTACCCCTACCCCTCACCCTAACCCTAACCCAAACCCTTACAGTAACTCTCACCCTCAGCCTAACCCTAAAGTTTACCTTTACTGTCACCCCCACCCTAAACCTCACCCTAACCCTAACCCTCAGGCTAACCCTCACCCTAAGCCCAACTCTAACCCTAGAACTCACCATCACCCTAACCGTTACCCTAACACTAAAACTCATCATACCTCTAACCCTAACCCTCACCCTAACCATAACCTAACCCTCAACCTAACTCTAACCCTCTCCCTCACGATCACCCTCAGCCTAAACCTAAGGCTAACCCTAACACTAACCCTAACCCTCACACTCACCCTCACCCTCAGGCTAACCCTAAGCCTAACCCTTACCCTCACCCTCACACTCACCCTAACCCTACCCTAATCCTAATCCTAACCATCACCATAACACTCACCCTAACCCTAACACTCACCCTAACCCTAACTCTAACACTAACCCTAATCCTAACCCTCAACCTAACTCGAACTCTAACACTAAACCTCACCCTCACACTAACCCTAACCCTAAACCTCACCCTAACCCTAACACTAAACCTCATGCTCACCCTAGCCCTCACTCTAACCCTAATCCTAACCCTAACCTTCATCCTAACCCTCACACTAACCATAATCCTAACCCTCACACTAACCGCAACCATCACCCTCAACCTCACCCTCAGCCTAACCCCAAGCCTACCCCTAAACCTAACCCTAAACCACACACTCAACCACACCATAACCCTAACCCTAACCCTAACATAACACTAATCCTAACCGTAACCATAACACTTACCCTAACCCTAAGATAAATCTAACCCTAAACCTCAACCTAAACCTAACCCTAAACCTCACCCTCAACATAAACCTAAACCTAAAATTAACAATAACCCTAACCCTAACCCTTAGCCTCACCCTAAGTACAACCCTCACCCTCACCCTAACCCTCTCCCTAACACTTACCCTCACCCTAACACTAACTCTAACCCTAACACTAACCCTCACACTAACCCTAACCCTCACCCTAAGCCTAAACCTCACCCTACCCCTAAACCTAACCCTCACCCTCACCCTAGTCCTCACCATAACCCTAATTCTAACACTTAACTTCACCTAACCCTAACCCTCATCTTCACCCTAAACCACACACTAACCCTAACCGTAATCCTCAATCTAACCCTCAGCATCACCTTAATCCCTAACCCTCACCCTTACCCTAACCCTCACCCTAACCGTAACCCTCACACTTATCCTAACCCTCACCCTCAGCGTAAACCTCAAATTTACCCTTACCATCACCCTTACCCTAACCCTCACCCTATCCCTAAACCTCATCTTAACTTTCAAGCTAACCGTAACCCTAAAAATCACCCTAACCATAACCCTAACACTAACCCTAACCCTAAGCCTGACCCTAACCCTCCCCCTAACCCTAACTCTAAACCTAAACCTAACACTAACACTCACACTAACCTTAACCCTCACCTTAATCCTAAACCTCACCCTAACCCTAACCCTAAACCTCACTCTCACCCTAGCCCTCACCCTAAGCCTAATCCCAACTCTAACCCTCATCCTAACCCTTACCCTAATCCTAACCCTAACCATCACCCGAAAACTAATCCTCACCCCCACCCTCACCCTCAGCCTAAGCCTAACCCTAACTCTAACACTCACCCTCACCTTCACCCTAACCCTAATCCCTAACCTAACCCTAACCCTAACTCTAACCCTAACCCTAAACCCAATATTAATCCTCACCCCCACTCTCACCCTCAGCCTAACCCTAAGCCCAACCCTAACACTAACCTGAAATCTAACCCTAAACATCACCCTCAACCTAACCCTATCTCCAAACCTAACCCTAAACCTCACCCTAAACGTAACCCTAACCAGGACCCTCAACCTCACCCTCACCGTAAATCTAATCCTTAACCTAACAATAACACTAAACCTAACACTAACCCTCAACCTAACCCTAACCCTCATCCTCACCCCAAACCTCACACTGAACCTAACACTAATCCTCAATCTAACCCTCACCCTCACCCTTACCCTAACCCTCACCCTAACGCTAACCCTCACCGTTATCTTAATTCTCACCCTCAGTCTAACCCTCAACTTTACCCTTACCATCACCCTCACTCTATCCCTCAACCTATCCCTAAACCTCATGCTAAACTTCAACCTAACCGTAACCCTCACCATCACCCTAACCTTAACCCTCACCCTCAACCTCACCCTCAGCCTAACCCTAAACTTAAGCCTAAACCTAACCCTAACCCTCACCCTCACCATAGCCCCCAGCCTAACCCTAATAATAACCCTAACGCTCATCCTAACCCTCACCCAAATCCTATCACTAACCAATACCCAAACCATAATCCTCAACCCCACCCTCATCCTCAGCATATCCCTAAGGTTAAGCTTAAGCCTAACCCTAACCCTCACACTCACCCTCACCCTAACCCTAATCCTAAACCTAACCCTAACCCTAACCCTAACCCTCACCCTAACCCTCCCCCTAACCCTCACTCTAACCCTAAACCTCACCCTCACCTTAACCCTAATCCTCACCCTAACCCTAAACTCACCCTAACCCTAACCCTCACCCTCACTCTCACCCTCACCATAACTCTAACCCTAACTATAACAAAAATACTAATACTAAGCCAAAACCTAACCCTCACTCTAATCCTAAACCTAACCCTCATCCTCAGCCTCACCATCACTGCAAAGGTAACCTTAGCCATAACACTAACAATAACCCTAACCCTAATCCTAACCCTCACCCTCACCCTCACCCTAATCCTAACCCTAACACTCACCCTAATCCTAACCCTCACCCTCACCTTAATCCTAACCCAAATCCTAACCCTCACCCTAACCCTAATCCTCACCCTCACCGTAACCATAACCCTCCCACCTACCTTCACCCTCAACCTAATCCTAAGCCTAAGCCTAAACCTAACCCTCACACTAACCCTCACCCTAAACCTAACACTAACCCTAACCCTCACACTCACCCACACTCTAAACCTAACCCTCACCCTCAACCTAACCCTAAGCCTAAAGCTTACCCTAATCCTCACACTCACCCTCACCCTAACCCTAATCCTAATCCTAACCATAACCATAACCTTCAACCTAACCCTAACCCTAACACTAACCCTAACCCTAAACCTCACCCTAACCCTAACTCTAACACTAAACCTCATGCTCACCCTAACCCTAACCCGACACCTCACCCTAACCCTAACAGTAAAGGGCACCCTCACCCTAGCCCTCACTCTAATCCTAATACTAACCCTAACCCTCATCCTAACCCTAACACTAACCCTAATCCTAACCCTCAGCCTAACCCAAACCCTCACACTCAACCTCACGCTCAGCCTAACGCTAAGCCTAACCCTAAACATAACCCTAACCCACACACTAAACCTCACCCTAACACAAATCCTAACCCTAACCCTAAATCTAAGCATAACCCTCACCCTAACCCTCACCCTAACCCAAACCTAACACTAATCCTAACCCTAACCCTAACAGTAACCCTCACCCTAAGCCTAAATCTAACCGTAAACCTCACCCTCACCCTAACCCTATCTCTTACCCTAACCATAAACCTGACCTAACCCTAACCCTAAACCTCACCCGCACCCTCACCCTCACCTTCACCTTAACTCTAACCCTAACCCTAACAATAACACTAACCCTAAACCTAACCATCAACCTAACCCTAATCCTCACCCCCAACCTCACCCTTAGCCTAACCCTAACCCTAACCCTAACTCTAACCCTAATAATCACCCTCACCCTCACCCTAAACCAAACCCTAACCCTAACCCTAACCCTAAGCCTAACCCTAACCCTACCCATAACCCTCACACTCACCCTCAACCTAACCCTATCGTAACCCTAACACTCACACTATCCTTCACACCAGCGCTCAAACTAACCCTATTCCTAACCCTAACCCTCTGCCTAACATTCAATCTAACCCTAACTCTAACCCTCATCATAACCCTAACCCTCACCCTCAAACTCACCCTCACCCTAACCCTAAGCCTAACACTAAACCTAACCCTAACCCTCACACTCACCCTCACCCTAACCCTAACGTAACACTAACCCTAAACCTAACCCTCACACTAACACTCACCCTAACCCTAATTATAACCCGAATCCTAACCCTAAATCTCACCCTAACCCTAACCCTAAACCTAACCCTTACCCTCACCCTCACCGTCAACGTAACGCTAAACCTAACAATGACAATAACCCTAACCCTAATCCTCACCCTAACTATAACCCTCACCCTAACCCTAACCCTCACCCTAACACTTACCCTCACCCTAACACTAACCCTAACCCTAACACTAACTCTCATACTAAGCCTAAGCCTCATCCTAACCCTAAAACTCACCCTAACCCTAACACTAACAGTAAACCTCACCCTCCCCTTAGCCCTCACCCGAAACCTAATTCTAACCCTAACCCTCACCCTAACGCTAACCCTCATCCTCACCCTAAACCTCACACGAAACCTAACCCTAATCCTCAATCTAACCCTCAAACTCACCATAAACCCTAACCATCATCCTTACACTAACCCTCACCCTAACCCTAACACTCACCCGTATCTTAATTCTCACCTTCAGCCTAACCCATAGCTTTACCCTTACCATCACCCTCACTCTAACCCTCACCCTGTCCCTAAACCTCATGCTAACCTTCAACCTAAGGATAACCCTAATCATCACCCTAACCTTAACACTCACCCTCAACCTCAACCTCAGCCTAACGCTAAGCCTAAGCCTAAGCCTAACACTAACTTTCACCCTCACCCTAGTCTTCACCCTAACCCTAATCCTAACCCTAACCCTCATCCTAACCATCACCCTAATCCTAACCCTAACCATCACCCGAACCCTCATCCTCAACCCCACCGTCATCCTCAGCCTAACCCTAAGCCTTAGCCTAAACCTAACCCTCACACTCACCCTCACCCTAACCCTAATCCTAAAGCTAAACAAAACCCTAACCCTAACCCTAACCCTCACTCTAACCCTCGCCCTAAAATTAACTCTAACCCTAAACCTCACCCTCACCCTAACCCTAATCCTCACCCTAACCCTAAACCTCACCCTAACCCTAACCCTAACCCTCACCCTCACCCTCACCCTCACCATAACTCTAACCCTAACCTTAACAAAATCACTAATCCTAACCCTAAACCTAACCCTAACCCTAATACTAACCCTAACCCAGACCCTCAGCCTCACCATCACTGCAAAGGTAACCTTAACCATAACACTAACAATAACCCTAACCCTAATCCTAACCCTCACCCTCACCTTAATCCTAATCCTAACCCTAACCCTCACCCTCACCTTAATCCTAACCCAAATTCTAACCCTCACCCTAACCCTAATCCTCACCCTCACTGTAACCATAACCCTCACACCTACCTTCACCCTCAACCTAACCGTAAGCCTAAGCCTAAACTTAACCCTTATAATCAACCTCACCCTAACCCTAATCCTAACCCTAAGACTATCCCTAAACCTCAACCTAACCCTCACCCTCACCCTAAGACTAACACTACCCCTAACCCTACCTGTCACCCTAACCCTCCCCATCAACCTAATTCTAACTCTAAACCTCACCCTCAACGTAAACCTAACCCTAAACCTCACCGTAAACCTCACCCTCACCTTAACCCTCACCCTCACCCTCATTGTAAATCTAAACCTATCCCTCTAAATAATACTAACCCTATCTCTAACGCTGAATCTAAACCTAAAAATAAACCTCACCCTCAGCCTCACCCTCACTGCAAACATAACTGTAACCATAACACTAACAATAACCCTAACCCTAACCCTCATCCTCACCCTAAACCTCACCCTAACACTAATCCTCTATCTTACCCTCACCCTCACCCTACCCCTACCCTAACCCTAACCCTAACCCTCACATTTACCGTAATCCTCACTCTCAGCCTAACCCTCAACTGTACCATTACTGTCACCCTCATCCTAACCCTCACACTAACTCTCAACGTCATGCTAACCCTCTCCCTGAAAGTAACACTAAGCCTCACCCTAACCCTAACCCTCACCCACACCATAATTTTAAGACTAACCCTCACACTAACCCTCACCCTAACCCTAACACTAACCCTAACCCTCACACTCACCCTCACCCTAAACCTAACCCTCACCCTCAACCTAAACCTAAGCCTAACACTTAACTTAACCCTCACACTCACCCTCACCCTAGCCCTCATTCCAATCCTAATCATAACCCTAACCCTCATCCTAACCCTCACCCTAACCCTAAACCTTACCCTAACCCTAACCCCAACCTTAACACTCAACCTCACCCTCAGCCTACCACTAAGCCTAACCCTAACCCTAACCATAACCCTCACACTAACCCTCACCCTAACCCACACCTAACACTAACCCTAACACTAACCCTCACCTTAAGCCTAAATCTAAACCTAAACCTCACTCTCACCCTAACCCTAACTCTCACCCTAATCCTAATCCTAAACCTTACCCTAACCCTAAACCTAACCCTCATCCTCACCCTCACCCTCAAGGTAACACGAAACCTAAAACTAATACCCCTAACACTAACCCTAACCCTCACCCTAACTATAACCCTCACGCTAACCCTAACCCTCACCCTAATACTTACCCTCACCCTAACAGTAACCCGAACCCTAACACTAACCCTTACACTAACCCTAACCCTCACCCTAAGCCTAAACCTCACCCTAAACCTAACCCTAACCCTCACCATCACCCTTACCCTAATTCTAACTCTTACCCTCACCTAACTCTAACCCTCATCCTCACCCTAAACCACACACTAACCCTAACCCTAATCCTCAATCTAACTATCACCCTCACCCTAATCCCTAAACCTCACCCTTACCCTAACCCTCATCCCAACTGTAACCCTCACACTAACCTTAACCCTCACCCTCAGCCGAACCCTCAAATTTATCCCTACCATCACCCTTACCCTAACCCTCACCTTATCCCGAAACTTCATCCTAATTTTCAAGCTAACAGTAACCCTAACCCTCACCCTAACCCTAACCCTATCACTAACCCTAACACTAACCCTGACCCTAACCCTTCCCCTAAACATAACACTAAACCAAAACCTAACACTAACACTCACACTAACCCTAACCCTCACCTTAACCCTAAATCTCACCCTAACCCTAACCAAAACACTCACCCTCACCCTAGTCCTCACCCTAACCCTAATCCTAACCCTAACACTCATCCTAACAATCACCCTAATCCTAAACCTAACCCTAACCCGAAACCCCAAACTAACCCTAACCCTCCCCCTAACCCTAACACTAACCCTTACTCTAAATCTCACCCTAACCCTCCCCCTAACCCTAACACTAAACCTAACCCTAACACTAACATTCACACTAACCCTAATACTCACCCTAAACATAAACCTCAATCTCACCCTAACCCTAAATCTCACCCTCATCCTAATCCTAACCCTAAACCTAAGCCTAAATCTAACCCTAACCCTCACATTCACCAACATTGTAAGCCTAATCCTAACCCTAACCCTATCCCTAAACCTCAACCTAACCCTCACCCTCACCCTAAGACTAACATTAAACCTAAACCTAACCCTCACCCTAACCCTCCCACTAACACTCACTCTAACCCTAAACCTCACCCTCAACCTAACCCTAACCCTAAACGTCACCCCAAACCTCACCCTAACCCTAACCCTCACCCTCACGCTCACCTCACCGTAACTCTAACCCTAACAATAACACTAACACTAACCCTAACACTAACCCTAACCCTAACCATATACCTCACCCTCAGCCTCACCCTCACTGCAGACTGAACCCTAAACATAACACTAACAATAACCCTAACCCTAACCCAAACCCTAACTCTAACCTTAACCCTAACCCTAATCCTCACCCCCACTCTCACACTCAGCCTAACCCAAAGCCCAACCCTAACACTAAACCTAACTCTAATTATAAACATCACCCTCACCCTAACCCTATCTCCAACCCTTACTCTAAACCTCACCCTAACCCTAACCCTCACCCTCAACCTCAGCCTCAGCCTAACCCTAAGCCTAACTCTAAACATAACCCTTACCCACACACTCACCCTCACCCTAACCCTAATCCTAAACCTAATCCTCAACCTAACCCTCATCCTAACCCTAAACCTAACCCTCACCTAACCCTTACCCTCACCTTCAACCTCAGCCTCAGCCTAACCCTAACTCTCCCTCTAACCCTAACCCTTACACTAGCCCACACCGTAACTCTAACTTAACACTAACCCTAACCCTAATCCTAACACTAACCCTCACCCTAAGCCTAACCCTAACCCTAAACCTCACCCTCACCCTAACCCTAACTCTACCCCTAATCCTAAACCTAAACTTCACCCTAACTCTAACCCTAACCCTCACACTCACCCGCAATGTAATCCTAATCCTAACAATTACAATAACCCTAACACTAACCCTCATCCTAACTATAACCCTCACCCTACCCTAACCCTCATCCTAACACTAAACCTAACCCTAACACTAACCCTGACACTAACCCTAACCCTCACCCTAACCCTAAAACTCACCCTAACCCTAACCTAACCCTGACCTTCACCCTCACCGTAGCCCTCATCCTAACCCTAATTCTAACCCTAACCCTCATCCTAACGCTAACCCACATCGTCACCCTAAACCTCACACTAACCCTAACCCTAATCCTCAATCTAACCCTCACCCTCACCCTTACCCCTAACCCTCACACTTACCCTAACCCTCACCCTAACACTAACCCTCACCCTGATCTGTACCCTGACCCTCAACCTAACCCTCAACTTTACCCTTACCATCACCCTCACCCTAATCCTCACCCTATCCCTAAACCTCATGCTAAACTTCAACCTAACCATAACCTTAACCATCACCTTAAACCTAACCCTCAACCTCAACCTCACCCTCAGCCTAACCATAAGCCTAATCCTAAGCCTAACCCTAACCCTCACCCTCAACCTAGCCCTCACCGTAAACCTAACACTCACACTAACCCTCCACCTAACAATAACTCTAACCCTAAACCTCACCCTAACCCTCATCCTAACTCTAACTCTAACCCTAAACCTCACACTCGCCCTAACCCTAACCCTAACTATAATCCTAAACCTCAGCCTAACCCTAACCCTAAACCTCACCCTCACCCTAAACCTCACCCTAAACCTAACCCTAAACCTCACCCTCAATGTAGCCCTGAACCTAACCCTAAACCTAACCGTAACCGTCACCCTAAACATAACCCTCACTGTAACCCAAACACTCACGCTAAACCTAACCCTCAGCCTCAACCTCAACCTAAACATAACCCTAAGCCTAACACTAAACCTAACATTAACCCACACACTCACCCTCACCATAACACTAATCCTAATCCTGACCATAACCATAACCCTCACCCTAAACCTATAACTCACCCTAACCCTAACCCTAACACTAACACTAACCCTAACCCTAAACGTAACCCTAACTCTAACACTCAACCTCACCCTCACCCTAACCCTAACACTAAACCTCACCCTAATCCTAACCCTAAAACTCACCCTCTCCCTAGCCATCACCCTAACCTTAATCCTAACACTAACCCTCATCCTAAGCCTCACCCTAACCCTAATCTAACACTAACCCTAACCCTAACCTCACACTTACCCTCAACCTAATCCTAATCCTAACCCTAAACCTCACCCTAACCCTAACCGTCACACTCACCTTTATCCTAACCCAACCTAACCCTCACTGTAACCTTAATCCTCACGCTCACCGTAACTATAACCCTCAACCCTCACCTACCTTCACCCTCAACCTAACCCTAAGCCTAAGCCTAAACCTAACCCTCACAAACACACTCACCCTAACCCTAATCCTAACCCTAAGCCTATCCCTAAACCTCAACCTAACCCTCACACTCACCCTAAGACTAACACTAACCCTAACCCTTCCTCTTACCCTAACCCTCCCCATAAACCTAATTCTAACTCTAAACCTCACCCTCAACCTAACCCTAACACTAAACCTCACCGTAAAACTCACTCTAACCCTAACCCTCACCCACACCCTCACTGTAAATTTAACCCTAACCCTAAAAATAATACTAACCCTAACCCTAACCCTAAACCTAACCCTCACCATAAACCTCACCCTCAGCCTCACCCTCACCGCAAACTTAACTCTAATCATAACACTAACAATAACCCTAACCCTAACCCAACCCTCATCCTCTCCCTAAACCTCACCCTTACACTAATCCTCAATCTTACCCTCACCCTCACCCTACCCCTAACCCTAACCCTCACCCTAACCCTAACCCTAATCCTTACAGTAAATCTCACCCTCAGCCTAACCGTAAAGTTTACCCTTACCGTCACCCCCCCAACCCTCACCCTAACCCTAACTCTCACCCTAAGCCCAACTCTCCCCCTAGACCTCACCCTCACCCTAACCCTAACCCTAACACTAAACCTCATCATTCCCCTAACCCTAACACTCAACCTAACCTTAAACCTCACCCTCACCCACACCCTCAGCCTAAACCTAGGGCTAACCCTATCACTCACCCTAATCCTCACACTCACCCTAACCGTAATTCTAAACCTCACCCTCACCCTAGCCCTTACCCTAACCCCTCATCCTCACCCTAAACCTCACACTAACCCTAAAATTAATACTCAATCTAAACCACACCCACACCCTAACCCTAACCCTAAACCTCACCCTATCCCTAAACCTTACATTTAACGTTATCCTCACTCTCAGCCTAACCCTCAACTTTACCCTTACTGTCACCCTCACCCTAACCTTCACACTAAACCTAACCCACATCCTAACCCTCACCCTGACCGTAACCCTAAGCATCACCCTAAACCTAAACCTCACCCACACCCTAATTTTAACACTAACCCTAACACTCACCCTCACCCTAACCCTTACTGTAACCCTAACTCTAAAACTAAACCTCACCCTAACCCTAACCCTAACACTCACCCTAACTCTAACCCTCGCCCTCACCCTCTCCCTCAGCCTAAACCTAAGGCTAACCCTTACACAAACCCTAACCCTCACACACACCCTCACCCTAACTCTAACCTTAACCCTCACCCTCACTCTCAGGCTAACCTAAGCCTAACCCTTACCCTAACCCTCACACTCACCCTAACCCTACCCTAATCCTAATCCAAACCATCACCATAACCCTCACCCTAAGCCTAACACTCACCCTAACCCTAACCCTAACACTAATCCTAATCCTAACTTTCAACCTAAGCCCAACTCTAACAATAAACCTCACCCTCACCCTAACCCTAATCCTAAACCTAACCCTAATCCTATCACTAAACCTCATCCTCACTCTAGCCCTCACTCTAACCCTAATCCTAACCCTAACCTTCGTCCTATCCCTCACAGTAACCCTAATCCTAACCCTCACCTTAACCCTAACCCTCACCCTCAACCTCACCCTCAGCCTAATCCCAAGCCTAACCCTAAACCTACACCTAACCCAGACACTCAACCTCACCATAACCCTAATCCTAACCATAACCTTAACTCTAACCCTAACCCACACACTAACCCTCACCCTAACACTAACCTAACACTAACTCTAACCCTAACACTCACACTAACCCTCACCCTAAGCCTAGCTCTAAACCTAAACCTCACGCTCACCCTAACCCTAACTCTAACACTAAACCTAACCCTAAACCTCACCCTAACCCTAACCCTAAACCTCACCCTCACCCTCACCCTCAACATAAGCCAAAACCTAAAATTAACAATAAACCTAAACCTAAACCTAACCCTCACCCTAAATATAACCCTCACCCTCACCCTCACCCTCACCCTAAAACTTACCCTCACCCTAACTCTAACACTAACACTAACCCTCACACTAACCCTCACCCTCACCCTAAGCCTAAACCTCACCCTACCGCTAACCTTAACCCTCAACCTCACCCTAGCCCTCACCCTAACCCTAAACCTAACCCTACACCTCATCCTAACACTCACCCTAAACCTAACCCTAACCCTCACCCTAACCCTAACCCTAACCCTCACCCTCACTCTCGGCCTAAGCCTAAGCCTAACCCTAAGCTTAACCCTAACCCTAACCCTTACACTAACCCTCACCCTAACCCTAACAATAACACTAACGCTAAATCTAACCCAAAATCTCATCCTCACCCTAAACCTAACTCTAAACTTAACCCTTAACATAAACCTCACCATAAACATAACCCTAACCCTCACACTCTCAGTAACTGTAAACCTAACCCTAAACCAAACAACAACCCTAAACTAACCCTAACCCTCATTGTAACCATAACCGTCACCCTAACCCTAACCCTCACCCTAATATTTAACCTCACCCTAACACTAACCCTAACCCTAACACTAATCCTCACACTAACCCTACACATCACCCTAACACTAAACCTCACCCTAACCCTAAACCTCACCCTCACCCAGCCTTCACCCTAACCGTAACCCTCATCCTTAGCCTAAACCTAAAACTAACCCTAAAACTAATACTCAATCTTAACCTCACCCTAACCCTACCCCTAACTCTAACCCTCAACCTAACCCTAACCCTCACCCTTAACTTTATCCTCACTCTCAGCCTAAACTTCAACTTTTCCCTTACCGTTTTCCTCACCCTAACCCTAACACTCATCCTAACCCTCACCCTGACTGTAACCCTAAGCATCACCCTAACCCTAACCCTCACCCTCACCCTCAGCCTCAGCCTAGCCTTAAGCCTAAGCCTAAACCTAACCCTAAACCTCACCCTCACCCTAGCCCTCACCCTAACCCTAATCCTAAACCTAACCCTAACCCTTACCCTAAACCTCACACTCACCCTCAACCTAACCCAAATCATAAACTTAATCCTAACCCTAACACTAACCCTCAAACTAACCATCACCCCAGCGCTCACTCTAAGAGTAATCCTAACCCTAACCCTCATCCTAACCCTCAACTTAAACCTAACCCTAACCTAACCCTAAACCTCACAATCACCCTCACCATAACCCTAATCCTAAATCTAACCCTAACTCTAACCCTAAACCTCAACCTAACCCTCACCCTAACCCTAACCCTAACACTAACCCTAACTCTAGCCCTCACCCTAACCCTCCATATAAACCTAACTCTAACCCTAAACCTCACGCTCACCCTAAATCTAAACCTAACCCTAAACCTCACCCTCATCCTCACCCTCTAACCCTAACCCTAACCCTAACAATAACACTAACCCTAAACCTAACCCTAACCCTCACCCTCACCGTAACCCTAAACCTAACCCAAGCCCTCACCCTAACCGTAATCCTAACCCTAACCCGTACCCTCAGCCTCATCCTCACTGTAAACTTAACCTTAACCATAACACTAACAATAACCCTAATCCTAACCCTAATCCTAACCCTCACCCTCACCCTAACCCTAATCCTAACTCTCATCCGAACCCTAACCCTCAACTTCACAGTAACACTAACCCTAAACCTCACCCTCATCCTCACCCTCAGCCTAACCCTAAGCCTAAGCTTAACCCTAACCCTAACCCTCACACACACCCTCACCCTAACCGTAATCCTAACACTAACCCTAACCCTAACCCTCACCCTAACCCTCCCCCTAACTCTAACTCTAAACCTTAAACCGCACCCTCACCCAAACTCTAACTCTAACCCTAACCCTAAACCTAAACCTCACCCTAACCCTAACCCTAAACCTCACCTTCACCCTCACCGTAACAGTAACCATAACCCTAACCATAACAATAGCCCTAACCCTAACATTAACCATAACACTCACCCTAACCCTAACCCTCAACTTTACCCTTGCTGTCACCTTCACCCTAACCCTCACCCTAAACCTAACCCTCATCCTAACCCTCATCCTAACCGTAACCCAAACCATCACCCTAACACTAACCCTCAACCTGACCCTCACCCTCAGACTAACACTAAGACTAACTCTAACCCTAACCCTCACCCTAACACTTACTGTCACCCTAACACTTACCCTAACCCTAACACTAACCCTCACACTAACCCTAACCATCACGCTAAACCTAACACTCACCCTAACCCTAATTCTAACCCTCACCTTCATCCTAGCCCTCACCCTAACCCTAACTTTCATCCTCACGCTAAACCTCACACTAACCCTAAAACTAATCCTCAACAGAAACCACACCCTTACCCTAACCCTAACAATCACCTTCACCTTAACCCAATCCTCACATTTACCCTAATCCTCACTCTCAGCGTAACCCTCAACTTTACCCTTACTGTCACCTTCACCCTAAACCTCACACTAACCTTAAACCTCATCCTAACCCTCACCCTGACCGTAAACCTAAGCATCACCCTAACCCTAAACCTCACCCACACCCTAAACCTAACACTAAACCTCACACTAATGCTCACACTAACACTGAGTCTAACCCTAAACCTCACCCTCACCCTAACCCTAACACTCACCCTCACCCTCATCCTCAGCCTAATCCTAAGGCTAACCCTAACCCTAATCCTCACACTCAACCTCACCCTAACCCTAACCCTCACCCTCACCCTCACGGTAACAGTAACCATAACCCTAAACATAACAATTACTCTAACCCTAACACTAACCATAACCCTCAACCTAACACTAACCCTCACCCTAACACTTACCCTTACCGTAAAACTAACCCTAATGCTAACACTAACCCTCATACTAACCCTAACCATCACCTTAACCTTAACCCTCAATCTAACTCTATCCCTAACCCTCACCCTCACACTAGCCCTCACCCTAACCCTAACCCTCATCCTTACCCTATAACTCACACTAACCCTAACACTATTCTTCACAAAAACCCTCACCCTATCCCTAACCCTCAACTTTACCCTTGCTGTCACCTTAACTCTAACCCTCACCCTAAACCTAACCCTCATCCTAACAGTAACCCAAACCATGACCCTAACACTAACCCTCAACTTGACCCTCACCCTCAGAATAACACTAAGCCTAACCCTAACCCTAACCATCACCCTCACCCTAGCCCTCACCCTAAACCTAAACCAAACCCTAACCCTCATCCTAACCCTATCCCTAACAATAACCCTAACCCTAACCCTAACCCTCACCCTAACACTTACTGTCACCCTAACACTAACCCTAACCGTAACACTAACCCTCACACTAACCCTAACCATCACGCTAACCCTAACACTCACCCTAACGCTAACCCTAACCCTCACCCTTACACTAGCCCTCACCCTAACCTTAACCCTCATCCTCACGCTAAACCTAATACTAACCCTAAAACTAATCTTCCACCTAAACCACACCCTCACACTAACCCTAACACTCACCTTTACCCTAACCCAATCCTCACATTTACCCTAATCCTCACTCTCAGCCTAACCCTCAACTTTAAGCTTACTGTCACCCTCACCCTAAACCTCACACTAACCCTAACCCTCATCCTAACCCTCACCCTGACCGTAAACCTAAGCATCACCCTAACCATAAACCTCACCCACACACTAAACCTAACACTAAACCTCACACTACTGCTCACACTAACATTAAGTCTAAACCTAAACCTCAACCTCAACCTAACCCTAACACTCACCCTCACCCTCAGCCTAATGCTAAGCCTAACCCTAACCCTAATCCTCACACTCACCCTCACCCTAACCCTAATCCTAATCCTAACCATAAACATAACCCTCAAACTAAACCTAACACTCACAATAACCCTAAGCCTAACACAAACCCTAACCCTAACCCTCACCCTAACCCTAAATCTACCAGTAAAACTCACCCTCACCCTAACCCAAACCCTAAACCTCACCCTAACCCTAACCCTAAACCTCACCCTCACACTAGCCCTAACCCTAATCCTAACCCTACCCCTCATCCTAACTCTCACCCTAACCCTAATCCTAACCCTCAACCTAAACCTAACCCTTACCCTCAACCTCACCCTCAGCCTAAACATAAGCCTAACCCTAAACCTAACCCTAACCCACACACTCACCCTCAACCTAACCCTAATCCTAACCCTAACCCTAATTCTAACCCTAACCCTCACACTAACCTAACACTAACCCTAACCTAACACTAACCCTAAACCTAACCCTCACACTAACCCTCACCCTAAGTCTAAATCTAACACTAAACCTCACCCTCACATTAACCCTAACTCTAACCCTAATCCTAACCCTAAACCTCACACTCAGCCTAACCCTAAACCTAACCCTCACCCTAACCCTAACCCTCACCCTCACCCTCAACCTCAGCCTAACCCTAAGCCTAAGCCTAACGCTAACCCTAATCCTCACACTCACCCTCACCCTAACCCTAATCCTAACACTAACCCTAACCCTAACCCTAACCCTAACTCACACCCTAACCCTCCCACTAACCCTAACTCTAAACCTAAACCTCACCCTCAACCTAACTCTAACTCTAACCATAACCCTAAACCTAAACCTCAGGCTAAGCCTAACCCTGATGCTCACCCTCAACCTCACTGTACCCATAATATTTACCCTAACCCTAAAAATAACACTAATCCTAACCTTAACCATAACTCTCACCATAAAACTAACCCTCATCCTAACACTTTCCTTCAACCTAAAACTAACCCTAATCCTAACACTAACCCTCACACTAACACTAACCATCACCTTAAGCCTAAACCTCAACCTAACCCTATCCCTAACTCTGAACCTAACCCTAGCCCTCACCCTAACGCTACCCTTCATCCTCACCCTAACCTCACACTAACCCTAACACTAATACTCAATCTAAACCTCACACTCACCCTAACCCTAACCTTAATCCTCACCCTAACCTTCACCCTAACCCTAATCCTCACCTTTACCCTTACTGTCACCCTCACCCTAACCCTCATCCTAACCCTGACCCTCATTCTAACCCTCAGCCTAACTGTAACTTTAACCATCACGCTGACCATAACCCTCAACCTCACCCTCACCTTCAGCCTAAACCTAAGCCTAAGCCTAACCCTAAAACTCACCCTCAACCTAGCCTTCACCCTAACCCTAATCCTAACCCTAAACCTCATCCTAACACTAACCCTAACCCTAACCCTAACACTAATCCTCACACTCAACCTAACCCTAACCCTCACCCTCATGCTCGGCCTAAGCCTAAGCCTAAACCTAAGCTTAAGCCTAACCCTACACCTCACACTAACTGTCACCCTAACCCTAACACTAACACTAACGCTAACTCTAACCCTAAACCTCACCCTCACCCTAACCCTAACTCTAACTCTAACCCTAAACATAAACCTCACCCTAAACCTAACCCTAAACCTCACCCTCACTGTAACCGTAACCCTAACCCTAACAATAACCATAAACAAAACCCTAACCCTCATTCTAACCATAACCCTCACCATAAACCTAAACCTCAACCTGACACTAACTCTCACCCTAACACTAAACCTAACACTAACACTAATCCTCACCCTAACCCTAACCCTCACCCTAGCCCTCACCCTAACCCTAACCCTCATCCTCACCCTAATCCTCAGACTAAACCTAAAACTAATCCTCAATCTTAACCTCACCCTCACCCTAACACTAAACCCAACCCTCAACCTAACCCTAACCCTCAGCCTTACCATAATCCTCACTCTCAGCCTAACCTTCACTTTTACCCTTACCGTCACCCTGATTCTAACACTCACCCTAACCCTAACCCTCATCCTAACCCTCACCCTGACTGTAACTCTAAGCATCACCGTAATCCTAAACCTCACCCTCACCCACAGCCTCAGCCTAAACCTAACCCTAAGCCTAAACCTAACCCTAACACTCACCCTCACCCTAGCCCTCACCCAAACCCTAATCCTAACCCTAATCCTAATCCTAACCCTAAATCTAACCATAACCCTAACCTCACCCTAAACCTAATCGTCATCTCCACCCTCACTCTCAGCCTAACCCTAAGCCTAAGCCTAACCCTAACCCTAACCCTCACACTCACCCTCACCATAACCCTAATCCTCAACCTAACCTTAAACCTAACCCTAAACCTCAACCTAACCCTCACCCTAACCCTAACCATAACACTTACCCTAAACCTTACTCTAACCCTAAATCTCACCCTCACCCTAAACCTAACCCTAACCCTAAACCTGACCCTCACCCTCACCCTCACCATAACTCTAACCATAACTCTAACAATAACACTAACCTTAACCCTAACCTTAAACCTCACCCTAACCCTAACCCTAAACCTCAACCTCAGCCTCACCCTCACTGTGAACTTAACCTTAGCCATAACACTAACAATAACCCTTACCCTAATCCTAACCCTCACCCTCAAACTAACCCTAACTCTCACCCTCACCTTAAACCTCACCATCACAGTAAACCTAACCCTAACACTCACCCTAAACCTAAACCTAACCCTAATCTTAAACCTCGCCATAATGCTAACTCTAAACCTCACCCTCACCCTTGCCCTGATCCTAACCCTAAACCTAACTCTAAACATCATCCTAACCCTCACCCTAACCCTAACCCTAACCTCAACCTAACCGTAACCCTCACCTTCAACCTTACCCTCAGCGTAACCGTATGCCTAAGCCTAACCCTAACCCTAACACTCACACTCACCCTCACCCTAATCCTAACACTAACCCTAACCCTAACCCTCACCCTAACCCTCCCCGTAATCCTAAATCTAAACCTAAACCTCACACTCAACCTAACCCTAACTCTAATCATAACCCAAAACCTAAACCTCAACCTAACCCTAACCCTAACCCTCCCCCTCCCACTCACCGTAACCATAAACCTATCCCTAACCCTAAAATAACCCTAACCCTAATACTAATCCTAAACCTAACCATAACTCTCACCCTAACCCTAACCCTCACCCTAACATTTACCCTCACCCTAAAACTAACCCTAATCCGAACACTAACCCTCACCCTAACCCTAACCATCACCTTTACCCTAAACCTCAACCTAACCCTATCCCTAACCCTCACCCTCACCCTAGCCCTCACCCTAACCCTACCCCTAATCCTCACCCTAAACCTCACACTAACCCTAACACTGATACTCAATCTAACCCTCACCCTCACACTAACCCTAACCCTAATCCTCACCCTAACCCACAACTTAACTCTAGCCCTCACCTTTACCCTTACTGTCACCCTTACCCTAAACCTAACCCTAACCCTAACCCTCAGCCTAACAGTAACCCTAACCATCACCCTAAACCTAGCCCTCACCCTCACCTTCAGCTTCAGCCTAACCCTAAGCCTAAGCCTAAACCAATCACTAAACCTGACACTCACCATAGCCCTCACCCTAACATTAATCCTAACCCTAACCCTCATCCTAACCCTAAACCTAACCATAAACTAAACCAGCACTCTAAACCTAATCCTCATCCCCACACTCACCCTCAGCCTAACCCTAAGCCTAAGCCTAATCCTAACCCTAAGGCTCAAACTCACCCTCACCCAAACCCTAATCCTAACACTAACCCTAAACCTAAACCTAAACCTCAACCTAACCCTCACCCTAAGCCTAACATTAACCCTAAACCTCACCCTCACCTTAGTCCTCACCCTAACCCTCACACCAAACCTAACCTTCACCCTCACCCAAACCCGAACCTTAACCCTCACCCTAAACCTACGCCTAAAGTTAACCCTAAACCTCACCCTAACCCTGACACTAAAACTCACAATCACCCTAGCCCTCAACCTAACTCTAATTGTAACTCTAAACCTCATCCTAACCCTCACCCTAACCCTCATCCTAACCCTAAACCTAATTTTAACCCTCAAACTAAACCTAACCCTGACCCTCACCATAACCCTAACACTAATCCTCAACCTAACCCTAAACCTAACCCGAGCCCTAAACCTCACCCTAACCCTAACCCTAAACCTCACCCTCACGATAGCCCTCACACTAAACCTAATCCTAAACCTAACCCTCATCCTAACCCTCAACCTCACACTCAGCCTAACCCTAAGCCTAACCCTAACACTAACCCAAACCTTAACCCTCATACTCACTCTCACCCAAACCCTCATCCTAAAACTAACCCTATCCCTAACCCTAAACCTCACCCTAAAACTCACCCTATCCCTAAACCTAATATTAAGCCTAACACTAACCCTCACACTAACCCTCACATTAACACAAACTCTAACTCTAAACCTCACCCTCACCCTAACCCTAAACCTCACCCTCACCCTCTCCCTCAGCCTATCCCTAAGCTTAAACCTAACCCAAACCCTAACAATCACACTCACCCTAACCCTAACACTCAACCTTAACCTAAGACTAAGCCTACGCCTAAACCTAACACTAACCCTCATCCTAACCATAACCCTCACCCTAACCCTAACACTCACACTAACCCTAACCCTAACCCTAACCCTCACCTTCACCCACACCCTCACCCTAACCCTAACCCTCACCCTCACCCTAAATCAAACCCTAACCCTAAGCGTCAACCAAACCCTAACCCTCAAAATCACCCTCAACCTGAACCTAATCCTAAAACTAACCCTATCCCTAACCCTAGCCCTCACACTAACCCTCAACTTAGTGCTCACCCTAAACCTTATCCTAACCCTAAACCTCAACCTAACCCTCACCCTAAGGCTAACGCTCACCCTAAACCTAATTCTAAGACTCACCCTCATGCTAGGCCTAAGCCTAAGCCTAAGCCTAACCGTAACCCTCACCTAACCTTAACCTGAACACTAACCCTAACTCTAACACTAAACCTCACCCTAACCCTAATCCTAACTCTAATCCTCATCTTAACCCTAACCCTCACCCTCACACCAGCCCTCACCCTAATCCTAACATTAATCCTCATCATAACCCTCACCCTAACCCTAAACCTAACCCTCACCTTAACCCTATCCCTAACCCTCAACCTAATCCTAACCTTCACTCTCACCATAACCCTATCCCTAACCATCACCCTAACCCTAAACTTAACCCAAACCCTAACCCTAACCCTAACCCTAACCCCCACACTTAACCTCACCCTCAGCCTAATCCTAAGCCTAACC
Organism: Dipodomys merriami; assembly: GCF_024711535.1. Classification (NCBI taxonomy): domain Eukaryota; kingdom Metazoa; phylum Chordata; class Mammalia; order Rodentia; family Heteromyidae; genus Dipodomys; species Dipodomys merriami. The sequence goes on from NW_027206257.1 coordinate 5,450,627, forward strand.
CTAAACCTAACCCTAACACACACACTCACCCTTACCCTAACCCTAAATCTAAACCTAAACCTACCCCAAAACCTCAACCTAACCCTCACAATCACCATAACATTAACACTAACCGAAAGCCTAACCATACCCCTCATCCTAACCCTAACCCTAATCCTAACCCTCACAGTCACGCTAACCCTTACCCTAATCCTAATCCTAACCCTAAGCCTAACCCTCACCATCACCCTAACCCTCACCCTAACCCTAAATCTAACAATAACCCTAACCCAAACCCTCAAAATCAGCCTCACCCTAACCCTAACTCTAACCCTAAAAATGACTCTCACCCTAACCCTAAACCTAACCCTAACCCTTAACCTCACCCTAACCCTGACCCTAACCCTAATCCTCATCCTCACCCTAGCCCTCACCCTCACCCTAATCCTAACCCTAACCCTCATCCTAACCCTCACCCTAACCCTAAACCTCACCGTCACCAAAACCCTTAACCTACCCCTCACCCTAACCCTAAATTTAACCCAAACCCTAACTCTCACCCTAATCCTAACACTAACCCTCACCCTAAGCGTAACCCTCACACTCACCCTCAGCCTCAGCTTAAGCCTAAGCCTAACCCTAACACTAACACTAACCCTTACACTCTCCCTAACCCTAACCCTAATCCTAATCCTAACCCTAACCCTCACCCTCACCTTATCCCTCACCTTAACCCTAACCCTAACACTAACCCGAAACCTAACCCTCACCCTGAGCCTCACCCTAGCCCTAACTCTAACCCTAAATCTCACCCTCACCTTAACCCTAACGCTAAACCTCACCCTAACCATAACCATAAACCTCACCCTCAACCTAGCGCTCCCCCTAACCTTAACCCTCATCCTAATCCTCCCCCTAACCCTAACCTTAACCCTCTCCCTAACCCTAACTCTCACCCTCAGCCTCACCCTCAGCCTAAGCCTAAGCCTAACCATAACCCTAACCATCACACTCACCCTAACCCTAACACTAATCCTAAAGCTGACACTAACCCTAACCCTCACCCTCACTCAAACCCTCACCTTAACCCTAACCTAACATTAACCCTAACCCTAACCCACACCCACAGCCTCACCATAACCCTAACTCTAACCATTAACGTCACCCTGACCCTAACCCTAACCTAACCCTAAACCCAACCCTAACCCTAAACCTAACCATCACGCTCACCCTAGCCCTTACCCTAGCCGTAATCCTAACCGTAAAACTCATCCTAACCCTCCCCCTATACCTAAGCATAACGCTCACCTTAACCCTAACGTTCTCACCCTCAACCTCACCCTCAGCCTAACCCTAAGCCTAACCCTAAACCTACCCCTAACACACACACTCACCCTCAGCCTAAATCTAAGCCTAACCCTAAATATAACCCTAACCCACACACTCACCCTCACCCTAAACCTCATCCTAACCCTAACCCTAACCCTAACCTTCCCCCTAACTCTCACCCTAACACTAAACCTAACACTAACCCTGAACCTAACCCTCAACCTAACCCTCACCCTAACCCTGAGTCTAAACCTAAACCTCACCCGCACCCTAACCCTAACTCAAACCCTAACCCAAACCCTAACCCTAACCCTAACCCTCACCCTCACCGTAACCGTAAATATAAACCTTACCCTAAGAATAAACCTAACCCTAACCCAAACAATAACCCTAACTCTAACCCTCATCCTAACCATATCCTTCACCGTAACCCTCACCCTCACCCTAACACTTACCCTCAACCTAACCCTATCCCTAACCCTCACACTCACCTTAAACTTTACCCTAATCCTAATGCTAACCCTAAGCCTAACCCTCACACTAACCCTCACCCTAACCCTAACCCTAACCCTAACCCTCAACCTAACCCAAAACTTCACCCTCACCATAACCCTTACCCTAACCCTCAACCTAATTCTAAACTAAACCTGAATCCTAACTCTCAACCTAACCCTAACCCTAACACTCACCCTAAACCTAACCCTCACCACACCCTCAACCTAACCCTAACACTAACCCTAACCCTAACCCTCAACCTAACTCTCACCCTAACCCTAACTCTAACCCTAAACCTCACCTTCACCCTAAACCTAACGCTACCCCTAACCCAAACCCTAAACCTCACCCTAACGTTAACCCTAATCCTCACCCTCAACCTCACAGTAACTGTAACCCTAAACCTAAACCTAACAATAACCCTAACCCTAATCCTAACCCTCACCCTAACCATAACCCTCACCCTAACCCAAACCCTCACCCTAACACTTACCCTCACCCAAACACAAACCCTAACCCTAAAGCTAACCCTCACACTAACACTAACCCTAACGCTAAACCTCAACCTCAACCTAGCCCTCACCCTCACCCTAAGCCTAACACTAACCCTAAGCCTAAACCTCACCCTCCCTCTTCCCATAACCCTATATCTAACCATAAACCTCACCATCACCCTAACCCTAACCTTAACCCTAAACACCACCCTAACCCTAACCCTAATCCACACCAGTACTCTCAACTTCACAATATCTATAACCCTAACCCTAACAGTAACCCTAACCCTAACCCTAACCATCACCTTTAACATAATCCTCACCTCCACCCTCACCCTCATACTAACCCTAAGCCTAAGCCTAACCCTCACCCTAACCATCACACTCAACCTCACCCTAAACCTAAAACTAACCTTAACCATATCCCTAAAGCTCAACCTAACCCTCACCCTAAACCTAACCCTAACCCTAACCCTAAATCTCAACCTAACCCTCCCCCTAACCCTAACTCTAACCCTAAACCTCAACCTCACCCTAACCCTAACCCTCACCCTAACCCTAACACTAACCCTAACGCTAAACCTCACCCTAACATCCCCCTAAACCTAACTCTAACCCTAAATCTCACCCTCACCCTAACACTAACCCTAACTTTAAACCTCACCCTAATCCTAACCCTCACCCTTACACACCACCTCAAAGTAACTCTAAACATAACCCTAATAATAACACTAACCATAACCCTTAGACTAACCCTAACCCTAACCATAAACCTCACCCTCAGCCTCACCATCACCTCAATCTTAACCCTAACCATAACACTAACAATAACCATAACCCTAAGCCTAACCCTAATCGTCACCCCCACCCTCATCCTCAGCCTAACCCTAAGCCTAACTATAACCCTAACCCTAACCCTCACAGTAAGCCTAACCCTAACCCTAACCCTATACCTAAACCTAAACCTAAACCTAAATTTAACACTAATCCTAAGCTTTACCCTCACCCTAATCCAAACCCTAACCCGAACCCTCACCCTAACCCTAAGCCTAAGCCTAAGCCTAACCCTAACCTTCACACTGACTCTACCCTAACCCTAATCCTAAACCTAACCATATCTCTAAACATCACCCTAAACTTAACCCTCACCATAGCCCTCACCCTAACCATAATCCTTACCCTAAACCTCATCCTAACACTCACCATAACCCTAAACCTAACCCTCACCCTCATGCTCAGCCTAAGCCTAAGCCCAAGCCTAAGCCTAACCGTACACCTGACCCTCACCCTAACCCTAACCCTAACACTAACCCGAACTCTAAACCTAAACCTCACTCTCACCCTAAGCCTGACTCTAAACCTAAACGTAAACCTAAACCTCATCCTACCCTAACCGTAACATTCACCCTCACCCTCACCGTAACCCTCACCCTAAACCTAACCCTCAACCTAACACTTTCCCTCACCCTAACCCAAAACCTAAAACTAACACTGACCCTCACACTAAGCTAAACATTACCCTAACCCTAACACTAACCCTAATTCAAACCTAAACCGCACACTAGCCCTCACCCTCACCATAAACCTAAGGCTAACCCTAACCCTAAAACTAACCCTCACACTCACCATAACCCTAACCCTAATCCTAATCCTAACCCTAACCCTAACCCTCACCCTCACCCTAAACCTCACCCTAACCCTAAACCTAAAACTAACCCTAACCCTAACCCTCACCCTCAGTCTCACACTAACCCTAATTCTAACCCTAAACCTCACCCTCACCCTAACCCTAATGCTAAACCTAACCCTAAATCTAACCCAAACCCTAACGCTCCCCCTAACTCTCACCCTAACCCTAACACTAACACTAACCTTAACTCTAACCCTAACCCTAAAACTAAACCTCACCATAACCCTAACCCTAACCCTCACCCTAACCCTAACCCTCACCCTCACCCTCACCCTCAGCCTAACCCTAAGCCTAACCCTAACCCTAACCCTAAACCTCACACTAACCCTAACCCTAACCCTAAACCTAATCCTTACCCTAAACCTATCCCTCACCCTCACCCTAACCCTCACCGTAACCCTAACCCTAATATTAACCCTAACCCTAACCCTCACCTTCAACCTCACCCTCAGCCTAACCCTAAGCCTAACCCTAAACCTAACCCTAACACACACACTCACCCTTACCCTAACCCTAATCCTAACCATATCACTAAGCATCCCCCTAATTCTCACCCTCACCCTAACCCTAAGACTAAGCCTAACCCTAACCCTAAACATAACCATCACTCTAACCCTAACTCTAACCCTAAATCTCACCCTCACCCTAACCCTAACTCTAACCCTAAACCAAACCCTAAACCTCACCCTAAACCTAACCCTAACCGTAACCCTAACATTCACCCTAACCCTAACTCTAACCCTTATCCCCACAATCACCCTCAGCCTAACCCTAATCCAAAGACTAACCCTAAACCTAACCCTCACACTCACCCTCACCCTAACCCTAAACCTAACCCTAACCCTAACCCTCCCCCTAACTCTCACCCTCACCCTAACCCTAAGACGAAGCCTAACCCTAACCCTCAACCTAACCCTCACCCTAACCCTAACTCTAACCCTAAATCTCACCATCACCCTAACCCTAACTCTAACCCTAAACCAAACCCTAAACCTCACCCTAACCATAACCCTAACATTCACCCTAACCCTAACTATAACCTTAACCTCACGCTCACCCTATCCCTAACCCTAACCCAATCCTAAACATCACCCTAAACCTAAACATTACCCTAACACTTACCCTCACCCTAACACTAACACTAACACTAACACTAACCCTCACACTAACGCTAACCATACCGCAAAACCTAAACCTCACCCTAACCCTAACCCTAAACCTCAACTTCACCCTGGCCCTCACACTAACCCTAACCCTCACCGTCACTCTAAACCTCACACTAACTCTAACACTAATCCTCAATCTAACCCTCACCCTCACCCTAAAACTAAACTGAACCCTCACCCTTACCATAACCCTCACCCTCGGCCTAACCCTCACCTTTTCTCTTACTTTCACTCTCATTCTAACCCTCACCTTAAACCAAACCCTCATCCTAAACCTCAACCTAACCATAACCCTAACCATAACACTAACCCTAACCCTCACCCTCACTATCCCTAAACCTCACACTCACACTAGCCCTCACCCTAACCCTAATCCTAACCGTAACCTTCATCGTAACCCTCAAACTAACGATAACCTGAAGCATCACTCTAAACCTCATCCTTATCCCCACCCTCACCCTCAGCCTAACCCTAAGCCAAAGACTAACACTAACCCTATCCCTCACAGTCACCCTCACCCTAACCCTAATCCTAACTCTAACCCTAACCGTAACCCTAACCCTCCCCCTAACTCTCACCCTCACCCTAACCCTAAGACTAAGCCTAACCCTAACCCTCAACCTAACCCTCACCCTCACCCTAATTCTAACCCTAAATCTCACCCTCACCCTAACCCTAACTCTAACCCTAAACCAAACCCTAAACCTCACCCTAACCTTAACCCTAACCTTAACGCTAACATTCATCCTAACCCTAACTCTAACCCTAAACCTCACCCTCACCCTAACCCTAACACTAAGCCTAATGCTAAACGTCACCCTAAACCTAAACCTTACCCTGAAACTTACCCTCACCCTAACACTAACACTAACACTAACCCTCACACTAACGCTAACCATCACCTTAAACCTAAACCTCACCCTAACACTAACCCTAACCCTCAACTTCACCCTGGCCCTCACACTGACCCTAACACTCACTCTCACACTAAACCTCACACTAACCCTAAAACTAATCCTCAATCTAACCGGCACCCTCACCCTCAGCCTAACCCTCAACTTTACTCTTACTGTCACCCTCATCCTAACCCTCACCTTAATCCAAACCCTCATCCTAAACGTGACCCTAACCATAACCCTATCCATCACAATAACCCTAAACCTCACCCTCACCTTCAGCCTCAGCCTAACCTAAGCCTAGGCCTAAACCTATCCCTTAACCTCACACTCAGCCTAGCCCTCACCCTAACCCTAATCCTAACCCTAACCATCATCCTAACCCTCAAATTAACGATAACCTGAACCATCACTCTAAACCTAATCCTTATCACCACCCTCAAGCTCAGCCTAACCCTAACCCAAACCCTCACCCTAGCACATACCCTAACCCTAATCCTAACCCTAACACTCACACTAACCCTCACTCTAACCCTAAACCTAACCCTCACTCTTAATCTAACCCTCACCCTCACCCTCAGCCTCAGCCTAACCCTAAGGCTAACACTAACCCTAACCCTCACACTCACCTTCATCTTAACCCTAATCCTAACCCTAACCCCAACCCTAAACCTAACACTAACCCTAACCCTAACCCTCAACATAACACTAACCCTAACGCTAACACTCACCCTAGCACATACCCTAATCCTAATCCTAACCCTAACACTCACCCTAACCCTCACTCTAAACCTAAACCTAACCCTAACCCTCACTCAAATGCTAACCTTCAACCCAACCCTACCACTGACCCTCACACTAACCCTAAACCTCACCCTAACCCTCACACTAACCCAACTCTAACCCTAAACCTCACACTTGCCCTAACCCTAACACTAACCGTAACCCTAAAATTCACCCGAACCCTAACCCTAAACCTCACCCTCACCCTAAACCTCACCCTCACCCTAACACTAAACCTCACCCTCACACTAAACCTCACCCTAACCCTAACCCTAACCCTAACCCTCAACCTAACCATAACCCTCACCGTAACCCTAACACTCACACTAACCCTAACCCTAAACCTCACCCTCACCCTCACCCTCACCCTAAGCTAACCATCCCCCTTACCCTAAACCAAACCCTAACCTTAACTCTCACCCTAACCCTAAGCCTAACCCTAACCCTAACCCTAATCCTCACACTCACCCTCAACCTAAACCTAATCCTAAACCTAAACCTAACCCTCACAGTAACCCTCACCCTAGTTCTCACCCTAACCCTAATCCTAACCCTACACCACATCCTAACCCTAACCCTCACTGTCACCCTCACCCTCAGCTTAACACTAACATGAATCCTAATCCTAACTCTAAGCCTAACACTCACCCTTACCCTAAACCTCACCCAAACCTTAAATCTAAAAATAACCCTAACCCAAACCCTCACAATCAGCCTCACCCTAAACCTAACTCTAACCCTAAACCTCAATCTCACCCTAAACCTAACACTAACCATAAACCTCACCATAACCCTAACCCTAAACCTCATCCTCACCCTAGCCCTCACCCTAACGCTAATACTAACCCTAATCCTCACCCTAACACTAACGCTAACCATCACCCTCACAAACCCTTACCGTACCCCCCCTCTAACCCTAAACTTAACACTAACCCTAACTCTCACCCTAACCCTATCCCTAACACTCACCCTAAGCCTAACCCTCACTCTCAGCCTCAGCCTAAGACTAAGCCTAACCCAAACACTAAACCTCACACTCACACTAACTCTAACACTAATCCTAATACTAACCCTAAGCCTAAACCTCACCCTCACCCTATCACTCATCTTAACCCTAACCCTAACACTAACCCTAAACCTAACCCTCACCCTCAGCCACACCCTAACCCTAACTCTAACCCTAAATCTCACCCTCACTCTAACCCTAACCCTAAAACTCACCTTAATCATCACCATAAACCTCACCCTCCCCCTAGCCCTCCCCCTAACACTAATCCTAACCCTAACCCTCATCCTAACCCTCCCTCTAATCCGAACCTTAACCCTCACCCTAACCCTAACCCTCACACTCACCCTAACCCTAAACTTCACACTCATCCTCACTCTCAGCCTAAGCCTAAGCCTAACCCTAACCCTACCCCTCACACTCACCCTAACCCTAACCCTAATCCTAATGCTGAACCTAACCCTAACCCTCACCCTCACCGTAACCCTCACCTTAACCTTAACCCTAACATTAAACCTAAACCTAACCCACACCCTCAGCCTCACACTAACCCTAACTCTAAACCTAAAGGTCACCCTGACCCTAACCTTAAACCTAACCCTAAACCTCACCCTAACCCTAAACCTAAACCTCAACATCACCCTAGCCCTCACCTTAACCCTAATCCTAACCATAAACCTCATCCTAACCCTCCCTCTAAACCTAAGCATAACCCTCACTTTAACCATAGCATTCTCACCCTCAACCTCACCCTCAGCCTAACCCTAAACCTAACCCAAAATCTAACCCTAACACACACACTCACCCTCAGCCTAACCCTAAGCCTAAGCCTAACCCTAACCCTATCCCTCCCCCTAAATCTCACCCTAACCCTAACCCTAACACTAACGCTAACCCTAAACCTCAACCTAACCCTCAACCTAACTTTGACTCTAACCCTAAACCTCACCCTAACCCTAACCATAACTCTAACCCTAACCCAAACCCTAAACCTCACCTTAACCATAAACCAAACCCTCACCCTCACCTTAACCATAAATATAAACCTTACCCTAACAATAACACTAACCCTAACCATAACAATAACCCTAACCCTAACGCTAACGCTCATCCTAACCATATCCATCACACTGACCCTAACCCTCACCCTAACACTTACCCTCCTCCTAACCCTAAGCCTAACCCTCACCCTCATCCTAACACTCACCCTAACCCTAATTCCAACACTAACCCTAACCCTAACCCTCACCCTCACCCTCACCCTAACCCTAGCTATAAACCTAAACCTCACCCTCACCCTAACCCTAACCCTAACAATAACCCTAAGCCTAACCCTAACCCTCACACTCACCCTCACCCTAACACTAACACTAACCCTCACACTCACCCTCACCCTAACCCTAACTCTACCCCTAAAACTCACCCTCACCCTAAACCTAACTCTAAACCTAACCCAAAGCTTAAATCTCACACTAACCCTAAACCTAACCCTCAACCTCACCCTCAGCGTAACTGTAACCCTAAACCTAACCCTAACAATAACCCTAACCCTAATCCTAACCCTCACCCTAACCATAATACTCACCCTAACCCAAACCCTCAACCTAACACTTACAATCACCCTAACACTAACCCTAACCCTAAAGCTAACCCTCACATTAACCCTAACCCTAAACCTAACCATAAAACTCAAACTAACCCTGACCCTCACCCTAACCCTAACACTAACCCTAGCCCTAAACCTCACTCTCCCTCTCCCCCTAACCCAATATCTAACCATAAACCTCACCCTCACCCTAACCGTAACCTTAACCCTAAACACCACCCTAACCCTAAAACTAATCCTCACCCGCACCATCAACTTCAACATAATTGTAACCCTAACCCTAACAATAACACAAACCCTAAACCTAACCATCACCCTAAACCTAATCCTCACCTCTACCCTCACCATCAGCCGAACCCTAAGCCTAAGCCTAACCCTCACCCTAACCCTCACAGTCACCCTCAACCTAACCCTAATCCTAACCCTAAACTTATCTCTAAACCTCAAACTAACCCTCACCATCACCCTAACCCTAACACTAACCCTAACCCTAAACCTCACCCTAACCCTCCCCCTAACCCTAATTCTAACCCTAAACCTCACCCTCACCCTAACCCTGACCCTAACCTTAAACCTCACCCTAAACCTCACCCTAACCCTAACCCTCACCCTTACCCACCACCTCACCGTAACTCTAACCCTAACCCTAATAATAACACTAACTCTAACATTAACACTAACACTAACCCTCACCCTAAACCTAACCCTAACCCTCAACCTAACCCTAACCCTCACCCTCACCATAACACTAACCCTAACCCTCACCCAAACCCTAAACCCAACCCTAATCCAAAACCTCACCATAATGCTAACCCTAAACCTCACCCTCACCCTTGCCCTCATCCTAACCCTAATCCAAACCCTAAACCTCATCCTAACCCTCACCCTAACAATAACCCTAACCCTCAACCTAACCCTAACCCTAACCCTCAAGCTAACCCTAACCCTCACCCTCACCCTCACCCTCAGCCTAACATTAATCCTAAGCCTACCCTAACCCTCACAATCACCCTCACCTTAACCCTAATCCTAACACTAACACTCACCCTAACCCTCACCCTAACCCTCCCACTAACCCTAACCCTAAACCTAAACCTCACCCTCTCCCTAACCCTAACTCTAAACCTGACCATAAACCTAAACCTCACCCTAACCCTAACCCTAACCGTCACCCTCACCGTAACAGTAACCCTAACCCTAACAATAACCCTAACCCTAACAGTAACCCTAAACATAACCCTCACCCTAATGCTAAACCTCACCCTAAAACTCACCCTAATACTAACACGAACCTTCACACTAACCCTAACCATCACCTTAACCCTAAACCTCAAACTAACCCTATACCTAAACCTCAACCTCACCCTAGCCCTCACACTAACCCTAACCCTCATCCTCACCCTAAACCTCACACTAACCCTAAGACTAATACTCAATCTAACCCTCACCCATAGCCTAACCCTAACCCTAATCCTCATCCTAACCCTCAACCTAAGCCTAACCCTCACCTTTACCCATAATGTCACCCTCACCCTAACCCTCACCTTAACCCTAACCCACATTCTAACCCTCACCCTAACCATAAACCTAACCATCACACTAACCCTAACCCTCATCCTCACCCTAGCCCTCACCCTAACCCTAATCCTAACCCTAACCCTCACCCTAACCCTAATCCTAACCCTAAACCTCATCCTAACACTCACCCAAACCTTAACCCTAACCTCACCCTTATGCTCGGCCTAAGCCTAAGCCTAAGCCTAAGCCTAACCGTACACCTGACCCTCACCCTAACCCGAACCCTAACACTAACCCTAACTCTAAACATAAACCTCACTCTCACCCTAATCCTAACTCTAACCCTAAACCTAAACTTAAACCTCATCCTAATCCTAATCCTAACCTTTAACCTCACCCTCAACGTAACCCTCACACTAACCCTAACCCTCACCCTAAAACTTACCCTCACCTTAACCCAAACCCTAACACTAACACTGACCCTCACACTAACCTTAATCATCACCCTAACCCTAAAGCTAAACCTAACCTTAACCCTACCCCTCACCCTAGCCCTCACCCTAACCCTAACCCTCATCCTCCCCCTAAAACTCACCCTAACCCTAACACTATTCCTCAATCTAACCCTCACCCTCACTCTACACCTAAACATAAACCTCACCCTAATGCTAACCCTCACCCTTACAGTAACCCTCACGCTCAGCCTAACCCTAACATGTACCCTTACCGTCTCCCCCACCCTAACCCTCACCCTAACCCTAACACTAATCCTCAATCTAACCCTCACCCTCACTCTACCAATACCCTTAAGCTCACCCTAATGCTAACCCTCACCCTTATAGTCACCCTCACGCTCAGCCTAACCCTCACGTTTACCCTTACCGTCACCCCCACCCTAACCCTCACCCTAATCCTAAACCTCATCCTCATGCTCGGCCTAAGCCTAAGCCTAATCCTAAGCCTAACTGTAAACCTGACCCTCGCCCTAACCCTAACCGTAACACTAACACTAACTCTAAACCTCAACCTCACCCTCACCCTCACCCTCAGCCTAAACCTAAGGCTCAACCTAACCTTAACACTAAACCTCACACTCACACTAACACTCATCCTAACCCTAACCCTAACACTAACCCTAACCCTAATCCACACCCTCAGCCTCACCCTAACCCTAATTCTAACCCAAAACCTCAACCTCACCCTAACCCTAATGCTAAACCTAACCCTAACCCGAAACCTAAACCTCACCCTAACCCTAACCCTCACAATCACACTCAACGTAACCGTAGCCCTAACCTTAACACTATCCATAACACTCACCCAAAACCTAACCCTCAACCTAACAATTAACCTCACCCTAACACAAACCCTAAACCTAACATTAACCCTCACACTAACCCTAACTCTCACCCTAACCCTAAGCCTCACCCTAACCCTAAACCTAACAATAAACCTCACCCGCACCCTCATCCTAGCCCTCACTTGCACCCTAACTCTAACCCTAAACCTCACCCTCACCCTCACCCTAACTCTAACCCTAACCCTAACCCTAAACCTCATTCTAACCCTAACCCTCACCCTCACCCTCACCGTAACCCTAACTCTAAACTTAACAATCACCCTAAACATAACCTTAACCCTCACCCTAACAAAACCCTCACCCTAACCCTAAGCCTCACCCTAACACTTACCCTCACCCTAACATTAACTCTAACACTAACCCTCACAGTAACCCTAACTCTCACCCTAACCCTAAACCTCACCTTAACCCTAACCCTAACCCTCAGCCTCACCCTAGCCCTCACCCTATCCCTAATTCTAACCCTAACCCTCAACCTAAACCTAACCCTCATCCTCACCCTAAACCTCACACAAACCCCAACACTGATCCTCAATCTAACCCTCACCCTCACCCTAAACCTCACCCTAACCCTTACCCTAACCCTCACCCTAATCCTAACTCTCACCCTTAAGGGAACACGCACCCTCAGCCTAACCCTCACCTTTATTCTTACCGTCACACTCATCCTAACCCTCACCCTAACCCTAACACTCATCCTAACATTTATTCGAACCCTAACCCTATCCATCACCCTAACACAAGCCCTCAACTTCACCCTCAACCTAAGCCTAACCCTAAGCATAAGCCTAAGCCTAAACCTAACACTCACCCTCACCCTCGCCCTATCCCTAAACCTAATCCTAACGCTAAGCCTCATCCTAACCCTAACCCTAATCCTAACCCTCACCGTAACCCGAACCCTAAACCTCACCCTAACCCTAAACCTAACCCTAATCCTAAACCTCTACATAATGCTAACCCTAAACCTCACCCTCGCCCTTGCCCTCATCCTAACACTAATCCTAACCCTAAACCTCATCCTAACCCTCACCCTAACAATAAACCTAATCCTCACCCTAACCCTAACCCTCACCTTTACCTTTACTGTCACCCTCACCCTAAATCTCACCCTAACCCTAACCCACATTCTAACCCTCACCCTAACCGTAACCCTAACCATCACACTAACCCTAACCCTCAACCTCAACCTCAGCCTCAGTCTAACCCTAAGCCTAAGCCTAACCCTAACCCTAACCCTCACCCTCACCATAGCCCTCAACCTAATCCTGACCCTCACCCTAACACTTACCTTAACCTAACACTAACCCTAACCCAAACACTAACCCTCACACTAACACTAACCCTAACCCTAAAACTCACCCTAACCCTAAACCTAACCCTCACTCCCACCCTCACCCTAATTCTAACCCTAACTTTAACAATAACACTAATCCTAACCCTAAACCTAACCTTAACAATAAACCTAACCCTCACCCTCACACTCAGCCTCACCTTCACCACAAACTTAACCGTAATCATAGCACTAAAAATAACCCTCACCCTAACCATAAACCCTAACCCTAACTCTCACCCTAACGATAAACCTAAGCCTCACCGTAACCCTAACACTCACCCTCACACTCACCCTCTCACTAACCCTAATCCTAATCCTAACTCTAACTCTAACACACACACTCACCCTCACCCTAACCCTAACCCTAACCCTAACACTAAACCTAACCCTAACCCTCACCCTAACCCTCACCCTTCCCCTATCTCTAACCCTAAACCTCAAAATCACACCGACCTTAACCTTAAACCTAACATTAAACCTCACCCTAAACCTAACACTAAACCTCAACCTCACCCTAGCCCTCAACATAACCCTAATCCTAACCCTAAACCTAACCCTAACCCTAACACTAATCCTAACTCTAACCCTAACCCTAACACTAACCCTAACTCTAAACATAAACCTCACTCTCACCCTAACCCTAACTCTAACCCTAAACCTAAACCTAAACCTCATCCCAATCCTAATCCTAACCTTCACCCTCACCCTCACCATAACCCTCACCCTAACCCTCACCGTCACCCTAACACTTACCCTCACCCTCAAACAAACCCTAACACTAACACTGACCCTCACACTAACCCTAACCATCACCCTAACCCTAAAGCTAACCCTATCCTTAAACCTAGCCCTCACCCTATCCCTCACCATAACCCTAACCCTCATCCTCCCCCTAAACCTCACCCTAACCCTAATACTAATCTTCAATGTAACCCTCACCCTCACTCTACCCCTAACCCTAAACCTCACCCTAATGCTAACCCTCACCCTTACAGTAACCCTCACCGTCAGCATAACCCTCACGTTTACCCTTACCGACAACCCCACCCTAACCCTGACCCTAACCCTAAACCTCACCCTCCTGCTTGGCCTAAGCCTCAGCCTAATCCTAAGCCTAAACGTAAACCTGACCCTCACCCTAACCCTAACCCTAACCCTAACACTAACTCTAAAACTCAACCTCACCCTCACCCTCACCCTCAGCCTAAACCTAAGGCAAAACCTAACCTTAACACTAACCCTTTACACTCACCGTAACACTCACCTAACCCTAACCCTAACACTAACCCTAAACCTAAAGCTCACCCTCATGCTCGGCCTAACCCTAAGCCTAATCCTAAGCCTAAATGTAAACCTGACCCTCACCATCAGGCTCAACCTAACCCTAATTCTAACCCAAAACCTCAACCTCACCCTAACCCTAACCCTAACCCTAACCCTCACCCTAACCCTCACCTTAAACCTAAATCTAACTATAACACTAACCCTAACCCTAACCCTCACCTTCAACCACACCCTCAGCCTAACCCTAAGCCTAACCTTAACCCTAACCCTAATCATAACCCTCACCCTCAGCCTCACCATCACCGCAAAATTAACCCTAACCATAACACTAACAATAACCTTAACCCTAACCCTAACCCTAATCCTCACCACCACCCTCCCCCTCAGCTTAACCCTAACCCTAACCCTAACCCTAACCTTAACCCTCACTGTAACCATAACCCTAACCATAAACCTAACCTCACCCTAAACCTAACCCTAACCCTCACACTCACCCTCACCCTAACCCTAATCCTAAATGTCAACCTATACCTTACCCTAAGCCTCACCCTAAGCCTCACACTAGCCCTCACCCTAACCCTAATCCTAACCCTAAACATCATCCTTAACCTCACCCTAATCCTAACCCTAACCCTAACCCTCACCCTGACCCTAACCCTCACCCTCAAGTTCGGCCTAAGCCTAAGCCTAAGCCTAAGCCTAGTCCTAACCCTAACCTTCACCCTAACCCTAACCCTAACACTAAGCCTAACTCTAACCCTAAACCTCACTCTCACCCTAACCCTAACTCTAACACTAAACCTAAATCTAACAGTATCTCTAACACTAACCCTAACCTCACCCTTACCATAAGCCTCAACCTAACATTTACCCTCAACCTAACACTCACCCTAACCCTAACACTAACCCTAACTATCACCCTAACCCTAACTCTAACCCTCATCCTAACAGTAACCCTCACCCTCAACATCACCCTCAGCCTAACCCTAAGCCTAACCCTAAACCTAAACCTAACAAAAACCATAACCCTAATCCTAACCCGCACACGAACCATAACCCTCACCCTAACCCATACCCTCACTCTAACACTTACCCTCACCCTAACACTAACCCTAACCCTAACCCAAAACCTCAACCTAATCCTGACACTCACCCTAACCCTAACACTAACCCTAACACTACCCCCCCCTAAACCAATATCTCACCCTAAATCTCACCCTCACCCAAACCCTTACCCTAACCCTTACCGTAAACCCCACACTAAACCTAAACCTAACCCTCACCCGCACCCTCCCCATCACCGGAACTCTAATCCTAACCCTAACAATACCACTAAGCCTAACCCGAACCATCACCCTAACCCTAATCTTCACCCCCACACTCAACCTCATCCTTACCCTAAGCCTAAGCCTATCCCTCATCCTAACCCACATACTCATCCTCACCCTAACCCTAATCCTAAACCTAACCCTATCCCTAAACCTCAACCTAACCCTCACCCTCACCCTAACCCTAACACTAACTCTAACCCTAAATCTCACCCTAACCCTACCCCTAACCCTAAACCTCCCCTCCCTCTCAACCTCATCGGAACGCTAACCCTAACCCTAACAATATCACTAACCCTAACCCTAACCCTAAACATAAACCTCACCCTCAGCTTCAACTTCACAGCAAACTTAACCCTAACCATAACACTAACAATAAACCTAACCCTAACCCTAACCCTATTCTGCACCCCCACCATCACCCTCACCCTCAGCCTAAGCCTAACCCTAACTCTAACCATCACCATAATCCTAACCCTAACCCTCAACCTAACCCTAATCCTTAGCCTCACCCTCACCCTCAATGAAACCCTATCCCTATCCCTAAGCTTAACCCTAACACTAAACCTCACACTCACCCTCACCCTAACCCTAATCCTAAACCTAACACTATCCATAAGCCTAACCCTCACCCTAAACCTCACCCTAACCCTCACCCTAACTCTTACCTTCACCCTAACACTAACCCTAACCCTACACTAACCATAAACTTCACCCTCACCTTATCCCTCACCCTAACCCTAAATCTACCCCTAAACCTCACCCTCACCTACCCCTAACTCTAACCCTAACCCTAACACTAAACCTCACCCTAACCCTAAACCTAACCATCACCCTCACTCTCACCGTAACCTTAAACCTAACCATAACTCTAACAATTACATTAACCCTAACCCTAACCCTCACCCTAACCATAACCCTCACCCTAACGGTAATCCTCACCCTAGAACTTACACTCACACTAACACTAGCCCTAACCCTAACACTAAGCCTCAAACTAACCCTAACATTCACCCTACTCCTAAACCTCACCCTAACCCTAACCCTCACCCGCACCCTAGCCCTCACCCTAAACCTAATTCTAACCCTCACCCTCAACCTAAACCAGACCCTCATGCTCACCCTAAACCTCACACTAACCCTAACCCTAATACTCAATCTAACCCTCACCCTAACCCTAATCCTAAACCTTACCCTAACTCTAAACCTAACCCTAACCCTCAGCCTTATCTTAACCCTAACCCTCAGCTTAAACTTCACATTTACCCTTACAATCATCCTCACCCTTATGCTCACCCTAACACTAAAACTCATCCTAACCCTCACCCTAAACTTAAACCTAAACATCACCCTAACCCTAAGCCTCACCCTCAATCGCACACTCAGCCTAAACCTAAGCCTAATCCTAAGCCTTACCCTAACCCTCATCATCACACTAGCCCTCATCCTAACCCTAATCCTAACCAACACACTAACCCTAATCCTCACCCCACCCTCACCCTCAGCCTAACCCTAAGCCTAAGCCCCACCCTAACCCTAACCCTCATGTCACCTTAAACCTAACCCTCATCCTAACCTTCACGGTATCCCTAAACCTAACTCTAAACCTCACCCTAACCCTAAACCTAACCCTCACCCTCAACCTAGCCCTCACCTTAACTCTAATCCTAACGCTAATCCTCATCTTAACCATCACCCTAACCCTAACCCTAACCCTCACCATAACCCTACGCCTAACCCTCAACCTAACCCTAACACTCACTCTAACCCTAACCCTGAACCTCACCCTAACCCTAACTCTCACCCTCACCCTCACCCTCAGCCTAACCCAAAGCCTAACCCTAAACCTAACCCAAACCCTCAGACTTACCTGAAACCTTACCCTTATCCTAATCCTAACCCTAAGCCTTACCCTAAGCCTAACCCTAACCTTAATCCTAACCCTAAATCTAAAACTAACCTAACTCTAATCCTCACCCTCAGCCTCACCCTAACACTAACTCTAACCCTAAACCTCACCCTCACCCTAACCCTAACCCTTACCGTAACCCTAAACCTCACCCTAACCCTTACCCTAAACCTCACACACACAATAGCCCTCACTCTAACCCTAATCCTAAAACTAACCCTCATCCTAACTCTCACGTTAACCCTAACGCTAACCCTCACCCTCACCCTCACGCTAACCATAACCTTCAACCTAACCCTAACCCTCACCCTCACCATAACCTTTACCCTAACCCTAAACTTAACCCGAAGCCTAACCCTCACCCTAACCCTAATCCTCATCCTCAACCTCACCCTGAGCCTAAAACTAAGCCTAACCCTAAACCTAACCGTAACACACACACTCACTCTCACCCTAACCCTAATCGAACCCTAACCCTAACCCTAAACCTCCCCCTGACTCTCACCATAACCCTAACCCTAACATTAACCCTAACCCTAACCCTCAACCTACCACTCACCCTAAACCTAACTCTAACCCAAAACCTAAACCTCACCCTAAACCTAAACATAAACTTCACACTAACCCAAACCCTCACCCTAACACTTACCCTGACCCTAATACTAATCCTAACCCTAACACTAACCATCACACTAACACTAAACCTAACTCTAAACCTCAATCTAACCCTCACCCTCAACCTAATCCTAACACTAACCCTAACACTAACCCTATACCTAACCCTCTCCTGAACCATATATCTAAACTTAAACCTCACCCTCAAACTAACACTAACCCTAACCCTAACACTAAACCCCACCCAAACCCTAACCCTAACCCTCACCCACACCCTCACCCTCACAGGAACTCTAACCCTAACCCTAACAATAACACTAACACTAACCCGAACCATCACCCTTACCCTAATCCTCACCCCCACCCTCACCCTCATCCTAACACTAAACCTAAGCCTAACCTTCAACCTAACCCTTACACTCACCCTAACCCTAACCCTAACACTCACCCTAAACCTCACCCTAAACCTCACCCTTACCCTAACCCTCACCCTCACCTCAACCTCACCTTAACTCTAACCCTAAACCTAACATTACCACTAAACCTAACACTAAACCTAACCCAACCATAACATTCACCCTCAGCCTCACTCTCACCGCAAATTAACCCTAACCATAACACTAACAATAACCCTAAACCTAACCCTAACCGAAACCTAATCCTCACCCCCACCCTCACCCTCAGCTTAACCCTAAGCTTAACCCTACCCCTAAGCCGAACCCTCACTGCAACCCTAACCCTAACGCTCACCCTCACCCTAACCCTAACCCTCACACTCACCTTCACCTTAACCCTAATCCTACACATAACCCTATACCTTACCCTAACCCTCACCCTAAGCCTCATCCTAGCCCTCACTCTAACCCTAATCCTAACCATAAACCTCATCCTAACCCTCACCCTAACCCTAAGATTAACACTGACACTAACCCTAACCATCACCCAAACCGTAAACCTTACCCTAAACCTAAACCTAAACCTCACCCCCACCCTAGCCCTCACCCTAACCCTAACAATCATCCTCACCCTAAACCTCACACTAACATTAACACTAATCCTCAATCTAACCCTCATCCTCACCCTACCTCTAACCCTAACTCTCACCCTAACACTAACCCTCACCCTTATGATAACCCCCACCCTCAGCCTAACCCTCACGTTTACCCGTACCGTCACCCCCATGCTAACCCTCACCCTAACACTAACCCTCACCCTAACCCTCACCCTAACCATGACTCTACCCCTAAACTTCACCCTCACCTTAACCCTAACTCTAACCCTAACCCTAACACTAAATCTCACCATAATCCTAACGCTAAACCTCACCCGCACCCTCACTGTAACTGTAACCCTAACACTAACTCTAACAATAACCTTAACCCTAAGCCTAACCCTCACTGTAACCCTAAGCCTAACACTAACACTAACACTAACCCTAAACCTAAACCTAACCCTAATCCTCAGCCCACCGTCACCCTAACCAAACCCTAACCCTAACCTTCACGCTAACCCTAAGCTTAACCCTAACCCTAATTATAACCCTCATATTCACTCTCACCCTAAACCTAATCCTAAACCTAACACTAATCCTAACCCTAATCCTAACCCTCACCCTAACCCTCAGCCTAACCCTGATCCTAATCCTAAACCTCATCCTAATCCTCACTCTAACCCTAACCTTAACCCTCACCCTAACCCTAACCCTATCCCTCATCCACATGCTGGGCCTAACTAAACCAAAGCCAAAGCCTAAGCCTAACCCTAAACCTAACTCTCACCCTAACCTTAACCCTAAGACTAACCCTAACTCTAACCCTAAACCTCAACCTCACACTAACCCTAACTCTAAACCTAAACCTAAACCTAAACCTCATCCTAACCTTAAGCCTAACAATAACCGTAACCCTAACCTTAACCTAACCCTAACCCTAACACTAACACTAAAACTAACCATAACCCTAACCCTGACCCTAACCATAACCCTCAAACTAACCCTAACCTCACCCTAACACTAAACCTAATCCTCACCCTCACCCTAGCCCTCACCCTAACCCTAACGGTCATGCTCACCCTAAACCTCACACTAACACTAACACTAATCCTCAATCTAAACCTCACCCTGACCCTCACCCTAACCCTAACCCCCACCCATAACCTAACCCTCACCCTACTGTAACCCTCACCCTAGGCCTAACCCTCAACTTTACCCTTACCGTCACCCCCAGCTTAACCCTCACCCTAACCCTAACCCTCAACCTAACCCTCACCCAAATCCTAACTCTACCCCTAAATCTCAACCTCACCCTAACCCTATCTCTAACCCTAAGCCTAACACTAAAAACTTCACCCTCACCGTAACCCTAACCCTAAACCTAAACCTCACACTAACCCTAACACTAACCCTAGCCCTAAACCTCCCCCTAACCCTCCCCCTAACCCTAAGTCTAACCCTTAACCTCACCCTCACCCTAACCCTAACCCTAACCCTAAACATCACCCTAAAACTCACTGTAACCCTATCCTTCACACTCACCCTCAACCTCACTGTAACTCTAACTCTATACCTAACAATAACCCTAACTCTAACCCAAACCCTAACCTTAACCATAATCGTCACCCTCAGCGTCAACCTCACCGCAAACTTAACCCTAACCATAACACTAACAATAACCCTAACACTAACCCTAACCCTAATCCTCACCCCCACCATCACCCTGAGCCTAACGCTAAGCCTCACCCTAACCCTAACCTTAACCTTAAACCTAACCATAAACCTCACCATCAGCCACATCCTCACAGCAAACTTAACCCTAACCATAACACTAACAATAACCCTAACCCTATACCTAACCCGAATCCTCACCCCCACTGTCAACCTCAGCCTAACATTAAGCCTAATCCTAACCCTAACCCTAACCCTAAACCTCACCTTAACCCTAACCATAACCCTAAACCTAACCCTAAACCTAACCCTAACCCTAAATCTAACCATAATCCTCAGCCTCACCCTCACCCTAACCAAAACACTAAACCTAACCCTCACCCTAACCCTAATCCTAAACCTAACCTTATCCCTAACCCTAACGCCCACCCTAACCCTCACCCTAGCCCTCACCCTAACCCTAATCCTAACCCTAAACATCATTGTAACCCTCACCCTAACCCTAACCCTCACCCTCATGCTCGGCCTAAGCCTAAGCCGAACCCTAACCCTAACCATCACCCTAAAGCTAACCCTAACACTAACCCAAAATCTAACCCTAAACCTTATTCTCACCCTAACCCTAATTCTAAACCTAAACCTCATCCTAATCCTTACCCTAATCCTACCCTTCACCCGCACCTTAACCATAACCATAACCTGAACCCTAACCCTAACAATAACCCTAACCCTAACCCTAACCCTAACCCGAAACCTCACCCTCAACTTAACCTTAACCCTCAACCAAACCCTCACACTAAACCTAACCCTAACCCTAAAGCTGACCCTAACACAAACCCTAACCCTCAACCTCACCCTAGCCCTCACCCTAACCATAATGGTAACCCTAATTCTCCTCTTAACCCTCACCCTAAAACTAACACTAACCCAGCCCCTAACCCTAACACTAATCCTCACCCTCAACCTAACCCTAACCCTCATGCTCACCGTAACCCTAACCCTAACCCTCACCCTAATCATAAACTTAACCAGAACCCTAACTCTCACCCTAACCCTAACCCTAAACCTCACACTAACCCTAACCCTCAACCTCAACCTCACTCTCAAACTAACCCTAACCCTAACCCTAATCCTATCCTTCACACTCACCCTAACCTTTACCCTAATAATAATCATAAGGGTAAGTGTAACCCTCACCCTCACCCTAGCCCTCAACCTATCCCTAAATCTAACACTAACCCTAACCCTAAACCTCACAATCAGCCTCACCCTAACCTTAACTCTAACCCTAACCCTAACCCTAAACCTCACCCCAACCCTAACCCTAAACCTCACCCTCACTCTAGCCCTCACCCTAACCCTACTCCTAACTCTAAACCTCACCCTAACCCTAAATCTACCCCTAACCCTCACCCTCCCCTTCACCCTCTGCCTAATATTAAACCTAACCCTAAACCCAACCCTAATGCTAACACTAAGACTAACCCTCACCCTAACCCTCACCCTAACCCTAACCCTCACCCTCACCATAGCCCATAACCAAACCCTAAGCCTAAGCCTAAACTACACGCTAACCCTCACTCTAACGCTAACCCCAACACTCACCTTAAACATAAACCTCACCCTCACCCTTACTCTAATCCTAACCCTAACCCTAACCCTAACCCTAACCCTCCCCTGAAATCTCACCCTAACCCTAACCTTAACACAAACACTAACCCTAACCCTCAACCTAACCCTCACCCTAAACCTAACTCTAACCTAAACCTCACCCTCACCCTAAACTTAACTCTAACACTAACCCAAACCCTAAACCTCACCCCAACCCTAACCCTAACCCTCATCCTCACCCTCACCGTAACCATAACCCTAAACCTAACCCTAAGAAAAACCTTAACCCTATTCCTAACCCTCTCCCTAACACTTACCCTCACCCTAACACTAACCCTAACCAACACAATAACCCTCCCCTTAACCCTATATCTAACACTCAACCTCACACTCACCCTAACCCTAACCCTATACCGCACACTAACCCTGACCTTAACCCTCACTCTCATGCTCAGCCTAAGCCTAAGCCTAAGCCTAAGTCTAACACTAACCCTAAAACTCACCCTAACCCCAACAATAACACTAAACCTAACTCCAACCTTAAACCTCACCCTCACCCTAACCCTTACACTAACCCTAACTCTAAACCTAAACCTCATCCTAAAACTAACCCTCACTCTCACCCTCACCGTAACCGTAACCCTAACCCTAACCCTAAAAATAACGCGAACCCGAACCCTAACCCTCATCCTAACCATAACCTTCACCCTAAACCTAACCCTCACCCTAACACTTACCCTCATCCTAACACTAACCTTCCCCCTAGCACTAACCCTCACACTAACCCTAAGCATAACCCTAACCCTAAACCTCACCCTAATCCTAACCCTCACCCTCAACATAGCCCACAACCTAACCCTAACCCTCATCCTCACCCTAAAGCTCACACTAAACCTAACACTAATCCTCAATCTAACCCTCACCCTCACCCTAACCCTCACACTCACCCTCACAGTAAACCTAATCCTAAACATAAACCAAAACCTAACATTAAACCTCAATCTAACACTCACCCTAACCCTAACCCTAATACTAACCCTAACTCTAACGCTCACCCTAACCCTCCCCCTAACCCTAACTCTAACCCTAAACCTCACCCTAACCCTTAACAATAATCGTAACCCTAACTCTAACCCTTACCCTAACCATAACACTCACCCTAACCATAACCCTCAACCTAACACACTCACCCTTATCTTAACCCTCAGCCTCAGCCTAAACCTCACCTTTAGGCTTACCATCACACTCACCCGAACCCTCACCCTAACCCTCACCCTAACCCTTCCTGTAAACCCCACCCTAACCCTAACCCTAACTGTGACCCGCACCCACACCCTCACGGTAACTCTAACCCTAAACCTATCAATAACACTAACCCTAACACAAACCATCACCATAAACCTAACCCTAACCCTCACCCTCATGCTCGGACTAAGCCTAAGCCTAACCCTAACCCTCACCCTAGCCCTAACCCTAACACTAACCCTAACTCTATCCCTAAACTTCACTCTCACCCTAACACTAATTCTAACCCTAACCCTAACCCTAAAACTCATCCTTACCCTAACCCTAACACTCACCCTCACCCTCAGCCTAAACTTAAGCCGAACATTAACCCTAAACCTAACCCTCACACTCACCCTTACCCTAAACCTAACTCTAACCCTAAAACTCACCCTGAACCTAATCCTAAACCTAACACTAAACCTCACCCTAAACCTAACCCTAACCCTCACCCTCACCCTCACCCTCAGCCTAACCCTAAGCATAATCCTAACCCTAACCCTAACCCTCACACTCAACCCCACCCTAACCCTAATCCTAAACCTACCCCTACCCCTATCCCTTAACCTCAACCTAATCCTCACCCTAACACTAACCCTAACACTAACACTAACACTAACACTAACACTAACACTAACCCTAACACTAACCCTAACCTTAATCTAAGAACTAACCCTCCCCCTAACCCTAAATCTAACCATAAACCTCACCCTCACCCTAACCCTAATCCTACCCCTAAACCTAAAACTCAACCTCAACCTAAACCTAACCCTGAACATCAACCTCACCTTAACTCTAATTCTAACCCTAACAATAACACTAATCCTAACCATAAACCTAACTCTAACCACATCCCTAATCCTGATCTTAGCACACACCCTCACCCTAACCTAATCCTAAACCTAACCCTCATCATCACCCTAACCCTAAAACTAACCCTAACGTTCAACCGAACCCTAACTCTAAACCTCACCATAACCCTTACCCTAACCCTCACACTAACCCTAAACTTAACCTGAACCCTAACTCACACCCTAACCCTAACCCTAACCCTCACCCTAACCCTAACCCTCACCCTCACCTTCACCCTCAGCCTAAGCTTAAGCCTAAGCCTAACCCTAAACCTAATCCTCACACTCACCCTAAGCCTAATCCTAATCCTAACCCTAACACGGAATAGGACACTCACCCTAACCCTCACCTTAACCCTAATTCTAACACTAACCCTAAACCTCACGCTCACCCTCACCCTAACCCCAACTTCTAACCCTAAACCTCCCCCTCCCCTTAACCGTCACCTAACCCTAACCCTCACCCTCAACCTCAACCTCAGCCTAAACTTAAGCAAAAACCTAAACCTAAACCAAACATACACACTCACCCTCACTGTAACCTTAATTCTAACACTATTCCTAACCTAACCCTCCCCCTAAATCTCACCCTAAACATAACCCTAAAAATAACAATAACCCTAACCCTCAACATAACACTCACCCTAACCGTAACTCTAACCATAAACCTCAACCTCACCCTAAACCTAACTCTAACACTAACCCAAACCCTAACCCTCACCCTAGCCCAAACCCTAACCATCAACTTAACCCTAATCCTCAGCCCCACCCTCACCCTCAGCCTCAGCCTAAGCCTAAGCCTAACCCTAACACTAAACCTCACACTCACCCTCACCCTAACCAATACTAACCCTAAACCTTTACCTCAACCTAACCTTTACCTTAACACTAACACTAACCCACGAACTAACCCACCCCAACCCTAAATCTAACCCTAAACCTCACCCTCACCCTAACCCTAACCCTAAACCTCACCCTAACTCTAAACCTCACCCTGACCCTGACCCTCACCCTCACCGTAACTCTAACCATAAACTTAACAATAACACTAATGGTAACCCTAAACCTAATCCTAAACCTAACCCTAACCCTAATCCTAACACTCACCCTCAACCTAACCCTAAACCTAGCCCTAAACTTCACCCTCACCCTAAACCTGACCCTCATCATTACCCTAACCCTCATCCAAAACCTCACCCTAACCCTAACTCTAAACCTAAACCTCACACTAAAACTAACACTAAACCTCATCCTCACCCTAGCCCTCACCCTAACCCTAATCCTAACCCAAATCCTCATCCTAACCTCACCCTAACCCTCACACTAACCCTAACCATCAACCTAACCCTAACCCTCACGCTGACCGTAACTGTAACCCTAACTCTCATCCTAACCCTAAACTTACCCTGAAACCAAACTCTCACCCTAACCGTAACCCTAACCCTAACCCTCACCCTTATCCTAACCCTCATCCTCACCCTCACACTCAGCCTAACCCTAAGCCTAAAACTAACCCTAACCAAAACCCTCACACTCACCATATTACCCTAATCCTAATCCTAACCCTAACCCTAACCCTCACCCTCAGCCTAACCCTCACTTTAACCCTAACCCTAACACAAACCCTAACCATAACACTCACCCTCAGCCTCAACCTAAAACAAAATCTAAACCTAAATCTTACCCTCACCCTAACCCTAACCCTAAACCTCATCCTAACCCTAACCCTAAACCTCACCCTCACCCTCACCATAGCCCTCAACCTAACCCTAATCCTAATCCTAACCCTCATCCTAACCCTCAACCTAAACCTAAACCTAACCCTCATCTTAACCCTAACCCTCACCCTCACCCTCAGCCTAACCCTAAGCCTAACCCTAAAATTAACCCTAGCATACACACTCACCCTCACCCTAACACTAATCCTAACCCTATCCCTAATCCTTAACCTCCACCTAACTCTCACCCTAACCCTAACCCTAACACTCATCCTAACCCTCACCCTAACCCTAAATCTAACCCTAAACCTAAACCTCAACCTCACCTTAACCCTAATCCTAACTCTCACCCTCACCCTAAACATAACCCTAGCCCTAAACCTTACAATAACAATAACCCTAACCCTAACCCTCATCCTAACCATATCCTTCACCCTAAAACTAACCCTCACCTTAACACTTACCCTCACCCTAACCCGAACCCTAATCATAACTCTTACACTAACCCTAACCCTAACGCTAGATCTCAGACTCAACCTAACGCCAACTCTAACCCTAATCCAAACACTAAATCTCATCCTAACCTTAGCCCTAACCCTCACACTCACCCTCACAATAACCATAACCCTAAACCTAACCCTAACAATAACCCTAAAGCTAATGCTAACCCTCACCCTAACCATAACCCTCACCCTAACCCAAACCCTCACCCTAACACTTACCCTCACCCTAACACTAACCCTCACACTAACCCTAACCATAAACCTCAACCTAACCCTCACCCTCACCCAATCCCTAACACTAACCCTATTCCTAACCCTTACCTTAACCCTCCCCTAACCCTATATCTAACCCTAATCCTCACCCTAACCCTAAACCTAACCCTCAATCTAACCCTAAACCTAATTCTAACCCTCAACCTAACACTAACCCAGACACCAACGTAACCCTAACCCTAACACTCACCCTAAACCTAACACACATCCTAACCCTAACCCTCACCGTCACCCTAACCCTAACATTAATCCTAACCCTAAACCTCACCCTATCCCTCAACCTAACCATAATTCTAACCCTAATCCTGACCCTCACCTTAACCGTAACCCTAACCCTAAACATCACCGTTACCCTGGCCTTCAACCTAACCCTAATCCTAACCTTAACCCTCATCCTAACCCTCACCCTAAACCTAAACCTAACCCTCACCCTAACCCTAACCCTCACCCTTAACCTCACACTTAGTCTAACCCTAAGCCTAATCCTAAACCTAACCCTAACCAACACACTCACCCTCAATCTAACCCTAAACCTAACCCTCACCTTAACCCTAAACCTCACCCTTAGCCTAACCCTAAGCCTAACCCTAAACCTAACCCGAACCCACACACTCACCCTCACCCTAACCCTAATCCTAACCCAAACCCTAACCCTAACCCTCACCCTCACCCTAGCCTTCACCCTAACCCTAATCATAACCCTAACCCAAACTCTAACCATAAACCTAACCCTAAACCTCACCCTAAACCTAACCCTATCCCTCACCCTCATTGTAAGGGTAAACCTAACCCTAACCCTAACAATAACCGTAACCCTAAATCTAACCCTCACCCTAACCATAACACTCACCCTAACCCTAACCCTCACCCTAACACTTACACTCACCCTTATCTTAACCCTCAGCCTCAGCCTAATCCTCACCTTTAGGCTTACCATCACACTCACCCGAACCCTCACCCTAACCCTCACCCTAACCCTAACCCTACACGTAAACTTAACAGTACCCATAAACCTAACCCTCACCGTAACCCTCACCCTAGCCCTCACCCTAACCCTAATCCTAACCCTAAACCTCACCCTAACCCTAAACCTACTCCTAAACCTCAACCTCACCCTAACCCTAACTCTAACCCTAACACTAACCCTAAACCTCCCCTATGATAACCCTAACCATCACCCTAACCCTAACCCTCAACCTCACCCCCACCCTCAGCCTAACCCTAAGCCTAACCCTAAACCTATCCCTAACACACACTTACCCTCACCCTAAACCTAAACCTCACACTAAACCTAACCCTAAACCTCACCCTCATCCTAATCCTCACACTTACACTAACCCTAACCCTCACCCTAACCCTAACCCTCCCCCTAACTGTCACCCTAACCCTAACCCTCAACCTAACCATAACCCTAACCCTTACTCTAACCCTAAGCCAAACCCTAAACCTCACCCTTACCCTAACCTTAACCCTCATCCTCACCCTCACCTTAACCCTAACCCTAACCCTAACCCTAACAGTAACCCTAACCCTATTCCAAACCCTCACCCTAACCATAACCCTCACCCTAACCCAAACCATCACCCTATCACTTACCCTCACCCTAACTGTAACCCTAAACCTAACACTAACACTCACACTAATCGAAGACCTAACCCTAACCCTAACCCTAACAATAACCCTAAACATAACCCTCACCCTAACCCTCCCCTTCAACCTATACCTAACCCTCAAACTCAACCTCACCCTCACCCTAAACCTAACCCTAAACCCCACCCTAACCCTGACCCTAACCCTCACCCTCATGCTCAGCCTAAACCTAAGCCTAATCTTAAGACTAACCCTAACCCTCACCATAACCCCAACACTAACACAAACACTAACTCTAAACCTCACCGTCACCCTAAACCTAACTCTAACCCTAACCTCTAACCCTAAGCCTCTATCTAACCCTAACCCTCAACCTCAACCACATCCTCACCGTAACCGTAACCGTCACCCTAAACCTAACAATAACCCTAACCCTAACCCTAACCCTCATCCTAACCATAAATTTCACCCTAAACCTAACCCTCACCCTAACACTTACCCTCATCTTAACACAAACCCTGACCCTAACACTAACTCTCACACTAACCCTAACCCTCACGCTCAAACTAGCCCTCAACCTAACGCTAACCCTTATCCTCACCCTAAACCTCACACTAACCCTAACACTAATCCTCAATCTAACCCTCACTCTCACCCTAACCCTAACCCTCACCCTTACCCTAACTCTCACCCTCAGCCTAACCCTCATACTTTACCCTTACCTTCAGCCTCAACCTAACCCTCAGCCTAACCCTAATCCTCATCCTAACCCTCACCCTAACGGTAACCCCAACCATCACCCTAATCCTAACCCTCACCCTCAACCTCAGCCTCAACCTAACCCTAAGCCTAAGCCTAACCCTAACACAAACACTCACACTCACCCTAACCCTAATCCTAACCCTAACCCTCATCCGAACCCTTAATCTAACCATAACCCTAACCATCTTTCTAAACCTAATCCTCATCCCCACCCATCCACCCATACCCTCAGCCTAACCCTAAGCCTAAGCCGAACCCTAACCCTAACCCTCACACTCACCCTCACCGTAAACCTAATCCTAAACCTAACACTAATCCTAGCATTATAACTCAACCTGACCCTCACCCTAACCCTAACCCTAACACTAACCCTAAACCTAACCCTCACCCTAACCCACCCCCTAACCATAAATCTAACCCTAAACAACACCCTCACCCTAACCATAACCCTATCCCTTAACCTCACCCTAACCCTGATCCTAACCTTCACCCTCATCTTCACCCTCACTGTAACTCTAACCCTTTCACTAATCCTAACCCTCACCCTCACCCTAACCCTAACCCTAACCCTAACTCTCACCCACACCATAACCCTAACCCTAACCCTAAACCTCACCCTAACGCTAACTTAACCGTCACATTCACTCTAACCGTCACCCTAACCCGAATGCTAACCCTAAACCTGACCCTCACCCTCATGCTCGGCCTAAGCTTAAGCCTAAGCCTAAGACTAACACTGACCCTCACCCTCACCCTCACCCTAACCCTAACTGTAACACTTACCCTAACCCTAACCCTCACACTAACCCTCACCCTAACGCTAACTCTAACCCTAAACCTCACCCTCACCGTAACCCTAACCTCACAGTCACCTCACCCTCTACCTAATATTAAACTTAAACCTAACCCCAATCCCCACCCTAACACTAAGACAAACCCTCAACCTAACCCTCACCCTAACCCTCACCCTAACCCTCACCCTCACCATAGCCCATAACCAAAGCCTAAGCCTAAGCCTAACCCTCACCCTAACCCTCACTCTAACCCTAATCCAAATACTCACCTTAAACATAACCCTCATCCTCACCGTAACTCTATTCCTAATCGTAACCCTAACTCTAACCCTCCCCTTAACTCTCACACTAACCCTAACCTAAAAAGGAACACTAACCCTAACCCTCACCCTAACCATTACCCTAACCCTAACTCTAACCTAAACCACACCCTCACCCTAAACCTAACTCTAACACTAACCCAAACCCTAAACCTCACCCTAACCCTAACCCTAACCCTCATCCTCACCCTCAAGGTAACCGTAACCCTAAACCTAACCCTAAAAATAACCTTAACCCTATTCCTAACCCTCACCCTAACACTTACCCTCACTCTAACACTAACCCTAACCCTCCCCCTAACCCTCCCCCTAACCCTATATCTAACATTCAACCTCACCCTCACCCTAACCCTAACCCTAAACCCCACCCTAACCCTAACCCTAACCCTCACCCTCATGCTCAGCCTAAGCCTAAGCCTAAGCCTAATCCTAACACTAATCCTAAACATCACCCTAACCCCAACAATAACACTAAACCTAACTCAAACCCTAACCATCACCCTAACCCTAACTCTAACCCTAACCCTAAACCTGAACCTCATCCTAACCCTAAACCTCAAACTCACCCTCACCCTCAACTTAACCGTAACCCTAACCCTAACCTAACAATAACCCTAACCCTAACCCTAATCCTCATCCTAAGAATAACTTTCACCCTAACACTAACCCTCACCCTAACACTTACCCTCAACCTAACACTAACACTCACCTTAACACTAACCCTCACACTAACCCTAACCATCGTGCTAACCCTAACCCTCAACCTCACCCTAACCCTAACCCACACACTTACCATAACCCTCACCCTCAGCCTAACGATAACTTTTAACCTTACCGTCACCCTCACACTAACCCTCACCCTAACCCTAATCCTCATCCTAACCCTCACCCTAAGGGGAATCCCAACCATCACCCTAACCCTACCCTCACCCTCACCCTCAGCCTCAGCCTAAACCTAAGCCTAAGCCTAAACCTAAACCTAACACTCACCCTCACCCAAGCCCTCACCCTAACCCTCATCCTAACCCTTAACCTCACCATAAACCTAACCATCTTTCTAAACCTAATCCTCATCCCCAACCATATCCTCAGCCTAACCCTAAGCCTAAGCTGAACCCTAACCCTAACCCTCACACTCACCCTCACCGTAAACCTAATCCTAAACGTAACCCTAACCCTAATATTAAACCTCAATCTAACTCTCAGCCTAACACTAACCCTAACCCTAACCCTCACCCTTACCCTCCCCCAACCCTAACTCTAACCCTAAACCTCACCCTCACCCTA
The DNA here is from genome assembly GCF_024711535.1 of Dipodomys merriami. NCBI lineage: Eukaryota > Metazoa > Chordata > Mammalia > Rodentia > Heteromyidae > Dipodomys > Dipodomys merriami. The sequence continues at coordinate 5,483,076 of NW_027206257.1, forward strand.
ACCATAACCCTAACCCTAAACCTCACCCTAACCCTGATCCTTACCCTCACCCTCACCCTCACCCTCACTGTAACTCTAAACCTAACCCTAATACTAACCCTCACCTTCACCCTGACCCTAACCCTAACTCTCACCCTTACCCTAACCCTAACCCTCACTGTAACCCTAACCATAACCCTCAAACTCACCCTAACCCTCACACTCACCCTCACCGTAAACCCAATCCTAAACATAACCCAAACCCTAACATTAAACCTCAATCTAACACTCACGATAACCCTAACCCTAACCCTAACCCTAACTCTAACCCTAAACCTCACCCTCACCCTAACCATAACCCTAACGCTAAACCTCACACTAACCCTGATCCTTACCCTCACCCTCACTGTAACTCTAACCCTAACCCTAACCCTCACCCTCACTGTAAACCTAACCCTAAACCTAACCCTAAACCTCACCCTAACCCTAACAATAACCCTCACCCTCACCCTAGGACTCACCCTAAAACTAATTGTAACCTTAAACCCCATCCAAAGCCTCACCCTAATCCTATCCCTAACCCTCAACCTAACCCTAAACCTAATTCTAACCCTCAAACTAACCCTAACCCCGACCCCACCGTAACCCTAACCCTAACCCTTAACCTAAACCTAACCCTCATCCTAAAACTAGCCCTCACCCTCACCCTAACCCTAACACTAATCCTAACCCTAAACCTCACCCTATCCCTCACCCTAACCCTAACTCTAACCCTAAACCTGACACTCATGGTAACCCTAACCCTGACCCTCAACCTCACCCTCACCCTAGTCTTCACCCTAACCCTAATCCTAACCTTAATCCTCATCCTACCCCTCACCCTAACCCTAAACCTAACCCTCACCCTAGCCCTAACAGTCACACCTAACCTCACCCTTAGTCTAACCCTAAGCCTAACCCTAACCCTAACCCTAACCCACACACTCACCCTTACCCTAAAGCTAATTCTAGCCCTAAATCTAACCCTAACCCTAACCCTCATCCTCACCCTAGCCTTCACCCTAACCCTAACTTTAAACCCAACCCAAATTCTAACCATAAACCTAACCATAACCTCACCCTAAACCTAACCCTTACACTCACCCTCACTGTAAGGGTAACCCTAATCCTAACCCTAACAAAAACCGTAACCCTAACTCTAACCCTCACCCTAACCATAAAACTCACCCTAACCCTAACCCTCACCCTAACACTTATCCTCACCCTTATCTTAACCCTAGTCTCAGCCTAATCCTCACCTTTACGCTTACCATCACCCTCACTCTAAACCTCACCCTAACACTAACCCTCATCCTTACCCTCACCCTAACCGTAACCCTAACCATTACCCTAACCCTATCCCTCACCCTCAACCTCACCCTCAGACTAACCCTAAGCCTAAGCCTAAACCTAACCCTAACCCTCACCCTCACCCTAGCCCTCACCCTAACCATAATCCTAACCATAACCCTCACCCTAACCGTAACCTTAACACTACCCGTAAACCCCACCCTAACCCTAACCCTAAACCTCACCCGCACCCTCACCCTCACCCTCACCGAAACTCTAACCCTAACACTATCAATAACACTAACCCTAAACCGAACCATCACCCTAACCCTAACCCTAACCTTCACCCTCATGTTCGGACTATGCCTAAGCCTAAGCCTAACCCTAACACTCACCCTAACCCTAACCATAACACTGACCCTAACTCTAACCCTACAATTAATCTCACCATAACACAAATTCTAAACTTAACCCTAAACCTAAACCTCATCTTAAACTTAACCCTAAAACTCACCCTCACCCTCAGCCTAAACCTAAGCCTAACATTAACCCTAACCCTAACACTGACACTCAACCTCACCCTAATCCTAACTCTACCCCTAAACCTCACCATCATCCTAACCCTAAACCTAACACTAAACCTTACCCTAACCCTAACTCTAACCCTCACCCTAAACCTAACCCTCACCCTCACCCTCAGCCTAAACATAAGGCTAACCCAAACCCTAACCCTAACCATCACATTCACTCTAACCCTAAACCTAAACCTAATCCTAATCTTAACCCTAGCCCTAACCCTCACCCTCACCCTAACCCTAACACTAACCGTAAAGCTAACCCTCACACTCAGCCTCACCCTAACCTTAATTCTAACACTAAACGTCACCCACACCGTAACCCTAACGCTAACGCTAACAATAACCCCCCCAACTGTCACCCTAACCGTAACAATAACACTAACCCTAACATTAAACCTCAATCTAACCCTCACCCTAACCCTAACTCTATCCCTAAACCTCACCCTCACTCTAACCCTCACTCTAACCCTGACCCAAATACTAAACATCACCCTAAACTTAACGCTAACCCTCACACTCACCCTCATTGTAACTGTAACCCTAAATCTAACCCTAACAATAACCCTAAAGCTAATCCTAACCCTCACCCTAACCATAACCCTCACCCTAAACAAAACCCTCACCCTAACACTTACCCTCACCCTAACACTAACCCTAACGCTAACACTAACCCTCACACTAACCCTAACCCTAACCCTAACCCCAAAACTAAACCTCAACCTAACCCTCACCCTCACCCTAACCCTAACAATAACCCTATTCCTAACCCTTGCCCTAACCCTCCGCCTAACCCTATATCTAAACCTAAACCTCACGCTAACCCAAACCCTAAGCCTAAACATAACCCTAACCCTAACCCTAAACGTAAACCTAATCCACAGCCTCACCCTCACCTTAACCCAAACCTAACCCTAAACCACACCCTCACCCTCAGCCTAACACTAATCCTAAGGCTAACCCTAACCCTAACCATCACCTTAAACCTAACCCTAACCCTAACCCAAAATCTGAACCAAACCCTAATCCTCAGCCTCACCCTCACCCTAACACAAACCCTAACCCTTACCCTCACCCTAACCCTAAGACTAACCCTAACCCTAACCATCACACTCACCCTCACCCTAACTCTAATCCTAAACCTAACCCTATTCCTAAACCTAACACTCACATTAACCCTCAGCCTAGCCCTCACCCTAAAACTAATCCTAACCCTAAAACTTATTCTAACCCTCACCCTAACCCTAACCCTCACCCTCATGCTCAGCCTAAGGCTAAGCCTAAGCCGAAGCCTAAGCCTAACCCTAACCCTCACACTAACCCTAAACCTAACACTAACCATAAACCTAACCCTCACCCTCAGCCTCAGCCTAACCCTAACTCTAATAATAAGCCTCCCCCTCCCCCTAACACTATCTGTCACGCTCATTGAAAAAGTAACCCTAACCCTAACAACAAACCTAACCATAACCCTCACCCTAACCATAAACCTCACCCTAACCCTATCCCTCACCCTAACACTCTCACCCTAACACTAAAACTAACCCTAACACTAACCCTCACACTAACGCTAACCCTCAACCTAATCCTAAACCACACCCTAACCCAAAATCTCACCCTCACCATAGCCCTCACCCTAAACCTAATTCTAACCCTCACCCTCACCCTAACCCTAACCCTCATCCTCACCCTAAACCTCACACTAACCCTAACCCTAAACCTCAATCTAGCCCTCACCCTAACCCTAACCCTAACCCTTCCCCTAACCCTAAACTTAACCCTAACCCACAACCTTATCTTAACCCTCACCCTCAGCCTAAACCTCACCTTTACCCTTACGATCATCCTGACCCTAAACCTCCCCCTAACCCTAAACCTTATCCTAACCCTCACCCTAACCATAAACTTAAACATCACCCTAACCCTAATCCTCACCCTCAACCTCAAACTCAGCCTAACCCTAAGCCTAAGCCTAACCCTTACCCTAACCCTCACCCTCTCCCTAGCCCTCACCCTAACCCTAATCCTAACCCTAACCCTCATCTTTACCGTCACACTAACCTTAAACCTAACCATCACCCTAACCCTAATCCTCACTCCCACACTCACCCTCAGCCTAAACCTAAGCCGAGGCCTAACCCTAAGCCTAACACTCACACTCATCCTCACCCTAACCCTAATCATAAACCTAACCCTAAACCTAAACCTTAACCTCAACCTAACCATCACCCTAACCTTAACCCTAACACTAAACCTAACCCACGAACTAACCCTCCCCCTAACCCTAAATCTAACCATAAACCTCACCCTCACCCTAACCCTAATCCTACCCCTAACCAAAACTCACCCTAACCCTCACCCTCACCCTCACTTGAACTCCAACTCTAACCCTAACAATAACACTAATCCTAATCCTAAACCTAACCCTAACCCTAACCATTACCCTAATCCTAACACACACCCTCACCCTAAAACTAATCCTAAACATAACCCTAACCCTCACCCTCACCATAAACTTAACCCTCATCCAAACCCTCACCCTAACGCTAACCCTCACACTAAACCTAACACAAACTCACACCCTAACCCTAAACCTAACCCTAACCTTCAATCTAACCCTAGCCCTCACACTCACCATAACCCTAACCCTAACCTGCATCCAAGCTCTAAACTTCACCCGAACCCTAACTCTCACCCTAACCCTAACCCTAACCCTCACCCTAACCCTCACCCTCACCCTCACCCTAACCCTAAGCCTAACCCTAACCCTCACAATAACCCTAACCCTTATCCTAATCTCAATCCTAACCCTAAGCCTAACCCTCACACTCACCCTAACCCTCATCATAACACTAACTCTAACAAGAACTCTAACCCTAAACCTCAAAATCAGCCTCAACCTAACCCTAACTCTAACCCTCACAGTCACCCTCACCCTAACCCTCATCCTAACCCTAAACCTTAACCTCAATCTAACCCTCACCCTAACTTTAATCCTAACACTAACACTAACCCACGAACTAACCCTCCCCCTAACTCTAAATCTAACCTTAAACCTCACCGTCACCCTAACCCTAATCCTAACCCTAACCCTAATCCATACCCTAAACCTCACCCTATCCCTCACCCTCAACCTTACCCTCAGCATGAATCTAACCACAACCTTAACAATAACACTAATCCTAACCCTAAACCTAAACCTAAACCTTACCCTAACCCTAATCCTAAAACTCACCCTCACCCTAACCCTAATCCTAAACCTAACCCTCACCCGAACCCTAACCCTCACCCTCACCGTAACACTAACCCTCATCCAAACCCTTACCCTTAGCCTAACCCTAACCCTAAACCTCACCCTATCCCTAACCCTAACCGTCACCCTCACTGTAACCATTACCCTAAACCTAACCCTAACAATAACACTAACCCTAATACTAACCCTCATCCTAACCATAACACTCACCCTAACCCTAACCCTCACACTAACACTTACCCTCAACCTAACACTATCCGTCACACTAACCCTAACCCTAACCCTAACCCTAAACCTCAACCTAAACCTCACCCTCACACTAACACTAACACTAACCCTCACCCTAACCCTCCCTCTAACCCTATATCTAACCCTAAACCTCAACCTCACCCTAACCCTAACCCTAACCCTAACCCTCACCCTAACCAAAATCCTAAACCTAACCCTAAGCCTCACCATAACGCTTATCCTCACCCTAACACTAACCCTAACACTGACACTCACCCTCACACTAACCCTAACCCTCATCCTAATCCTAAACCTCACCCTATCTCTAACCCCAACCATAACCCTAACTCTAACTCTAACCCTAAGCCTCACAATTAACCGTAAACCTAACTCTAACCCTAATCCAAACCCTAAACCTCAGCCTAACCAAAACCCTAACCCTCACCCTCACCCTCAGCATAGCCCTCTCCCAAACCCTAATTCTAACCCTCACCCTCACCCTAACCCTAACCCTCATCGTCACCCTAAATCTCACACTAACCCTAAACCTAATCCTCAATTTAACCCTTACCCTAACCCTAACCCTTATTCTAACCCTAAACCTAACCCTATACCTCTCCCTTAACGAAACCCTCACTCTCTGCCCAAACCTCACCTTTACCTTTACCATCATCCTCAACCTAACCCTCAACCTAACACTAAACCTCGTCCTAACCCTCACCCTAACCATAAACCTAATCATAACCCTAAACCTAACCCTCACCCTCAACCTCACACTCATCCTAACCCTAAGCCTAAGCCTAAGCCTTACCCTAACCCTCACCCTCACCCTAGCCGTCACCCAAATCCCAATCCTAACACTAACTCTCATCCTAACCCTCAACCTAACCCTAAACCTAACCGTCACCCTAACCGTAATCCTAACCCCCACCCTCAGCTTCAGCCTAACCCTAAGCCTAAGCCTAACCCTCTCCCTAACCGTCACACTCACCCTCACCCTAAGCCTAACCCTATCACTAAACCTCAAACTAACCCTTTCCTTCACCCTAACCCTAACACTAACCCTAGCCCTAAACCTCACCCTAACCCTCCCCCTAACCCTAAGTCTAACCCTAAACCTCACCCTCACACTATCCCTAACCCTAACCCTAAATCTCACCCTACACCTCACCCTAACCCTAACCCTCACCCTCAGCCTCAATCTCACCATAAATCTAAACCTTTCCCTAACAATAACACTAACCCTAAACTTAACCCTAACCCTAAACATAACCCTCACCCTCAGTCTCACGCTCACAGCAAACTTAACCCTAACCATAACACTAACAATAACCCTAACCCTAACCCTCATCCTCTCCTCCACCATCACCCTCAGTCTAACCCTAAGCCTATCCCTAATCCTAACCCTAACCTTAACCCTAACCATAACCCTTACCCTCAGGGTCACCCGCAGCACAAACTTAATCCTAACCATAACAATAACAATAACCCTATCCCTAACCCTAACCCTAATCCTAATCTTCACCACCACTCTCACCGTCAGCCTAAACCTAAGCCTAATCCAAACCCTAAAACTAACCCTAAACCTCACCGTAACACTATCAATAAACCTAACCCTAACCCTAAACATAACCATAACCCTAAACATAACAATAATCCTCAGCCTCACCCTCACCCTAACCCAAACCCTAACCCTCACCCTAACCCTAACCCTAACCCTAACCCTAATCCTCACACTCACCCTCACCCTAATCCAAACCCTCTCCCTAACCCTCACCCTTACCCTTATCCTAAACCTAATCCTAACCCTAAGCCTAACCCTCACCCTCACCCTAACCCTCACCCTATCCCTAACTCTAACACTAACCGTAACCCTAACCCTCACCCTCAGCCTAACTCTTACCCTAAACCACACCCTCACCCTAACTATCACCCTAAACCTAAACCTCACCCTAACCCGAACCCTAAACCTCAACCTAAACCTCACATTAAACCTAACCCTAACAGTAACCCTAAACCTAACCCTCAACCTAACCCTCCCCCTAAACCTAAGTCTAACCATAAACCTCAGCCTTACCCAAACACTAATCCTAACCCTAATCCTAAACCTCACCCTAAACCTAACCCTAACGCTCACCCTCAGCCTCACCCTCACAGTAACTCTAATCCTAACCCTAACAATAACACTAATCCTAACCCTTAACCTAACCCTAACACTAACCATAACCCTAATCCTAACACCTACCTCACCCTAACCCTAATCCTAACCCTAACCCTCACACTAACCCTAAACCTCACCCTCACTCTAACCCTAACCCTCATCCAAACCCTCACCATAACCCTAAACCTAACCCTCACCCTAACCCTCACCCTCACCCTAACCCTCACCCTATCCCTAACTCTAGCACTAACCGTAACCCTAACCCTCACCCTCAGCCTAACTCTTACCCTAAACCACACCCTCACCCTAACTATTACCCTAACCCTAAACCTCACCCTAACCCGAACCCTAAACCTCAACCTAACCCTCACCTTAACCCTAACCCTAACAGTAACCCTAACCCTAACCCTCAACCTAACCCTCCCCCTAAACCTAAGTCTAACCATAAACCTCAGCCTTACCCTAACACTAATCTTAACCCTAATCCTAAACCTCACCCTAAACCTAACCCTAACGCTCACCCTCAGCCTCAACCTCACAGTAACTCTAATCCTAACCCTAACAATAACACTAATCCTAACACTTAACCTAACCCTAACACTAACCATAACCCTAATCCTAACACCTACCTCACACTAACCCTAGTCCTAACACTAACCCTCACACTAACCCTAAACCTCACCCTTACACTAACCCTAACCCTCATCCAAACCCTCACCATAACCCTAAACCTAACCCTCACCCTAACCCTCACACTCACCCTCACCCTAAGCCTACTCCTAAACCTAACCGTATCCCTAAACATGAACCTAACCCTTTCCCTCACTCTAACCCTAACACCAAGCCTACCCTAAACCTCACCCTAACATTCCCCCTAAACCTAAGTTTAACCCTAAACCTCACCCTCACCCTAACACTAACACTAACCCTAAACCTCACCCTATACCTCACACTAACCCTAACCCTCACCCTCACCCTCAAACTCACCATAACTCTAACCCTTACCCTAACAATAACACTAAGCCTAAATTTAATCCTTACCCTAAACATAACCCTCACCATCAGCCTCACCCTCACTGCAAACTTAACCCTAACCATAACACTAAAAATAACCCTAACCCTAAATCTAATCCTCACCCCCACCATTTCCCTCAGCCTAAGCCTAAGCCTAACCGTAATCCTAACCCTAACCTTAAACCTAAACATAACCCTCGCCCTCAGCATCACCCTCACCACAAACTTAACCATAACCATAACACTAACAATAACCTTATCCCTACCCCTAACCATAACCCTAAACCTAATCCTCACCCCCACTGTCACCCTCAGCCTAAACCTAAGCCTAATCCTAAACATAAACCTAACCCTAACACTAACACTAACCCTAACCCAAAACCTAACACTAACCCTAAACCTAACCCTCACACTCACACTCACCCTAACCCTAATCCTAAACCTAACCCTATCCCTAACCCTAACCCTCACCGTAATCTTTATCCTAAACCAAATCCTAACCCTAAGCCTATCCCTCACCCTCACCCTAATCCTCACCCTATCCCTAACTCTAACACTAACCCTAACCCTAACCCTCACGCTCAGCCTCACCCTAACCCTAACTCTAACCCTAAACCCAACCCTCACCCTAACCTAACCCTAACCCTAATCCTCACCCTAACCCTAACCCTAAACCTCAACCTAACCCTCACCTTAACCTTAACCCTAACATTAACCCTAACCCTAACACTCATCCTAACCCTTCCCCTAACCCTAAGTCTAACCATAAACCTAAACTTACCCTAGCCCTAATCCTAACCCTAACCCAAAACCTCACCCTAAACATTACCCTAACGCTCACCCTCACCCTCACCCTCACAGTAACTCTAATCCTAACCCTAACAATAACACTAATCCTAACCCTAAACCAAACCCTAACCCTAAACCTAACCCTAAACCTAACCCTAATCCTAAAACCTACCCTCAACCTAACCCTAATCCTAACCCTAACCCTCACACTAACCCTAAACCTCACCCTCATTGTAACCCTAACCCTCATCCAAACCCTCAACCTAACCCTAAACCTAACCCTCACATTAACCCTTAGCCTCAACCTGAACCGCACACTCAGGCTAACCCTAAGCCTAACCCTAAATCTAACCCTAACACACACACTCACCCTCACCCTAACACTAATCCTAACCCTAACCCTAACCCTAACCCTCAGCCTCCCCCTAACCCTCACCCTAAATCTAAAACTAACACTAACCCTAAACCCAACCCTCAACGTAACCCTTACCATAACCCTACCACTATAACTAACCCTAAACCTCATCCTCACTTTCAACGTAACCGTAACCGTAACCCTAACCCTAACAAAAACCCTAACCCAAACCCTAACCCTAACCCTAACCATAACCCTCACCGTAACCCTAACCCTCACTCTAATACATCCACTCACCCTAACACTAACACTAAGCATAACAATAACCCTCACCCTCACCCTAGCCCTCACCTTAACCCTAGTTCTAACCCTCACCCTCACCCTAACCCTAACCCTCATTCTCACCCGAAACCTTACACTAACCGTAACCTTAATTCTCAATCTAAACCACACCCTAACCCTAAACCTCACCCTTACCCTAACCCTAAACCTGAACCTAACCCTCACCTTTATCTTAACCCTCACCCTCACGTTTACCCTTACCATCCTCCTCACCCTAACCCTCACCATAAACCGAAACTTCATCCTAACCAACACCCTAATCGTAATCCTAACCATCACCCTAACCCTAACCATCAACCTCAACCTCAAACTCAGCCTAAGCCTAAGCCTAAGCCTAAGCCTTACCCTAACCCTCAACCTCACCCTAGCACTCACCCTAACCCTAATCCTAACTCTAACCCTCAAACTAACCTTCACCATCACCCTAACGCTAACCATTAGCCTAACCCTAATCCTCACCCCCAGCCTCACCCTCAGCCTAAACCTAACCCTAACCCTCACACTCATGCTCACCCTAACCCTAATCCTAACCCTAACCCTAAATCTAAACCTCAAGCTAACCCTCACCCTAACCTTAACCCTAACACTAACCCTAAACCTAATCCTCGATCTAACCCTCCCCCTAACCCTAAATCTAACCCTAAACCTCACCCTCACTGTAACCCTAATTTTAACCCTAACCCTAAACCTCACCATAACCCACACCCTCACCCTCTCCCTCACCCACACCTTAATTCTAACCCTAACAATAAAAATAACAATAATCCTAACCCTAAATATAACCCTAAACCTAAACTTAATACAAACACTCACCCTAACCCTTACCCTAATCCTAACCCTAAACCTAATGCTAACCCTCACCCTCACTGTAACCCTAACCCTCATCCTAACACTCACCCTAACCCTAAACCTAAACCTCATGCTAACACTAACCCTAAACCTACCCCTCATCATAGCCCTCATCCTAACCCTAATCCTAACCCTAATCCTCATCCTAGCCCTCACCCTCACCCTAACCCTAACCCTAACCCTCACCCTAACACTAACCCTAACACTAACCCTCATCCTAACCCTAAACTTAACCTGAACCCTAACTCTCACCTTAACCCTAACCCTAACACTCACCCTAACCCTAACCCTCACCCTCACCCTCATCCTACCCTAAACCTAACCCTAACCCTAACCCTAAACCTCACACTCACCCTAAACCTTACCCTAAACCTAATCCTAACCCTAAGCCTAACCCTCACCCACACCCTAACCCTCAACCTATCCCTACCTCTAACACTAACCCTAACCCTAACCCTCACAATCAGCCTCACCCTAACCCTAACTCTAACCCTAAACCTCACCCTCACCCTAAAGCTAACCCTAACACTCACCCTAACCCTCAATCTAAACCTCAACCTAAACCTCACCCTCACCCGAACCATAACACTCACCCTCACCCTAGCCCTCACCCAAACCCTAATCCTAACCCTAAAACTCATTCTAAACCTCCACCTAAACTTATGACTAACCCTCACCCTAATCCTAACTTTCTAACCCTCAACCTCACCCTCAGCCTACCCCTAAGGCTAACCCTAACCCAAACCCTAAACCTCACCCTAACCCTAACCCTAACACTAACCCTAACCCTAACCAAAACCATAACCCTCACCTTCAGCCTCACCATCACCGCAAACTTAACCCACACCATAACAGTAACAATAACCCTAACCCTCATCCTAACCCTCACCCTAACCCTAAACCTAAACCTCACCCTCAACCTTACCCTCAACTTAACTCTAACCCTAACCCTAACAAGAAACCCAAACCCTAAACCTAACCCTAACCCTTACCCTCAATTAAACTCTAAACCTAACCCTAACAAAAGCCCTAACCCTAAACCTAACCATAACCCTCACACTCACAGTAACTCTAACCCTAACCCTAACACTAAAGCAGACCCTAACGCTAACCATAAGCCTCACCCTCACTCTAGCCCTTACCCTAACCCTAATACTAACCCTTATCATAACCCTAAACTTCATCCTAACCCTCACCCTAACCCTAAAACCCTAACCCTCACACTAGCCCTCCATCTAACACTAAATCTAAACCTAAACCTCCCCCTCACCTAACCCTAACCCTCACCCTCACCCTCATCCTCTGCCTAACACTAAGCCTAACCCTAACTCCAACCCTAACCCTAACACTAACCCTAACCCTAACCCTCATCCTAACCCTCAACCTCACCCTAGCCCACACCCTAAACCTAAGCCTAAGCCTAAGCCTCACCCTAACTCTCACTCTAACCCTAACCCCAAGCCTCACCCTAATCCTAACCCTCACCCTGACCCTAACTCTAATCCTAACCCTAACTCTAACCCTAACCCTCACACTCACCCTCACCTTAACCCTAGACCTAATCCTAAACTTATCCCTAACCCTCACCCTCACCCTAAACCTCACCCTAACCCTAACACTAACAGTAACCCTAACCCTAACCCTAAGCATAACCCTGACCCTCAGCCTAACCCTCACCGCAAAATTAACCCAAACCATAACACTAACAATAACCCTAACCCTCACCGTAACCCTAACCCTAACCCTAAACCTAATCCTAACCTTAACCCTAATCCTAAACCTAAACCTAAACCTAAACCTAACCCTAATCTTAACCCTCAGCCACACCCTCAAAATAACCATAACCCTAACCCTAACCCTTACAATAACCCTAACCCTAAACTTATCCCTCATCCTAACCAAATCCTTCACCCTGAACCTAACCTTCACCCTAACACATACCCTCATCCTAACCCTAACCCTAACCCTTACATTCACCCTAATCCTTACCCTAATCCTAATTCTAACCCTAAGCCTAAAATTCACCCTCACCCTAACCCTCACCATAACCCTAACACTAACCTTACCCCTAACCCTCACATTCAGCCACCCCCTAACCCTAACTCTAACCCTAAACCTCCCACTCCCCCTAACCCTAACCCTAACCCTAAACCTCACCCTAACCCTACACCTACACCTCACCCTCGCCCTAGCCCTCACCCTAACCCTAATCCTAATGCTAACACTTATCCTAACCCTCACCCTAACCCTCAACCTAACCCTAACCGTCACTGTCACCAAAACCCTTACCCTAAAAATCACTCTAACCCTAAACTTAACCCAAACCCTAACTCTCACCTTAACCCTAACCCTAACCTTCACCCTAACCTGAACCCTCACCCTCACCCTCAGCCTAACCCTAAGCCTAAGCCTAACCCTAACCCTAAACATTACCATCACCCTAACCATCACCAAAACCATAACCCTAATCATAACACTAAACCTCACCCTAAACCTAAACTTTATCCTAATCCTAACCCTAACCCTAACCCTGACCCTCACCCTAACCCTCACCTTAACCCTAACCCTAACACTAACCATAACCCTATTCCTCACCTCAATCTCATCCTAACCGTAACAGTAACCCTAAACCTCACCCTCTTCCTAACCCTCACCCTAAACCTAAACTCATCCTAACCCTAGCCCTAAAGCTCACTCTCACCCTAGCCCTCACCCTAACCCTAATCCTAACCCTAACCCTCATCCTAACCCTTCCCCTAACCCTAAACCTAACCCTCACCCTAATGCTAACCCTCACCCTCAACCTCACCCTCAGCCTAACCCTAAGCCTAACCCTAAACCTAACCCTAACACACATACTCACCCTCACGTTTGCCCTAATCCTAACCCTAAACCTAACCCTAACCCTCATGCTCACCCTAACCCTCACCTTAACCCTAACACTAACATTAACCCTAGCCCTAACGCACACCCTCAGCCTCACCCTAACCCTAACCCTAAACCTCACGCTCACCCTAACCCTAACGTTCACCCTCACCCTAGCGCTCACCCAAACCCTAATCCTAACCCTAAAACTCAACCTAACCCTCCTCCTAACCCTATGACTAACCCTCACCCTAAGGCTAACTTTCTCACCCTCAACCTCACCCTCAGCCTTACCCTAAGCCTAACCCTAAACCTGACGCTAACACAAACACTCACCCTCAGCCTAACCTTAAGCCGGAACCTAAAACTAACGTTAACCCACACACTTACCCTCACCCTAACCCTAATCCTAACCCTAACCCTTACACTATCTCTCCCCCTAACTCTCACCCTTACCCTAACCCTAACACTATTCCTAACCTAAATCTCAACCTAACCCTCACCCTAACCCTGACTCTAACCCTAAACCTCACCCTCACCCTAATCCTAACTCTAACCCTAAACCAAACCCTAAACCTCACCCTAACCCCAATCCTAAACCTAACACTGTCCCTAACCCTCACCCTAATCCTCACCCTAGCCCTCAAACAAACCCTAATCCTAACCCTAAACCTCATCCTAAACCTCACCCTAACCCTAAACCTAATCCTCACCCTCACCCTTACCCCCAACTTAACTCTAACCCTAAGCCTAACAATAACCCTAACCCTAAACCTAACCCTAATCCTCACACTCACCGTACTCTAACCCTAACCGTAACACTAAACCTCATCCTAATGCTAACCATAAACTTCACCCTCACTCTAGCCCTCAACCTAACACTAATCCTAACTGTAAACCTCATCCTAACCTTCACTCTAACCCTAAAAGCCTAACCATCACACTAGCTAAATATAACCCTAAACCTCACCCTCACTTAACAATAACCCTCACCCTCACCCTCACCCTCCGCCTAACACTAAGCCTAACCCTAACTCCAACCCTAACATAAACCACACACTCACCCTCAACCTAACACTATTCCCAACACTAACCCCATCCCTAACCCTCACCCTCACCCTAGCCTTCACCCTAACCCTAATCCTAACCCTAAACCAAACACTAACCATAAGCCTAACCCTAAATCTCACCCTAAACCTAACCCTAACCCTCAGGCTCACTGTAAGGGTAACCCTAACCCTAACCCTAACAATAACCCTAACCCTAACTCTAACCCTCACCCTAACCATAACACTCACCCTAACCCTAACACTCACCCTAACACTTACCCTCTCCCTTACACTAAGCCTAACCCTAACACTAACCCTCACAATAATCTTAAAACTTAACCTAACCCTAAAACTCACCCTAACCCTAAACCTAACCCACACCCTAATTGTCACCTAACCCTCACCCTAATCCTAACCCTCACCATAAACCTCACACTAACCCTAACCCTAATTCTTAATCTAACCCTCACCCTCACCCTAACCCTAAGTGTAACCCTAACCCTAACCCTAACCCTTATCCTTACCTTAACCCTCACCCTCAGCCTAACCCTCACCTTTATGGTACCGTCACCCTGACCCTAACCCTCACCCTGACCCTAACCCTCATCCTAACCCTCACACTAACCGTAACCCTAACCATCATCCTAACCCGAACCCTTACCCTCAACCTCACCCTCGGACTAACCCTAAGCCTAAACCTAACCCTAACCCTCAACCACACCCTAGCCCTCACCCTAACCCTAATCCTAAACCTAACCCTCCTCCTAACCCTCACCCTAACCCTAACACTAACCATCACTCCAACCGAAATCCTCACACCCAACCTCACCCTAACCCTCACCCTCACCCTCACCGTAACTCTAACACTAACCCTAACAATAACACTAATCCTAACCCTAAACCTAACAATAAACCTAATCATATATCTAACCCTCACCCTCAGCCTCACCCTCACTGCAAACGTAACCATAATCATAACACTAAAAATAATCGTAACCCTAAACCTAACCCTAACACTCACCCGCACCCTAACCCTTATCCTAACCCTAACCCTCACCCTAACCCTAACCTTCACCATAATCCTAACCCTCATCCTATCCCTCACCTTAACCCTAACCCTAACCCTAAACTCACCCTAAAACTAACCCTAACCCTCACCCTCACCCTACCCCTCACCCTAACCCTAATCCTCACCCTAACCGTCAAACTAATCCTAACCCCCACCCACACTGTAACCTGAACTATAAACCTCACCCAAAAACTAAAATTAACCCGAACGCTAATTCTCACCCTAACGCTAACCCTAACCCGAACCCTAACCCTCACCCTTACTCTCACCCTCAGCTTAACCCTTAGCCTAACCCTAAACCTAAGACTAACACACTCACCTTAAAACTAAACCTAATACTAATCCTAACCCTAACCCTAACCCTCACCCTCATCTTAACCCTCACCCTAACCCTAACACTAATCCTAACCCTAACCCTCACCCTGACCCTCACCCTAACCCTAACTCTAACCCTAAACCTCACCCTCACCCTCACCCTAAACTTAACCCTAAACCTAAATCTCACCCTAACCCTAAACCTCACCTTCACCCTCACCCTCAGCATAACTAATCCTAACCCTAACAATAATACTAATCCAAACCCTAACCCTAAAGCTAACGCTCACCCTAATCCTCACCCTAACCCTAACCCTAAACATCACCCTCAGCCTCACCTTCACCGTAAACTTAAATCACCCTCATTGTAACCCTAACACTAAACCTCACCCTAACCCTAAACCTAACCCTAACCCTAAATCTCACCCTAACCCAAACCCTAACCCTCACCCTAGCTCTCACCCTAACCCTAATCATTCTCACCCTAAACCTCCCACTAACCCTAACACTAATCCTCAATCTAACCCTCACCCTCACTCTAACCCAAACCCGAACTCTCACCCTTACCATAACCCTCACCCTCAGCATAACTCTCACCTTTACTCTTACTGTCACCCTCATCCTAACACTCACCCTCATCCTAACCCTCACCCTAACCGTAACCCTAAACATCACCCTACCCCTAACCCTCACCCTCACCTTCAGCCTCAGCCTAGCCCTAAGCCTAAGCCTAACCCTAACCCTAAACCTCACACTCACCCTAGCCCTCACCCTAACCCTAATCCTAACCCTAACCCTCATCCTAAACCTCAACCTAACCATAATATGAACCATAACTCTAAACCTAATCCTCATCC
The DNA here is from genome assembly GCF_024711535.1 of Dipodomys merriami. Taxonomy (NCBI): domain Eukaryota; kingdom Metazoa; phylum Chordata; class Mammalia; order Rodentia; family Heteromyidae; genus Dipodomys; species Dipodomys merriami. The sequence goes on from NW_027206257.1 coordinate 5,500,105, forward strand.
CCACACTCACCCTCAGCCTAATCCTAAACCTAAGCCGAACCCTAACCCTAACCCTCACACTCACCCTCACCAGAACCCTAATTCTAATCCTAACCTTAACCCTAAACCTAAACCTCAACCTAACCCTCACCCTAACCCTAACCCTAACCCTAAACTTAACCCAAAACCTAACTCTCACCCTAAACCTAACCCTAACCCTCTCCCTAAACCTAACCCACACCCTCACCCTCACCCTCAGCCTAAACCTAAGCCTAAGCCTAACCCTAACCCTCACACTCACTCTAACCTTAAACCTAACCCTAATCCTAACCCTAACGCTCACACTCTCTCTAACCCTTACCTTTACTCTTACTATCACCCTCATCCTAACCCTCACCCTAAACCTAACCCTCATCCTAACCCTCACCCTAACCGTAACCCTTAACATCACCCTAACCCTAACCCTCACCCTCACCTTCAGCCTCAGGCTAATCCTAAACCTAAGCCTAAACTCAACCTAAACCTCACACTCACCCTAGAACTCAGCCGAACCCTAATCCTAACCCTAACCCACATCCTAACCCTCAACCTAAACATAAACAGAACCATCACTCTAAACCTAATACTCATCCCCAACCTAGGCCTAAGCCTAACCCTGACACTAACCCTCATCCTCAGAGTAACCCTTACCCTAAACCTCACCCTAAAACTAAACTTAACCTGAAACCTAACTCTCACCCTAAACCTCACCCTAAACCTAACCCTCACCCTCACCCTCACCCTCAGCCTAATCTTAAGCCAAAGCCTAACCCTAACCCTAAAACTCACACTCACCCTAACCTTAACCCTAACCCTAACCCTAAACCTAACCCTAACCCACACAGTCACCCTCACCCTAACCCTAATCCTAACCCTATCCCTAACACTATCCCTACCCCTAACTCTCACCCTAACCCTAACCCTAACACTAACACTAACCCTAAACCTCATCCTAACCCTCATCCTAACCCTGACTCTAACCCTAAACCTCACCCTCACACTAACCCTAACTCTAACCCTAACCCAAACCCTAATCCTCACCGTAACCCTAACCCTAACCCACACACTCAATGTAACCGTAAACATAAACCTTACCCTAACAATAACCCTAACCCTAACCCTAAACCTCACCATAACCCTAGCCCTAACACTAATCCTAAACCTCACCCTCACCCTCACCCTAACCCCAACCCTAACCCGAACCCTAAACCTCAACCTTACCCTAACCCTCACCTGCACCCTCACCCTCACCGTAACTCTAACCCTAACCCTAAGAATAACACTAACCCTAACCCTAACCATCACCATAACCCTAATCCTAACCCCCAAACTCACCCTCAGCCTTACCCTTAGCCTAAGCCTTACCCTAAACCTAACCCTCAAACTCACCCTCACGCTAACCCTAATTCTACTCTAACCATATCCCAAAACATCAACATAAACCTCAGCCTCACCCTAACCCTAACAATAAAGCTAACCCTAACCCTCACCCTAAACGTCCACCTATACCTAATTCTAACCCTAAAACTTACCCTCACACTAACCCTAACCCTCACCATAAACTTCACCCTAACCCTCACCCTCAACATCACCCTCAACCTCACTGTAACTCTAACCCAAAACCTAACAATAAGATTAACCCTAATCCTAACCCTAACCTTAATCCTAACCATAAACCTCACCCTCAGCCTCACCCTCACCGCAAAATTAACCCTAACCATAACACTAACAATAACCCTAACCATAACTCTAAACCTAACTCGAACCCTAAACCTTGCCTTATCCTCACTCCCAACCTCACCCTCAGCCTAACCCTAAGAATAACCCTAACCCTAACCCTCACCGTATCCCAAACCCTAACCATAACCCTAACCCTAACCGAAACCCTAACCCTAACCCCAAACCTAACACTAACCCTAACCCTAAACCTCACCCTCACCATCACCTTAACCCAAACAATAACCCTAACCCTCACCGTAACCCTAAGACTAACCCTAACCCTAACCCTCACACTCACCCTCACCCTAACCCTAATCGTAAACATAACCCTATCCCCAACCCAAACCCTCACCCTAGCCCTCAACCTAACCCAAATCCTAACCCTAAACCTCATCCTAAACCTCACCCTGACCCTAACCTTAACCTTCACACTAACCCTAACCCTAAACCTAAACTTCACCCTAACCCTAAACCTAATCCTCACCCTCACCCTTACCCTCAACTTAACTCTAACCCTAACCCTAACAATAACCCTAACCCTAAACCTAACCCTAACCCTTGCACTCACCATAATTCTAACACTAACCTTAACCCTAAACCTCACCCTAACGCTAACAATAAGCCTCACCCTCACTCTAGCCTTCACCCTAACCCTAATTATAACCCTAAACCTCATCCTAACCCTCACCCCAAACCTAAAAGGCTAACCATTACACTAGCCCTCAACCTAATGCTAAATTTAACCCTAAACCTCACCCGCACCTAACCCTAACCCTCAACCTCACCCTCACCCTCCGCTTAACACTAAGCCTAACCCTACTTCCAACCCTAACCATAACACTAACCCTAATGCTAAACCTCACCCCAACCCTCACCCTAACCCTCAACCTCACCCTAGCCCACACCCTAAACCTAAGCCTAAGTATAACCCTCACCCTAACTCTCACTATAACCCTAACCCCAACCCTCACCCTAACCCTAACCTTCTACATCACCCTCATTCTAACTCTAATCCTAACCCTAACCCTAACTGTAACCCTCACACTCACCCTCACCTTAACCCTAGAACTAATCCTAGCTTTAACCCTCACCCTCACCCTCACCCTAAACCTCACCCTAACCCTAACCCTAACCATAACCCTCACCCTCAGCCTCACCCTCACCGCAAACTTAACCCAAACCATAACACTAACAATAACTCAAACCCTCACCCTAACCCTAACCCTAACCCTAAACCTAACCCTAACCCTAAATCTAAACCTAACCATAACCCTAATACTAACCCTCACCCATACCCTCACAGTAACCATAACACTAACCTTAACCCTTACAATAACCTTAACCCTAACCCTATGCCTCATCCATACCATATCCTTCACACTAACCTTAACCCTCACCCTAACACTTACCCTCACACTAACACTAACACTAACCCTAAAATTAACCCTCACATTAAACCGAACCCTAACCCTAAACCTCAACCTTAACCTCACCCTCACCTTAACATTAACACTAACCCTAACCCTAAACCTCCCCCTCCCCCTCCCCCAACCCTATATCTAACCATAAACCTCACCCTAATCCTAACCCTAACCCTCACCCGCACCCTCAACCTCACCGTAACTCTAACCCTAACCCTAACAATAACACTAACCCTAACCCTAACAATCACCATAACCCTAATCCTCACCCCACCCTGAGCCTCACCCTCACCTCAAACTTAACCCTAACCATACCACTAACAATAACCCTAACCCAAACCCTAATCCTAATCCTCACCCCCACCCTCATCCTCACCCTAACCCTAATCCTATCCCTAACCCTCACCCTAACCTTAACTCTAAACCTAAACCTCACCCTCAGCCTAACCCTAACTCTAACCCTAACCCTAACACTAAACCTCACCCTAACTCTAACTCTAACCCTCATCCTAACCCTAACCCTCACCCTCACCCTCACATTTAGCCTAACCCTAAGCCTAACCCTGAACCTATCCCTAACACACACATTCAGCCTCACCCTAACACTAATCCTAACCCTAAACCTAACCCTCCCCCTAACTCTCGCCCTAACCCTAAACTTAACACGAACACCAACCCTAACCCTCAAGCTAACCCTCACCCTAACCCTAACTCTAACCCTAAGCCAAACCCTAAACCTCACCCTAACACTAACCCTAACCCTCATGCTCACCCTCACAGTAACGGTAACACTAAACCTAACGCTAACAATAACCCTAACCCTATTACCAACCCTCACCTTAACCATAACCCTCACTCTAACCCAAACCATCACCCTAACACTTACCCTCACCCTAACACTAAACCTAACCCTAAGCCTAACCCTCACACTAACGCTAACACTAACCCTAACCCTAGACCTCAACCTAACCCTCAACCTCACCATAACCCTAATTCTAACCCTAATCGTAACCCTCCCCCTAACCCTCCCTCTAACTCTATAACTAACCCTCAACTTCACCCTCACCCTCAACCTAACCCTAACCCTAAACCCCACCCTAACCATAACCTTAACCCTCACTGTCATGCTCGTCCTAAGCCTAAGCCTAAGCCTAAGCCTAACACTAACTCTAATCCTCACCTTAACCCCAACACTAACACTAACCCTAACTCCAACCCTAAACCTCACACCCACCCTAACCCTAACTCTAATCCTAACCAGAAACCTAAACCTCATCCTAGCCCTAACCCTCACCCTCAACCTCACGCTCACCGTAACCATAACCCTAACAATAACCCTAAACCTAACCCTAACCCTCATCCTAAAGATAACCTTCACCTTAACCCTAACCCTTGCCCTAACACTTACCCTCACCCTATCACTAACCCTAACCTTTACACTAACCCTCACAATAACCCTAACCATCACCCTAACGCTCACCCTAACTCTGACCCTAACTCTCACCCTCACCCTAGCCCATACCCAAACCCTAACCCTATGCCTAACCCTCACCCGAACCCTCACTCTAAACCTAACCCCAACACTGACCCTAACGGTAACCCTCAACCTCACCCTCATCTTAACTCTAATCCTAACCCTAACCCTAACACTAAACCTAACCCTAACCCTAACCCTCACCCTAAACCTAACTCTAACCCTAAACCTCACCCTCACCCTAACCGTAACCCTAACCCTAATCCTAAACCTCAGCCTAAACCTAAACCTTACCCTAACACTTACCCTCACCTTAATACTAACACTAACCCTAACATTAACCTTCACACTAACGCTAACCATCACCGTAAACCAAAACCTCATCCTAACCCTAACCCTAACACTCAATGTCACCCTAAGCCTCACCCTAACTCTAACCCTCATCCTAACCCTTAACCTCTCATTAACGCTAACATTAATCCTCATTCTAACCCTCAACCTCACCCTAACCCTAACCCGAACACTCACCCTTACCATAACCCTCACCCTCAGCATAACCCTCCGATTTCTCTTACTGTCACACTCATCCTAACCCTCACCCTAAACCTAATCCTCAGCCAAACCCTCATCCTAACTGTAACCCTATCCATAACCCTAATCCTAACCCTCAACGTAACCCTAAACGTAACCCTCATCCTAACAATCACTCTAACCTTAACCCTAACCATCAACTTAACCCTAACCTCACCCTCACCTTCAGCCTCAGCCTAACCCTAAGCCTAAGCCTAAACATAACCCTAAACCTCACACTTACCCTAGCCCTCACACTAACCCTAATCCTAACCCTAACCATCATCCTAACCCTCAAGCTAACCATAACATGAACCATCACTCTAAACCTAATCCTCATCCCCACACTCACCCTCAGCCTAACCCAATGCCGAAGCCTAACCCTAACCCTAACCCTCACACTCACACTCACCCTAACCTTAATCCTAACCCTAACCCTAAAACTAAACCTCAACCTAATGCTCACCCTAACCCTAAACCTAACCCTCACCTTCACCTTAGGGCTCACCCTAACCCCACCTCAAACTTAACCAGAACCCTCACCGGAACCCGAACCCTAACACTCACCCTAACTCTACCCCTACCCCTAAACCTAAACCTAACCCTAGGCCTAACACTAACCCTCACCCTCACACTTGCCCTCACCCTAACCCTAATTGCAACCCTAAAACTCATCCAAGCACTCACCCTAACGCTAATCCTAACCCTTAACCTAACACTAAACCTAATTCTAACCCTCAACCTAACTGTAATCCTGAACCTTACCATAACCCTAACCCTAACCCTCACACTAATACTAAACCTTACTCGAACCCTAACCCTAAACCTCACCCTAACCCTAACCCTCACCCTCAAACTAGACCGCAACCTAACCGTAACCATCATCCTCACCCTAAACCTCACACTAACCTTAACACTAATCGTCATTCTAACCCTTACCCTCAACCTAACCCTAACCCTCAACCTAAACCTAAACCTCACACTCACCATAAACCTAAAGTGAAACCTCACCCTATCCCTAACCCTAACCCTAACACTAAACCTCACCCTAACCCTAACCCTAACCCTCACACGCACCCTTACCCAAATGCTAATCCTAAACCTAACCATATCACTAACCCTAACCCTCACCCTAAACCTCACCCTAACCCTAACCCTAACACTAACCCTAATTCTAACCGTCACACTAACCGTCACCCTAACGCTAACTCTAACCCTAAAACTCACCCTCACCCTAACCCTAAACCTGACACTCACCCTCACCCTCAGCCTTTCCCTAAGCCTAGCCCTAACCCTAACCCTCAGACTCACCCTCACCCTAAACCTAATCCTAAACCTAAACCTAACCCTCATCCTAAATCTAAGCCTCACCCTAACCCTAACACTAACACTAACCCTAACCCTAAACCTCACCTTATCCCTCCACCTAACCCTAACTCTAACCCTGAACCTCACCCCCACCCTAACCCTGAACCTAACCCTAAACCTCACCCTCACCCTAGCCCTCACCCTAACCCTAATCCAAACCTTAACACTCATCCTAAACCTCACCCTAACCCTAAACCTAACCCTCACCCTAACCCTAACCCTCACCCTTAACCTCATCCTTAGCCGAAGCCTAAGCCTAATCCTAAACCTAACACTAACCAACACACTCAACCTCACCCTATCCCCTAACCCTAACCCTCACCCTAACCCTAACCCTCACACTCAACCTCATACTTAGACTAACCCTAAGGCTAACCCTAAACCTAACCCTAACCCACACACTCACCCTCACCCTAACTCTAATCCTAACCCTAACCCCAACCCTAACCCTCACCCTAGCCTTCACCCTAACCCTAATCCTAAACCTAACCCAAACTCTCACCATAACCCTAACCCTAAACCTCACCCTAAACCTAACCCTAACCCTCACCCTCACTGTAAGGGTAACCCTAACCCTAACAATAACCCTAACCCTAACTCTAAACCTCACCCTAACACTTACCCTAACCCTTACACTAACCCTAACCCTAACACTAACCCTCACACTAATCTTAACCCTTAACCTAACCCTAAACTTCACCCTAAACCTAACCCTAACCCACAACCTCAGGCTAGCCCTCACCCTAAACCTCAAACAAACCCTAACCCTAATTCTCAATTTAACCCTCACCCTCACCCTAACCCTAACTTTAACCCTTACCCTAACCCTCGCCTTAACCCCAGCCCTTACCCTTATCATAATTCTCACGCTCAGACTAACCCTCACCTTTACGGTACCATCACCCTCACCCTAACCCTCACCCTAACCCTAACCCTCATCCTAACCCTCACCCTAACCGTAACCCTAACCATCACCCTAACCCTAACACTCACCCCCAACCTGACAATCATACTAACTCTAAGCCTAAGCATAAATCTAACTCTAACCCTCAACCTCACCCTAGCCCTCACCCTAACACTTATCCTTATCCAAACCCTCATCCTAACCCTCAACCTAACCCTAACCCTAACCATCTCCCGAAACCTAATCCTCACACCCAAACTCACCCTCAGCCTCACCCTCCACCTAAATTTAACTCTAACCATAACCCTAACAATAAAACTAACCCTAATCCTAACCCTAACCCTAACCCTAAACCTCAACCTAAACCTCCCCCTAACCCTAACCTAACACTAACCCTAACCCTCCCCCTAAGCCTAACTCTAACCCTAAACCTCACACTCAACCTAACCCTAATCCTAAACCTAACCCTTAACCTCACCCTAACCCTAACCCTCACCCTTAACCTCACCCTCACCCTCAATGTAACTCTAACCCTAACCCTAACAATAACACAAATCCTAACCCTAATCCTAACCCTAACCCTAATCCTATATCCAACCCTCACCCTCAGCCTCACCCTCACTGCAAACATAACCATAACCATAACACTAACAATAACCCTAAACCTCATCCTAACCCTCACCCTAACCCTAACCCTAAACCTAAACCTCACCCTAACAATAAACCTAATGCTCACCCTCACCATAGCCCACACCCTAAAGCTAATCCTAAACCTAATCCTCATCCTAACACTCAGCCTAACCCAAACCCTAACCCTCACCCTAGTCCTAACCCTCAAAATAACCCTAACCCGCACCCTCACTGTAACCTGAACCGTAAACCTCACCCAAACCCTAAACTTAACCTGAACCTTAACTCTCACCTTAACACTACCCATAACCCAAAAACTAAACCTAACCTTTACCCTTACACTCACCCTCAGATTAACCCTTAGCCTAACCCACTAACCCTAACACTAACCCTAATGCTAATCCTAATCCTAACCCTAACCCTCACCCTCATCCTAAACCTCACCCTAACCCTAACACTAACCCTAACCCTCACCCTAACCCTCACCCTAAACCTCACCCTAAACCTAACTCTAACCCTAAACTTCACCCTCAACCTCACCCTAACCCTAACCCTAACCCTAACCCTAAACCTCACCCTAACCCTAATGCACAACCTCACCCTCACCCTCAACATAACTCTAATCCTAACCCTAACAATAACACTAATCCTAACCCTAACCCTAACCCCCACCCTCATCGTAAACCTAACCTTAACCCAAACCCTCACCCTAACCCTAACACTAACCCTAACCCTAAAATTCACCCTTACCCTAACCCTGACTCTCACCCTCAGCCCCACCCTCACTGTAAACTTAACCCTAACCATAACACTAACAATAACCCTAACCCTAACTCTAATCTAACCCTCACACTCACCCTAAACCTAACCCTAACCCTCACCCTAATCCTAAACCTAACCCTAACCCTAAACCTCCCCATAACCCTAATCCTAACCATCAACTTCACCCTAACCATCACACTAACCCTAATCATCCTCACCCAAAACCTCACACTAATCCTAACACTAATCCTTAATCTAACACTCACCCTCACCCTAACACTAATGTGAACCCTCACCCTTACCACAACCCTCACCCTCAGCCTAAACCTCACTTTTACTCTTAGTGTCACCCTCATTCAAACCCTCACCGTAAAGCTAACACTCATCCTAACCCTCACCCTAACCGTAACCCTAAACATCACCCCAACCCTAACCCTCATCCTCAGCTTTAGCCTCGGCCTAACCCCAATCCTAAGCCTAACCCTAAACCTAAACCTCACACTCACCCTATCCCTCACCCTAACACTAACCCTCACCCTAACACTAATCCTAACCCTAACCCTAACCCTAACCCTAACCCTAAACCTAAACCTCAACCTCACCCTAACCCTAACCCTAACACTAAACCTAACCCTAACCATAATCATAACCCTCACCGTCAGCCTCACCCTCACCGCAAACTTAACCCAAACCATAACACTAACAATAACCCTAACCCTCACCCTAACCCTAAACCTAAACCTAACCCTAACTTAAACCCTAACCCTAAAACTAAAACTGACTCTAACCCTAATCCTAACTCTCACCCTCACCCTCACTGTAACCATAACCCTAACCTAACCCTTACAATAACACTAACCCTAACCCTATCCCTCATCTTAAACATATCCTTCACCCTAACCCTAACCCTCACCCTAACACTTACCCTCACCCTAACCCTAACGCTAACACTAACCCTAACCCTAACCCTCACCCTCAGCTACCCCCTAACCCTAACTCTAAGCCTAAACCTCCCCCTCCCTCTAACCCTAACCCTAACCCTAACTCTAAACCTCAGCCTAACCCTAAACCTAAACCTCACACTCACCCTAGCCCTCACCCTAATCCGAATCCAAACCTAACCCAAAACCTAACCCTCATTCTAACACTAACCCTAACCCTCACCCTCAGCCTCCCCCTAACCCTATATCTAACCGTAAACCTCACCCTCACCCTAACCCTAAACCTAACCTAAACCCCACCCTAACTCTAACCCTAACAATCACCTGCAATCTCAACCTCACAGTAACTCTAACCCTAACCCTAACAATAACACTAACCCTAACCCTAACCATCACCCTAAACCTATTCCTCACCCCACCCTCAGCCTCACCCTCACTGCAAACTTAACCCTAACCATAACACTAACAATAACCCTAACCCTAACACTAACACTAATCCTCAGCCCCACCCTCATCCTCATCCTAACTCTAAGCCTAACCCTAACCCTAAGACTAACCCTCACCGAAACCGTAACCCTAACCCTATACCTAACCCTAAACCTAAACCTAACCCTAACCCTAAACCTAATCCTCAGCTTCACCCTCACCCTAAACCAAACCCTAACCCGAAACCTCACCCTAACCCTAAGCCTAAGGCTAACCCTAACCCTAAACTTCACACTCACTCTACCCTAACCCTAATCCTAAACATAAACCTCATCTGAACACTCACCTTAACGCTAATCCCAACCATCACCCTAACCCTAACCCTCACCCTCACCCTCAGCCTCAGCTTACCATTAAGCCTAACTCTAACCCTAACCCTAACCCTAACACTAAACCTAACCCTCACCCTAACGCTCAACCAAACCCTAACCCTAACCCTCACCCTCACCCTAGCCCAAACCCAAACCATAAGCTTAAGCCTAACCCTCACCATAACCCTCACTCTAACCCTAACCCCAACACTCACCCTAACCTTAACCCTCACCCTCACCCTCACCCTAACTCTAATCCTAACCCTAACCCTAACACTCACCCTCACCTTAACGTTAATCCTAATCCTAACCCTAACACCAACCCTCACTCCCAAAGTAAACATCACCAGAACACTAACTCTAACCCTAACCCTCACCCTAAACCTAACTCTAAACCTAAACCTCACCCTCACACTATCCGTAACCCTAAAACTAATCCTAAACCTCACCCCAAACCTAAACCTCACCGTAACCCTAACCCTAACCCTCAACTTCACCCTATCCCTCACCCTATCTCTAACCCTCATCCTAACCCTAAACCTCACCGTTACACTAACACTAATCCTCAATCTAACCCGAACCCTCAGCCTAACCCTCACCTTTTCTCTTACTGTCACCCACATCCTAACCCTCACCCTAAACCTAACCCTCATCCTAACCCGCACCCTAACTATAACCCTTACCATCACCCTAACCCTAAACCTCACCGTCACCTTCAGCCTCAGCCTAACCCTAAGCCTAAGCCTAAACCTAACCCTAAACCTCACACTCACCCTAGCCCTCACCCTAAACCTAATCCTAACCCTAACCCTCAGACTAACCCTCAAGCTAACCATATCCTGAACCATTATTCTAAACCTAATCCTCATCCCCACACTCACCCTCAGCCTAACCCAAAGCCTAAGCTTAACCCTAACCCTAACGCTCACAGTCACCCTCACCCTAAATTTAATCCTAAAACTAACCCTAAACCTAAACTTCAACCTAACCCTCACCCTAAACCTAACCCTAACACTCACCCTCACAATAGGCCTCACCCTAACCCTCACCCTAACCCTAAAACTAAACCTCACCCTAACCCTAACCCTAAGCCTCACCCTCACCATTGCCCTCACCCTAACATTAATTGCAACCTTAACCCTCATCCAAACACTCACCCTAACCCTAACCCTAACCGTCAACCTAACCCTACACCTAATTCTAACCCTCAACATAACCCTAACCCTGACCCTCACCGTAACCCTAACAATAACCCGCACCCTAACCTAAACCTAATCTGAACCTTAAACCTCACCCTAACCCTAACCCTCATCCTAACCCTATCCCTCATCCTAAACTTAATCCTAACCCGAACTCTCATGTAAACACTCACCCTAACCCTAACACTAAACCTCGCCCTAAACCTAGCCGTAATCCTAACTCTCAACCTAACCCTAACCCGTCACCCTCACCATAACCCTAAGCCGAAACATCACCCTATCCCTAAACCTAACCCTAACCCTAAACCTCACCCTAAACCTAACCCGAAACCTCACCCTCATGCTAGCCCTCACCCTAACCCTAACCTAAACCTAACCCTCATCCAAACCCTCACCCTAACCCTAACCCTAACCCTCACCTTAACCCTAACCCTAACACTAACCCTAACCCTAACCCTCACACTAACCCTAAACCTAACACTAACCCTCACAATAACCCTCACCCTAACGCTAATAATAACCCTAAACCTCACCCTCACCCTAAACCTAACCCTCACCCTCACCCTCACCCTCAGGCTATCCCTAAGCAAAACCCTAACCCTAACCCTCACACTCACCCTCACACTGACCCTAATCCTAATCCTAACCCTAAACTTAACCCTCATCCTAACCCTAATGCTGACCCTAACAATAACCCTAACACTAAACCTAACCCTAAACCTCACCCTATCCCTCACCCTAACCCTAACCCTTACCCTAAACCTCACCCTAACACTAATCGTAACCTTATCCCTCATCCTAACCCTCACCCTAACCCTAAACCTAACCCTCACCCTAACCCTAAACCTCACCCTTATCCTCAACCTCAGATTAACAATTAGCCTAAACCTAACCCTAAGCCTAACCTAAACCCTCACCCTAACACTAACCCTAATCCTAATCCTAACCCTAAGCCTAACCCTCACCCTCATCCTAACCCACACACTAAACCTAACACTAAACCCAACCCTAACCCTCACCCTAACCCTCACACTAACACTAACACTAAAACTAAACCTCACCCTCAACCTCACCCTAACCCTAACCCTAACCCAAACCTCACCCTAACCATAAACCTCACCCTCACACTCACCATAACACTAATCCTAACCCTAACAATAACACTAATCCTAACCCTAACCCTAAACCTCACCCTCACTGTAACCCTAACCCTAACCCAAACCCTCACCCTCACCCTCACCCTAACCTTAACCCTAAAACTCACCCTAAACCTAACCCCAGCACTAAAAAAACTCTAAACCTAACCCTAACCCTCATCCCAACCAAAACCTTCACCCTATCCCTAACCCTCACCCTAACACTTACCCTCACCCTAACACTAACCCTTACCCTAATATTAACCCTCACACTAACCCTAACCATCACTCTAACTCTAAACCTCACCCTAACCCTAACCCTCACCGTCAACCTACCCTCAACTTAACCCTAACTCTCATCCTCTCCCTAAACCTCAAACTCGCCCTAACACTAATTCTCAATCTTACCAGCACCCTCAACCTTACCCTAACCCTCACCCTTACCATAACCCTCACACTCAGCTAAAACCTCAACTTTACCCTTACAGTCACCCTCACCCTAACCCTCACCCTAACACTAATCCTCATCCTAACCCTGACTATAAGGGTAACCCCAACCATCACCCTAACCCTAACCCTCACCCTCACCCTCAGTCTCAGCCTAATCCTAAGCCTAAGCCTAAACCTAACCCTAACCCTCACCCTCACCCTAGCCCTCTCCCTAACCCTAATCCTAACCCTAAACCTCATCCTAACTCTCACCCTAACCCTAACCCTAACCCTCACCCTAACCCTAACCCTAACCCTCACTCTCATCCTAACCCTAAGCCTTACGCTAACCCTAACCCTAACCCTCACACTCACCCTCACCCAAACCCTAATCCTCAACCTAACCCTATCCCTAACCCTAACCCTCACCCTTACCCTCACCCTAACCCTAACCCAAACACTAACCCTAACAATAACCCTCACATCAAACCTCACCTTAACAATAACTCTAACCCTAAACCTCACCCTGACCCTAACCCTAAGTCTAACCCTAAACAAAACCCTCACCCTAAACCTAAACCTCATCTGCACCCTCACAGTAACTGTAACCCTAAACCTAACCCTCACCTTCACCCTAACCTAACACTAACCCTGACCCTAAACCTAACCCTAACCCTACTCCTAACCCTCACCCTAACCATAACATTCACCCTAACCCAAACCCTCAACCTAATGCTCACCTTCACCCTAACCATAACACTAACCCTAACCCTAACCCTCAACCTAAACCTTCCCCTAACCCTATATCTAACCCTCATCCTCACCCTCACTTTCACCTTAAGCCTAACCCTAAACCCCACTGTAACCCTAACCCTAACCCTCACACTCATGCTCGGGCTAAGCCAAAGCCTAAGCCTAACCCTAACCCTAACCCTCACCCTAACCCTAACACTAACGCTAACCCTAATTCTAATCCTATACCTCACCCTCACCCTAACCCTAACTCTAACCCTTACCCTAAACCTAAACCTCATCCTAACCCTAACCCTCAGCCTCACCCTCAACCTCACTGTAAACGTAACCCTAACCCTAACCATAACAATAACCCCAACCCTAACCCTAACCATCCTAACCATAACCTTCACCCTAACCTTAACCCTCACCTTAACACTTACCCTCACCCTAACACTAACCCTATCCCTAACACTAACCCTCACACTAACCCTAACCATCACCCTAACCCTAAATCTCACCATAATCCTAACCCTCACCCTCAACCTAGGCCGCAACCTACCCCTCATCCTCACCCTAAATTTCACACTAACCCTAACACTAATCCTCAATCTAACCCTCACCTTCACCCTAATCCAAAACATCACCCTTACCATAACCCTCACCCTAAGCCGAAAACTCACCTTTATGATTACCGTCACCCTCACCCAAACCCTAATCCTCATCCTAACCCTCACCCTAACAGTAACCCCAACCATTACCCTAACCCTAACCCTAAACCTCACCTTCACCCACAGCCTCAGCGTAAACATAAGTCTAAGCCTAACCTTAACCCTAACCCTCACCCTCACCCTCACCGTAACTCTAACCCTAAACCTAACCCTGAACTTCACCCTAAACACAACCCTATCCCTAACCCTCACCTAACCCTAACCCTGTTCCTAACCCTCACCCTAACTCTCACCCTAAACCTCACCGTAAACATAAGCCTAAACCTAACCCTCAACTTCACCCTAAACCTCACCCTAACCCTTACCCTCACCCGAACCCTAAACCTAACCCTCAGCCTAACCCTCATCCTAAACCTACCCCTAACCCTAACCCTCGCTCTAAGCTTAATGCTAATCCTAACCCTAACCCTCACATTAACCCTAACCCTAACCCTCACGCTAAACCTAACCCTCAGGCTAACCCTCATCCTAACCCTAACCCTAACCCTAACCTTCACATTAACCCTAACCCTATCTGTCACGTTCAACCTCACCCTCAACATAAACCTAACCCTAACCCTAATCCAAAACTAACCCTACCCCTCACCCTAACGCTAAACCTAATGCTAACCAAAAACCTCACCGAAATCGTAAACCTATCCCTAACCTTCACCCTAACCATAACCCTAATCCAAAAATTAATCCTCACCTTAACCCTTAACATCACTCTAAACCTTTCCCTCACCCTAACCCTAAATTATCAGTCTAACCCTCATCCTAACCCTAACCCTAACATTCACCCTAACATTAACCCTAACCATAAACCTTACCCTCACCTAAACCCTAACTTTCACCCTCACCCTCAACCTCACCCTCACGCTCACACTAACCCTCACACTCACCCTAACCCTCACCCTAACCCTAACCCTCATTCTAACCCTCACCCTAACCGTAACCCTAACCATCACCCTAACCCTCACCCTCAGCCTCAGCCTAACCTTAATCCTAAGCCAAACCCTAACCCTCATGCTCACCTTAGCCCTCACAGTAACCCTAATCCAAACCATTACCCTCATCCTAACCCTCAACGTAAACGTAACCCTAACCAACACTCTAAACATAAGCCTCATCCCCACACTCAGCATCAGCCTAACCCTAAGCCTAAGCCTAAGCCTAACCCTACCCCTAAACCTCACCATAAACCTAACCGTAACCTAAGGCTAACCCTAACCCTAATCCTCACAATCACTCTCACCCTAAACCAAACCCTAACCCTAACCCTGAACCTCATCCAAACCCTCACTCTAACCCTAAATCTCACCCTGACTGTAACACTAACCCTCATCCCCACCCTCACCCTCAGCCTAACCCTAAGCCTAAGGATAACCCTAACCCTAACCCTGACACTCACCCTCACCTTAAATAATCCTAACCCTAACCCTATCCCTAAACCGAAACCAAAACCTCACACTCAGCCTAAGACTAACACTAACCCTAAACCTCACCCTCAACCTAACCCTAACACTAAACCTCACCCTAAACCTCACCCTCACCCTAATCCTCACCCACAACCTCACCCTCACAATAACTCTAACCCTAACCCTAACAATAACACTAACACTAACCCTAACCCTAAATCTAACCCTAACCATAAACCTCACCCTCACTGCAAACTAAACCCTAACCATAATACTAACAATAACCCTAACCCTAACCCTAAGCCTAACCCTAAAACTAACCATAAATCTAACCCTAAAACTCAACCTCACCCTAAACCTAACTCTAACACTAACCCAAACCCTAAACCTCACCCTAACCCTAACCCTCAACCGCACCCTCACCCTCACCATAAATCTAACCCTAACCCTAAACCTAACCATCACCCTAAACCTAATCCTCACACCACCCTCAACTTCAGGCTAACACTACACCTAAGCCTAAGCCTAACCCTAACCCTCACTATAACCCTAAACGTAATCCTATCACTAACCCTAACCCTAACCCTAATCCTGACCATCACCCTCACATTAAACCAATCCCTAACCCTAACCCTAACCCTAAGCCTAACCCTCATCCTCACCCTAAACTTCACACTAAACCTAACCCTAATCCTCAATCTAACCCTCACCCTCTCCTTAACCCCTAACCTTCAACCTTACCCTAACCCTCACCCTAACCGTAAACCTCAAACTTAACTTAACCCTCACCCTCAGCCTAACCCTCAACTTTACCCTTACCATCACACTCACCCTAACTCTCACCCTATCCCTAAACCTCATGCTAACCTTCAACCTAACCGTAACCTTAAACATCACCCTAACCCTAAACCTCACCCTCAACCTCACCTTTAGCCTAAGCCTAAAACTAACCCTAATCCTAACCCCCACCCTCACCCTAGCCCTCACCCTAACCCTAACCCTAACCCTCATCCAAACCCTCACCCTAACCCTAACTCTCACCCTCACCCTCACCCTCACCCTCACTCTCACCATAACTCTAATCCTAACCTTAACAATAACACTAATCCTATCTCTAAACCTAACCCTAAAGCTAATCCTAAACCTAACCCTCACCCTCAGCCTCACCCTCACAGCAAAGGGAATCTTAACCATAACACTAACAATAACCCTAACCCTAAACCCAATCCTAACCCTCACCCTCACCCTAACCCTAATCCTAACCCTAACCCTCACTCTAACCCTAACCCTCACCCTCACCTTAAGCCTAATCCAAATTCTAAAACTCACCCTAACACTAATCCTCATCCTCACCATAACCCTAACCCTCACACCTACCTTCACCCTCAGCCTAACCCTAAGCCTAAACCTAACCCTAACGCTAACCCTCACACTCACCCTTACCCTAACCCTAATCCAAAACCTAAGCCTATCCCTAAACCTCAACCTAACCCTAACCCTCATCCTAAACCTCCCCCTCAACCTAACTCTAAACCTAAAACTCACACTCAAACAAACCCTAACCCTAAACCTCACCATAAACCTCAACCTAACCCTAACCCTCACCCTCACCCTCACCCTCAACTTAACTCTAAACCTAACCCTAACAATAACACTAACCCTAACCCTAACTCTAAACCTAACCCTAACCATAAACCTCAGCCTCAACGCAAACTTAACTGTAACCATAACACTAACAATAACCCTAACCGTAACCCTAATTTTAACCCTAAGCCTAACCCTAATTCATACCCCCACCCTCAACCTCAGCCTAAGCCTAAGCCTACCCTAACACTAACCCTAACCGTACACTTAAATCTCACCCTCACCCTAACCCTAACTCTAACCCTAACCCTAAACCTCACCTTAACCCACACCCTCAACCTCACTCTCACCGTCACTGTAACTCTAACCCTAAACCTAACAATAACGCTAACCCTTACCCTAACCCTAACCCTAACACTAACCGTAAGCCTCACCCTCACCGCAAACTTAACCCTAACCATAACACTAACAATAACCCTAACCCTAACCCAACCCTCACTGTAACGCTAACCCAAACCCTAATCGAAACCCTAAACCTAACCCTAACCCTAACACTATCCCTATCTATAATCCTCACCCTCACCCTCACCCTAACCCAAACCCTATCCTTAACCCTCACCCTAACCCCAACCCTAATCCTAAACCTAACTCTAAACCTAAACATAACCCTAACACTAAACCTCATCCTAACCCTCACCCTAAACCTAACCCTAAACCTCACCCTAACCCTAACCCTAACCCTCACCCTCAAGCTCGGCCTAAGCCTAAGCCTAAGAATAGGCCTAACCCGAACTCTAACCATCACCCTATGCCTCACCCTAACCCTAACCCTAAAACGAACACTAAATCTAACCCTAAACCTCACCCTCAACCTAAGCCTAACTCTAAACCTAAACCTAAACTTTACCTCACCCTAACCCTAACACTCACCCTCACCCTCACCGTAACCTTAACCCTAACATTAACCCTAACAATAACCCTAACCATAAACTTAACCCTCACTCTAACCATATCCCTCAAAATAACCCTAATCCTCAATCTAACCCTCACCCTCACCTTAACCCCTAACCCTCAACCTTACCGTAACCTTCACCCTAACCCTAACCCTCACCCTTATCTTAACCCTCACTCTCAGCCTAACCCTCAACTTTACCCTTATATCACGCTCACCCTAACCCTCACCCTATCTCTAAACCTCATGCTAACCTTAAAGCTAACCGTAACCCTAACCCTAACCCTAACCCTAACCCTCACCCTAGCCCTCACCCTAACCCTAATCCTAACCCTGACCCTCATCCAAACCCTCACCCTAACCCTAAACCTAACCCTCACCCTCACCCTCACCCTCACCATAGCTCTAAGCCTAAACTTAACAATAACACTAATCCTAACTCTAAACCTAACCCTAACCCTAACGCTAATCCTAAACCTAAACCTCACCTTCAGCGTTACCCTCACAGCAAAGGTAACCTTAACCATAACACTAACAATAACCCTAACCCTAAACCTAATCCTAAACCTCACACTCACCCTAACCCTAATCCTAACCCTAACCCTCACCCTAAACCTAACCCTCACCTTCACCTTAAGCCTAATCCAAATTCTAAATTCACCCTAACACTAATCCTCACCCTAACCATAGCCCTAACCCTCACACCTACCTTCACCCTCAGCCTAACCCTAAGCCTAAGCCTAACCCTAAACCTAAACCTCACACTCATGCTTAGCCTAACCCTAATCCTAACCCTAAGCCTATCCCTAAACCTCAACCTAAACCTAACCCTCACCTAACCCTCTCCCTAAACCTAACTCTAAACCTAAACCTCACCCTCAACTTAACCCTAAACCTCACCATAAATCTCACCCTAAACCTAACCCTCACCCTCACCCGAAACTTAACTCTAACCCTAACCCTAACAAAAACACTAACTCTAACCCTAACCCTAAACCTAACCCTAACCATAAAACTCACCCTCATCAGAAACTAAACCCTAACCATAACACTAACAATAACCCTAACCCTAACCCTAACTTTAACCCTAACCCTAACTCTAACCCTAATTCTCAACCCCACCCTCAACCTCAGCCTAACCCTAAATCTAACCCTAACACTAACCCTAACCCTAAACCTAAATCTCACCCTAAACCTCACCCTAACTCTAACCCTAACCCTAAACCTCACCCTAACCCTAACCCTAACCCTCACCCGCAACCTCATCATCAACGAAAATCTAACCTTACCCTAACAATAACACTAACCCTAAACCTAATCATCACCCTAACCCTAATCCTCACCCCCACCCTCACCCTCAGCCTAACCCTAAGTCTAAGCCTAACCCTAACCCTAACCCTCACACTCACACTCACCCTAAACCTCACCCTAACACTTACCCTCACCCTAACCCTCACCCTAACCCTAAGCCTAACCCTAAACCTCACTCTCACGCTAACAATCACCCTAACCCTTACCCTCACACGAACACTAACACTCAGCCTAACCCTCATCCTAACCCTAGCCCTAACCCTACCCCTCACTCTAACCTTAACGCTAACAATAAAGGTAACACTCATATTAACCCTAACCCTCACACTCACACTCAACCTCGCCCTCAGTATAACCCTAACCCTAACCCTAATCCAAACCGTAACCCTCACCCTCACCCTCACCCTAACTCTAAACCTAACCAAAACCCTCAACCTAAACCTAACCCTATCCCTAACCCTCATGCTAACCCTAAACCTAATCCTAAAACTAATCCTCATCCTAACCCTAACCCTCACCCTAACCTTAACCCTAACCCTAATCCTCACCCAAAACCTCACTTTCACCCTCAACCTCAGCCTCACCCTCACCCTTACCATCACCCTCACCCTAACACTCACCCTCACCCTAATCCTAACCATAACCCTAACCCTCACCCTAAACCTAACTCTGACACTCACCCTCACCCTCACCCCAAGTGTAAACCTACACCTAAGCCTAATCCTACACCTAAACCTCACCCTCACCCTCACCCTAAACCTAAACCTTACCCTAACCCTAACCCTAGCCCTCACCCTAACACTAACCCTAATCCTCCCCCTCACCTTAACCCTAACCCTAATGCTAACCCTAACACTCACCGTCACAGTAAACCTAATCCTAACCCTCACCCTAAACCTAACCTTAACCCTAATACTATCCGTAACCCTCACCATCACCCTAAACCTCACTCTAACCCTTACCCTAACCATAACCCTCACCCTAACCCTAACCCTAACACTAACACTAAACCTCACCCTAACCCTCACCCTATTCCTAAATCTAAACCTAAACCTCACCCTAACCCTCACCCTAAAACTTACCCTCACCCTATCCCTAACACTAATCCTCACCATATACCTAACCCTGAAACTCACCCTAACCCTCACCGTCACCTTAACCCTCACCCTAACCCTAACCGTCACTCTCACCCTAAAACTCACCCTCTCCCTAACCCGAACCATCATCCTAACCCTACCCTAAACCTCACCCGAATCCTAATCCTCACCCTAAACCTAACTCTAAACCTAACCCTCATACTAACCCAAACCCTCACCTTAAACCTCACCCTAACCCTCATGCTAACCCTAAAGCTAACCCTAACTCTCACTCTCACCCTAACCCTCATCCTAACCCTTATCCTCACACTAACCCTAACCCTAAACCTAATCCTCACATTAACCCTAACACTCACACTAACCCTAATGCTACCCCTCACCCTACCCCTCACATTAACCCTAACACTAACCCTCACCCTAGCCCTATCCGTAACCCTCACATTCCCACTAACCCTCAATGTCACTGTCACCCTAACCCTCACCCTAACCCTAATACTCACCTACACCCTCACCCTCACCGTCACCCTCACCCTAACCCTCACCCTCACCCTAAACATCACCCTAATCCTAACCCTCACCCTAAACCTAACTGTAATCCTCACCCTAACCCTAAATCTCACCTTAAACCTCACCCTCACCCTAATCCTCACCCTCAGACTAACCCTAACCCTAAGGCTTTCCTAACGGAAACCCTCACCTTCATCCTCACCCTCACCCTAACACTAATCCTAATCCTCACTCTCACCCTAACCCTCACCCTAACCCTAACTTTCACCCCAAGCCTAACCCTAACCCTTACCCTCACCCCAAGCCTAACCCTAACCGTAACCCTCCCCCTAACACAAACCCTCCCCCTAACCCTCACCCTAACCCTAACACTAACCCTAACCCTCACCCTCACCCTAAACCTCACCCTAACCCTTTCCCTCACATAACCCTAACCCTAACCCTAACCTTAATCCTCACCCTCACCCTAATCCTAACACTAATCCTCAACCTAACCCTAATCCTCCCCTTAAACCTCACCCTCAACCTAATCCTCACCCTAACCGTAACTCTAAGCCTTTCCTAACTGAAATCCTTACCCTCACCCTAACGCTCAGCCTAACCCTCACCCTCACCCTAACCCTAACCCTAACCCTATCCCACATCCTAAACCTGACCCTCACCCTAACCCTAACCCTAATCATCACCTATCCCTAACACAAACCCTAACCCTCACGCGAAAGCTCATGCTCACCCTAAGCCTAATGCTAACATTAACCTTCAACCTCACCCTAAACCTCGCCCTAACCCTAACCCTCACCCTAAACCTCGCCCAAACCCTTACCCTCACCCTAACCCTCACCCTATCACTAAGATAACCCTAACACTCACCCTCAGCCTAAGCCTCACCCTATCCCTATCCCAAACCCTCACCCTAAATTTCTGCCTCCATTCAACCGAACCCTAAACGTAACACTAATCCTAACCCTAACCCTCATCCCCAACCTCACCCGAACCATAACACTATCCCTAACGCTAAACCTCACTCTCACACTCACCCTAACCTTAACTCTTACCCTAAAAATAACTCTAACCCTAACCCTAACCTTCTCCCTCAACCTAACCCTAACCCGAAAACTCACACTAACCCTAATCCTTACCCTAAACCTCACACTCACCCTCAACCTAACCCTCACCCTTACCCTCACCCTCACTATCACACTAACCCTAACACTAACACTAACCCTCACCCTAACCATCACAGTCACCCTAACCCTCACTCTAACCCTAACCCTCAACCCCACCCTAATCCTCCCCCTCAACCGAACCCTCACCCTCACCCTAACACTCACCCTCACCCTAAACCTCACCCTCACAATCAACATCATGCTAACGCTAGCCCTTACCCTAACTATAACCCTGAACCTAACCCTAACCCTCACTGTTATCCTCACCCTAACCCTAACCCTAATGCTAAAACTAACCCTAGACCTCATCCTAACACTTACCATATCCCTAAACCTCACCCTCACCCTCACCCTCACACTAACCCTAACCCTCACACTAACACAAATCCTAACCCTCACCCTCACCCTCAACCTCACCCTAAACCTAACCCTAATCGAAACCCTCATCCTAACTCTAATGATAACCCTAACCCTTAACTTCACCCTAAATCTCACCCTAACCCTTAAACTCACCATAACCTTAACCCTAACCCTAACCCTAATCCTCACCCTAACCCTAACCCTCGCACACACCCTAATCCTCACCTTCACCGGAACCCTTATCCTCACCCTAACACTGACCCTAACGCTAACCCTAACCCTAATCCTAAACCTAACACTCACCCTCAACTTCACCGTCACCCTAACCCTAACACTAAACCTAACACTCACCCTCACCTTAACACTCACCCTGACCAAAAACATCACCATAACCATAACCCTCACCCTAAACCTAACCCTAACCCTCACCCTAAACTTAACCCTCACCCTAATGCCCTCCCTATCCCTAACACTAACCCAACACCTCACCATCACTCACACCCTCACACTAACCCTTATCCTAACACTTACCCTAATCCTAAACCTCACCATAACCCTCACACTAACCTTAATCCTTACCCTATCCCTAACCCTAACCCAAACCCTCACCCTAACCCTCACCGTAATCCCTACCCGCACCATAACCCTAACCATCACCCTCACCCTAAATCTCACCCTAACCCTTACCCTCACCCTAATCCGCAAACTAACCCTAACCCTAAACCGACGGCACACCCTAACCCTCACACTCACCAAAACCCTAATCCTCACCCTAACCTTTACCCTCACAATAACCCTATCTCTCACCCTAAACCTAACCCTTATTCTCAAAAGAACACTCACCCTCACGCTAAACCTCGCCCTCACACTAAACATCACCCTAACCCTAACACTCACCCAAACCCTAACCCTAACCCTCAACCTCACCCTAACCCTCACCATGACCCTAAACCTTACCCTAACCCCAACTCACACCCTCACCCTAAACCTCACCCAAACCCTAACCCTAACCCTTACCTAACCGAAAACCTCAACCTCACACTCACCCTCACCCTAATCCTCACCCTCACCCTAGCCCTCACCCTAAAACGAACCCTCACCCTAAACCTAAACCTAAGCCTCACCCACACCCTAACCCTAAACCTAATCCTAACCCTAACACACATCCTAACCCTAACTCTAAACCTAATGCTAACCCTAAACCTCACACTCACCCTAACCCGAACCCTATCCCTTACAGTCACCCTAACCCTAACCCTAACCCTCACACTAACCCTAAACCTTCCCCTCAGCCTAACACTCACCCTATACCTAACCCTAAATCTAAAACTCACCCTCACTCTAACCCTCACCCTTACACTTGCCCACACCCTCACCCTCACCCTAACACTAAACCTAAACCTATACTTCACCCTAACGCTCACCCTTACCCTAACCCTCACTCTCACCCTAACCCTCACCCTAACCGTTACCCTCACCCTAACCCTTACCCTTACCCTACACCTAACCCTCACACTAACCTAAGCCTAACCCTCAGCCTAAAACTTATGCTAACCCTAAATCTAACCCTAACCTTCACCATACCCCTAAACCTAGCCCTAACCCTAACCCTCACACTAAACCTAAACCTAACCCTCAGCCTAACCCTCATCCTAACCCTAAACCTAACCCTAATCCTAACTTCACCCTCACCCTCACCCTAACTCTAAACCTAAACCTAAACCTAACACTCAACCTCATCCTCACCTTAACCTAAAACTATCCCTAAACCTCACCCTAACCCTAACCATCACCCTAACCCTAACCATCACCCTATATCTCACCCTCACCCTAACCCTAACCCTAACACTCACCCTAACCCTAACGCTAACCCTAACCTTCACCATCACACTAAACCAAAGCATAACCCTTACCCTGACCATAACCTTAACCCTCAGTCTAAACCTAATCCTCACCATAACTCTAACACTCACCCACACACTAACCCACACCCTCACCCTCACCCTCACCCTCAACAAAACACTTACCCTCACCCTCACCTTAACCTAACACTATTCCTAACCCTCATCCTAACACTAACCCTAACCCTATATGTCACCCTCATAGTAACCCTAACCCTAACCCTCACTCTAACCCTCACCCTAAACTTAACACTAATCCTAACCCTCATCCTCACACTAAACCTCACCTTAACCCTTTCCCTCACCATAAACTTAACCCTAAGCCTAAACCTAATCCTCACCCTAACCCTAACCCTCACCCACTCACTAACCCTCACCCTCACCCGAACCCTCACACTCACCTAAACCTCACCCTAACCCTAACATTACCACTCTACCTAACCATCACCCTAACCATAACACTAACCCTAACCCTCAACCTAACCCTAACCCTAACGCTAACACTCAAACTCACCTAAACCTAAGGTTAACCCTAACATTAACCCTCTACCTAACCATCACCCTAACCATAACACTAACCCTAACCCTCACACTCACCTAAACCTCACCCTAAACCTTATATTACCCCTCTCCCTAACCATCACCCTAATCCCACACTAACACTAACCCTCACCCTAACCTTAACCCTATTCCTAAACCTAGCCCTCACCCTCAAACTAGCCCTAACCCTAACTCTAACATTAACCCACACCCTAACCCTAACCCTAAACCTTAACCCTCAACCTAACCCTAAACCTAACCCTAACCGGCACACATACCTAAACCTGACCCTAACACTAACATTACCACTATCCCTAACCATAACCCTAACGCTAACCCTAACCCTAACCCTTAACCTAACGCTAATCCTACCCCTCACCCTCACCCTCACCCTCAAACTAACCATAAACCTAATGCTAACCGTCACCCTAACCCTAACCCTCAACCTAAACATAAACTCAGCTTAACACTCACTCTCACCCGAATCCTCACCCTAACCCTAACACTTACCTAACCGAAACCCTCACCCTCAACCTCACCCTCAGCCTAGCCCTCAGCCAAACCCTAACCCTAACCCTAACCCTCACCCTCAACCTCCCCTTCAACCTCAGCATTACCCTAACCCTAACCCTAATCCTAACCCTAACCTTCAATCCCACGCTCACCCTAACCCTAACCCTAACCCTAACGCTAAACCTCAGCATCACACTCAACCTCTCCCTAACCCTAACCATAACAATAACCATAACCCTAACACTAACCCTAACCCTAAAACTCAACCTAATCCTAATCCTAACCCTAACCCTCACCTAAACCTCATTCTAACACTCACCCTCACCCTGAACCTCAACATCACACTAACCCTCACACTAACCTGAACCCTCATCCTAATCCTAACCCTCAGCCCCACCATAACCCTAACTATAACCCTCACTCTCACCCTCACCCTCACTGGCACCCTCACCCTCACTCTCACCCTAACCCTTATCCTCACACAAACCCTAACCTATCCCTATCCCAACACCTCAACCTAACTCTCACCGTAACCCTAACCCTCAACCACACCCTAACTCTCACCCTCAACAGAACCCTCACCTGAACCGAACACTCACCCTCACCCTCACAATAAACATCACCCTAACCCTAACTCTCACATTAACCCTAACCCTAAACCTCACCCTAACCCTAATCCTCAACCTAACCCTAACCCTCATACTCACCCTAACCATAACACTCATCCTAATCCTAACCCTCACCCTAAAACTAACTCTCAACCTCACCCTAACCCTCACCCTCACCCTCGCACTAACCTTAACCCTGAATCTAACTTTAACCCTAACCCTAACCTCGACCCTCACAATGACCTTCACCTCAGCCTAACCCTAACACTAACTCTATTCCTAATCCTAACTCTCACCCTCACCCTCACCCTAACAATCAACCTAAACCTAAACCTCACCCTAGCCCTAACCCTAACCCTAACCCTAACCCTCACTGCAAACGTAACCATAACCATAACACTAACAATAATCCTAACCCTACCCTAACCCTAACACTCACCCTCACACTAACCCTTATCCTAACCCTAACCCTCACCCTAACCCTAACCCTAACCCTCACCATAACCCTAACCCTCATCCTAACCCTCACCCTAACCCTAACCCTAACCCTAAAACTCACCCTAACACTAACCCTAACCCTCACCCTCACCCTAGCCCTCACCTTAACCCTAACCCTAACCCAAACCCTCACCCTAACCCTTACCCTCACCCTAAACCTAAAACTCACCCTCAACCCTTAACCTCACCCTAACCCTTACCCTTAACCTAACCTGCAAACTAAACTTAACCCTAAACCTACTGCTCACCCTAACCCTCACCCTCACCATAACCCTAACCCTAAACCTAACACTCAACCTAACCATAAACCTCACCCTCACCGTAACCCTCACCCTAACCCCTACCCTCATATTAACGCAATCCCTAACCCTAACCCTAACCCTAATTCTCAACAGAACACTCACCCTCACCCTAACCTTTACCCTCACACTAAACATCACCCAACCCTAACCCTCACCATAACCCTAACCCTAACTCTCACCCTCACCCTCACCCTCACCCTCACCCTAACCTTCATCCTAACACTAACCTTCACCTCACCCTCACCCTAAATCTAACCCTAACGACAACCCACACCCTCACCCTATACCTCACCCTAACCCTATCCTTAACCCTTACCTGAATGAAAAAATCACCTTCACCCGAATCCTCACCCTCACCTTAACCCTAACTCTAAACCTAACACTAACACTCATCCTAACCCTAACTCTAAAACTAATGCTAACCCTAAACTTCATACTCACCGTAACCTTCACCCTAACCCTTACCGTCACGCTAACCCTAATCCTAACCCTCACAATAAACCTAACACTCACCCTAAACCTAACTAACCCTTCCCCTCAGCCTAACGCTCACCACAAACCTAACCCTAATCTTCACCCTATCATTAACCTTAAGGCAAAAACTCACCCTAACCCTCACCCTAAACCTAATGCTAACCCTAACCCTCACCCTGACCCTAACACTCATGCTAACCCTTACCCTCACCCTAAACCAAAAACTCACCCTCAACACAACCCTCACCCTAAAACTTACCCACACCCTCACCCTCACCCTGAACCTAACCCAAAACTTCACCCTAAAACTTCACCACAACGCTCACCCTAATCCTAACCCTCACCCTCACCCTAAACCTCACCGTAACCTTACCTTCACCGTAACACTTAACCTATCCCTAAACCTAATGCTCAAACTAACCCTAACCCTATCCTTCAGCCTAAACCTTATGATAAGCCTAAATCTATCCCTAACACTAACCCTAACCCTCACACTAAACCTAAACCTAACCCTCAGCCTAACCCTCATCCTAACCCTAACCCTAACACTAATCCTAACCCTCATCCTCACCCTCACCCTAAATCTAAACGTAAACCTAAACCTAACACTGACCCTCACCCTCACCCTAACCTAACATTATCCCTAACCCTCACCCTAAGCCTAACCCTCACCCTATACCTCACCCTCAACCTAACCCTAAACCTAACCTTAACACTCACCCTAACCCTCACCCTAACCTTAACACTAACCCTAATCCTCAACCTCACCCTATCCCTCAACCTCACCCTAAACATCACCCTAACCCTAACCCTCACCCTAACCTGAATCCTAACACTAACCTGAACCCTAACCCTCACCCTAACACTCACCCTAAACCTAACGATAACCCTAAACCACACCCTCAACCTAACCCTCAACCTAACCCTTATCCTCACACTAACCCTAACCCTACCCGTCACACTAACCCTAAACCTCACCCTAACCCTAACCCTACCCCTCACTCTACCCCTCACCCTAATCCTAACCCTAACCCTAAACCTCAGTTTCACCCTCACCCTCAGCCTAACCCTAACCCTAACACTTACCTAACCCTAACCCTAAACTTAATCCTCCACCTAACCCTGACCATAACCCTCACCCTCACCCTAACACTAACCCTAACCCTAACTCTCACCCTAACCCTAAACCTAAACCTCACCCTAACCCTAATCCTCAACCTAACCCTAACCCTCATCCTGACCCTCACACTAAACCTAACCATAACTCTAACCCTCACCCTAACACTTACCCTGACCCTAACCTTAACCCTAAACCTAACCTGAACCTCACCCTATCCCTAACCCTCATCCTAAACCTAAGCCTCACCCTCACTCTAACCCTAACCCTCATGCTAACCTTAAACCTAAACCTAATGCTAATCCTAAACCTCACCCTCACCCTAAACATCACCCTAACCCTCACCCTCACCCTAACACTAACCCTAACCCTCACACTAAACCTAAACCTCACCCTAACCCTAACCCTAACCCTAATCCTCACACTAAACCTAACCCTCACACTAAATCTAACCCTAACACTCAGCATAACCCTCACCCTATGCCTAATCCTAACACTAATCCTCACCCTATCCCTAAACTTAAACCTAACATCACCCTAACACTCAACCTCAACCTAACCCTAATTCTAACACTAACACTCCTCCTCCTCCTAACCCTCACCCTCACCGTAAACCTCACTCTGACAGTTATCCACACCATAACCCTAACCCTAACCCTAAACCTAAACCTAACCTTCATCATAAACCTCACGCTAACCCTAAATATAACCCTACCTCTAAACCTCACCCGAACCCTCACTGTAACGCTAACCCTCACCCTCTCCCTAAAGCTCACCCTAACCCTAATCCTCATCCACACCCTAACCCGAAATCTCACCTGAACCCACACCCACCCCCAAACTCTCATCCTCAAACTAAACCTCACCCTCACCCTAAACATCACCCAAACCCAAACCCTCACCCTAACCCTAACACTAACCTTACCACTCACCCTAACCCTACCCCTCACCCTAACCCTTACCGTCACCATAACCCTAACCATAACCATAACCATAACCCTCACACTAACCTTAAACCTCAGCCTAACTACAAACCTAACCCTAACCTTCACCCTCACGATGACCTTCACCTCAGCTTAAACCTAAACCTAACCCTCAACCTAACCCTACCCCTCACCCTCACCCTCACACTAGACCTAAAACTAATGATAGCCCTCACCCTAACCCTAATCCTCAACCCACACCCTAACCCGAAAACTCACCTGAACCCACAACCACACCCAAACTCTCATACTCACCCTAAACCTCACCCTCACCCTAAACATCAACCAAACCCTAACCCTCACACTAACCTTAAACCTAAACCTAACCCTCACACTAACCCTAACCCTAAACCTAATCCTAACCCTCACCGTCACCCTCACCCTAACTCTATATCTAAACCTAAACCTAACACTCACCCTAACCCTAACCTAACACTATCCATAACCCTCACCCTAACCCTAAACCTCACCCTATACCTCATCCTCAACCAAACCCTAACCCTAACCCTAACCCTCAACCTAACCCTAATCCTCACACTCACCCTAAACCTCACCCTAAACCTAACATTACCCCGCTCCCTAACCATCACCCTAACCCTAACCATAACCCTAACACTCAACCTAACCTTAACCCTACCCCTCACCCTCACCGTCAAACTAACCCTAAACATAATGCTAACCCTCACCCTAAACCTAATCATCACCCACACCCTAACTGGAACCATCACACGAACCCTCACCCCCATCCAAACCCTCATCCCCACCCTAACCCTCACCCTCACCCTAAACATCACCCAAATCCTAACCCTCACCCTAACCCTGATTCTAACCCTAACCTTCACCCTAACACTTACCCTCATCCTAACCCTAACCCTAACCTTCACCCTCACCCTGACCCTCACCCTCAGCCTAACCCTAACCCTAACCCTATTCCTAATCCTAACTTTCAAACTCACACTTACCCTAAACCTAACCCTAACACTCACCCTCATCCTCACCCTAACCCTATCCCTAACCCTCATCCGAACCCTAACCCTCACACTACACCTCAACATAACCCTCACCCTCACCCTAACTCTAATGCTAACCCTAACCCTCACTTTCACCCTATCCCTCAACCTAACCCTTACCCTTACCCTAATCCTAACCCTCACCCTCAACCTAAAGCTCACCCTAAGCCTTATCCTCAGAATAACCGCAAACTAACCCTAACCCTAAACCTACCACTCACCCTAACCCTCACCCTAACCCTAACCCTAACCCTAACCCTCACCCTTATCCTAACCCTCACCATCACCCTAACCATCACCCTCACCCTAACCCTCACCCTAACCCTAACCCAAACCCTCACCCTAAACCTAACCTCAGCATAACCCCCACCCTCATCCTAATCCTCACCCTAACACTTACCTAACCGAAACCCTCACCCTCACCCTGACCCTAAACCTCACCCTAATCCTCACCCTCAACCTCCCCTTCCCCCTCAGCATTATACTAACCTTAACTCTAATCCAATCCTTAACCTTCAATCCCACCCTCACGCTAAACCTAACTCTAACGCTAATCCACACGATCACCCTCACCCTAACACTAAGTCTCACCCTAACCCAAACCCTAACCAAACCGTAACCCTAACTCTCACCATAACCCTCACCCTAACCCTAACGATAACCTAACCCTAAACCTCAACCTAACCCTAACCCTACCCCTCACATTACCCCTCACCCTAACCCTAACCCTAACCCTCACACTCACTTTCACCCTCACCCTCAGCCTAACCCTAACCCTAACACTTACCCTAACCATAACCCTCACCGTAATCCTCCACTTAACCCTGACCATAACCCTCACTCTAACCCTAACACTAACCCTAACCCTAACTCTCACCCTACCCCTAACCCTAAACTTCACCCTAACGCTAACCCTCAAACTAACCCTAACCCTCACCCTGACCATCACACTAAACCTAACCATAACACTAACCCTCACCCTAACACTTACCCTGACCCTAACCCTCACACTACACCTAACCAGAACCCGAACCCTAACCCTAACAATAATCCTAAACCTAAGCCTCACCCTCACCCTCACCCTCACCCTAACCCTAACCCTCATCCTAACCTTAAACGTAAACCTAATGCTAACCCTAAACCTCACCCTCACCCTAAACCTCACCCTAAAATTTACCTTCACCCTAACCCTAACCGTAACCCTCACATTAACCTAAACCTCACCCTAACCCTAAACCTAACCAACACACTAAACCTAACCCTCACCCTACCCCTAACCCTAAACCTCACACTAAACCTAAGCCTCAACCTAAACCTAACCCTACCATTCAGCCTAACCCTCACCCTAAATCTAACCGTAACCCAAATCCTCAACCTATCCCTCACCTTAACCCTAAACCTCCCCCTCAACCTCCCCTTCACCCTCAGCTTTACCTAACCGTAAATCTAATCCTAACCCTCAACCTAAACTTCACACTAACACTAACCCTCAGCCTCACCCTAACCCTCACCCTAAACTTTACCCTCAACATAACCCAAAACCGAACCCTAAACCTAACACTCACACTAACTGTAAACCTAACCCTCACCCTATCCTTTATACTAAACCTAAACCTAACCCCAACCCTCACCCTAACCGGAAACCTCACACTAACCCTAAACCTAACCCTAACCCTGAACCTAAACCTCATCCTAACCCTCACCCTAACCCTAACCCTCACGCTAACCTTAACCCTCACCCTCACGCTAACCCTCACCCTAAACCTTACCCTCACCCTAAACATATCCCTAAACCTAACCCTAACTCTAACTCTCACACTAACACTCACCCTCACCCTAACACACACCCTCACACTAAACATAACCCTAAAGCTAACACTCACCCTAACCCTAACCCTAACCATCACCCTAACCCTAACCCTCATCCTAACACTAACCCTCACCCTCACCCTGACCCTCACCCTAACCCTAACCCTAACCCTCATCCTAACACTAACCCTCACCCTCACCCTCACACTCGCCCTAACCCTAACACTCTACCTCACCCTAAACCTCACCCTAAGCCTTACCCTCAACTTAACTCTAATCCTAACCCTAAACTTAACCCTCACCCCAACCCTAAACCTATCCCTAACCCTAACCCTCACCCTACCTCACACTCACCCTAACCCTCACCCTAACCCTTACTGTCACCCTAACCCTAACCCTAACCCTCACACTAAACCTAACCCTCACCCAAACTCTAATGTTACCCCTCACCCTAAACCTCACTCTCAAACTAACCCTAACCCTAATCCTCACCCTATCGTTAATCTTGACCCAAAATTCACCGTAACCCTCACCCTCACCCTCACCCTAATGCTAACCCTAACCCTCAGCCTCACCCTAAACCTCACCCGAACACTTACCCTCACCCTAACCCTAACCCTCACCCTCACACTAAACCTCACCCTAACACTTACCCCAACCCTAAACCTCACCCAAACCCTAAACCTAAACCTAACCTTGATGCTAACACTCACCCTCAACCTCAACTTCACCCTAAGACTTACCCAAACCCTTACCCTCACCCTAACCCTAAACCTAAACTTAAACTTGACCCTAACCCTCACCCTAACCCTAAAACTCACCCTCACCCTAACTCTCACCCTAACATTTACCCTCACCTTAACCCTTAGCCTACCCCTAAACCTAACGCTCACGGTAACCCTAACCCTAACCCTCAGCCTAACCCTTATCCTAACCCTAACGTAGCCCTAAACCTCACCCTAACCTAATCCTAACCTTCAGCCTAACCCTCATCCTAACCCTCACCCTAATCCTAACCCTCACCCTCACCATAACTGTAACCCTAAACCTAACCCTAACACTCACCCTCACAGTTACCCTAACCCTAACATTGTCCCTAAGCCTCAACATAACCTTAACCCTCACCCTAATCCTAAACCTAACCTTCACCCTCAAACTCACCCTAACTCTAACCCAAAACCTAACCCTAACCCTCACCCAGACCCTCAACCTAACCCTCACCCTCACTCTAAACCTCACCCTAAACCTAAACCTACCCCTCTCCCTACCACTTACCCTAATCCTAATGCTTACCCTAACCCTCAACCTAACCGTAAACCTACCCCTAACGCTATCCCTCACCCTAAACCTAATGCTCACCCACAACCTAACAATCACCTGAACCCAAACCCTCATACTCACCCTAACCCTCACCCTCACTCTAAACATCACCCAAACCCTAACCCTCACCCTAACCCTAACACAAACCCTAATCCAAACGCTCACACTCACCCTAACCCTCAGCCTAACCCTTTCCCTTACCCTAACCCTAACCATAACCCTCACACTAACCGTAACCCTCACTCTAACCCTAACCATAACGCTGACCCTAACCTTCCCCCTCACCCTGAACCTCACCCTAATCCTATTCCTAATCCTAACACTCACCGTCAAACTAAACCTAACCCTAACCCTAACCCTAACCATCACCCTCACCCTCTCCCTCAACCTAACCCTCACCCTCACCCTAAACATCACCTTAACCCTAATCCTCACCTTCAACCTAACCCTAACCCTCACTCTGAACCTAACCTCAGCTTAATCCTCACCCTCGCCCTAATCCTCACCCTAACCGTAACTTTTACCTAACAGATACTCTCACCCTCACACTCAGCCTAACCCTCACCCTCACCCATGTCCTCACCCTAACCCTAACCTTAACCCTCACCCTCACCCTCAACCTCCCCTTCTCTCTCAGGCTTACTCTAACCCTCATAATAACTCTAACCCTAACCCTAACCCTAAAACTCATCCTAACCCTAACCCTCAACCTCGCCCTCACCCTCATTCTAAACATTACCCTCATGCTGAACCTCACCATCACATTAACGCTCACACTAACCCTAACCCTCACCCTAGCCTTAACCCTAACCCTCACCCTCACTTCCCCCGTCACACTCAGCCTAACCCTAACTCTAACCCTAATCCTAAACTAACATCACCCGCACCCTCACCCTAACCCTCTCCCTCAAACTCCCCTTCCCCCTAACACTAACCCTCAACCTCACCCTAAGCATCACCTTAACCCTAATCCTCACACTGAACCTAACCCTAACGCTCACCCTAACCCTCACTCTCAAACTAACCCTCACCCTAAACAGTATCCTCACACTAAACCTAACCCTAACCCTAAACTTCACACTAATCCTAACCCTCAACCTAACCATATCCTTCCACCTCAACCTAAATCTCACCTTAACCCTAACCCTAACACTCACCCTAACCCTAAATCTAAACCTAACCCTCACCCTCACCCTAACCCTCACCATCACGCTAATGCTCACCGGAACCCTAACACTCACCCT
This sequence comes from Dipodomys merriami, assembly GCF_024711535.1. Taxonomy (NCBI): domain Eukaryota; kingdom Metazoa; phylum Chordata; class Mammalia; order Rodentia; family Heteromyidae; genus Dipodomys; species Dipodomys merriami. Next base: position 5,535,629 of record NW_027206257.1, read on the forward strand.
AAACCTAAATCTCAAACTAAACCTAAGCCTCACCCTGACGCTCACCTTAAATCTAACCGTAACCCTAACCCTCACCCTCACCTTACTTTAACCATAACCCTCACCCTAAACCTAACCCACACCCTAACACTAATCCTAAACCTAACGCTAAATATAAACTTCACATTAAACCTAAACCTTACACTAACCATAATCCTCACACTATCCTTAACCTTAACCCTAACCCTCACCCTAACCCTCACCCTCACCCTAACCCTAATGCTAATCTTAACCCTCACCCTCACCCTAACCCACAACCTTACCCTTAACCTCACTATAACCCTTACCCTCACCCTAAGCCCAACCCTCACCCACGCCCTAACCCTCACCCTAACATTTACCCACACCCTCACCCTCACCCTAATCCTCACCCTCACCCTCACCCTAACCCTAGCCCTCACCCTAAACCTAACCCTCACCCTAACCCTAACCCTCACTCTTACAGTCACCCTCACCCTCAGCCTAACCCTAATCCTTACCCTAATCCTAACCCTCACCCTCACCCTAACTCTAACCCTAAACCTAACCCTCACCCTAACACTAAAACTCACCCTATATCTCACTCTCACCCTAACCCTAAACCAAAACCTAACCCTCAACCTAAACTTCACCCTAACCCTAACACTAACCATAACCCTCATCCTCACAATAAACCTCACACTATACCTTACCCTCACAATATCCCTAACCATAACCCTAATCCTCAACCACACCTAAACTTCACCCTCACCTGAACCTTCACCCTCACCCTCACCCTCACCCTCATCCGCACCCTAAACATCACCCTAACACTAACACTCACCCTCATGCTAATCCTCACCATAACCCTAACCCTGACCGAAAAGAAACCCTCAACCTAACCCTCACACTAACCCTCACCCTGACCCTAGCCCTCACCCAAACACTAACCCTAACCCGAACCCTAATCCTCACATTCACCCTAACCCTTACCCTAACCGTTACCCTCACCCTCACCCTAACCCTAACCCTAATCATAACCCTCACACTAGCCATAACCCTCACCCTAAACATAACCCTAAACCTAACCCTAACCTTCACCCTCACACTGACCCTCACACTCACCGTAACCCTAAACCTATTCCTAATCCTAACCCTCACAATAACCCTCAACCTAAACCTAACCTTAACACTAACCCTCACCCTCACCCACACCCTCACCGAACACAAACCCTCATTCTAACCCTAAGCTCAGCTTAACCCTCACCCTCAACCTAATCCTCACCCTAACCCTAACCCAAACGTAAATGTAACCCTCACCCTCACACTCACCCTCATCCTCACCTTAGCACTAACCCTAACCCTAACCATAACACTTACCCACACCCTAACCCTCACCCTCATCCTCGCTCTAACCCTAATCCTAACCCTAATGCTCACACTACCCCTCTCCCTAACCCAAACTGTAACCCTAAGCCTCACCCTCATCCTAACCCTCACGCTCAGCCAAATACTCACCCTCACCCTAAACCATACTCTCACAATAAACATCACCCTAACCCTAACCCTCAACCTAACTCTAACCCTAACCCCCAACCTAACCCTAACCCTCACCGTAACCCTCACCCTAACCCTTACACACAACATAATCCTATCCCTCACTCACAAACTTACCATCACCCAAACCCTTACCCTCACCCTAAACCTCAGCCTAACCTGCAACCTAACGCTCACCCTAACCCTAACCCTCACCCTTGCCCTAACCCTCACCCTAACCTTTACCCTTACCCTCACCCTAACCCTCACCCTAACCTTTACCCTGACCCTAACCCTAACCCTAAATCTAACCCTCAAACTAACCCTAAACCTAACCCTCAACCTAACCCTTATCCTATCCCTAAACCTAACCCTATCCCTCACCCAAAGCCTAAACCTAACTCTCACACTAACCCTAAACCTAACCCTCAGCCTAACGCTCATCCTAACCCTAACCGTAACCCTACCCGTCACCCTAACCGTAACCCTACCCATAAAACTCACCCTATCCCTAACCCTCCCACTCACCCTCAGGCTAACTCTAATACTAACCCTAACCCTCACACTCACCCTAACTCTAACCCTAAACCTAATCCTAAACCTCACCCTCACCCTCACCCAAAGCCTAAACCTATCCCTAACCCTCACTCTAAGCCTAACCCAAACCCTATACCTCACCCTCACCCTAACCCTAACCCTAGCATTCACACTGAAACTCACCCTAACTTTACCCTCACCATAAACCTAACTATAACCCTAATCCTCACGCTAAACCTAAGCCTCATACACCCCCTTAAACTCACCCTAACCCTAAACCTAACCCTATTCCTAAACCTAAGCCTCACACTTAAACTCACCCTAACCCTACACCTAACCCTTACCCTCACACACACCCTCACCCTAAGCCTCACCGTCACCCTAACCCTCACCCTAAACCTAACGCTACCCTTCACTCTAACCCTCACACTAACCCTAACCCTAATCCAAACCCTCAACCTAACCCTAACGATAACCCTAACCCTCACCCTCACACTCACCCTTAACCTAACACTAACACTCAACCTAACCCTAATCCTCACCCACACCCTAACCCTCACCCTCACCTTAACCCTCACCCTCACGCTAAACATCACCCAAACCCTAACCATCACCATAACCCTAGCTCTAACCCTCACCCTAACCCTAACCCAAAACCTAATCCTCAATCTCACCCTATTCCTCCCCGTAAGCCTAACCCTTGGCTAAAAGAAACCCTCAACCTTAAACTCACACTAACCCTCATCCTCACCCTCACCCTCACCGAACACAAACCCTCACCCTAACCTTAACCTCAGCTTAACCCTCACCCTCAACCTAATCCTCATCCTAAACCTAACCCAAAAATAATCTTAACCCTCACCCTCACACTAACCCTCACCCTCACCCTAGCCCTCAACCTAATCCTAACCCTAACCCTAACATTCAACCTCACCCTAAACCTCACTCTAACCTTTTCCCTCACCCTAACCCTAACCCTATCCCTAACCATAACTCTCACATTAACCATAACCATCAGCCTAACACTAACCCTAACACTAACCTTAAACCTAACCCTCAGCCTCACCCTCACCCGCACCTTCAGCCTAACCCTAACCCTAACCCTATTCCCAATCCTAACCCTCACCCTCACCCTTACCCTAACCCTCACCCTCACCTAACCTTCACCCTCACCCTAACCATAAACCTCACCCTAACCCTAACTCTAACCCTTACAATAACCCTAACCTCATCTTAACCCTAACCCTGACGTAAACGATACCCTCACCCTCACACTAACCCTCACCCTCACCCTAGCCCTCTCCCTCACCGTAACTGTAACTCTAACCCTCAATCTCACCCTCACCCTCACCCTCAACCTCAGCCTAAAGCTAACCCTAACACTAACCCTAACCCTAACCCTCACACTAACCATAACCCTAAATCTCAGCCTAAACCTTATCCTAACCCTAAACCTAAAACTAACCTTCACCCTAACCAAACCTTAACCCTAAACCTAACCCTAACCCTAACCCTAACCCTCACCTAAAACCTAACCCTAAACCTAACCCTCACCCTAACCCTAAACCTCACCTTCAACCTCACCCTGACCCTCAGCCTAACTTAGGGTTAACCTTAATCCTAACCCTCACCCTCAACCTAACTCTAAGCCTAAACCAAACTCTCCCCTTCCCCCTCACCCTCACTCTAACCATCACTCTAACCCTAACGCTCACCCTCAACCTCCCCCTCCCCCTCAGCCTAACCCTAGTCCTTAAACTAATCCTAACCCTCAACCTACCCCTGACCCTAACCCTAACCCTAACCCTAACCTTCACCCTAATCCTCACCCTCACCATAGTCCACACCCTAATCCTAACCCTAAACCTATCCCTAACACTAACCCTAACCCTAACCCTCTGCCTAAACCTTATCCGAACCCTAAACCTAAAACTAACCTTCACGCTAACCAAAACCTAACCCTAACCCTAACCTAACCCTAACCCTCAGACTAACTGTAACCCTAACCCTCAGCCTAAAGCTCATCCTAACCCTAACCCTAACCCTAACTCTATAACTCCACATAACCCTCAGACTTACCCTAACCCTAACACTAACCCTAAACCTGACCCTCAATTTAAGCCTCCCCATAACTCTAACTCTAACCCTAATCCTCACCCTCACCTGAACCCTAATCCTAACACTAACCCTAAACCTCACCCTGTCACCCTAACCCTCACCCTCACCCTAAATGTCACCCTAAACTTAATCCACACCCTAACCCTAACCCTAACCCTCACCCTAAACCTAAACTCAGCTTAACCCTAACCCTGATGTAAACGACACTCACCATCAACCTCACCTTAATCCTCACCCTAACCCTAACCCTGACATAAACGAAACCCTCACACTCAACCTCACACTAACCCTCACCCTCACACAAGCCCTCACCCTCACCCTAACCCTAACACTGACCATCAACCTCACCCTCACCCTCAACCTCAGCATAAACCTAACCCTACCCTAACCCTAATCCTCACCCTCACCCTCACCCGCACCCTAACCCTAACAATAACCCTAACCCTCACACTAACACTAAACCTCACCCTAACCCTCACCCTAACCCTTACCCTCACCTTCACCTAACCCTAACCTTCACACTAACCCAAACCCTCACCCTAAACCTATCCCTACCCCTCACCCTAACCCTCACGCTCACCCTAACTCTAACCCTAACCCAACCCTAACCCTAACCCTCAAGCTAACCCTAAACTTAACCCTCCCCCTCAGCCGAACCTTCACCCTCACCCTCACCCTAAACATCACCCTTACACTAACCCTCACCCTAATCGTAACCTTAACGGTCACCATAACCCTAACACTCATCTTAAACCTCAAACTCACCCTAATCCTCACCCTAACCTAACCTTAACCATTACCTAAACTCAACCCTGAACCTAACCCTCACCCTTACCGTAGCCCACACCCTAACCCTAACGCTAAACATAACCCTCACACTAACCCTAAACCTAACCCGCAGCCTCAATCTTATCCTAACCCTAAACCTATAACTAACCTTCACCCTAACCAAACACTAACTCTAAACCTAAACTTAACCCTAACCCTCACACTAACCCTAAACCTAACCCTCAGCCTAACGCTCATCCTAACCCTATCCCTAACACTAACACTAACCCTCACCCTAAACCTAACCCTCACCCTAAACCTAGCCCTAACCCTAACCCTCACGCTCAACCTCACCCTCACCTTAAGCCTAAACCTAACTCTAGTCCTAAACATAACGCTCACCCTCACCCTAAACATAATCCTCACCCTAAACCTAACCCTCACCCTCACACTAACCCTAACCCTCATTCTTACCCTAACCCTCAGCCTCACCCTCTCCCTAACACTAACCCAAACCCTAACCCTAACCCTAACCTTCACCCTAACCCTCAACCTAACCCTAAAACTAACCCTCACCCTGACCCTCACCATACCCCTAAACCTAACCATAAACCTCACCCTCACGCTAACTGTCATCCTAATCCCTACCCTCACCCTCACCCTCACCCTAATCCTAACCCTAACCCTAACCCTAACCCTCACCCTAACCCTAACCCTCACCCGAACCCTCACTCTCACCTTCACCCTCACCCTAAATATCACCATAACCTTAAACGTCACCCTAACCCTAACCCTCACCCTAACCGTAAACCTCACCTTAAACCTCACCCTCACCACAATCCTCACCCTAAACCTAACCCTGAACCTTTTCTAACCAAAAATATCACCCTCACCCTAGCTCTCACCCTAAACCTAACCCTAATCTTAACCCTCACCCTCAGCCTCACCCTCAGCCTCACCCTAAACCTAAACCTAATCCTAACCATAACCCTCACCCTCACCCTCACTCTCACCCTAGCCCTAATGTGCATCCTAACCCTAACCCTAAACCTAACATACAACTTTACCCTAACCCTAACCCTAATACTAAACCTAACCCTCACCCTCACCCTAACCCTGACCCTAATAAACCTTACCCTTAACCTCACCCTCACCCTAACCCTAACCCTAACCCTTACCTAACCGAAACCCTCAACCTCAACCTCACAGTCACCCTCACCCTCAGCCTAACCCTTACCCTAACCTTAAGTCTTACCCTCACCCTAAACCTAACTGTAAACCTAACCCTCACCGTCACCCTCCCACTCACCCTCACCCTAACCATAATCCTCACGCTCAACCTCACCCTCACTCTAACCCTCACTGTCACCCTAAACATCACCATAAACCTAACCATCACCCTAAACCTAACCCTAAGCCTAACCCTCACCCTAACCCTAACCCTAACACTAAGCCTAACCCTAACCCTTACCCTAATCCTAACCCTTACCTAACCCTAACCCTAACCCTTACCTAACCCTAAGCCTAACCCTATCTCTCACCCTAAACCTTATGCTAACCCTAACCCTCACCCTCAACTTAATCCTCACCCTAACCCTTATCCTCACACTAACCCTAACCCTAACCCTCAGCATCACCCTCACCCTAACACTAAACCTAAAACTAACCCTCAACCTTACCCTAACCCTTACCCTATCCTTAACCCTACCCTCACTCTAACCCTCACTCTCACGCTAATCCTTACCCTAACCCTCACCCTAAACCTAAACCAAACCCTAACCCTCAACCTAACCCCAAACCTAACACTCACCCTAACCCTAATCCTTACCTTAAGTCTAACCCTAATCCTAACCCTAACCCTAACCCTCATCCTCAACCTACCCTCACCTAACCCAAACCCTAACCCTAAACCTCACCCTAACCCTAACCCGAATCCTAACCCTAAATCTCACCGTCACCATCACCCTCACCCTAACCCTCAACTTCAAACTCAACTTCAACCTAACCCTCAAACTAAACCTAACTCTCACCCTAACCCTAACCCTCTCCCTAACCCTAACCCAACCCATCACCCAAAACCTCACCCTAAACCTAACCCTCACCCTAACCCTAATCCTAACCCTCACCCTCACCCTAACCTTGAAAGTCACCCTAACCCTCAGCCTAAACCTAACCCTAATCCACAACCTCACCTTCACCATCACCCTCACCCGGACCCGAACCCAAACCTTAACCCTCAGCCTCACCCTAACCCTCACCTTAACCCTAACCCTCAACCTAAACCTCACCCTACCCTAATCCTCTCCCCAACCCTAACCTTAATCATTACCTAACTGAAACCCTCACCCTTGCACTCACCCTAAACCTCACCCTCACTGTAGCCCTCACCCTAAACCTAAAACTCACCCTAACCTTAAACCTCACACTCACCCTAACTCTAAGCAAAACCCTCACCATAAACCTCACCCTAACCCTAATCCTAACCTTCACCCTAACTCTAACCCTTACACTAACCCTAACCCTAACCCTAAACCTCACCCTAACCTAACCCTCAACCTCACCCTCACCCTAACCCTAACCCTAACCCTAACCCTCACCGTAACCCTATACCTTACTGTATACCTAACCCTCAGCATCAACATAACCCTAATCCTAATCCTCGCCATAACACTAACCCTCACCCTAACACTCAGCCTCACCCTAATCCTCACCCTAACTCTAACCTTCAACCTAAACCTCACCCTCAACCTAATTCTCACCCTAACCCTAACCCTAACCATTACCTAATAGAAACCCTCAACCTCACCCTCACACTAACCCTAACACTCAACCTCACCATAGCCCTCACCCTAAACCTAAACTTCACCCTAAACCTAACCATAAGCCTCACCCTCACCCTCATCCTAAACCTAACCATAACCCTAACCCTAATCCTAACCCTAACCCTCACGATCAACCTCAGCCTAATTCAAACCCAAACCCTAACCCTCACAGTCAATGTGACCTAACTCTAACCCTAACCCTAATACTAATTCTAACCCTCACCCTCACCCTCACCCTAAATCTAAACCTAACCCTAATCCAGACCCTCACCCTCACACTAACCCTAATACTCACCCTATCCCGAACAATGACACTAAACCTCAACCTAACCTTCACCCTGAACCTAACCCTAATGCTAACCCGAACCCAAACCCTCACACTAACCCTCACCCTAACACTTACCCTCACCCTAACCCAAACCCTCACCCTCACAGTAACTCTCACTATAACCATTAGACTAACCCTAACCTTAACCCTAACATTAACCCTAAATCTCACCCTAACCGTCTCCCTAACCCTAACCCTCAAACTCAAGCTAACCCTCACCATAACCCTTGCCCTCACCCTAACCATAACCCTAAACCTAAACCTCACACTAACCCTAACTCTAACCCTCAGACCAACCCTCATCCTAACCCTAACCCTAACCCTAATCCTAACCCTAAGTCTCACCCTCACCCTCACCATAACCATAACCGTAACCATCACCCTCATGCTAACCCTCACCCTCACTCTCACCTTATTACTATCCCTAACCCTAACCATAAAAATAACACTAACCCTAACCCTAACCCTCACCCTCACCCTCAACCTAACCATAACCCTAACCCTAACCCTCACCTTCAATGTCACTCTCAACCTCTACCTGAACGTGAACCTCACCCTCGCTCTAACCCTCACACTAACCCTAACCCTCAACCTAACCCTAACCCTAACCCTCACCCTCACCCTCACCCTCAGCCTAAGCCTTACACTAACCATAATCCTAAAGATAACCCTTACAATCATCCTAAACCTAATCCTAATCGTCAAACTCACACTCACCCTCACACTCACCCTAAACCTCATACTCAAACTCACCCTCACCCTAACTCTCAGCGGCACCCTAAAAATCACCCTAACCCTAACCCTCACCCTAACCCTAACCCTTAGCCTCACCCTAACCCTAACCCTCACCCTCAACCTCACCCTCACCCTCAGCCTAAACCTACTGCTACCCCTAATCCTAACCCTCACCCTCAAACTAACTCTAACCCTAAACCAAATTCTCCCCTTCCCCCTCACCCTCACACTAACCCTCACTCTAACCCTAAACCTCACCATCAACCTCACCCTCACCCTCAGCCTAAACCTAGTCCTTACCCTAATCCTAACCCTCAACCTACACCTGACCCTAACCCTAACCCTAACCCTAACCCTCACCCTAACCCTCACCCTAACCCTAAACCTAACACTCACCCTAAACCTTACCCTTAACCTAAACCTAAACCTAATCCTAAACCTAACCCTAACCCTAACACCCACCCTCACCCTCACCCTAACCCTAACCCCAACCCTCACCCTCAACCTAATCCTAACCAGAATCCTAACCCTAAACCTCACCGTCACCATCACACTAACCTTAACCCTCAAACTCAAACACACCTTCACCCTAACACTCAAACTAACCCAAACCCTCACCCTAACCCTAAACCTCACCCTATCCCTAACCCTACCACTCACCCTAACCCTAACACTAAACCTAACCCTCACCCTCACCCTCACCCTCTGCCTAACACCAACCCTAACCATAATCCTAACACTAACCCTCACCCTCATACTCAACCTAACTCAAACCCGAACCCTAACAATAACCCTCACCCTAACCCTAACCCTATCCCTAACCCTCACCCTAACCCTAAACCTCAATTAAACCCTAAATCTAACCCTCAACCTCAACCTCACCCTAACCCTAACCCAAACCCTATATCTCAGCGTAACCCTAAAGCTAACCCTAACCCTGACCCTCACTCTAAACCTAACCCTAACCCTTACCCTCACCATAACCTTAATCCTAACCCTAAACCTAATACTCACACTAACTCTAACCATCACCCTCACCCAAACCGTCACCATCACCTTAAACCTCACGCTAACACTAACCATCATCAACACCCTAACCCTCACCCTCACCCTCACACTCACCCTCACCCGAACCCTCACCATAACCCTAACCCTAAACCTCACCCTAAACCTAACCCTTGCCCTCACCCTCACCCTCACCCTAAGTCTAATCCTAGCATTAACCCTAACCCAAACCCTCACGTTAACACTAATACTAATCCTAACCCTAACCCTCACCCCCACCCTAAACCTCACCATAACCGTAACCCTAACACTAAACAAAACCCTCACACTAACGCTAAACCCTAACTCTAACCCTCACCCTACCCCTAACAGTAACCCTATCACTCATCCTCACCCTAACCCTCACCCGAACAATTACCCTTACCCTAACGCTCACACTAAACCTAACCCTAAACCACACTCTAAACCTCACCCTAAACCTAAACCTAAACCTCACCCTAGCCCTCACCCTTAGCCTAACCCTATACCTCAGCCTCACACTAAATCTCACCCTAACCCTTAACCTCACCCTCACCCTCACCCTAACCCTAACCCTCACCCTCACACTAAATCTCAACCTAACCCTTAACCTCAGGCTAACCCTAACCCTAACCCTTACCCTAACTCTCACTCTAACCCTAACCCTCACACTAACCCTAACCCTCACCCTCACCCTCACCATCCACCTAACACTAAGCCTATACCTAACCCCAACCCTAACCCCAACAATAACCCTAACCCTAACCCTCACCCTAACCCATACCCTAACCCTAACCCAAACCCTCACCCTCACCCTAGCCCATACTCTATCTCTAAGCCTAAGCCTAAACCTCACCCTAACCCTCACCCACACCCTCAACCTAAGTCTAATCCTAACCCTAAACCTAACCCTCACACTCACCCTCACCCTAACCCTAATCGTAATCCTAATCCTAAACCTAACCCTAACCCTCACCTCCACCCTAAACCTCGCCCTAACCCAAATCCTAACACTAAACCTTACCCTGACCCTCAAACTAACCTTAACTCTAACCCTAAACATCACCCTCACCCTAATCCTAAACTTAACCCTAACCCTAAACCTCACCCTAATCCTTAACCGCACACTAACACTTACCCTCAACCTAACACTAACCCTAACCCCAACACTAACCCTCACACTAACCTAACCATCAACCTAAACCTAAACCTCACCCTAAACCTAAGCCTCACCCTCACCCTAACCCTAACAATAACCCTAACCCTCATCCTAAACTTAACCCTCACCCTAACTCTAAGGTTAAACCTCACCCTCACCCTCAACCTAAACCTAAATCTAACCCTAACCCTCAGGCTAATACTAACCCTAACCCTAATGCTAACCATAACCCTCACCCTAACCCTAACCCTCACCCTAACCCTAACCCTAACCTTTAATCCTCACTCTATCCCTAACCCTAACCCTCACCCTCACCCTAGCTCTCACCCTAAACCTAATCCTAAACCTCACCCTCACCCTAACCCTAATGCTAACCCTACACTCACCCTCACATTAACCCTCACACTAACCCTAACCCTAACCCTACAACTCACCGAACCGTAACCCTAAACCTAACCCTAACCTGCACCCTAAGCCTAGACCTAACACAAACCCTCAACCTAACACTCAGCCTAAACCTAACCCAATCCATCACCGTAACCCTAACCCTCCCCCACACCCTAACCCTTACTTTCACCCTAGCCCTCACACTAACCCAACCCTAACCCTACCTCTCACCCTAACCCTCACCCTAAACCTAACCTTAAACCTCACCTTGAGCCTAACCATAACCCTCACCCTAACCCTAGCCCTCACACTCACCCTAACCCTAACCCTCACCATCACCCTCACCCTCACCCTAACCCTAACCCTAACACTAAACCTCGCCTTAAACTTAACCCTCACCCTAACCTCAGCTGAACCCTAACCCTCACCCTAACCCTCTCCCTAACCCTAATGCTAATTCTAACCCTTACACTCAACCTAACCCTCATCCTAACCCTTACCCTCACCCTAACTCTCACTCTCAACCTAACCCTAATCCTAACCCTCACCCTCACCCTAAACCTTAGGCTCACCCTAACCCTCACCCTAACCCTAACCCAACACTAACCCTCACACTAACCCTAATTCTCACCCTAACCCTAACTGTACCCCTCAAGCTAACCCTCATCCTAAACCTAACCCTCAACCTAACCCTAAACCTAACCGTAATCCTTACCTAACACAAACCCTCACCTTCACCATAACCTTCACCCTAACACTCACCCTCAACTTAGCCCTCACCCTATCTCTAACCCTAACCCTAAACCTAACTTTCACCATAAACGTAACCCTAATCCTCACCCTCACCGTAACTCTCACTGTCAGGCTAACCCTCACGCTAACCCTAAATCTCTTCCACACCCTCACCCTCAAAATCACCCTACACATCACCCTAACCCTAACACTCACCCTAACCCTAACCCTAAACCTCCCCCTAAAGGTAACCCTCACCCTAACCCTCACCCTCACCTAATCCTAACCTTAACCATAACCCTTACCAAAACGAAACCCTCTCCCTCACCTTCACCTTAACCCTCACCCTCATCCTAGCCCTCACAATATCCCTAACCCTAACCCTAAACCTCACCTTCACCCTCACCCTCACCAATACTCTAACCCAAACTCTAGCCCTCACCCTAACCCTAACCTCCACCCTAACCCTAAACCTCACCCTCACCCTCACCCTCAGCCTAACCCTAACTCCAATCCTCACCTTAAACCTCACCCTCACTCTAAGCCTAACCCTACACCTAACCCTCACTCTCACCCGAACCCTAACCTCCACTGTAACCCTAACCCTGACACTAACCATAACCCTAAACCTAAACCTCACCCTGACCCTAACCCTCACCCTAATCCTTACCCTCACCCTAACACTCACCCTAACCCTAACACTAACCCTCACACAAAACCTAAATCTCACCCTAACCCTAACCCTCACCCTAACCCTAACTCTAACTCTCACCCTAGCCCTCACCGTAACCCTATCACTAACCCTAACACTCAACCTCACCCTAACCATAACCCTCACCATAAACCTTAACCTAACCTTAACCCTCACCCTAACACTAACCCTAACCCTCACGGTAACCCTAACCCTCACTCTCACCCTAAACTTCACCCTAACCCTTACCCTGACAATAATCCTAACCCTATCTGTAACCCTAATGCTCTTACTAAACCTAACCAGCACTAGAAATCTATCGCTACCCCTCACTCTAGCCCTCACCCTAACTGTAACACTAACCCTAACGCTAAACCTCACCCTAATCCTAACCCTAACCCTAACCCTTGCCCTCACCCTCGGCCTAATCCTAACCCTAACCCTCACCCTAACCCTCACCCTCACCCAATCCTCACCCTTACAGTAACTCTCACCCTCACTCTAATCCTCACCATCACCCTTACCCTCACACTAACCCTAATCCTCACCCTAACCCAAACCGTACGCCTCAAGCTAACCCTCACCCTAAACCTAACCCTCACCCTAACCCTAAACCTATACGTAATCGTTACCTAACACAATCCCTCACCCTCACCATAACCCTCACCCTAAAACTCAACCTCAACTTAGCCCTCACCCTAACCCTAACCCTAATCCTCACCCTAACCCTAAATCTCACCCTAAACCATACCCTCACTCTAACCCTCACCCTAACCCTTACTGTAACCCAAAACCTCACCCTAACCCTCACACTCACCCTAACCCTAACCCAAACCCTAACCCTCAAACTAACCCTCACCATAACCCTAACCCTAAGCCTAAACCTCACCCTCACCCTAACCCTCACCCCAACCCTTACTCTCACCCTAACCCTAACCCTCACCCTCACCTCAAACCTCATACTAACCCTTACCCTAACGCTAACCCTAACCGCAACACTCACACTAACCCTAACCCTCACCCTAACCCTAACCCTCACACTTACCTTATCCTCAGCCTAACCCTAACGCTAACACTAACCCAAAACCTACCCCTCACCCTATCTCTAACCCTAACCCTAAACCTAACTTTCATCCTAAACGTAACCCTAATCCTCACCCTCACCCTAACTCTCACTGTCAGGCTAACCCGCACGCTAACCCTAACTCTCTTCCACACTCTCACCCTCAACATCACCCTACACATCACCCTAACCCAAACACTCACCCTAACCCTAACCCTAAACCTGACCCTAAAGGTAACCCTCACCCTAACCCTCAAACTCACCTAATCCTCACCTTAACCATAACCCTTACCTAAACGAAACCCTCACCCTCACCTTCACCTTAACCCTAACCCTCACCCTAGCCCTCACAATATCCCTAACCCTAACCCTACACCTCACCTTCACCCTCACCCTCACCAATACTCTAACCCAAACTCTTACCCTCAAGCTAACCCTAACCTCCACCCTAACCCTAACCCTCACCCTCACCCTAAACCTCAGCCTAATCCTAACTCCAATCCTAACCTTAAACCTCACCCTCACTCTAAACTTAAACCTACCCCTAACCCTAATTCTCACCCGAACCCTAACCTCCACTGTAACCCTAACCCTCACCCTAAACTTAACCCTAACCCTAACCCTCACCCTCACGCCAGCCCTCAACCTAACCCTAATTCTTACCCTAACCCTCACCCTAACACTCATGCTCACCCTAAACCGCACACTAACCCTAACCCTAATCCTCAATCTAACCCTAACCCTAACCCTTACCCTAAACTTCACCCTAACCCTAACCCTCACCCTTACCGTAACCCTCATCCTCAACCTAACCCTAAACGTTACTATCACCCCAATGCTCATTCTGACCCTCACCGTAACCCGAACCCTCACCCTAACACTAACCCTAACCCTAACCCTCACCCTAACCCTAACCCTAACCCTAACCCTCACCGTAACACTCACGGTAACCCTAACCCTCACTCTCACCCTAACCATCACCCTAACCCTTACCCTCACACTAATCCTAATCCTAACTGTAACCCTAATGCTCTTACTAAACCTAACCATCACTCGAACTCTATCCCTACGCCTAACTCTAGCCCTCACCCTAACTGTAACACTAACCCTAACGCTAAACCTCACCCTCACCCTCACCCTCACCCTAACCCTTGCCCTCACCCTCGGCCTAATCCTAACCTTAACCCTCACCCTAACCCTCACCCTCACCCAATCCTCACCCTTACAGTAACCCTCACCCTCAGTCTAATCCTCACCATCACCCTTACCCTTAATGTCACCCTAACCCTCACCCTAACCCTAACCCTCAACCTCACCCTCAACCTCACCCTAACCCTAACACTCACGCTAAACCTTATTGTCACCCTAACTCTCACCCTATCACTAACCCTAACCCTAAACCTCACCCTAACCCTCACCCCCAACCTAACACTAACCCAAACCCTAACCCTCAACCTAACCCTCACTATAACGCAAACGGTAAACCTAAACCTCACCCTCACCCTAACCCTAACCCTTACCCTCAACCTAACACTAACCCTCACCCTCACTCTCAACCTAACCTTACCCCAACGCTAACACTCACCCTAACCCTAAACTCCACCCTAACCCTAATCCTGACTCTAACGCTAACCCTAACCCTAACCCTCACCCTAACCCTCAACCTAACCCTTACCCTCACCCTAACCCTAAACCTAACCCTCACAGTAACCCTAACCCTCATCCTAAACCAAACCCTAAACCTAACCGTACCCCTCATCCTAACCTTCACCCTCACCCTCACCCTCAGCCTAACCCTAACCCTAATCCTAACCTAAACTGTCACCCTCCCCCTCCCCCTAAACCTAACCCTAATCTTAACCCTCACCCTCACCGTCATCCTCAACCTCACCCTAATGTTAACCCTAACAATAACCTTAACCCTAACCCTAACCTCACCCTAACCCACACCCTCATCCTCACCCTAAGCTTAACCCTAACCCTATTCCTAATCCTAAACGTAACCCTCTCCCTCACCCTCACCCTAACCCTAAGCCTAACCCTAACCCTAACTCTAACCCTCACCATCCCCCTCACTCTCACCCTAAACGTAACCCAAGCCCTCAACCGAACCCTCAACCTCACCCTCCACCTAACCCACACCCTCACCCTAAACATGATCCTAACCCTAATAATCACCCTAACCCTAAGCCTCACCCTCACCCTTACCCTAACCCTGACCCTTGCCAACACCCTCAGCATAAACCTAACTCTAATCCTAACACTAAACCTCACCTGCACTCTAAACCTAACCCTACACCTAACCCTATCCCTCACCCTAACCCTCAACCTAACCCTAACCTCCACCCTAACCCTAATCCTGACACTAACCCTAACCTACCCTAACCCTCACCCTAACCCTAACGCTCACCCTATCCCTTAAGCTCACCCTAACACTCACCTTAACCCTAACAATAATCCTCACACTAAACCTAACGCTCACCCTAACCATAACCCTCACCCTAAGCCTAAAGCTAACCCTAACTATCACTCGCACCCTAGCCCTCACCGTAACCCTAAACCTAACCCTAACCCTCAACCTCACCCTAAAACTCACCCTAACCCTAACCCTCACCCTAACACTTACCTTCGCCCTAACCCTCACCCTAACCCTAATCTTAAGCCTCACACTACCCCACACCCTCACCCTCACCCCCACCTCACCCTAACCCGAACACAAATCCTAACACTAACCCTCACTCTTACTCTCAACCTAACCCTACCACTAACCCTAACCTCCACCCTAACCCTAATCCTGACTCTAACCCTAACCCTAAAACTAACCCTCACCCTAACCCTTACCTTCACCCTAACACTCAGCCTAACCCTCAACCTAACCCTTAACCTCACCTTAACCCTAAACCTAACCCTCATACTAACCCTAACCCTCATCTTAAACCTAACCCTAAACCTAACCGTACCCCTCATCCTCAACCTCACCCTCACCCTCAGACTAACCCTAACACTAACCCTAATCCTAACCCTAACCCTCACCCTCACCCTCACACTAAACCTAACCCCAATCTTAAACCTCACCCTCACCCTCAACCTCACCCTAACCCTAACCATAACAAAAAACCTAACCCAACCCTAACCCTAACGATCACCCTCATCGTCAACCTAACCCTAATTCTAAATATAACCCTCTCCCTCACCCTCACCCTAACCCTAATCCTAACCCTAGCCCTCACCCTAACCCTCACCCTCACCCTCAACCTAAACCTAAACCTAACCCAAACCCTCAACCGAACCCTCACCCTCACCCTCCACCTAACACTCACCCTCAACCTAATCCTAACCCTAACCTTCAACCTCATCCTCACCCTAACTTTAACCCAAACCCTAACACGCAACTTAACCCTCAACATACCCCTATCTCTAACACTGAAAATGTCCCTCACCCTAATGCTCTCCCTAACCCTTACCTTCACCCTAACACTTACCCTAACCCTAATACTCACCCACACCCTAACCCTCACCCTAACCCTGACCCTCACACTAAACCTGCCCCTCACCCTAACACTAACCCTAAACCTCACCCTAACCTTCACCCTCACCCTCACCCTTACCCTTATCCTCAGCCTCACCCTAACCTTCACACTAAATTTAACCAAAACACTAACCCTCAACCTAACCCTCACCATACACCTGAAACTGTCCCTCAACCTAACGCTCTCCCTAACCCTAACCCTAAACCTAACCCTAGCGCTAACCCTACCCCTAACCCTAACCCTAACCCAAACTCTCACACTAAACCTAACTCTCACCCTAACCGTAACCCTAACCCTTACCCTAACCCTCACCTTAACCCTAACTCTAACCCTCACCATAACCCTCAGGCTAACCCTCACTCTCACCCACACACTCACCCTATCCCTAACCCTAAGCAAAACCCTAACCTTAACGGTCACCCTAACCCAAACCCTAACCCTATCCCTCACCCTCACCCTAACCCTCACCCTAACCCTTAACTTCATCCTCACCCTAAATGTCACACTTATCCGAAACCTCACCATAACTCTAAACTTAACTCTCACCCTCACCATCACCCACACCCTAACCCTAACCCTAACCCTCACCTTAACCCTAAAACTCACCCTAATCCTCACCCTAACCCTCACTCTCACCCGCAACCTCACCCTACCCTAACCCTAACCCTCACCCTAACCCTAACCCTCACCCTAACACTTACCCACAGCCTAACACTAACAATACCTCTAACACTAACCCTCACACTAACCATAGCCCTCACCATAACCCTAAACCTCACCCTAACAATAACCCTAAACCTAAACCTCACCCTCACCCTAGCCCTCACCTTAACCCTCATTCTAACCCTAACCATCAACCTAACCCTTACCCTCATCCTCAACATAAACCTCAAACTAACCCTAACCATAATCCTCAATCTAACCCTCACCCTAAACCTAACCCGAACCCTTAACCTAACCCTCACCCTAACACTAACCCTCACCCTTATCTTAACAATCACGCTCAGCCTAACCCTCAACTTTACCCTTACCATCACCCTCACCCTAACCCTCACCCTTACCCTAATCCTCACCCTAGCCCTCACCCTAACCCTAACCTTCACCCTCACACTCACCCTCACCCTCAGTTTAACACTAACCCTATCACTTTTCCTAACCCTAAACCTCACCCTCACCCAAACCGTTACCCTAACCGTAACCTTCACACTGAACCTAACCCTCAAACTAAACCTAACCCTACCCCTCACCCTAACCCTCACCCTAAACTTAACCCTAACCCTAACCCTCACCCTCACGCCAGCCCTCACCCTAACCCTAATTCTTACCATAACCCTCACCCTAAACCTCATGCTCACCCTAAACCTCACACTAACCCTAACCCTAATCCTCAATCTAACCCAAACCCTAACCCTTACCCTAAAATTCACCCTAACCCTAACCCTCACCCTTACATTAACCCTCACCCTCAACCTAAGCCTAAACGTTACTATCAACCCAATGCTCAATACTGACCCTCACCCTAACCTGAACCGTCATCCTAACACTCACCCTAACTCTAACCCTATCCATCACCATAACTCTAACACTCACACTCACCATCGCCATCAGCCTAAAGCCTATGCCTAAGCCTAACCCTAACCCTATCCCTCACCCTCACCCTAGCCCTCACCCTAACCCGTATCCTAACCCTAACCCTCATCCTAACCCTCACCCTCACCCTATGGCTAACCATCACCCTAAGCCTAATTCTCACCCCCACCCTTACCCTCAGCCTAACCCTAAGCCTAAGCCTAATCTTAACCCTAACCCTATACTCACCCTCACACTAACCCTAATCCTAACCCTAACCCTAATCCTAACGCTTAACCTCAACCTAACCCTCACCCTAAACCTAACGCTAACCCTAACATTAACCCTAACTCTAACCCTCACCCTAACCT
The DNA here is from genome assembly GCF_024711535.1 of Dipodomys merriami. Lineage (NCBI taxonomy): Eukaryota > Metazoa > Chordata > Mammalia > Rodentia > Heteromyidae > Dipodomys > Dipodomys merriami. The sequence goes on from NW_027206257.1 coordinate 5,554,995, forward strand.
TCAACCTTAACCTAAACCTAACCCTAACCCTCACCCTCACCCTCACCCAAACCCCAACTGTAACCCTAAACCTATTATTAACACTAATGCTAACCCTAAAACTAACCCTAAACCTAACCTTCACCCTCAGCCTCACTCTATATGCAAATGTAACCCTAACCATAACACTTACAATAACCCTAACCCTAATCCTAACCATCACCCTCACCCGAATCCTAATTCTAACCCTAACTCTCACCCGAAACTTAACCCTCACCCTCACTGAAACCCTAACTCTCATCTTAACCCTCATCCTAACCCTAACCCTAGCCCTCACCCTAACCTATAACCTACCCTAACCCAAACCCTAACCCTCAACCTAACCCTCACCCTCACCCTAACCCTAACCCTAAACCTCACATTAACGCTAACCCTAAACCTACACCTCAACCTCCCCCTCATCCTAACTCTAACCCTAAACCTCACACTCACCCAATCCCTAATCCTAACCCTAAACCTAAACGTCACCCTAACCCTCACCCTAACCCTCACCCTCACCCTCACCCAAACCATAACTCTAAACCTAACCCTAACATTAACACTAATCCTAAACCTAAAACTAACCCTAACCCTAACCCTAACCTTCACCCTCAACCTCACCCTCACTGCAAATGTAACCCTAACCATAACACTTAAAATAACATTAACATTAATCCTAAACATCACCCTCACTCTAATCCTAATCCTAACATGAACCCTCACCTTAACCCTAACCCTCACCTTCATTTTAACCCTAAACCTCATCTTAACCCTCACCCTAACCTTAAACCTAATCAACACCCTAATGCTTAACCTCACCCTAATCCTAAAACTAAGCCTAACCTAAACCTCAACCTAAACCTCATGCTCACCCTAACCCTAACCCAAACCCAAACCCTCAACCTAAGCCTCACCCTAACCCTCAACCTAACCCTAATCCTACTTCTCACCCTAACCATCATGCTAACTCTAAACCTCAACCTTACCAGAACCCTAACCTTAACCCTAACCCTAAACCTCTCCCTAAGGCTAATTCTAACCCTAACCCTAACTCTCACCCTCAACCTCTCCCTCAGCCTAACCCTAAACCTAGCCCTAGCCCTAACCCTAACCCTCACACTCACCCTCACCCTAACCCTAATCCTAAACCCAACCCTAACCCTCACACTAAAGCTCACCCTAACCCTAACCCTAACACTAACCCTAACCCTAAACCACACCCTCACCCTTACCCTAACCCTAACTCTAACCCTAAACCTCAACTTCACCCTAACCCTAACTCTAACCCTAACCCTAACCCAAAATCTCACCCTAACCCTAACCCTAATCCTCACCCTCACCCTCACCCTCAGCGTAAACCTAACCCTAAACCTCACCCTAAACCTAACCCTCACCATAACACTTACCCTCACCCTAACACTAACCTTAACACTATACCTCACACTAAACCTAACCCTCACCCTAATTCTAACCCTCACCCTCACCCAAACCCTAACCCTAACCCTAACCCTCACCCTAAACCTAAATCTAACCCTAAACCTCTAACTCTAACCCTCATCCTCACCCTAAACCTCACCCTCACCCTAACCCTAATCCTCATTCTAACACTTACCCTCACCCTAACTCTAACCCTAGCCCTTAACCTAACACTCACCCTAACCCTAACCCTCACCATTACCGTAACCCTCATCCTCAGCATAACTCTCACCTTTAAACTTACCGACACCCTCAAACTAAATCTTACCCTAACCCTAAACTTAACCCGAAACCTAACTATCACCCTAACCCTAACCCTCACCCTCAACCTCAACCTCACCCTCAGCCTATCCCAATGCCTAACCCTAACCCTAACCCTCACATTCACTGTCTCACTAACCCTAATCCTAATCCTAACCCTAACCCTAACACACAACCTCACCCTAACCCTCACCCTAACCCTAATCCTAACACTTACACTTACCCTAACCCTCATCCTAACCCTATCTAACCCTAAACCTCAAACTCACCCTGACACTCACCCTAATCCTAACACTAAACTTCACCCTAACCCTAACCCTGAACCTTACCCTCACCCTAGCCCTAACCCTAAAACTAAACCTAAACCTAAACCTCACCCTCACACTAACCCTAACTCAAACCTTAACCCTAAACCTAAACCTCACCCTTACTCTAACCCTCACCCTCACTCTCACTGTAACACTAAACCTAAACCTAACAATAATCCTAAACCTAACCCTAACCCTCACTCTAACCATAACACTCACCCTAACCCTAACCCTCACCCTAACACTTACCCTCAACCTTACCCTAACCCTAACTCTAATACTAACCCTCACAGTAACCCTAACTCTCAACCTAAACCCAAACCTCGCCCTAACACTAATCCTAATCCTCACCCTAAACCTCATACTAACCCTAAGCCTCAATCTAACCCTCACCCTCACCCTACCCTCACCCTAACTCTTACCCTAACCCTCACCCTAAATGTAACCCTCACTCTTAGTGGAACACTCACCCTCAGCCTAACCCTCACCTATACTCTTACGGTCACACTCACCCTAATCCTCACCCTAACCCTAACCCTGATCCTAAAATTCACCCTAAACCTAACCCTAACCATCACCCTAACCCTAATCCTCACCCTCACCCTCACCCTCATCCTAACCCTAACCTTCATCCTAACCCTCCCCCTAACCCTTACGCCAACCCTCACTCTAACCCTAATCCTAAACTTAGCCCTATCCCTAAACCTCAACCTAAAACTCACCCTCAACCTAACCCAAACCCTAACCCTAAACCTCACACTAACCCTAACCCTAACACTAACCCTAAGTCTAACCCTCAACCTCACCCTCATTCTAACCCTAACCCTAAACCTAAACCTCATCTTAAACCTAATCCTCACACACAGCCTAACCGTTACCACAATCCTAATCCTATCATTAAGCCTAACCCTCACCCTAACCCTCACACTCACCTTCAACGTAACCCTAATCCTAAACCTAGCACTATCCCTAAACCTCAACCTAAACCTCAACTTCACCCTAAACCTAACACTAACCCTAACCCTAAACCTCACGCTAACTGTCCCCCTAACCCAAACTCTAAACCTAAACCTCACCCTCACCCTAACCCTAACCCTAAACCTAAACCTCACCCTAAACCTCACACTAACCCTAACCTTCACTCTCTCCCAAAACCTCAAAGTAAGTCTAACTCTAAACCTAACAATAACCTAACCCTAACCCTAACCCTAACCCTAACCCTCACCATCAGCCTCACCCTCAAAGCAAACTTAACCCTAACCATAACACTAAAAATAACCCTAACCCAAACACTAACCCTAATCCTCACACCCACCCTCAACCTCAGCCTAACCCTAAGATAAACCCTAACTCTAAACCTCACCATAACCATAACCATAAACCTAAAGCAACCCTAAACCTAACCCAAACCCTAAACCCAAACCTAACCCTAATCCTCAGCCTCACGCTCACCCTAACACAAACCCTAACCCTAACCCCCACCCTAACCCTAAACCTAACCATAACCATAACCATAACCATAACCTTCACTGTAACTCTAACCCTAACCCTAACCCTAAACCTAACACTAATCCTCAGCCTCACCCTCACCATAACCAAAATCCTAACCCTAACCCTCACCCTAACTCTAAGCCTAACCCTAAACCTAACCTTAACTCTCACACTCACACTCACCCTAAACCTAATCGTAAACCTAAATCTATCCCTAACCCCAACCTTCACAGTCAGCCTCAACCTAGCCCTCACCCTAACCCTAATCCTAACCCTAAACCTCATCCTATACCTAACCCTAACCCTCACACTCATGCTCAGCCAAAGCCTACACTTAAGCCTAAACCCAAGCCTAACCCTTACACTAACCCTAAACCTAACACTAACCCTAACCCTAACTCTAAACCTCATCCTCATCCTAACACTAACTCTAACCCTAACCCTAAACCTAAACCTCATCTTAACCCTAAACCTCACACACATCCTAACCCTTACCCTAATCCTAATCCTTTCACTAAGCCTAACCCTCATCCACACCCTAACCCTCACCCTAACCCTAACTCTAACCCTAACCCTAACCCTAACCCTCACCCTCACCCTAAATATAACCATAAACCTCAACCTTACCCTAACCCTAAACCTAAACCTAATGCTAAACCTCATACTAACCCTAACCCTAAAACTCACCCTCACCCTAGCCTTCACCCTAACCCTAATACTAACCCTAAAGCTCATGCAAGCCCTCCCCATAACCTTAACCGTAGCCCTCACCCTATCCCTAACCCTCAACCTCTCCCTCACCCTCAGCCTAACCCTAAGCCTAAACCTAACCCTCACCCTAACACTCACACTCACCCTCACCTAACCCTAATCCTAAACATAACCCTATCCCTAAACCTCAACCTAAACCTCACCCTCACCATAAACCTAACACTAACCGTAACGCTGAACCTCACCCTAACTATCCCCCTAACCCTAACTCTAACGCTAAACCTCACCCTTACCCTAACCATAAACCTAAGACTCACTCTAAACCTAACCCTAACCCTAACCCTCACCCTCACCCAAAACCTCAAAGTAACTCTAACTCTAAACCTAACAATAACACTAACCCTAACCCTAAACCTAAACCTAACCATAACCCTCACCCTCAGCCTCACCTTCACCGCAAACTTAAACCTAACCATAACACTAACAATATCCCTAACAGTAAAACTCACCCTAATCCTCACCCCAACGCTCACCCTCAGCCTAACCCTAAGCCAAAACCTAACCCTAACCCTCACTGTAAACCCAACCCTCACTGTAACCCTAACCCTAACCCTAAACCTAACCCAAACCCTAACCCTAATCCTCAGCCTCAGCCTCACCCTAACCCAAACACTAACCCTAACCCCCACCCTAACCCTAAGCCTAAGCCTAAGCCAACCCTAACCCTCATACTCACCCTCACCCTAATCCTAAACCTAACCCTATCCCTGAACCTAACCCTCACCCTAACCCTCACCCTAGTGCTCATCCTAACCCTAACTCTAACACTAACCCTAAACCTAAACCTCATCCTAACCCTAAACCTAAACCTCACCCTCACCCTCACCGTAACCGTAGCCCTAACGCTAACAGTAACACCTAACCCTAGCCCTAACACTCAACCTTACTATAACCCTCACCCTAACCCTCACCCTCACCCACCACTTATCCTCACCCTAATACTAACTCTAACCTTAACACAAACCATCACCCTAACCCTAATCCTCACACTCACCCTAACCCTAACCCTCACCCTCAACCTAACCCTCAACCTAAACCTAACCCTCATCCTCACCCTGAATCTCACAATAACCCTAACACTAATCCTCAATCTAGCCCTCACACTCACCCTACCCCTAAATCTAATCCTCACGCTAAACCTAACCCTCACCCTAGCCCTCACCCTAACCCTAACTCTACCGCTAAACCTCATCATAACCTTAACGCTCCTGCTCACCCTCTCCCTCAGTGTAACCCTAAGCCTAAACCTAACCCTAACCCTAACCTGCACACTAACTCTAACGCTTACCCTCACACTAACTCTCACCGTAACCCTAAACATTACCCTCAACCTAAACCTAACCTTCACCCTCAACCTCACCCTCAGCTTAATCCTAAGCATAACCCTAACCCTAACCCTAACCCTCACACTCAACCTAACCCTTACCTTAATCCTAATCCTAAACCTAAGCCTAAACCTCAACCTCACCCTAACCCTCACCCTAACCCTAACTCTAACACTAACACTAACCCTAACCCTCACCCTCAGCCTCACCCTAACCCTAAACCTCACCCTAAGCCTAACCCTAAATCTCACCCTCATCCTAGCCCTCACTCTAAACCTAATCCTTACCGTAATGCTCATCCTAACCTTCCCTAACCCTAACCCTCACCCAAACGCTAACACTCACCCTCACCCTCACCCTCAGCCTAAACCTAAGCCTAACCCTAACCCTGACCCTAACCCTCACACTCACCCTAACCTTTACCCTAATCCTAATCCTAACACTAAAACTAACCCTCACCCTCATCCTAACCCTCAAATTAACCCTAACTCTAAAACTAACCCTAAACCTAACCTTCACCCTCAGCCTCAGCTAAACCCTAACTCTAACCCTAAACTTCACCTTCACCCTAACCCTAATCTTATATCTCACCCTAAACCTAACCCTAAACCTCACCCTCAAACTAGCCCTCACCCTAAACCTATTCCTAAACCTAACCCTCATCCTAACCCTCACCCTCACACTAAGCCTAATCCTCAACTACACACTAACACTAAACCAAACACTAAAGCTCAAACTAACCCAAAACATCACCCTCACCATAACCCTTACCCTAACCCTCACCCTTACCCTAAACCTAACCCTCACCCCCACCCTCACCCTCACCATAACTCTAACCCTAACCCTAACAATAATACTAACCCTAAATCTAACCATCACCCTAACCCTAATCCTCACACTCACCCTCATCCTCAGCTGAACCCTAAGCCTAAGCCTAACCCTCACCCTAACCCTCACACTCACCCTCATCCTAACCCTAATCCTAAACCTAGCCCTATCCCTAAACCTCAACCTAAGACTCACCCTCACCCTAACCCTAACCCTATCCATAAACCTCACACTAACCCTAACCCTAACACTAACCATAACTCTAACCCTAAACCTCACCCTCATTCTAACCCTAACCCTAAACCTAACCCTAAACCTAACCCTAAACCTAAACCTCATGCTAACCCTAATCCTCACACACAGCCTAACCATAACCACAATCCTAATCCTATCACTAAGCCTAACCCTCACCCACACCCTAACACTAACCCTAACCCTAACTCTAACACTAACCCTAACCCTCACGCTCAGCCTCACCCTAACCCTAACTCTAACCCTAAACCTCAATCTCACCCTAACCCTAACCTTAAACCTAACGCTAAACCTCACCCTAACACTAACCCTAAAACTCACCCTCACCCTATCCCTCACCCTAACCCTAACCCACAAACTCACCCTCACCCTCGGCCTAACCCTAAGCCTAAACCTAACCCTCACCATAACCCTCACACTTACCGTCAACGTAACCCTAATCCTAATCCTAGCACTATCCCTAAACCTCAACCTAAACATCAACCTCACCCTAAAACTCACCTTCACCCTAAACATAAACCTCACGCTAACTGTCCCCCTAACCCTAACACTAACCCTAAACCTCACACTCACCCTAAACCTAACCCTAAACCTAAACCTCACCCTAAACCTCACACTAACCCTAAGCTTCACCCTCACCCAAAACCTCAAAGTAAGTCTAACTCTAAACCTAACAATAACCCTAACCCTAACCATAAACATAACCATAACCCTCACCCTTAGCCTAACCCTCACAGCAAACTTAACCCTAACCATAACACTAAAAATAACCCTAACCCTAACACTAACCCTAATCCTCACCCCCAACCTCACCCTCAGCCTAACCCTAAGCTAAAACCTAACCCTAAACCTCACCATAACCATAACAATAAACCTAAACCTAATCCTAACCCTAACCCAAAACCTAATCCTAAACCTAACCCTAATCCTCAGCCTCACCCTCACCCTAACACCAACCCTAACACTAACCCCCACCCTAACCCTAAACCTAACCATAACCATAACCATAACCTTCACTGTAACTCTAACCTTAACCCTAACCCTAAACCTAACACTAATCCTCAGCCAAACCCTCACCATAATCAAAATCCTAACCCTCACCCTAACCCTAACCCTAAGCCTAACCCTGACCCTAACCCTAACTCTCACACTCACACTCACCCTAAACCTAATCGTAAACCTAAATCTATCCCTAACCCCAACCCTCACAGTCAGCCTCAACCTAGCTCACACCCTAACACTAATCCTAACCCTAAACCTCATCCTAACCCTCACCCTAATCCTAACCCTAAACCTCACCCTAACCCTAACCCTAACCCTAACCCTCATGATCAGCCAAAGCCTACACCTAAGCCTATACCTAAGCCTAACCCTAAGCCTAACCCTCACCCTAACCCTAAACCTAACACTAACCCTAACCCTAACCCTAACCCTAAACCTCACCCTCACCCTAACCCTAACTCTAAACCTAACCCTAAACCTAAACCTCATCCTAACCCTAATCCTCACACACACCCTAACCCTTACCCTAATCCTAATCCTTTCACTAAGCCTAACCCTCATCCACACCCTAACCCTCACCCTAACCCTAAGTCTAACCCTAACCCCAACCCTCAACCTCACCCTCAGCCTCACCCTAACCCTAAATATAACCATAAAACTCAACCTCACCCTAACCCTAACACTAAACCTAACGCTAAACCTCACCCTAACCCTAACCCTAAAACTCACCCTCACCCTAGCCTTCACCCTAACCCTAATACTAACCCTAACGCTCATACAAGCCCTCCCCATAACCTTAACCCTAGCCCTCACCCTAACCCTAACCCTCAAACTCTCCTTCACCCTCAGCCTAACCCTAAGCCTAAACCTAACCCTCACCCTAATACTCACACTCACCCTCACCCTAACCCTAATTCTAAACCTAAACATATCCCTAAACCTCAACCTAAACCTCACCCTCACCATAAACCTAACACTAACCATAACGCTGAACCTCACCCTAACTATCCCCCTAACCCTAACTCTAACCATATACCTCAACCTCACCCTAACCATAAACCTAAGACTCACCCTAAACCTAACCCTAACCCTAACCCACATCCTCACCCAAAAACTCAAAGTAAGTCTACCTCTAAACCTAACAATAACACTAACCCAAACCCTAACCCTAAACTTACCATAACCCTCACCCTCAGCCTCATCCTCACCACAAACTTAACCCTAACCATAACACTATTAATAACCTAACCCTAAAACTCTCCATAATCCTCACCCCCAAGCTCACCCTCAGCCTAAACCTAAGCTAAACCCTAACCCTAACCCTCACTGTAACCCTAACCCTAATCCTAATCCTAACCCTATCCCTAAAACTAACCCTCACCCTAACCCTCACCCTAGCCCTCACCCTAACCCTAACTCTAACCCTAACCCTAAACCTCATCCTCATCCAAACCCTAAACCTAACCCTCACCCTCACCCTCCACGTAACCGTAGCCCTAACTAACAGTAACCCTAACCCTAGCCCTAACACTCAACCTTACTATAACCCTCACCCTAACCCTCACCCTCACCCTAACACTTACCCTCACCCTAATACTAACTCTAAACCTAACACAAACCATCAACCTAACCCTAATTCTCACACTCACTCTAACCCTAACCCTCACCCTCAACCTAACCCTCAACCTAAACCTAACCCTCATCCTCACCCTGAACCTCACAATAACCCTAACACTAATCCTCAGTCTAGCCCTCACCCTCACCGTACAACTAATCTAATCCTCAAGCTAACCCTAACACTCACCCTAGCCCTCACCCTAACCCTAACTCTACCACTAAACCTCACCCTAACCCTAAACCTCATGCTCACCCTCTCCCTCAGTGTAACCCTAGGCCTAATCCTACCCCTAACCCTAACACTCACACTAACTCTAACGCTTACCCTCACCCTAACCCTCAACCTAAACCTAACCCTCACGCTCAATGTAACCCTGACCCTTACCCTCAACCCAACCCTAACCTTCACCCTCAACCTCACCCTCAGCTTAATCCTAAGCATAACCCTAACCCTAACCCTAATCCTCACACTCAACCTAACCCTTACCATAATCCTAATCCTAATCCTAAACCTAAACCTAAACCTCACCCTCACCCTAACCCTCAACCTAACCTTAACTCTAACACTAACCCTAACCCTAACCCTCACCCTCAGCCTCACCCTAACCCTAAACCTAACCCTAAACCTCATCCTAAGATAACCCTAAATCTCACCCTCATCCTAGCCCTCACTCTAACCCTAATCCTTACCGTAATGCTCATCCTAAACTTCCCCTAACCCTAACCCTAACCCCTACCCTAATCCTCAAGCCCACCCTCACCCTCAGCCTAACCCTAAGCCTGACCCTAACTCTAAACCTCACTGTAACTTTAACCCTAACCCTAACTCTAACTTTAACCTTAACCCTAAACCTAACCATAATACTCAACATCACCCTCACCCTAACCCAAACCCTAAACCTAACGCTCAACCTATCCCTAATCCTAACCCTAACCTTAACCCTCAACCTAACCTTCACCCTATCCCTAACTCAAACATTAACCCTAACCCTAAGCCACACCCTCAGCCTCACCCTAACCCTAACTCTATCCCTAACCCTAACACTAAACCTCACCCTAAGCCTAAGCCTAATCCACACCCTCACCCTCACCATAACCGTAACCCTAACCCTAACCCTAAAATTAACCCTAACCCTATCCCTAACCCTCACCTTAACCATAACCCTCACCCTAAGCCTAACCCTCAACATAACACTTACCCTCACTCTAACACTAACCCTAACCCTATCACTAACCCTCACACTAACCTAACCCTCATTCTAATACTAAACCTCACCCTAACCATAACCCATACCCTCACCCTCACCGTAACGCCCACCCTAACCCTAATTCTAATGCTCACCCTCACCCTAACCCTAACCCTCATCCTTACACTAAACCTCACACTGACCCTAACCCTAATCCTCAATCTAATACTCACCCTAACTCTAACCCTAACCCTTACCCTAACCCTAAACCGAACTTTAACCCTCACCCTCAGCCTAAACCATACCTTTACCCTTAGCATCTTTATCACCCTAAACATCACCCTAACCCTAAATCACATCCTAATCCTCACCCTACCATAAACCTAACCATCCCCCTAACCCTAACCCTCACCGTCAACCTCACGCTCAGCCTATTCCTAAGCATAAGCCTAAGCCTATCCCTTACCCTCACGCTCACCCTCACTGTAACTCTAACCCTAACCCAAAAAATGAAACTAATCCTAAGACTAAGCCAAACCCTAACCCTAACCCTACCTTAATCCTAACACTCAACCTCACCCTAACACTAATCCTAACCCTAACCCTCACCCTAATGCTAACCCTCACCCTTATAGTAACCTTAACCCTCAACCTAACCCTCACCCTAACCCTAAACCCTAAACCTAGACCTCACCCTAACACTAACCCTGACCCTCACCCTCTCACTAGCCATCACCCTAACCCTAATCCTAACCCTAATCCTCATCCTAACCCTCACACTAACCCTAAGACTAACCCACACCCTAATCATAACCCTAAGACTAACCCACACCCTAACCCTAACCCTAACACTAAACCTCACCCTAAACCTAACCTTCACCCTAAACATATCCCTCACGCTGACCATCAACCTCAGCGAAACCCTAACCCTAACAGTCACACTCACCTTAACCCTTAACCTAATCCTAATCCTAACCCTAAGCCTAACCCTCTCCCTCACTCTAACCCTCACCATATCCCTAACACTAAAACTAGCTCTAAACCTAACCCTCACCCTAAGCCTCACCCTAACCATAACTCTAACCCAAAACCCCACCCTCACCCTAACCCTAATCCTAACCCTAAACCTAAAGCTCACCCTAAACTTAATGATAAATCTCAACCGAACCCTCACAGGAACCCTTACCCTAATCCTAATCCTAACCCTAACCCTTGACCTAAACCTCCCCCTAACCCTAACTCTAACCCTAAACCTCACCATAACCCTAACCCTAAACCTAAACCTAACTCTACACCTCACGCTAACCCTAACCTTAATCCTCACCCTCACCATAACTCTAACCCTAACGCTAACAATAACACTAATCCTAACCCTAACCCTAACCCTAACCCTAATCCTAAGCCTCATCCTCACCCTAACTGTAATCCTAATCATAATCCTCACCCTAACCCTAACCCTCACCATTACTGTAACCCTAACCCTCATCCTAACCCTCACCCTAACCATAACCCTAAACCTCACCCTAACACTAACCCTAACTCTCACCCTCACCCTAGCCCTCACCCTAACACTAATCCTAACCCTAATCCTCATCCTAAACCTCACCCTAACCCTAACCCTAACCCTCACCCTAACACTAATCCTAACGATAACCCTCACTCTAACACTAATCCTAATCCTCACCCTCAACCTCAGCCTAAACCTAAGCCTAACCCAACACTAACACTAACCATCACCCTCAACAAACCCTCACCTTAACCCTAACTCTAACACTAACACTAACCCTAACCCTCACACTCAGCCTCACTCTAAACCTAACTCTAACCCTAAACCTCACCCTCACCCTAACCCTACCCTAACCTAATCCTAAACCTCATCCTAAACCTAACCCTAAACATCAACTTCACCGTAGCTCTCACCCTAACCCTAATCCTAAACCTAACATTCATCCTAACCATAGCCATGACCCTAACCCTAACCCTCACCCTAACCCAAAACCTCACCCTCACCCTCTCCCGTAGCCCAACATTAAGCCTAACCCTAACATTAACCCTAACCCCCACACTCACCCTAAACCTAACCCTAATCCTCATCCTAACCCACACCCTCACCCTAACCCTCACCCTAACCCTAACCCTAAAACTAACCCTAACCCTAAACCTCACCCTCAGCCTCACCCTAACCCTAACTCTAACCCTAAACCTCAACCTCACCCTCACCTTATCCCTAACCCTAACCCTAAACCTCACCCTAAACCTAACCCTAAACCTCACCCTCACCCTAGCCCTTACCCTAACCCTAATCCTAACTCTAACCCTCATACTAACCCTCCCCCTAAACCTAACCCTAACCCTGAACCTTACCCTAGACCTCACCCTCAACCTCACCCTCATCCTAACCCTAAGGCTAACTCTAAACCTAACCATAACACACACACTCACACTCACCCTAAGCCTAAACCTATCCCTAACCCGAACCCTAAACCTCACCCTAACTCTTACCATAACCCTAAACCTAACACTATCACTAAACCTAACTCTCACCCTCAGCCTCACCCTAACCCTAACTCTAACCCTAAACCTCACCCTCACCCTAAACCTAACTCTAACCTTAACTAAACCCTAAACCTCACCCTAAAACTAAACCTAACCCTCAACCTCACCGTAACCTTAACCCTAAACCTAACCCTAACAATAACCCTAACCCTAATCCTAAACCTCACCCTAACCACAACCCTCACCCTAAACCAAGATCTCACCCTAACACTTAACCTCACCCTAACACTAACCCTAACCCTAACACTAACCCTCACACTAACACTAACTGTAACCCTAAGCCTAAACCTCAACTTAAGCCTCACCCTCACCCTAACCCTAACACTAAGCCTAACCCTAACAATAACACTAACCCTAACCCGAACCATCACCATCATCTTAGTCCTCACCCCCAACCTCTCCCTCAGCCTAACCCTAATCCTAAGCCTAACCCTCACCCTAATTCTCACACTCACCCTCACCCTAACCCTAATCCTAAACCTAAACCTATCCCTAAACCTCAACTTAACCCTCACCCTCACCCTAACCCTTACACTAACCCTAACCCTAAACCTCACCCTAACCCCAAATCTAACACTAACCCTAATAGTAACACTAACACTAAATCTAAAACTAACCCTCAACCGAAGCCTCCCCCTAACACTATATCTAATGCTAAACCTCACCCTCTGCCTAACCCTAACCCTAACTCTTAATCCCACACAAAACCTAAACCTAACCCTCACCCTCACCGTAAATCTAACACTAACCCTAACAATAACACTAACCCTAACCCTAACACTCACCCTCACCCTTACCCTCGGCCTAACCCTAAGCCTAAGCCTAACCCTGAACCTAACCCCCACACTCACCCTAACCCTTAACCTAATCCTAATCCTAACCCTAAGCCTAACCCTCACCCTCATCCTAACCCTCACCCTAACCCTAACTCTAACACTAACCCTAACCTTAACCCTCACCCTCAGCCATATCCTAACACTAACTCTAACCCTAAACCTCACCTTAACCCTAACCCTAACCCTAAACCTCACCCTAAACCTAACCCTAAACCTCACCCTCACCCTAGCCCTCACCCTAACCCTAATCCTAAACCTAACCCTCAACCTAATCCTCAACCTCACAGTAACCCTAACACTCACCCAAACCCTAACCCTAAACCTAACACTGAAGCTCAACCTAACCCTAACCCTCACCCTCACCATAACCCTTACACTAACCCTCACCCTAAACCTAAACCTAACCCTCACCCCCACCCTCACCCTCACCATAATTCTAACCCTAACTCTAACACTAAACCTAACCCTAACCATCACACTAACCATAATCCTCAGCCCAACCCTCATCCTCAGCCTAAACCTACTCCAAAGCTTAACCCTCACACTCACCCTCACACTAACCCGAATCCTAAAGCTAGGCCTATCCCTAAACTTCAACCTAAACCTCACCCACACCCTAACCCTAACACTAACCCTAACCCTAAACCTCACCCTAACCCTCACCCTAACCCTACCTCTAATCCTAAACCTCACACTCACCCTCACCCTAACACTAAATTTCACGCTAAACCTCACCCTAACCGTAACCCACACCCGCACTCTCAACCTCATCATAACTCTAACCCTAACCTTAACAATAACACTAACCCTAACAATAACCCTAACCCTAACTGTAATCCTCACCCTCAGCCTCAATCTCACCACTAACTTAACCCTAAGCATAACAATAACAATAACCAAAACCCTCACCCTCACCCTAATCCAAACCCTCAACCTCACCCTCACCCTAACCCTAAGCCTAACCCTAACCCTAACCCTCACACTCACCCTTTCCCTCACCGTAACCCTAAACCTAACCCTAAAGCTCACCCTAACCCTAACTCTCACCCTCACCGTAACCCTAACCCTCATCCTAACCCTCACCCTAACTCTAACCCTAACCCTAAACCTCACCCAAATTCTAACCCTAACCCTCACTCTCACACGAGTCCTCATCCTAACCCTCACCCTAACTCTAACCCTAACCCTAAACCTCACCCAAATTCTAACCCTAACCCTCACTCTCACACGAGTCCTCATCCTAACCCTAATCCTAACCCTAATCCTCATCCTAACCCTCACCCTAAACCTAACCCTAACCCTAACACTAACACTCACACTCACCCTAAACCTTACCCTAATCCTCACCCTCAGCCTCACCATAACCCTAACTCTAACCCTAAACCTCAACCTCACCATACCCCTAAACCTAAACCTAAACCTAAAGCTCACCCTAACCCTAATCCTAAACCTCACCCTCACCCTAGCCCTCATCATAACCCTAATCCTAACCCGCACTCTAACCCTAACCCTCCTCCCTCACCCTCACCTTCAGCCTAACACTAACTCTAACCCTAACCCAAACCTAACCCTCACACTCACCCTAACCCTAACCCTAATCCTAATCCTAACACTAATCCTAAACCTCACCCACACCCTAACCCTCACCTTAAGCCTAACCCTAATAATAATTCTAACCCTAACCTTAACACTAAACCACATTCTAAACCTAAACCTCACATTAACCCTAAAACTAATACTCAATCTAAACCTCACCCTCACCCTCACTCCAGACCTCACCCTAACCCTAACCCTCATCCTCACCCTAAACCTCACACTAACCCTAATCTTAATCCTAACCCTAACCCTAACCCTAAACCTCAACCTAACCCTCACCCTAACCTTAACACAAACACTAACACTAAACCTTACCCTAATCCTAATCCTAACCATAATCCTAAACCTCACCTTAATCCTAAATCTAACCCTAAACCTCACCCTCACCCTAACCCTAACCCTAACCTTAAACCTCACCCTAACCCTAACCATAAACATCACCCTCACCCTAGCCCTCACCCTAACCCTAATACTAACCCTAACCCTCACCCTAACCCTCCCCATAACTATAACCCTACCCCTCACCCTAACCCTAAACCTCACCCTCACACTCACAATCAGCCTAACCCTAAGCCTAACCCTAAGCCTAACCCTAAACCTAACCCTAACCCTCACACACACCCGCACCCTCACCCTCACCGTAATTCTAACCCTAACCCTAAACCTAACCCTCACCCTCACCCTAACCCTAACACTATCCCTAACACTAACCCTCACCCTAACACAATATCTAACCCTAAACCTCACCCTCACCCTAACCCTAACCCTCAACCTCACCCCCACACTCAACCTCACCGTAACTCGAACCCTAACCCTAACAATAACCCTAACCCTAACCCTAACCATCACCCTAACCCTAATCGTCACAGCCACCCTCACCCTCAGCCTAACACTAAGCCTAAGCCTAACCCTCACCCTAATCCTCATGCTCACGGCACCCTAACCCTAATCCTAAACCTAACACTATCCCTAAATCTCAACCTAACCCTCTCCCTCCCCCGAACCTTAACAATAACCCTAACCATAAACTTCACATTAACACTCCCCCTGAACCTAACTCTAACCCTAAAACTCACCCTCACCCTAACAATAAACCTAAACCTAACCTTAATCCTCACACCCACCCTCACCCTCAGCCTAACCCTAAACCTAACCCTAACACTAACCCTAACCCTAAACCAAACCCTAAACCTAACCCGAAACCTAACCCTAATCCTCAGCCTCACCCTACCCCTAACCAATCCCTAACACTAAACCTCACCCTAACTCTAAGCCTAACCCTAACCCTAACACTAACCCTCACACTGACCCTCACCCTAACTCAAATCCTAAACCTAACCCTATCCCTAACCCTAAACCTTACCCTAACCCTCACCCTAGCCTTCACCCTAAACATAATCCTAACCCTAAACCTCATCCTAACCCTCACCCTAAACCTAACCCTCACCCTCATGCTCAGCCTAAGCCTAAGCCTAAGCCTAAGCCTAACACTCACCCTATCCCTAACACTAACACTATCTCAAACTCTAACCCTAAACCTCACCCTCACCCTAACCCTACCTCTAATCCTAACCCTAAACCTAAACCTCATCCTAAACCTAACCCCAACCCTCACCGTCACCCTCACTGTAACAGTAAACCCAAACCTAACAATAACCCTAACCCTATTCCTAACCCTCACCCTAACCATAATCCTCACTCTAACACTTACCCTCATCCTAACATTTACCCTCACCCTAACACGAACCCTAACAATAACACTAACGCTCACACTAACCCTAACTATCAACCTAACCCTTAACTGCACCATAAAAATAACCCTAACGCTCAACCTCACCCTAGCCCTCACCATAACGCTAATCCTGGTCCGCATCCTAAACCTCACATTAACCCTTACACTAATCCTCAAACTAACCCTCACCCTCACCCTAAACATAAACCTAACCCTCACCCTAACCCTAACCCTCACCCTTAGTGTAACCCTCACCCTCAGCCTAACCCTCACCTTTACCCTTACCATCAACCCAACCCTAACGCTCACCCTAACCCTAACCCTCACCCTAACCCTAACTCTACCCCTAAACCTCACCCTCACCCTAACCCTAATTCTAACCCTAACCCTAACTCTAAACTTTACCCTAAATCTAATCCTCAACTTCACCCTTACCTTAACCGTAACCCTAACCCTAACCCTAACAATAACCCTAACCCTAACCTTAACCCTCACCCTAACCATAACCCTCACCCTAACATTAACCCTCACCCTAACACTTACCCTCATCCTAACACTAACCCTAACACTAACAGTAACCCTCAAACTAACCCTAACCCTCACCCTAATCCTAAACCTCACCCTAACCCTAACCCTAACTCTAAAACTCACCCCCAACTTAGACCTCAACCCAACCCTAATCCTAACACTCACCCTCACCCTAACCATAATCTTAACACTAACCCTCAACCTAACCCTAACTCTCACCCTCACCATAACCCTAACCCTCATCCTAACCCTAACCCAAACCCTAACCCTAACTCTAAACCTTATCCTAAAACTAAACCTAACCCTCACCTTCACCCTAGCCCTCACCCTAACCCTAATCCTAATCCTCACCCTAACCCAAAACTTAACCGAACCGTGACTCTCACCCTAAACCTAACCCTAACCTTCACCCTAACCCTTACCCTCACACTCACCCTCACTCTCAGCCTAACCCTAAGCCTAAGCCTAACACTAATCCTAACCGTCACACTCACCCTAACCCTTACCCTAATCCTAATCCTAACCCTAAGCCTAACCCTCACCCTCAAACTCAACCCCACCCTAACCCTCACCCTAACCCTATCTCTAACACTAACACTAAACCTAACGCTCAACCTCAGCCTCAACATACCCTAACTCTAACCCTGAATCTCATCTTCTCCCTAACCCTAATTCTAACCCTAACCATACCACTAAACCTCACCCTCACCCTAACCTTAACCCTAAACCTAAACCTAAACCTCACCCTAACCCTAACCTTAAACCTCACCCTCTCCCTAGCCCTTACCTTAACCCTAAACCTAGCACTAACCCTCATCCTAACCCTCCCCCTAACCCTAACCCTAACCCTCAACTTAACCCTAAACCTCACCCTCAAACTTACTCTCAGCCTAACCCTAAACCTAATCCTAAACCTAATCCTAACACACACACTCACCCTCATCCTAAACCTAATCCTATCCCTAAGCCTAACATTAACCCAAACACACCCTCTAACTCTCAATCTAAACCTAACCCTAACACTAACCCTAAACCTAACCCTCAACTTAAACCTCACTCTAACCCTAAATCTAACCCTAAAACTCACCCTCACACTAACCCTAACTCTAAACCTAACCCAAAACCTACACCTCACCCTAAACCTAAACCTCACCCTCACCCTCAACCTCAACATAACTCTAACCCTAACCCTAAAAATAACATTAACACTAACCCTTACCCTAACCCTAAACATAACCTTCACCCTTAGCCTCAACCTCACCGCAAACTTAACCCTAACCATAACACTTACAATTACCCTATCCCTAACCCTAATCTTCATCCTCAACCCCACCCCCACCCTCACCCTCAGCCTAACCCTAACCCTAACCCTAACATTAACCCTAGCCCTCACTGTAACCCTAAACCTAACCCTAACAATAACCCTAACACTAACCCTAATCCTAACCCTCACACTCACCTTAACCCTAATCCTAACACTAACCCTCACCATAACCCTAACCCTCACACTTACTGTAACCTTAACCCCCAACCTAACCCTCTCCCTAACACTAACCCTAACCCTGAACCTCACCCTAACACTAACACTAAACCTCACCCTCAACCTAGCCCTCACCATAACCCTAATCCTAACCCTAATCCTCATCCTAACCCTCACCCTAAACCTAACCCTAAACCTCAACCTAACCCTAAACCTAACCTGAAACCTCACCCTCACCCTAACCTGAACCGTAACCCTAGCCCTAAACCTCTCCCTAACCCTAATCCTAAACTTCACCCTCACGGTAGTCCTTACCCTAACCCTAATCCTAACTCTAAACCTCATCCTAACCCTCCCCTTATCCCTAAACATAACACTATACCTAACCCTAACCCTCAACCGGACCCTAACCCTATCCCTAAACCTCACCCTCACCCTCACCCTAACTCTAAACCTAACCCTAACACTAAACTTCACCCTATCCCTAAACCTAACACTCATTCTAACCCTCACCCTAACCCTAACCCTAACCCTAAACATCACACTAACCCTAATCCTCACCCCCACACTCACCCTCAGCCTAAGCCAAAGCCTAACCCTAACCCTAACAATCACACTCAACCTCATCCTAACCCTAATCCTAACCCTAACCCTAACCCTAAACCTCAACCTAACCCTCACCCTAACCTTAACACAAACACTAACCCGAAAACTTACCCTAATCCTAATCCTAACCCTAATCCCAAACCTCACCCTAAGCCTCACCTTAACCCTAAGTCTAACCCTAAATCTTACGCACACCCTTACCCTATCCTAATCCTAAACCTCACCCTAACCCTAACCCTAAACATCACCCTGACCCTAGCCCTCACCCTAACCCTAATCCTAACCCTAACCCTCACCCTAACCCTCCCCATAACTATAACCCTAACCCTCACCCTAACCCTAACCCTCACCCTCAACCTCACAGTCAGCCTAACCCTAAGCCTAACCCTAAGCCTAAATCTAAACCTAACCGTAACCCTCACAGTCACCCCCACGCTCACCCTCACCGTAATTCTATCCATAACCCTAACCCTAACCCTAAACCTCACCCTCACCCTAACCCTAAACCTAACCCTCACCCTCACCCTATCCCTAACACTAACCCTAACACTAACCCTCACCCTAACCCTCACCCTAACCCAATATCTAACCCTAAACCTCACAATCACCCTAAACGGAACCCTAAACCTAAACCCCACCCTAACCCTAAACCTAATCCTCACCCGCAAGCTCACCCTCAGCCTCAGTCTAACCCTAAGCCTAAGCTAAACCCTCACCCTAATCCTCATACTCATGGCACCCTAACCCTAACCCTAAACCTAACCCTAAACTTCAGACTCACACTAACCCTAACCCTAATCGTAATCCTAAACCTAACCCTAACCCTCACACTCACCCTAAACCTCACCTAAACCTAACCCTAATCCTAACATTAACCCTAAACCTAACACTCACCCTTAGCCTCACCCTAAACCTAACTCTAACCCTAAACCTCAACCTCAACTTAATCCTAAACCTAACCCTAACCCTAAACCTCATCCTAACACTAACCCTAAACCTAACCCTCACCCTTGCCCTTACCTTAAGCCTAATCCTAACCCTAACCCTAATCCTAACCCTCTCACTAACCCTAACCCTAACCCTCACGCTAAACCTAACCCTCACCCTCAATCTCACCCTCAGCCCAACCCTAAACCTAACCCTAACACACACACTCACCCTCACCCTAATCCTAATCCTATCCCTAACCCTAACCCTAACCCAAACCCTCCCCCTAAATCTCACTCTAAACCTAACCCTAATACTAACCCTAAACCTCACCCTCAACATAACCCTCACCCTAACCCTAACTCTAACCCTAAACCTAACCCTCTCACTAACACTGACTCTAAACCTAACCCAAACCCTAAACCTCACCATAAACTTAATCCTCACCCTCACCCTCAACCTCACCATAAGTCTAACCCTAACCCTAACAATAACACTAACCTTAACCCTAACCCTAACCCTAACCATAACCCTCACCCTCAGCCTCACCCTCACTGCAAACTTAACCCTAACTATAACACTAACAATAACCCTAACCCTAATCATAATCCTCACACCCACCCCCACCCTCACCCTCAGCCTAACCCTAACCCTAACAATAACGCTAATCTTAACCCTCACCATAAACCTAACCCTAACCCTAACAATAACCCTAACTCTACCCCTAATCCTAACTATCACCCTCACCCTAACCCTAATCCTAAAACTAACCCTCACCCTAACCCTAACCTTAACTCTAACCCTAACCATAATCCTAACCCTAACCATTACTTTAACCCTAAATCTCAACCTAACCATCACCCTAAACCTAACCCTAACACTAAACCTCACCCTAACACTAACCCAAACACCGCCCTCACCCTAGCCCTCACCCTAACCCTAATCCTAACCCTAATCCTCATCCTAACCCTCACCCTAACCCCAACCCTAAAGCTCACCCTAACCCTAACCTTAACCCTAAACCACAACCTAACCCTAACCCTCACCCTAACCCTAAACTTAACCTGAAATCTAACTCTCATCCTAACCCTAACACTAACCCTCACCCTAACCGTAAACCTCACCCTCTCCCTCACCCTCAGTGTAATGCTTAGCCTAACCCTAACCCTAAAATTACCCCTCACACTCACCCTAACGCTTACCCAAATCCTAATCCTAACCCTAATCCTAACCTTTACCCTCAGCCTCAACTTAACCCTAAGTCTAACCCTAAACCTCACACTCACCCTCATCCTAACCCTAACCCTAACCATAAACCTCACCCTAACGATAACCCTAAACATCACCCTCACCCTAGCCCTTACCCTAAAGCTAATCCTAACCTAAACCCTCATCTTAACCCTCCCAATAATCCTTACACTAACCCTCACCCTAACCCTAACCCTCACACTCACCTTTACCTTACTCTAATCCTAATCCTAACCCTAAGCCTAACCCTCACCCTCAACTAAACCTCACCCTAACCCTAACTCTAACACTACCCCTAACACTAACCCACAACTTCAGCCTCAACCTTACCCTAGCTCTAACCCTCAAACTCACCCTCAGCTTAACCCAAACCCTAACCCTAACCCTCACCCTAACCTTAAATCTAACCATCACCCTAACCCTAAACCTCACCCTCAACCTCACACTCAGCCTAAACCAAAGCCTAAGCCTAACCCTAACCTTACCCTCACCCTCACACTAGCCCTCACCCTAACAATAATCCTAACCCTATCCCTCATCCTAACCCACACCCTATCCCTAACCCTAACCATCACCCTAACCCTAATCCTCATCCCCACCCTCACCCTCAGCATAACCATAACCCTAAGCCTAACCCTAACCCTAACAATCACATACCCTAATCCTTACTGTAATCCTAAACCTAACCCTATCCCAAAACCTCAACCTAACCCTCACCCAAACCTTAACCCTAACACTAACCCTAACCCTAAGCCTTGATCTAACCCTCCCCCTAACCCTAAATATAATCCTAAAACTCACCCTCACCCTAACCCAAATCCTAACCCTAACCCTCACCCTAACCCTAACCCTCAACCTCACTGTGACCCTAAACCATATCCTAACCCTCACCCTAACCCTAACCCTAAACCTCACCCAAACACTAATCCCAACCCTCACCCTCAACCTAGTCCTAAACCGAACCCTAATCATAACCCTAATCGTCATCCTAACCATCACACTAACACTAACCCTAACCCTCACCCTAATCCTAAGCCTAACCCTAACCCTCAACCTAACCCTAACCCTCACCCTCACTGTAACCTTAACTCTAACCCTCACCCTAACCCTAAACTTAACCCGAACTCTAACTCTCACCCTAACCCTACCCATAACTCTCACCCTAACCCTAATCATTAACCTCACCCTCACCCTAAGCCTAACCCTAACCCTACACCTAACTCTAACCCTAACCTTAACCCTCACCATAACACTAAACTTAAACCGAACCCTAACTCTCACCCTAACCCTTCCCCTAAATCTCACCCTAACCCTAAGGCTCACACTAATCCTAACTCTAAGCATAAACCTAACCCAAACCCTAACTCTCACACTCACCCTAATCCTTACCCTAATCCTAAAAAGAACACTAAGCCTTACACTCAACCTCAACCTAACCCTCACCGTAACCGTAATTCTAACACTAACCCTAATCCTCACCCTCACCCTCAGACTCACCCTAACTCTAACTCTAAACCTCACCCTCTCCCTAACACTAACCCTAAACCTAACCCTAAACCTCACCCTAATCCTAACCCTAAACCTCACCCTCACCCTAGCCCTCACCCTAAACCTAATCCTAACCCTAACCTTCACCCTAACTCTCACCCTAACACTAACCCTAACCCTAACACTCACCCTAACCCTAAACTTAACAGGAATGCTAACTCTCACCCTAATCCTAACCCTAACACTCACCCTAACCCTAACCTCACCTTCAGCCTAACACTAAGACTAAATGTAACCCTAACTCTAACCCTCACACTCACCATAAACCTAACCCTAATCCTAACACTAACCCTAATCCACACCCTCACCCTAACCCTCACCTTAAGCCTAACCCTAATATTAATCCAAACCCTAACCCCAACCCTAAACCTCATCTTCACCCTAAACCTCACACTAACACTAACACTAATCCTCAATCTAACCCTCACCCTCATACTCACCCTAGCCCTCACCCTAACCCTATCCCTCATCCTCGCCCTAAACCTCACACTAACCCTAACACTAATCGTCAGTCTAACCCTCACCCTTACCCTAACCCTAAACCTAACCCTCACCCTGATCCTAACCCTACCCCTAAAGCTCACCCTCAACCTAAACATAACTCTAACCCTATCCCTAACACTAAACCTCACCCTATCCCTAACCCTAACCCTCACACTCAACCTCATGCTCAGCCTAACCCTAAGCCTAACACAAACCCTAACCCTAACACTCAGCCTAACCCTAAACCTAACTCTAACCCTAAACCTCACACTCACCTGCACCCTCACTGTCACTGTAATTCTAACCCTAAACCTAACCCTAACCCTAAACCTCACCCTAACTCTAACCCTAACCTTAACCCTAACCCTCACCCTTACAGTAACTCTAAACCTAACCTTAACCCTAACCCTAAACCTCACCCTAACCCTAACCCTAACCCTAACCCTAACCCTCCCAATAACCCTATATCTAACCCTAAACCTCCCCCTCACCCTAACCTTAACACTAACCCTAACCCTAACCCTCAACCTAACCCTCATCCTAACCCTATATCTAACCCTAAACCTGACCCTCACCCTAACCCTAACCCTAACCCTAACTCTAAACCCCACCCTAACCCTAACCCTAACCCTCACCCGCACTCTCACATTCACCAGAATTCGAACCCTAACCCTAACAATAACACTAACGCTAACCCTAACCATCACCTTAACCCTAATCCTCATCCCCACCCCCACCCTCAGCCTTAGCCTAACCCTCACGCTAACCCTCATACTCACACTCACCGTAACCCTAATCCTAACCCTAACCCTAACCCTATCCCTAACCTCAACCTACCCCTCACCCTCACCCTAAAACTAACCCTAACCCTAAACCTCACCCTAACCCTCCCCCTAACCCTACCTCTAAACCTAAACCTCACCCTCACCCTAACCCTAACCCTAACTCTAACCCTAAACCTCATCCTAAACCTCACCCTCACCTTAAAACGTACTCTCACACTGACCCTAAACCTAAACCTCATCCTAACCCTAAACCTAACCCTCACCCTCACCATAACTGTAACCCTAACCCTAACAATAACACTAACCCTAATCCTCACCTTCACCCTAACCATAACCCTCACCCTAACCCTCACCCTAAACCTAACCCTAATCCTAAACCTCACCCTAACACTAACACTAAACCCTCAAACTAGCACTCACCCTAACCCTAATCCTAACCCTAATACTCATCCTATCCCTCACACTAACCCTAACTCTAAACCTCACCATAACCCTAACCCTAACCAACAACCTAACCCTAACCCTCACCCTAACCCTAACCCTAACACTCACCCTCATGCTCAGCCTAAGCCTAAGCATAAGCATAAGCCTAACACTAACCCTCAACCTTTCCCTAAACCTAACACGATCACTATCTCTAACCCTAAACCTCACCCTCACCCTAAACCGTACTCTAACCCTGACCCTAAACCTAAACCTCATCCTAACCCTAAACCTAACCCTCACCCTCACCATAACTGTAACCCTAACCCTAACAATAACACTAACCCTAATCCTCACCCTCACCCTAAGCATTACCCTCACCCTAACCCTCACCCTAAACCTAACCCTAATCCTAAACCTCACCCTAACACTAACACTAAACCCTCAACCTAGCACTCACCCTAACCCTAATCCTAACCGTAACCCTCATCCTAACCCTCCCCATAACCCTAACCCTAACCCTGACCCTAAACCTAACCCTCAGCCTCACCCTCAGCCTATCCCTAAGCATAAACCTAAGCGTAAGCATAAACCTAACCCTAAACCTCACACTCACCCGCACTCTCACCCTCAACCTAACCCTAACCCTAAACCTAACCCTCAACCTGACCCTAACCCTAACCTAACCCTCAACCTAACCCTCTCCCTAACCCTATATCTAACCCTAAACCTCACCCTCACCGTAAACCTAACCCTAAACCTAAACCCCACCCTAACCCTAAACCTAACCCTCACCCACACGCCCACCGTCACCAAAAGTCAAACCCTAACGATAACAATAACACTAACCCTAACGCTAACCATCACCCTAACCCTAATCCTCACCCCTAGCCTCCCCCTCAGCCTAAGCCTAAGCCTAAGCCTAACGCTCAACCTAAGCCTCATACTCATGCTCACCCTACCCCTAATCATAAACCTAACCCTATCCCTAAAATTCAACCTAACCCTCACCCTCACCCTAACCCTAACACTAAACCTAACCGTAACCCTCACCCTAAACCTCCCCCTAACCCTATATCTAACGCTAAAGCTCACCCTCATCCTAAACCTAACCCTAACCCTAAACCTAAACCCCACCCTAACCCTAAACCTAACCCGAAACCTAATCCTCACCCGCACCCTCACCCTCACCGAAACTCAAACCCTAACCCTAACAATAACACTAACCCTAACCATAAACATCACAATAACCCTAATCCTCACCCCCACCCTCACCCTCAGCCTAACCCTAAGCCTAAGCCTAACCCTCACCCTAAGCCTCATACTCATGCTCACCCTAACCCTAATCCTACACCTAACCCTATCCCTGAACCTCAACCGAACCCTCACCCTCACCCTAACCCTAACACTAACCCAAACCCTAAACCTCACCCTAACCCTCCTCCTAAACCTAACTCTAACCCTAAAACTCATCATCACCCTAACAATAACCCTAAGCCTAACCCAAATCCTCAGCCCCACACTGACCCTCATCCTAACCCTAACCCTAAATTTAACACTAACCCTAACACTAAAACTCACCATATCCCTAACCCAAACCCTCACACTGAACTGCATGCTCAGGCTTACCCTAAGCCTAACACTAAACCTAACCCTAACCCTCACACTCACCCTAACCCTTAAGGTATTCCTAATCTGAACACTAAGCCTTACACTCACCCTCACCCTAACCCTCACCATAACCCTAACTCTAACACTAACCCTAACTTTAACACTCAGCCTAACCCTAACCCTAACTCTAACCCTAAACCTCACACTAACCTGCACCATCACTGTCACTGTAATTCTAACCTTAACACTAACCCTAACCCTAAATCTCACCCTAACCCTAACCCTAATCCTCACCCTAACCCTATATCTAACACTAAACCAGACCCTCACAATAAACCTAACACTAACCCTAACACTAACCCTCACCCTAACCCTCCCCATAACCCTATATCTAACTCTAAGCGTCACCCTCACCCTAACCCTAACACTAACCCTAACCCTAAACCCCACCCTAACCCTAACCCTAAACCTCACCCGCACTCTCACCTTCACCGTAACTCGAAACCTAACCCTAACAATAACATTAACCCTAACCCTAACCCTCACCCTAAACCTAATCCTCACCCCCACCCTCACCCTCAGCCTAACCCTAAGCCTAAGCCTAACCCTCACCCTAACCCTCATACACATGCTCAACCTAACCCTAATCCTAACCCTAACCCTATCCCTAAACCTCATCCTAACCCTCACCCTCACCCTAACCTTAACACTAACCCTAACCCTAACCCTCACCCTAACCCTCCCCCTAACCCTAACTCTAACCCTAAACCTCACCCTCACCCTCAACCTAACCCTAACACTAAACCCCACCCTAACGCTAAGGCTAACCCTCACCCGCACCCTCACCGTCACCATAACGCAAACCCTAATCCTAACAATAACACTAAACCTAACCCTAACCATCACCCTAACCCTAATCCTCTCCCCCACGCTGACCCTCAGCCTAACCCTAAGCCTAACCTTCACCTTAAGCCTCATACTCATGCTCAACCTAATCCTAATCCTAAACCTAACCCTATCCCTAAACCTCAACCGAACCCGAACCCTCACCCTAACCCTAACACTAACCCTAACCCTAAACCTCACACCAACCCTCCCCCTAATCCTAACTCTAACCATAAAACTCACCATCACCCTAACAATAACCCTAAGCCTAAACCTAATCCTCAGCCCCACCCTCACCCTCATCCTAACCCTAACCCTAACTCTAACCCTAACTCTAACTCTAAACCTCACCATATCCCTAACCCTAATCCTCACACTCAACCTCATGCTCAGCCTTACCCTAAGCCTAACACTAACCCTAAACCTAAGCCTCACACTCACCCTAAACTTACCCTATTCCTAATCCTAACACTAAGCCTTACACTCACCCTCACCCTACTCCCTCACCATAACCCTAACTCTAACACTTACCCTAACCCTAACACTGAGCATAACCCTAACCCTAACTCTAAACCTAAACCTCACACTAACCTGCACCCTCACCGTCACTGTAATTCTAACCCTAACTCTAACCATAACCCTAAACCTCACCCTAACCATAACCCTAACCCTAACCCTAACCCTCAACCTAACTCTAACCCTCACCTTCACTGTAAACCTTACACTAAACCTCACTCTAACCCTAAACTTAACCCGAACCCTAACTCTCACCCTAACCCTAACCCTAACACTCATCCTAACACTAACCCTCACACTCACCCTCACCTTCAGCCTAACACTAAGCCTAACACTAACACTCACACTCACCCTGAACCCAACCCTAATCCTAATCCTAACACTAACCCTAAACCTCACCCTCACCCTAACCCTCACGTTAAGACTAACCCTAACATTAATCCTAACACTAAACCTAACCCTAAACCTCATCCTCACCTAAACCTCACACTAACCCTAACACTAATCCTCAATCTAACCCTCAACCTCACCCTCACCCTAGCCCTCACCCTAACCCTAACCCTCATCCTCACCCTAAACCTCACACTAACCCTAACACTAATCCTCAAACTAACCCTCACCCTCACACTCACCCTAACCCTAAACGTCACCCTAAACCTAACCCTCACCCTTGTCATAACCCTGACCCTCAGCCTAACTTTCACCTTTACCCTTACCGTCACCCCCACCCTAACCCAAACCTACGCCTAAACCTCACCCTCACCCTAACCCTAACTCTAACCCTAAACCTAACATTAACCTTACCCTATCCCTAACCCTCAAACTCATGCTCAGCCTAACCCTAAGCCCAAGCTTATCCCTTACCCTAAACTTCACCCTCATCCTAGCCCTCACCATAACCCTAAGCCTAACACTAAACCTCATCCTAACCCTCACCCTAACCCTAACCATAACCATCACCCTAACCCTAATCCTCACCCCCACCCTCGGCCTCAGCCTAACCCAAAGCCTAAGCCTAACCCTAACCCTCACACTCACCCTCAACCTAAACCTAATCCTAGCCCTAAGCCTAAACTTAACCCTATCCCTAAACCCCAGCCTAACCCTAACCATAACCTTAACCCTAACACTAACCCTAACATTAACGCTCGACCTAACCCTCCAACATTAAATCTATCACTAAACCTCACCCTCACCCTAACTCTAATCCTAAACCTAACCCTAAACCTCACCCTAACCCTATCCCTAACCCTCACCCTCACCCTGACCATAACTCTAACCCTAACCCTACAAATAACACTAATCTTATCCCTAAACCTAACCCTAAACCTAACCCTAAACCTAACACTCACCCTAACCATAATCTTAACACTAAGCCTCATCCTAACCCTAACCCAAACCCTACCCCTAACCCTACACCTTACCCTAACACTAACCCTAAACCTCACCCTTACCTTAGCCTTCACCCTAACCCTAATCCTAACCCTAACCCTCATCCTAACCCTCCCCATAACCCTAACCCTCACCCTCACCCTAACCCTAACCCTCACCCTCACCCTCACCCTCAGCCTAACCTTAAGCATAACCCTAAACCTAACCCTAACCCTCACACTCCACCTAACCCTAACCCTAATCGTAATCCTAACCCTAACCCTAACCCTCAACCTTATCCTAACATTCACCCTCACCCTCACTCTCAGCCTAACCCTAAGCCTAAGCCTAACCCTAACCCTAAATCTGACACTCACCCTAACCCTTAAACTAATCCTAATCCTAAACCTAAGCCTAACCCTAACCCTAAACCTCAACCTCACCTTTACCCTAACTCTAACCCTAAACCTCGCCCTCACGCTAAACATAACTCTAACCTTAACCCTAACACTAAAACTCACTCTTAACCTAACCCTAACCCTCAACCTCACCATAAACCCAACTGTAACCCTAACCCTAACAATAACACTCACCCTCACCGTAACCCTAATCCTAACACTAACCCTCACCATAACCCTAACCCTCACCCTCACAGTAACACTAATCCCCATCCTAACCCTCACCCTAACCCTAACCCTAAACCTAAACCTTACCTTAACACTAACCCTAACCCTCACCTTCACCCTAGCCCTCACCCTAACCCTAATTCTAACGCTAACCTCAAATTTAAACGCACCCTTACTCTCACCCCAACCCTAACTCTAACCCTCACCCTAACCCTAATCCTCACCCTTACCCTCACCCACAGCATAACTCTAAGCCTAAGTCTAACCCTAAACCTAACCCTCACACTCACCCTTACCTTACCCAATCCCTAATCCTAACTCTAAGCCTAACCCTCACCCTCACCCAAACCCTAACTCTAAAACTAACCTTAACACAAAATCTCAACTTCAGCATCAACCTAACCATAACTCTAACCCTAAATCTCACCCTCACCCTAACCCTAACCCTAACCCTAAACCTCACCCTAAGCCTAACACTAAACCTAACCCTCACCCTAGGCCTCATCCTAAAACTAATCCTAACCCTAACCCTAATCCTAACCCTCCCCATAACCCTAACCCTAACCCTCACCCTAACCCTAACCCTCACCCTCACCCTCACCCTCACCCTAACCTTAAGCCTAACCCTAAACCTTACCCTAACCCTCACACTCCCCCTAACCCTAACCCAAATCGTAATCCTAACCCTAACCCTAACCCTCACCCTCACCCTAAACCTCACCCTAACCCTAACTCTAACCCTAACACTAACCCTAAACCTAACCCTCAAACTCAGCCTCACCCTAACCCTAACTCCAACCCTAAACATCAACCTCACCCTTTCCCTAACCCTAATCCTAAAGATAAACCTCACCCTAAACCTCACCCTCACCCTAGTCCTTACCTTAACCCTAATCCTAAACCTAACCCTCATCCTAACCCTCCCCCTAACCGTAACCCTAACCCTCAACCTAAACTTAACCCTACACTCAACCTCACCCTCACCCTAACCCTAAGCCTAACCTTAAACCTAACCCTAAAAAACACACTCACCCTTACCCTAACAATAATCCTATCCCTAACCCTAACCCTAACCCAAACCTTCTCCCTAACACTCACTCTAAACCTAACCCTAACACTAACCCTATCCCTAACCCTCTACCTAAACCTCACCCTAAACCTAACTCTAACCCTAAACCTCACCATCACCCTAACACTAACTCTAACTCTAAACCTCAACCTAACCCTAACCCTAACACTAACCCTAAACCTAAACTTCACCCTAACCCTAAACATAAACATAACCCTCACCCTAGCCCTCACCCTAACCCTAATCCTAACCCTAACCCTCATCCTAACCCTCCCCATAACCCTAAACCTAACCCTCACCCTAACCCTAACCCTCACACTCACCCTCACTCTCAACCTAACCCTAAGCATAAACCTAAGCCTAACTATACTCTTAACCCTAAACTTCACACTCACCCGCACCCTTACCCTCACCGAAATTCTAACCCTAACCCTAAACCTCACCCTAACCCTAACCTTACACCTAACCGTAACCCTCACCCTCACACTAACCCTAACACAAACCCTAACCCTAACCCTCACGCTAACCCTTCCCCTAACACTATATCTAACCCTAAACCTCATCCTCATTCTAAAACTAACCCTAATTCTAAACTCCACCCTAAGCTGAAGCCTAAACCTCACCCCCACCCTCACCATCACCGTAACTCAAACCCTAATGCTAACAATAACACTAAACCTAACCCAAACCATCACCCTAACCCTAATACTCACGCCCACCGTCACCCTCAGCATAACCCTAAGCCTAAGCCTAACCCTCACCCTAAACTTCATACTCATGCTCACCCTAACCCTAATCCTAAACCTAACCCTATCGCCAAACCTCAACCTAACCCTCACCCTCACAATAACCCTAACGCTAACCCTAACCTTAAACCTCACCCAAACCCTCCCCCAAAACCTAACTCTAACCCTAAATCTCACCCTCACCCTAACAATAACCCTAACCCTAACCCTAATCCTCACCCTCACCCTCACCCTAGCACTCACCATAACCCGACTTCTAAACCTCAAACTCACCCTAACCCTAACCCTCATGCTCACCCTAAACCTAACACTAACCCTACCCCTTACACTAATCCTCAATCGAACCCTCACCCTAACACTAACTTTAACCCTAAACCTAAACCTAAACCTCACTCTAACCCTAACCCTAAACCTCACCCTCACCCTAGCCCTCACCCGGACCCTAATCCTAACCCTAACCCTCATCCTAAACCTCACCCTAACAATAACCCTAACCCTAACCCTCAAACTAACCCTAACCCTCACCTTCACTGTAACCCTTAACCTAACCCTCACCCTAACCCTAAACTTAATCCGAACCCTAACTCTCACCTTAACCCTAACCCTCACCCTGACCCTCACCCTAAACCTCACCCTAACCCTAACCCTCACCCTCACCCTAAACCTATCCCTAAACCTCACCCTCAACCTAACCCTAACTCTAACCCTAACCCTAAAATTAAACCTCACCCTATCCCTAACCCTAACACTCACACTCAACCTCAAGTTCAGCCTAACCCTAAGCTTAACAGAAACCCTAACCCTAACCCTCACACTCCCAATAACCCTTACCCTAATCCTAATCCTAACACTAAGCCTTACCTTCACCCTCACCCTAACCCTCACTATAACTCTAATTCTAACACTAACCCTAACCCTAACACTCAGCCTAACCCTAACCCTAACCCTAACCCTAAACCTCACACTAACCTGCACCCTCAACCTCACTGTAATTCTAACCCTAAACTTAACCCTAAACCTAAACCTCACCCTAACCTTATCCCTAAACCTAACCCTAACCCTAACCCTTCCCCTAACGCTATATCTAACCCTAAACCTCATCCTCTCCCTAACCCTAACACTAACCCTAAACCTAACCCTCACCCTAACCCTCACTCGAACCCTCACCCTAACATGAACCTTAACCCTAACAATAACACTAACCCTAATCCTATCTATCACCCTAACCCTAATCCTCAAGCCCACCCTCCCCCTCAGCCTAATCCTGAGCCTAAGCCTAACCCTTAACCTCACCCTCACCCTCACCCTAGCCCTCACCCTAACCCTAATTCTAACCCTCACCCTCACCCTAACCCTAACCCTCATCCTCACCCTAAACTTCACACTAACCGTCACTCTAACCCTAATGCTCAATCGAACCCTCACACTAACCATAACCATAACCCTAAACCCATAATCCTAACCCTCACCCTTATCTTAATCCTCACCCTCAGCCTAAATCTCTCGTTTACCCTTACCATCATCCTCATCCTAACAATAAACCTCATCCTAACCCTCACCCTAATCGTAAACCTAACCATCACCCTAACCCTAACCCTCACCCTCAACCTCACGCTCAGCCTAAACCTAAGCCTAAGCCTAACCCTTACCCTTACAGTCACCCTCACACTAACCCTCACCCTAACCCTAATCCTCACCACCACCCTCACCCTCAGGACAACCCTAACTCTAAGCCTAAGTCTAACCCTAACTCTCACATAGCCTTACCCTAACCCTAATCCTAACCCTAAACCTAAACCTCAACCTAACGCTCAACCTAACCTTAACCCTAACGCTAACCCTAACCCTAACCGTTGACCTAACCCTCACCCTAACCCTAAATATAATCCTAAAACTCACCCTCACCCTAACCCAAATCCTAACCCTAAACCTCACCCTAACCCTAACCCTCACCCTCACTGTGACCCTAACCCATATCCTAAACCTCAGCCTAAACCTAACCCAAAACCTCACCCAATCACTAATCCTAACACTCACCCACACCCTAGCCCTCACCCGAACCCTAATCATAACCCTAATCCTCATCCTAACCCTCACCCTAACACTTACACTAAACCTCACCCTAATCCTAAGCCTAACCCTAACCCTCAACCTAACTCTAACCCTCACCTTCACTGTAACCCTAACCCTAACCGTCACTCTGACCCTAAACTTAACCTGATCCCTAACTCTCACCCTAACCCTACTCCTAACTCTCACCCGAACCCTAAAACTCACCCTCACCATAAGCTTAACCCTAAGCCTAAGCTTAACCCTCACCCTAACCCTCACACACACCCTAACACTTAAACTAAATCTAATACTAACACTAAGCCTTACCCTCAACCTCACTCTAACCCTCACCTTAACCCTAACATTAACACTAACCCTAAACCTGACCCTCACTCTCAGCCTCACCCTAATGCTAACTCTAAACCTAAACCTCACCCTCACCCTAACCCTAACCCTAAACATAAACATAAACCTCACCCTAACCCTAAACCTAAACCTCACCCTCACCCTAGCCCTCACCCTAACCGTAATCCTAACCCAGACGCTCATCCTAACCCTCACCCTAACACTAAACCCAACCCTCACCCTCCCCCTCACCCTAACCCTAACCCTCAACCTAACACTAAACCTCACCCTAACCCTAAACTTAACCTGAACCCCAACTCTCACCCAAACCCTAACCCTAACAATCACCCTAACCATAACCCTCTCCCGCACCCTCACCTTCAGCCAAACACTAAGCCTAACCCTAAAACTAACCCTAAACCTCACACTCACCCTAAACCTACCCTAATTCTAATCCTAACACTAACCCTAAAACTCACCCTCACCCTCACCCTCACCTTCACCCTAACCCTAACATTAATCCTAACCCTAACCCCAACCCTAAATCTCATCCTCACCCTAAACCTCACACTAACCATAACAGTAATCCTCAATCTAACCCTCACCCTCACCCTAGCCCTCACCCTAATCCTAACCCTCATCCTCACCCTAAACCTCACACTAACCCTAACACAAATCCTCAACCTAACCCTCCCCCTCACCCTAACCTTAACCCTCACTCTAAACCTAACCCTCACCCTTAACATAACCCTCACCCTCAGCCTAACTCTCATATATACCATTACCGTCACCTCCACCCTAACACTCACCCTAACCCTAGCCCTCACCCGGACCCTAACCCTAGCGCTAAACCTCACCCTCACCCTAACCCTAACTCTAACCCTAACCCTAACACTAAAACTCACCCTATCTCTAATCCTAACCCTCAGCCTAAACCTCATGATCAGCCTAAACCTAAGCCTAAGCTTATCCCCTACCCTAAACTTCACCCTCACCCTAGCCCTCACTTTAACCCGAATCCTAACCCTAACCCTCACCCTAACCCTAACCATAACCATCACCCTAACCCTAATCCTCACCCCATCCTCACCCTCAGCATAACCCTAAGCCTAAGACTAACCCTAACCCTAACCCTCACACTCACACTCACCCTAACCCTAATCCTTACCTTAACCCTAACCCTAAACCTAAACCTCAACCTCAACCTAACCTTAACCTTAACCCTAACACTAACCCTAACATTGACCCTCGAACACTTCAACTAACCTTAAATCTAACCCTAACCCTCAACCTCACACTCACCCTCACCCTCACCATAACTCTAACCCTAACCCTAACAATAACACTAATCCTATCCCTAAACCTAACCCTAATCCTTACACTCATCCTCACCCCAACCATAATCTTAACCCTAACCCTCATCCTAACCCTAAACCAAACCCTAACCCTAACCCTAAATCTTACCCTAATCCTAACCCTAAACCTCACCCTAACACTAAACTTAACCAAATCCTAACTCTCACCCTAAACCTAAACCTAACCCTCAACTTAACGCTCACCCTCTCTCTCAGCCTAACCCTAAGCCTAAGACTAACCATATCCCTAACCCTCACACTCACCCTAACCCTTACCCTAATCCTAATCCTAACCCTAAGCCTAAACCTCACCCTCACCCTCACCCTCACCCTAACACTCACCCTAACCCTAACTCTAACACTAACCCTAAACCAAACCTCAACCTCAGCCTCACCCTTACCCTAACTCTAAACCTAAACCTCAACCTCACCCTAACCCAAACTCTAAACCTAACCCTAAGATTAAACCTCACCCTAACCCTAACCCTCACCCTCACCCTCACAGTAACCCTAACCCTAACCCTAACCCTAACAATAACCCTCACCCTCACTGTAACCCTAATCCTAACCCTTATCCTCATCATAACCCTAACTCTCACCCTCAACTTAACTCTAACGCTCATCCTAACCCTCACCCTCACCCTAAACCTCACCTTAAACCTCCCCTAACCCTAACTCTAACCCTAAACCTCACCCTCACCCTAACCCTAACCCTAACTCTAACCGTAAACCTAACCCTAAACCTAACCGTCACCCTCAACCTCAATGTAACTCTAACCCTAACCTAAACAATAACACTAACCCTAACCCTAATCCTAACACTAACCATAACTCTCACCCTCAGCCTTACCCTCACTGCAAAACTAACCCTAACCATAACACTAACAATAACCCTAACCCTAACGCTAATCCTCACCCGCACCCTCACACTCAGCCTAACCCTAAACCTAAACCTAAACCTAACCCTAAACCTCAAAGTAACCCTAACCCTAACACTAACACTAACACTAACCCTAACCCGAAAACAAACCCTAAACCTAACCCTAATCCTCAGCCTCAACCTCACCCTAACCCAAACCCTAACACTAAACCTCACCTAACCCTAAGCCTAACCCTAACCCTAACCCTCACACTCAACCTCACTCTAATCCAAATCCTAAACCTAAACCTATCCCTAACCCTCACCCTAGCACTCAACTTAACTCTAATTCTAACCCTCACCCTCACCCTAACCCTAACCCTCATCCTCACCCTAAACTTCACACTAACCGTAACCCTAACCTTAATGCTCAATCGAACCCTCACCCTCACTGTAACCCTAATCCTAACCCTAATCCTCACCAAAACCCTAATTCTCACCCTCACCTGTTACCTTAACCCTCATCCTAACCCTCACCCTAACCCTAACCCTAACCCTAAACCTAACCCTAACCCTAACCCAAAATCTCACCTTCTCCAGAGCCCTCACCTTATGCCTAATCCTAACCCTAATCCTCATCCTAAGCCTAACCCTATCCCTCACCCTAATCCTAAGCCTAACCCTAACCCTCAACCTAACCCTAACCCTCACCTTCACTGTAACACTAACCCTAACCCTCACCCTAAACCTAAATTTAACCCGAACCCTAACTCTCACAAAAACCCTACCCCAAACTCTCACCTTAACCCTAACCTCACCCTCATCCTAAGCCTAAGCCTAAACCTAACCCTAACCCTAAAACTAACCCTCACACTCATGCTAACCCTTACCCTAATCCTAATCCTAACACTAAGCCTTACCCTCATCCTCACCCTAACCCTCACCGAAACCCTAGCTCTAACACTAACCCTAACCCTAACCCTCACCCTCAGCCTCACCCTAACCCTAACTCTAAAACTAAACCTCACCCTGACCGTAACCCGAACCCTAACCCTATCCCTAAACCTGATCCTAGCCCTAACCCTAACCCTCACCCTCACCCTCACCATAAATGTAACTCTAACCCTAATGCTAACAATAATCCTAACCCTAACCTAACCCTCACTCTAAACATAACCCTCACCCTAACCCTAACCCTCACCCTAACCCTAAACCTAAAACTAACCCTAACTGTAACCCTAACCCTAAAACTAAAACTGACCTTAACCCTAATCCTAACCCTCACCCTCACCCTCACTGTAACCATAACCCTAACCTAACCCTTACAATAACACTAACCCTAACCCTATCCCTCATCTTAACCATACCCTTCACCCTAACCCTAACCCTCACCCCAACACTTACCTTCACCCTAACCCTAACGCTAACACTAACCCTACCCCTAAACCTCACCCTCAGCTACTCCCTAACCCTAACACTAACCCTAAACCTCACCCTCACCCTAAATCTCACCCTATACCTAACCCGAAACCTCACCCTAACCCTATCCCTAAACCTCACCCTCACCCTAGCCATCCCCTTAACCCTAATCCTAACCCTAACCCACATCCTAACCCTCACCCTAACACGAAACCTAACCCTCAACCTAACCCTAACCCTCACCCTCACTCTAACCCTTACCCTAACCCTCACCCTAACCCTAAACTTAACCCGAAACCTAACTCTCACCCTAACCCTAACTTTAACACTCACCCTAACCCTAACCCGCAACCTCACCCTCACCTTCAGCCTAACAGTAAGCCTAACCCTAACCCTAACCCTAACCCTCACACTCACCCTAACCCTAAACCAAATCCTAATCCAACACTAACTCTAAACCTCATCCTCAGCCTAACCCTCACCTTAAGCCTAACCATAATATTAATCCTAACCCTAACCCGAACCCTAAACCTCATCCTCACCCTAAACCTCGCATGAACCCTAACACTAATCCTCAATCTAACCCTCACACTCACCCTAATCCTAACACTAACCCTCACCCTAAAACTAACCCTCACCCTTACCATAACCCTCACCCTCAGCCTAACCCTCAACTTTACCCGTACAGTCACCCCCACGCTAACCCTCATTCTAACCCTAAACCTCAACCTGACCCTAACCCTACCCCTAAAGCTCACCCTCAACCTAAGCCTAACTCTAACCCTAACCCTAACACTAAAACTTACCCTATCCCTAACCCTAAACCTCACCCTCCACATCATGCTCAGCCTAACCCTAAGACTAACCCTAACCCTAACCCTCACACTCACCCTAACACTTATCCTAATCCTAATTCTAACACTAAGCCTTACCCTCACCCTAACCCTCACCATAACCCTAACTCTAACATTAACCCTAACCCTAACCCTCATACTCACCCTACCCCTAACTCTAACCCTAAATCTCACACTCACCCGCACCCTCAACCTCACCGTAATTCTAACCCTAACCATAACCCTAACCCTAAACCTCACCCTAACCCTAACCCTAACCATAACCCTAACCCTCACCCTCACAGTAACTCTAACCCTAACCCTAAACCTAACCCTAAACCTCACCGTTACCATAACCCTCGCCCTAACTCTAACGCTAACCCTAACCCTCCCCCTAGTCCTATATCTAACCCTAAACCTCAGCCTCACCCTAACCAAAAACACTAACCCTAACCCTAACCTTCCCCCTAACCATATGTCTAACCCTAAACCTCACCCTCACCTTCACACTAACCCTAACCCTAAACCTAAACCCCACCCTAACCATAAACCTAACCCTCACCTGCAACCTCAACTTCACCATAACTCGAACCCTAATCCTAACAATAACACTAACCCTAACCCTAAACATCACCCTAATCCTAATCCTCACCCCCACCCTCACCCACAGCCTAACCCTAAGCCTAAGCCTAACCCTCAGGCTAACCCTCATACTCACGCTCACCTTAACTCTAACCCTAACCCTAACCCTATCCCTAAACAGCAAGCTAACCCTCACCCTTACCCTAACACTAACACTAACCCTAACCCTAAACCTCAACATAACCTTCCCCCTAACCCTAACTCTAACCCTAAACCTCACCCTCACCCTAACCCTAAACCTAACCCTAATCCTAAACCTCACCCTAAACCTTACCCTCACCCTCAACCTCAACCTCACTGTAACTCTAACCCTAACCCTAGCAATAACACTAACCCTAACCCTAATCCTAACCCTAACCATAACCCTCACCCTCAGCCTCACCCTCACTGCACACTTAACCCTAACGATAACACTAACAATAACACTAACCTTAACCCTAACCCTAATCCTCACACCCACCCTCACACTCAGCCTATCCCTAACCCTACCCCTAACCCTAACCCTCAAGGTAAACCTAACCCTAACACTAACATTAAACCT
This sequence comes from Dipodomys merriami, assembly GCF_024711535.1. Classification (NCBI taxonomy): domain Eukaryota; kingdom Metazoa; phylum Chordata; class Mammalia; order Rodentia; family Heteromyidae; genus Dipodomys; species Dipodomys merriami. The sequence continues at coordinate 5,595,149 of NW_027206257.1, forward strand.
AAACCAAACCCTAAACCTAATCTTAAACCTAAACCTAATCCTCAGCCTCAACCTCACTCTAACCCCAACCCTAACACTAACCCTCACCCTAAACCTAAGTCTCACCCTAACCCTAACCCTAACCCAACACTCACCCTCAACCTAACCCAAATCCTAAACCTAAACCTATCCCTAAACCTCACCCTAACCCTCACACGAGCCCTTACCCTAAACCTAATCCTAACCCTAAACCTCATCCTGAACCTCACAATAACCCAAACCCTAACCATCTCCCTAACCCTAGCCCTAACCCTCACCCTCATGCTCGGCCTCAGCCTAAGCCTAAGCCTAAGCCTAACACTAACCCTCACCCTATCCCTAACCCTAACACTATACTTAACTCTAACCCTAAAAGTCTCACTCACCCTAACCCTAACTCTAAAACTAAACCTCATCCTAACCCTAAACCTCACCCTAATCTTCACACTCACCGTAACAGTAACCCTAACCATAACAATAACAATAACCCTAACCTAACCCTATCCCTCACCCTCACCCTAACATTTACCCTCACCCTAACACAAACCCTAATGCAACACTAATGCTCACACTAACACTAACCATATTCCTAACCCTAAAACTCACTCTAACCCTAACCCTAACCCTCAAACTCATCCTAGCCCTCACCCCAACCCTAATCCTCATCCTAACCCTAAACCTCACACTAACCCTAACACTAATCCTCAATCTAACCCTCATCCTATCCCTAACCCTAACAATAACATTAACCCTATCCCTAAACCTCACCTTAACCCTAACCCTAACCCTAATCCTAAGCCTAACCATATACCTCAACCTAACACTAACCCTCACACTTACCGTAACCCTAACCCTAACCCTCACCCTAACCCTAAACTTAAACCGAACCCTAACTCTCACCCTAACCCTAACCCTAAGACTCACCCTAACCCTAAACTTCACCCTAACCCTCACCTTCAGCCTAACACTAAGCCTAACCCTAACCCTAATTCTAACCCTCACACTCACCTTAAACCTTACCCTAATCCTAATCCTAACACTGAGCCTAACCCTCACCCTCACCCTAACCTTCAATGTAACCCTAACTCTAAGGCTAACACTAACCCTAACCATCAATGTCACCCTAACCCTAACACTAACCCTAACCCTCACCCTCACCCTAACTCTAACCCTAAGCCTAACCCTCAACCTAACCCTAACCCTCACCCTCACTGTAAACCTTACCATAACCATTACCCTAAGCAAAACTTAAATCGAAACCTAACTCTCACCCTAAACCTAACCCTAACCCTCAACCTAACCCTAACCCTCACACTCATTGTAACCCTTACCATAACCCTCACTCTAACCCTATAATTAAACCGAACCCTAACTCTCACCCTAAACCTAACACTCACCCTAATCCTAACCCTCACCCTCACCCTCACCTACAGCCTAACACTAAGCCTAACCTTAAAACTAACCCTAACCCTCACACTCACCCTAAACCTAACCCTAATCCTAATCCTAACACTAACGCTAAACCTCACCCTCACCCTATCCCTCACCTTAAGCCTAACCCTCACATTAATCCTAACAATAACCCTAACCCTAAAACTTATCCTCACCGTAAACCTCACACTAACCCTAACACTAATCCCCAATTTAACCCTCACCCTCATCCTCACCCTAGCCCTCACGCTAACCCTAACCCTCATCCTCACACTAAACCTCACACTAAACCAAACACTAATCCTCAATCTAACCCTCACCGTCACCCTAACACTAAACCTAACCCTCACCCTGACCCTAACCCTACCCCTAAACCTCACCCTCAACCTAACCCTAACTCTAAAGGTAACCCTAACACTAAACCTCACTCTATCCAGAACCCTAACCCTCACACTCAAACTCATGCTCAGCCTAACCTTAAGCCTAACTCTAACCCTAACTCTAACCCTCACACTCACGCTAACACTTACCAAAATCCTAATCCTAAAACTAAGCCTTACCCTGACCCTCACCCTAACCCTCACTATAACCCTAACTCTAACACTAACCCTAACCCTAACACTCAGCCTAACCCTAATCCAAAACCTCACCCTAACCCTAACTCTAACCCTAAACCTAAATCTCACCCTAACCCTAACCCTAACCCTAACCGTCACCATCACCATAACCGTAAACTAACCTTAACCCAAACAATAAACCTAAGGCTAAACCTCACCCTAACCATAACCCTCACCCTAACACTTACCCTCACCCTAATACTAACCCTAACCCTAATATGAACCCTCACACTAACCCTAAGCATCACCCTAACCGTAAACATAACCATCACCCTAACCCTAAACCTCACCCTCAACCACACGCTCAGCCTAAACCTAAGCCAAAGCCTAACCCTTATCTAACTCTCACTCTCAACCTAGCCCTCACCCTAACCCTAATCCTAACCCTATCCCTCATCCTAACCCTAACACTAACCCTAGCCCTAACCATCACCCTAACCCTAATCCTCACCCCCAACCTCACCCTCAGCCTAACCATAACCCTAACCCTAACCCTGACCCTAACCCTCACATACCCTCACCCTCACCCTAACCCTAACCCTAAACCTCAACCTAACCCTCACCCTAACCTTATGCCTAACGCTAACCCTAACCCTCAACCTAAACTTCCCCCTAACAATAAATCTAACCCTAAAATTCACCCTCACACTAACCCAAATCCTAACCCTAAACATCACACTTACCCTAAACCTCACACTCACTCTAACCCTAACCCTCATCCTAACCCTCACCCTAACACTAACGCTAAACCTAAACCTCACCCAAACACTAACCCTAACACTCACCCTCACCCTAGCCCTCACCCTAAACCTAACCCTAACCCTAATCCTCATCCTAACCATCACCCGAAGCCTAACACTTAAACATCACCCTAATCCTAAGCCTAACCCTAACACTCAACCTAACCCTAAACCTCATGCTCAAAATACCTCTAACCCTAACCCTCACCCTAAACGTAAACTTAAACCGAACCCTAACTCTCACACTAACCATAGCCCTAACTCTCACCCCAACCCTAACCCTAACCATTACCCTCACCCTCACCTTCAGCCTAACCCTAAGCCTAACCCTAAGCCTAACCATAACCCTCACACTCACACTAACACTTACCCTAATCCTATGCCTTACTCTAAGCCTAACCCTCACACTCACCCGAACCCTCATCGTGACCCTAACTCTAACACTAACCCTAACCATGACCCTCACCCTCAGCCTAACCCTAACCCTAACTCTAACCCTAAACCTCACCCTCACCCTAAACATAACCTTAAACCTCACCCTCAACCTAGCCCTCACCCTAACCCTGATCCTAACCCTAACTCTCATCCTAACCCTCACCCTAACACTAACACTAACCTTCACCCTCATCCTAACCTAAACCTAGCCCTAACCCTCAACCTAACCCTAAACCTCACCCTCACTGTAACTGTTAACTTAATCCTCACCCTAACCCTAAACTTAACCGAACCCTACCTCTCACACTTATCCTGACCCTAACACTCACCCTAACCCTAAACCTCACCCTTACCCTCACCCTCAGCCTAACCTTAAGCCTAACCCTATCTCTAACCCTAACCCTCATCGTATTCCTCAACCTAACACTAACCATAACACTAATCCTAACCCTAACCCTAAACCTCACCCTCACCCTAACCCTCAACTTAAGCCTAAACCTAACACTAATCCTAACCCTAACCTTAGCCCTAAACCTCATCCTAAACCCTAAACCTCAACCTAACACTAAACTTAACCCGAACCCTAACACACACCCTAATCTTACCCCTAACTCTCACCCTAACCCTATCCCTCACCCTCACCCTAAGCCTAAACATAAGGCTAACCCTAATCCTAACCCTAACCCTCACACTTACCCTAACCTGTCCCCTAATCCTAATCCTAACACTAAGCCTAAACCTCACCCTCACCCGAACCATCACTGTAACCCTAACTCTAACACTAACACTAACCCTAACCCTTAACCTCAGCCTCACCCTAACCTTAACTATAACCCTAAACCTGACCCTCACCCTAACCCTAACCCTAAACCTAACCCTAAACCTCACCCTAAACCTAAACCTAAACCTCACCCTCACCCTAGCCCTCAACCTAACCCTAATCCTAACCCTAACCCTCACCCTAACACTAACCCTCACACTCACCCTCACCTTCACTCTAACCCTAACCCTAACCCTAACCCTCAACCTAACCCTAACCCTAACCCTCACCGTAACCCTCAACCTCACCCTCACATTCAGCCTAACACTAAGCCTAACCCTAACCCTAACACTAACCTTCACCCTCACCCTAACCCTAACCCTAACACTAACACTAAAGCTCACCCTCACCCTAACCCTCACCTTAAGCCTAACCCTAACATTAATGGTAACCCTAACCCTAACCTTAAACCTCATCCTCACCCTAAACCTCACACTAACCCTAACACTAATCCTCAATCTAACCCTCACCCTCACCCTAACCCTAACCTTAACCCTCATCCTAAACCTAACACTCACCCTTACCATAACCCTCACCCTGAGCCTAACCCTCACCTTTACACTTACCGTCACCCCCACCCTAACCCTCACCCGAAACCTAACCCTCACCCTGACCCTAACCCTACCCCTAAACCTCACCCTCATCCTAACCCTAACTCTAACCCTAATCCTAACACTAAACCTCACCGTATCCCTAAACCTAACCCTCACACTCAACCTCATGCTCAGCCTAACCCTAAGCCTAAGCTTAATCCTTACCCTTACTCTAACCCTCACCCTCACCCTAGCCCTCACCCTAAACCTAAGCCTAACCATAAACCTCATCCTAACCCTAAGCCTAAACCAAACCCTAACCATCACCCTAACCCTAATCCTCACCCTCAGCCTAACCCTAAGCCTAAGCCTAACCCTAACCTTAACCCTCACACTCACCCTCAACCTAACCCTCATCCTAACCCTAACCCTAACCCTAAACCTCAACCTAACCCTCACCCTAACTTTAACCCTAACACTAAACCTAACATTAACGCTCGACCTTACCCTCCAACTTAACCCTAAATCTAACCCTAAACCTCACTCTCACCCTCACCCTAATCCTAACCCTAACCCTAAACCTCACCCTAACACTAACCCTAACCCTCACACTCACCCTCACCATAAGTCTAACCCTAACCCTAACAATAACACGAATCCTAACCCTAAACCTAACCCTAACCCTAACCATAATCCTAAAACTCACCCTCACACTAACTATAATCTTAACCCTAACCCTCAACATAACCCTAACCCTCACCCTCACTGTAACCCTAAGCCTCATCCTAACCGTAACCGAAAACCTAAACCGAACCCAAAACCTTACCCTCACACTAACCCTAACCCTCACCATCACCCTAGCCCTCAACATCACCCTAATCCTAACCCTGAACCTCACCCTAACCCTATAGTTAACAGAACCTTAACTCTCACTCTAAACCTAACCCTAACCCTCACACTAACCATAACCCTCACTCTCAGCCTAAGCCTAACCCTAACCCTAACCCTCACACTCACCCGAAACCTTACACTAATCCTAACCCTAACACTAAGCCTAACACTCACCCTCACCCTAACCCTCACTGTAACCCTAACTCTAAAACTAACCCTAACCATAACCCTTACCCTAACCCTAACTCTAACCCTAAACCTCACCCTCAGCCGAACAGTAACCCTAAACCTAAACCTAAACCTCACCCTAACCCAAAACCTAACACTCACCCTCACCATCACCCTAACTCTCACCATAACTCTAACCCTAACTCAAACACTAATACTAAACCTAGCCCTCAACCTCAGCTTCAAACTTACCCTAACTCTAACCCTAACCCTTACACTAAACCTCACCCTAACCCTAACCCTAACCTTCACCCTCACAGTAAACTTAACCCTAACCCAAACAATAACACTAACCCTCACCCTAACCATAACCCTCACCCTAACATTAATCCTCACCCTAACACTTACCCACACCCTAACACTAACCCTAACCCTTACACTAAATCTCAAACTACCCTAACCCCTACTCTAACCCTCACCCTCACCCTAGCCCTCATCCTAACCCTAATTCTAACCCTCACCCTCACCCTAACTCTAACCCTCATCCTCACCCTAAACCTCACACTAACCTTAACCCTAACCCTAATCCTCAATCTAACCCTCAACCTAACCCTAAATATAAACCTAACCCTAATTCTCATCCTTATCTGAACCCGCAACCTCAGCCTAAACCTCAACATTACCCTTACCATCATCCTCACCTTAAAGCTCACCCTAACCCAAAACCACATCCTAACCCTCAACCTAACCTTAACCCTAACCATCACACTAACCCTAGCCCTCACCATCAAACTCAAGTTCAGTGTCACCCTAAGCCTAAGCCTAAACCTTACTCTAACCCTAACCCTCACCCTAACCCTCACCCTAACCCTAGCCCTAACCATCACCCTAACCCTAATCCTAAACCCCACCCTCACCCTCAGCATAACCCTAACCCTAAGCCTAACCATAACCCTAACCCTCACATACCCTAACCCTCTTCCTAATCCGAACACTAACCCTAAACCTAACCCTAAACATCAACCTAACCCTCACCCTAACCTTAACCCTAACACTAATCCTAACCCTAACCCTCGACTTTACCCTCCCCATAACCCTAAATCTAACCCTAAAACTCACCATCACCCTAACCCTAATCCTAAACCTAACCCTGACCCTACACCCTAAACCTCACCCTCACTGTAACCATAACCGTCATCCTAACCCTCACCCTAACCCTAACCCTAACCCTAAATCTCACCAAAACACTAACCCTAACCCGCACCCTCACCCTAGCCCTCACCCTAAACCTAATCCTAACCTTAATCCTCTACTAACCCTAAACCTAACCCTGACCCTCGCCCTAATCCTAAGCTTAACCCTAACCCTCAACCTAACACTAACCCTCACAGTAACCCTGAACTTAACCCGAACCCTAACCCTCACCCTAACTCTACCCCTAACTCTCACCCTAACCCTAACCCTCACACTCACCCTAAACCTTGCCCTAAACCTAATTCTAACACTAAGGCTAAACCTTACCCTCACCCTAACCCTCAAGGTAACCCTAACTCTAACACTGAACCTAACACTAACCCTCACCCTCAGCCTCACCCTAACCTTAACTCTAACCTTAAACCTCACCCTCACCCTAACCATAATCCTAAACCTAACCCTAAACCGCACCCTGACCCTAACCTTAAACCTCACCCTCACCCTAGCCCTCACCCTAACCCTAATCCTAACCCTAACCCTCATCCTAAGCCTCACCCTAAAGCTAACCCTAACCCTCACCATCACCCCCACCATAACCCTAACCCTAACGCTCAACCTAACCCTATCCCTCACCCTCAATGTAACCCTTACCCTAACCCTCACCCTAACCGTAAAATTAACCGAACCCTAACTGACACTCTAACCCTAACCTTAACCCTCACCCTAACCCTAACCCTGAACCTCACCCTCACTCTCAACCTAACCCTAACCCTAACCCTAACCCTAACCCTAACTCTCACACTCACCCTAACCCTTACCTGAATCCTAACCATAAACCCAACCCTCCCCCTCATACTAACCCTCACCGTAACCCTAACTCTAACACTAAGCCTAAACCTAACCCTCACCCTCAGCCTCACCCAAACCCTAACTCTAACCCTAAACCTCACCCTCACCCTAACCCTAAGCCTAAACCTAACCCTAAACCTCAGCCTAACCCAAACCATAAACCTCACCCTCACCCTAGCCCTCACCCTAACCCTAATCCTTAAACTAACCCTCATCCTAGTCCTCACCCTAACACTAACCCTAACACTCACCCTCATCTCACCCTAACCCTAAACCTAACCCTAACCCTCAACCTAACCCTAACCCTCACCCTCACTGTAACCTTTACCCTAACCCTCACCCTAACCCTAAACTTAAACCGAACCCTAACTCTCACACTGAACCTAACTCTAACCCTCACCCTAACCCTATCCCTCAACCTCACCCTCACTCTCAGCCTAACCCTAAGCCTAAGCCTAAGCCTAACCCTAACCCTCACACTCACTCGAACCCTTACACTAATCCTAATTCCAATCCTAATCCTAACCCTCACCCTCACCCTCACCCTAAACCTCACCCTAACCCTAACTCTAACACTAACCCTAAACCTAACTCTCAACCTCAGTCTCAACCTTACCAAAACTCTAAACCTAAACCTCACTCTCACGCTAACCCTAACTCTAATCCTAACCCCAACAATAAACCTCACCCTAAACCTAACCTGAACCCTCACCCTTACCATAATCCTCACCCTAACATTTACCCTTACCCTAACACTTAACCTCACCCTAACACTAACCCTAACCATAACACTAACTCACAATAACCCTAAACCTCACCCTAATCCTAAACCTCACCATAACCCTAACTCTAACCCTCACTCTCACTGTAGCCCTCACCCTAACCCTAATTCTAACCCTCACCCTCTCCCTAACCCTTACCCTAATCCTCACCCTAAACCTCACACTAACCCTAATCCTAACCCTAATCCTCAATCTAAACCTCACAATAACCCCAACCCTAATGCTAAAGCTAACCCTAACCCTCACCCTTATCTTATTCCTCACCCTCAGCCTAAACCTCACATTTACCTTACCATCATCCTCACCCAAACCCTAAACCTCATCCGAACACTCAACCTAACCTTAAACCTAACCATCACCATAACCCTAACCCTCACCCTCAACCTCATGCTCAGCCTAATCCGAAGCCTAATCCTGTACCTTACTCTAAACCTCACCCTCACCCTAGCCCTGACACTAAACCAAATCCTAACCCTATCCCTCATCCTAACCCTCACCCTAATCCTAACCCAAACCATCACCCTAACCTTAATATTCACCCCCAACGTCACCTTCAGCATAACCCTAACCCTAAGCCTAAACCTAACCCTAACCCTAAACCTCACATACCCTCACCCTAACCCTAATCGGAACCCTAACCCTAACCCTAAACCTCAACCTAACCATCACCATAACCTTAACCCTAACACTGACGGTAACCCTAAACCTTGACCTAACCCTCCCCCTAACCCTAAATCTAACTCTAAAAGTCACCCTTACACTAACCCAAATCATAACCCTAACCCTCACCCTTACCCTAACCCTACCCCCTCACTTTAAAACTCACCCTCACCCTAGCCCTCACCCTAACCCTAATCCTTACCCTAATCCTCATCCTAACCCTCACCCTAACCCTAACACTAACCCTCACCCTAATCCTAATCCTAACCCTAACCCTCAACCTAACCCTAACCCTCACCATAACCCTAACACTCACCCTAACCCTAAACTTAACAAGAAACCTAACACTCACCCTAATCCTACCCCTAACACTCACCCTAACCCTATCCCTCACCCTCACACTTACCTGCACCCTCAGCCTAATCATAAGGCTAACCGTAACCCTAAACCTAACCCTCACACTTACCCTAACCTGTACCCTAATACTGATCCTAACACGAAGCCTAAACCTCACCCTCACCCGAACCCTCATTGTAACCCTAACTCTAACACTAACCCTAACCCTAACCCTCACCATCAGCCTCACGCTAACCTTAGCTCTAACCCTAAACCTGAACCTCACCCTAAACCTAACCCTAAACCTAAACCTAAACCTCACCCTAAACCTAACCCTAAACCTCACCCTCACCCTAGCCCTCACCCTAAACCTAATCCTAAACCTAACACTCATCCTAACCCTCACCCTAACACTAACCCTCACCCTCACCCTAACCTTCACCCTAAACCTAACCCTAACCCTAACCCTCAACCTAACACTAACCCTAACTCACACCCTAACCCTAACCCTAACCCTCACCCTCACAGTAACCCTCAACCTCACCCTCACATTCAGCCTAACACTAAGCCTAACCCTAACCCTAACACTAACCCTCAAACTCACCCTAACCCTAACCCTAATCCTAATCCTAACACTAACACTAAAGCTCAACCTCACTCTAACCCTCACCTTAAGCCTAACCCTAACATTAATGATAACCCTAACCCTAAAACTCATCCTCACCCTAAAGCTCACACTAACCCAAACACTAGTCCTCAATCTAACCCTCACCCTCACCCTCACCCTAGCCCTCACCCTAAACATAACCCTCATCCTCACCCTAAACCTCACACTAACCCTAACACTAATCCTCAATCTAACCCTCACCCTAACCCTAACCCTAACGCTCATCCTATACCTAACCCTCACCCTTACCATAACCCTCACGCTCAGCCTAACCCTCACCTTTACCCATACCGTCACTCCCACCCTAACCCTCACCCAAACCCTAACCCTCACGCTGACCTTAACCCTACCCCTAAACCTCACTCTCGTCCTAACCCTAACTCTAACCCTAACCCTAACACTAAATCTCACCCTATTCTCAACCCTAAAACTCACCCTCAACCTCATGCTCAGGCTCACCCTAAGCCTAAGCCTAACACTTACCCTAACCCTCACCATCACCCTAGCCCTCACCCTAACCCTAAGCCTAACCCTAACCCTCATCCTAACCCTCACCTTAACCCGAACCCTAAACATCAACTTTACCCTAATGCTCACCCACTCCCTCACCCTCAGCTAAACCCTCAGCCTAAGCCTAACCCTAACCCTAAAACTCACAATCACCTCACCCTAAGCCTAATCCTAACCCTAACCCTAACCCTAAACCTCAACCTAACCCTCAACCTAACCTTAACCCTAACACTAACTCTAACATTAACGCTCGACCTAACCCTCCAACCAAGCCTAAATCTAACCCTAAATTTCACCCTCACCCTAACACTAATCCTAACCCTAACCCTAAACCTCACCCTAAAACTAACCCTAACCCTAACCCTAAACCTAACCATAACTCTAAACCTAATCCTAACACTCACCCTCTCCCTAAACATAATATTAACCCTAACCCTCAAACTAACCCTAACCCTCAACCTCACCATAACGTAACAATAACCCTCAACCTAACCTTAACCGAAATCCTAACCCTAACTCTAAACCTTACCCAAACACTAACCCTAACCAATCCTAACCCTCACCATCACCCTAGCCCTCACCCTCACCCTGATCCTAACCCTAACCCTCACCCTAACCCTAACCCTCAACCTCACCGTCACTCTCAGGAGAATCCTCAGCCTAAGCCTAACCCTAAACCTAACCCTCAAACTCACCCGAACCCTTACACTAATCCTAATCCTAACCCTACGATTAACCCTCACCCTCACACTCATCCTCACCCTAACTCTCACCCTAACCGTAACACTAAACCTAAACCTAAACCTTACCCTCCAACTCTGCCTCAACCTCGCCCTAACCCTAACCCTAAGCCTCACCCTCACAGAAACTGTTACCCTAACGCTAATCCTAACAATAACCCTAACAATAACCCTAACCCTAACACTAACCCTCACCCTAAACATAACCCTAACTCTAACATTAACCTTCACCCTAACACTTACCCTCACCCTAACACTAACCCATACCCTAACAGTAAATTTCACACTAACCTTAAAACTCACCCTAAACCTAAACCTCACCCTAACCCTAACGCTAAATCTAACCCTCACCCTCTCCCTAGCCCTCACACTAACCCTCACTCTCACCATAACCCTAACCCTCATCCTCACCCTATAACTCACACTAACCCCAACCCTAACCCTAATACTCAATCTAACCCTCATCCTAACCCTAAGCCTAACCATAAACCTAACCCTAACCCTCACCCTTATCTTAACCCTCAACATCAGCCTTAACCTCACCTTTACCCTTACCATCATCCTCACCCTAAACCTCACCCTAACCTTAAACCTCATCCTAACCCTCACCCTAACCTTAAACCTAACCATCACCCTAACCCTAACCCTCACTCTCAAACTCATGCTCAGCCTAACCCTAAGCCTAAGCCTAACCCTTACTCTAACCCTCAACCTCAACCTAGCCCTCAGCCTAACCCCAATCCTAACACTAACCCTCATCCTAACCCTCACCCTAACACTAACCGTAACCCTCACCTTCATCCTCACACTAACCCTAAGCCTAACCCTAAACCTCAACCTAACCCTAACCTTACCCTCACTGTAACCTTTACCCTAACCCTCACCCTAACCCTAAACTTAACCCGAAACCTAACTCTCACACTTATCCTGACCCTAACCCTCATCATAACCCTAACCCTCACCCTCAACTTCAACCTCAGCCTAATCCTAAGCCTAACCCTATCCCTAACCATAACCCTCACCCTATCCTTCACCCTAACACTAATCCTAATCCTAATCCTAACCCTAAACCTAACCCTCACCCTCACCCTAACCCTCAACTTAAGCCTAACACTAACATTAATCCTAAAACTAACCCTAACCATAAACCTCATCCTAATCCCTAAACCTCACCCTAACCCTCACCCTAAACTTAACCCTAACACTAACCCTAACATTAACGTTGGACCTAACCCTACAACTAACCCTAAATCTATACCTAAACCTCCCCATCATTCTAACCCTAATCCTAAACTTAACCCTAAACCTCACCCTAACCCTAACCCTCACCCTCACACTTACCCTCACCCTCACCATAACTCTAACCCTAACAGTAACCATAACACTAATCCTAACACTAAACCTAACCCTAACCCTAACCCTAATCCTAAAACTCACCCTCACCCTAACCATAATCGTAACCCTAACTCTCAACCTAACCCTAACCCTCACCCTCACAGGAACCCTAACCCTCATCCGAACCCTAACTCAAACCCTAACCCTAACCCTAAACCTTACCCTAACACAAACCCTAACCTCACCCTCACCCTAGCCCTCACCCTAACCCTAAATATAATCGAACCCTAAGTCTCACCCTAACCCTAACCCTAACTTTCACCCTAACCCTAACACTCAACCTCACCTTCACTCTCAGCCTAAACCTAAGCCCAAGCCTTACCCTAACCCTAACCATCTACTCACCCTAACCCTTACCCTAATCCTAATCATAACCTAAGCCTAAGCCAAACCCTCACGTTTACCCTCACCCTAATCCTAACCCTCACCCTAACCCTAACTCTAACACTAACCCTAACGCTAACCCTCAGCCTCAGCCTCACCCTTACCCTAACTCTAAACCTAAACCTCACCCTCACCCTATCCCTAACCCTATCCCTAAAACTAAACATCACCCTAACCCTAAGCCTAAACCCCACCCTCAACCTAGCACTCACCCTAGCCCTAATCCTAACCCTAACCCTCATCCTAAACTTCCCCATAACCCTAACCCTAAAACTCACCCTCAACCTAAACTTAACCCTAACCCTAACACTAACACTAACCCTAACCCTTAAGCTAACCCTCACCCTTACAATAACTCTAACTCTAAACCTCACCCTCACCCTAATCTTAACTCTAACCCTAAACCAAAACCTAAACCTAACCCTAACAATAACCCTAACCCTAATCCTAACCGTCACCCTAACCACAACCCTCACCATAACCCATACCCTAAACCAAACACTAACCCTCAGAGTAACCCTAACCTAACCTCACCCTAACCCTAACTCTAACCCTAACCCAAACACTGAAAACCTCAACCTAACCCTAACCCTTACCCTCACCCTCACCCTCACCCTCACCATAACCGTAACCCTAACAATAACTCTAACCCTAACCCTAATCCTAACCATCACCCTCATGCTAACACTAAACCTAACTCTAACCTTCACCCAAACCCTAACCCTCACCCTTACGTAACCCTAACCCTCATCCTAACCCTCACCATAAACCTATCCCTAACCCTAAAACTAACCCTAAAACTAATCCTAACCCTCACCCTAAACCTAGCCCTCAACCTAACCCTAATCCTAACTCTAGTCCTCATCCTAACCCTCACCCTAACCCTAAACCTAAACCTCACCCTAACCCTAACCCTAATCCTCAACCTAACCCTAACACTCACATTCAACGTAAACCTAACCCTAACCCTCCTTCTAACTGTAAACTTAACCTGACCCCTAACTCTCACCCTAACCCTCACCCTCATGCTCACGCTCAATGTAACCCTAAGCCTAATGCTAACCCTAACCTTAACACTCACACTCACCCTAACCCTTACCCAAATCTTAATCCTAACCCTAACCGTAACCCTCACCCTCAGCCTCACCTTAACCCTAACTCTAACCCTAAACCTCACCCTCACCCTAACCCTACCCCAGCCCTAACCCTAAACCTCACACTAAACTAACCCTAAACATCACCCTCACCCTAGCCATTACCCTAACCCTAATCCTAACACTAGCCCTCATCCTAACCCTCCCCATAACCCTAACCCTAACCCTCACAATAACCATTAACCTCACAATCACCTTTAGCCCAAACCTAAGCCTAACCTTAAGCCTAACCCTAAACTTAACCGTAAACTTCACACTCATTCCCCACTATCACCCTCACTGTAACTATAACCCTAACTGTAACCCTAACCCTAAACCTAACCCTTACCCTAACCCTAACCCTAACCCTCATCCTCACCCTAACCCTAACACTAAACCCAACCCTAACCCTCACCCTAACAGTCACCCTAACGCTATATCTAACCCTAAACCTCACCCTCACCCTCACCCTAACCCTAAACCTAACACTAAACCCCACCCTAACCCTAACCCTAAACCTCACCCGCACCTCACCCTCACCATAACTCTAACCCTAACGCTTACAATAAAACTACCCCTAAACCTAACCATTACCCTAAAACTAATCCTCATCCCACACTCACCCTCTGCCTATTCCTAAGCCTAAGCCTAACCTTTACCCTTATTCTCACACTCATGTTCACCCTAACCCTAATCCTAAACCTAACCCTTTCCCTAAACCTCAACCTAACCCTCAACCTCACCCTAACCCTAACACTACCCCTAAACCTAAACCTCACCCTAACCCTCCCCCTAACCCTAAATCTAACCCTAAAGCTCAAACTCACCCTAACCCTAACTCTAAAACTCACGCTAACTCTAATCCTCTCCCTCACCTTCAACCTCACTGTAACTCTAACCCTAACCATAACAATAACATTAACCCTAAACCTGACCCTAACACTAAACATAACACTCACTCTCAACCTCAGCCTCACTGCAAACTTAACCCTAACCATAAAAGTCACAATAACCCTAACTGTATCCCTAGCCCTAATCCTCAACGCCACCCTCACCCCCATCCTGACCCTAACCCTAACCCTAATCCTAACCATCACCATAACCCTAACCGTAACCCTCACTCTAACACTAACCCTAACCCTAAACCTAAACCTCACCTTAACCCTAACCCTAGAACTCACCCTCACCCTAGCCCTCACCCTAACCCTAATCCTAACCCTAACCCTCATCCTAACCCTCCCCATAACACTAACCCTAACCCTCAACCTCAACCTAAACCTCACCCTAACCCTAACACTAACCCTAACCCTAATCCTCAACCTAACCATCATCCTAACCATACTCTAACCCTAAACCTTACCCTAACCCTAACCCTAACTCTAACCCTTACTCAAGCCCTAAAACTGACCTTAACCCTAAACCCGAACCCTCACCCTTACCCTCACCGTAACCGTAACCCTAAACCTAACCCTAACAATAACCCTAACCCTAATCCTAACCCTCACCCTAAACACAACCATCACCCTAACCCATACCCTAACCCAAACACTAAACCTCACACTAAACCTAACCCTAACCTCACCCTAACCCTAACTTTAACCCTAACACTAACACTAAAAACCTCAACCGAACCCTAACCATAATCCTCACCAGCAACCTCACCATAACCTTAACCCTAACAATAACCCTAACCCTAAACCTAATCCTAACCCAGACCCTCACCCTAACCCTAAACCTAATCCTAACCCTCACCCAAACCTTAAAACACACCCTTACTGTAACCCTAACTCTTATCCTAACACTAACCCTAACCACAACCCTAACCGTAACGCATAACATAACCCAAACACTAACCCTCACAATAACCCTAACACTAACCTCACCCTAACCCTAACTCTAACCCTAAACCTAACACTAAAAACCTCAACCTAACCCTAACCCTAACCCTCACCCTCACCGTCACCGTAACCGTAACCCTAAAAATAACCCTAACACTAACCATAATCCTAACCCTCACCCTCACCCTAACCCTAACCCTAACCCTAACCCTCACCCTAACCCTAACCCTCACACTTACCGTAACCCTTACCCTCATACTAAGCCTCACTCTAACTTTAACCCTAACTCTAAACCTCACCCTAACACTAACCCTAACCCTCACCCCAACCCTAACCCTAACCCTAACCCTCAACGTAACTCTAAACCTCACACTCAACGTAAACCTAACCCTAACCCTCAACCTAAACCTAAACTTTCCCTGAACCCTAACTCTCACCCTAACCCTAAGCCTCAACTTCACTCTCACCTCAGTGTAAACCTAAGCCTAACCCTAACCCTAACACTTTCACTCACACTCACCCTAACCCTTACCCTAATCCTTATCCTAACCCTAACCATAACCCTCACCCTCAGCCTCACCTTAACCCTAACTCTTACCATAAACCTCAACGTGACCCTAACCCTAACCCTAACCCTAACCATAAACCTCAACCTAACCTAACCCTAAACCTCACCGTCACCCTAGCAATCACCCTAACCCTAATCCTAACACTAACCCTCATCCTAACCCCCCCATAACCTTAACCCTAACCCTCACCCTAACCCTAAAACTCACCATTAGCCTAACCCTAAGCCTAACCGTAAGCCTAACCCTAAACCTCACACTCATCCTCACTGTCACCCTCACCATAAATCTAACCCTAACCCTAACCCTAACCCTAAACCTCACCCTTACCCTAACCCTAACCCGAACCCGAACCCTAACCCTAACCCTCATCCTTACCCTAATCCTAACACTAAACCTAACCCTAACCCTCACCCTAAACCTCCCCCTAACCCTAACCCAAACCATCACCCTAACCCTAATCCTAACCCCCACACTCACCCTCAGCCGAACCAAAAGCATAAGCCTAACCCTCATCCTAACGCTCACCCTAACCCTCACACAAACCCTAATAGTAAACCTAACCCTATCCATAAACCTCAACCTAACCCTCACCCTCAATCTAACCATAACACTAACCCTAACCCTAAACCTCACCCTAACCTTCCCCCTAACCCTAACTCTAACCCTAAATATCACCCTCACCCTAACCCTAACCCAAACCCTAACCCCAAACCTCACCCTAACACTAACCTCACCCTCACCCTCAACCTCACCGTAACTCTAACCCTAAACCTAACAATAACACTAACCCTAACGCTAACCCTAACTCTAACCATAACCCTCACCCTCAGCCTCACCCTCACTGCAAACTTATCCCGAACCGTAACACTAACAATAACCCTAAACCTAAGCCTAAGCTAACCCTAACTCTAATCCTAACCACCACCTTCAACCTCAGCCTAACCCTAAGCATAACCCTAACCCTAAACATTTCCCTAATCCTCAGCCTCAGCCTCACCCTAAGAAAAACCCTACCCCTAATCCTCAACCTAACTCTAAGCCTAAACCTAACCCTAACCCTAACCCTCACACCCACCCTCAACCTAACACTAATCCTAAACCTAACCCTATATCTAACCCTAACCCTCACCCTAACCCTCACCCTAGCGCTCACCCTAACCCTTTCCCTAACCCTCACCCTCAACCTAGCCCTCAACCTAAACCTAACCCTCACCCTCACCGTAACCCTTACCCTAAACCTCACCCTAACCCTACACTTAACCTGTACCCTAACTCGCACACTAACCCTAACCCTAACGGTCACCCTAACCCTAACCCTCAACCTTAACGTAACCCTGACCTTCAGCCTAACCCTCACGTTTACCCTTAACTTCACCCCTACCCTAACCCTCAACATAAACCTCACACTCACCATAACCATCACCCTAAAACTAACTCTACCCCTAAACATCACCCTCACCGTAACCATAACTCTAAACATAACCCTAACACTAAAACTCACCCTAACCCTAAACCTACATATCAAGCTAACCATAACCCTAACCCTCACGCAAAACCTCAGCCTAAGCCTAAGGCTAACACTAACCCTAACCCTCACACTCAAGCTAACCCTAACCATAATCCTAATCCTAACCCTAATTCTAACCCTAAACCTCACACTCACCCAAACCCTAATACTGAAACTCACCCTCACCGTAACTGAAACCCTAAACCTAACTCTAACCTTAAGCCTAACCCTAACCCTAACTCTACTCCTAACTTTCACCCTAACCCTAACCCTAACACTAACCCTAACCCTAATCCTCACCATCAGTCTCACCCAAACCATAACTCTAACACTAAACCTCACCA
This sequence comes from Dipodomys merriami, assembly GCF_024711535.1. Classification (NCBI taxonomy): domain Eukaryota; kingdom Metazoa; phylum Chordata; class Mammalia; order Rodentia; family Heteromyidae; genus Dipodomys; species Dipodomys merriami. Next base: position 5,613,710 of record NW_027206257.1, read on the forward strand.
AGACCCTAAACCTAACCCTAACCCTATCCCTAAATCTCATCCTAGCCCTAACCCTAACCCTCACCCTCACCCTCACCATAACCATAAACCTAATCCTAATGCTAACAATAATCCTAACCCTAACCCTAAACCTGAAACTAACCATAACCCTCACCCTAACCCTAACCCTCACCTTAACACTTACTCTCACCTTAACCCTAACCCTCACCCTAACACTTACTCTTACCCTAACCCTCACCCTAACCCTAACCCTCACCCTTACTGTAACCTCACCCTCAACCTAACCCTCACCTTTATCCTTAACGTCAACTCCACCCTAACCCTCACTCTAACGCTAACCCTCACCGTAACCCTAACTCTATCCCTAAACCTCATCCTCACCCTAATCCTCACTCTATCCCTAACCCTAACACTAACCTTCACCATAACCCTAACCCTAACCATCACCCTAAACCTAATCCTCACCCCCACCCACACCCTCAGCCTAACCCTAAGCCTAAGCCTAACCCTAACCCTAAACCTCACACTCACCCTCACCCTAATCCTAATCCTAACCCTAACCCTAACCCTAACCCTAAACCTCAACCTAACCCTCACCCTCACCCTAACCCTAACACAAACCCTAACCCTCGACCTAACGATCCAACTGAACCTAAATCTAACCATAAACCTCACAATCACCCTAACCCTCACCCTCACCATAACTCTAACCCTAACCCTAACTATAACAGTAATCCTAACCCTAAACCTAACCCTAACCCTAACGTTAATGCTAACACTCAACCTCACCCTAACCCTAATCCTAACCCTAAACCTCACCCTAACCCTAACCCTCACCTTCACCGTAACCATAACCCTCATCCTAACCCTCACCCTAACCCCAAACCTAATCCTAAACCTTACACTAAAACAAACCCTAATCCTCACATTCACCCTAGCCCTCACCCTAACACTAATCGTAACCCTAATCATCATCCTAACCCTCACACGAACCCTAACACTAACCCTCATCCTTACCCTAACCCTAACCCTCAACCTAACCCTAACACTTACACTCACCCTAATCCTAAACCTAACAATCACCCTACCCCTAAACTAAACCGAACCCTAACTCTCACCCTAAGCCTAACCATCACACTCACCCTCACCCTCACCATAATCGTAATACTAACCCTAACCCTAACCCTCACACTAATCCCTAACCTAACACTAACCCTATCCCTAAACCCCACCCTAACCCTAACCCTAACCCTCACCCTTATCCTCAGCCTCAGCCTAAACCTAACCCTAAACCTAACCCTCAAACTCACCCTAACCCTTACTCTAATCCTAATCCTAACCCTAACCCTAATCCTCACCATCACCCTAACCGTTATCCTAACCCTAACTCGAAAACTAACCCTAAACCTAAACCTCAACCTCAGCCTCACCCTTACACTAACTCTTACCATAAACCTCACCCTCACCCTAACCCTAACCCTAACCCTAAACCTAACCCTAACCCTAAACCTCACCCTCAGCCTAGCCCTCACCCTAACCCTAATTCTAAACTTCATCCTAACCCTCACCCTAACACTAACCCTAAACCTCACCCTTACTCTCAACTTAACCCTAACCCTAACCCTAAACCTCACCCTAACCCTAAACCTCACCTTCAACCTCACCCTTAGCCTAACCCTTAACCTAAACCTAAACCTAACCTAACACACTCACTCACCCTCACCTTAACCCTAAGCCTAATCCTATCCCTCAACCTCACCCTCAGTGTAATCCAAAGCCTAACCCTAACCAGAACCTTAACCATCACACTCACTCTAACCCTTACCCTAATCCTAACCCTAACCAGAACCCTAAGCATCACCCTCATCCTCAGCTTAACCCTAATTCTAACCCTATAAATAACACTCACACTAACCCTCACCCTAACCCTAACCATAAACCTCAACCTCTTCCTAGCCCTCACTCTAACCCTAATCCTAACCCTAACCCTCACCCTAACCATCCCCATAACCCTAACCCTAACCCTCACCCTAACCATAACCCTCACCCTCACCCTCATCCTGAGCCTAACCCTAAGCCCAACCCTAAACCTAACCCTAACCCTCACACTCACCCTAACTCTAAACCTATTCCTAATCCTAACCCTAACCCTAACCCTCACCCTAACCCTAACACTCACCCTCAACCTCAGTCTAACCCTAAGCCTATCCCTAACCCTAACACTAACCCTCAAACTCACCCTAACCCTAAACCTAATCCTAATCCTAACCCTAACTCTAACCCTCACCCTAAACCTCAACCTAACCATAACCCTCACACTCACCCTAAATATCACCCAAACCCTAAACCTCAGCCTAACCCTAACATTAATCCTAAACCTAATTCTCACCCTCAGCCTCATCCTAACCCTAACTCTAACACTAAACCTCACCCTGACACTTATCCTAACCCTAACCCTATAACTATACCTCATCCTAGCCCTAAAGCTAAGGCTAACCCTCACCCTCACCATAACCTTAACGATAACCCTAATGCTTACTATAATCCTAACCTAAACACTAACCCTCACCCTAACCATAACCCTCACCCTAACCCTAACCCTCACCCTAACCATAACTCTCACCTTAAACCTAACCCTCAACCTAACACTTACCTTCACCCTAACACTAACTCTAACCCTAACACTAACCCTCACACTAAACCTAACCATCACACTAACCCTAAACTTCACCCTAACACTAACCCTGAACCTCACCCTCTTCCTAGCCAGCACCCTAATCCTAACCCTCATCCTCACCCTAAACCTCACACTAACCCTAACACTAATCCTCAATCTACCCCTCACCTTCACCCTAAAGCGAACACTAACCCTCACCCTAAACCTAAACCTAACCCTTACCATAACCCTCACCCTCAGCCTAACCCTCAACTTTACCCTTACCTTCACCCCCAAGCTAACCCGCACCCTAACCCTAACTGTACCCGTAAACCTCACCCTCACCCTAACCCTAACTCTAACCCTAACCCCAACACAAACCTCACCCTAACCCTAACCCTAAACTTAAACCTCACCCTCACACTAACCCTATCCCTTACCCTAACCCTAATCCTAACACTAACCCTCAACCTAAACCTCCCCCTAACCCTAACCCTCACCCTCAACCTCACCCTCAGCCTAACTGTAAGCCTAATCCTATACCTAAACCTAACACACACACTCACCCTCACTCTAACCCAAATCCTATCCCTAACACTAACCCTAACCCTAACCCTCCCCCTAAATCTAACTGTAACCCTAAACCTAAATATAACCCTTATCCTAACCCTCAACCTAAACCTCACCCTAACCCTAACTTTAACCCTAAAGCTCAATCTCACCCTAAGTCTAACTCTAACCTTAACCCAAACCCTAAACCTCACCCTAACACTAATCCTAACCCTAACCCACACCCTCACCCTCAGCCTAATCCTAAGCCTATCCCTAACCCTAACCCTCACACTCACCCTAACCCTAACTGTAATCCTAAACCTCACCCTCACCCTAAACCTCACCCTAACACTAACCCTAACCCTCAACCTCACCCGCACCATAACCGTCACCCTGACCCAAAACCTGACCCTAAGATTTACCCTCACCATAACACTAACCCTAACGCTAACACTAACCTCACACTAACACTAACCCTCACCCTAATCCTAACACTCACCCTCAAACTCAGCCTAACCCTAAGCCTATCCCTAAACCTAACCCTAACCCTCACACTCACCCTAACACTAACACTAATCCTACTCCTAAACCTGATCCTAACCCTCACCCTCAACCTAACCCTCAACTTAAGCCTAACCCTAACATTAATCCTAACCCTAACCCTCACCCTCAGCCTCACCCTAACCCTAACTCTACCACTACACCTCACCCAAACACTAACCCTAAATCTAACCCTAAAACTCACCCTCAACCTAACCCTAATCCTAACACTACCCCTCATCCAAACACGAACCCTAACACTCACCCTCATGCTCAGCCTAAGCCTAAGCCTAAGCCTAATCCTAACCCTAACCCCAATCCTCACCCTAACCCTAACTGTAACCCTAAAACTCACCCTCACCCTAAACCTCACCCTAACACTAACCCTAACCCTCACCCGCACCATAACCGTAACCTTAAACCGAACCCTAAAAATAACCCTAACCCTAATCCTAACGCTCACCCTAACCATAAACTTCACCCTGACCCAAACCCTCACCCTAAGATTTACCCTCACCATAACACTAACCCTAACGCTAACACTAACCTCACACTAACACTAACCATAAATCTAACCCTAAACCTCAACCTCACCCTAACCCTAACCCTAACCCTAACCCTAACCCTAAACCTCAACCTAACCATAACCCTCACACTCACCCTAAACATCACCCAAACCCTAAACCTCAGCCTAACACTAACCCCAACCCTTACCCTCAACCTAGACTTCACCATAACCCTAACTTTAACCATCACCCTAACCCTAATCGTCACCCCCACCATCACCCTCAGCCTAACTGTAACCCTAACCCTAACCCTCACCCTTATCGTACCGCTCACCCTCACCCTAACCCTAACCTTTACCCTTACCATTACCCTCACGCTAACCCCCACACTAACCCTAACCCTAATACTCACCCTCACTGTAACCGTAACCCTAATCCTAAACCTAACAATAACCCTAACCGTAACCCTCACACTAACCATAACATGCACCTTAACCCTAACCCTCACCCTAACACATACCCTCACCCTAACACTAAACCTAACCGTAGCATTAATCCTCACACTAACCTTAACCCTCACCCTAATGCTAAACCGCACCCTCACCCTAACCATAACCCTAATCCTCTCTCTCACCCTAGCCCTCACCCTAACCTTAATCCTAACACTAACCCACATCCTAACCCTCCCATCTAACACTTACCCTAACCCTCACCCAAAATCTAATCCTCACCCTCAGTCTAACCCGAAGCCTAACCCTAAACCTAACTCTAACACACACACTCAACCTCACCTTAACACTAATCCTAACCCTAATCCTCACCCTCACCCTCAGTGTAACCCTAAGCCTAACCCTAACCTTAACCCTAACCCGCACACTCACCCTAACCCTTACCCTAATCCTAATCCTAAACCTAAACCTCACCCTAAACCTAACCCTAAACCTCACCCTCATCCTAGCCCTCACCCTAACCCTAATCCTTGTCCTAACCCTCATCCTAACCCTCCCCAAAACCTTAACCCTAACCCTCACCCTAACCCTAACACTCACCCTTACCCTCACTCTAACCCTGACCCTTACACTCACCCGAAACCTAACACTAACTGGAACCCTAACACTCACCCTCAGCTTCACCCTAACCCTAACTCTAACCGTAAACCTCACCCTCACCCTAACCATAACCCTAACCATAACCCTCACCCTAACCCTAACCCTAACCCTCACCCTCACCGTAACCCAAACCCTCGTCCTAACCCTCATCCTAACGCTATGCTTAACCCTAAACCTTAACCTAACACTAACCCTAGTTCTCACCCTCACCCTATCCCTCACCCTAACACAAATCTTAACCCTAATCCTCATCCTAACCCTCACCCTAACCCTAAAACTAACCCTCATCCTTAACCTAACCCAAACCTTCAACCTAACAACAACCCTAATGATCACCATAACCCTAACCCTAAACCTGACCCTAACCCTGAACTTAATCGAACCCTAACTCTTACCCTAACCCAAAACCTCAACCTAACACTAACCCTAACAATCACCATAACCCTAACCCTAATCCTAACACTCACCTTAACCATCACCCTAACACTAAACCAAAGCCTAACCCTAACCCTAACCTTCACCCTCAACCTCACCCTTAGCCTAACTATTAGCCTAAACATAAACCTAACCCTAACACACACACTCACCCTCACCCTAACCCAAATCCTAAACCTAACCCTCACCATCACCCTAACTCTAACCGCAAACCTCACCTTCATCCTAACCCACATTCTAACCCTAACCCAAACCCTAAACCTCACCCTAACCCTAACCCTATACCTCACCCTCACCGTAACCCAAACCCTAAACCTAAACCTAACAATCACCCTAACCCTAATCCTAACACTCACCCTAACCATAACACTCACCCTAACCCAAAGCCTCACCCTAAAACTTACCATCACACTAATACTAACCCTAACCCTAACACTAACCCTCAAACTAACCATAACCATAAACCTAGCCCTAAACCTCAACCTTGCCCTATCTCTAACACTAACCCTAACCATAACCCTAACCCTAGCCCTCCCCCTAAACCTATATCTAACCCTAAACCTCAACCTCACACTAACCCTAAACCTAACCCTAAACCCCACCCTAACTCTAACCCTAACCCTCACCCGCACCCTCACCCTCACCGTAACTCTAACCGTAACCCTAACAATAACACTAACCCTAACCCAAACCATCACCCTAACCCTAATACTCATCCCCACCCTCACCCACAGCCTAACCCTAAGCCTAAGACTAGCCCTCACCCTAACCATCACACTCACCCACACCCTAACCCTAATACTAAACCTAACCCAATCCCTAAACCTCAACCTAACCCTCACCATCCCATAACCCTAACACTAACAATAACCATAAACCTCCCCCTAACCCTCCCCCTAACCCTAACTCTATCCCTAAACCTCACCCTCACCCTAACCCTAACCCTAAACCAACCCCTAAACCTCAAACTCACCCTACCTCTCACCCTAACCCTAATCCTAAAACTAAACCTCATCCGAACCCTCACCCTCACCCTAACCCTAACCCTCATCCTCACTCTAAACCTCACACTAACCCTAACCCTAATTCTCAACCTAATCCTCACCCTAACCCTAACCCTAACCCTAACCCTAACACTAAATCAAACCCTAACCCTCACCCTTATCTTAACCCTCACCATTAGCCTAAACCTCACCTTTACCCTTACCATCATCCTCACCCTAACCCTCACCCTAACCCTAAAGCTCATCCTAACCTTCACACTAACCGTAAACCTAACCATCACTCTAAACCTAACCCTCACCCTCAAACTCACGCTCAGCCTAACCCTAAGCCGAAGCTTAACCCTTACCCTAACCCTCACCCTCACCCTAGCCCTCACCTTAACCCTAATCCTAATCCTAACCCTCAGCCTACCCCCAACCCTAACCATCACGATAAACCTAATCTTCACCCCCACCCTCACACTCAGCCTAAACCTGAGCCTACACCTAATACTAACCCTAACCCTCACCCTCACCCTCACACTCACCCTACTCCTAACACTAACCCTAACCATAACCCTAAACCTCAACCTAACCCTCACCGTAACCTTAACCCTAAAATTAACCCTAACCCTAACCCTCGACCTAACCCTCCAACTAACCCTAAATCTAACCTAAACCTCACCCTCACCCTAACCCTAATCCTAACCTTAACCCTAAACCTCAACCTAACACTAACCCTAACCCTCACCCTCACCGTAACTCTAACCCTAACACTAACAGTAACACTAACCCTAACGCAAACAATCACACTAACCCTAATCCTCACCCCCACCCTCACCCTCAGCCTAACCCTAAGCCTAAGCCTAGCCGTCACCCTAATGGTCACTCTCACCCTCACCCTAACCCTAATACTAAACCTAACCCTATCCCTAAACCTCAACAGATCACTCATCATCCCCTAACCCTAACACTAACAATAACCGTAAACCTCCCGCTAACCCTCCCCCTAACACTAACTCTAAACCTAAACCTCATCCTCACCCTAACCCTAACCCTAAACCTCACGCTAAACCTCACCCTAACCCTAACCCTAACCCTCACCCTCAATCTCACCGTAACTGTAAACCTATCCCTAAAAATAACACTAACCCTAACCCTAACCCTAACATTAACCATAACCCTTACCTTCAGCCTCAATTTAAGTGCAAACTTAACCCTAATCATAACACTAACAATAACCCTAATCCTAATCCTAACCTTAATGCTAAACCCCACCCTCACGCTCAGCCTAACGCTAAGCCTAAACCTAACCCGAACCCTAACTGTAAACCTAACCCTAAACCTAACCCTAACCCTAAACCCAACCCTAAACCTAACCCTAATCATTTGCCTCACCCTCACCCTAACCAAAACCCTAACCCTCACCCTCACCCTAACCCTAACACTGACCCTCAGACTCACACTCAAACTAACCCCAACCCTAATCTTAACCCTCATCCTAACCCTCAACCTAGTCCTCACCCTAACACTAATCCTAACCCTAAACCTCATCCTAAACCTCACCCTAACCTTAACCCTAACCTGCACCCTAACCCTAACTCTAAACCTCACCCTCATGCTTGGCCTAAGCCTAAGCCTAAGCCTAAGCATAACGCTAACCCAAACCCTCACACTAACACTAACCCTAACACTAACCCTAACTCTAACCGTAAAACTCACTCTCACCCTAACCCTAACTCTAACACTTACCCTAAACCTAAACCTCATACTAACCCTAACCCTAACCCTCACCCTCACCATAACCGTAACCCTAAACCTAACAATAACCCTAACCCTAACCCTAACACTCAACCTAACCATAACCCTCACCCTGACCCTAACCCTCACCCTAACACTTACCCTCAGCCTAACACTAACCCGAAACCTAACACTAACCCTCACACTAACCCTAATCATGACCCTAACCCTAAACCTCACCCTAAACCTAAACCTAACCCTCACCCTCACCCTAGCCCTCACCCTACCCCTAACCCTCATCCTCACACTAAACCTCACACTAACCCTAACACTAATCCTCAATCTATCACCCACACCCTTCCCATAACCCTAACCCTCACCCTCACCCTGAACCTCACCCCACTGTAACCCTCAACCTCAGCCTAACCCTCACGTTTACACTTACCAGCACCCCCACGCTAATCCTTACCCTAAACTTAACCCTCACCCTAAATCTCACCCTAACCCTAATGACAACACAAAAACTCATCCTCACCCTAACCCTAACCTTAACCCTAACCCTCATCCTCAAACTAAACCTGAAACTAACCCTAACCCTAAACCTCAATTTAACCCTCATCCTAACCCTAATCGTAACCCTTACCCTAACACTAAACCTAACCCTAACACTCACCCTTATCTTAACCCTAACCCTCAGCCTAAACCTCACCTTTACCCTTACCATCATGCTCACCCTAAACCTTCTCCTAACCCTAAACCTCATCCAAACCCTCACCCTAACCATAAACCTAACCGTCACCCTAACACTAACCATCACCCTCACACTAGCACTCACCCTAACACTAATCCTAACCCTAACCATCATCCTAACCCTAAACGTAAACCTCACCGTCTCCCTCACCCTAACCCCAATCCTAACCCCACCCTCAACCTAATCCTAACCCTCACACTCACCGAAACCCTAACCCTAAAGCTAAACCTAACCCTCACCCTCAACCTCACCCTCAGCCTAACGCTAAGCCTAACCCTAAACCAAACCCTAAAACACACACTCACCCTCACCCTAACCGTAATCCTAACCCTAACCCTAACCCTAAACCTCCCATTAACTCTCACCGTAAGCCTAAACCTAACATTAACCCTAACCCTAACCCTCAACCTAACCCTCACCCTAACCCTAACTCTAACCCTAAACCTCACCCTCACTCTAAACCTCACCCTAACCCTAACCCTAAACCTCAGCCTCACTCGCACTATAACCATAACCTTAAACCGAACCCTAACAATAATCCTATCACTAATCCTAACCCTCACACTAACCATAACCCTCACCCTGACCCAAACCCTCACCCTTAGATGTATCCTCACTGTAACACTAACCCTAATGCTAACACTAACCCTCACACTAACAATAACCCTAAATCTAACCCTAAACCTCAACCTCACCCTAATCCTAACCCTAACCCTAACCCTAAACCTCACCCTAACCCTAACCCTCACCCTCACCCTCACCGAAACCGTAACACTATCCCAAACCCTAACAATAAACATAACCCTAACCCTAACACTCACCCTAACCATAACCCTCACCCTAAACCTAATGCTCACCCTAACACTTACCCTCACCTTAACACTAAACCTAACACTAACACTAACCCGCACACTAACCCTAAATATCACCCTAACCCTAAACCTCAACCTAACACTAACCCCAACCCTCACCCTCACCCAAGCCTTCACCCTAATCCTAACCCTCATCCTCACCCTAAACCTCACACTAACCCTAACACTAATCCTCAATCTAACCCTCAACCTCACCCTAAAGCTAACACTAACCCTCACCCTAACCCTAACCCTCACCCTTACCGTAACCCTCAGCCTCAGCCTAACCCTCAACTTTACCATTACTGTCACCCCCACGCTAACACACACCCTAACCCTAACCCTCACCATAACCCGAATTGTACCCCTAAACCACACCCTCATCATAAACCTAACTCTAACCCTAACCCTAACACTAAACCTCACCCTAACCCTAACCCTAACCCTCACCATCACCGTAACCGTAACCCTAACCCTAAACCTAACAATAACCCTAACCCTAACCCTAACCCGCACACTAACCATAACCCACACCCTAATGCTAACCCTAACCCTAACACTAACCCTCACACTAACACTAAAACTCACGCTAATCCTAAACCTCACCCTAACCCTAACCAAAACACTAATCCTCACCCTCACCCTAGCCCTCACCCTAACCCTAATTCTAACCATCACCCTGACCCTAACCCTAACCTTCATCCTCACCCTAAATCTCACACTAACCATAACCCTTATCCTCAATCTAACCCTCACCCTAACCCTAACCTTAACCTTTACCCTAACCCTAAACTTAACCCTAAACCTCACCCTTATCTTAAACCTGACCCTCGGCCTAAACCTCACCTTTACCCTTACCATCATCCTCACCCTAACCCTAAACCTCATCCTAACACTCACCCTAATTGTAAACCGAAACATCACCCTAACCCTAACCCTCACCCTCAAGCTCATGCTCAGCCTAAACCTAAGCCTAAGCCAAAACCTTACGCTAACCCTCACCCTCACCCTAGCCCTCACCCTAAACCTAATCCTAATCCTAACCCTCATCTTAACCCTCACCCTAGACCTAATGCTAACCATCACCCTAAACCTAATCTTCACCCATACCCTCACCCTCAGCCTAATCATAAGGCTAAGCCTATCCCTAAACTTAACCCTCACACTCACCCTCACGCTCATCTTAATCCTAACCCTAACCAAAAACCTAAACCTCAACCTAACCCTCACCGTATCCTTAACCCTAAAACTAACCCTAAGCCTAACCCTAGACCTAACCCTCCAACTAACCCTGAATCTAACCCTAAACCTCACCCTCACACTAACACTAATCCTAACACTAACCCTAAACCTCACCCTAACCCTAACCCTCACCTTCACCCTCACCCTCACCCTCACCATAACTCTAACCCTAACCCTAACAATAACACTAATCCTAACCCGAAACCTAACCCTAACCCTAACCCTAACCCTAATCCTAACACTCATCCTCAGGCTAAACCTAACCCTCACCCTAACCCAAACCCTAAACCTAAACCTTAATCTAAAAGTAACCCTAACCCTCAACCTCACGCTAGCCCTCACCCTAACCCTAATCCTCAACCTTACACTCACACTAACCCTAAACTTAACCCTCACCCTAGCCCTAAACATAATCGAACCCTAACTCTCACCCTAACCCTAACCCTAACCCTAAACCTTAATCTAACACTAACCCTAACCCTGATCCTCACCCTCACCCTCAGCCTAACCCTAAGCCAAACCCTAACCCTAGACCTAATGCTCACACTCACCCTAAACCTTACCCTAAACCTAATCCTAACCCTAACACTAACCCTCACCCTCAACCTAACCCTCACCCTAACCCTAAAACTAACACTAACCCTAACCCTAACCCTCAACCTCAGCCTCATCCTACCCCTAACTCTAACTGTAAATGTCACCCTCACCCGAACACTAACCCTACCCCTAAACCTAAACCTCACCCTAAACCTCACGCTAACCCTAAACCTCATCCTCAGCCTAGCCCTCAACCTAACACTAATCCTAACCCGAACCCTCATCCTAACCCACACCCTAACACTAACCATAACCCTCATGCTCACCCTAACCTTAATCCGAACCCTCACCGTAACCCTTACCTTCACCCTCAACCTAACCGTAAACTTAACCCGAACACTAACTCTCACCCTTACCATAATCCTAACCCTCAAGCTAACCCTAACCCTAAACCTCATTCTCACTCTAGCCTCACCCAACCCTAATCCTAACCCTATCCCTTTTCCTAAACCTCCCCCTAACCCTTATCCTAACCCTGACCCTAACACTAACCCTCAGCCTCAAACTCACTCTCAGCCTAACCCTAAGCCTAACCCTAAACCAAACCTAACAACACACTCACCCTCACCCTAAACCTCACACTAACCCTAACCCTCATCCTAACCCACCCCATAACCCTAACCCTAACACTAACAATAAACCACACACTCACCCTCAGCATAATCCTAAGCCTAAGCCTAACCCTAACCCTCACACTCACCCTAAACCTAACCCTAAACCTCACCCTAACACTAACCCTCACCCTCAACCTCAGCCTTACCCTAAGCCTTACCCTAACCCTAACCCTAATCCTCACCCTCACCTTAACCTTAATCCTACTACTAACCCAAATCCTAACCCTCAACCTAAACCTCACCTTGAGCCTAAGCCTATCATTAATACTAACCCTAACCCTCACCCTCAGCATCACCCAAACACTAACTCTAACACTAAACCTCACCCTGACTGTAAACCTAAAACTTACCCTCACCCTAGCCCTCACCCTAACCCTAATCCTAACACTAAACCTCATCCTAACCCTCCCCCTAACCCTTACCTTTACCTCACCCTAACACTAACCCTTACCCTCAACCTCACCCTCAGCCTAACCCTAAGACTAATCCTAAACCTAACTCTAGCACACAAATTCACCCTCACCCTAACCCTAATCCGAAGCCTAAACCTCATCCTCACCCTCACCCTCAGTGTAACCCTAAGCCTAAACCTAACCCTAACCCTAACCCTCACACTCACCCTAACCCTAACCCTAAACCTCACCCTAACCCTAACCCTAAACCTCACCCTCACCCTAGTCCTCACCCTAACACTAATCCTAACCGTAACCCTCATACTAACCCTGCGCCTAACCTTAACACTAACTCTCACCATAACCCTAACCCTCATTCTCACCCTCACACTAACTCTAATCCTAACCCTAACCCTAAACCTCACCCTAACCCAAACCCTAACCCTCACCCTCGCCTTCCCCTCACCATAACTCTAACCATAACCCTAACAAGAACACTAATCCTAACCCTAATCCTAACCCTAACTGTAATCCTAACACTCACCCTCTTGCTAACCGTAATCCTAACCCTAACCCTCACCGCAACCCTAATCCTAACCCTAACCTTAAACCTCACCCTAACCCTAATCCTCACCCTCACCCTCACCATAACTCTAACCCTAACCCTAACAATAACACTAATCTTAAACCGAAACCTAACCCTAACCCTAAGAGTAATCCTAACACTCACCCTCAAGCTAACCCTAATCCTAAACCAAACCCTCACCCTAACCCTAATCATCACCCTCACCATAACCCTAACCCTCAACCTAACCCTCACCCTAACCGTAACCCTAACCCTAAACTTTAATCTAACACTAACCCTAACCCTCAAGCTCACCCTATCCCTCACTCTAACCCTAATCCTAAACCTAATCCTCATCCTTACCCTCACCCTAACCCTAAAATTAACCCTCACCCTAGCCCTAACCCTAAGCCTAATCCTCAACTTAACCCTAAACCTCATGCTCAACATAACCCTAACCCTAACACTCACCCTAACCCTAAACATAACCGAACCCTAACTCTCACTCTCACCCTAACACTAACAATCACCCTAACTCTAACCATCACCCTAACCCTAACCCTAATCCTAAACCTAAACCTAAACCTCACCCTAACCCTAACCCTCATTCTCACCCTCACCCTCCCCATAAATCTAACCCTAACCCTAACAATAACACTTTTCCTAACCTGAAACCTAACCCTAACCCTAACCCTAACCCTAATCCTAACACTCATCCTCAGGCTAACCCTAATCCTAAACCTAACCCTCACCCTAAAAGTAATCATCACCCTGACCGTAACCCTAACCCTCAAACTTACCATCACCCTCACCCTAACCCTAAACCTTAATCTAACACTAACCCTAACCCTCACCCTCACCCTAGGTTTCACCCTAACCCTAATCCTAACCCTAATCCTCATCCTTACCCTCACCTTCACCCTAACCTTAACCCTCACCCTAGCCCTAAACCTAAGCCTAATCCTCAACATAATCCTAAACCTCATGCTCACCTTAACCCTAACCATAACCCTCACCCTAATGCTAATTATAACCGAACCCTAAATTTCACCCTAACCCTAACCCTAACGCTAAACCTTAATCTAACACTAACCCTAACCCTCACCTTCAACCTCAGCCTAACCCTAAGCCAAACCCTAATGCTCACACTCACCCTAATGCTCACACTCACCCTAACCCTTACCCTAAACCTAATACTAACCCTAAACCTAACCCTCACCCTCAATCCTAACCCTCACCCTAACCCTAAATCTTACACTAACCCTAACCCTAACCCTCAACCTCAGCCTCATCCTACCCCTAACTCTAAACATAAACGTCACCCTCACCCTAACACTAACCCTATCTCTAACCCTAAACCTCACCCTAACCCTAACCCTAACCCTAAACCTCACCCTCACACTAGCCCTCACCCTAACACTAATCCTAACCCTAACCCTCATCCTAACCCTCACCCTAACACTAACCGTAACCCTCAAGCTCACCCTAACACTAATCCGAACCCTCACCCCCAACCTAACCCTAACCTTCACCCTCATCGTAACCCTTACCTTAACCCTCAACCTAACCTTAAACTTAACCCGAACACTAACTCTCACCCTTAACATAATCCTAACCCTCAAGCTAACACTAACCCTAAACCTCATTCTCACCCTAGTCATACCCAACCCTAATCCTAACCCTATCCCTTTTCCTAAACCTCCCCCAACCCTTACCCTTACCCTCACCCTAACACTAACCCAGAGCCTCTCCCTCACCCTCAGCCTAAACCAAAGCCTAAGCCTAACCCTAACCCTAACCCTAACTTCACCCTCAGCCTAACCTTAAGCCTAACCCTAAACTTAACCCTACACACACACTCACCCTCATCCTAAATCTCACACTAACCCTAACCCTGATCCTAACCCTCCCAATAACGCTAACCATAACCCAAACACTAACCCACACCTTCACCCTCAGCATAATCCTAATCCTAACCCTAACCCTAACACTAAACCTCACACTCACCCTAACCCTACCACTAAACCTCACCCTTACCCCTCAAACTCAACCTCAGCCTAATCCTAAGCATATACCTAAACCTAACCTTAACCCTCACCCTCACCCTAACCCTAAACCTACTCCTAACCCTAATCCTAACCCTCACCCTCAACCTAAACCTCAGCTTAAGGATAAGCCTAACATTAATCCTAACCCTAACCCTCGCCCTCAGCCTCACCCTAACACTAACACTAACACTAAACCTCACCCTGAACCTAAACCTAAACCTCACCCTCACCCTAGCCCTCACCCTAACACTAATCCTAACACTAACCCTCATCCTAACCCTCCCCCTAAGTCTTGCACAAACCCTCACCCTAAACCTAACCCTCACCCTCAACCTCACCCTCAGCCTAACCCTAAGCCTAACCCTAAACCTAAGTATAACACACACACTCACCCTCACCCTAACCCTAATCCTAACCCTAAACCTCACCCTCACCCTCACCCTCAGTTTAACCGTAAGCCTAAGCCTAACCCTAACCCTAACCTTCACACTCACCCTAACCCTTACCCTAATCCTAAACCTAACCCTAACCCTCACCCTCAGCCTCAGCTTAACCTAACTCTAACCCTAAACCTCACCCTCACCCTAACCCTAACCCAAAACCTAACCTTAAACCTCACCCTAACCCTAACCCTAAACCTCACCCTCACCCTAGCCCTAAACCTCACCCGCACCCTAGCCCTCACCCTAACCCTAACCCTCACCCTAACCCTAACCCTCATCCTTACACTCACCATAACCCTGAACCTTACCCTAACCCTAAACCTAACACTAACTGTCGCCCTAACACTCATCGTCAGCTTCACACTAACCCTAACACTAACCCTAAACCTCATCCTCATCCTAACCCTTACCCTAAACCTAACACTAAACCTCACCCTAACCCTAACCCTCACCCTCACCGTAACCCTAACCCTCATCCTAACCCTCACCCTAACCCTAACTATAACCCTAAAACTTACCCTAACATTAAACCTAGTTCTCAGCCTCACCCTAACACTAATCGTAACCTTAATCCTCATCCTAACCTTCACCCTAACCCTAAAACTAACCCTCATCCTTCTCCTAACCCAAACCCTCAACCTAACCCTAAACCTAATGCTCACCATAAGCCTAACCCTAATCCTAACACTCATCCTAACCCTCACCCTAACACTAAACCAAACCCTCGCCCTCACTTTCACACTAACACTAATCCTAACCCTAACCCTCACACTCAACCTCACACTTAGCCTTACCCTTAGCCTAAACCTAACCCTAACTCTAACACACACACTCACCCTCTCCTTATCCCTAATCCAAACCCTAACCATCACCCTCACCCTAACTCTAACGGTAAACCTCACTTTCATCCTAACCCTCACTCTAACCCTAACCCCAACCCTACACCTCACCCTAACTCCAACCCTAAACCTCACCCTCACCGTAACCAAAACCCAAACCTAACCCTAACAATAACCCTAATTCTAATCCTAACACTCACCCTAGCCATAACTCTCACCCCAACCCAAAACCTCACCCTAAAACTTACCCTCACCCTAAAACTAACCCTAACCCTAACACTAACCCTAACCATTACCCTAACCATAAACCTCAACCTAACCCTCACCCTCACCCTAACTCTAACACTAATCCTATCCCAAA
This sequence comes from Dipodomys merriami, assembly GCF_024711535.1. Taxonomy (NCBI): domain Eukaryota; kingdom Metazoa; phylum Chordata; class Mammalia; order Rodentia; family Heteromyidae; genus Dipodomys; species Dipodomys merriami. The sequence continues at coordinate 5,630,934 of NW_027206257.1, forward strand.
CCTCCCCCTAACCTTCCCCCAAACCCTATATCTAACCCAAAACCTCACCCTCACACTAACCCTAACCCTAAACCTCATCCTAACCCTAACCCTAACCCTCACCCACACCCTCAACCTCACCATAACTCTAACCGTAACCCTAACTATAACACTAACTCTAATCCAAACCATCACCCTAACCCTAATCCTCACCCCTCCCTCACCCTCAGCCTAACCCTAAGCCTAATCCTAGCCCTCACCCTAACCATCACACTCACCCTCACACTAAATCTAATACTAAACTTTACCTATCCCTAAACCTCAACCTAACCCTCCCCCTCCCCCTAAACCTAACACTAACAATAACCCTGAACCTCCCCCTAACCCTCAACCTAACACTAACTCTAACCCTACACCTCACCCTCACCCTAACCCTAACCCTAAACCTCACGCTAAACCTCACCCTAACCCTAACCCTCACCCTCACCCTCAATCTCACCGTAACTGTAAACCTAACCCTAAAAATAACACTAACCCTAACCATAACCCTCACCTTCAGCCTTGATGTCAGGGCAAACTTAAACCTAACATAACACTAACAATAACCCTAATCCTAACCCTAAACCTGATCCTCAACCCCATCTTCATCCTCAGCCTAACCCTAAGCCTAACCCTAACCCTAAACCCAACCCTAAACCTAACCCTAATCCTCAGCCTCACCCTCACTTTAACGAAAACCCTAACCCTAACCCTCACCCTAACCCTTAGCCTAACCCTAAATCACCCTCAACCTAACCCTAATCCTAAACCTAAACCTATCCCTAAAGCTAACCATTACCCTAACCCTCAACCTAGTCCTCACCCTAACACTAATCCTAACCCTAAACCTCATCCTAAACCTCACCATAACCCTAACTCTCACCCTCACCCTCATGCTTGGCCTAAGCCTAAGCCTAAGCGTAACTCTAACACAAACCCTCACCCTAACACTAACCCTAACACTAACCCTAACTCTAACCGTAAACCTCACTCTCACCCTAACCCTAACTCTAACACTTACCCTAAACCTAAACCTCATACTAACCTTAACCCTAACCCTCACCCTCACCCTCACCGTAACCGTAACCCTAACCCTAACCCTAACAATAACCTAACCCGAACCCTAACACTCAACCTAAAAATAACCCTCACCCTAAACCTAAACCTCACCCTAACACTTACCCTCACCCTCACCGTAATCCTAACCCTAACAATAACCCTCACACTAACCCTAATCATCACCATAACCCTAAACCTCACCCTAAACCTAAACCTAAACCTCACCCTCACCCTAGCCCTCACCCTAATCCTAACCCTCATCTTCACCTTAAACCTCACACTAACCCTAAATCTAATCCTCAATCTAACCCTCACACACATCCTTCCCCTAACCCTAACCCTCACCCTAACCCTCACCCTCACCCCAATGTAACCTTCACCCTCAGACTAACCCTCACGTTTACCCATACCATCACCCCCACGCTAACCCTTACCCTAACCCTAACACTCACCCTAACCATCACCCTAACCCTAATGCCACCCCAAAACCGCAACCTCACCCTAACCCTAACCCTAATCCTCATCCTCACCCTAAACCTTACACTAATCCTAACCCTAAACCTAAATTTAACCCTCATCATAAACCTAATCTTAACCCTTACCCTAACCCTTAACCTAACCCTCACCCTAACACTCACCCTAACACTAACTCTTACACTAACCTTAAACGTGACCGTAACACACACCCTTATGTTAAACCTCACCCTCAGCCTAAAAATCACCTTTACCCTTACCATCATCCTCACCCTAAAACTCCCCCAACCCTAAACGTCATCCTAACCCTCACCCTAACCGTAAACCTAACCATCACCCTAACCCTAAACCTCCATGTCAAACTCATGCTCAGCCTAAACCTAAGCCTAAGCCTAAACCTTACCCTAAACCTCACCCTCACCCTAGCCCTCACCCTAACCCTAATCCTAAACCTAACCCTCATCCTAACCCTCACCCTAACACTAATCCTAATCTTCACACTCACCCTCACCCTAACCCTAATTCTAACCCTAACCCTCAACCTAATCCTAACCATCAACCTCACCGTAAACCTTACCCTAACCCTCAAACTAACCCTAAACTTAACCCGAACCCTAACTCTCACCCTAAACCTAACCCTAACGCTCAGCCTAACACTAACTATAAACTTCATCCTCACCCGAACCCTAACCCTAACCATAAACCCCACCCTAACCCTAAAACTAACCCTCACTCGCATCCTCACCCTCACAGTAAATCTAACTCTAACCCTAACAATAATACTAACCCTAACACTAACCCTAACCCTAACCATAACCATAAACATAACACTCACACTCAGCCTCACCCTCACTGCAAACTTAACCCTAACCATAACACTAACAATAACCCTAACCCTAAGCCTAACCCTAATCATAACACTAATCCTCATCCACACCCTCATCCTCAGCTTAACACTAAGCCTAGCCCTAACCCTAACCCTAACCCTAACACTAACCCTAACCCTAAACCTAATCCTAAACCTAACCCTAAACCTAATCCTCAGCCTCACCCTCACCCTAACCCAAAAGCTAACCCTAACCCTCACACTAATTCTAAGCCTAACCCAAACCCTAAACCTAACTCTCACACTCACCCTCACCCTAACCCTAACCCTGGACTTAACCCTCAGCCTAGCCTTTACCGTTGCCCTAATCCTAACCCTAATCCTCATCCCACAACCTACCACTAACCCTAAACCTAACCCAAACCCTAACCTGATCCCTAACCCTCACCCTCATTCTCGGCCTAAGCCTAAGCCTAAACCTAACACTAACCCTCACCCTGACCCTAACACTAACACTAAACCTAAATCTAACCCTAAACCTCATCATCACCCTAACCCTAAATCTAACCCTAACCTTAACACTAAACCTCACGCTAACCCTAACCCTAACCCTCACCATCACCATAACTGTAACCCTAATCCTAAACCTAACAATAACCCTAACCCTAACCTTAACTCTCACCCTAACCATAAACCTCACCCTACCCGTGACCCTCACCCTAACACTTACCCTCACCCTAACACTAACCCTAACACTAACACTAACCCTCACACTAACCCTAACCCTCACCCTAATCCTAAACCTCACCCTAAACATAACACTTACGCTAGACTTCACCCTGACCCTCATCCTAAGCCTCACCCTAACCCTAACCCTAACCATCACCCTAAACCTAATCCTCAACCGCACCCTCACCCTCAGCCTAACACTAAGCCTAAGCCTGACCCTAACCCAAACCCTCACACTCACCCTCAACCTCACCCTAATCATAACCCTAATCCTAATTATAACCCTAAAGCTCAACCTAAAACTCAACCTAACCTTAATGCTAAAAATAACCCTAACCCTAACCCTGGACCTAACCCTCCAACTAACCCTAAATCTAACCCTAAACCTTACACTCACCCTAATCCTAACCCTAATCCTAAACCTCACCCTAACCCTGACCCTAACACTCACCCTCACCCTCACCATAACTCTAATCCTAACAATAACACTAATCCTCACCCTAAACCTAACCCTAACCCTAAACCTAACCCTAACCCTAAACCTAACCCTAATCCTAACAAACCCCCTCACCCTAACTCTAATCCTAAACCTAACCCTAAACCTAACCCAAACCCTCACCTTCACCGTAACCCTAACACTCAAGCTAACCCTCACCCTAACCCTAAAGCTAAACCTAAACTTTAATCTAACCCTAACCCTAACCATCACCATCACCCTAGCCCTCACCCTAACCCTAACCCTAACCCTAAACCTCAACCTAACCCTAACCCTCAAGCTAACCCTAACCATCACGCTCACCGTAACCCTAACCCTAACACTGACCCTAACCCTAAACTTAACCGAACCCTAACACTCACCCTAACCCTAACCCTAACTCACCCTAACCCTAACCCTCACCCTTAGCCTAACCCTAAGCCTAACCCTAACACTAACCCTAACGCTGACACTCACCCTAACCCTTACCCTAAACCTATTCCTAACCCTAATTTTAACCCTCAACCTCAGCTTCACCCTAACCCTAAACATAAGCCTGAACCTCACCCTCACCCTAGCACTCACCCTCACCCTAGCCCTCACCCTAACCCTAATCCTAACTTTCACACAAACACTAACCCTAACCCTCACCATCACCCTCACCCTAACCCTCATCCGAACCCTAACCCTCAACCTAACCCTAACCCTCACCCTCACCGTAACCCTTACACTAACCCTCAACCTAAACCTAAACTTAAAACAAACCCTAACTCTCACCCTAACCCTTAACCTAACCCTTATCCTAACCCTAAACCTAAACCTCAACCACACCCTAGATCTCACCCTAACCCTAATCCTTACCCTAACCCTCTTCTTAACCCTCCCCCTAACCCTTACCCTAACCTTCACAGTAACCCTAACCCTCACCCGCAACCTCAACCTCAGCCTAACCCTAAGCCTAACCCTAAACCTAACCCTAACAAACACAAGCACCCTCAACCTAACCCTAATCCTAACCCAAACCATCCCCGTAACTCTCAAACTAAAGCTAACCCTAACCATAACTCTAACCCTAACCTTCAACCTAACCCTCACCCTAAACCTAACTCTAACCCTAAACCTCACCCTCACCCTAAACCTAACACTAACCCTGACCTAAACCCTAAACCTCAACCCAACCCTAACCCTAAACCTCACCCTCACCCTCACCCTCACTGTAAATTTAACCCTAACCCTAACCCTAACAATAACCCTAACCCTAATCCTAACCCTCACCCTAAACATAACCCTAACCCTAAGAATAACCCTAACCATAACACTCATCCTCACCCCACCTCACCCTCAGCCTAACCCTACCCCTAACCCTAACCCTCACCGTAACCCTAACACTAACCCTAAACCTAACACTAACCTTAACGCTAAACCTAACCCTAAAACTAACCCTAATCCTCAGTCTCGCCCTGACCCTAACCCAAACCCTAACCACAACCCTCATCCTAACTCTAAGCCTAACCCTAACCCTAAACCTAAACCTCAACATAATCCTAACCCTAATCCTAATACTAATACTAAACGTAACCCTAAACCTAACCCTAATACTCATCCTCACCCTCACCCTAACCCAAACCCTAACCCTAACCCTCATCCTAACTCTAAGCCTAACCCTAACCCTAATCCTAACCCTCACACGCACCCTCAACCTAACCCTAATCCTAAACAAAACCCTATCCCTTACCCTAACGCTCACCCTAACCCTCAGCCTAACACTCAAGCTAATGCTCAGCCTAAGCCTAAGCCTAAGCCTAAACCTAACCCTAACCTTCAGCCTAACCATAACTCTAACACTAACCCTAAACCTAAAACTCATCCTAACCCTAACCCTAACCCTCACCCTGACCGTAACCTTAACCCTATCCCTAACCCTCACAATAAACCTAACCCTAACCTAACCCTCACCCTAACCATAAACCTTACCCTAACCCTAACCCTCACCCTAACACTTACCCTCACCCTAACACTAACCCTAACCCTCACACTAACCCTAAAAATCGCCCTAACACTAAACCTCACACTAACACTAACCTTAACTCTCAAACTCACCATAGCCCTCACCCTAAACCTAACCCTCATCCTCACCCTAAACCTCACACTAAACCTAACACTAATCCTCAATATAACCCTCACCCTCACCCTAAAGCTAACACTAACCCTCACCCTAACCCTAACCCTCACCCTTACAGTAACCCTCACCCTCAGCCTAACCCTCATCTTTACCCTTACCGTCACACCTACGCTAACCCGCACACTAAATCTAACCCTCATCCTAAACCTAACTGTACCCCTATACCTCACCCTCACCCTAACCCTAACTCTAACCCTAACCCTAACAATAAACCTCACCCTAACACTAACTCTAACACTCACCCTAACCTGAACCGGAACCCTAACCCTAAACCTAACAATAACCCTAACCAGAACCCTAAACCTCAACCTAACCAGAACCCTCGCCCTAAATCTAACCCTCACCCTAACAATAAACCTCATCCTAACACTAACCCTAACCCTAACACTAAGCCTCACACTAACCCTTACCCTCACCTTAATCGTAAACCTCACCCTAACACTAACCCTAATCCTAACCCTCACCCTCACCCTAGACCTCACCCTAACCCTAATTCTAACCCTCACCCTCATACTAACCCTAACCCTCATCCTCAACCTAAACCTCACACTAACCCTAACCCTAATCCTCAATCTAAACCTCACCCTAACCCTAAACCAAACCCTAATCCTCACCCTTAACTTAACTCTCACCCTTAGCCTAAACCTCACCTTTACCCTTAACATCATCCTGACCCTAAAACTCATATTAACCCTCACTCTAAACGTAAACCTAACTATCACCCTAAACCTAACCCTCCCCTGCCCCCTAGCCCTCACCCTAACCCTAATCCTAATACTAACCCTCATCCTAACCCTCAGACTAACCCTAACCCTAACCATCACCCTAAACCTAATCATCACCCCCACCCTCACCCTCAGCCTAACCCTAAGCCTAAGCCTAAGCCTAACCCTAACCCTCACACTCATCCTCACCCTCACCGTAATCCTAACCCTAACCCTAACCCTAACCCTAAACCTCAACCTAACCCTCACCCTAACCTTAATCCTAAAACTAAACATAACCCTCACCCTCGACCCAACCCTCCAACTAACCCTAAACCTAACCCTAAACCTCACACTCACCCTAATCCTAACCCGAATCCTAAACCTCACCCTAAACCTAACCCTAACACTCACCCTCTCCCTCACCATAACTCTAATCCTAACCATAACAATAACACTAATCCTAACCCTAAACCTAACCCTAACCCTAAACCTAACCCTAATCCTAACACTCCCCCTCACCCTAACACTAATCCTAAACCTAACCCTCATCCTAAGCCTAACCCTGACCCTCACCCTAACCCTAACCCTCAAGCTAACCCTCACTCTAACCCTAACCCTAAACTTCAATCTAACACTAACCCTAACCATCAACATCACCCTAGCCCTCACCCTAACGCTAATGCTAAACCTAATCCTCATCCTTATTCTCATCCTAACCCTAAACATAACCCTCACCCTCACCCTAACCCTAACCATAACCCTCAACCTAACCCTAACCCTCATGCTCACCGTAACGCTAACCCTAACACTGACCCTAACCCTAAACTTAACCGAACCCTAACTCTCACCCTAACCCTAACCCTAACTCACCCTAACCCTAACCCTCACCCTAAACCTAACCCTTAGCCTAACTCTAAGCCTAACCCTAACCCTAACCATAACGCTCACATTCACCCTAACCCTTAACCAAAACCTAATCCTAACCCTAACCTTAACCCTCAACCTCAGCTTCACCCTAAACCTAAACCTAACCCTAAACCTCACCCTAACCCTAACCCTCACCCTAACCCTAATCCTAACCCTAACTCTCATCCTAACCTTCACCCAAACACTAAACCTAACCTTCACCCTCACCCTCACCCTAACCCTCATCTGAAACCTAACCCTCAACCTAACCCTAACCCTCAACCTCACCGTAACCCTTACCCTAACCCTCAACCTAAACCTAAACTTAAAACGAACCCTAACTCTCACCCTAACCCTAAACCTAACCCTCATCCTAACCCTAAACCTAAACCTCACTCACACCCTAGATCTCACCCTAACCCTAAACCTAATCCTAACACTCATCCTAACCCTCCCCCAACCCTTACCCTAACCCTCACAGTAACCCTAACCCTCACCATCAACCTCACCCTCAGCCTAACCCTAATCCTAACCCTAAACCTAACCCTAACAAACACAAGCACCCTCAACCTAACCCTAATCCTAACCCTTTCCCTAACCCAAACCTCCCCGTAAATCTCACCCTAACGCTAACCCTAACCCTAACTCTAAACGTAACACTCAACCTAACCCTCACCCTAAACCTAACTCTGACGCTAAACCTCACCCTCACCCTAAACTTAACTCTAACCCTAACCTAAACCCTAAACCTCAACCTAACCCTACCCCTAACCCTCACCCTCACCCTCAGGGCAACTTTAACCCTAAACCTAACCCTAACAATAACCATAACCCTAATCCTAACCTTCACCCTAAACATAACCCTAAACCTAAGCCTAACCCTAAACATAACACTAATCCTCACGCCCACCTCACCCTCAGCCTAACCCTAACCCTAACCCTAACCCTCAGCGTAACCCTAACCATAACCCTAAAACTAACACTAACCCTAAAGCCAAACCTAACCCTAAAACTAACCCTAATCCTCAGCCTCACCCTGACCCTAACCCAAACCCTAACCATAACCCTCACCCTAACTCTAAGGCTAAACCTAACCCTAACCCTAACCCTCACCGTAACCCTAACCCTAATCATAACCCTAACCCTAACACTAACCCTAAACCTAACCTTAAACCGAAACCTAATACTCAGCCTCACCCTCACCCTATCCCAAACCTTAACCTTAAACCTCATCCTAACTCTAAGCCTAACCCTAACCCTAATCCTAATTCTCACACTCACCCTCCCCCTAACCCTAATCCTAAACCAAGCCCTATCCCTTACCCTAACCCTCACACTAACCCTCAGCCTAGCTCTCACCCTTACACTTATCCTAATCCTAAACCTCATCCTAACAGTCACCCTAAACCTATCCCTAACCCTAACCCTCACCCTAACACTCAAGTTCATGCTCAGCCTAAAATTAAGCCTAAGCCTAAGCCTAAACCTAACCCTAACCCTCAGCCTAACCCTAACTTTAACACTAACCCTAATCCTAACCCTCATCCTAAACCTAACCCTAACCCTCACCCTCACCGTAACCTTAACCCTTTCCCTAATCCTAACAATAAACCTAACCCTAACCTAACCCTCACCCAAACCATAACCCTCACCCTAACCCTAACCCTCACTCTAACACTTACCCTCACCCTAACACTAACCCTAACCCTCTCACTAAACCTCACACTAAGCCTAAAAATCACCCTAAACCTAAACCTCACCCTAACACTAACCTTAACCCTCCAACTCTCCATAACCCTAACCCTAACCCTCACCCTCATCCTCACCCTAAACCTCACACTAAACCTAACACTAATCCTCAATATAACCCTCAACCTCACCCTAAAAATAACACTAAACCTCACCCTAACCCTAAAACTCACCCTTACCATAACCCTCATCCTCAGCCTAACCCTCATCTTTACCCTTACCATCACCCCCACACTAACCCTAACCCTCATCCTAAACCTAACTGTACCCCTATACCTCACCCTCACCCTAACCTTAACTCTAACCCTAACCCTAACACTAAACTTCACCTTAACCCTAACACTAACCCTCACCCTCACCTGAACCGTAACCCTTATCCTAAACCTAACAATAACCCTAACCAGAACCCTAACCCTCAACCTAAGAATAACACTCACCCTAACTCTAATCCTCACCCTAACACTAACCCTCATCCTAACACTAACCCTAACCCTAAAACTAACCCTCACACTAAACCTAACCCTCAGCCTAATCATAAACCTCACCCTAACCATAACCCTAATCCTAACCCTCACCCTCACCCTAGACCTCACCCTAACCCTAATTCTAACCCTCACCCTCACACTAACCCTAACCCTCAACCTCACCCTAAACCTCACACTAACCCTAACCCTAATCCTCAATCTAAACCTCACCCTAACCCTAAACCTAACCCTAACCCTCACCCTTAACTTAACCCTCACCCTCAGCCTAAACCTCACCTTTACCCTTAACATCATCCTCACCCAAAACCTCACCCTAACCCTAAACCTCATCCTAACCTCATCCTAAACGTAAACCTAACCATCACCCTAAACCTAACCCTCACCCTCACCCTAGCCCTCACCATAACCCTAATTTTAATTCTAACCCTCATCATAACCCTCACACTAACCCTAACCCTAACCATCACCCTAAACCTAATCCTCACCCCCACCCTCACCCTCAGCCTAAACCTAAGCCTAAGCCTAACCCTAACCCTAACCCTCACACTCACCTTCACCCTCACCCTTATCCTAACCCTAACCCTAACCACAACCCTAAACCTCAACCTAACCTTCACCCTATCCCTAAGCCTAAAATTAACCTTAACCCTAACCCTCGAACTAACCCTCCAACTAACACTAAATCTAACCCTAAACCTCAAGCTCACCCTAACTCTAATTGTAACCCTATCGCTAAACCTCACCCTAACCCTAACCCTCACCCTCACCCTCACCCTCACCATAACTCTAACCCTAAACCTAACAATAACACTAATCCTAACCCTAAACCTAACCCTCACCCTAACCCTAACCCTAATCCTATCACTAAACCTCATGCTAACCCTAATACTAAACTTAACCCTCACCCTAACCCTAATCCTCACCCTCACCGTAACCCGAATACTGAACCTAACCCTCACCCTAACCATAAACCAAACACGAAACCTTAATATAACACTAACCCTAACCCTCAACCTCACCGTAGCCCTCACCCTAAGCCTAATCATAACCCTAATCCTCATCCTTACCCTCACCCTAATCCTAAAATTAACCCTCACCCATACCCTAACGTTAACCCTAATTCTCAACCTAACCCTAAACCTCAAGTTCACCGTAACCCTGACCCTAACCCTCACCTTAACCCTAAACATAACCAAACCCTAACTCTCACTCTAACCCTAAGGCTCACACTCACCCTAACCCTTACCCTAAACCTAATCCTAACCCTAAGCCTAACCCTTACCCTCAACCTAAACCTAAATCTAACACTAATTCTAACCCTAACCCTCAATCTCAGCCTCACCCTAACCCTAACTCTAAATCTAAACCTCACCTTCACCCTAACCCTAACCCTAACCCTAACCCTAACCCTAACCCTAACCCTAAACCTAACCCTAACCCTAACCCTAACCCTAACCCTAAACCTCACCCTCACCCTAGCCCTCACCCAACCCTAATCCTAACCATAACCCTCTTCCTAAACCTCCCCCTAACCCTTACCCTAACCCTAACCCTTAACATCAACCTCACCCACAGCCTAACCCTAAGCCTAACCCTAAACCTAACCTTAACACACACACTCACCCTCAACCTAACCTTAATCCTAACCCTAACACTCATCCTAACCCTCCGCATAACCCTAAACCTCACCCTAACCCTAACCCACCCTCACCCTCAGCCTAATCCTAAGCCTGACCCTAACCCTAACACTCACACTCACACTAACCCTAACCCTAAAACTCACCCTAAACATAACCCTCAACCTCAACCTCAGCCTAACCCTAAGCCTATCCCTAACCCTAACACTAACCCTCACACTCACCCTAACTCTAAACCTAATCCTACTCCTAACCTTAACTCTAACCCTCACCCTCAACCTAACCCTCACCTTAAGCCTAACCCTAACATTAATCCTAAACCTAACTCTCACCCTCAGACTCATCCTAAACCTAACTCTAACACTAAAACTCACCCTGACGCTAACCCTAACGCTAACCATATAACTAAACCTCATCCTTGCCGTAACCTTAACCCTCACCCTCACCCTCACCAGAACCTTAACCCTAACCCTAATGCTAACAATAATCCTAACCCTAACCTTAACCCTCACCCTAACCATAATCCACACCCTAATGCTAACCCTCACCCTAACACTTAACCTCACCCGAAACCTAACCCTCACCCTAAAACTATCCCTAACCCTAACACTAACCCTCACTCTAACGCTAACCCTCACCCTAACCCTAACTCTAAACCCCTAAACCTCAAGCTCACCCTAACCTTAACTCTAACCCTAACCCTAACACTATCCCTCACCATAACCCTAACCCTAACCATCACCCTAAATCTAATCCTCAAACCAACCCTCACCCTCAGCCTAACCCTAAGCCTAAGCATAACCCTAAACCTAAACCTCACACTCACCCTCACCCTAACCTTAATCCTAACCCTAAACCTAACCCTAACCCCAAACCTCAACCTAAACCTGACCCTAACCTTAAACCTAAAACTAACCCTAACCCTAACCCTCATCCTAACCCTCAACCTAACCCTAACCCTAACCCTAAACCTCACCCTAACACTAACCCTAATCCTCACCCTAATCCTAGCCCTTACCCTAACCCTAATTCTAACCCTCACCCTCACCCTAACCCTAAACTTCATCCTAACCGTAAACCTCACACTAACCCTAAACCTCATCCTAATCCTCACCCTAACCATAAACCTAACCATCACCCTAACCCAAACCCTCACCCTCACCCTAGCCCTCACCCAAACCCTAATCTTAATGCTAACTATCAGACTAAACTCAACCTAACCCTAACCCTAACCATCACCCTAAACGTTTTCTAACCCCCACCCTCACCCTCAGCCTAACCCTAAGCCTAAGCCTAAGCCTAACCCTAACCCTCACAATCACCCTCACCCTCACCCTAATCCTAACCCGAATGCTAACCATAACCCTAAAGCTCAACCTAACCCTCACCCTATCCTTAACCCTAAAACTAACCCTTACCCAAACCCTCGACCTAACCCTCCAACTAACCCTAAATCTAACCCTAATCCTCACCCTCACCGTAACCCTAATCCTAACCCTAACCCTAAACCTCACCCTAATCCTAATCCTAACCCTCACCCTCACCATAACTCTAACCATAACCCTAAAAATAACACTAACCCTAACCCTAAACATAACCCTAAATCTAACCCTAAACCTAACACACACACTCATGCTAACCCAAATCCTAACCCTAACCCTCACCCTAACCCTAATCTTCACTCTCACTGTAACCCTAACCCTCAACCTAACCCTCACCCTAACCTTAACCCTAACCCTAAACCTTAATCTAACACTAACCCTAACCCTCACCACACCCTAGGCCTCACACTAACCCTAATCCTAACCCTAATCCTCATCCTTACCCTCACCCTAACCCTAACCTTAACCCTCACCCAAACCCTAACACTAACCCTAACTCTAAACCTAACCCTAAACCTCAAGCTCACAGTAACCATAACCCTAAACCTTAACCTAACCCTAAACATAACCGAACACGAAATATCACCCTAACCCTAAACCTAACCCTAAACCTCACCCTAACCCTAACCCTCAACCTCACCCTCACCCTCAGCCTAACACTAAGCCTAACCCTAACCCGAACACTCAAACTCACCCTAACCCTTACCCTAAACCCAATCCTTACCCTAAGCCTAACCCTCACTCTCAACCTAACCCTAAATCTAACACTAACCCTAACACTAACCCTAAAACTCACCCTAACTCTAACCCTAAACCTCACCCTCACCCCCACCCTCACCCTAACCCTAATCTGAACCCTAACCCTCAACCTAACCCTAACCCTCACCCTCACCATAGCCGTTACCCTAAACCTCAACCTAACCCTAAACTTAAACCGAACCCTAACTCTCACCCTTACCCTAACCCTAACCCTCACCCTAACCCTAAATCTAAACCTCACCCTCACCCTCAACTTCACCCTCAGCCTAACCCTAAGCCTAACCCTAAACCTAACCCTAACACACACACTCACCCTAACCCTAACCCTAATCCTAACCCTAACCCTCATACTAACCCTCCCCATAACCCTAACCCTCACCCTAACCCTAAACATAACCAAATCCGAACTCTCACCCTAACCCTAACCCTCACCCTAACCCTAAACCTCAACCTCACCCTCACCCTCACCCTAACACTAAGCCTAACCCTAACCCTAACACTCAAACTCACCCTAACCCTTACCCTAAACCTAATCCTTATGCTAAGCGTAACCCTCACTCTCAGCCTAACCCTAAATCTAACACTAACCCTAACCCTAACCCTTAACCCCACCCTAACCCTAACCTAAACCTCAACCTCATCCTAGCCCTCACCCTAACCCTAATCCTAACCTTAACACTCAACCTAACCCTCACCCTAACACTAAACCTAACCCTCACCCACAACCTCACCCTAACCCTAATCTGAACCCTAACCCTCAACTTAACCCTAACCTTCACAGTCACCATAGCCCTGACCCTACCCTCAACCTAACCCTAAACCTAAACCTCACCCTCACCCTAGCCCTCATCCGCAACTTCACCCTCAGCCTAACCCTAAGCCTAACCCTAAACCTAACCCTAACACACACACTCACCCTCACCCTAACCCTAATCCTAACCCTAACCCTCATCCTAACCCTTCCCATAACCCTAACCCTCACCCTAACCTTAAACCACACCCTCACCCTCAGCCTAATACTAAGCCGAAAACTAACCCTAACCCACACACTCATCCTAACCCTAACCCTAAATCTCATCCTACCCTAACCCTCACCCTCAACCTCAGCCTAACACTAAGCCTAACCCTAACCATAATACGCACCCACACACTCACCCTAACAAAAACTATAATATTACTCCTAACTCTAACTCTAACCCTCACCCTCAAACTAACCCTCACCTTAAGCCTAACCCTAACATTAATCCTAACCCTAACCCTCACCCTCAGCCTCACCCTAACCCTAACTCTAAAACTAAACCTCACCCTGACCGTAACCCGAACCCTAACCCTATCCCTAAACCTGATCCTAGCCCTAACCCTAACCCTCACCCTCACCCTCACCATAAATGTAACTCTAACCCTAATGCTAACAATAATCCTAACCCTAACCTAACCCTCACTCTAAACATAACCCTCACCCTAACCTTAACCCTCACCCTAACACTTACCCTCACCCTAACACTAACCCCCACCCTAACACTTACCCTCACCCTAACACTAACCCTAACCCTAACAGTAACCATAACCATCACCCTAACCCTAAACAGCACCCTCTCCCTAGCCCTCTCCCTAACCCTAACCCTAATCCTCACCCTAAACTTCACACCAACCCTAACACTAAACCACTATCTAACCCTCACCTTCACCCTAACCCTCAACCTAACCCTCACCCTAACCCTAAACCTCACCCTTGCCCAAACCCTCACCCTCATCCTATCCCTCATCTTTACCCTTACCGTCACCCCCACCCTAACCCTCATTCTAACGCTAACACTCACTCTTTCACTACCCCTCACCCTAACCCTAACTCTACCCATAAACCTCACCCTAAACCTAAACCTAACTCTAAACCTAACCCTAACACTATCCCTCACTGTTACCCTAACCCTAACCATCACCCTAACCCTAATCCTCACCCCCACACTCACCCTCAACCCAACCCTAATCCTAACCCTAAACCTAACCCAACACTAAACCTCAACTTAACCCTGACCCTAACCTTAAACCTAAAACTAACCCTAACCCTAACCCTCGACCTAACCCTCCAACTAAACCTAAATTTAACCCTAATCCTCACCCTCACCCTAACCCTAATCCTAACCCTAACACTAAACCTCACCCTAACCCTAACCCTAACTGTCAACCTAACCCTCACCCTCACCATAAATCTAAAGCTAACCCTAAACCTAACCCTCACCCTAACCCTAACCCTAACCCTAAACCTTACCCTAACACTAACCCTTATCCTCACCCTCACCCTAGCCCTAACCCTAACCCTAATCGTAACCCTGATCCTCATGGTAACCCTCACACTAACACTGAACCTAACCCTCATCCTTACCCTAAGGCTAAACCTCAACCGAACCCTAAGCCTCACCCTCCCCCTCATCCTCAGCCTAACCCTAAGCATAAACCTAACCCTCACACTCATGCTAACCCTTACTCTAATCCTAATTCTAACCCTAAACCTAATCCTCACCCTCACGCTAACCCTCACCCTAAACCTAACTCTAACACTAACCCTAAACCTAACTCTCAAACTTAGCCTCAGCCTTACCCTAACTCTAACCCTAAACCTCACCCTCACACTAATCCTAACCCTAACACTAACCTTAACCCTAACCCTAAACCTCACCCTCACCCTAGTCCTGATCTTAAACCTAATCCTGACCCTCATCCTAACCCTCACCCTAACACTAACCCTAACCCTCACACTCATTCTCACCCTAACCCTCATCCTAACCCTCTCCATAACCCTTACCCTAAAGCTCAACCTAACCCTAACCCTCACCCTCAACCTCACGTTTAGCATAACCCTTAGCATAAACCTAAACCTAACCCTAACATACTCACTCATCTTCACCCTAACCCTAATCCTAATCCTAAACCTAACCTTAACCCTCACACTCACCATAACCCTAACACTAATCATAATCCTAACCCTAACCCTAACCCTCACCGTGACCCTAAGCCTCACCCTAAACCTAACCCAAAACCTAACCCTAACCCTAACCCTAAACCTCACCCTCAGCCGCACCCTAACACTAACTCTAACCCTAAACCTCACCATCACAATAACCCTAACCCTAACTTTAACCCTCAACCTCACATTCACCCTAGCCTTTACCCTAACCCTAATCCGAAACCTAACCCTCATCCTAACCCTCTGCCTAACGCTAACCCTCACCCTCAACCTCACTCTCAGCCTTACCCTAAGTCTAACCCTAAACCTAAACCTAACACACACACTCACCCTCACTCTAACCCTAATCCTATCCCCAACCCAAACCCTAAAATTCCCGCTAACTCTCACCCTAACGGTAATCCTAACACTAACCCTTACCATAACCCTCAACCTAAACCTCACCCTAACCCTAACTAACCCTAAACCTCACCATCACACTAACCCTAACTCTAACCCTAACCCAAACCCTAAACCTCACCCTAACACTAATCCTAACCCTAACCGACACCTTTAATCTCAGCCTAATCTAAGCCTAACCCTAACCCTAACCCTCACACTCACCCTAACCCTAACCCTAAACCTCACCCTAACACAACCCTCACCCTCAGCCTCAGGCTAACCCTAAGACTATCCCTAACCCTAACCCTAACTCTCACACTCACCATAACACTAACCCTAATCCTGCTCCTAAACCTAACCCTAATCCTCACCCTCAACCTAACCCTCACCTTAAGCCTAAACCTAACATTAATCCTAACCCTAACCCTCACCCTCATCCTCACCCTAACCCTAACTCTAACACTAAACCTCACCCTGACCCTAATCCTAACCCTATCTCTAAACCTCAACCTAGCCCTAAACCTAACCCTCACCCTCACCGTCACCATACTTAATCCTAACCCTAATGCTAACAATAACCCTAACCCTAACCCTAAACCTCACCCTAAACATAACCCTCACCCTAACCCTCACCCTAACACTTACACTCACCCTAACACCAACCCTAAACCTCACCATCTCCCTAGAACTCGCCCTAACCCTAACCCTCACAATCACCCTAAACTTCAAACTAACCCTAACACTCATCCTCAATCTAACCCTCACTCTCACCCTAACACTATCCCTAACCCTCACCCTAAACCTAACACTCACCCTTACCGTAACCCTCACGCTCAGCCTAACCCTCACATTTACCCTTACCGTCACCCCCACCCTAAGCCTCACTCTAACCCTAACCCTCACCCTAAGCCTACCTCTACCCGTAAACCTAACCCTCAACCTAACCCTAAATCTAACCCTAACCCTAACACTAACCCTCACCCTAACCCTAACCCTAACCATCACCCTAACCCTAATACTCACCCCCACCCTCACCCTCAGCCTAACCCTAAGCCTAAGACTAACCCTAACCCTAAACCTCATACTCAGCCTCACCCTAACACTAATCCTAACCCTAAACTTAACCCTAACCCTAAACCTCAACCTAACCCTAACCTTAACTTTAAACCTAACACTAACCCTAACCCTAACCCTCGAACTAACCCTCCAAATAGACCTAAATCTAACCTAAACCTCACCCTCACCCTAACCCAAACCCTAACCTTAACCTTAAAACTCATCCTAACCCTAACCCTAACCCTCACCCTCACCATAAATCTAAACCTAACCCTAACAATAACACTAATCCTAACCCTAAACCTAACCCTATCCCTAAACCTGACCCTAATGTTAACACTCAACCTCACCCTAACCCTAATCCTAAACCTAACCCTCACCCTAAGCCTAACTCTAACCCTAACCCTAACACTAACCATCACCCTAACCCTAATCTTCACCCCCACCCTCACCCTCAGCCTAACCCGAAGCCTAAGCCTAACCCTAACCCTAAACCTCACCCTCACCCTCACTCTTACCCTAACTCTAAACCTAACCCTAACCCTAACCCTAAACCTCAACCTAACCCTCAACCTAACCTTAACCCTAACACTTACCGTAACTCTAACCCTCGACCTAAGCCTCCAACTAAACCTAAATCTAACCATAATCCTCACCCTCACCCTAACCCTAATCCTAACCATAACCCTAAACCTCACCCTAACCCTAACACTCACCCTCACCCTCACCCTCACCATAACTCTAACCCCAACCCTTACAATAACAGTAATCCTAACCCTAAACCCAAACCTAACCATAACCCTAACCCTAATGCTAACACTCAACCACACCCTAACCCTAAAACTAACCCTAATCTTCATCCTCACCCTAACCGTCATCCTCAATGTAACCATAACGCTCATCCTAACCCTCACCCTAATTCTAACCCTAACCCTAAACCTTACCCTAACACTAACCCTAATCCTCACCTTTACCCTAGCCCGAACCCTAACCCAAATCGTAAACCTAATCTTCATCCTAACCTTCACCCTAAATCTAAGCCTAAACCTAACCCTATCCCGAACCCCAACCCTCCCTGGAACCCTAACACTAACCCTAACACTAACACTAACCCTAAACCTAATCCTAAACCTCAGACTCAACCTTACCCTACCCAAACCCTAACCCTAAACCTCATCCTAACTCTAAGCCTAACCAAAACACTAGTCCTAACTCTCACATTCACCCTCACCCTAACCCTAATCTTAAACCTATCCCTATCCCTAACCCTAACCCTCACCCTAACCCTTAGCCTAGCCCTCAACCTTACACTTATCCTAACCCTAACCCTCACCCTAAACTTAATACTCACCGTAATCCTAAACCTCACCCTAACACTTACCCTCATCCTAACACTAACCCTAACCCTAACCTTAACTCTCACACTAACCCTAAACATCACCCTAACCCTAAACCTCACCCTAACATTAACCCTAACCCTCACCCTCACCCTAGTCTTCAGTGTAACCCAAACCCTCATCCTCACCTTAAATCTCACACTAACCCTAATACTAATCATCAATCGAAACCTCAACCTCACCCTAACGCTAACACTAACCCTCACCCAAACCCTAACACTCACCCATAGCGTAACCCTCAGAATCAGCCTAACCCTGAACTTTTCCTTTACCTTCACCCCCACGCTAACCGGCAACCTAACGCTAACCCTCAACCTAACCCTAAATGTACCCCTAAACCTCATGCTCTCCCTAACCCTAACCCTAATTCTAACCCTAACCCTAACACTAAACCTCACTCTAACCCTAATCCTAACCCTCACCCTCACTCTAACCATAACCCTCACCCTAACCCTAACCCTCACCCTAACACTTACCCTCACCCTAACACTAACCGAACACTAACACTAACCCTCACACTAACCCTAACCCTGACCCTAATCCTAAACCTCACCTAAACCCTAACCCTAACCCTCATCCTCACCCTAAACCTCACACTAACCCTAACCCTAATCCTCAATCTAACACTCACTCTAACCCTAACTCTAACCCTAACCCTAACCCTAAACTTAACCCTAAACCTCACCCTTATCTTAACCCTCAACCTCAGCCTAAACCTCATCTTTACCCTTACCATCATCATCAACCTAACACTCACCCTAACGCCAAACCTCATCCTAACCCTCACCCTAACCTTAAACCTAACCGTCAACCTAACCCTAACCCTAACCCTCAACCTAACTCTCAGCCTAAACCTAAGCCTTAGCCTAACCCTTATCTTAACCCTCATCCTCACCCTAGCCCTCAACCTAATCCTAATCCTAATCCTACCCCTCACCCTAATCCTCATCCTAGCCCTAAATCTAACCATCACCCTAAACCTAATTTTCACCCCCAACCTTACCCTCAGCCTAACCCTAAGCCTAAGCCTAAGCCTAACCCTAACCCTCAACCTCACCCTCACTCTCACCCTAATCCTAACACTAACCCTAACCATAACCGTAAACCTCAACCTAACCCTCACTCTAACCTTAACCCTAAAACTAACCCTAACCTTAACCGTCGACCTAACCCTCCAACTAACCCTAAATCTAACCCTAAACCAAACCTTCACCCTATCCCTAATCCTAACCCTAACCCTAAACCTCACCCTAACCCTAACACTAACCCTCACCCTCACCCTCACTCTCACCCTCACCATAACTCTAACCCTAACCCTAACAATAACACTAATCCTAAACCTAAACCTAACCTTAACCCTAACACTAACTGTAATCCTAACACTCACCCTCATGCTAACCCTAATCCTAACCCTCACCCTAACCCTAATCCTCACCTTCACTGTAACACTAACCCTCAACGTAACCCTCAACCTAAACCTAACCCTAACCCTAAACCTTAACCTAACACTAAACTTAACCCTTACCCTCAACCTAGCCCTCACCCTAACCCTAATGCTAAAACTAATCCTCATCCTTACCCTCACCCTAACCCTAACCTTAACCCTGACCCTAACCCTAACCCTAACCCTAACCCTATCTCTCAACCAAACCCTAAAACTCATGCTCACCGTAACTCTAACCCTCACCCTAACCCTAAACATAACCGAACCCTAACTCGCATCCTAACCCTAACCCTAACCCTCCACCTAACCCTAACCCTCACCCACACCCTCACCCTCAGCCTGACCCTAGAGTAACCGTAAACCGCACACTCACCCTAAACCTTACCCTAATCCTAACCCTAACCCTAACTCTAGCCCTCACCCTCAGCCTCACCCTAACACTAACCCTAACCTAACCCTCAACCTAACCCTCACCCTAACCCTAACTCTAACCCTAAACCTCACGCTCACCTTAAACCTCACCCTAACCCTACGCCTAACCCTCACCCTCACTGTAACCTTAACCTTAAACCGAAACCTAAAAATAACCCTAACCCTAACCCTAACCCTCACCCTAACCATAACCCTCTTCCTAACCCAAACCCTCAACCTAACAAACGCTCACCCTAACACTTACCCTCACCCTAACACTAACATTAACCCTAACACTAACTCTCACCCTAACACTAACCCTAAATCTAACCCTAAATCTCTAGCTCACCCTAACCCTAACCCTAACCCTAACCGTAAACCCCACCCTAACCCTAAACCTATCACAAACCCTAACTCTAAACTTAAAACTCACTATCACCCTAGCTCTTATTCTAACCCTAACCATAAACCTAAACCTCATCCTAACTCTAACCCTAACCATCACCCTCACCCTCACCGTAACCGTAACCCTAAACCTAACCCTAACAATAACCATAACCCTAAACCTAACCCTCAGCCGAACCATAAACTTCACCCTAATGATAACCCTCACCCTAACACTTACCCAAATCCTAACACTAACCCTATCCCTAACATTAAACCTCACACTAACCCTAACCATCACCCTAACCCCAAACCTCACGCTAACCCTACCGCTAACACTAACCCTCACCCTGGCCTTCACCCTAACCGTAACCCTCATCCCCACCCTAACCCTCACCCTCACCCTCACCCTCAGACTAACCCTAATGCTAATCCTAATCCTAACCCTAACCCTCAAGCTCACCCTAACCCTCACCCTTAACCTAACCTTAACTTAACACTAACCCTAACCCTAACCCTCACTCTAACCCTAACCCTAAACCTAACACTAACCCTAACCCTAATCCTCACCCTCATCCTCACCCTAAACCTAAATCTAACCCTAAACCTCACGCTCACCTTAACACTATCCCTAACCCTAACCATAAACCTCACTCTAACCCTAACAGTAAACCTCACCCTCAACCTAGCCCTTGCCCTAACCCTAATCCTAACCCTAACCCTCATCCTAACCCTCCCCCAACCCTTACCCTAACCCTCACCCTAACCCTAACCCTCACCCTCAAGGTCATCCTCAGCCTAACCCTAGCCTAACACTAGACCTAACGCTAACACACACACTCACACTCACCCTAACCCAAATCCTATCCCAAACCCTCACCCTAACCCTTACTCTAACCCTAAACCTCCCCTCACCCTAAACCTAACTCTAACCCTAACCCCAAACCTAAAACTCAACCTAACCCTAACCCTAACCCTCACCCTCAAACTCACCCTAACCGTAACCCTAAACCTAAACCTAACAATAACTCTAACCCTAACCCTAAACTTCACCCTACACATAACGCTCACCCGAACCCATACCCTCACCCTAACACTTACCCTCACCCTAACACTAAGCCTAACACTAACACTAACCCTCACACTAACCCTAACCCTAACCCTAAACCTAAACTTCACCCTCACCCTCACCCTCACCATAACTCTAACCCTAACCCTAAAAATAAAACATCCTAAAACGAACCATCACCCTAACCCTAATCCTCACACCCACCCTCACCCTCAGCCTAACCCTAAGCCTAAGCCTAACCCTCACCCTAACCCTCATACTCACCCTCACCCTAACCCTAATCCTAAACCTAACCCTATCCCTAAACCTCAACCTAACCTTCACCCTCACCCTAACCCTAATACTAACCCTAAACCGAAACCTAACCCTAACCCTCCCCCTAATCCTAACTCTGACTCTAAACCTCACCCTCACCCTAACCCTAACCCTAACCCTAAACCTCACAGTAGACCTCATCCTAACCCTAAACCTCACCCTTACCCTCAACCTCACTGTAACTCTAACCCTAACAATAACAATAACACTAACCATATCACTAACCCTAATCTTAACCCTAACCATAACCCTCACCCTCAGGCATAACCTCACCGCAAACTTAACCCTAACCCTAACCCTAAACCTAACCGGAATCCTCAACCACACCCTTAACCTCAGCCTAACCCTAACTCTAACCCTAAACGTAACCCTAACCCTCACTGTAAACCTAACCCTAACCCTAAACCTAAATCTAACCCTAACCCTAACCCTCACCCTAACCCTAAGCCTAACCCCAACTCTAACCCTTACTCTCACACTCACAATAACCCTAATCCTAAACCTAACCCTTTCCCTAAACCTAACCCTCACCCTAACCCTCATCCTAGTCCTCAACCTAACCCTAATTCTAACACTAAAACTCATCCTAACACTCACCCTAAGGCTAAACCTAAACCTCACCCTAACCCTAAACCTAACCCTCACTCTCATGCTCGGCCTAAGCCTAAGTCTAAGCCTAACCCTAACCCTCACTCTCACCCTAACCCTAACACTAACCCTAACTCTAACCATAAACCTCACTCTCAACCTGACCAAAACTCTAACCCTAACCCTAAACTTAAACCTCATCCTAACCCTAAACCTAACCCTCAACCTAACCATAACCCTCACCCTAACTTTAACCCTCAGCCTAACATTTACCCTCACCCTAACACTAACCCTAACCCTAACACTAACCCTCACACTAACCCTAACCATCACCCTAACCCTTAACCTCACCCTAAATATAAACCTAACCCTCACCCTCACCCTAGCCCTAACACTCATTCTCACGCTAAACCTCACACTAACCATAAAACAAATCCTCAATCTAACCCTCACCCACACCCTTCCCCTAACCTTAAACTCACCCTAACCCTAACCCTCAACCCACCATAACCCTCACCTTCAGCCTAACCCTCATGTTTACCCTTATCATCACCCCCACCCTAAAACGTTCCCTAACACTAACCCTCATCCTAACCCTCACACTAACCCTAATTCTACCCCTAAACCTCACCCTCAAACTAACCCTAACTCTAACCCTAACCCTAACACTAAACCTCACCCTAACCCTAACCCTAAACCTCCCACTCACCCTCACCATAACAGTAACCCTAACCCTAACCCTAACAATAAACCTAACACTAACCCTAACCCTCACCCTAACCATAACCCTCATCCTAACACTAACCCTCACCCTAACCCTCATCATCACTCTAAACCTCACACTAACTCTAACCCTAATCCTCAATCTAACACTCACCCTAACCCTAACCCTAACCCTTACCCTAAAGCTAAACCTAAAGCTATGTCTCACCCTTATCTTAACCCTCAACCTAAGCCTAAACCTGACCATAACCCTTACAATCATCCTCACCCTAAACCTCCCCCTAAACCTAATCGTCATCCTAACCCAAACCGTAAACCTCACACTCAGCCTAACCCTAAGACTAAGCCTAACCCTTACTCTAACCCTCACCCTTACCCTAGCCCTCACCCTGACCCTAATCCTAACCCTAACCCTCATCCTAAACCTCACCCTAACCCTAACCCTAACCCTCACCCTAACCCTAATACTAACTGTAACCCTCAAACTAACCCTAAACCTCACCCTTACCATAACCCGTACCCTAACCCTCACCATAAACCTAAACTTAACCCGAACCCTAATGCTCACACTAAATCTAACCCTAAACCTCACCCTAACCCTAACCCTTATCCTCACCGTCACCCTAACCCTCAGCCTAACACTAATCCTAAACTTAACCCTCATCCTAACCCTAAACCTAACCCTAAACCTGACCCTCACCCTAACACTAACCCTCACCCTCAACCTCACCCTCAGCCTAACACAAAGCTTAACCCTAAACCTAACCCTAACACACAAACTCACCCTCACCCTAAACCTAACCCTAACCCTAACCTTAACCCTAACCCTCCCCCTAACTCTCCCCCTAACCCTAACCCTAACACTAAACCTAACCCAAACCCTCAACCTAACCCTCACCCTAAACCTATACTAACCCTAAACATCACCCTCACCCTAAACCTCACCCTAACCCTAGCCCTCACCTTCACCCTCACAGTAACCATAACCTTAAACTGAACCCTAACAATAACCCTAACCCTAATCCTAACCCTCACCCTAACCATAACCCTCACCCTAACGCAAACCCTCACCCTAACACTTACCCACACCCTAACACTAACACTAACCCTAACACTAACCATCACCCTAACACTAACCCTAAATCTAACCCTAAACCTCTCCCTCAACCTAACCCTACCCCTAACCCTAACCGTAAACCCCACCATAAACCTAACCCTATCACAAACACTAACTCTAACCCTAAACATCACTATCACCCTAATCCTAATTCTAACCATAACTCTAAACCTAAACCTCATCTTAACCCTAATCCTAACCTTCACCCTCACCCTCACTGAAACCTTAACCCTAACCCTAACTCTAACAATAAACCTAACCCTAACCCTCACCCCAGCCATAACACTCACCCTAACCCTAACCTCAACCTAACACTTACCCTATCCCTAATACTAACCCTAACCCTAACACTAAACCTCACACTAACCCTAACCATTACACTAACCCCAAAACTCACGTTAAGACTATCCCTAACCCTCACCCTCACCCTAGCCTTCACCCTAACCCTAACCTTCATCCTCAACCTAACCCTCACCCTCACCCTCACCCTCACCCTCAGCCTAACCCTAACACTAATCCTAATCCTAAGCCTAACCCTCACCCTAACCTTAAGCCTCACCATAACCCTAACCCTAAACCTAACACTAACCCTAAACCTAACGCTCACCCTATCCCTAACCCTAAACCTAACACTAACCCTAACAATAACCCTCAACCTCAGCCTCACCCTAACCCTAAATCTAACCCTAAACCTCACCCTCAAACTAGCCCTTGCCCTAACCCTAATTCTAACCCTAACCCTCATCCTAACCCTTCCCCTATCCCTCATCCTAATCCTAATCCTCACCCTAACCCTAACCCTCACCCTTAACTTCACCCTCTGCCTAACCCTAAGCCTAACCCTAGACCTAAATCTAACCATAACCGTAACACTAACCCTATCCCACACCCTAACCCTAACTTTAACCCTAAACATCACACTCAGCCTAACCCTAACTCTAACACTAACCCAAACCCTAAACCTCAACCTAACCCTAAGCCTAACCCTCAACCTAACCCTCACCGTAATTGTAATCTTAAACCTAAACCTACCAATAACCCTATTCCTAACCCTAACCCTCACACTAAACATAATTCTCACCCTAACCCATACCCGCACCCTAACACTTACTCTCACGCTAACACTAACCCTAACACTAGCACTAACACTCACACTAAACCTAACCCTAACCCTATACCTCAACATAACCCTCAACCTCAACCTAACCCTAACACTAACCCTAAACCTAACCCACACCCTAAACCTCCCCCTAACCCTATATCTAAACCTCATCCTCACCCTAACCCTAAATCTCACCCTAACTCTAACACTTACCCTAACTCTAACCCTCACCCTAACACTTACCCTAACCCTAACACTAACCCTCACACTAACCCTAACCATCACCCTAACCCCAATCCTCAAGCTAACCCTATCCCTCACACTCACCCTCACCCTAGCCCTCACCCAAACCCTAAACCTCATCCTAATCCTAACCCTCATCCTCACCCTCACCCTCAGCCTAACCCTAACCCAAATCCTAAACCTAATATTAACCCTCACACTAACGTTAACGCTCACCCTAACCCTCACCCTAACCCTAACCCTAAACCTAACCCTAATCCTCAGCCTCAGCCTCACCATAACCCAAACCCTAACCCTAACCCACACCTTAACTCTAAGCCTAACCCTAAGCCTAACCCTAACCCTCACACTCACCCTCAACCTCACCCTAATCCTAAAACTAACCCTGCCCATAACCCTAGCCCTTTCCCTAACACTCACCCTAGTCCTCATCCTTACCCTAATCCTAACCCTAAACCTCAACCTAACCCTCACCCTAACCATAAGTATAACTCTAAACCTAACCCTAACCCTCAACCTCAGCCTAACCTTAACCCTAAATCTAACCCTAAACCTCACCCTCACCCTAACCCAAACCCTAAACCTCACCCTAATCCTAACCCTAAACCTCACCCTCACCCTAGCCCTCACCCTAAACCTAATCCTAACCCTAAACCTCTTCCTAGCCCTCACCCTAACACTAACCCTAAACCTCACCCTCACCCTAACCATAATCCTAACCCTATCCCTCAACTTAAACCTAACCGTCACCCTCACCGTAACCCTTATTCTAACCCTCACCCTAACCCTAAACTTAACCCGAACACTAACTCTCACCCTAACCCTAACATTAACCCTCACCCTAACCCTAACCTTCAACCTTAACGTAACCATCACCCTCAGCCAAACCCTCACGTTTACCCTTAACGTCACCCCTACCCTTACTCTCACCCTAAAACAAACACTCACCCTAACCCTCACCCTAAAACTAACCCTACACCTAAACCTCACCCTCACCCTAACCATAACTCTAACACGAACCCTAACACTAAACCTCAACCTAAACCTAACCCTAACCTTCAAACTAACCCTAACCCTCACCCTCACCCAAACCCTCAACCTAAACCTAAGGCTAACAATAACGCTAAGCTTAACCCTCACACTCACCCTAACCCTAACCCTAATCCTAATCCTAACCCTAACTCGAACCCTCACCCTCACCCTCAGCCTCACCCTAACCCTAATTCTAACCCTAAACCTCATCTTTACCCTAACCCTAATCCTAACCCTCACCCTAACCGTAACCAAAACCCTAAACCTAAACCTAACCCTAACCCTCCCCCTAACTCTCAACCTAACCCTAACACTAATCCTAACCCTAAACCTCACTGTAACCCCAAATCTAACACTAACCCTCATCCTAACCCTCACCCTAACCCTAACTCCACCATAAACCTCTCCCTCACCCTAACAAAAACTCTAACCCTAACTCTAACACTAAACCTCACCCTAACACTAACCGTCACCCTAACCCTCATCATCAGTCTAAACCTCACACTAACCCTAACCCTAATCCTCAATCTAACCCTCACCGAAACCCTAACCCTAACCCTTACCCTAACCCTAAACCTAACCCTAACGCTCACCCTTAACTTAACCCTCATCCTCAGCCTAAATCTCACCATTACCCTTACCATCATCCTCACCCTAAACCTCCCCCAAGCCTAAACCTCATTCTAACTCTAACCGTAAACGTAAACCTAACCATCACCCTAACCCTAACCCTCTCCCTCAACCTCACACTCAGCCTAACCCTAAGACTAAGCCTTACACTTACCCTAAACCTCACCCTCACCCTAGCACTCACCCTCACCCTAACCCCAACCCTATCCCTCATCCTAACCCTAACCCTAACCCTCACCCACACCCTCACACTAACCCTAATACTAACCCTAACCATCAACCTAACCCTAAACCTCACCCTCACTGTAATCCTTACCCTAATGCTCATCCTAAACCTAAACTTAACCTGAACCCTAACTCTCAACCTAAACCTAACCCTAACCCTCACCCTAACACTAACCCTAAAACTCACCCTCAACCTAGACCTCAACCTAACCCTAATCCTAATCTTAACTCTCATCCTAACCCTCACCCTAACCCTAACCCTAGCCCTCACCCTAATCCTAACCCTCACCCTCAACCTCACCTTCAGCCTAACCCTAAGCCTAACCCTAAACCTAACCCTAACACACACACTCACCCTTATCCTAACCCTAATCGTAACCTTAACCCTAACCCTAACCTTCACCCTAACTCTCACCCTAACCCAAACGTTAACACTAACCCTAACCCAAACCCTCAACCTAACCCTCACCCTAACCCTAAATCTAACCCTAAAACTCACCCTCAGACTAAACCTCACCCTAACCTTAACCATAACCATCACCCTCACCCTCAGCCTACACCTAAGCCTAACCCTAGACCTAAGCCTAAAAAACACACTGACCCTCACCCTAACCCTAACCCTAATCCTATCCCTAACCCTAACACTAACCCTTACCCTCCCCCTAACTCTCACCCTCACCCTAACCCTAACCGTCAACCTAACCCTAACTCTAGCCCTAAACCTCACCCTCACCCTCACCGTAACCGTAACTCTAAACCTAAACCTAACAATAACCCAAACCCTAACGCAACCCTTAACCTAACCATAACCGTCACCCTAACACATAACCTCTCCCGAACATTTACCCTCACCCTCACACTAACCCTGACCCTACCACTAACCCTCACACTAACCCTAACCATCACCCTAACCCTAAACCTCACCCTAAAGCTAAACCTAACCTTCACCCTTACCCTAGCACTCACTCTAACCCTAACCCTCAACCTATCCCTAAACCTCACATTAACCCTTACACCAAGCCTCAATCTAACCCTCACCCACACCCTTTCCCTAACCCTAACCCTCACCCTAACCCTAACAATCACCACACCGTAACCCTCACCTTCAGCCTAACCCTCACGTATACCCTTACCATCACTCCCACCCTAATACTTACCCTTACCCTAACACTCATCTTAACCCTCAACCTAACTCTAACTCCACCCTAAACCTCAACCTCACCCTAACCCTAACCCTCCCCGTAACTGTAACCCTAAACTTAACCCTAACAATAATCCTAAACCTAACCCTAACCCCTCAACCTAACCATAAACCTCACCGTAACCCTAACCCTCACCCTAACCCTCATCCTCACTCTTAACCTCACACTAACCCTAACCCTAATCCTCAATCTAACCCTCACCCTAACCCTAACCCTAGCACTTACTCTAACCCTAAATCTAACCCTAACGCTCACCCTTATCTTAACCCTCACCCTCAGCCTAAACCTCGACATTACTCTTACCATCATCCTCACCCTAAACCTTCCCCTAACCCTGAACCTCATTCTAACTCTAACACTAACCGTAAACCTATCACCCTAAACCTAACCCTAACCCTCAACCTCACACTCAGCCTAACACTAAGACTAAGCCTTACACTTACCCTAACCCTCAACCTCACCCTAGCCCTCACCCTAACCCTAATCGTAACCCTAACCCTCATCTTGACCCTCACCCTAATCCTAACCCTAACCCTCACCCTAACCCTAAACCTCACCCTCACTGTAACCCTCACCCTAACGCTCACCCTAAACCTAAACTTAACCAGAACCCTAACGCTCACCCTAAACAAAACCCTAACCCTGAAACCAAACCTAAACCTAAACCTTACCCTCACCCTAGCCCTCACCCTAACCCTAATCCTAACCTTAAACCTCATCCTAACCCTCCCCCTAACCCTAACCATAAACCTCACCCTAACCCTAACCCTCACCCTCAACCTCACCCTCATCCTCACCCTCACTGTAAACCTAATCTTAAACCGAAGCCTATCAATAACTCTAAACCTAATCCTAACCCTCACCTTAACCATAACCCTCACCCTACCCCAAACCCTCACCATAACCCTTACCCTCACCCTAAAACTAACCATAACACTAACACTAACCCTCACCCTAACACTAACCCTAAATGTAACACTAAACCTCACCCTCAACCTAACACTAACCCTATCCCTAACTGTAAACCCCACCCTAACCCTAATCCTAACCCTTACCTGCACCCTCACCCTCACCCTAACTCTAAAATTAAACCTAACAATAACACTAATCCTAACCAGAACCATCACCCTAACTCTAACCTTCACCCTCATGCTCGGCCTAAGCCTAAGCCTAAACCTAACCCTAACCCTCACCCTAAACTTAACCCTATCACAAACCCTAACTCTAACCCTAAACCTCACTGTCACCCTAACCCTAATTATATCCTTAACCCTAAACCTAAACCTCATCCTAACCCTAAACGTAACCCCCACCCTTACCGAAACCGGAACACTAACCCTAACACTAACAATAACCTTAACCATAACCCTAAGACTCACCCTAACCATAACCCTCACCCTAACCCTAACCCTCACCCTAACACTTAGCCTAACCCTAACAATAACCCTAACCCTAACACTAAACCTCACACTAACCCTAACCATCACCCTAACCCTAAATTTCACGCTAACCCTATACCTAAACCTCACCCAACCCTAGCCCTCACCCTAAACCTAACCCTCATCCTCACCCTAAACCTCACCCTCACCCTCACCCTAACCATAACTCTAACCCTCAACCTAACCGTCACCCTAACCCTAACCCTAAACCTAACACTAAACCTAACCCTAACCCTCACCCTCAGCCTCACCCTAAACCTAACTCTAACCCTAAATTTCACCCTCACCCTAATCCTAAACCTATCCATAAACCTCACCCTAACTTTAACCCTAAACCTCACCCTCACCCTAGCGTTTGCCCTAACACTAATCCTAACCCTAACCCTCATCCTAACCCTCCCCCTAACCCTAAACCTAACCCTAACCATCACCCTCACCCTCAGCCTAAATCTAAGCCTAAGCCTAGACCTAACACTAACAAACACACTCACCCTCACCCTAATGCCAAAACTAATCCTATCCCTAACCCTAACACTTACCCTTACTCTACCCTTAACTCTCACCCTAACCCTAACTCTAACCGTCACCCTAACCCTAACTCTAACCCTAAAACTCACCCTCACCCTAACCCTAACTCTACCCCTAAGCCAAACCCTAAACCTCAACCTAACCCTAACCTTAACCCTCACCTTCACCCTCACCGTAACCGAAACCCTAAACCTAAACCTAACAATAACCCTAACCCTAACCCTAAGCCTCACCCGAACCATAACCATCACCATAACCCAGAAACTCACCTAACACTTACCCTCACCCTAACACTAACACTAACACTAACACTAACCCTCACACTGACCCTAACCCAAACCCTAACCCTAAACCTCAACCAAACCCTCACCCTCAACCTAAACCTAACACTACCCCTAACCCTAATCCTCACCTTAACCCTCCCCCTAACCCTATATCTAAATCTCACCCTCACCCTCACCCTAACACTAACCCTAACCCTAACCCTCATCCTAAATCTAAGCCTAACCCTAACCCTAATCGTAATCCTCACCATCACCCTCACCCTAACCCTAATCCTGAACCTAACCCTAACTCTAAACCTAACCCTCACCCTAACCCTCAGCCTAACCCTCACCATTAAACTTATCCTAACCCTAAACCTCAACCTAACTCTATACCTAACCCTAACCCTCACCGGAACCCTCACCCTCACCCTCACCCTCATGCTCGGCCTAAGGCTAAGCCTAACCCTAACCCTAACCCTCACCCTAACCCTAACTCTAACCCTAACCCTAAACCTAAACCTCATCCTAACCATAACCCTATACCTCACGCTCACACTCACAGTAACCATAACCCTACCCCTAAACCTAACAATAAACCTAACCCTAACCCTAACCCTCACCCTAACCATAACCCTCACCCTAACCTTAACTCTCACCCTAACACTTACCCTCACCCTAAAACTAACACTAGGAACCCTCATACTCACCCTAGCTTTCACCCTAACCCTAACACTCATCCTCACCCTAAACCTCACACTAACCCTAACACGAATCCTCAATCTAACCCTAACCCTCACCCTAACGCTAACAATAACCCTCACCGTAACCCTAACCTTCACCATTACCGGAAACATCAACCTCAACCTAACCCTGACCTTTAACCTTACCGTCACCCCAATGGAAACCTGCACCCTAACCCTCACCCTCATCCTAACCCTAACTGTCCCCTGAACCTCACCCTCACCATAACCCTAAGTCTAACCCTAACCCTAACACTAAACCTCACCCTAACCCTCACCTTAACCCTAAAACTCATCCTAACCCTCATCCTAACTGTAAACCTAACCATCAACCTAACCCTAACCCTCACCCTCAACCTCACGCTCAGCCTAATCCTAAGCCTAAGCCTAACCCTTACCTTAACTCACACCCTCACCCTAGACCTCACCCTAAATCTAATCCTAATCCTAACCGTCTCCCTAACCCTAAACCTCAACCTAATCCTCACCCCCACCGTCACCCTCAGCCTAAACCTAAGCCTAAGCCTAACCCTAACCCTAAACCTCAAACTCACCCTGACCCTCACCCTAATCCTAACCCTAACCCTAAACCTAACCCTAATGCTAATACTCACCCTCAAGCTAACCCTAATCCTAAACCTAACCCTCACCCTAACCGTAATCCTCACCCTCATTGTAACCCTAACCCTCAACCTAATCCTCACCCTAACCCTAAACCTAACCCTAAACCTCAATCTAACACTAAAACTAACCCTCAGCCTCAGCATAGCCCTCACACTAACCCTAATACTAACCCTAATCTCATCCTTACCCTCACCCTAACCCTAACCTTAACCCTCACCCTAACCCTAACTCTAGCCCTAACTCTCAACCTAACCCTAACCCTCATGATCACCGGAAACCTAACCCTAACTCTCACCCTAACCTTAACCCTCACACTTACACTAAACCTAACCCTCACCCCCACCCTCACTCTCAGTCTAACCCTAAGCCTAACCCTAACCCTAACCATATCGCTCACACTCACCCTAACCCGTACCCTAAACCTAATCCTAACCCTAAATCTAACCCTCACACTCAACCTACCCCTCACCCTAACCCTAAATCTAACACTAACACTAAACATAACCCTCAAACTCAGCCGCACACTAACCCTAACTTTAAGCCTAAACCTCACCCTCACCCTAACCTTAACACTAACCCTAACCCTAAACCTCACCCTAATCCTAACCCTAAACCTCACCCTCACCCTAGCCCTCACCCTAACCCTAATCCTAACATTAACCCTCATCCTAACCCTCAACCTAACATTAAACCTAACCTTAACCCTAACCCTAATACGAACCCTAACCCTCAACCTAACCCTATCCCTCACCCTCACTGTACCCCTTACCCTAACCCTCAACCTAACCCTAAACTTAACCCGAACCCTAATTCTCACCCTTACCCTAACCCTAACCCTCACTCCAAGCCTAACCCTAAAGCTCACCCTCACCCTAGCCCTCACCCAACCCTAATCCTAACCCTAACCCTCTTCCTAAACCTCCCACTAACCCTTAACCTAAACCTCATCCTAACCCTAACCCTAACCCTCAAACTGACGCTCAACCTAACCCTAAGCCTAACCCTAAACCTAACCCTAACACACACACTCACTCTCACCCTAACCCTAATCCTAACCCTAACCCTCATCCTAACCCTCCCCATAACACTAACCGTCATCCTAATCCTAACCCACACCCTCACCCTCAGCCTAATCCTAAGCCTAACCCTAACCCTTACCCTCACACTCACCCTAAACCTAACCCTATACCTCACCCTAACCCTAACCCTAACCCTCAACCTCAGCCTAAACCTAAGCCTATCGCTAACCCTAACCCTAACTCTCACACTCACCCTAACGCTAACCCTAATCCTACTCCTAACCCTAACCCTAACCCTCACCCTCAACCTAACCCTGACCTTAAGCCTAACCCTAACATTAATCCTAAACCTAACCCTGACCCTCAGCCTCACCCTAACCCTAACTTTAACACTAAACCTCACCATAACACTAACCCTAAATCTAACCCTAACCCTCACACTCAACCTAACCCTAACCCTAATCGTAACCGTAAACCCCACCCTAACCCTAACTCTAACCCTCACCTGCACCCTCACCCTCACCGTAACTCTAACCATAACCCTAACAATAACACTAATCCTAACCAGAACCATCACCCTAACTCTAACCCTCACCCTCATGCTCGGCCTAAGCCTAAGCCAAAGCCTAATCCTAACCCTCACCCTTACCCTCACCGTAACCCTAACCCTAATCCTAACAATAACCTTAACCATAACCCTAACCCTCACCATAAACATAAACCTCACCCTAACCCTAACCATCACCCTAACACTTACCCTAACCCTAACAATAATCCTAACCCTAAACCTCAACCTCAGCCTCACCCTAACCCTAACGCTGAACCTAAACCTCACCATCACCCTAACCCTAACCCTAACCCTAATAATAAACCTCACCCTAACCCTAAACCTAAACCTCAGCCTCACCCGAGACCTTACCCTAACCCTAATCCTAACCGTAATCCTCTTACTAACCCTCCCCCTAAACCTAACCCTAACCCTGAACCTCACCCTCACCCTCAGTCTAAACCTAAGCCTAACCCTACACCTAAAACTAACACACACACTCACCCTCAACCTAATCCTAATCCTATCCCTAACCCTAACCTTAACCCTCCCCCTAACTGTCACCCTAACCCAAACCCTAACCCTAAGCCTAACTATAACCCTAAACCTCACCCTCACCCAAACCCTAACTATAACCCTAACCCCAACCTAAACATAACTCTAACCCTAACCCTCACCCTCACCGTAACCTTAACCCTAAACCTAACCCTAACCATAATCCTAACTCTATTCCTAACCCTCACACTTACCATAACACTCACCCTAACCCATATCCTAAACCTAACAATTACCCTCATCCTAACACTAACCCTAACCCTAAAACTAACCCTCACACTAACCCTAACCCTAACCCTAACTCTAAACCTCAACCTAACCCTCACCCTCAACCTAACCCTAACACTAACCCTAATCCTAACACGTACCCTAACCCTCCCCCTAACTGTATAGCTAAACCTCACCCTCACCCTAAGCATAAGCCTCACCTTTACCCTTAGCATAATCCTCACCCTAATCTCACCCTAGCCCTAAACCTCATTCTAACCCTCACCCTAACCATAAAACTAACCCTCACCCTAACCCTCACACTCACCCTCAACCTAACCCTAATACTAAAGGTAACCATATCCCTCAACCTCAACCTAACCTTCAACCTCACACTAACCCAAACACTAACCTTAACCCTAAACCTCACACTAACCCTCCCCCTAACCCTAACTAACCCTAAACCTCACCATCACCCTAACACTAACCCTAACCATAAACCACACAATAACCCTAACCCTAAACCTCACCCTCAACCTCACCGTAGCTCTAACCCTAACCATAACAATAACACTATCCCTAACCCTAACCCTAAGAATAATGCTCACCCTCAGACTCACCCTCACTGTAAACTTAAACCTAAAAATAACCCTGAAGATAACCCTAACCCTAAGCCTAACCCTAAACCTAACCCTAAACCTAACCTTAACCCTCACCGTAACCCAAACCCTAACACAAACCCTAAACATAAACCTAACCCTAATCCTCAGCCTCATCCTCACCCTAACCCAAACCCTAACCCTAACTCTAAGCCTAACCCTAACCCTAACACTAACTCTCACACTCACCCTCATTCTAACCCTAATCCTAAACCTAAACCTATCCCTATCCCTAGGCCTAAACCTAACCCTCACCCTAGCCCTCACCCTTACCCTAATCCTAACCCTAAACATCAACCAAACCCTCGCCCTAACACTAACATTAACACTCAACCTAACCCGAAGCCTTACCCTAACACTAACCCCAACTCTAACCCTAAATCTCACCCTCATCCTAAACCTAACTCTAAACCTAACCCTAAACCTAAACGTCATTCTAAACCTAACCCTAACCCTCACCCTCAGTGTAACTGTAACCTAACCCTAACCCTAACCCTAACAATAACCCTACCCTAACCCTAACCCTAACCCTCACCCTGACCCTAAACTTAACCGAATCCTAACTCTCACCCTAACCCTAACCTAACCCTCCCACTTACCCTAACCCAAACCCTCACACTCACCCTCAGCCTAACTTAAGCCTAACCCTAACCCCAACCCTAACCCTCGTACTCACCCTAACCCTTACCCTAATCCTAATCCAAACCCTAAGCCTAACCTTCATTCTCAACCTAACCCTCACCCTAACCCTAACTCTAACACTTACCCTAACCATAACCCTCAACCTCAGTCTCAACCTAACCCTCAATCTAACCCTAAACCTCAACCTCACCATAACCCTAACCCTAACACTAAACCTAAACCTCACCCTAATCCTAATCCTAAACCTCACCCTCAGCCTAGCCCTCACCCTAACCCTAACCCTAATCCCAACCCTAACACTCATCCTATCCCTCACCCTAACACTAACCCTAACCCTCACCCTCACCCTCACCCTAATCCTAACCCTAAACCTCAACCTAACAATAACTCTCACCCTCACCGTAACCCTTACCCTAACCCTCACCCTAACCCTAAACTTAACCGAACCCTAACTCTCACCCTAACCCTAACCCTAACCCTCACCCTTACACTAAACATCACCCTTAGCCTAACCCTCACATTTACCCTTACCATCACCCCCACCCTAACACTCACCCTAACCCTAACACTCAAACTAACCCTCAACCTAACCCTAACTCTAACCCTAAACCTCACCCTCACCCTAACCCTAACTCTAACACTAACCCTAACCCTAACTTTAACACTTAACCTCACCCTCACCCTCAGCTAAAAACTAAGGCTAACCCTAAACTTCACACTCATCCTAACCCTAACCCTAATCCTAATCCTAACCCTAACCCTAACCCTCACCCTCTCCCTCAGCCTCAACCTAACCCTAATTCTAACCCTAAACCTCAACCTCACCCTTACCCAAAGGCTAACCCTAACCCTAACCCTAACCCTCCCCCTAACTTTCAACCTAACCCTAACCCTAACACTAACCCTAACCCTCAAACTCAACCTAACCCTCACCCTAAACCTAACTCTAACCCTAAATTTCACACTCACCGTAACCCTCACTCTAACCCTAACCCAAAGTCTAAACCTCACCCTAACACTAACCCTAAACCTCAACCTCAAACTAGCCCTCACCCAAACCCTAATCCTACCCCTAACCCTCATCCTAACCCTCACCCTAACACTAACCCTAAACTTCACCCTCACCCTAACCCTAATCCTAACACTAACCCTCCACCTAACCCTAACCCTCACCCTCACCATAAGCCTTACCTATCTCTCGACCTAACCCTAAACTTAACCCGAACCCTAAATCTCACCCCAACCGTAACCCTAACCCTCACCCTAACCCTAACCCTCACCCTTACCGTAACCCTCACCCTCACCTTTAACCTTACCGACACCCTCACCATAAACCTAACCCTAACCCTAAACCTCAACCTAACCCTAACCCTCAACCTCACAATCAAAATCACCATAATTCTACCCCTAACACTAACAACAATAACACATACCCTAAACCTAACCCTAACCGTAACCATAACCATAACACTCACCCTCACCCTCACCCTCAGCCTAAACCTAAGCCTAACCCTAACTCTAACCCTCACCAGAATCCTACGCTAACCCTAAACCTATCCTTAACCCTAACCCTAAACCTAACCCTAATCCTCAGCCTCACCCTCACCCTAACCCAAACCCTAACCCTAACACTCAGCCTTAACCTAAGCCTAAACTTAACCCTAAACCTCACAGTCACACTCAGCCTAACCCTAATCCTAAACCTAACCCTATCCCTAACCCTAACCTTCACCCTAACATTCACCCTAACATTTACCCTCAACCTAACCCTAACCCTCACCCTAACCATAACCCTCACCGTAACCATAACCCTCACCCTACCAGTTACCGTCACCCTAACACTAACCCTAACCCTAACACTAACCCTAACCCTCACCCTCACCCTAGCCCTCACCCTAACCCTAATTCTAACCCTCCCCCTCCCCCTAAACCTGACCCTCATCCTCACCCTAAACCTCACACTAACCCTAACACTAATCCTCAATCTAACCCTCATCCTATCCCTAACCCTAACCCTTACACCAACCCTAAACCTAACCCTAACGCTCACCCTTATCTTAACCCTCACCCTCACCATAAACCTCACATTAACCCTTACCATCATCCTCACCCTAACCTCACCCTAACCCTAAACCTCATCCCAACCCTCACCCTAACCGTAAACCTAACCATCACGCTAACCCTAACCCTCACCCTCAACCTCACCCTCAGCCTAACCCTAAGCCTAAGCTGAAACCTAACCCTAACCCTCACACTCATCCTCACCCTCACCCTAACCCTAACACTAAACATAACCCTAACTCTAAACCTCAACCTAACCCTCACCTTAACCTAAACCCTAACCCTAACCCTAACCCTAACCCTCGACCTAACACTCCCCCTAACCCTAAATCTAACTGTAAACCTCACCCTCACCGTAATCCTAATCCTAACCTTGACCCTAAACCTCACCCTAACCCTCACCCTAACCAACACCCTCACCCTCACCCTCAACCTCACCCTCACTGTTACTCTAAACATAACCCTAAAAATAACAGTAATCCTAAACCTAAACCTAACCCTAAACCTAACCCTAACCTTAATCCTAACACTCACCATCAACTTAACCCTAATACTAACCCTAAACCTCACCCTAACCCTAACACTCACATCACCGTAACCCTAACTCTCATCCTAACCCTCACCCTAACCCTAACCCTAAACCTAAACCACATCCTAACACTAACCCGAACCCGAACACTCACCCTAGCCCTCACCCTAACCCTAATCCTAACCCTAATCCTCACCTAACCCTCACACTAAGCCTAACCTTAACCCTCACCTTAACCCTAATTTTAACCCTAATCCTCACCCTAACCCTCAACTTAACCCGAACCCTAAGTCTCAACCTAACACTAAACCTGACCCTCAAACTAACCCTAACCCTCACCCTCACCCTCACCCTCAGTCTAAACCTAGACTAACCCTAATCCTAAACCTAACCCTCACACTCTCCCTAACCCTTACCCTAATCCTAATCCTAACCATAAGCCTAACCCTCACCCTCACCCTAAACCTCACCCTAAACTTAACCCTAAACCTCACCCTAACCATAACCCTAAACCACACCCTCAGCCTAACCCTAAGCCGAACCCTAAACCTAACCCTAACATACACACGAACCCTCACCCTAACCCTAATCCTAAATCTAACCCCAACCCTAAACCTAACCCTCCCCCTAACTCTCACTGTAAACCTAACCCTCACACTAAACCTAACCCTCAACCTAAACATGACCCTAACCCTAACCCTAACCCTAAACCTCCCGCTCACCCTAATCCTAACTCTAACCCTAACCCAAACCCTAAACCTCACCATGACCCTAACCCTAATCCTAAACCTCACCCTAACCCTAAACCTAACCCTCACCCTCAGCCTAAACCTAACCCTCACCATAACCCTAACCCTAACCCTAATCCTAACACTAACCCTAAACCTAAAACTAACCCTAATCTTAACCCTAAATGTAACCCTAATCCTCAGCCTCACCCTCACCCTAACCCACACCCTAACCCTAACCCTCATCCTAACTCTAAGCCTAATACTAACCCTAACCATAACTCTTACACTCACACTCACCCTAACCCTATTCCTAAACCTAACCCTATCCCTATCCCTAGCCCTCACCCTAAACCTCACCCTTACCCTAATCCTAATACTAAACCTCATCCTAAATCTCACTCCAACCCTAACTCTAAACCTCACCATAACCTGAAGCCTAACCCTCACCCTCATGCTCGGCCTAAGCCTAAGCCTAAGCCTAACCCTAACATTAACCCTCACCCTAAACCTAACCCTAACACTAACCCTAACTCTAACCCTAAATCTCACCCTCATCCGAAACCTAACTCTAAATCTAACACTAAACCTAAACCTCATCCTAACCCTAACCCTAACCCTCATTCGTACTATACCTGTAACCATAACCCTAACCCTAACAACACGCTAACCCTAACCCTCACTCTAAGCCTAAACTTAACCGAACCCTAACTCTTACCCTAACCATAACCCTAACTTTCACCATTACCCTAACCCTCACCCTCACCCTCACCCTCAGCCTAAACCTAAGCCTAACCCTAACCCTAACCCTAACCCTCACAGTCACCCTAACACTTACCATAATCCTAATCCTAACCCTAAGCATAACCCTCACCCTTAACCTATCCCTAATTCTCACTGTAACCCTAAACCTAACCCTAACCCTAACCCAAAACCTAACCCTAATCCTCAGCCACACCGTCAACCTAACCCAAACCCTAACTCTAACCCTCACCCTAACCCTAAGCCTAACCCTAACCCTAACCCTAATGCTCACACTTACCCTCACCCTAAACCTAAACCTAAAACTAACCCTAACCCTAACCCTAAACCTCACCCTAAGCCTCACCCTAATCCTCACCCCAACCCTAATCCTAAACCTAAAACTCATCCTAACCCTAACCCTAAACCTCACCCAAACCCTAAACTTAACCGAACCCTAAGTCTCACCCTAACCCTAAACTTAACCCTCAACCTTACCCTAACCCTAACCCTCACTCTCAACCTCACCCTAAATCTAAGCCTAAACCTACCCCTACCCCTACCCCTAACCCTCACACTCACCCTAACCCTTACCGTAATCCTAATCCTAACCCTAAGCCTAACCCTGACCCTCTAACTAACCCTCACCCTAACCCTAACTCTAACACTAACCCAAACACTAAACCTCAAACTCAGTCTCAACCTAACCCTAAATCTAACCCTAAAACTCACCCTCATCCTAACCCTAACCCTAACCCTAACCCTAAACCTCACCCTAACCCTAAACCTAAATCTCACCCTCACCCTAGCCCTCACCCTAACCTTAATACTAATCCTAACCCTCATTCTAACCCTCACCCCAACACTAACCCCAACCCTCACCCTTACCCTTACCCTAATCCGAACCCTACACCTCAACCTAACCCTAACTCTCACCCTCACCCTAACCCTTACTCTAACCCTCACCCTAACCCAAACTTAACCCAAACCCTAAATCTCACCCTAACCTTAACCCTAAACCTAACCCTCACACTTAGCCTAACCCTTACCGTCACCCCATCCTAAACCTCACCCTAAACCTAACACTCAACCTAACACTCACCCTAACTTTAACTCTACCCCTAAACCTAACCCTCACCCTAACCCTAACTCTAACACTAACCCTAACACTAAACCACACCCTAACCCTAACCATAACCCTCAAACTAAACCTAACACTCACCTCACCCTCACTCTCAGCCTATACCTAAGGCTAACTCTAACCCTCACACTCCCCCTATCCCTAACCCTAATCCTAATCCTAACCCTAACCCTAACACACACCCTCAACTTAACCCTCAGCCTAACCATAACTCTAACACTAACACTAAGCCAAACCCTCACCCTAACACTCACCCTAACCCTACCTCTAACCCTAAACCTCAAACTCACACTGACCCTAACCCTAACCCTAAACCTGAACTTCACCCTTGCCCTCACCCTAACCCTAACCCTAAACCTAACCTTCATCCTAACCCTCACACTAACCCTAACCTTAACCCTCACCCTAATCCTAACCCTACCCCTCAACCTAACACTCAGCCTAAACCTAAGCCTAACCCTAAACCTAACCCTAAACCACACACTCACCCTCACCCTAACCCTAATCCTAACCATAACCCTAACACTTAACCTCACCCTAACCATAAACCTAAAACTTACCCTAACCCTAACCCTCAACCTAACCCTCACCTGAACCCTAACTCTAACCCTAAACCTCACACTCACCCTAAACCTAAATCTAACCCTAACCGTAAACCTCCCTTAAATCTAACCCTCATCTTCACCCTCATCGTACCCCTAACCCTAAACCTAACAATAACCATAAAACTAACCCTAAACCTCACCCTAACCATAACCCTCACCCTAACACTAACCCTCACGCTAAAACTTACCCTAACCTTCAGCCTCATCTTATCCCCCACCCTAAACTTAATTCTAACCCTAACACTCACCCTAAACCTAACCCTCATCTTCACACTAAAACCTCACACTAACCCTAACCCAAATGCTCAATCTATCCCTCACCCTCACCCTAACACTAACCCTGATCCATACACTCACCCTAACCCTAACCCTATCCATCACCCTAACCCTAACCCTCACCCTCACACTCACCCTCAACCTAAACTTAAGCCTAAGCCGAACCCTAACCCTATCCCTAACCCTAACCCTAACACTGACCCTAAACCTAAACCTAACCCTTAACTTAACCCTACTCCTCAGCCTCACGCTCAACCTAACCCAAACCCTAACCCTAAACCTCACCCTA
Source organism: Dipodomys merriami (assembly GCF_024711535.1). NCBI lineage: Eukaryota > Metazoa > Chordata > Mammalia > Rodentia > Heteromyidae > Dipodomys > Dipodomys merriami. Next base: position 5,674,202 of record NW_027206257.1, read on the forward strand.
AATCTAAGCCAAAACCTAACCCTAACCCTAACCCTCACAGTCACCCTAACACTTACACTAATCCTAATCCAAAACCCTAAGCATAATCCTCACCCTTAACTTAACCCTAATCCTCACTGTAACCCTAAACCTAACCCTAACTCTAACCCAAAACCTAACCCTAATCCTCAGCCGCACCCTCACCCTAACCCAAACCCTAACCCTAACCCTCAGCCAAAACCTAAGCCTGACCCTAACCCTAACCCTAACGCTCACACTCACCCTCACCCTAAACCTAATCCTAAACCTAACCCTATCCCTAACCCTAACCCTCACCCTAAGCCTCACCCTAGCCCTCACCCCAACCCAAATCCTAAACCTAAACCTCATCCTAAACCTAACCCTAACCCTCACCCTAAAATTAAACTTACCTGAACCCTAACTCTCACCCTAACCCTAACCCTAACCCTCACCCTCACCCTCACCCTCAGCCTAAATCTAAGCCTAAACCTAACCCTAACCCTAACCCTCACTCTCACCCTAACACTTACCATAATCCTAATCCTAACCCTAAGCCTAACCCTCACCCTCTACCTAACCCTCACCCTAACCCTAAATCTCACCCTAACCCTAACCCTAACCCTCACCCTTAGCTTAACCCTCAAGTTTACCCTTACCATCACCCCCACCCTAAACCTCACCCTAACCCTAACAATCAACCTAAGACTCAGCCTAACCCTAACTTTAACCTTAAACATCACCCTCACCCTAACCCTAACTCTAACACTAACCCTAACATTAAACCACATCCTAACCCTAACCCTACCCGCAAACAAACCTAACACTCACCCTCACACTCACACTCAGCCTAAACCTAAGGCTATCTCTAACCCTCACACTCCCCGTCTCCCTAAACCTAATCCTAATCCTAACCCTAACCCTAACACACAACCTCACGCTAACCCTCAACCTAACCCTAACTCTAACACTAACACTAAGCCAAACCCTCACCCTAACACTCACCCTAACCCTATCTCTAACCCTAAACCTCAAACTCACATTGACCCTAACTCTAACCCTTGCCCTCACCCTAACCCTAACCCTAAAACTCACCTTCACCCTAGCCCTCACCCTAACCCTAATCCTAAACCTAACCTTCTTCCTAACCCTCACACTAACCCTAACACTAACCCTCACCCGAACCCTAACATTCCCCCTCAACCTAACCCGCAGCCTAACCCTTAGCCTAACCCTAAACATAACCCTAACCCACACACTCACCCTCACCCTAACCCTAATCCTAACCATATCCCTAACACTTAACCTCACCCTAACCCTAAACCTAAAACTAACCCTCATCCTAACTCTCACCTGAACCCTAACTCTAACCCTACACCTCACACTCACCCTAACCCTAAATCTAACCCTAAACTTAACCCTAAACCTCCCCTAAATCTAACCCTCAAACTCACCCTCACCGTACCCCTAACCCTAAACCTCACAATAACCCTAAAACTAACCCTAAACCTCACTCTAACCATAACCCCCAACCTAACACTAACCCTCACGCTAACACTTACCCTCATACTAACACTAACCCTAACTCTAACACTAACCCTCACAGTAACCCTAACTCTCACCCTAACCCTAAACCTCACCTTAACCCTAACCCTAACCCTCAGCCTCACCCTAGCCCCACCCCAATCTTAATTCTAACCGTAACCCACACCATAACCGTAACACTCATCCTCACCCTAAACCTCACACTAACCCTAACCCTAATCCTCAATCTATCCCTCACGCTCACCCTAACACTCACCCTAACCCTAACCCTCATCCAAACACTCACCCTAACCCTAACCCTATCCATCTCCCTAACCCTAAACCTCACCCTCACCCTCACCCTCAGCCTAAACCTAAGCCTAAGCCTAACCCTAACCCTAACACTCACCCTCACCCTAGCCATCACCCTAAACCTAATCCTAACCCTAACCATCATTATAACCCTCACCCTAACCCTAATCCTAACCATCACCCAAAACCTATTCCTAAACCCTAAGATCACCCTCAGCCTAACCCTAAGCCTAAGCCTATCCCTAGCCATAACCCTCACCCTCAGCCTCACCCTCACTGCAAACAACCCAAAACATAACACTAAAAATAACCCTAATTTAAACCCTAACCCTAACCCTAATCCTCACCCCACCCTCAACCTCAGGCAAACCCTAACCCTATCCCTAACCCTCTCAATGAAAGCCTAACCCTAACCCTAACCCTAAACCTAAACCTAAACCTCACCCTAACCTTAAACCTAATCCTAATGCTCATCCTCACCCTCACCCTAACCCAAAACCTAAACTTAACCCTCACCCTAAACCTAAGCCTAAACCTAACCCTAACCCTAACCCTCACCCTCACCCTCACCCTCACCCTAAACTTAATCCTAACACTAACCCTATCCCTAACCCTAACGCTCACCCAAACCCTCACCCTAGCCCTAAGCCTAACCTTAATGCTAACACTAAACCTCACCCTAACCCTCACCCTAACCCTAACCCTAACCCGCACCCTAACCCTAACCTTAACCCTCAACGTCATTCTCAGCCTAAGCCTAAGCCGAAGCCTAATCCAAACCCTAAACCTCACCGTAACCCTAATTGTAACACTAAGGCTAACTCTAAACCTAAACCTCACTCTCACCCTAACCCTAACTCTAACCCAAACATTAAACCTAAACCTCATCCTAACCCAAAACATAACCCTCACTCTCACCCTCACCATAATTGTAACTCTAACCCTAACCCTAAAAATAACCCCAACCCTAACCCTCACCCGAACCATAACCCTCACCCTAACCCAAACCCTCACCCTAACAAATACCCTCAACCTAACACTAACAGTAACCCTAACACTAACCCTCACACTAACCCTAATACTAACCCGATACCTCAACCTAACCCTCACACTCACACTAACCCTAACACTAACCCTAAACTTAACCCTCACCCTAACCATCCCCCAAAACTATATCTAACCCTAAACCTCACCCTCAACTTAACACTAAAACTAAACCTAACACTAAACCCCACCATAACCCTAACCGAAACCCTCACCAATACTCTCACCCTCACCATAACTCTAACCATAACCTTAACAATAACACTAACCCTAACCCTAAACCTAACCCTAACCATAAGCCCAACCCTAATCCTAACACTCACGCTCACCCTAACCCTAATCCTAACCCTAAACCTCACCCTAACACTAACCCTCACCCTCACCCAAACCCTAGCACTCACCCTAAACCTAACCCTAAGCCTAATCCTCATCCTAACCCTCACCCTAACCCTAACCCTAACCCGCACCCACAGCCTCCCCCTCCTCCTCACCATAACTCTAACCCTAACCCTAACAATAACACTAACCCAAACCCGAATCATCAACCTAGCCTTAATTCTCACCCCCACCCTCACCCTCAGCCTAACCCTAAGCCTAAGCCTAACCCTCACACTAACCCTCATACTCACCCTCACCCTAACCCTAATCCTAAACCTAACCCTATCCCTAAAGCTCAACCTAACCCTCAACCTCTCCCTAACCATAACACTAAACCTAACGCTGACCCTCACCCTAAACCTCACCCTCACCCTAACCCTAACCCTTACCCTAAAACTCACTCTAAACTTCACCCTAACCAAAACCCTCACCCTCACCCTCAACCTCACCGTAACTCTAACCCTAACCCTAACATTAACACTAACCCTAACACGAACACTAAACCTGACCCTAACCATAACCCTCACCCTCAGCCTCACCCTCACCGCAAACTTAACCCTAATCATAACACTAACAATAAACCAAACCCTACCCCTAACCCAAAACCTAATCCGCACCCCCACCCTCACCCTCACCCTCAGCCTAACCCTAGGCCTAAGCCTAACGCTAACCCTAACCCTCACCATAATCCTAACCTTAACCCTAAACCTAACCCTAACCCTAACCCTAAACCTAACCCTAATCCTCAGCCTCACCCTCACCCTTACACAAACCCTAACCCTAACCCTCACCCTAACCCTAAGCCTACACCTAACCCTAACCCTAACCCTAACATTTACCCTCACCCTAACACTAACCCTAACTGTCACACTAACCCTCACAGTAACCCTAACTCTCACCCTAACCCTAAACCTCACCCTAAACCTAACCCTCATCTTCACTCTAAACCTCACACTAACCCTAACCCTAATCCTCAATCTATCCCTCACCCTCACCCTAACTCTCACCCTAACCCTAACCCTCATCCAAACACTCACCCTAACCCAAACCCTATCCATCACCCTAACCCTAAACCTCACCCTCACACTCACCCTCAGCCAAAACCTAAGCCTAAGCCTAACCCTAACCCTAATACTCACCCTCACCCTAGCCCTTCCCTAAACCTAATCCTAACCCTAACCCTCATCATAACCCTCACCCTAACCCTAATCCTAACCATCACCCAAAACCTATTCCTAACCCCCCAAGATCACCCTCAGCCTAACCCTAAGTCTAAGCCTAACCCTAGCCCTAACCCTCACCCTCAGCCTCACCCTCAATGCAAACTCAACCCAAAAAATAACACTAAAAATAACCCTAATTTAAACCCTAACCTAACCCTAATCCTCACCCCCACCCTCACCCTCAGCCTAACCCTAAGCGTAACCCTAGGCCTAACCCTAACCTTCACTGTAACCCTAACCCTAATCCTAATCCTAAACCTAACCTTAAACCTAACCCCAGTCCTCAGCCTCAACCTCACCCTAACCCAAACCCCAACCCTAGCCCTCACCCTAACCCTAAAACTCACCCTCCCGCTCACAGTAACCGTAACACTAAACCTAACCCTAACAATAGCCCTAAACCTAATATTAACCCTCATCCTAACCATAATCCTCACCCTAACCCAAACCCTCACCCTAACAATTACCCTCACCCTAACACTAACACTAACCCTAACACTAACACTCACACTAACCCTAACCCTATCCTTAAACCTAAACCTCAACCTAACCCTCAACCTCACGCTAACCCTAACACTAACCCTATCCCTAACCCTCACCTTAACCCTCTCCCTAACCCTATATCTAACCCTAAACCTCACACTCACCATAACCCTAACCCTAAGCCTAAACCCCATCCTAACCCTAACCCTAACCCTCAACCACACCCTCACCCTCACTGTAACTCTAACCCTAACCCTAACAATAACACTAACCCTAAACCGAACCATCACCCTAACCCTAATCCTCACCCCCACCCTCAATCTCAGCCTAACCCTAACCCTAACCCTCACCCTAACACTTACCCTCACCCTAACACTAATCCTCAATCTAACCCTCACCCACACCCTTCCCCTAACTCTAACCCTGACGCTAACCCTAATTCTACCCCTAAACCTCACCCTCACCCTAACCCTAACTGTAACCCTAAACCTAACACTAAACCTCACCCTCACCCTAAACCTAACCCTCACCCTAAACCTAAACCTCACCCTCACCCTCACCCTCAGCCTAAACCTAAGGCTAACACTGACCCTAACCCTAACCCTCACACTCACCCTAACCCTAACCCTAATCCTAATCCTAACCCTAAACCTAACCCTCACCCTAACCCTAACCCTAATCCTAACCCTAACCCTAACCCTCAACCTCAGCTTCACACTAACCCTAATTCTAACACTAAACCTCACCCACATCCTAAAATAACACTAACCCTAACCCTAACCCTCCCCCTAACTCTCAACCTAACCCTAACACTAACACTAACCCTAACCCTAAATCTCAACCTAACCCTCACCCTAACCCTAAATCTATCCCTAAAACTCACCCTCTCCCTAACCCTCACTATAACCCAAACTGAAACCCTAATCCTCACCCTGACCCTAAACTAACCCTCACCCTCACCCTCACAGTAACCGTAACCTAAACCTAACACTGACCCTCTCCCTAACCCTCATCCTAACCCTCTCCCTAACCCTATATTTAACCTTAAAACTCACCCTCACCCTAACCCTTACCCTAACCCTAAACCACACCCTAACCCTAAACCTAACCCTCATCCGCACTCTCACCATCACTGTAACTCTAACCCTAACCCTAACAATAACACTAACCCTAACCCGAACAATCACCCTAACCCTAATGCTCACGGCCACCCTCACCCTCAGCCTAACCCTAAACCTAACCCTAACACTATCCCTAATCCTCACCCCCACCCTCACCCTCAGCCTAACCCTAAGTCTAAGCCTAACCCTCACCCTCACCCTAACCCTAACCCTCACCCAAACCCTAATCCTCAACCTAACCATCACCCTAACCCTAACTCTACCCTGTAACCTCACACTCACCATCAGCCTAAACTTAAGGCTAAGCCTAAGCCTAATCCTAACACTCTCACTCACCCTTACCATAACCCTAATCCTAACCCTAACTCTAACTCACACCCTCACCTTAACCCTTACCCTAACCCTAACACTAACCCTAAACCTAACCCTCACCCTCAGCCTTACCCGAATCCTACTTCTAAAACTAAACCTCACCCACATCTTAACGCTAACACTAACCCTAACCCTAACCCTAAACATCCCCCTAACTCTCAACCTAACGCTAACACTAACACTAACCCTAACCCTAAAACTCAACCTAACCCTCAACCTCACCCTAACCCTAACACTAACCCTATCCCTAACCCTCACATTAACCCTCTACCTAACCCTATATCTAACCCGGAACCTCATACTCACCCTAACCCTAACCTTAAACCCCACCTTAACCCTAACACTAACCCTCACCCTCACCCTCAAACTCACTGTAACTATAACCTTAACCCTAACAATAACACTAACCCTAACCCGAACCATCACCCTAAACCTAATGCTCACCCCCACCCTCACACTCACCCTAACCCTAAACTTAACCATAACACTAACCCTAATTCTCACCCCCACCCTCACCCTCACCCTAACCCTTAGCCTAAGGCTAACCCACACCCTCACGCTCACCATAACCCTAGTCCTAAACCTAACCCTATCCCTAAACCTCAAACTAACCCTCACCCTCACCCTCACCCTAACACTAACCCTAACCCTAAACCTCACCTTAACTCTGCCCATAAACCTAACCCTAACCCTAACCCTAATCCTCAACCTAACCCTAGCCCTAACCCTAAACCTAACCCTAAGCCTAACCATAAACTTAACAGTAATGCTCACCCTCACCCTCACCCTAACCCAAACCCTTAACCTAACCCTCACACTCACCTTCAGCCTAACCCTAAGCCTAACCCTAACCCTATCCCTAACTCTCATCGTAACCCTCACTCTAACCCTAAGCCTAACCCTCAATCTAACCCTAACCCTAACCCTAAAGCTAACACTAGTCCTCACCCTCACCCTAACACTAAGCCTCACCCTCACACTAACCCAAACCCTAACCGTAAACCTCACCATAACCCTAAGCCTAATGGTAACCCTAACACTAACCCTCACCCTCACCCTCACACTAACCCTAATCCTAACCTAACCCTATCACTAAACCTAACCCTCACCCTAACCCTCAGGCTAGCCCTCACCCTAACCCTAATCCTAACCCTAAACCTCATAGTAACACTCACCCTAACCCTAACACTAACCCTCACCCTAACACTAACCCTAACCCTCACCCTCATGCTCGGCCAAAGCCTAAGCCTAAGCCTAACCCTAAACCTCACCCTCACCCTAACCCTAACATTAACCCTAATTCTAGCTGTAAACCTCACTCTCACCCTAACCCTAACTCTCACCCTAACCCTAAAGCTAAACCTCATCCTAACCCTAACCTAACAATCAGCATCACCCTCACTGTAACCATAACCCTACCCCTAAACATAACAATAACCCTAAACCTAACCCTAAACCTCAAACTATCCATAACCCTCACCCTAACCGTAACCCTCGACCTAACACTTGCCCTCACCCTAACACAAAACCTAATCCTAACACTAAACCTCACACTAAATCTAACCATCACCCTAACCCTAAACCTCACCCTAGCCCTAACACTAACCCTCACCCTCACCCTACCCCTCACCCTAAACCTAACCCTCATCCTCACCCTAAACCTCACACTAACCGTAACACTAATACTCAATCTAACCCTCACCCACATCCTTCCCATAACCCTAACCCTCACCATATCCCTAACCCCCACCCGACCGTAACCATTACACTCAGCCTAACACTCAAGTTTACCCTTACTGTCAACCCCACCCTAACTCTTACCATGACCCTAATGCTCACCTAACCCTCACCCTAACCCTAACTCTACCCCTAAACCTCACCCTCACCCTAAACTAACCCTAACTCGAAATCTAACCCTAACATTAAACCTCAAACTAACTCTAACCCTAACCCTCACACTAACCCTCACTATAAACGTAACCCTAACCCTAACCCTAACAATAACCCTAACCCTAACCCTCACCCTAACCATAACCCTCAACCTAACACTTACTCTCACCCTAACCCTAACCCTAACCCTAACACTAACCCTTACACTAACCCTAACCCTCAGCCTAATCCTAAACCTCACCCTAACCCTAACTCTAACACTAACCCTCACCCTCACCCTAGCCCTCAACCTAAGCCTAATTCTAACCCTCACCCTCAACCTAACTCTATCCCAATTCCTCACCCTAAAACTCACATTAACCCTAACCCTAATCCTTCATTTAACCCTCACCCTAACCCTAACCCTAACCCTAACCCTAAACCTATCCGTAACACTCAACCTTATTTTAAACCTCACCCTCAGCCTAAACCTACCCTTTACCCTTACTATTATCCTTACCCTAACCCTAAACCTCATCCTAACAGTCACTCTAACTGTAAACCTAACCATCAAAATAAACCTAACCCTCACCCTCACACTAGCGCTCACCCTAAACCATCCTAATCCTAACCCTCACCCTAACACTAACCCTAACCCTAAGCCATAACCTCAACCTAACCCTCCCTCTAACCCTAACCCTAACACTAACCCTAACCATAAACCACAAGCTAACACTCCCCCTAACCCAAATCTAACCCTAAACCTCAACCTCACCCTAACTCTAATCCTACCCCTAACCCTAAACCTCACCCTAAACCTAACCCTAACCCTCACCTTCACCCTCACCCTCACCCTCACCTTAAAGCTAACCCAAACCCTAACAATAACACTAATCCTAACCCTAAACCTAACCATAACCCTAACCCTAACCCTAACCCTAATCCTAACACTCACCCTCACCCTCAGCCTAACCATAAGCCTAAGGCTAACCTTAACCCTCACACTTACCCGCACCCTAACCCTAATCCTAACCCTAACCATAACCCTAAATCTTAACCTCAACCCAAGCCTCACCCTAACCCTAACCCTCACCCTCAACCACACCCTCACCGTAACTGTAACTCTAAACCTAACCCTAACAAAAACCCTAAACCTAATCCTAACCCTCAACCATAAACCTCAGCTAAACCAAACCCTCACGCTAACACTTACCCTCACCCTAACACTAACCCTAACCCTAACACTAATCCTCACACTAACTCTAACCCTAACCCTAAACCTCAACCTAAACCTCACTCTCACCCTAACAATAATCCTAACCCTAACCCTAAAACTCACCCTAACCCTAACCCTAACCCTCCCCCTCCCCTTCCCCCTCACCCTCACCATAACTCTAACCCTAACCCTAACAATAACAGTAATCCTAAACCTAAAAATAACCCTAACCTTAACCCTAACACTAATCCTAACACTCACCTTCTTGCTAACCATAATCCTAACCCTAACCCTCAACCTAACCCTAATCCTCACCCTCACCATAACCCGAACCCTCAAACTAACCCTCCCCATATCCCTAAACCTAACCATAAACATTAATCAAACACTAACCCTAACCTTCAGCCTCAAAATTGCCATCACCCTAAACCTAATCCAAGCCCTAATGCTCATCCTTACCCTCACCCTAACCCAAAACCTAACCCTAAATCTCAACCTAACCCCAAAACCTCAAGCTCACCGTAACCCTAACCCTAACCCTCACCATAACCCTAAACATAACTGAAACCTAACTCTCACCCTAACCCTAACGCTAACCCTCACGTAACCCTAAACCTAAACCTCACCCTAACCCTAACCCTCACCCTCAACACAGCCTAACCATAAGCCTATCCATAACCCTAACCCTAACCCTCACACTTACCCTAAACCTGACCCTAATTCTACTCCTAACCCTAACTCTAACCCTCACCCTCAACCTAACCCTCACCTTAAGCATAAACCTAACATTAATCCTAAATCCAACCATCAACCTCAGCCTCACCCCAACCCTAACTCTAAACCTAACCCAAACCATAAACCTCACCCTAACACTAAACTTTACCCTAACCCACACCCTCACCCTCAGGCTAATCCTAAGCCTAACCCTAACCCTCATCCTCACTCTCACCCTAACCCTAATCCTAACCCTAACCCTCATCCTAACCCTCCCCCTAACCCTTACCCTAAACCTTACCCTAACCCTAACCCTCACCTTCAACCTCATCCTTAGCCACACCCTTAACCTAAACCTAAACCTAACCTAACACACTCACTCAACCTCACCTTAACCCTAATCCTAATCCTAACCCTCACCCTCACCCTTACTGTAACCCTAAGCCTAACCCTAACCAGAACCTTAACCCTCACACTCACCCTAACCCTTACCATAATCCTAATCCTAACCCTAACCCTAAGCCTCACACTCAGCCTCAGCTTAACCCTAAATCTAATCCTATACCTCACACTCACCCTAACCCTAACCCTAAACCTAACCCTAAACCTCACCCTAACCCTAACCATAAACCTCAACCTCTTCCTAGCCCTCACTCTAACACTAATCCTAACTCTAACCCTAAAATTCAACCTAACACTAATCTTAACCCTAAACCTGTTCCTAATCCTAACTCTAACCCTAACCCTCACCCTAACCCTAACCCTCACCCTCAACCTCAGCCTAACCTTAAGCCTATCCCTAACCCTAAACCTAACCCTCACACTCACCCAAAGCCTAACCCTAATCCTACTCCTAACCCTAACTTTACCCTCACCCTCAACCTAACCCTCACCTTAAGCCTAACCCTAACATTAATTCTAAACCTAACTCTCACCCTCTGTCTCATCCTAACCCTAACTCTAACACTAAACCTCACCCTGACCCTAACCATAACCATATAACTAAACCTCATCCTAGTCCTAAACCTAAGCCTCACCCTCACCCTCATCATAACCGTAACCCTAACCTTAATGCTAAAAATAATCCTAACCCTCACCCTAACCATAACACTCACCTTAACACTAATCCTCACCCTAACACTTACCTTCACCCTAACACTAACTCTAACCCTAACACTAATCCTCACACTAACCCTCACCATCACCCTAACACTAATCCTCAATCTAACCCTCACCCTAACCCTAAAGCTAACACTAACCCTCACCCTAACTCTAACCCTAACCCTTACCATAACCATCGCCCTCAGCCTAACCCTCAAATTTACCCTTACCATCACCCCCAAGCTAACCCGCACCCTAACCCTAACTGTACCCCTAAACCTCACCCTCACCTTAACCCTAACTCTAACCCTAACCCTAACACTAAACCTCACCCTAACCCTAACCCTAACCTTAAACCTCACCCTCACACACACCCTAGCCCTTACTCTAACTCTAATCCTAACCCTAACCCTCATCCTAAACCTCCCGCTAACACTAACTGTCAACATCAACCTCACCCTCACCCTAACCCTAAACCTAAACCTAACACACACACTCACCCTCACTCTAACCCAAATCCTATCCTTAACACTAACCCTAAACCTAACCCTCCCCCTAACTCTCACTATAACCCTAAACCTAAAACTAACCCTTACCCTGACTCTCAACCTAAACCTCACCCTAACCCTAACTCTAAACCTAAACCTCAACCTCACCCTAACCCTAACCCAAACCCAAAACCTCAACCTAACACTAAACTTAACACTAACCCACACCCTCACCCTCAGGCTAATCCTAAGAATAACCGTAACCCTAAACTTCACCCTAACCCTAAACCTCACCCTCAACCTAAGCCTAACCCTAAGCCTATCCCTAATCCTAACCCTAACCCTCACACTCACCCTAACACTAACCCTAATCCTACTCCTAACCCTAACCCTAACCCTCATCCTCAACCTAACCCCCACCTTAAGGCTAACCCTAACCCTAAATCTAACACTAAACCTCACCCTAACCCTCACCCTAACCCTAACCCTAAACCTCATCCTAGCCCTAACCCTAACCCTCACACTCACCCTCACCATAACCTTAACCCTAACCCTAATGCTAACAATAACCATAACCCTAACCCTAACCCTCACACTAACCGTAACCCTAAACCTAACCCTAACCCTCACCCTAACACTTACCCTCACCCTAACACTAACCCTAACCCTAACAGTAAACCTCACACTAACCCTAAACATCACCCTAACCATAAACCTCACCCTAACACTAACCCTAAACCTCACCCTTTCCCTAGACCTCGCCCTAACCCTAACCCTCATCCTCACCCTAAAATTCACACTAACCCTAACCCTAAACCTCAACCTAACCCTGTAACTAACCTTAACCCTAACACTTGCCCTAATCCTAACCCTAGACCTAACCCTCCAACTAAACTTAAATCTAACCATAAACCTCAACCTCACCCTAACACTAACCCTAACCCTAACTCTAACCCTAATCCTCACCTTCACCATCACTCTCAACATAACTCTAACCCTAACCCTAACAATAACAGTAATCCTAACCCTAAACCTAACCCTAACCCTAACCCTAACCCTAATGCTAACACTCAACCTCAACCTAACCCTAATCCTAACCCTAAACCTCACCCTAACCCTAACCCTCACCCTCACCATAAGCCTAACCCTCATCCTAACCATCACCCTAACCGTAACCCTAACCCTAAGCATTACCCTATCACTAACCCTAATCCTCACCTTCACCCCAGCCCTCACCCTAACCCTAATCGTAAACCTAATCCTAACTCTAACCCTAAATCTTATCCTCACCCTAACCCTAACTCTAACCCTAATCCTAACCCTAACAATAACCCTAACCCTCACCCTAACCATAATCCTCACCCTAACCCTAAACCTCACACTAACACTTACCCTCACCTACCACTAACCCTAACCCTAACACTAACCCTCACACTAAGCCTAACCCTAAACTCACCCTAACGCTAACCCTAAACCTAACCCTCAACTTAACCCTAACCCTCACGCTCAATGTAACCCTAACCCTAACCCTGACCCTCACCCTAACCATAACCCTCACCCTCACCTTAACCCTCACCCTAACACTTACCCTCACCCTAACACTAACCCTAATACTAATCCTAACCCTATCACTAACACTCACCCTCACAGTAACAGTAACCCAAACCATAATCCTAACAAAAACCCTAACCTTCACACTAACAATCACCCTAAACATTACCCTCACCCTAAACCTAACCCTCACCCTAACAATTACCCTCACCTTAACACTAACCGTAACCCGAACACTAAGCCTCACACTAACCCTACCCTTCACCCTAACCCTAACCCTCACCATAACACTTACCCTCACCCTAACACTAACCCTAATACTAATCCTAACCCTAACCCTAACACTCACCCTCACAGTAACAGTAACCCAAACCATAATCCTAACAAATTTCCTAACCATAACCCTAACCCTCACCCTAACCATTACCCTCACCCTAAACCTAACATTCACCCTAACAGTTACCCTCACCTTAACACTAACTGCAAACCGAACACTAAGCCTCACACTAACCCTAACCATCACCCTAACCCTAAACCTCAACCTAACCCTATCCCTATCCCTAAAGTCTTTACAGAAGCTGTGGCTCAAGCAGGAGATTGCTTCCTTAGTAAGATTATGGTTCTTGCTGAGTTCAAATCCCAATCCTTTGATTTGAAGGGGTTTTTTTTGTTAATCAAAGAATGTGCTTGTATTTGTTTCTTCTTTTGATTTTTTTCTTTTGCTTGTATAAGAAGGGATAAATATTTGCTTAACACTATGTTCAACCTCTAGCCCTTATGCTATGCCAATGGCTAGAGAATATGGTAAAGGAAACTTATTCATAGTCTTATGCATACTATAGGTGTCCCTAACCCTAACCCAAAACCTGAACCAAACCCTAATCCTCAGCCTCACCCTCACCCTAACCCAAAACCTAACCCTTACCCTCACCCTAACCCTAAGCCTAACCCTAACCCTAACCCTCACAATCACCCTCACCCTATCCCTAATCATAAACCTAACCCTATCCCTAAACCTAACCCTCACATTAACCCTCAGCCTAGCCCTCACCCTAACACTAATCCTAACCCTAAAACTTATCCAAACCCTCACCCTAACCCTAACCCTAGCCCTCACCCTAACCCTAACCCTCACCCTCAGGCTCAGCCTAAGGCTAAGCCTAAGCCTAAGCCTAAGCCAGACCCTAACCCTAACCCTCACACTAACCCTAAACCTAACACTAACCCCAACCCTAACCCTCACCCTCAGCCTCACCCTAACCCTAACTCTAATAATAAGCCTCCCCCTCCCCCTAACCCTAACCGTCACCCTCATCGATAAAGTAACCCTAACCCTAACAACAAACCTAACAATAACCCTCACCCTAACCATAACCCTCACCCTAACCCTAACCCTTACCCTAACACTTACCCTCACCCTAACACTAACACTAACCCTCAGAGTAACCCTAACCCTCACCCTAATCCTAAGCCACACCCTAACCCAAAACCTCACCCTCACCCTAGCCCTCACCCTAACCCTAATTCTAACCCTCATCCTCACCCTAAACCTCACACTAACCCTAACCCTAAACCTCAATCTAGCCCTCACCCTAACCCTAACCCTAACCCTTCCCCTAACCCTAAACTTAACCCTAACCCACAATCTTATGCTAACCCTCACCCTCAGCTTAAACCTCACCTTTACCCTTATGATCATCCTCACCCTAAACCTCCCCCTAACCCTAAACCTTATCCTAACTCTCACCCTAACCATAAACCTAAACATCACCCTAACCCTAATCCTCACCCTCAAACTCAAACTCAGCCTAACCCTAAGCCTAAGCCTAACCCTTATCCTAAACCTCACCCTCTCCCTAGCCCTCACCCTAACCCTAATCCTAACCCTAACCCTCATCTTAACCGTCACCCTAACCTTAAACCTAACCATCACCCTAACCATAATCTTCACGCCCACACTCAACCTCAGCCTAAACCTAAGCCGAGGCCTAACCCTAAGCCTAACACTCACACTCATCCTCACCCTAAACCTAATCATAAATCTAACCCTACCCCTAAACCTTAATCTCTACCTAACCATCACCGTAACCTTAACCCTAACTCTAACTCTAACCCTAACCCACGAACTAACCCTCCCCCTAACCCTAAATGTAACCATAAACCCCACCCTCACCCTAGCCCTAATCCTACCCCTAACCAAACCTCACCCTAACCCGAACCCTAACCCTCACCCTCACCCTCACTTGAACTCTAACTCTAACCCTAACAATAACACTAATCCTAACCCTAAACCTAACCCTAACCCTAACCATAACACTTATCCTAACACACACCCTCACCCTAACCCTAATCCTAACCATAACACTAACCCTCACCCTCACCATAAACTTAACCCTCATCCAAACCCTCACCCTAACCCTAACCCTCACACTAAACCTAACACAAACCCACACCCTAACCCTAAACCTAACCCTAACCCTCAACCTAACCCTAGCCCTCACACTCACCATAACCCTAACCCTACTCCTCATCCAAACTCTAAACTTCTCCTGAACCCTAACTCTCACCCTAACCCTAAGCCTAACCCTCACCCTAACCCTCACCCTCACCCTCACCCTAACCCTAAGCCTAACACTAAAGCTCACAATAACCCTAAGCCTTATCCTAATCTCAATCCTAACCCTAAGCCTAAGCCTCACACTCACCCTAACCCTCATTCTAACACTAAATCTAACACGAACCCTAACCCTCAAAATCAGCCTCAACCTAACCCTAACTCTAACCCTCACACTCACCCTCAACCTAACCCTGATCCTAAACCTAAACCTTAACCTCAATCTAACCCTCACCCTAACCTTAACCCTAACACTAACACTAACACTAACCCACGAACTAACCCTCCCCCTAACTCTAAATCTAACCCTAAACCTCCCCCTCACCCTAACCCTAATCCTAACCCTAACCCTAATCCATACCCTAACCCTCACCCTAACCCTCACCATCACCCTTACCTTCAGCATGAATGAAACCACAACCATAACAATAACACTAATCCTAACCCTAAACCTAAACCTAAACCTAACCCTAACCCTAATCCTAAAACTCACCCTCACCCTAAGCCTAATCCTAACCCTAACCCTCACCCGAACCCTAACCCTCACCCTCACTATAACACTAACCCTAATTCAAACCCTTACCCTTACCCTAAACCTCAACCTAACACTAACCCTAAACCTCACCCTCACCATAGCCCTCACCCTAACACTAATCTGAACCCTAATCCTCATCCTAACCCTCAGCCTAACCCTAACCCTAACCCTCACCCTAACGGTAAACCTAACTCTAACCCTCAACCTAACCCTAACCCTCATGCTCACCGTAAGTCTAAACCTAACCCTCACGCCAACCCTAAACTTAACCCGAACCCCAACTCTCAAACTAAAACTAACCCTAACACTCACCCTAACACTAACCCTCCCCCTTACCATCAACATAACCCTAAGCCTTACCATAACCCTAACCCTCACACTCACCCTAAACCTTACCATAATTCTAATATTAACCCTAAGCCTAACCCTCACCCTAACCCTAACTTTAACACTAACCCTATCCCTAACCCTCACAATCAGCCTCAATGTAAACCTAACTCTAACCCTGAACCTCACCCTCACCTGAACCCTAAATCTAAACCTCACCCTCACCGTAGCCCTCACCCTAACCCTAATCCTAACCCTAACCCTCATCCTAAACCTCCCCATAACCCTAACAATAACCCTCACCCTAACTCTAACATTCAACCTCACCCTCACCCTCAGCCTAATCTTAAGCATAACCCTAATCCTAACACAAACCCTCACACTAACCCTAACCCTAATCCTAAACCTCAACCTAAACGTCACCCTCACCCTAACCCTTACAATAACCCTAACACTAAACCTCACCCTAACCCTCCCCTAACCCTAAATCTAACCCTAAGCTTCACCCTCACCCTCACACTAGCACTAACCCTAAGCCTCAACTTAAAAACTAACCTCACCCTAACCCTAACCCTCACCATTACACTTCCCCTCACTCTAAAACTAACCTTAAACCAAACACTCGCCCTCACACTAACCCTAAACCTCACCCTCATCCTAACACTTACCCTAACCCTAACACTAACCTAACCCTCACCCTCACCCTAGCCCTCACCTTAACCCTAATTCAATCCCTCATGCTCACCCTAACCCTAACCCTAATCCTCACCCTAAACCTCACACTAAACTTAACCCTAATCCTCAATTTAACCCTCACCCTAACCCTAACCCTAACCCTTACCCTAACCCTAAACCTAAACCTAACACTCACCCTTATTTTAATCCTCAGCCTCAGCCTAAATCTCACCATTACACTTACCATCATACTCACCCTAACACTCCCCCTAACCCTGAACCTCATCCTAACCCTCACCCTAACCGAAAACCAAAACATCACCCTAACCCTAAACCTCATCCTCAAACTTATGCTCAGCCTAACCCTAAGCCTAAGCCTAACCCTTATCCTAACCCTCACCCTCACCCTAGCCCTCACCCTAACCCTAATCCTAACCCTAACCCTCATCCTAACACTTAACCTAACCCTAACCCTAACCATCATCCTAACCTTAATCCTCAACCCCACCCTCACCCTCAGCCTAACCCCAAGCCTAAGCCGAACCCTAACCCTAACCCTCACACTCACCCTCACCCTAACCCTAATCCTAAACCTAACCCTAACTCTAACCCTTAACCTCAACCTAACCCTAACCATAACCTTAACCCTAACACTAACCCTAACCTTAACCCAAGAACTAACCCTCCCCCTAACCCTAAATCTAACCCTAAAACTCACCCTCATCCTAATCCTAATCCTAACCCTAAACCTAAACCTCACCCTAACCCTAACCCTAACCCTCACCCTCACCCTCACCGAAAATCTAACCATAACCCTAACAATAACACTAACCCTAACCCTAACGCTCACCTTAACTCTAACCCTAACACAAAACCTCAACCTATCCCTAACCTTCATCCTAACCCTAAAGTTAACCCGAACCCTAACTCTGACCCTAACCCTAACCCTAATCCTCACCCTAACCCTAACCCTAAACCTCACCCTCACCCTCAGCCTAACCCTATGCTTAACCCTAACCCTAACCCTCACACTCACCTTATCCCTTATCCTAATCCTAATCCTAATGCTAAGCCTAACCCTCACCCTCACCCTAACCCTAACTCCAACACAAACCCTAACGCTAAACCTCACAATCAACCTCACCCTAACCCTAACTCTAACCCTAAACCTCACCCTCACCCTCACCCTAACCCTAAGCCTAAACCTCACCCTAACCCTAACGCTAAATCTCACCTTCATCCTAGCCCTCACCCTAACCCTAATCCTAACCCTAACCCTCATCCTAAACCTCACCCTAACACTAACCCTAAACCTAACCCTCAACCGCACCCTAAATCTTACACTAACCCTCACCCTCACCCTAAACTTAACACGAACCCTAACTCTCACCCTAACCCTAACCCTCACCCTAAACCTAACCCTAAACCTCACTCTCACCCTAGCCCTCACCCTAACCCTAATCCTAATCCTAACCCTCATCCTAACCCTCCCCTTAACCCTCACCCTAACCCTAACCCTCACCTTCAACCTCACCCTCACCCACACCCTAAGCCTAACACTAAACCTAACCGTAACATACACACTCACCCTCACCCTTACCCTAATCCTAACCCTATCACTAACCCTAACGTTCCCCCTAAATCTCACCCTGACCCTAACCCTAACACTAACCCTAACGCTAACCCTCAAACTTAACTTCACCCTAAACCTTACCCTAAACCTAAATCTAACTCTAACCCAAAACCTAAACCTCAACCTATCCCTAACCCTAACACTCACCTTCACTGTAAACGTAACCCTAAACCTAACCCTAACAATAACACTAACCCTAATACTAACCCTCATCCTAACCATCGCACTCAACCTAACCCTAACCCTCACACTAACACTTACCCTCAACCTAACACTATCCGTCACACTAACCCTAACCCTAACCCTAAAACTAAACCTCAAGCTAAACCTCACCCTCACACTAACCCTAACACTCACCCTCACCCTAACCCTCCCTCTAACCCTATATCTAACCCTAAACCTCAACCACACCCTAACCCTAACCCTAACCCTAACCCTCACCCTAACCAAAACCCTCACCCTAACCCTAAGCCTCACCAAAACGCTTACCCTCACCGTAACACTAACCCTAACACTAACACTCGCCCTCACACTAACCCTAACCCTCATCCTAATCCTAAACCTCACCCTATCTCTAACCCTAACCATAACCCTAACCCTTACTCTAACCCTAAACCTCACAATTCACTGTAAACCTAACTCTAACCCTAACCCAAACCCTAAACCTCAGCCTAAACAAAACCCTAACCCTAACCCTCACCCTCACCCTAGCCCTCACCCAAACGCTAATTCTAACCCTCACTCTCACCCTAACCCTAACCCTCATCGTCACCCTAAACCTCACACTAACCCTAAACCTAATCCTCAATTTAACCCTTACCCTAACCCTAACCCTAACCCTTATCCTAACCCTAAACCTAACCCTATCACTCACCCTTAACGAAACCCTCTCTCTCAGCCGAAACCTCCCTTTTACCTTTATCATCATTCTCAACCAACCCTCAACCTAACAGTAAATCTCGTCCTAACGCTCACCCTAACCATAAACCTAATCCTCACCCTAACCCCAACCCTCACCCTCAACCTCACACTCAGCCTAACCCTAAGCCTAAGCCTAAGCCTTACCCTAACCCTCACCCTCACCCTAGCCGTCACCCTAATCCCAATCCTAACCCTAACTCTCATCCTAACACTCAACCTAACCCTAAATCTAACCATGACCGTAACCATAATCCTAACCCCCACCCTCAGCTTCAGCCTAACCCTAAGTCTAAGCCTAACCCTCACCCAAAACGTCACACTTACCCTCACCCTAAGCCTAATCCTAAACCTAACCCTATCCCTAAACCTCAACCTAAACCTTTCCTTCACCCTAACCCTAACATTAACCCTAGCCCTAAACCTCACCCTAACCCTCCCCCTAACCCTAAGTCTAACACTAAACCTCACCCTCACCCTAACCCTAACCCTAACCCTAAACCTCACCCTACACCTCACCCTAACCCTAACCCTCACCCTCACCCTCAAACTCACCGTAAATCTAAACCTTTCCCTAACAATAACACTAACCCTAAACTTAACCGTAACCCTAAACTTAACACTCACCCTCAGCCTCACCCTCACCGCAAACTTAACCCTAACCATAACACTAACAATAACCCAAACCCTAACCCTAATCCTCTCCTCCACAATCACCCTCAGTCTAACCCTAAGCCTATCCCTAATCCTAACCCTAACCTTAATCCTAAACATAACCCTTACCCTCAATGTCACCCTCACCGCAAACTTAATACTAACCATAACACTAACAATAACCCTATCCCTAACCCTAACCCTAACCCTAACCCTAATCTTCACCCCCACTCTCACCCTCAGCCTAAACCTAAGCCTAATCCAAACCCTAAACCTAACCCTAAACCTCACCGTAACACTATCACTAAACCTAACCCTAACCCTAAACATAACCATAACCCTAAACATAACCATAATCCTCAGCCTCACCCTCACCCTAACCCAAACCCTAACCCTCACCCTCACCCTAACCCTAAGCCTAACCCTAAACCTAATCCTAAACCTCACACTCACCTTCACCCTAACCCAAATCCTAAACCTAACCCTATCCCTAACCCTCACCATCTCCCTAACCCTCACCCTAACCCTTATCCTAAACCTAATCCTAACCCTAAGCCTAACCCTCACCCTCACCCTAACCCTCACCCTATCCCTAACTCTAACTCTAACCCTAACCCTAAACCTCACCCTCAGCCTAATTCTAACCCTAAACCGCACCCTCACCCTAACCATTACCCTAACCCTAACCTTCACTCTAACCCGAACCCTAAACCTCAACCTAACCCTCACCTTAACCCTAACCCTAACAGTAACCCTAACCCTAACCCTCCCCCTAACCCTAAGTCTAACCATAAACCTCAGCCTTATGCTAACCCTAATCCTAAACCTCACCCTAAACCTAACCCTAAACCTCACCCTCAGCCTCTCCCTCACAGTAACTCTAATCCTAACCCTAAAAATAACACTAATCCTAACCCTTAACCTAACCCTAACCCTAACCCTAACCCTAATCCTAACACCTACATCACCCTAACGCTAATCCTAACCCTAACCCTCACACTAACCCTAAACCTCACCCTCACTCTAACCCTAACCCTCATCCAAACCCTCACCATAACCCTAAACCTAACCCTCACCCTAACCCTCACACTCACACTCACCCTAAGCCTACTCCTAAACCTAACCCTATCCCTAAACCTGAACCTAACCCTTTCCCTCACTCTAACCCTAACACTAACCCTAGCTGTAAACCTCACCCTAACCTTCCCCCTAACCCTAAGTTTAACCCTAAACCTCACCCTCACCCTAACCCTAACACTAACCCTAAACCTCACCCTACACCTCACCCTAAACCTAACCCTCACCTTCACCCTCAAACTCACCATAACTCTAACCCTTACCCTAATAATAACACTAAGTCTAAATTTAACCCTAACCCTAAACATAACCCTCACCCTCAGCCTCACCCTCACCGCAAACTTAACCCTAACCATAACACTAAAAATAACCCTAACCCTAACTCTAATTCTCACCCCCACCATTACCCTCAGCCTAAGCCTAAGCCTAACCATAATCCTAACCCTAACCTTAAACCTAAACATAACCCTCACCCTCAGCATCACCCTCACCACAAACTTAACCATAACCATAACACTAACAATAACCTTATCCCTACCCCTAACCATAACACTAAACCTAATCCTCAACCCCACTGTCACCCTTAGCCTAAACCTAAGCCTAATCCTAAACATAAACCTAACCCTAACCCTAACCCTCACCCTAACCCTCACCCTAATCCTTATCCTAAACCAAATCCTAACCCTAAGCCTATCCCTCACCCTCAACCTAATCCTCACCCTATCCCTAACTCTAACACTAACACTAACCCTAACCCTCACCCTCAGCCTCACCCTAACCCTAACTCTAACCCTAAACCCAACCCTCACCCTAACCCTAACTCTAACCCTAAACCCAACCCTCACCCTAACCCTAACTCTAACCCTAAACCCAACCCTCACCCTAACCCTAACCCTAACCCTAAACCTCACCCTAACCCTAACCCTAAACCTCAAAATAACCCTCACCTTAACCCTAACCCTAACATTTACCCTAACCCTAACACTCATCCTAACCCTCCCCCTAACCCTAAGTCTAACCATAAACCTAACCCTTACCCTAGCCCTAATCCTAACCCTAACCCAAAACCTCACCCTAAACCTAACTCTAACGCTCACCCTCACCATCACCCTTACAGTAACTCTAAACGTAACCCTAACAATAACACTAATCCTAACCCTAAATCAAACGCTAACCCTAAACCTAACCCTAAACCTAAACTAATCCTAAAACCTACCCTCAACCTAACCCTAATCCTAACCCTAACCCACACACTAACCCTAAACCTCAACCTCACTGTAACCCTAACCCTCATCCAAACCCTCAACCTAAACCTAAACCTAACCTTCACCTTAACCCTTACCCTCACCCTGAACTGCACACTCAGTCTAACCCTAAGCCTAACCCTAAATCTAACCCTAACACATACACTCATCCTCACCCTAAGACTAATCCTAACCCTAACCCTAACCCTAACCCTCAACCTCCCCCTAACTCTCACCCTAAATCTAAAACTAACACTAACCCTAAACCCAACCCTCAACGTAACCCTCACCCTAACCCTAACACTATAACTAACCCTAAACCTCAACCTCACTTTCACCGTAACCGTAACCATAACCGTAACCCTAACCCTAACAATAAACCTAACCCAAACCCTAACCCTAACCCTAACCATAACCCTCACCGTAACCCTAACCCTCACTGTAACACTTCCACTCACCCTAACACTAACACTAAGCATAACAGTAACCCTCACCCTCACCCTAGCCCTCACCTAAACCCTAGTCCTAACCCTCACCCTCACCCTAACCCTAACCCTCATTCTCACCCTAAACCTCACACTAACCCTAACCATCAATCTAAACCTCACCCTAACCCTAAACCTAACCCTTACCCTAACCCTAAACCTAACCTTAACCCTCATCTTTATCTTAACCCTCACCCTCAGCCTGAACCTCACGTTTACCCTTACCTAACCAACACCCTAACCGTAAACCTAACCATCACCCTAACCCTAACCCTCAACCTCAACCTCACACTCAGCCTAAGCCTAAGCCTAAGCCTAAGCCTTACCCTAAACCTCACCCTCACCCTAGCCCTCACCCTAACACTAATCCTAACTCTAACCCTCAAACTAACCCTCACCCTCACCCTAACCCTAACCATTAGCCTAACCCTAATCCTCACCCCCAGCCTCACCCTCAGCCTAACCCTAAACCTAACCCTCACACTCACACTCACCCTAACCCTAATCCTGAACCTAACCCTAACCCTAAATCTCAAGCTAACCCTCACCCTAACCTTAACCCTAACACTAACCCTAACCCTAACCCTCGATCTAACCCTCCCCCTAATCCTAAATCTAACCCTAAACCTCACCCTCACCCTAACCCTAATCTTAACCCTAAAGCTAAACCTCACCCTAACCCACACCATCACCCTCACCCTCACCCTCATCTTAACTCTAACCCCAACAATAAAAATAACAATAATCCTAACCCTAAATATAACCCTAACCCTAAACTTATTCCAAACACTCACCCTAACCCTTACCCTAATCCTAACCCTAAACCTAAACCTAACCCTCACCCTCACTGTAACCCTAACCCTCATCCTAACACTCACCCTAACCCTAAACCTAAACCTCATGCTAACACTAACCCTAACCCTCACCCTCATCATAGCCATTACCCTAACCATAATCCTAACCCTAATCCTCATCCTAATCCTCACCCTCACCCTAAACCTAACCCTAACCCTCACGCTAACACTAACCCTAACCCTAACCCTCATCCTAACCCTAAACTTAACCTGAAACCTAACTCTCACCCTAACCCTAACCCTAACACTCACCCTAACCCTAACCCTCACCCTCACCCTCATCCTACCCTAAACCTAACACTAACCCTAACCCTAAACCTCACACTCACCCTAAACCTTACCCTAAACCTAATCCTAACCCTAAGCCTAACCCACACCCACACCCTAACCCTCAACCTATCCCTACCTCTAACACTAACACTAACCCTAACCCTCACAATCAGCCTCACCCTAACCCTAACTCTAACCCTAAATTTCAGCCTCACCCTAACGCTAACCCTAACCCTCACCCTAACCCTCAACCTAACCCTAAACCTAAACCTCACCCGAACCCGAACCATAACACTCACCCTCACCCTAGCCCTCACCCAAACCCTAATCCTAACCCTAAACCTCATTCTAAACCTCCACCTAACTTATGACTAACCCTCACCCTAACCCTAACTTTCTCACCCTCAACCTCACCCTCAGCCTAGCCCTAAGGCTAACCCTAACCCAAACCCTAAACCTCACCCTAACCCTAACCCTAACACTAACCCTAACCCTAACCAAAATCATAACCCTCACCCTCAGCCTCAACATCACCGCAAACTTAACCCAAACCATAACAGTAACAATAAATCTAACCCTCACCCTAAACCTAAACCTAAACCTCACCCTCAACCTTACCCTCAACTTAACTCTAACCCTAACCCTAACAAGAAACCCAAACCCTAAACCTAACCCTAACCCTTACCCTCAACTTAACTCTAACCCTAACCCTAACAATAGCCCTAACCCTAAACCTAACCCTAACCCTCACACTCACAGAAACTCTAACCCTAACCCTAACACTAAACCTGACCCTAATGCTATCCATAAGCCTCACCCTCACTCTGGCCCTTACCCTAACCCTAATACTAACCCTAATACTAACCCTAAACTTCATCCTAACCCTCACCCTAATGCTAAAACAATAACCCTCACACTAGCCCTCCAACTAACACTAAATCTAACCCTAAACCTCCCCCTCACCTAACCCTAACCCTCACCCTCACCCTCATCATCTGCCTAACACTAAGCCTAACCCTAACTCCAAACCTAACCCTAACACTAACCCTAACCCTAACCTTCACCCTAACTCTCAACCTCACCCTAGCCCACACCCTAAACCTAAGCCTAAGCCTAACCCTCACCCTAACTCTCACTCTAACCCTAACCCCAACCCTCAACCTAATCCTAAACTTCACCCTCACCCTAACTCTAATCCTAACCCTTACCCTAACCATAACCCTCACACTCACCCTCACCTTAACCCTAGACCTAATCCTAACCTTAACCCTAACCATCACCCTCACCATAAACCTCATCCTAACCCTAACACTAACAGTAACCCTAACCCTAACCCTAAGCATAACCCTCACCCTCAGCCTAACCCTCACTGCAAACTTAACCCAAACCATAACACTAAAAATAACCCTAACCCTCACCCTAACCCAAACCCTAACCCTAAAACTAACCCTAACCTTAACCCTAATCCTAAACCTAAACCTAAACCTAACCCTAATCCTAACCCTCAGCCACACCCTCAAAGTAACCATAACCCTAAACCTAACCCTTACAATAACCCTAAACCTAAACCTATCCCTCATCTTAACCAAATCCTTCACCCTAACCCTAACCCTCACCCTTACACTTACCCTCACCCTAACCCTAACCCTAACCCTCACACTCACCCTAACCCTTACCCTAATCCTAATTCTAACCCTAAGCCTAACTCTCACCCTCACCCTAACCCTCACCCTAACCCTAACACTAACCTTACCCTAATCCTCTCCTTTAGCCACCCCTAACCCTAATTGTAACCCTAAACCTCCCACTCCCCCTAACCCTAACCCTAACCCTAACCCTAAACCTCACCCTAACCCTACCCCTACACCTCACCCTCACCCTAGCCCTCACCCTAACACTAATCCTAACCCTTATACTAACCCTCACCCTAACCTTCAGACTAACCCTAACTGTCACCTTCAAAAAACCCTTACCCTAACCATCACTCTAACCCTAAACTTAACCCAAACCCTAACTCTCACCTTAACCCTAACCCTAACCCTCACCCTAACCTGAACCCTCACCCTCACCCTCAGCCTAAGCCTAAGCCTAAGCCTAACCCTAACCCTAAACATTACCCTCACCCTAACCATCACCATAACCATAACCCTAATCCTAACACTAAACCTCACCCTAACCCTAACCTTAATCCTAATCCTAACCCTAACCCTAACCCTGGCCCTCACCCTAACCCTCACCTTAACCCTAACCCTAACCATAACCCTATTCCTCACCTCAATCTCATCCTAACCATAACAGTAACCCTAACCCTCACCCGAAACCTAAACCTCATCCTAACCCTAGCCCTAAACCTCACTCTCACCCTAGCCCTCACCCTAACCCTAATCCTAACCCTAACCCTCATCCTAACCCTCCCCCTAACCCTAACCCTAACCCTCACCCTAATGCTAGCCCCCACCCACAACCTCACCCTCAGCCTAACCCTAAGCCTAACCCTAAACCTAACCTTAACACCCATACTCACCCTCACATTTACCCTAATCCTAACCCTAAACCTAACCCTAACCCTCACGCTCACCGTAACCCTCACCTTAACCCTAACGCTAACATTAACCCTAACCCTAACGCACACCCTCAGCCTCACCCTAACCCTAACCCTCACCCTCACCCTAACCCTAACCGTGACCCTCACCCTAGCGCTCACCCAAACCCTAATCCTAACCCTAAACCTCATCCTAACCCTCCTCTTAACCCTATGACTAACCCTCACCCTAACGCTAACTTTCTCACCCTCAACCTCACCCTCAGCCTAACCCTAAGCCTAAACCTAAACCTGACACTAACACAAACACTCACCCTCAGCCTAACCTTAAGCCTAAACCTAAAACTAACGTTAACCCACACACTCACCCTCACCCTAACCCTAATCCTAACCCTAACCCTTACACTATACCTCCCCCTAACTCTCACCATAACCCTAACACTAACACTATCCCTAACCCTAATTCTCAACCTAACACTCACCCTAACCCTGACTCTAACCCTAAACCTCACCCTCACCCTAACCCTAACTCTAACCCTAACCCAAACCCTAAACCTCACCCTAACCCTAATCCTAAACCTAACACTGTCCCTAAACCTAACCCTCACCCTAGCCCTCAAACAAACCCTAATCCTAACCCTAAACCTCATCTTAAACCTCACCCTAACCCTAAACCTAATCCTCACCCTCACCCTTACCCCCAACTTAACTCTAACCCTAAGCCTAACAATAACCCTAACCCTAAACCTAACCCTAATCCTCACACTCACCGTACTCTAACCCTAACCGTAACACTAAACCTCATCCTAATGCTAACCATAAACTTCACCCTCACTCTAGCCCTCACCCTAACACTAATCCTAACCCTAAACCTCATCCTAACCCTCACTCTAACCCTAAAAGCCTAACCATCACACTAGCTAAATATAACCCTAAACCTCACCCTCACTTAACCCTAACCCTCACCCTCACCCTCACCCTCCGCCTAACACTAAGCCTAACCCTAACTCCAACCCTAACCCTAACATTAACCTTAACCCTAACCCTCACCCTTACCCTCACCCTAACCCTCAAACTCACCCAAGCCCACATCCTAAACCTAAGCCTAAGCCTAAGCCTCACCCTAACTCTCACTCTAACCCTAACCCCAACCCTCACCCTAACTCTAATCCTAACCCTAACCCTAATCCTCACACTCACCCTCACCTTAACCCTAGTCCTAATCCTAAACTTAATGCTAACTCTCACCCTGGCCCTAAACCTCACCCTAACCCTAACCCTAACATTAACCCTAACTTTAACCCTAACCGTAACCCTCACCATGAGCCTTACCCTCAGCACAAACAACCCAAACTATAACACTAACAATAACCCTAACCCTCACCCTAACCCTAACTCTAACCATAAACCTAACGCTAACCTTAAACCTAAACCTAAATCTGACCCTAACACTAATCCTAACCCTTACCCTCACCCTCACAGTACACATAACCCTAACGCTAACCCTTACAATAACCCTAACCCTAACCCTATCCCTCATCCTAACCATATACTTCAACCTAAACCTAACCCTCACAGTAACACTAACCCTCACCCTACCCTAACATTAACCCTCACACTCACCCTAACCCTTGCCCTAATCCAAATCCTAACCCTAAGACTAACCCTCACCGTCACCCTAACCCTCACCCTAACCCTAACTATAACACTAACCCTAACCCTAAACCTCACCCTCAGCTTCCCCCTAATCCTAACTCTAACCCTAAACCTCACCCTCCCACTAACCCTAACCCTAAACCTCACCCTAATCCTACCCCTAAACCTAACCCTCATCCTAGCCCTCATGCTAACCCGAATTCTAAACCTTACCCTCATCCTAACCCTCACACTAACACTAACCCTAACACTAACACTCACCCTTACCCTAAACCTAACCCTAACCCTCAACCTAACCACAACCATCACCATCACCCTAACCCTCACCCTAACCCTAAACTTAACCCAAACCCTAACCCTAACCCTAATATTAACCCTAAATCTCACCCTAACCCTAAACTTAATCCTAATCCTAACCCTAACTCTCACCCTCACCCTAATCCTCAACTTAACCTTAACCCTAACATTAACCCTAACCCTAACCCTCAACCTCAACCTTAACCCTAATTGTAACCCTAAACCTCACCCTCGTCCTAACCCTAAACCTAACCCTAAACCTCATCCTAACCCTAACACTAAACCTCACCCTCACCCTAGCCCTCACACTAACCCTAATCCTAACCCTAACCCTCATCCTCACCCTCCCTCTGACCCTAAACCTAACCCTTACCCTAACGCTAATCCTCACCCTCAAACTCACCCTCAGCTTAACCCTAAGCATAACCCAAAACCTAAACCTAACACACACATGCACCCTCACCTTTACCCTAATCCTAACCCTAAACCTAATCCTAACCCTAAGCCTCCCCTTAACTCTCACCCTAACCCTAACCCTAACACTAACCCTAACCATAACCCTCAATCTAATCCTCAACCTAACACTCACCCTAACCTTAACTCTAACCCTAAACCTCACCCTCACCCTAAACCTAACTCTAACCATAACCCAAACCCTAAACCTCACCCTAACCCTAAACCTAACCCTCACCCTCACCTTAACAGTAAATCTAAACCTAACCCTAACAATAACCCTAACTCTAATCCTAACCCTCACCCTAACCATAACCCTCACCCTAACCCAAACCCTCACCCAAACACTTACCCTCACACTAACAATAACCCTAACCATAAAACTAACCCTCACACTAACCCTAACCCTAACACTAAACCTAAACCTCAACGTAACCCTCACCCTCATGCTAACACTAACACTAACCCTAACCCTAAACCTCACCCTCACCCTCCCCCTAAACCTATATCTAACCGTAAACCTCACCCTCACCCTAACCCTAACCCTAACCGTAAACCCCACCCTAACCCTAACCATCAATCGCACCCTCAACCTCACCGTAACCCTAACCCTAACATTAACAATAACACTAAACCTAACCCTAACTATCACCCTAACCCTAATCCTCACTCCCAACCTCAGCTTCAACCTCGCAGCAAACTTAACCCTAACCATAACACTAACATTAAACCTAAACCTAACCCTAACCCTAATCCTCACCCCCACCCTCATTGTCAGCCTAACACTAAGCATAACCCTAACCCTAAGGCTAACCCTCACCGAAACCCTAACCCTAACCTTAACCCTAACCCTATACCTAACCCTAACTCTAAACCTAACCCTAACCCTAAACCTAACCCTAATCCTCAGCTTCACCCTCACCCTAAACCAAACCCAAACCCGAACCCGAACCCTAATCCTAAGCCTAATCCTAACCCTAACTCTAACCTTCACACTCACTCTACCCTAACCATATTCCTAAAACTAACAGTATCCCTAAACCTAACACTCACCGTAACCCTCACGCTAGCCCTCACCCTAACCCTATCCTAACACTAACCCTCACCCTAACCCTATCTCTACCCTTAAACCTCACCCTCACCCTATCCCTAACTCTAACCCTAACACTAAACCTCACCCTAACCCTAACCCTAACCCACACCCTCACCCTCATCCTCAGCCTAACCCTACACCTAAGCCTAAACCTATCCCTAACAAACACACTCACCCTCACCCTAACACTAATCCTTAACTTAACCCTAACCCTCCCCATAACTCTCACCCTAACCCTAAACTTAACAGGAACACTAACCCATACCATCACCCTAATCCTAAACCTAACCCTAACCCTAACCCTCACCCTCAACCTAGCCCTCAACCTAACCCTAACTCTCATCCTCACCCTAAACCTCACACTAACCCTAACACTAATCCTCAATCTAACCCTCACCCTCACTCTAACCCTAACCCCCACCCTTAACGTAACCCTCAACCTCAGCCTATCCCTCACCTTTACCCTTACCATCACCCTCACACTAAACCTCACCCTAACACTAATCCTCATCCTAACACTCACCCTAATGGTAACCCCAACCATCATCCTAACCCTAACCCTCACAGTCACACTCAGCCTCAGCCTAACCCTAACCCTAAGCCTAACCCTAACCCAAACCCTCAACCTCAACCTAGCCCTCACCCTAACCCTAATCCTAAACCTAGCCCTCATCCTAACCCTTAAACTAACCATAACCCTAAACATCTTTCTAAACCTAACCCTCATCCCCACCCATACCCTCAGCCTAACCCTAAGCCTAAGGCGAACCCTAACCCTAACCCTCACACTCACTCTCACCGTAAACCTAATCCTAAACCTAACCCTAACCCTAACATTAAACCTCAACCTAACCCTCACCCTAAACCTAACTTTAACACTAACCCTAACCCTAACCCTCACCCTAACCCTCCCCATACCCCTAACTTAACAATAAATCACACCCTAACCCTAACCATAACCCTAACCCTAAAACTCACCCTAACCCTGATCCTAACCCTCATCCTCACCCTCACTGTAAATCTAACCCTATCCCTAATCCTAACCCTCACCCTCACCCTAACCCTAACCATAACACTCACCCTAACCCTAACTCTCACACTCACCATAATCTTAATCCGAACCCTAACCCTAAACCTCACCCTAACGCTAACCCTAACCCTCACCCTCACTCTAACCCTCACCCTAACCCTAATGCTATGCCTAAACCTTATCCTAACCCTCACCCTAACTCTAAAACCCTAACCCTAACCCTCACCCTCACGCTAAACCTACCTCTAACCCTAAGCAAACCCCAACCCTAACCCTAACATTCACACTCACCCTCACCCAAACCCTAATCCTAAAACTAACCCTATCCCTAACCCTAACCCTCACCCTAACCCTAACAGTAACCCTCACACTATCCCTCACCTTAACACTAACTCTAACCCTAAACCTCACCCTCACCCTAATGCTAACCCTCACCGTCACTCTCACCCTCAGCTTATCCCTAAGCCTAACCCTAACCCTAACTCTCACACTCACCCTCACCTTAACCCTAATCCTGACCCTAAACCTAAGCCTCATCCTAACCCTAACACTCACCCTAACCCTAACACTAACCCTAACCCTAAACCTCAACCTATCCCTCACCCTAACCCTAAGTCTAACCCTAAACCTGACCCTCACCCTAACCCTGAACCTCACCCTCACCCTAGCCCTCACACTAACGCTAATCCTAACTTTAAACCTGATCCTAACCCTCAGCCTAATCCTAAACCTAACCCTCACCCTCACCCTAACCCTCAAGCTTAACCTCACCCTGAGCCTAAAAATAAGCCTAACCCTAAACCTAACCCTAACCCACACACTCACCCTCACCCTAACCCTAATCCTAACCCTAACCCTAACCCTAAACCTCACCGTCAACCTAGCCTTCACCCTAACCCTAATCCTAAACCTAACCCAAACTCTAACCATAACCCTAAACCTAAACCTCACCCTAAACCTAACCCTAACCCTCACCCTCACTGTAAGGGTAACCCTAACCCTAAACCTAACAATATCCCTAACCCTAACTCTAACCCTCATCCTAACCATAACACACACCCTAAACCTAACCCTCACACTAACACTGACCCTCAACCTAACACTAACCCTAACCCTATCACTAACCCTAACCATCACCTTAACCGTAAACCTCACCTTAACCCTAACCCTCACCCTCAACTTTGCCCTCAACCTATCCCTAACCCTCATCTTCACCCTAAACCTCACACTAACCCTAACACTAATCCTCAATCTAACCCTCACCCTCACCCTAACCCTAACCCTCACACTTACCGTAACCCTCATGCTCAGCCTAACCCTCAACTTTACCCTTACCGTCACCCTCACCCTAACCCTCACCCTAACCCTAGTCCTCATACTAAGCCTTCCACTAATGGTAACCCCAACCATCACCCTAACCCTAACCCTCACCCTCACCCTCAGCTTCAGCCTAACATTAAGCATAACCCTAACCCCAACCCTGACCCTAACACTAACCCTAACCCTCATTCTAACACTCACCCTAACCCTAAGCTTAAACCTCAACCTCACCCTAGCCCATACCCAAACCCTAAGCCTAAGCCTAACCATCACACTAACCCTCACTCTAATCCTAAACCTAACCCTAACACTCACCCTCACCTTAACCCTAATCCTAATCCTAAACCTAATACGAATGCTCACCCCCACACTAAACCTCACACTAACCCTAACCCTAACCCTAACCCTAACTCTAACCCTAAACCTCACCCTCAACCTAACCATAAAGCTAACCCTAATCCTAAACCTCACCCTAAACCTAAACCTTACCCTAATACTTACCCTCACCTTAACACTAACACTAACCCTAACACTAACCCTCACACTAAGGCTAATCATCAACCTAAACCTAAACCTCACCCTAACCCTAGCCCTCAACTTCACCATAGCCCTCACCCTAACCCTAACACTCATCCTAACCCCAAACCTCACACTAACCCTAAGACTAATCCTCAATCTAACCTTGACCCTCACCCTAAACCTAACCTGAACCTGAACCCTTACCATAACCCTCACCCTCAGCCTAACCCTCATCTTTTCTCTTACTGTCACCCTCACCCTAACCCACACCCTAAACCTAACCCTCATGCTATCCCTCCCCCTAACCATAAAACTAACCATCACACTAACCCTAACCCACACGCTTACCTTCAGCCTCAGCCTAACCCTAAGCCTAAGCCTAAAACTAACCCTAAACCTCACACTCACCCAAGCCCTCACCCTAAAACTAATCCTAACCCTAACCCTCATCCTAACTCTCAACCCAACCATAACCTGAACCATCACTCTAAACCTAATTCTAATTCCCACATTCACCCTCAGGCTAACCCAAAGCCGAAGCCTAACCCTAACCCTAACCCGCACAATCACACTCACCCTAACCTTAATCATAACCCTAACCCTAAACCTAAACCTCAACCTAATCCTCACCCTAACCCTAACCCTAACCCTCATCCTCACCTTAGTCCTCACCCTAACCCTCACCACAAACCTAACCCTCACGCTCAACATAACCCGAACCCTAACCCTCACCCTAACCCGAATCTTAACCCTAAACCTAAACCTCACCCTAAGCCTAAAACTAACCCTCACCCTCACCTGAGCCCCCACCCTAACCCTAATTGCAACCCTAACCCTCATCCAAACACTAACCCTAACCCATAACTTAACCCTAAACTTAATTCTAACCCTCAACCTAACCATAACCCTGACCCTCACCGTAACCCAACCCTAACCCTCTCCATAACCCTAAACCTAAACCAAACCCTAAACCTTACCCTAACACTAACCAGAACCATAACCCTCACCCTATCCCTCGTCATAACCCTAATCCTAACCCTAACCCTAATGCTAACCCTCACCCTAACCCTAAACCTAACCCTCACCCTAAACCTAGCCCTAATCCTAATCCTCAACCTAACCCTAACCATAACCCTAAGGCAAAAACTCACCCGAACCCTGAACCTAACCCTAACCCTAAACCTCACCCTAAACCTAACCCTCAACCTCACCCTCACCCTCAGCCTAGCCGTAACCCTAACCCTAACCCTAACATTAACCCTCATCTTAACCTTCACCCTAACCCTAAACCTAACCCTCACCCTAACACTAACCCTCACACTTAACCTCAAACTTAGCCTAAAACTAAGCCTAACCCTAAACCTAACCCTAACCCACACAATCACCCTCAACCTAACCCTAACCCTAACCCTCAACCTAACCCAAACTCTCACCCCGAACCTCACCTTTAGCCTAAACCTAAGCCTAACCCTAAACCTAAACTTAACCCACACACTCACCCTCACCCTAACTCTATTCCTAACCCTAACCCCAACCCTAACCCTCACCCTCACCCTAGCCTTCACCCTAACCCTAATCCTAACCCTAACCAAACTCTAACCATAACCCTCATCCTAAATCTCACCCTAAACCTAGCCCTAACCCTCACCCTCACTGTAAGGGTAACCCTAACCCTAAACCTAACAATAACCCTAAACCTAACTCTAACCCTCACTCTAATCGTAACACTCACCCTAACCTTAACCCTCACCCTAACACTTACCCTCACACTTACACTAAGCCTAACCCTAACACTAACCCTCACACGAATCTTAAACCTTAACCTAACCCTAAACCTCACCCTAACCGTAACCCTAACCCACACCCTCACCCTAGCCCTCACCCTAACCCTAATCCTAAGCCTAACACTCATCCTAACCCTCATTCTAACCCTAACACTAACCCTCACCCTAAACCTAACCCTTACACTCACCCTCAGCCTAACCATAAGCCTAATCGTAACCCTAACTCTGACCCTCACACTCACCCTCACCCAAACACTAATCCTAAACTTAACCCTATCCCTAACCCTAAACCTCACTCTAACCCTCACACTAACCCTAACCCTAACACTAACCCTAACACTAACCCTCACACTAACCGTCACCCTAACGTTAATTCTAACCCTAAATCTCACCCTCATCCTAACACTAACCCTCACCCTCACCCTCACCCTCAGCCTAGCCGTAACCCTAACCCTAATCCTAAACTTAACCTTCATGCAAACCCTCACCCTAACCCTAAACCTAACCCTCACCCTAACCCTAACCCTCACACTTAACCTAACCCGTAGCCTAAACCTAAGCATAACCCTAAACCTAACCCTAACCCACACACTCACCCTCAACCCAAGCCTAACCCTAACCCTCACCCTAACCCAAACTCTCTCCCCCAAACTCACCTTTAGCCTAACCCTAAGCCTAACCCTAAAACTAAGCCTAACCCACACACTAACTCTCACCCTAACACTATTCCCAACACTAACCCCAGCCCTAACCCTCACCCTCACCCTAGCCTTCACCCTAACCCTAATCCTAACCTAACCCAAACTCTAACCCTAACCCTAACCCTAAATC
The DNA here is from genome assembly GCF_024711535.1 of Dipodomys merriami. Lineage (NCBI taxonomy): Eukaryota > Metazoa > Chordata > Mammalia > Rodentia > Heteromyidae > Dipodomys > Dipodomys merriami. The sequence continues at coordinate 5,710,406 of NW_027206257.1, forward strand.
TCACTCTAAACCTAACCCTAACGCTCACCCTCATTGTAAGGGTAACCCTAACCCTAACCCTAACAATAACCCTAACCCTAACTCTCAGCCTCACCCTAACCATAACACTCAACCTAACCCTAACCCTCACCCTAACACTTACCCTCACCCTTACACTAAGCCTAACCCTAAGACTAACCCTCACAATAATCTTAAACCTTAACCTAACCCTAAAACTCACCCTAACCCTAACCCTAACCCACACCCTCACCATAACCCTAATTGTCACCCTAACCCTCACCCTAATCCTAACCCTCACCATAAACCTCACACTAAACCTAAACCTAATTCTTAATTTAACCCTCACCCTCAACCTAAACCTAAGCGGAACCCTAACCCTAACCCTCACCCTAACCCCAACCCTTATCCTTATCTTAACCCTCAACCCTAGCCTAATCCTCACCTTTATGATACCGTCACCCTCACAATAACCCTCACCCTAACCCTAAACCTCATCCTAACCCTCACACTAACCCTAACCCTTATCCTCAACCTCACCCTCGGACTAACCCTAAGCCTAAACCTAACCCTAACCCTCAACCAAACCCTAGCCCTCACCCTAACCCTAATCCTAACCCTAACCCTCCTCCTAACCCTCAACCTAACCCTAACACTAACCAACACTCTAACTGAAACCCTGACACCCCACCTCACCCTAATCCTCACCCTCAACCTCACCGTAACTCTAACCATAACCCTAACAATAACACTAATCCTAACCCTAAACCTAACAATAACCCTAATCATATATCTAACCCTCACCCTCAGCCTCACCCTCACTGCAAACGAAACCATAACCATAACACTAACAATAATCCTAACCCTAACCCTAACCCTCACCCTCACCCTCACCCTAACCCTTATCCTAACCCTAACCCTCACCCTAAGCCTAATCCTAACCCTCACCATAATCCTAACCCCATCCTAACCCTCACCCTAACCCTAACCCTAAACCTCACCCTAACCCTTATCCTAACCCTAACCCTCACCCTAACCCTAATCCTAACCCTCACCATAATCCTAACCATCATCCTAACCCTCACCCTAACCCTAACCCTAAACCTCACCCTAACACTAACCCTAACCCTCACCCTAACCCTAGCCCTCCCCTTAACCCTAATACTAAGCCTAATCCTCATCCTAACACTCACCCTAACCCTAACCCTAACCCTCACCCTAACCCTAATTCTAACCCTAACCCTCAAACTAACCCTAACCCTCACCCTCACTGTAACCTGAAACCTAAACCTCACCCAAACCCTAAAATTAACCCGAACGCTAATTCACACCCTAACGCTAACCCTAACCCGAACCCTAACCCTAACCCTCACCCTTACCCTCACCCTCAGCTTAACGATTAGCCTAACCCTAAACCTAAGCCTAACCCAAACATTCATCCTAAAATTAAACCTAATACTAATCCTAACCCTAACCCTAACCCTCACCCTCATCCTAACCCTCACCCTAACCCTAACACTAATCCTAACCATAAACCTCACCCTAACCCTCACCCTAACCCTAATCTAACCCTAAACCTCACCCTCACCCTCACCCTAAACTTAACCCTAACCCTAAATCTCACCCTAACTCTAACCCTCACCCTCACCCTCACCCTCAGCATAACTCTAATCCTAACCTAACAATAATACTAATCCAAACCCTAACCCTAACCCTAACGCTCACCCTAAACCTCACCCTAACCCTAAACCTAAACCTCACCCTCAGCCTCACCTTCACTGTAAACTTAACCCTAACCATAACACAAACCATAAACCTAACCTTATCCCTAATCTAACCCTCACACTCACCCTAACCCTAACCATAACCCTCACCCTAACCATAACAATCACCCTCACTGTAACCCTAACCCTAAACCTCACCCTAACCCTAAACCTAACCCTAACCCTAAATCTCACCCTAACCCAAACCCTAACCCTCAACTTCACCCTAGCTCTCACCCCAACCCTAATCATCCTCACCCTAAACCTCACACTAACACTAACACTAATCCTCAATCTAACCCTCACCCTCACCCTAACCCGAACCCGAACCATCACCCTTACCATAACCCTCACCCTCAGCATAACCCTCACCTTTAGTCTTACTGTCACCCTCATCCTAAACCTCACCCTCATCCTAACCCTCACCCTAACCGTAACCCTAAACATCACCCTAACCCTAACCCTCAGCCTCACCTTCAGCCTCAGCCTAATCCTAAACCTAAGCGGAACCCTAACCCTAACCCTCACACTCACCCTCACGAGAACCCTAATCCTAATGCTAACCCTAACCTTAAACCTAAACCTCAACATAACCCTCACCCTAACCCTAACCCTAAACCTAAATTTAACCCAAACCGTAACTCTTACCCTAAACTTAACCCTAACCCTCACCCTAAATCTAACCCACACCCTCACGCTCACCCTCAGCCTAAGCCTAAGCCTAAGGCTAACCCTAACCCTCACACTCACCCTAACCTTAACCCTAACACTAATCCTAACCCTAACCCTCACACTCTCTCTAACCCTTATCTTTACTCTTACGATCACCCTCATCCTAACCCTCACCCTAAACCTAACCCTCATCCTAACCGTAACCCTAAACATCACCCTAACCCTAACCCTCACCCTCACCTTCAGCCTCAGGCTAATCCTAAACCTAAGCCTAAACCTAACCCTAAACCTCACACTCACCCTAGACCTCACCCGAAACCTAAACCTAACCCTAACCCTCATCCTAAACCTCAACCTATAACCAGAACCATCACTCTAAACCTAATCCTCATCCCCACCCTAAGACTAAGCCTAACCCTAACCCTAACCCTCATCCTCAGAGTAACCCTTACCCTAACCCTCACCCTAACACTAAACTTAACCCGAAACCTAACTCTCACCCTAAACCTAACCCTAAACCTCACCGTAAACCTAACCCTCACCTTCACCCTCACCCTCAGCCTAATCCTAAGGCTAAGCCTAACCCTAACCCTAACACTCACACACACCCTAACCTTAACCCTAATCCTAACCCTAAACCTAACCCTCACCCTCACCCTAACCTCACCTTAACCCTAAACCTAACATTTACCCTAAACTTATCACAGACCCTCAGCCTCACCCTAACCCTAACTCTAACCCTAAACGTCACTCTTACCCGAACCCTAACCCTAACCCTAAACCTCACCCTCAGCCAAACCGTAACACTCACCTTCACCTGAGCAATCACCCAAAACTTATTCCCAACCCTAAACCTCATCCTAACCCTCCCCTAACCCTATGCTTAACCCTCACCCTAACCCTAACTTTCTCACCCTCAACCTCACCCTCAGCCTAACCCTAAACCTAACCCTAACCCACACAGTCACCCTCACCCTAACCCAAATCCTAACCCTATCCCTAACACTATCCCTACCCCAAACTCTCACCCTAACCCTAACACTAACACTAACACTAACCCTAAACTTCATCCAAACCCTCACCCTAACCCTGACTCTAAACCTAAACCTCACCCTCACTCTAACACTAACTGTAACCCTAAACCAATCCCTAAACCTCACAGTAACCCTAACCCTAACCCACAACCTCACTGTAACCATAAACATAAACCTTACCCTAACAATAACCCTAACCCTAATCCTAAACCTCACCATAACCCTAGCCCTAACACTAACCCTAAACCTCACCCTCACCCTCACCTTAACCCCAACCCTAACCCGAACCCTAAACCTCAACCTAATCCTAACCCTCACCTGCACCCTCACCCTTAACCTAAATCTAACCCTAACCCTAAGAATAACACTAACCCAAACCCTAACCATCACCATAACCCTAATCCTAACCCCCAAACTCACCCTCAGCCTTACCCTTAAACTAAGCCTTACCCTAAACCTAACCCTCACACTCACCCTCACGCTAACCCTAATTCTAATGTAACCATATCCCTAAACATCAACTTAAAACTCACCCTCACCCTAACCCTAACAATAAACCTAACCCTAACCCTCACCCTAAACCTCCACCTAACCCTAATTCTAACCCTAAAACTTACCCTCACCCTAACCCTAACCCTCACCATAAACTTCAACCTAACCCTCACCCTCAACATTACCCTCAACCTCACTGTAACTCTAACCCAAAACCTAACAATAAGACTAACCCTAATCCTAACCCTAACCCTAACCTTAACCCTAAACATAACCCTCACCCTCAGCCTCATCCTCACCGCAAAATTAACCCTAACCATATCACTAACAATAACCCTAACCATAACTCTAAACCTAACTCGAACCATAAACCTTGCCTAATCCTCACTCCCAAGTTAACCCTAAACTTCACCCTCAACCTCACCCTAACCCTAACCCTAACCCTAAACCTCACCCTAATCCTAATACACACCCTCACCCTCACCCTCACCATAACTCTAATCCTAACCCTAACAATAACACTAATCCTAACCCTAACCCTAACCCTCACCCTCATCTTAACCTTAATGCTAACCCAAACCCTCACCCTAACCCTAACCCTAACCCTAACCCTAAAACTCACCCTAACCCTAACCCTAACTCTCATCCTCAGCCCCACCCTCACTGTAAACTTAACCCTAACCATAACACTAACAATAATCCTAACCCTAACTCTAATCTAACCCTCACACTCACCCTAACCCTAACCCTAACCCTCACCCTAACCCTAAACCTAACCCTAAACCTCACCATAACCCTAAACCTAACCATCAACTTCACCCTAACCCTCACACTAACCCTAATCATCTTCAGCCAAAACCTCACACTAATCCTTACACTAATCCTTAATCTAACCCTCATCCTCACCCTAACACTAATGTGAACCCTCACCCTTACCATAACCTTCACCCTCAGCCTAAACCTCACTTTTACTCTTACTGTCATCCAAACCCTCACCCTAAACCTAACACTCATCCTAACCCTCACCCTAACCGTAACCCTAAACATCACCCTAACCCTAAACCTCATCCTCAGCTTTAGCCTCAGCCTAACCCTAAGCCTAAGCCTAACCCTAAACCTAAACCTCACACTCACCCTAGCCCTCACCCTAACACTAACTCTCACCCTAACCCTAATCCTAACCCTATCCCTAACCCTAAACCTAAACCTCAACCTCACCCTAACCCTAACCCTAACACTAAACCTAACCCTAACCATAATCATAACCCTCACCCTCACCGCAAACTTAACCCAAATCATAACACTAACAATAACCCTAACCCTCACCCTAACCCTAAACCTAAAACTAACCCTAACTGTAACCCTAACCCTAAAACTAAAACTGACCTTAACCCTAATCCTAACCCTCACCCTCACCCTCACTGTAACCATAACCCTAACCTAACCCTTACAATAACACTAACCCTAACCCTATCCCTCATCTTAACCATACCCTTCACCCTAACCCTAACCCTCACCCTAACACTTACCTTCACCCTAACCCTAACGCTAACACTAACCCTACCCCTAACCCTCACCCTCAGCTACTCCCTAACCCTAACTCTAACCCTAAACCTCCCCTTCCCTCTAACCCTAATCCTAACCCTAACTCTAAACCTCAGCCTAATCCTAAACCTAAACCTCACCCTCACCCTAGCCCTCACCCTAACCCGAATCCAAACCTAACCCTCATCCTAACCCTCATTCTAACACTAACCCTAAACCTCATTTTCAGCCTCACCCTAACCCTAACATAACCCTAACCCTCCACCTAACCCTAACCGTCACCATCACCATAACTCTTACCCTAACCCTCACCCTAACCCTAAACATATCCCAAACCCTAACCCTAACCCTCATTCTAACCCTAAACCTAACCCTCACACTCACCCTAACCCTCACCTTAACCCTAAGTGTAACACGGACCCTAACCCTAAACCTCACCCTCAGTCTCATCCTGACCCTAACTCTAACCCTAAACCTCACCCTCATCCTAACCCTCACCCTAAACCTAAACCTCATCCTAACCCTAACCCTAAATCTCACCCTCACGCTAGCCCTCACCCTAACCCTAATCCTAACCCTAAACCTCATCCTAACCCTCACCCTAAACCTCACCCTCAACCTCCCCCTAACCCTACATCTAAACGTAAACCTCACACTCACCCTAACCCTAAACCCCACCCTAACCCTAACCCTAACACTCACCCGCACCCTCAACCTCACATAAACTCTAACCCTAACCCTAACAATAACACTAACCCTAACCCTAACCATCACCCTAACCCTATTCCTCACCCCACCCTCAGCCTCACTCTTACTGCAAACGTAACCCTAACCATAACACTAACAATAACCCTAACCCTAACCCTAACACTAATCCTCAGCCCCACCCTCATCCTCAGCCTAACTCAAAGCCTAACCCTAACCCTAAGACTAACCCTCACCGAAACCCTATCCCTAACCCTAACCCTATACCTAACCCTAACCCTAAACCTAAGCCTAACCCTAAACCTAACCCTAATCCTCAGCTTCACCCTCACCCTAACCCAAACCCTAACCAGAAACCTCACCCTAAACCTAAGCCTAAGCCTAACCCTAACCCTAACCTTCACACTCACTCTACCCTAACCCTAATCCTAAACCTAACAGTATCCCTAATCCTAACCCTAATCCTCATCCTAACATTCACCCTAACCCTAACCCTAAACCTCACCCTCACCCTAAACCAAACTCTAACCCTAACCCTAACACTAAACCTCACCCTAACACTAACTTTAACACTCACCCTAACTCTAACCCTCACCCTCACCCTCAGCCTAACCCTAAGCCTAACCTTAACACTAACCCTAACCCACACACTCACCCTCAACCTAAACCTTACCCTAACCCTCACCCTAAACCTGACCCTCACCCTCACCCTCAACCTCACCCTTACCCTAACCCTAAGCCTAACCCTAAACCTAACCCTAACCCACACACTCATCATCACCCTCACCTTAATCCTAACCCTAAGCCAAACTCTAATCATAACCCAAACCCTAAACCTCACCCTAAACCTAACCCTAACCCTCACCCTCACTGTAAGGGTCACCCTAACCCTAACCCTAACAAAAACCCTAACCCTAACTCTAACCATCACCCTCACCATAACAGTCACCCTGACCCTAACCCTCACCCTAACACTTACCCTAACCCTAACACCAACCCTAACCCTAACACTAACCCTCACACTAACCCTAACCCTCACCCTAATCCTAAACCTCACTCTAACCCCAACCCTAACCCTAAACCTCACCCTCACCCTACCCCTCACCCTCAACCTAATTCTAACCATCACCCTCAACCTAACCCTAACCTTCATCCTCACCCTAAACCTCACACTAACCCTAACCCTAAACCTCAACCTAGCCCTCAACCTAACACTAACCCTCATCCTCACCTTAAACCGCACACTAACCCTAACACTAATCCTCAATCTAACCCTCACCCTCACCCTAACCCTAACCCTCACACTTACCGGAACACTCAGCCTAACCCTCACCTTTACCCTTACTGTCACCCTCACCCTAACCCTCAGCCTAATCCTAATCCTCATCTGAACACTCACCTTAACGCTAATCCCAACCATCACCCTAACCCTAACCCTCACCCTCAGCCTCAGCCTCAGCCTAACATTAAGCCTAACTCTAACCCCAACACTAACCCTAACACTAAACCTAACCCTCAACCTAACGCTCACCCAAACCCTAACCTTAACCCTCACCCTCACCCTAGCCCATACCCAAACCATAAGCTTAAGCCTAACCCTCACCATAACCCTCACTCTAACCCTAACCCCAACACTCACTCTAACCATAATCCTCACCCTCACCCTCACCCTAACTCTAATCCTAACCCTAACCCTAACACTCACCCTCAACTTAACCTTAATCCTAATCCTAACCCTAACACCAACCCTCACCCCCAAACTAAACATCACCCGAACACTAACCCTAACCCTAACCCTCACCCTAAACCTAACTCTAACCCTAAACCTCACCCTCACCCTATCCGTAACCCTAACATTAATCCTAAATCTCACCTTAAACCTAAACCTCACCATAACCCTAACCCTAACCCTCAACTTCACCCTAGCCCTCACCCTATCTCTAACCCTCATCCTTACCCTCAACCTCACCGTAACTGTAACCCTAACAATAACACTAATCCTAAGCCTAAACCTAACCCTAACACTAATCCTATATATAACCCCCACCCTCAGCCTCACCCTCACTGCAAACATAACCATAACGATAACACTAACAATAATCCTAACCCTAACCCTAATCCTAAGCTTCATCCTCATGTAACCCTCATCCTAACCCTAACCCTCACCCTAACCCTAACCCTCACCCTCACCATAACCCTAACCCTCATCCTAACCCTCACACTAACCCTAACCCTAAACGTCACCCTAACACTAACCCTAACCCTCACACTCACCCTACCCCTCACCTTAACCCTAACCCTCACCCTCACCCTCACCCTCACCATAACACTAATCCTAACCCTCACCCTAACACTAACCCTAACCTAACCCTAAACATAACCCTCAACTTCACCCTAGCCCTCACCCTAACTTTAATCCTCATCCTCATCTTAACCACACACTAACCCTAAGACTAATCCTCAATCTAACTCTCACCCTCACACTAACCCTAACCCGAACCCTCACCCTTGCAATAACCCTCAAGCTCAGCCTATCCCTCACCTTTACTCTTAATGTCACCCTCATCCTAACCCTCACCCTAAACCTAACCCTCACCCTAAACCTCACCCTAAGTGTAACCCTAACCATCACCCTAATCCTAACCCTGACCCTCACCTTCAGCCTCAGCCTAACCCTAAACCTAAGGCTAACCCTAACCCTAAACCTCACACTCACCCTAGCCCTCACCCTAACCCTAATCCTAACCCTAACCTTCATCGTAACCCTCAACCTAACCATTACCGGAATCATCACTCTAAACCTAATCCTCATCCCCATATTCACCCTCAGCCTAACCCAAAGCCTAAGCCTAACCCTAACCCTAACCCTCACACTCACCCTCACGGTAACCCTAATTCTAACCTTAAACCGAAACCTAAACCTACACCTCAACCTGATCCTCACCCTAACCCCAACACTAATCTTAACCCTCACCCTCACCTTCGTCCTCACCCTCACCCTCACCCCAAACCTAACCCTCACCCTCACCATAACCCTAACACTAACCCTCACCCTAACCCTACCCCTAATCCTAATCCTAAACCTCACCCTAACACTAACACTAACCGTCACCCTCACACTAGCCCTCACCTTAACCCTAATTGTAACCCTAACCCTCATCCTAACCATCACCCTATTCTTAACACTAACCGTCACTCTAACCCTAAACCTAATTCTACCCCTCAAGCTAACCCTAACCCTGACCCTCACCGTAACCCTAACCCTAACCCTCACCCTAACCTTAAACCTAACCTGAACCCTAAACCTCACCCTAAACCTAACCCTAACCCTCACCATCACCATAGACCTCATCCTAACCCTAATCCTAAACCTAACCCTCATGCTAACCCTCACCCTAAACCTAACCCTATACCTCACCCTAACCCTAGCCCTAATCCTAACCCTCAACCTAACCCTACACCTCACCCTCAACATAACAATAATCCTAAACCTCACCCTGTCTCTAAACGTAACCCTAACCCTAAACCTCACCCTAACCCTAACCCTAAACCTCACCCTCAAACTAGCCCTCACCCTAACCTTAATCCTAAACCTAACCCTCATCCTAACTCTCACCCTAACCCTAACCCTAACCCTCACCCTAACCCTAACCCTCACCCTCACCTGCAGCCTCAGCCTAACCCTAAGCCTAACCCTAAGCCTAACCCTAACCCTCACACTCACCCTCACCCAAACCCTAATCCTAAACCTAACCCTGTCCCTAACCCTATCCCTCACCCTAACCCTCACCCTAACCCTAACCCTAACACTAACCCTAACACTAACCCTCACACCAACCCTCACCTTAACACTAACTCTAACCCTAAACCTCACCCTGACCCTAACCCTAAGTCTAACCCTAACACAAACCCTAAACCGCACCCTAAACCTAAACCTAACACTCATCCGCACCCTCACAGTAACTGTAACCCTAAACCTAACCGTAAAAATAACCCTAACCGTACTCCTAACCCTCACCTTAACCATAACATTCACCCTAACCCAAACCCTCACCCTAACACTTACCCTCAACCTAACAAAAACCCTAACCCTAACACTAAACCTAACACTAACCGAAACTCTAACCTAACCTTAAACCTCAACCTAACGCTCACCTTCACCCTAACCATAACACTAACCCTAACCCTAACCCTCACCCTAAACCTCCCCCTAACCCTATATCTAACCCTCATCCTCACCCTTACCTTCACCTTAAACCTAACCCTAAACCCCACCGTAACCCTAACCCTAACCCTCACACTCATGCTTGGCCTAAGCCAAAGCCTAAGCCTAACCCTAACCCTAACCCTCACCCTAACCCTAACACTAATGCTAACCCTAACTCTAATCCTAACCCTCACCCTCACCCTAATCCTAACTCTAACCCTTACCCTAAACCTAAACCTCATCCTAACCCTAACCCTCACCCTCACCCTCAACCTCACCGTAAACGTAACCCTAACCCTAACCCTAACAATAACCCCAACCCTAACCCTAAACCTCATCCTAATCATAACCTTCACCCTAACCCTAACCCTCACCCTAACACTTACCCTCACCCTAACACTAACCCTATCCCTAACACTAACACTCACACTAACCCTAACCATCACCCTAACCCTAAATCTCACCATAACCCTAACCCTCAACCTCAACCTAGCCCGCAACCTAACCCTAACCCTCATCCTCAACCTAAATTTCACACTAACCCTAACAATAATCCTCAATCTAACCCTCACCCTCACCCTAATCCTAACCATCACCCTTACCATAACCCTCACCCTAAGCCGAAAACTCACCTTTATGCTTACCGTCACCCTCACCCTAACCCTAATACTCATCCTAACTTTCCCCCTAACGGTAACCCCAACTATTACTCTAACCCTAACCCTAACCCTCACCCTCACCTGCAGCCTCAGCGTAACCCTAAGCCTAAGCCTAAAATTAACCGTAACCCTCACCCTCACCCTAGTACTCACCCTAACCCTAATCCTAACCCGAGCCCTCATCCTAACCCTCACTCTAACAATAACCCTCACCCTAACCCTAACCATCACCCTAACACTTACCCTCACCCTAACACTAAATCTAACCCTAACACTCACCCTCACAATAACCGTAACTCTCACCCTAACCCTAAACCTCACCCTAACACTAATCCTAACCCTCAACCTCACCCTAGCCCTCACCCTAACCCTAATTCTAACCGTTTCCCTCACCTAACCCTAACCATTGTCCTCACCCTATAACTCACACTAAGCATAACCCTAATCCTCAATCTAACCCTCACCCTCAAACTAACCCCTAACCCTCACCCTTAAACTAACCCTCACCGTAACCTTAACTCTCACCCTTATCTTAACCCTCACCCTCAGCCTAACCCTCAAATTTACCCTTACCATCACCCTCACCCTAACCCAAACCCCAACCCTAAACCTCCTCCTAACCTTCAAGCTAACCGTAACCCTAACCATCACCCTAACCCTAACCCTCACCCTCAACCTTACCATCAGCCTAAACCTAAGCCTAAGCCTAACCCTAGCCCTAACACTCACCCTCACCATAGCCCTCACCCAAACCCTAATCCTAACCCTAACCCTCATCCTAACCCTCACACTAATCCTAACCCTTACCATCACCCAAACACTAATCCTCACACCCACCCTCAGCCTCAGCCTCAGCCTAACCCTAACCCTAACCCTCACACTCACCCTCACCCTAACCCTAATCCTAAACCTAATCCTAACCCTAAACCTAAACCTCAACCTAACCCTCACCCTAACCCTAACCCTAATCCTAACCCTAACCCTAACCCTGAACCTAACCCACCCCCTAACCTTAACCCTAACCCTTACCCTAACACTAACCCTCACACTAACCCTAACCCTCACCCTAACCCTAAACCTCACCCTAACCCTATCTCTAACCCTCACCCTCACCCTAATCCTAACCCTAAACCTCACCCTCAGCCTCACCCTCCCAGCAAAGGTAACCTTAACCATAACACTAGAAATAACCCTCACCTTAACCCTGATCCTAACCTTCACCCTCACCCTAATCCAAACCCTAACCCTTACCCTAACCCTAACCCTCACCCTCACTATAACCCTAAACCTCATCCTAACTTCACTCTAAACAAAATCATCACCCTCACTGTAACACTAACCCTCACACCCACCCTCACCCTCAGCCTAACCCTAAGCCTAAGCCTAACCCTATCCCTAACCCTCACACTCACCCTCACCCTAACACTTATACTAACCATAACCCTCAGAGTAACCCTAACCCTTACCCTCACCTTAACCTTAACCGTAACACTCAGCCTAACCCTCATCCTAACCATCACACTAAACCTAAATCTCACCCTAACCATAACTTTAACCCTCAGCCAAACGCACTTCCTAACCCTAACCCTAACCCTCAACCCAACCCTAACCCTAACCTTAACTCTAACCCTAACCCTAACCCTAAATCCCACCCTCACCCTCAGCCTCAGCCTAAACCTAACCCTAAAGCTAAACATAACCTAACCCTCACACTGACCCTCACCCTAAATCTAACCCTAAACCTAACCCTGACCTTCACCCTAAACACAACCCTATCCCTAACACTCACCTAACCCTAACCCTGTCCCTAACCCTCACCCTAACCCTCACCCTCACCCTAACCCTAACCCTCACCCTAACCCTCACCGTAAACCTAAGCCTAAACCTAACCCTCAACTTCACCCTAAACCTCACCCAAACCCTTACCCGAACCCGAACCCTAAACCTAACCCTCAGCCTAACCCTCATCCTAAACCTACCCCTAACCCTACCCCTCACCCTAAACTTAATGCTAACCCTAACCCTAACCCTCACATTAACCCTAACCCTAACCCTCACGCTCAACCTAACCCTCAGCCTAACCCTCATCCTAACCCTAAACCTAACTCTCACCCTAACCTTAATGCTAACCCTAACCCTAACCCTCACATTAACCCTAACACTATCTGTCATGCTCAACCTCACCCTCAGCCTAAACCTAACCCTAACCCTAATCCAAAACTAACCCTACCTCTCACCCTAATGCTAAACCTAATCCTAACCAAAACCCTCACCCTAATCTTAAACCTATCCCTAACCCTCACCCTAACCATAACCCTAATCCAAAACCTAATCCTCACGCTAACCCTTAACATCACTCTAAACCTTTCCCTCACCCTAACCCTAAATTATCAGTCTAACCATCATCCTAATCCTAACCATAACACTCACCCTAAACTTAACCCTAACAGTAAACCTGACCCTCAACTAAACCCTAACCCTCACCCTCACCCTCAACCTCACCCTCACGCTCACACTAACCCTCACACTCACGCTCACCCTAACCCTCACCCTAACCCTAACCCTCATCCTAACCCTCACCCTAACCGTAACCCTAACCATCACCCTAACCCTCACCCTCACCCTCACCCTCAGCCTCAGCCTAACCTTAATCCTAAGCCAAACCTTAACCCTCACCCTCACCTTAGCCCTCACAGTAACCCTAATCCAAACCATAACCCTCATCCAAACCCTCAATGTAAGTAACCATAACCCTAACCATCACTCTAAACCTAAGCCTCATCCCCACACTCAGCATCAGCCTAACCCTAAGCCTAAGCCTAAACCTAACCCTACCCCTAAACCTCACTATAAACCTAAACATAACCCTAACCCTAAGCCTAACCCTAATCCTCACAATCACTCTCACCCTAAACCAAACCCTAACCCTAACCTTAAACCTCATCCAAACCCTCATTCTAACCCTAAATCTCACCCTGACTGTAACACTAACCCTCATCCCCACCCTCACCCTCAGCCTAACCCTAAGCCTAAGCATAACCCTAACCCTAACCCTGACACTCACCCTCACCGTAAATAATCCTAACCCTAACCGTATGCCTAAACCGCAACCTAAACCTCACACTCGCCCTAAGACTAACACTAAGCCTAAACCTCACCCTCAACCTAACCCTGACACTAAACCTCACCCACAACCTCACCCTCACCATAACTCTAACCCTAACCCTAACAATAACACTAACACTAACCCTAACGCTAAACCTAACCCTAACCATAAACCTCACCCTCACTGCAAACTAAACCCTAACCATAATACTAACAATAACCCTAACCCTAACCCTAAGCCTAACCCTAACACTAACCCTAAATCTAACCCTAAAACTCAACCTCACCCTAAACCTAACTCTAACGCTAACCCAAACCCTAAACCTCACCCTAACCCTAACACTAACCCTAACCCTCAACCGCACCCTCACCATAATTCTAAACCTAACCCTAAACCTAACCATCACCCTAACCCTAATCCTCACCCCACCCTCACCTTCAGCCTAAACCTACGCCTAAGCCTAACCCTAACCCTAACCCTCACTATAACCCTAAAAGTAATCCTAACCCTAATCCTAAACCTAACCCTAATCCTGACCATCACCCTCACATTAAACCAAACCCTAACCCTAACCCTAAGCCTAACCCTCATCCTCACCCTAAACCTCACACTAAACCTAACCCTAATCCTCAATCTAACCCTCACCCTCACCTTAACCCCTAACCTTCAACCTTACCCTAAAACTCACCCTAACCCTAACCCTAAAACTTATCTTAACCCTCACCCTCACCCTAACCCTCAACTTTACCCTTACCATCACACTCACCCTAACCCTCAACCTATCCCTAAACCTCATGCTAACCTTCAACCTAACCGTAACCCTAACCATCACCCTAAACCTAACCCTCACCCTCAACCTCACCCTCAGCCTAAGCCTAAACCTAACCCTAACCCTAACCCAACCCTCACCCTAGCCCTCACCCTAACCCTAATCCTAACCCTAACCCTCATCCAAACCCTCACCCTAACCCTATCTCTCACCCTCACCCTCACCCTCACCATAACTCTAACCCTAACCTTAACAATAACACTAATCCTAACTCTAAACCTATCCCTAAAGCTAATCATAAACCTAACCCTCACCCTCAGCCTCACCCTCACAGCAAAGGGAATCTTAACCATAACACTAACAATAACCCTAACCCTAAACCTAATCCTAACCCTCACCCTCACCCTAACCCTAATCCTAACCCTAACCCTCACCCTAACCCTAACCCTCATGCTCACCTTAAGCCTAATCCAAATTCTAAAACTCACCCTAACACTAATCCTCATCCTCACCATAACCCTAACCCTCACACCTACCTTCACCCTCAGCCTAACCCTAAGCCTAAACCTAACCCTAACCCTCACCCTAACCCTAACCCTAACCCTCACCCTCAAGCTCGGCCTAAGCCTAAGCCTAAGAATAGGCCTAACCCGAACTCTAACCCTCAACCTAACCCTCACCCTAACCCTAACCCTAAAACTAACACTAACTCTAACCCTAAACCTCACCCTCAACCTAAGCCTAACTCTAACCCTAACTCTAAACCTTTACCTCTCCCTAACACTAACACTAACCCTCACCCTCACCATAACCTTAAACGTAACCTTAACCCTAACAATAACCCTAACCCTAGACTTAACCCTCACACTAACCATATCCCTCAACATAACCCTAATCCTCAATCTAACCCTCACCCTCACCTTAACCCCAACCCTCAACCTTACCCTAACCTTCACCCTAACCCTGACCCTCACCCTTATCTTAACCCTCACCCTCAGCCTAACGCTCAACTTTATGCTTACTATCACGCTCACCCTAAACCTCACCCTATCCCTAAACCTCATGCTAACCTTAAAGCTAACCGTAACCCTAACCGTAACCCTAACCCTAACCCTCACCCTCACCCTAGCCCTCACCCTAACACTAATCCTAACCCTAACCCTCATCCAAACCCTCACCCTCACCCTAAACCTAACCCTCACCCTCACCCTCACCCTCACCATAGCTCTAACAGTAAACTTAACAATAACACTAATCCTAACTCTAACCCTAACCCTAACACTAACGCTAATCCTAAACCTAAACCTCACCCTCAGCGTCACCCTCACAGCAAAGGTAACCTTAACCATAACACTAACAATAACCCTAACCCTAAACCTAATCCTAAACCTCACACTCACTCTAACCCTAATCCTAACCCTAACCCTCACCCTAACCCTAACCCTCACGCTCACCTTAAGCCTAATCCAAATTCTAAAACTCACCCTAACACTAATTCTCACCCTAAACATAACACTAACCCTCACACCTACCTTCACCCTCAGCCTAACCCTAAGCCTAAGCCTAACCCTAAACCTAAACCTCACACTCACCCTTACCCTAACCCTAATCCTAACTCTAAGCCTATCCCTAAACCTCAACCTCACCCTAACCCTCACCTAACCCTCCCCCTAAACTTAACTCTAAACTTGAACCTCACCCTCAACCTAACCCTAACCCTAAATATCACCATAAATCTCACTCTAACCCTAAACTTCACCCTCACCCTCAACTTAACTCTAACCCTAACCCTAACAATAACACTAACCCTAACCCTAAACCTAAACCTAACCCTAACCATAAACCTCACCCTCATCAGAAACTAAACGCTAACCATAACACTAACACTAACCCTAACCCTAACCCTAACGCTAACTTTAACCCTAATCCTAAACCTAACCCTAATTCTCAACCCCACCCTCAACCTTAGCCTAACCCTAAGCCTAACCCTAACACTAACCCTAACCCTAAACCTAAATCTCACCCTAAACCTAACCCTACCTCTAACCCTAACCCTAAACCTCACCCTAACCCTAACCTTAACCCTCACCCGCAACCTCACCCTCAACGAAAATCTAACCTTTCCCTAACAATAACACTAACCCTAACCCTAATCATCATCCTAACCCTAATCCTCACCCCCACCCTCAACCTCAGCCTAACCCTAAATCTAAGCCTAACCCTAACCCTAACACTCACACTCACACTCACCCTAAACCTCACCCTAACACTTACATTCACCCTAACCTCACCCTAACCATAAGCCTAACCCTAAACCTCACTCTCACGCTAACAATCACCCTAACCCTTACCCTCACACGAACACTAACTCTCAGCCTAACCCTCATCCTAACCCTAGCCCTAACCCTACCCCTCACTCTAACCTTAACGCTAACCAGAAAGGTAACCCTCATATTAACCCTAACCCTCACACTCACACTCAACCTCACCCTCAGTCTAACCCTAAGCCTAACCCTAATCCAAACTCTAACCCTCACCCTCACCCTAACTCTAAACCTAACCAAAACCATCACCCTAATCCTAACCCTATCCCTAACCCTCATGCTAACCCTAAACCTAATCCTAAAACTAAAATTTACCCTAACCCTAACCCTTACGCTCACCCTAACCCTAACCCTCACCCAAAACCTCACTCTCACCCTCAACCTCAGCCTCACCCTCACCCTCACCATCACCCTCACCCTAACACTCACCCTCACCCTAATCCTAACCATAACCCTAACCCTCACCCTAAACCTAACTCTGACACTCACCCTCACCCTCACCCTAAGCCTTAACCTACACCTAAGCCTAATCCTAAACCTCACCCTCGCCTTCACCCGAAACCTAAACCTTACCCTAACCCTAACTCTAGCCCTCACCCTAACCCTAACCCTAATCCTCCCCCTCACCTTAACCCTAACCCTAATGCTAACCCTAACACTCACCGTCACAGGAAACCTAAACCTAACCCTGACCCTAAACCTAACCTTAACCCTAATACTATCCGTAACCCTCACCATCACCCTAAACCTCACTCTAACCCTTACCCTAACCATAACCCTATTCCTAAATCTAAACCTAA
Organism: Dipodomys merriami; assembly: GCF_024711535.1. NCBI lineage: Eukaryota > Metazoa > Chordata > Mammalia > Rodentia > Heteromyidae > Dipodomys > Dipodomys merriami. The sequence continues at coordinate 5,728,479 of NW_027206257.1, forward strand.
CCCTCACCCTAACGCTCACCCTAACCCTCAACCTAAACCTAAACCACACCCTCACCCTAACCCTCACCCTAAAACTTACCCTCACCCTAACCCTAACATTAACCCTAACACTAATCCTCACCATATCCCTAACCCTGAAACTCACCCTAACCCTCACCGTCACCTTAACCCTCACCCTAACCCTAACCGTCACTCTCACCCTAAAACTCACCCTCTCCCTAAACCGAACCATCACCCTAACCCTACCCTAAACCTCACCCGAATCCTAATCCTCACCCTAAACCTAACTCTAAACCTAACCCTCATACTAACCCAAACCCTCACCTTAAACCTCACCCTAACCCTCATGCTAACCCTAAAGCTAACCATAACTCTCACTCTCACCCTAACCCTCATCCTAACCCTTATCCTCACACTAAAACTAACCCTAATCCTCACATTAACCCTAACCCTCACACTAACCCTAATGCTACCCCTCACCCTACCCCTCACATTAACCCTAACCCTAACCCTCACCCTAGCCCTATGCGTAACCCTCACCTTCCCACTAACCCTTAATGTCACTGTCACCCTAACCCTCACCCTAACCCTAATACTCACCTACACCCTCACCCTCACCGTCACCCTCACCCTAACCCTCAACCTCACCCTAAACATCACCCTAATCCTAACCCTCACCCTAAACCTAACTGTAATCCTCACCCTAACCCTAAATCTCACCTTAAACCTCACCCTCACCCTAATCCTCACCCTCACACTAACCCTAACCCTAAGCCTTTCCTAGCCGAAACCCTCACCTTCATCCTCACCCTCACCCTAATCCTCACCCTATCCCTCATCCTAACCCTAACCCTCACCCTAACCCTAAACCTCCCCCTAACACAAACCCTCCCACTAACCCTCACCTTAACCCTAACACTAACCCTAACCCTCACCCTCACCCTAAACCTCACCCTAACCCTTTCCCTCACATAACCCTAACCCTAACCCTAACTCTAATCTTCACCCTCACCCTAATCCTAACACTAATCCTCAACCTAACCCTAATCCTCCCCTTAAACCTCACCCTCAACCTAATCCTCACCCTAACCGTAACCCTAAGCCTTTCCTAACTGAAACCCTTACCCTCACCCTAACGCTAGGCCTAACCCTCATCCTCACCCTAACCCTCACTATTACACTCACCCTAACACTAACACTAACCCTCACCCTAACCATCACAGTCACCCTAACCCTCACTCTAACCCTAACCCTCAACCACACCCTAACCCTCCCCCTCAACCGAACCCTCACCCTCACCCTAACACTCACCCTCACCCTAAACCTCATCACCCCAACGCTAAACCTTACCCTAACTATAACCCTGAACCTAACCCTAACCCTCACTCTTATCCTCACCCTAAACCTAACCCTAATGCTAAACCTAAACCTAAACCTCATCCTAAAAATTACCATATCCCTAAGCCTCACCCTCACCTTCACATTCACACTAACCCTAACCCTCACACCAACCCAAACTCTAACCCTCACACTCACCCTCAACCTCACCCTAAACCTAACCCTAACCCTAACCCTCATCCTAACTCTAATGATAACCCTAACCCTTAACTTCACCCTAAATCTCACCATAACCCTAAAACTCACCATAACCCTAACCCTAACCCTAAACCTAATCCTCATCCTAACCCTAACCCTTGCACACACCGTAATCCTCACCATCACCGGAACCCTTCTCCTCACCCTAACACTCACCCTAACGCTAACCCTAACCCTAATCCTAAACCTAACACTCACCCTCACCTTAACACTCACCCTGACCAAAAACATCACCATAACCCTAACCCTCACCCTAAACCTAACCCTAACCCTCACCCTAAACTTAACCCTCATCCTAATGCTCTCCCTATCCCTAACACTAACCCAACACCTCACCATCATCCAAACCCTCACACTAACCCTTATCCTCACACTTACCCTAATCCTAAACCTCACCCTAACCCTCACACTAACATTAATCCTCACCCTATCCCTAACCCTAACCCAAACCCTCACCCTAACCCTCACGTAATCCTTACCCTCACCCTAACCCTAACCATCATCCTCACCCTAAATCTCACCATAACTGTTACCCTCAACCTAATCTGCAAACTAACCCTAACCCTAAACCGACGGCACACCCTAACCCTCACCCTCACCATAACCCTAACCCTAAACCTAACCCTCACCCTAACCCTAACCCTCACCATCACCCCAACCCTCACCCTAACCCTTACCCTCACAATAACCCTATCCCTCACCCTAAACCTAACCCTTATTCTCAAAAGAACACTCACCCTCACGCTAACCCTCGCCCTCACACTAAACATCACCCTAACCCTAACACTCACCCAAACCCTAACCCTAACCCTCACCCTAACCCTCACCATGACCCTAAACCTTACCCTAACCCCAACCCACACCCTCACCCTAAACCTCACCCTAACCCTAACCCTAACCCTTACCTAACCGAAAACCTCACCCTCACACTCACCCTCACCCTAATCCTCACCCTCACCCTAGCCCTCACCCTAAAACTAACCCTCACCCTAACCCTAACCCTAAGCCTCACCCACACCCTAACCCTAATCCTAAACCTAACCCTAACACTCATCCTAACCCTAACTCTAAACCTAATGCTAACCCTAAACCTCACACTCACCCTAACCCTCACCCTATCCCTTACAGTCACCCTAACCCTAACCCTAACCCTCAAGCTAACCCTAAACCTTCCCCTCAGCCTAACACTCACACTAAACACAACCCTAAACCTAAACCTCACCCTCACACTAACCCTCACCCTAACACTTGCCCACACGCTCACCCTCACCCTAACCCTAACCCTAAACCTATACTTCACCCTAACACTCACCCTTACCCTAACCCTCACTCTCACCCTAACCCTCACCATAACCCTAAACCTAACCCTCACACTAACCTAAGCCTAACCCTCAGCCTAAAACTTATGCTAACCTTAAATCTATCCCTAACATTCACCATACCCCTAAACCTAGCCCTAACCCTAACCCTCACACTAAACCTAACCCTAACCCTCAGCCTAACCCTCATCCTAACCCTAAACCTAACCCTAATCCTAACCTCACCCTCACCCTCACCCTAACTCTAAACCTAAACCTAAACCTAACACTCACCCTCATCCTCACCCTAACCTAACACTATCCCCCAACCGCACCCTAACCCTAACCATCACCCTATATCTCACCCTCACCCTAACCCTAACCCTAACACTCACCCTAACACTAACGCTAACCCTAACCCTCACCCTCACACTAAAACAAACCATAACCCTAACCCTGACCATAACCTTAACCCTCAGCCTAAACCTAATCCTCACCATAACCCTAACCCTCACCCACACACTAACCCACACCCTCACCCTCACCCTCACCCTCAACATAACACTTACCCTCACCCTCACCTTAACCTAACACTATTCCTAACCCTCATCCTAACCCTAACCCTCACCCTATAAGTCACCCTCATCCTAACCCTAATCCTAACCCTCACTCTAACCCTCACCCTAAACTTAACACTAATCCTAACCCTCATCCTTAACCCTTTCCCTCACCATAAACTTAACCCTAAGCCTAAACCTAATCCTCACCCTCACCCGAACACTCACACTCACCTAAACCTCACCCTAACCCTAACATTACCCCTCTTCCTAACCATCACCCTAACCATAACACTAACTCTAACCCTCAACCTAACCCTAACCCTAACGCTAACACTCAAACTCACCTAAACCTAACCCTAACCCTAACATTACCCCTCTACCTAACCATCACCCTAACCATAACACTAACCCTAACCCTCACACACACCTAAACCTCACCCTAAACCTTACATTACCCCTCTCCCTAACCATCACCCTAACCCTACCCTAACACTAACCCTCACCCTAACATTAACCCTATTCCTAAACCTAGCCCTCACCCTCAAACTAGCCCTAACCCTAACTCTAACATTAACCCACACCCTAACCCTAACCCTAAACCTAAACCTAAACCTAACCCTAACCCGCACACTTACCTAAACCTGACCCTAACCCTAACATTACCACTCTCCCTAACCATCACCCTAACGCTAACCCTAACCCTAACTCTCAACCTAACCCTAATCCTACCCCTCACCCTCACCCTCAAACTAACCCTAAACCTAATGCTAACCGTCACCCTAACCCTAACCCTCAACCTAAAAATAAACTCAGCTTAACACTCACTCTCACCCCAATCCTCACCCTAACCCTAACACTTACCTAACCGAAACCCTCACCCTCAACCTCACCCTAAACCTCACCCTCAGCCTAGCCCTCACCCAAACCCTAACCCTAACCCTAACCCTCACCCTCAACCTCCCATTCAACCTCAGCATTACCCTAACCCTTACCCTAATCCTAACCCTAAGCTTCAATCCCACACTCACCCTAACCCTAACACTATCCTTAACGCTAAACCTCACCCTCAACCTAACCCTAACTCTAACTCTAACAATAACCTTAACCCTAACCCTAACCCAATCCCTAACCCTAAAAATCACCCTAACCCTCACCCTAACCCTCACCCAAACACTTACCCTCACCCTCACCCTAACCCTAACCCTAACCTCACACTAAACCTAAGCCTCATCTTAACTCTAACCCTAAACCTAACCCTAATCCTAAACCTAACCCTCACACTCACCCTCACCCTAACCCTCACACTCACCCTCATCCTAAGCCTCACCCTAAACATCACCCTAACCCTAACCCTCACCCTAACCCTAAACCTAACCCTCAAACTAACCCTCACCCTAACCCTAAGGATAAACCTAACCCTCACCCTCAATCTCACCCTCAACCTAACCCTTATCCTCACACTAACCCTAAACCTAACCCTAACCCTAACCCTCACACTAAACCTTAACCTCACCTTAACCCTACCCCTACACATCACACTACCCCTCACCCTAACCCTAAACCTAACACTCACCCTCACTTTCACCCTCACCCACAGCCTAACCCTAAAACTAAGACTAATCCTAACACTAACCCTCACACTAATCCTCCACCTAACCCTGAAAAAAACACTCACCCTCACCCTAACTCTAACCCTAACCCTAACTCTCACCCTAACCCTCACCCTGACCCTCACCCTAAACCTAACCCTAACCCTCAGCCTAACACTTACACTCAACCTAATCCTCACCCTAAACCTAACCCTCACCCTCACCCTCACCCAAACCCTCATCCTAACCCTAACCCACACCTCACCCTCACACTTACCATAACCCTCATCCTAACCCTAACCCCAAACCTAATGCTAACCCTAAACCGCGCTCTCACCCTAACCCTCAACCTAACACTTACCCTCACCCTAACCCTAACCCTAATCCTCACACTAAACCTAACCCTCACCCTAACCGTAACCCTACCCCTCAGCCGTACCCTCACCTTAAACCTAACCCTAAACCTAACCCTCACCCTATCACTAACCTTAACCCTAACCCTCACCCTCACCCTAACCCTGATGCTAGCCCTAACCTTCACCCTCACCCTAACCCTAACACTAACCCTTACACTCACCCAAACTGTAACCCTCACCCACACCCTAACCCTCACCCTAACACTTACCCACACCCTAACCCTCACCTGAAACCAAAACCTAAACCTAACCTTTACCCTAACCCTAACCCTAACCATAACCCTAACCCTCAACCTCTCCCTAACCCTCACCCTCAACTTTACCCTCAACCTAACCCAAACCCTAACCATAAAACTAACACTCACACTAACCCTAACCCTTACCCTCAGCCTAACCCTTATACTAACCCTAAACCTAATCCTAACACTCAACGTAACCCTAACCCTAAACCTAACCCTCATCCTCAACCTCCCCTTCCTCCTCAGCCTTACCCTAACCCTAACCCTTATCCTAACCCTATCCCTCAACCCCACCCTCACCCTAACGCTAATCCTAACCCTAACGCTAACCCTCACCCTCACCCTAACCCTAACCCTAAGAATAACCCTCACCCTAACACTAACCCTAAACCTAAAACTCACCCTAACCCTAATCCTAACCCTAACCCTCACCCTCACCTTCATTCTAACACTCACCCTCATCCTGACCCTCACCATCACACTAACCCCCACACTAACCCTAACCCTCACCCGAACCCTAACCCTAACCCTCACCCTCAATTTCACCCTCACCCTCAGCCTAACAATAACCCAAAACCTAATCCTAACCCTAACCCTCACCCTCATCATAACCCGAAAGATAACCCTCACCCTCACCCTCACACTCACACTCACCCCCAACCTCAACCTAACCCTCACCCTCACCCTTACCCTCACACTAACCTCAATCTCACCCTAAACATCACACTAACCCTAACCCTCACCCTAACCCTAACGCTAACCATAACCCTCACGCTCAACCTAACCCTCACCCAAACCCTTATCCTCACACTAACTCTAACCCTAACCCTATCGCGACACCTCACCCTAACTCTCACCCTAACCCTAACCCTCAAACACACCCTAACCCTCACACGAACCCTCACCCTCACATGAACACTAACCCTCAGCATAACACTCACCCTCACAATAAACTTCAACCTAACCCTAACTCTCACACTAACCCTAACCCTAAACCTCACCCTAAACCTAACTCTCAACCTAACCTTAACCCTCACCCTCACCCTAACCCTAATCCTCATCCTATACCTAACCCTCACCCTTAACCTAACCCTCACACTCTCCCTAACCCTAACCATCATCCTAACCCTAACCCTCACCCTCAACCTAACCATCACCTTAACCCTAATCCTCATCCTAACCCTAACCCTAAACCTAATGCTAACCCTAAACCTCACACTAAACCTAACCCTCACCCTAACCGTAACCTTAAACCTCAGCCTAACCCGCCCCCTAAACCTAACCCTAACCATAATCCTCACACTATACCTAACCTTAACCATAAACCTCACCCTAACCCTCACCCTAACGCTAATGCTAACCCTATCCCTTACCCTCACCCTAACACTCACCCTAACCCTAAACCTCACCCTAACCCTAACCCTCATTCTCATTCTAACACTCACCCTAACACTTACCCACACCCTAAGCCTCACGCTAACCCTAAAACTAAATCTAAACTTCACCCTAACCCTCACCCTAAACCTAACCATAACCCTAAACCTAACCCTCACCCTAACCCTAACCCTCACCCTCTCCCTAAACCTCACCCTAAGCTTTACCCTCAACCTAACCCAAACCCTAACCCTAAACCTAACACTCACACTAACTCTAACCCTTACCCTCAGCCTAAACCTTATACTAAACTTAAACCTAACCCTAACCCTCACCCTAAACCTAACCCAAAACATAACCCTCACCCTCAACCTCCCCTTCCCCCTCAGCCTTACCGTAACCCTAACCCAAATCCTAACCCTAACCCTCAACCCCTCTCTCATCCTAACCCTAACCCTAACCCTAACGCTAAACCTCAGCATCACACTCAACTTCTCCCTAACCCTAACCCTAACAATTACCCTAACCCTAACACTAACCCAATCCCTAAAACTCACCCTAATCCTAATCCTAACCCTAACCCTCACCTAAACCTCATTCTAACACTCACCCTCACCCTGACCCTCACCATCACACTAACCCTCACACTAACCTGAACCCTCAGCCTAACCCTAACCCTCAGCCTCACCGTAACCCTAACTATAACCCTCACCCTCACCCTCACTCTCACTGGCACCCTCACCCTAACTCTCACCCTAACCCTTACCCTCACACAAACCCTAACCCTATCCCTATCCCAACACCTCAACCTAACTCTCACCGTAACCCTAACCCTCAACCACACAATAACTCTCACCCTCACCCGAACCCTCATCCTGAACCGAACACTCACCCTCACCCTAACCCTCACCCTCACAATAAACATCACCCTAACCCTAACTCTCACCTTAACCCTAACTCTAAACCTCACCCTAACCCTAATCCTCAACCTAACCCTAACCCTCATACTCACCCTAAGCATAACACTCATCCTAATCCTAATCCTCTCCCTAAAACTAACTCTGAACCTCGCCCTAACCCTCACCCTCACCATAACCCTCACACTAACCTTAACCCTGAACCTAAATATATCCCTAACTCTAACCTTCACCATCACCCTGACCTTCACCTCAGCCTAACCCTAACACTAACTCTATTCCTAATCCTAACTCTCACCCTCACCCTAACCATCAACCTAACCCTAAACCTCACCCCAACCCTAACCCTAACCATCACACTAAACCTAACATCAGCTTAACCCTCAGCCTCACCCTAATCCTCACCCTAACCCTAACACTTACATAACCGAAACACCCTCACCCTCATCCAAACCCTGACACTCATCCTCGCACTCACCCTAACCCTAAACCTAACCCTAATGCTGAACCTCACCCTCAGCCTCACCCTAACCCAAACTCTAACCCTAACAATAACCCTAAAACTAACCCTAATCCTAAAATTCACCCTAACCCTAATCCTAACCCTAAACCTCACCCTCACCCTCACCCTCATTCTAACCCTCACCTTCTCCCTGACCCGCACCATCACACTAACACACACACTAATCCTAACCCTCACCCTAACCCTAACCCTAAACCTAAACCTCACCATCACCCTCACCCTAACCCTAACCCTAACCCTTAACCTCACCCTAACCCTAAACCTCACCCTCACCCTAATTCTCACCCTAATCCTTACCCTCACCCTAAGCTGCAAACTAACACTAACCCTAAACCTACTGCTCACCCTAAACCTCACCCTGACCATAACCCTAACCCTAACCCTAACCCTAACCTTAACCCTCACCCTCACACTAACCCTCACCCTTACCCTTATCCTAATACTAACCCTAATCCTAACCCTCTCCCTATACTTCACACTAACACTAATCCTCACCCTATCCCTAACCCTAACCCAAACCCTCACCCTAACCCTTACCCTCACCCTAAACCTAAAACTCACCCTCACCTTAACCTCACCTTAACCCTTACCTTCACCCTAACCCGCAAACTAAATTTAACCCTAAACCTACTGCTCACCCTAACCCTCAACCTCACCATAACCCTAACCCTAAACCTAACACTCACCCTAACCATAAACCTCACCCTCACCGTAACCCTCACCCTAACCCTTACCCTCACATTAACGCAATCCCTAACCCTAACCCTAACCCTAATTCTCAACAGAACACTCAACCTCACCCTAACCTTTACCCTCACACTAAACATCACCCAACCCTAACCCTCACCATAACCCTAACCCTAACTCTCACCCTAACCCTCACCCTCAACCTAAACCTAACCCTCATCCTAACACTAACCTTCACCCTCACCCTCACCCTAACCCTAACCCTAACCACAAACCACACCCTCACCCTAAACCTCACCCTAACCCTATCCCTAACCCGTACCTAAATGAAAAAATCACCCTCACCCGAATCCTCACCCTCACCTTAACCCTAACTCTAAACCTAACGCTAACACTCATCCTAACCCTAACTCTAAACCTAATGCTAACCCTAAACCTCACACTCACCGTAACCTTCACCCTAACCCTTACCGTCACCCTAACCCTAATCCTAACCCTCACACTAAACCTAACACTCACCCTAACCCTAACCATTCCCCTCAGCCTCACCCTCACCACAAACCTAACCCTAACCCTAATCCTCTCCCTATCATTAACCTTAAGGCAAAAACTCACCCTAAACCTCACCCTAAACCTAATGCTAACCCTAACCCTCACCCTGACCCTAACACTTACGCTAACCCTTGCCCTCACCCTAAACCTAAAACTCACCCTCACCATAACCCTCACCCTAAAACTTACCCACACCCTCACCCTCACCCTAAACCTAACCCAAAACTTCACCCTAAAACTTCACCATAACGCTCACCCTAACCCTAACACTCACCTTCACCCTAACACTCACCGTAACATTTACCCTCACCGTAACCCTTACCCTATCCCTATACCTAACCCTCAAACTAACCCTAACCCTAACCTTCAGCCTAAACCTTATGATAACCCTAAATCTATCCCTAACCCTAACCCTAACCCTCACACTAACCCTAACCCTAACCCTCAGCCTAACCCTCATCCTAACCCTAAACCTAACACTAATCCTAACCCTCACCCTCACCCTCACCCTAACTCTAAACGTAAACCTAAACCAAACACTGACCCTCACCCTCACCCTAACCTAACATTATCCCTAACCCTCACCCTAACCCTAACCCTCACCCTATACCTCAGCCTCAACCTAACCCTAGACTTAACCTTAACCCTCACCCTAACCCGCATCCTAAACTTAACACTAACCCTAACCTTAATCCTCACACTAAACCTAACCCTAACCCTCACCCTCACCCTATCCCTCAACCTCACCCTAAACATCACCCTAACCCTAACCCTCACCCTAACCTGAATCCTACCCTAACCTGAACCCTAACCCTGACCCTAACACTCACCCTAAACCTAACGATAACCCTAAACCTCACCCTCAACCTAACCCTCAACCTAACCCTTATCCTCACACTAACCCTAACCCTACCCGTCACACTAACCCTAAACCTCACCCTAACCCTAACCCTACCCCTCACTCTACCCCTCACCCTAATCCTAACCCTAACCCTAAACCTCAATTTCACCCTCACCCTCAGCCTAACCCTAACCCTAACACTTACATAACCCTAACCCTAACCTTAATCCTCCCCCTAACCCTGACAATAACCCTCACCCTCACCCTAACACTAACCCTAACCCTAACTCTCACCCTAACCCTAAACCTAAACCTCACCCGAACCCTAATCCTCAACCTAACCCTAACCCTCATCCTGACCCTCACACTAAACCTAACCATAACACTAACCCTCACCCTAACACTTACCCTGACCCTAACCCTAACCCTAAACCTAACCCGAACCTCACCCTAAACCTAACCCTCATCCTAAACCTAAGCCTCACCCTCACTCTAACCCTAACCCTCATCCTAACCTTAAACCTAAACCTAATGCTAATCCTAAAACTCACCCTCACCCTAAACCTCACCCTAACCCTCACCCTCACCCTAACACTAACCCTAACCCTCACACTAAACCTAAACCTCACCCTAACCCTAACCCTAATCCTCACACTAAACCTAACCCTCAAACTAAATCTAACCCTACCACTCAGCATAACCCTCACCCTATGACTAATCCTAACACTAATCTTCACCCTATCCCTAAACTTAACCCTAATCTCACCCTAACCCTCAACCTCACCCTAACCCTAATTCTAACACTAACCCTCCTCCTGGTCCTAACCCTCACCCTCACCCTAAACCTCACTCTAACAGTTACCCACACCATAACCCTCACCCTAACCCTAAACCTAAACCTAACCTTCAACATAACCCTCACGCTAACCCTAAATATAACTCTAACCCTAACCCTCACCCGAACACTCACTGTAACCCTAACCCTCACCCTCTCCCTAACCCTCAACCTAATTTTACCCTCAACCTAACCCAAACCCTAACCCTAAACCTAACCCTCACACTAACCCTAACCCTTACCCTCAGCCTAACCCTTATAGTAACACTAAACCTAACATTAACCCTCATCCTGAACCAAACCCTAACCTTAAACCTCACACTCAACTTCCCCTTCCCCCTCAACCTTACCCTAAACCTAAACCTAATCATAACCCTAATGCTAACCCTCACCCTCACCCTCACCTAACCCTAACACTAACAATAACCCTAACCCTAACCCTAACACCCACCCTCACTTTCATCTTCACCCTCAGCCCAACCCTAACCCTTACTGTAAACCTGAACCTCACCCTCACCTTAAACCTAACCCTAACCCTCACCCTTACCCTCACCCGCAACCACACACTCACCCTAACCCTCACCCTCACCCTCATCCTCACACTAACCCTCAACCTCAACCTAAACATCACCCTAACTCACACCCTCACATTAACCCTAATCCTAACCCTCACCCTAACCATAAACCTCATCCTAACCCTCACCCTACCCCTAACGCTAACCCTAACCCTCACCCTCACACTAACCCACACCCTAAATCTTAACCTCACACTAACCCTAAACCTAACCCTAACCTTCACACTAACCCTAACCTTCACCCTAACCCTATCCCTACACCTCACCCTGACTCTCATCCTAAACCTAAACCTCAACCACACCCTAATCCTCACCCTCACACGAACCCTCACCCTCACCTGAACACTCACCCTCACCCTAACACTCACAGTCACAATAAACTTCACCCTAACCCTAACTCTCACTCTAGCCATCATCCTAAACCTCACCCTAACCCTAACCCTCAAGCTAACCCTACCCTTCACCCTCACCCTCACACTAAACCTAAACCTAATGAGAACCCTCACCCTAACCCTAATCCTCATCCACAACCTAACCCGAAATCTCACCTGAACCCACACCCACCCACAAACTCTCATCCTCAACCTAAACCTCACCCTCACCCTAAACATCACCCAAACCCGAACCCTCACCCTAACTCTAACCCTAACCCTACCCCTCACCCTAACCCTTACCCTCACCATAACCATAACCCTCACACTAACCTTAAACCTCACTCTAATTATAACCCTAACCCTAACCTTCACTCTCTGTTCTTCACCTCAGCTTAAACCTAAACCTAACCCTCAACCTAACCCTACCCCTCACCCTCACACTCACACTAAACCTAAAACTAATGATAACCCTCACCGTATCCCTAATCCTCAACCCACACCCTAACCCGAAAACTCACCTGAACCCATAACCACACCCAAACCTAACCTTCACACTAACCCTAACCCTAACCCTCAGATTAACCCTCATCCTAACCCTAACCCTAACCCTAATCCTAACCCTCACCGTCAGCCTCACCCTAACTCTATACCTAAACCTAAACCTAACACTCACCCTCACCCTAACCTAACACTATCCATAACCCTCACCCTAAACCTAAACCTCAACCTATACCTCATCCTCAACCAAACCCTAAACCTAACCCTAACCCTAAACCTAACCCTCACACACACCCTAAAACTCACCCTATCCCTAACATTACCCCTCTCCCTAAGCATCACCCTAACCCTAACCATAACCCTAACCCTCAACCTAACCTTAACCCTACCCCTCACCCTCACCATCAAACTAAACCCTAAACATAATGCTAACCCTCACCCTAACCCTAATCATCACCCACACCCTAACTGGAATCATCACACGAACCCTCACCCTCATCCAAACACTCAATCCCATGCTAACCCTCACCCTCACCCTAAACATCACCCAAATCCTAACCCTAACCCTAACCCTGACTCTAACCCAAACCCTCACCCTAAAACTTACCCTCATCCTAACCCTAACCCTAAGCTTCACCCTCACCCTGACCCTCACCCTCAGCCTAACCCTAACCCTAACCCTATTCCTAATCCTAACTCTCAAACTCACACTTACCCTAAACCTAACCCTAACACTCACCCTCATCCTCACACTAACCCTATCCCTAACCCTCACCCTAACCCTAACCCTCACCCTACACCTCACTCACACCCTAACCCTAATCCTAACTCTAACCCTAACCCTAACCCTCACACTAACCCTAACCCACATCCTCACACTACACCTCACCCTAACCCTCACCCTCACCCTAACTCTAATGCTAACCCTAACCCTCACTTTCACCCTATCCCTCAACCTAAGCCTTACACTTACCCTAATACTAATCCTCAACCTCAACCTAAACCTCACCCTAACCCTTATCCTCAGAATAACCCGCAAACTATCCCTAACCCTGAACCTACCGCTCACCCTAACCCTAACCCTAACCCTCACCCTTATCCTAACCCTCACCATCACCCTAACCATCACCCTAACCCTAACGCTCACCCTAACCCTAACCCAAACCCTCACCCTAAACCTAACCTCAGCTTAACCCCCACCCTCATCCTAATCCTCACCCTAACACTTACCTAACCGAAAACCTCACCCTCACCCTGACCCTAAACCTCACCCTAACCCTCACCCTCAACCTCCCCTTCCCCCTCAGCATTATACTAACCTTAACTCTAATCCAATCCCTAACCTTCAATCCCACCCTCACCCTAAACCTAACCCTAACGCTAATCCACACGATAACCCTCACCCTAACCCTAACCCTCACACTAACCCTAAACCTCACCCTAACCCTAACCCTACCCCTCACCCTAACCCTAACCCTAACCCTCACACTCACTTTCACCCTCACCCTCAGCCTAACCCTAACCCTAACACTTACCCTAACCATAACCCTCACCGTAATCCTCCACTTAACCCTGACCATAAACCTCACTCTAACCCTAACACTAACCCTAACCCTAACTCTCACCCTCACGCTAACCCTCACCCTAAACCTTACCCTCACCCTAAACGTATCCCTAAACCTAACCCTAACTCTAACTCTCACACTAACACTCAACCTCACCCTAACACACACCCTCACACTAAACGTAACCCTAAAGCTAACACTCACCCTAACCCTAACACTAACCCTCACCCTAACCCTCACCCTCACCCTAACCCTAACCCTAACCCTCATCCTAACACTAACCCTCACCCTCAACCTTACACACCCCCAACCCTAACCCTCTACCTCACCCTAAACCTCACCCTAAGCCTTACCCTCACCCTAACTCTAATCCTAACCCTAACCGTAACCCTCACCCTAACCCTAAACCTATCCCTAACCCTCACCCTAACCCTAACCCTCATCCTACCTCACACTCACCCTAACCCTCACCCTAACCCTTACTGTCACCCTAACCCTAACCCTAACCCTCACACTAAACCTAACCCTCACCCAAACTCTAATGTTACCCCTCACCCTAACCCTCACCCTCAAACTAACCCTAACCCTAATCCTCACCCTATCCTTAATCTTAACCCAAAATTCACCGTAAGCCTCACCCTCACCCTCACCCTAATGCTAACCCTAACCCTCAGCCTCACCCTAAACCTCACCCGAACACTTACCCTCACCCTAACCCTAACCCTCACCCTCACACTAAACCTTACCCTAACACTTACCCAAACCCTAAACCTCACCCAAACCCTAAACCTAAACCTAACCTTGATGCTAAAACTCACCCTCAACCTAAACTTCACCCTAACACTTACCCACACACTTACCCTCACCCTAACCCTAAACCTAAACTTAAACTTGACCCTAACCCTCACCCTAACCCTAAAATTCACCCTCACCCTAACTCTCACCCTAACATTTACCCTCACCCTAACCCTTACCCTAACCCTAAACCTAACCCTCACATTAACCCTAACCCTAACCCTCAGCCTAACCCTTAACCTAACCCTAAACCTAGCCCTAAACCTCACCCTAACCTAATCCTAACCCTCAGCCTAACCCTCATCCTAACCCTAACCCTAACCCTAATCCTCACCCTCACCCTAACTGTAACCCTAAACCTAAACCTAACACTCACCCTCACAGTTACCCTAACCCTAACACTGTCCCTAAGCCTCAGCATAAACCTAACCCTCACCCTAATCCTAAACCTAACCTTCACCCTCAAACTCACCCTAACTCTAACCCAAAACCTAACCCTAACCCTCACCCAGACCCTCAACTTAACCCTCAGCCTCATCCTAAACCTCACCCTAAACCTAAACCTACCCCTCACCCTGATCCTAATGCTAACCCTAACCCTCAACCTAACCCGAAACCTACCCCTAATGCTAACCCTCAACCTAACCCTAATGCTCACCCACACCCTAACCCTCACCCTCACCCGAAGCCTCATACTCACCCTAACTCTCACCCTCACTCTAAACATCATCCAAACCCTAACCCTCACCCTAAACCTTACACAAACCCTAATCCAAACCCTCACACTCACCCTAACCCTCAGCCTAACCCTTTCCCTTACGCTAAACCTAACCATAACCCTCACACTAACCGTAACCCTCACTCTAACCCTAACCTTAACGCTGACCCTAACCTTCCCCCTCACCCTGACCCTCACCTTAATCCTATTCCTAATCCTAACATTTACCATCACCCTAAACCTAACCCTAACCATCACCCTCACCCTCTCCCTCAACCTAACCCTCACCCTCACCCTAAACATCACCCTAACCCTAACCCTCACCCTCAACCTAACCCTAACCCTTACCCTGAACCTAACCTCAGCTTAATCCTCACCCTCGCCCTAAACCTCACCCTAACCGTAACCTTTACCTAACAGAAACTCTCACCCTCACCCTCAGCCTATCCCTCACCCTCACCCAAGCCCTCACCCTAACCCTAACCTTAACCCTCACCCTCACCCTCAACCGCCCCTTCTCTCTCAGCCTTACTCTAACCCTAACAATAACTCTAACTCTAACCCTAACCCTAAAACTCATCCTAACCTTACTCCTAACCCTAACCCTCAACCTCGCCCTCACCCTCATTCTAAACCTCAACCTCACTCTGAACCTCACCATCACACTAACGCTCACACTAACCCTAACCCTCACCCTAGCCTTAACCCTAACCCTCACCCTCACTTCCCCCATCACACTCAGCCTAACCCTAACTCTAACCCTAATCCGAAACTAACCTCACCCTCAGCCTCACCCTAACACTTACCCTCAAACTCCCCTTCCCCCTAACACTAAACCTCAACCTCACCCTAAGCATCACCATAACCTTAATCCTCACACTGAACCTAACTCTAACGCTCACCCTAACCCTCACCCTCAAACTAACACTCACCATAAACAGTATCCTCACACTAAACCTAACCCTAACTCTAACCTTCACACTAATCCTAACCCTCAACCTAACCATATCCCTGCACCTCAACCTAAATCTCACCCTAACTCTAACCCTAACACTCACCCTAACCCTAAATCTAAACCTAACCCTCACCCTCACCCTAACCCTCACCATCACGCTAATGCTCACCCTAACCCTAACCCTCACCCTAAACCTAACCCTCAACCTAAACCTAACCCTCACCCTGACCCTCACCCTAAATCTAACCGTAACCCTAACCCTCACCCTCAACCTTACTTTAATACTAACCCTCACCCTAAACCTAACCTGCACCCTAACACTAACCCTCACAATAACCCTAACCCTAGCCCTCACCCTCACCCTCACCCTCAACCTAACCCTAACACTAATCCTAAACCTAACCCTAAATCTAAACTTCACACTAAACCTAAGTCACTCTATCCCTAACCCTACCCCTCAGCCTAACCCTCACCCTAAACCTAACCCTAACCCTAATCCCCACACTATCCCTAATCTTAACCCTAAACCTCACCATAACCCTCACCCTCACCCTAACCCTAATGATAATCTTAACCCTCACCCTCACCCTAACCCTCAACCTTACCCTTACCCTCACTCTAACCCTTACCCTCACCCTAAGCCGAAACCTCACCCTCGCCCTAACCCTCACCCTAACACTTACCCACACCTTCACCCTAACCCTAATCCTCACCCTCAACCTCACCCTAAACCTAACCCTCACCCTTACCCTAACCCTCACCCAAACCCTCACTCTTACAGTCACCCTCACCCTCAGCCCAACACTAATCCTTACCCTAATCGTAACCCTCACCCTCACCCTAACTCTAACCCTAACCCTAACCCTCACCCTCACCCTAACCATATCCCTAACTTTCACCCTAACACTAAAACTCACCCTATATGTCACCCTCACCCTAACCATAAACCAAAACCTAATCCTCACCCTAAACTTCACCCTAACCCTAACACTAACCATAACCCTCATCCTCACAATAAACCTCACCCTATACCTTACCCTCACCATAACCCTAACCCTAACCCTAATCCTCAACCACACCTAACTTCACCCTCACCTGACCTTCACACTCACCCTCACCCTCACCCTCATCCGCACCCTAAACATCACCCTAACACTAACACTCACCCTCACGCTAATCCTCACAATAACCCTAACCCTGACGGAAAAGAAACCCTCAACCTAACACTCACACTGACCCTCACCCTGAACCTAGCACTCACCCAACCCTAACCCGAACCCTAATCCTCACCTTCACCCTAACCCTCACCCTAACCCTTACCCTCACCCTGACCCTAACCCTAACACTAATCATAACCCTCACACTAGCCGTAACCCTCACCCTAAACATAACACTAAACATAACCCTAACCTTCACCCTCACACTGACCCTCACCCTCACCGTAACCCTAAACCTATTCCTAATCCTAACCCTCACAATCACCCTCAACCTAAACCTAACCCTAACACTAACCCTCACCCTCACCGAACACAAACCCTCATTCTAACCCTAAGCTCAGCTTAACCCTCACCCTCAACCTAATCCTCACCCTAACCCTAACCCTAACGTAAATGTAACCCTCACCCTCACACTAACCCTCATCCTCACATTAGCACTAACCCTATCCCTAACCATAACACCCACACCCTAACCCTCACCCTCATCCTCACTCTAACCCTAATCCTAACCGTAATCCGAACCCTAATGCTCACACTACCCCTCTCCCTAACCCTAACTGTAACCCTACTCCTCACCCTCATCCTAACCCTCACGCTCAGCCGAATACTCACCCTCAACCTAAACCATACTCTCACAATAAACATCACCCTAAACCTAACCCTCAACATAACTCTAAACCTGACCCCCACCCTAACCCTAACCCTCACACTAACCCTCACCCTAACCTTTACACACAATATAATCCTATCCCTCACTCACAAACTTACCATCATCCAAACCCTTACCCTCACCCTAACCCTCACCCTAACCCGCAACCTAACGCTCACCCTAACCCTAACCCTCACCCTTGCCCTAACCCTCACCCTAACCTTTATCCTCACCCTCACCCTAATCCTCACCCTAACCTTTACCCTGATGCTAACCCTAAACATAAACCTAACCCTCAAACTAGCCCTAAACCTAACCCTCAACCTAACCCTTATCCTATCCCTAAACCTAACCCTAACCCTCACCCAAACCCTAAACCTAACCCTCACACTAACCCTAAACCTAACCCTCAGCCTAACGCTCATCCTAACCCTAACCGTAACCCTAACCCTCACCCTAACCATAACCCTACCCATAAAACTCACCCTATCCCTAACACTCCCCCTCACCCTCAGGCTAACTCTAATACTAACCCTAACCCTCACCTTCACCCAAACTCTAACCCTAAACATAATCCTAAACCTCACCCTCACCCTCACACTAACCCTAAACCCATCCCTAACCCTCACCCTAACCCTAACCCAAAACCTATACCTCACTCTCACCCTAACCCTAACCCTAACCCTCATACTGAAACTCACCCTAACTTTACCCTCACCATAAACCTAACTCTAACCCCAATCCTCACCCTAAACCTAAGCCTCATCCACACCCTAACACTCACCCTAACCCTAAACCTAACCCTATTCCTAAACCTAAGCCTCACACTTAAACTCACCCTAACCCTACACCTAACCCTTACCCTCACACACGCCCTCACCCTAAACCTCACTGTCACCCTAACCCTAACCCTGACCCTAACCCTACCCTTCACTCTAACCCTCACACTAACCCTAACCCTAATTCAAACCCTCAACCTAACCCTAACGCTAACCCTAAACCTCACCCTCACACTAACCCTAAACCTAACACTAAGACTCAACCTAACCCTAATCCTCACCCACACCCTAACACTCACCCTCACCTTAACCCTCACCCTCACCCTAACCCTAATCCTAACCTTCACCCTAACACTAACCCTTACACTAACCCTAACCCTAACCCCAAACCTCACCCTAACCCTAACCTTCATCCTAACCCTAACCCTAACCCTAACCCTCACCGTAACCCTAACCCTTACCATATACCTAACCCTCAGCATCAACATAACCCTAACCCTAATCCTCGCCATAACACTAACCCTCACCCTAACCCTCAGCCTCACCCTAATCCTCACCCTAACTGTAACCGTCAACCTAAACCTCACCCTCACCCTAATCCTCACCCTAACCCTAACCCTAACCATTACCTAATCGAAACCCTCAACCTCAACCTCACACTCACACTAACACTCACCCTCACCATAGCCCTCACCCTAAACCTAAACTTCACCCTAACCCTAACCATAAGCCTCACCCTCACCCTCATCCTAAACCTAACCAAAACCATAACCCTAATCCTAACCCTAACCCTCACGATCACCCTCACACTAATTCTAAACCAAACCCTAACCCTCACCCTCAATGTCTCCTAACTCTAACCCTAACCCTAATCCTAATTCTAACCCTCACCCTCACCCTCACCCTAAATCTAACCCTAACCCTAATCCAGACCCTCACCCTCACACTAACCCTAATACTCACCCTATCCCGAACACTAACCCTAAACCTCAACCTAACCTTTACCCTGAACCTAACCCTAATGCTAACCCGAACCCAAACCCTCACACTAACCCTCACCCTAACACTTACCCTCACCCTAACCCAAACCCTCACCCTCACAATAACTCTCACTATAACCATTAGATTCACCCTAACATTAACCCTAACATTAACCCTAACATTAACCCTAAATCTCACCCTAACCCTCTCCCTAAACCTAACCCTCAAACTCAACCTAACCCTCACCATAAACCTTGCCCTCACCCTAACCATAACCCTAACTCTAAACCTCACACTAACCCTAACTCTAACCCTCAGCCTAACCCTCATCCGAAACCTTACCCTAACCCTAATCCTAACCCTAAGTCTCACCCTCACCCTCACCCTAACCATAACCCTAACCCTTACCCTCATGCTAACCCTCACCCTCACTCTCACCCTATTACTATCCCTAACCCTAACTATAAAAATAACTCTAACCCTAACCCTAACCCTCACCCTAACCGTAACCCTAACCCTAACCCTCAACCTCAACGTCACTCTCAACCTCAACCTGAACCTCAAGCTCACCCTCACCCTAACCCTCACACTAACCCTAACCCTCAACCTAACCCTAACCCTAACCCTCACCTCACCCTCACCCTCACCCTCAGCCTAAGCCTTACACTAACCCCAATCCTAACAAGAACCCTTACCCTCATCCTAAACCTAATCCTAATCGTCAAACTCACACTCACCCTCACACTCACCCTAAACCTCACACTCAAACTCACCCTCACCCTAACTCTCAGCGGCACCCTAAAAATCACCCTAACCCTAACCCTCACCCTAACCCTAACCCTTACCCTCACCCTAACCTAACCCTCACCCTCAGCATCACCCTCACCCTCAGCCTAAAACTACTGCTACCCCTAATCCTAACCCTCACCCTCAACCTAACTCTAACCCAAAACCAAATTCTCCCCTTCCCCCTCACCCTCACACTAACCCTCACTCTAAACCTAACCCTCACCATCAACCTCAACCTCACCCTCAGCCTAACCATAGTCCTTACCCTAATCCTAACCCTCAACCTACCCCTGACCCTAACCCTAACCCTAACCCTAACCCTCACCCTAACCCTCTCCCTCACCATAGTCCACACCCTAACACTAACCATAAACGTAACCCTCACCCTCACCCTAAACCTAACCCTAAACCTAACCCTCACCCTCACCCTAAACCTAACCCTAACCCTAACCCTTACCCTTACCCTAAACCTAACCCTAATCCTAAACCTAACCCTAACCCTAACACTCACCTTCACCCTCACCCTAACCCTAACCCCAACCCTCACCCTCAACCTAACCCTAACCCGAATCCTAACCCTAACCCTCACCCTAACCCTAACCCTACCACTCACCCTAAACCTAACCCTAAACCTAACCCTCACCCTCACCCTCACCCTCTGCCTAACACTAACCTTAACCATAATCCTAACACTAATCCTCACCCTCATACTCACCCTAACTCAAACCCTCACCCTAACAATAACCCTCACCCTAACCCTAACCCTATCCCTAACCCTCACCCTAACCCTAAACCTCATCAAAACCCTAAATCTAACACTCAACCTCACCCTAACCCTAACCCTTACCCAAACCCTATACCTCACCGTAACCCTAACCCTAACCCTAACCCTCACCCTCACTCTAAACCTAACCCTAACCCTTACCCTCACCATAACCTTAACCCTAACCCTAAACCTAATACTCACACTAACTCTAACCACCACCCTCACCCTATCCCTCACCGTCACCTTAAACCTCACCCTAACACTAACTGTCATCAACACCCTAACCCTCACCCTCACCCTCACCCTCACCCTCACCCTAAGTCTAATCCTAAGTCTAATCCTAACATTAACCCTAACCCAAACCCTCACACTCACCCTCACCTTAACCCTAATCCTAATCCTAACCCTAAACCTCACCCCCACCCTAAACCTCACCATAACCGTAACCCTAACACTAAACAAAACCCTCACACTAACCCTAAACCCTAACTCTAACCCTCACCCTACCCCTAACCGTAAACCTAATACTCATCCTCACCCTAACCCTCACGCGAACACTTGCCCTTACCCAAACGCTCACCCTAAACCTAACCCTAAAGCACACCCTAAACCTCACCCTAAACCTAACCCTAAACCTCACCCTAGCCCTCACCCTTAGCCTAACCCTAACCCTCACCCTCACACTAAATCTCAACCTAACGCTTAACCTCACGTTAACCCTAACCCTAACCCTTACCCTAACCCTCACACTAACCCTAACCCTCACTCTCACCCTCACCCTCCACCTAACACTAAGCCTATACCTAACCCCAACCCTAACCCCAACAATAACCCTAACCCTAACCCTCACCCTAACCCATACCCTAACCCTAACCCAAACCCTCACCCTCACCCTAGCCCATACTCTATCCCTAAGCCTAAGCCTAAACCTCACCCTAACCCTCACCCTCACCCACACCCTAAGTCTAATCCTAACCCTAAATCTAACCCTCACACTCACCCTCACCTTAACCCTAATCCTAATCCTAATCCTAACCCTAACCCTAACCCTCACCCCCACCCTAAACCTCACCATAACCCAAACCCTAACACTAAACCTTACCCTAACCCTCACCCTAACCTTAACTCTAATCCTAAACATCACCCTCACCCTAATCCTAAACTTAACCCTAACCCTAAACCTCACCCTAATCCTTAACCGCACACTAACACTTACCCTCAACCTAACACTAACCCTAACCCCAACACTAACCCTCAAACTAACCTAACCATCACACTAAACATACACCTTACCCTAAACCTAACCCTCACCTTCACCCTAAACCTAACACTAACCCTAACCCACATCCTAAACTTAACCCTCAACCTAACTCTAAGGCTAAACCTCACCCTCAACCTAAACCTAAACCTAAACCTAAACCTAACCCTAACCCTCAGCCTAATACTAACCCTAACCCTAAAGCTAACCTTAACCCTCACCCTCACCCTAACCCTCACCCTAACCCTAACCCTAACCCTAACCCTAATCCTCACTCTATCCCTACCCTAACCCTCACCCTCATCCTAGCTCTCACCCTAAACCTAATCTTAACCCTCACCCTCACACTAACCCTAATGCTAACCTTACACTCATCTTCACACTAACCCTCACCCTAACCCTAATCCTAACCCTAACACTCACCCTCACCCTCAACCTCACCCTAACCCTAACCATAAACCTGAACCTCACCCTATGCCTAACCCTAACCCTCACCCTCTCCCTAGCCCTAACACTAACCCTAACCCTAACCCTACAACTCACCCGAACCGTAACCCTAAACCTAACCCTAACCTGCACCCTAAGCCTAACCCTAACACTAACCCTCACCCTAACACTCAGCCTAAACCTAACCCAAACCATCACCATAGCCCTAACCCTCCCCCACACCCTAACCCTTACACTCACTGTAGCCCTCACACTAACTCAACCCTAAACCTACCCCTCACCCTAACCATCACCCTAAACCTAACCTTAAACCTCACCCTAAGCCTAACCATAACCCTCACCCTAACCCTAGCCCTCACACTCACCCTAACCCTAACCCTCACCATCACCCTCACCCTAACCCTAACCCTAACACTAAACCTCACCCTAAACTTAACCCTTACCCTAACCCTAACCCTCACCCTCACCTAAACCCTAATCCTCACCAGAACCCTCTCCCTAACCCTAATGCAAATTCGAACCCTTACACTCAACCTAACCCTCACGCTCACCCTCACCCTCACCTAATCCTCACCTTAACCATAACCCTTACCTAAACTAAACCCTCACCCTCACCTTCAGCTTAACCCTCACACTCACCCTAGCCCTCACAATATCCCTCACCCTAACCCTAAACCTCACCTTCACCCTCACCCTCACCAATACTCTAACCCAAAGTCTAGCCCTCAGCCTAACCCTAACCTCCACCCTAACCCTAACCCTCACCCTCACCTTCACACTCAGCCTAACCCTAACTCCAATCCTAACCTTAAACCTCACCCTCACTCTAAACCTAACCCTACCCATAACCCTAAGTCTCACCTGAACCCTAACCTCCACTGTAACCCTAAACCTGACACTAACCCTAATCCTAAACCTAAACCTCACCCTGACCCTAACCCTCACCCTAATCCTTACCCTCACCCTAACACTCACCCTAACCGTAACACTAACCCTCACACTAAACCTAAACCTCACCCTAACCTTAACCCTCACCCTAACCCTAACCCTAACCCTAACTCTCACTCTCACCCTAGCCCTCACCGTAATCCTAACACTAACCCTAACACTCAACCTCACCCTAAACCTCACCCTAACCATAACCCTCACCCTAACCCTTAGCCTAACCTTAACCCTCACCCTAACACTAACCCTAACCCTAACCCTCACCCTAACACTAACCCTCACCGTAACACTCACGGTAACCCTAACCCTCACTCTCACCCCAACCCTCACCCTAACCCTTGCCCTCACACTAATCCTAACCCTATCTGTAACCCTAATGCTCTTACTAAACCTAACCATCAATTGAAATCTATCGGTACCCCTCACTCTAGCCCTCATCCTAACTGTAACACTAACCCTAACGCTAAACCTCACCCTAACCCTAAACCTTGAGCTCACCCTTGGCCTAATCCTAACCCTGACCCTCACCCTAACCCTCATCCTCACCCAATCCTCACCCTTCCAGTAACCCTCACCCTCACTCTAATCCTCACCATCACCCTTACCCTCACACTAACCCTAATCCTCACCCTAACCCTAACCTTACCCCTCAAGCTAACACTCACCCTAAACCTAACCCTCACCCTAACCCTAAACATAACTATAATCCTTACCTAACACAAACCCTCACCCTCACCATAACCCTCACCCTAAAATTCACCCTCAACATAGCCCTCACCCTAACCCTAACCCTAATCCTCACCCTAACCCTAAACCTCACCCTAAACCATACCCTGACTCTAACCCTCACCCTAACCCTAACCGTAACCCAAAACCTCACCCTGACCCTCACCCTCACCCTAACCCTAACCTAAACCCTAACCCTCAAACTAACCCTCACCTTAACCCTAACCCTAAGCCTAAACCTCACCCTCACCCTAACCCTCACCCCAACCCTTACTCTCACCCTAACCCTAACCCTCACCCTCACCTCAAACCTCATCCTAACCCTTACCCAAACCCTAACCCTAAAACTAACACACACTAACCCTAACCCTCACCCTAACCCAAACCTTCACACTTACCTTATCCTCACCCTAACCCTAACCCTAACACTAACCCAAAACCTACCCCTCAACCTACCCCTCACCCTATCTCTAACCCTAACCCTAAACCTAACTTTCACCCTAAACGTAACCATAATCCTCACCCTCATCCTAACTTTCACTGTCAGGCTAACCCTCACACTAACACTAACTCTCTTCCACACCCTCACCCTCAACATCACCCTACACATCACCCTAACCCTAACACTCACCCTAACCCTAACCCTAAACCTCATCCTAAAGGTAACCCTCACCCTAACCCTCACCCTCACCTGATCCTCACCTTAACCATAACCCTTACCTAAACAAAACCCTCACCCTCACCTTCATCTTAACCCTCACCCTCACCCTAGCCCTCACAATATCCCTAACCCTAACCCTAAACCTCACCTTCACCCTCACCCTCACCAATATTCTAATCCAAACACTATCCCTCACCCTAACCCTAACCTCCACCCTAACCCTAACCCTCACCCTCACCCTCACCCTCAGCCTAACCCCAATCTTAAACCTCACCCTCATCCTCAACCTCACCCTAACCCTAACCATAACAAAAACCCTAACCCTAACCCTAACCCTAACGATCACCCTCATCGTCAACCTAACCCTAATCCTAAATATAACCCTCTCCCTCACCCTCACCCTAAACCTAATCCTAACCCTAACCCTCACCCTAACCCTCAGCCTCACCCTCAACCTCAACCTAAACCGAACCCTCACCCTCACCCTCCACCTAACACTCACCCTCAACCTAATCCTAACCCTAAGCCTCACCCTCACCCTCACCCTAACCTTAACAAAAACCTTAACATGCAACTTAACCCTTAACATACCCCTAACTCTAACCCTGAAAATGTCCCTCACCCTAATGCTCTCCCTAAGCCCTCCCTCACCCTAACACTTACCCTAACCCTAACACTCAACCACACCGTAACCCTCATCCTAACCCTTACCCTCAGCCTAAACCTAACCCTAACCCTCACACTAAACCTGCCCCTCACCCTAACACTAACCCTAAACCTCACCCTAAGCTTCACCCTCACCCTCACCCTTACCCTTATTCTCATCCTCACCCTAACCCTCACGCTAAATTTAACCAAAACACTAACCCTCAACCTAACCCTCACCATACCCCTAACCCTAACCCTGAAACTGTCACTCACCCTAATGCTCTCCCTAACCCTAACCCTAACCCTAACCCTAACCCTTACCCTCACCCTACCCCTAACCCTAAACCTAAACTTAACCCTAACTCTCACACTAAACCTAACCCTCACCCTAACCGTAACCCTAACCCTTACCCTAACCCTCACCTTAACCCTAACTCTAACCCTCACCATAACCCTCATGCTAACCCTCACTCTCACCCACACCCTCACCCTAACCCTAACCCTAAGCAAACTCCTAACCTTAACCATCACCCTAACCCAAACCTAACCCTATCCCTCACCCTCACCCTAACCCTCACCCTAACCCTTAACTTCATCCTCACCCTAAACGTCACACTTATCCGAAACCTCACCGTAACTCTAACCTTAACTCTCACCCTCATCATCACCCACACGCTAACCCTAACCCTAACCCTCACCTTAACCCTCAAACTCACCCTAATCCTCACCCTAACGCTCACTCTCACCCGCAACCTCACCCTAACCCTAACCCTATCCCTCAACCTAACCCTAACCCTCACCCTAACACTTACGCACAGCCTAACACTAACCCTAACTCTAACACTAACCCTCACACTAACCATAGCCCTCACCCTAACCCTAAACCTCACCCTAACAATAACCCTAACCCTAAACCTCACCCTCACCCTAGCCCTCACCCTAACCCTCATTCTAACCCTAACCCTCAACCTAACCCTGACCCTCATCCTCACCATAAACCTCAAACTAACCCTAACCCTAATCCTCAATCTAACCCTCAACCTAACCCTAACCCGAACCCTTAACCTAACCCTCACCCTAACACTAACCCTCGCCCTTATCTTAACAATCACCCTCAGCCTAACCCTCACCTTTACCCTTACCATCACCCTCACCCTAACCCTCACCCTTACCCTAACCCTCACCCTAGCCCTCACCCTAACCCTAACCTTCACCCTCACACTCACCCTCACCCTCAGTGTAACACTAACCCTATCACTTTTCCTAACCCTAAACCTCACCCTCACCCAAACCGTCACCCTAACCGTAACCCTCACACTGAACCTAACCCTCAAACTAAACCTAACCCTACCCCTCACCCTAAACCTCACCCCAAACTTAACCCTAACCCTAACCTTCACCCTCACGCCAGCCCTCACCCTAACCCTAATTCTTACCCTAACCCTCACCCTAACCCTCATGCTCACCCTAAACCTCACATTAACCCTAACCCTAATTCTCAATCTAACCCTAACCCTAACCCTTACCTTAAACCTCACCCTAACAATAATCCTCACCCTTACCCTAACCCTCACCCTCAACCTAACCCTAAACGTTACTATCACCCCAATGCTCATACTGACACTCACCCTAACCTGAACCCTCACCCCAACACTAACCCTAACCCTAACCCTCACCCTAACCCTCACCGTAAAACTCACGGTAACCCTAACCCTCACTCTCACCCTAACCCTCACCCTAACCCTTACCCTCACACTAATCCTAACCCTAACTGTTACCCTAATGCTCTTACTAAACCTAACCATCAATCGAACTCTATACCTACCCCTCACTCTAGCCCTCACCCTAACTGTAACACTAACCCTAACGCTAAACCTCACCCTCACCCTCACCCTCACCCTTACCTTTGCCCTCACCCTCGGCCTAATCCTAACCCTAACCCTCACCGGAACCCTCACCCGCACCCAATCCTCACCCTTACAATAATACTCACCCTCACTCTAATCCTCACCATCACCCTTACCCTTACTGTCACCCTAACCCTCACCCTAACCCTAACCCTCAACCTCACCCTAACCCTAACACTCACCCTAAACCTTATTGTCACCCTGACTCTCACCCTATCACTAACCCTAACCCTCATCCACAGCCTCACCCTAACCCTAACTATAACCAAAAACCTCAACCTTACCCTAACCCTAACCCTAAACCTAACGCTAAACCTCACCCTAACCCTAACCCTAAAACTCACCCTCACCCTAGTCTTCACCCTACCCTAATACTAACACTAATGCTCATGCAAACCCTCCCCATAACCTTAACCCTAGCCCTCACCCTAACCCTAACCCTCAACCTCTCCCTCATCCTCAGCCTAACCCTAAGCCTAAACCTAACCCTCACCCTAACACTCACACTCACCCTCACCCTAAACCTAATCCTAAACCTAACCCTATCCCTAAACCTCAACCTAAACCTCACCCTCACCCTAAACCTAACACTAACCATAACGCTGAACCTCACCCTAACTATCCCCCTAACCCTAACTCTAACCCTAAACCTCACCCTCACCCTAACCATAAACCTAAGACTCACCCTAAACCTAACCCTAACCCTAACCCTCACCCTTACCCAAAACCTCAAAGTAACTCTACCTCTAAACCTAACAATAACACTAACCCTAACCCGAACCCTAAACCTAACCATAACCCTCACCCTCAGCTTCACCCTCACCGCAAACTTAACCCTAAACATAACACTAACAATAAACCTAACCGTAAAACTCACCCTAATCCTCACCCCCATGCTCACCCTCAGCCTAACCCTATGCCAAACCCTAACCCTAACCCTAACCCTCACTGTAACCCTAACCCTAAACCTAAACCTAACCCTAAACCTAACCCAAACCCTAAATCAAACCAAACCCTAATCCTCAGCCTCACCCTCACCCTAACCCAAACACTAACCCTAACCCCCACCCTAAATCTAAGCCTAAGCCTAACCCTAACCCTAACCCTCACACTCACCCTCACTCTAATCCTAAACCTAACCCTATCACTAAACCTAACCCTCACCCTAACCCTCACCCTAGCCCTCATCCTTACCCTAACTCTAACCCTAACCCTAAACCTAAACCTCATCCTAACCCTAAAACTAACCCTCACCCTCACCCTCACCATAACCGTAGCCCTAACCCTAACAGTAACCCTAAACCTAGCCCTAACCCTCAACCTTACTATAACCCTCACCCTAACCCTCACCCTCACCCTAACACTTAACCTCACCCTAATACTAACTCTAACCCTAACACAAACCATCAACCTAACTCTAATCCTCACAGTCAACCTAACCCTAACCCTAACCGTCAACCTAACCCTCACCCAAAACCTAACCTTCACCCTCACCCTGAACCTCACAATAACCCTAACACTAATGCTCCATCTAGCCCTCACCCTCACCCTACCCCTAAATCTAATCCTCACGTTAACCCTTACCCTCACCCTAGCCCTCACCCTAATCCTAACTCTACCGCTAAACCTCACCCTAACCCTAAACCTCATTCTCACCCTCTCCCTCAGTGTAACCCTAAGCCTAACCCTAACCCTAACCCTAACCCTCACACTAACTCTAATGCTTACCCTCCCCCTAACCCTCAACCTAAACCTAACCCTCACGCTCACCATAACCCTAACCCTTACCCTCACCCTAACCCTAACCTTCACCCTCAACCTCACCCTCAGCTTACTCCTAAGCATAACCCTAACCTTAACCCTAACCCTCACACTCAACCTAACACTTTCTCTAATCCTAATCCTAAATCTAAGCCTAAACCTCAACCTCACCCTAACCCTCAACCTAACCCTAACTCTAACACTAACCCTAACCCTAACCCTCACGCTCAGCCTCACCCTAACCCTAAACCTAACCCTAAACCTCACCCTAAGCCTAACCCTAAATCTCACCCTCATCCTAGCCCTCACTCTAACCCTAATCCTTACCATAATGCTCATCCTAACCTTCCCTAACCCTAACCCTCACCCAAACCCTAACACTCACCCTCACCCTCACCTTCAGCCTAAACCTAAGCCTAACCCTAACCCTGACCCTAACCCTCACACTCACTCTAACCCTTACCCTAATCCTAATCCTAACCCTAAAACTAACCCTCACCCTCATCCTAACCCTCAACCTAACCCTACCTCTAACACTAACCCTAAAACTAACCTTCACCCTCAGCCTCAGCTAAACCCTAACTCTAACCCTAAACTTCACCTTCACCCTAACCCTAATCTTAAATCATACCCTAAACCTAAACCTAAACCTCACCCTCAGACTAGCCCTTACGCTAAACCTATTGCTGAACCTAACCCTCATCCTAACCCTCACCCTCACACTAACCCTAATCCACAACTTCACCCTAACCCTAAACCTAACACTAAAGCTCAAACTAACCCAAAACCTCACCCTCACCGTAACCCTTACCCTAATCCTCACCCTAACCCTAAACCTAACCCTCACCCCCACCCTCACCCTCACCATAAATCTAACCCTAACCCTAACAATAACACTAACCCTAAATCTAACCATCACCCTAACCCTAATCCTCATCCTCAGGTTGACCCTAAGCCTAAGCCTAAACCTCACCCTAACCCTCACACTCACCCTCACCCTAACCCTAATCCTAAACCTAGCCCTTTCCCTAAACCTCAACCTAAAACTCACCCTCACCCTAACCCTAACCCTAACCCTAAACCTCCCACTAACCCTAACCCTAACACTAACCCTAATTCTAACACTAAACCTCATCCTCATTCTAACCCTAAACCTAACCTTAACCCTAAACCTAAAACTCATCCTAACCGTAATCCTCACACACAGTGTAAACATTACCACAATCCTAATCCTATCACTAAGCCTAACCCTAACCCTCACCCTCAGCCTAACCCTAACCTTAACTCTAACCCTAAACCTCAACCTCACCCTAACCCTAACCCTAAACCTAACGCTAAACCTCACCCTTACCCTAACCCTAAAACTCACCTTCACCCTAGCCCTCACCCTAACCCTAACCCACAAACTCACCCTCACCCTCGGCCTATCACTAAGCCTAAACCTAAACCTCACCCGAACCCTCACACTCACCCTCAACGTTACCCTAATCCTAAACCTAGCACTATCCCTAAAATTCAACCTAAACTTCACCCTCACCCTAAACCTAACACTAACCCTAACCCTAAACCTCACGCTAACTGTCCCCCTAACCCTAACACTTACCCTAAACCTCACCCTCACCCTAACCCTAACCCTAAACCTAAACCTTACGCTAAACCTCACACTAACCCTAAGCTTCACCCTCACCCAAAACCTCAAAGTAAGTCTAACTCTAAACCTAACAATAACCCTAACTTTAACCCTAACCCTAACCATAACCCTCACCCTTAGCCTCACCCTCAGAGCAAACTTAACCCTAGCCATAACACTAAAAATAACCCTAACCCTAACACTAACCCTAATCCTCACCCCCACCCTCAACCTCAGCCTAACCGTAAGCTAAACCCTTAACCTAAACCTCACCATAACCATAACCATAAACCTAAACCTAACCCTAAACCTAACCCAAACCCTAAACCTAAACCTAACCCTAATCCTCAGCCTCACCCTCACCCTAAACCAAACCCTAACCCTAACCCCCACCCTAACCCTAAACCTAACCATAACCATAAACTTCACTGTAAATCTAACCCTAACCCTAACCCTAAACCTAACACTAATCCTCAGCCTCACCCTCATCATAACCAAAATCCTAAACTTAACCCTCAACCTAAGCCTAAGCCTAAGCCTAACCCTAACGCTAACTCTCACACTCACACTCACCCTAAACCTAATCGTAAAACTAAATCTATGCCTAACCCCAACCCTCACAGCCAGCCTCAACCTAGCCCTCACCCTAACCTAATCCTAACCCTAAACCTCATCCTAACCCTCACCCTAACCCTAACCCTAAACCTCACCCTAACCCTAACCCTAACCCTAACCCTCACCCTCATGCTCAGCCAAAGCCTACGCCTAAGCCTAAACCTAAGCCTAACCCTAAGCCTAACCCTCACCCTAACCCTAAACCTAACACTAACCCTAACCCTAACCCTAAACCTCACCCTCACGCTAACCCTAACTCTAATCCTAACCCTAAACCTAAACGTCATCCTAAACCTAACCCTCACACACACCATAACCCTTACCCTAATCCTAATCCTTTCACTAAGCCTAACCCTCACCCACACCCTAACCCTCACCCTAATCCTAACTCTAACCCTAACCCCAAACCTAACCCTCACCCTCAGCCTCACCCTAACCCTAACTATAACCATAAACCTCAACTTCACCCTAACCCTAACCCTAAACCTAACGCTAAACCTCACCCTAAACCTAAACCTAAAACTCACCCTCACCCTAGCCTTCACCCTAACCCTAATACTAACACTAACGCTCATGCAAGCCCTCCCCATAACCTTAACCCTAGCCCTCACCCTAACCCTAACACTCAACCTCTCCCTCACCCTCAGCCTAACCCTAAGCCTAAACCTAACCCTCACCCTAACACTCACACTCACCCTCACCCTAAACCTAATCCTAAACCTAACCCTATCCCTAAACCTCAACCTGAACCTCAACCTCACCCTAAACCTAACACTAACCGTAATGCTGAGCCTCGCGCTAACTATCACCCTAACCCTAACAATAACCCTAAACCTCACCCTCACCCTAACCATAAACCTAAGACTCACCCTAAACCTAACCCTAACCCTAACCCACACCCTCACCCAAAACCTCAAAGAAACTCTAAATCTAAACCTAACAATAACACTAACCCAAACCCTAACCCTAAACTTAACCATAACCCTCACCCTCAGCCTCACCCTCACCGCAAACTTAACCCTAACCATAACACTAACAATAACCCTACTGTAAAATTCACCCTAATCCTCACCCCCATGTTCACCCTCAGCCAAACCCTAAGCCAAACCCTAACCATAACACTCACTGTAACCCTAATCCTAAACCTAAACCTAACCCTAAACCTAACCCAAACCCTAACCCAAACCTAACCCTAAACCTCAGCCTCACCCTCACCCTAACCCAAACACTAACCCTAATCCCCACCCTAACCCTAAGCCTAAGCCTAACCCTAACCCTAACCCTCACACTCACCCTCACCATAATCCTAAACCTAACCCTATCCCTAAACCTATCCCTCACCCTAAACCTCACCCTAGACCTCAC
Organism: Dipodomys merriami; assembly: GCF_024711535.1. Classification (NCBI taxonomy): domain Eukaryota; kingdom Metazoa; phylum Chordata; class Mammalia; order Rodentia; family Heteromyidae; genus Dipodomys; species Dipodomys merriami. Next base: position 5,762,530 of record NW_027206257.1, read on the forward strand.
CCTAACCCTAACTCTAACCCTAACCCTAAACCTCATCCTAACCCTAAACCTAACCCTCACCCTCACCCTCCCCGTAACCGTAGCCCTAACCCTAACAGTAACCCTAACCCTAGCCCTAACCCTCAACCTTATTATAACCCTCACCCTAACCCTCACCCTCACCCTAACACTTACCCTCACCCTAATATTAACTCTAACCCTAACACAAACCATCAACCTAACCCTAATTCTCACACTCACCCTAAACCTAACCCTCACCCTCAACCTAAGCCTCAACCTAAACCTAACCATCATCCTCACCCTGAACCTCACAATAACCCTAACACTAATCCTCAGTCTAGCCCTCACCCTCACCCTACCCCTAATCTAATCCTCACGCTAACCCTTACCCTCAGCCTAGCCATCACCCTAACCCTAACTCTACCGCTAAACCTCACCCTAACCCTAAACCTCATGCTCACCCTCTCCCTCAGTGTAACCCGAGGCCTAACCCTAACCCTAACCCTAACCCTCACACTAACTCTAACGCTTACCCTCACCCTAACCCTCAACCTAAACCTAACCCTCACGCTCACCTTAACCCTAACCCTTACCCTCAACCTAACCCTAACCTTCACCGTCAACCTCACCCTCAGCTTAATCCTAAGCATAACCCTAACCCTAACCCTAACCCTCACACTCAACCTAACCCTTACCCTAATCCTAATCCTAAACCTAAGACTAAACCTCACCCTCACCATAACCCTCACCCTAACCCTAACTCTAACACTAACCCTAACCCTAACCCTAACCCTCAGCCTCACCCTAACCCTAAACCTAACCCTCAACCTCACCCTCAGCTTAATCCTAAGCACAACCCTAACCCGAACCCTAACCCTCACACTCAACCTAACCCTTACCCTAATCCAAATCCTAAACCTAAGTCTAAACCTCAGCCTCACTATAACCCTCACCCTAACCCTAACTCTAACACTAACCCTAACCCTAATCCTAACCCTCAGCCTCACCCTAACCCTCAACCTAACCCTAAACCTCACCCTAAGCTAACCCTAAATATCACCCTCATCCTAGCCCTCACTCTAACCCTAATCCTTACCGTAATGCTCATCCTAACCTTCCCCTAACCCTAACCCTAACCCCTACCCTAATCCTCAAGCCCACCCTCACCCTCAGCCTAACCCTAAGCCTGACCCTAACCCTAAACCTCACTGTAACTTTAACCCTAACCCTAAATCTAACCCTAACCCTAAACTTAACCCTAATACTCAGCATCACCTTCACCCTAACCCAAACCCTAAACCTAACCCTAATCTTAACCCTAAACTTAACCCTCAACCTAACCCTCACCCTATCCCTAACTCAAACATTAACCCTAACCCTAAGCCACACCCTCAGCCTCACCCTAACCCTAACTCTATCCCTAACCCTAACACTAAACCTCACCCTAAGCCTAAGCCTAATCCACACCCTCACCCTCACCATAACCGTAACCCTAACCCTAACCCTAAAATTAACCCTAACCCTATCCCTAACCCTCACCCTAACCATAACCCTCACCCTAACCCTAACCCTCACCATAACACTTACCCTCAATCTAACACTAACCCTAACCCTATCACTAACCCTCACACTAAAACTAACCCTGACCCTCACCCTCACCCTCACCATAACTCTAACCCTAACCCTAACAATAACACTAATCCTAACCCTAAACCTACCCCTAACCCTAACACTAACCCTAATCCTAACCCTCATCCTCACCCTAACCGTAATCCTAATCATAATCCTCACCCTAACCCTAACCCTCACCATTACTTTAACCCTAACCCTCATCCTAACCCTCAGCCTAGCCCTCACCCTAACACTAATCCTAAACATAATCCTCATCCTTAACCTCACCCTAACCCTAACCCTAACCCTCACCCTAACACTGATCCTAACAATAACCCTCACTCTAACACTAATCCTAACCCTCACACTCAAACTCAGCCTAAACCTAAGCCTAACCCAACACTAAAACTAACCCTCACCCTCAACTAACCCTCACCTTAACCCTAACTCTAACACTAACACTAACCCTAACGCTCCCACTCAGCCTAAACCTAACCCGAATCCTCATCCTAACCCTCACCCTAACCCTCACCCTAACCCTAACCCTAAAACTAACCCTAACCCTAAACCTCACCCTCAGCCTCACCCTAACCCTAACTCTTACCCTAAACCTCAACCTCACCCTCACCCTAACCCTAACCCTAACCCTTAACCTCACCCTAACCCTAACCATAAACCTCACCCTCACCCTAGCCCTTACCTAACCCTAATCCTAACTCTAACCCTCATACTAACCCTCCCCCGAAACCTAACCCTAACCCTGAATCTAACCCTAGACCTCACCCTCAACCTCACACTCATCCTAACCCTAAGGCTAACCCTAAAAATAACCTTAACACACAAACTCACCCTCACCCTAAGTCTAAATTTATCCCTAACCCTAACCCTAAACCTCACCCTAACTATTACCCTAACCCTAAACCTAACACTATGCCTAAACCTAACGCTCATGCTCAGCCTCACCCTAACCCTAACTCTAACCCTAAACCTCACCCTCAACCTAAACCTAACTCTAACCTTACCTAAACCCTAAACCTCACCCTAAACTTAACCCTAACAATAACCCTAACCCTAATCCTAAACCTCACCCTAACCACAACCCTCACCCTAAACCAAGCTCTCACCCTAACATTTAACCTCATCCTAACACTAACCTTAACCCTAACACTAACCATCACACTAACCCTAACTGTAACCCTAACCCTAAACCTCAACTTAACCCTCACCCTCACCCTAACCCTAACACTAAGCCTAACCCTAACAATAACACTAACCCTAACCCGAACCATCACCATCACCTTAGTCCTCACCCCCACCCTCTCCCTCAGCCTAACCCTAAGCCTAAGCCTAACCCTCACCCTAAAACTCACACTCACCCTCACCCTAACCCTAATCCTAAACCTAAACCTTTCCCTAAACCTCAACTTAACCCTCACCCTCACCCTAACACTTCCTCTAACCCTAACCCTAAACCTCACCCTAACCCCAACTCTAACACTAACCCTAACAGTAACACTAACACTAAACCTAAAACTAACCCTCACCCTAAGCCTCCCCCTAACACTATATCTAATCCTAAACCTCACCCTCAGCCTAACCCTAACCCTAACCCTCAACCACACCCAAAACCTAACCCTAACCCTCACCCTCACAGTAAATCTAACCCTAACCCTAACAATAACACTAAACCTAACCCTCACCCTAACCCTAACACTCACCCTCCCCCTTCCCTCAGCCTAACCCTAAGCCTAAGCCTAACACTGACCCTAACCCTCACACTCACACGAACCCTTACCCTAACCCTAAGCCTAACCCTAAGCCTAACCCTCACCCTCATCCTAACCCTCACCCTAACCCTAACTCTAACACTAACAGTAACCCTAACCCTCAACCTCAGCCTCATCCTAACCCTAACTCTAACCCTAAACCTCACCTTCACCCTAACCCTAACCCTAAACCTCATCCTAAACCTAACCCTAAACCTCACCCTCACCCTAGCCCTCACACTAACCCTAATCCTAAACCTTACCCTCAACCTAATCCTCAACCTCACACTAACCCTAACCCTCACACTCACCCTAACCCTAAACATAACACTAAAGCTCAACCTAACCTTAACCCTCACCCTCACCATAACCCTTAAACTAACCCTCACCCTAACCCTAAACCTAACCCTCACCCCCACCCTCACCCTCACCATAACTCTAACCCTAACCCTAACTATAACACTAACCCTAACCCTAACCATCACACTAACCCTAATCCTCAGCCCTACCCTTATCCTCAGCCTAACCCTAAGCCAAAGCCTAACCCTCAACCCTAACCCTCACACTCACCCTTACACTAACCCTAATCCTAATGCTAGCCCTATCCCTAAACCTCAACCTAAACCTCACCCTCACCCTAACCCTAACACTAACCCTAACCCTAAACCTCACCCTAACCCTCACCCTAACCCTAACTCTAACCCTAAACCTCACAGTCACCCTCACCCTAACACTAAACCTCACGCTAAACCTCACCCTAACCATAACCCACACCCGGACCCTCAACCTCACCATAACTCTAACCCTAACCTTATCAATAACACTAATCCTAACAATAACCCTAACCCTAACCGTAACCATCATCCTCAGGCTCACCCTCACTACTAACTTAACCCTAAGCATAACAATAACAATAACCAAAACCCTAACATAACCCTAATACTCACCCCCACCCTCACCCTCAGCCTAATCCTAAACCTCAGGCTAACACTAATCCTCAGCCTCACCCTCACCCTAATCCAAACCCTTAACCTAACCCTTACCCTATCCCTAAGCCTAACCCTAACCCTAACCCTCACACTCACCCTTACCCTAACCCTAAATCTAAACCTAACCCTAACCCTAACAGTCAGCCTCAACCTAGCCCTCACCCTAACCCTAATCCTAACCCTAAAACTCATCCTAACACTCACCCTAACCCTAAACCTAACCCTCACCCTCATGCTCAGCCTAAGCCAAAGCTTAAGCCTAAACTTAAGCCTAAGCCTAAGGCTAACCCTCACCCTAACCCTAACCTTAACACTATCCCTTACTCAAACCCTAAACCACACCCTCATCCTAACCCTAATTCTAACCCTAACCCTAAACCTAAACCTCATCCTAACCTTAACCCTCACACACAACCTAACCCTTACCTAATCCAAATCCAATCACTAAGCCTAACCCTCACCCACACCCTAACCCTCACCCTAACCCTAACTCTAACACTAACCCTAACCCTCACCCTCAGCCTCACCCTAACCCTAACTCTAACCCTAAACCTCAACTTCACCCTAACCCTAACCCTAAACCTAATGCTAAACCTCACTGTAACCCTAACCCTAAAACTCACCCTTACCCTAGCCCTCACCCTAATACTAATCCTAACCCTAACGCTCATCAAAACACTCCACATAAACCTAACCCTAGCCCGCACCCTAACACTAACGCTCAACATCACCCTCACCCTCAGTCTAAGCCTAAGCCTAAACCTAACCCTCACCCTAACCCTCACACTGACACTAATACTTTTCCTAATCCTAATCCTAACCATATCCCTAAACCTCAACCTAAACCTCACCCTCACCCTAACCCTAAATCTAGCTCTAACCCTAAACCTCACCCTAACCGTCCCCCTATCCCGAACTCTAACCCTAAACCTCACCCTCACCCTAACCCTAAACCTCACCCTAACCCTACCCCTCACCCTCACACAAAACCTCAATGTAACTCTAACTCTAAACCTAACCCTAACCCTAACCCTAACCCTAACCATAACCCTCACCCTCAGCCTCACCATCACAGCAAACTTAACCCTAACCATAACACTAACAATAATCCTAACCCTAACACGGACCCTAATCCTCACCCCCACCCTCACCCTCAGCCTAACTCTAAGCCAACCCTAACCCTAACCCTCACCGTAACCCTAACCCTATACTTAACACTAACCCTAAACCTAAACCAAACCCTAACGCTAAACCTAACCCTAATCCTCAGCCTCACCCTCACCCTAACACAAACCCTAACCCTAACACCCACCCTAACCCTAAACATAACCCTAACCCTAACCATAACCATAATCATCACTGCAACTCTAACCCTACCTCTAATCCTCAGCCTCACACTCACCCTAAACCAAACCCTAACCCTAATCCTCACCTTAACCCTAAGCCTAACCCTAACCCTAACCCTCACACTCACCCTCCCCCTAACCCTAATCCTAATCCTAACCCTATCCTTAACCCCAACCCTCACAGTCAGCCTCAACCTAGCCCTCACCCTAACCTAATCCTAACCCTAAACCTCATCCTAACCCTCACCCTAACCCTAACCCTAACCCTCACCCTAACCCTAACCCTCACCCTCATGCTCAGCCAAAGACTAAGCCTAAGCCTAAACCTAAGCCTAACCCAAAGCCTAACCCTCACCCTAACCCTAACCCGAAAACTAACCCTAACTCTAACCCTAAACCTCACCCTCACCCTTACCTTAACTCTAACCCTAAACCAAACCCTAAACCTCTTCCTAACCCTAACCTTCACAACACCCTAACCCTTAACCTAATCATAATCCTTTCACAAAGCCTAACCCTCACCCACACCCTAACCCTCACCCTAACCCTAACTCTATAACTAACCCTAACCCTAAACCTCACACTCAGCCTCAACCTAACCCTAACTCTAACCTTAACCTCAACCTCAACCTAACCCTAACCCTAAACCTAATGCTAAACCTCACGCTAAATCTAACACTAAAACTCACCCTCAACATAGACCTCACCGTAAACCTAACCCTAACCCTAAACCACAACCTAACCATCACCCTAACCATAAGCCCAACGCTAACCCTAACATTAACCCTCGACCTAACGCTCCACCTAACGCTAAATCTAACCCTAAACCTCACCCACACCCTAACTCTAATACTAACCCTACCCTAAAACTCACCCTAACCCTAACACTAACCCTAACCCTCACCCTCACCCTCAACATAATTCTAACCCTAACCCTAACAATAACACTAATCCTAACCCTAAAATTAACCCTAACCCTAACCCTAATCCTAACATTCATCCTCACCCTAACCATAATCTTAAAGCTAACCCTCATCCTAACCCTCACCCAAACACTAACCCTAACACTAAACCTTACCCTAACACTAACCCTAAACCTCAACCTCACCCTAGCCCTCACCCTAACCCTAATCCTAACCCTAACCCTCACCCTAAGCCTAAACTTAACCGAAAACTAACTCTCACCCTAACCCTAAACCCAACCCTCAACATAACTCTAACACTCACACTCACCCTCACTCTCAGCCTAACCCTAAGCCTAAGCCTAACCTTAACCCTCAAACTCACCATAACCCATACCCTAATCCTAATCGTAAACATAAGCCTAAGATTCACCATCACCCTCACCCTCACCCTAAACCTCACCCTAACCCTAACTCTAACACTAACCCTAAACCTAACCCTCAACCTCAGCCTCACCCTTACCCTAACTCTAACCCTACACCTTACCCTCACCCTAACCCTAACCCTAACTCTAACCCTAACCCTAAACCTTACGCAAATTCTAACCCTAACCCTCACTCTCACACGAGTCCTCACCCTAATCCTAATCCTAACCCTAATCCTCATCCTAACCCTCACCCTAAACCTAACCCTAACCCTAACCCTAACCCTCACACTCACCGTAAACCTTACCCTAATTCTAATCCTAACACTAAGCCTAACCCTCACCCTCAACCTAACCCTCAGCGTAACCCTAACTCTAACACTAAACCTAACCCTAACCCTCAACCTCAGCCTCACCCTAACCCTAACTCTAACCCTAAACCTCAACCTCACCATAACCCTAAACCTAAACCTAAACCTAAAGCTCACCCTAACCCTAACCCTAAAACTCACCCTCACCCTAGCCCTCACCATAAGCCTAATCCTAACCCGCAACCTAACCATAAGCCTCCTCCCTCACCCTCACCTTCAGCCTAACAAAAAGCCTAAACCTAACCCAAACCTAACCCTCACACTCACCCTTACCCTAACCCTAATCCTAATCCTAACACTAATCCTAAACCTCACCCTCACCCTAACCCTCACCTTGAGCCTAACCCTAATATTAATTCTAACCCTAACCTTAACACTAAACCACATCCTCAAAATAAACCTCACATTAACCCTAACACTAATCCTCAATCTAACCCTCACCCTCACCTTCACTCTAGACCTCACCCTAAACCTAACCCTCATTCTCACCCTAAACCTAACACTAACCCTAACACTAATCCTCAAACATAACCCTCACCCTCACCCTAACGCTAACCATAACCCTCACCCTAAACCTAACCCTCACACTTATCATAACCCTCACTTTCAGCCTAACCCTAACCCTTACACTTACCATCAACTCCACCCTAACCCTCACCCTAACCCTACCCCTCACCCTGACCCTAACCCTAACCCTAAACCTCACCCTCACCCTAACCCTAACTCTAACCCTAACCCTAACACTAAACCTCACCCTCAACCTCATGCTCAGCCTAAACCTAAGCCTAAGCCTAACCCTAACCCTAAGCCTCACTCTCACCCAAGCCCTCACCCTAATCCTAATCCTAACCCTAAACATCATTCTAACCCTCACCCTAACCCTAACCCTAAACATCACCCTAACCCTAATCCTCACCCCCACACTCACCCTCAGCCTAAGCCTAAACCTAACCCTAACCCTAAACCTAATAATCACACTCACCCTCATCCTAACCCTAATCCTAACCCTAACCCTGACCCTAACCCTAACCCTCACCCAAACCATAACACAAACACTAACCCTAAACCTTACCCTAATACTAATCCTAACGCTAATCCTAAACCTCACCATAAGCCTCACCTTAACCCTAAGTCTAAGCCTAAACCTCACGCTCACCCTAACACTAACCCTAACCCTAAACCTCACCCTAACCCTAACCCTAAACATCACCCTCACCCTAGCCCTCACCCTAACCCTAATACTAACCCTAACCCTCACCGTAACCCTCCCCAAAATTCTAACCCTAACCCTAAACCTCACCCTCACCCTCAGAGTCAGCCTAAACCTAAGCCTAACCCTAAGCCTAACCCTAAACCTAACCCTAACCCTCACACACACCCGCACCCTCACCCTCACCATAATTCTAACCCTAACCCTAAACCTAACCCTCACCCTCACCCTAACCCTAACACTATCCCTAACACTAACCCTCACCCTCATGCAATATCTAACCCTAAACATCACCCTCACCCTAACCCTATCCCTAAACCTCACCCCCACCCTCACCCTCACCGGAACTTGAACCCTAACCCTAACAATAACCCTAACCCTAACCCTAACGATCACCCTAACCCTGATCGTCACAGCCACCATCACCCTCAGCCTAACCCTAAGCCTAAGCCTAACCCTCACCCTAATCCTCAAACTCACCACACCCTAACCCTAATCCTAAACCTAATACTATCCTTAAATCTCAACCTAACCCTCTCCCTCCCCTGAACCCTAAAAATAACCCTAACCATAAACCTCACCCTAACCCTCCCCTTCAACCTAACTCTAACCCTAAACCTCACCCTCACCCTAACAATAAACCTAAACCTAACCCTAATCCTCACACCCACCCTCACCCTCAGCCTAACCCTAACCCTAACCCTAATCCTAACCCTAACACTAACCCTAACCCTAAACCAAACCCTAAACCTAACCATAAACCTAAACCTAATCCTCAGTCTCACCCTAACCCTAACCAATCCCTAGCACTAAACCTCACCCAAACCCTAAGCCTAACCCTAACCCTAACACTAACCCTCACACTGACCCTCACCCTAACCCAAATCCTAAACCTAACCCTATCCCTAACCCTAACCCTTACCCTAACCCTCAACCTAGCCTTCACCCTAAAACTAATGCTAACCCTAAACCTCATCCTAACCCTCACCCTAAACCTAACCCTCACCCTCATGCTCAGCCTAAGCCTAAGCCTAAGCCTAAGCCTAACCCTAACACTCACCCTATCCCTAACCTTAACACTATCCCTAACTCTAACCTAAACCTCACCCTCACCCTAACCCTAACTATAACCCTAACCCTAAACCTAAACCTCATCCTAAACCTAACCCTAACCCTCACCCTCACCCTCACCCTCACAGTAACAGTAACCCAAAACCTAACATTAACCCTAACCCTATTCCTAACCCTCACCCTAACCATAACCCTCACTCTAACACTTACCCTCATCCTAACATTTACCCTGACCTTAACACGAACCCTAACACTAACACTAACGCTCACACTAACTCTAACTATCACCCTAACCCTAAACCGCACCCTAAAAATAACCCTAATCCTCAACCTCACCCTAGCCCTCACCATAACGCTAATCCTGATCCTCAACCTAAACCTCACACTAACCCTTACACTAATCCTCAAACTAACCCTCACCCTCACCCTAACCGTAAACCTAACCCTCACCCTAACCCTAACCCTCACCCTTACTTTAACCCTCACCCTCAGCCTAACCCTCACCTTTACCCTTACCATAACTCCACCCTAACGCTCACCCTAACTCTAACCCTCACCCTAACCCTAACTCTACCCCTAAACCTCACCCTCACCCTAACCCTAATTCTAAGCCTAACCCTAATCTAAACCTTACCCTAACTCTAACTCTCAACTTCACCCTCACCTTAACCGTAACCCTAACCCTAACCCTAACAATAACCCTAACCCTAACCCTCACCCTAACAATAACCCTCACTCTAACATTAACCCTCACCCTAACACTTAAACTCATCCTAACACTAACCCTAACCCTAACACTAACCCTCACACTAACCCTAACCCTCACCCTAATCCTAAACCTCACCCTAATTCTAACCCTAACTCTAACACTCACCCCCACCTTAGACCTCAACCCACCCTAATCCTGACACTCAAACTCACCCTAACCATAATTTTAACCCTAACCCTCAACCTAACCCTAACCCTCACCCTCACCGTAACCCTAACCTTCATCCTATCCCTAACACAAACCTTAACCCTAAATCTAAACCTTACCCTAAAACTAAACCTAACCCTCACCTTCACCCTAGCCCTCACCCTAACCCTAATCCTAACCTTCACCCTAACCCAAAACTTAACCGAACGGTAACTCTCACCCTAAACCTAACCCTAACCTTCACCCTAACCCTTACCCTCACACTCACCCTCACTCTCAGCCTAACCCTAAGCCTAAGCCTAACACTAACCCTAACCATCACACTCATCCTAACCCTTACCCTAATCCTAATCCTAAACCTAAGCCTAACCCTCACCCTCAAACTCAACCCCACCCTAACCCTCAACCTAACCCTATCTCTAACACTAACACTAAATCTAACCCTCAACCTCAGCCTCAACATACCCTAACTCTAACCCTGAACCTCATCTTCACCCTAACCCTAACTCTAACCCTAACCATACCACTAAACCTCACCCTCACGCTAACCCTAACCCTAACCCTACACCTAAACCTCACCCTAAACCTAAACCTAAACCTCACCCTCTCCCTAGCCCTTACCTTAACCCTAAACCTACCCCTAACCCTCATCCTAACCCTCCCCCTAACACTAACCCTAACCCTCACCCTAACCCTAACCCTCACCCTCAAACTTACTCTCAGCCTAACACTAAACCTAACCCTAAACCTAATCCTAACACACGCACTCACCCTCATCCTAACCCTAATCCTATCCCTAAGCCTAACATTAACCCAAACACTCCCCCTAACTCTCAATCTAAACCTAACCCTAACACTAACCCTAAACATAACCCTCAACTTAACCCTCACTCTAACCCTAAACCTCACCCTCACACTAACACTAACTCTAACCCTAACCAAAACCCTACAACTCACCCTAAACCTAAACCTCACCCTCACCCTCAACCTGAACGTAACTCTAACCCGAACCCTAAAAATAACATTAACCCTAACCCTAAACCTAACCCTAAACATAACCTTCACCCTTAGCCTCAACCTCACCGCAAACTTAACCCTAACCATAACACTTACAATAACCCTATCCCTAACCCTAATCCTCTTCCTCAACCCCACCCCCAACCTCAACCTCAGCCTAACCCTAACCCTAACACTAACCCTAGCCCTCACTGTAACCCTAACCCTAACCCTAACAATAACCCTAACACTAACCCTAATCCTAACACTAACCCTCACCATAAGCCTAACCCTCACACTTACTGTAACCTTAACCCTCACCCTAACCCTCAACCTAACACTAACCCTAACCCTGAACCTCACCCTAACACTAACACTAAACCTCACCCTCAACCTAGCCCTCACCCTAACGCTAATCCTAACCCTAATCCTCATCCTAACCCTCACCCTAAACCTCAACCTAACCCTAAACCTAACCTTAAACCTCACCCTCACCCTAACCTGAACCGTAACCCTAGCCCTAAACCTCACCCTAACCCTAATCCTGAACTTCACCCTCACTGTAGCCCTTACCCTTACCCTAATCCTAAATCTAAACCTCATCCTAACCCTCTCCCTAACACTAACCCTAACACTCAACCTAACCCTAACCCTCACTGGGACCCTAACCCTACACCTAAACCTCACCCTCACCCTAACCCTAACTCTAAACCTAACCCTAACACTAAACCTCACCCTATCCCTAACCCTAACCCTCATCCTAACCCTCACCCTAACTCTAACCCTAAACATCATCCTAACCCTAATCCTCACCCCCACACTCACGCTCAGCCTAAGCGTAAGCCTAACCCTAACCCTAACAATCACACTCACCCTCACCCTAACCCTAATCCTAACCCTAACCCTAACCCTAAACCTCAACCTAACCCTCACCCTAACCTTTACACAAACACTAACCCGAAACCTTACCCTAATCCTAATCCTAACCCTAATCCTAAAGCTCACCCTAAGCCTCACCTTAACCCTACGTCTAACCCTAAATCTTACCCTCACCCTTACCCTAACTCTAACCCTAAACCTCACCCTAACCCTAACCTTAAACATCACCCTCACGCTAGCCCTCACCCTAACCCTAATCCTTACTCTAACCCTCACACTAACCCTCCCCATAACTCTAACCCTAACCCTCACCCTAATGCTAACCCTCACCCTCACCCTCACAGTCAGCCTAACCCTAAGCCTAACCCTAAGCCTAAACCTAAATCTAACCCTAACCCTCACACTCACCCGCACTCTCAATCTCACCATAATTCTAACCCTAACACTAACCCTAAACCTAAACCTCACCCTAACCCTAAACTTAACCATAACCCTCACCCTCACCCTAACCCTAACACTATCCCTAACACTAACCCTCACCCTAACCCAATATCTAAGCCTAAACCTCACCCTCACCCTAAACCTAACCCTAACCCTAAACCCCACCCTAAACCTAACCCTAACCTTCACCCGCACCCTCACCCTCAGCCTCAGCCTAAACCTAAGCCTAAGCCAAACCCTCACCCTAATCCTCATACTCACGGCACCCTAACCCTAACCCTAAACCTAACCCTAACCTCAGACTCACACTAACCCTAACCCTCACCTAACCCTAACCCTAATCCTAACACTAACCCTAAACATAACACTCATCCTCAGCCTCCCCCTAACCCTAACTCTAACCCTAAACCTCAAGCTCAACCTAATCCTAAACCTAACCCTAACCCTAAACCTCACCCTAACACTAACTCTAAACCTCACCCTCACCCTTGCCCTTACCTTCACGGTAATCCTAACCCTAAACCTCATACTAACCCTCTCACTAACCCTAAACCTAACCCTCACCCTAAACCTAACCCTCACCCTCAACCTCACCCTCAGCCTGACCCTAAACCTAACCCTAAACCTAACCCTAACACACACACTCACCCTCACCCTAACCCTAATCCTATCTCTAACCCTAACCCTAACCCAAACCCTCCCCCTAACTCTCACTCTAAACCTAACCCTAATACTAACCCTAAACCTCACCCTCAACATAACCCTCAACCTAACACTAACTCTAACCCTAAACCTCACCCTCACACTAACACTAACTCTAACCCTAACCCATACCCTAAACCTCACCATAAACTTAACCCTCACCCTCACCCTCAACCTCACCATAAGTCTAACATTAACCCTAACAATAACCCTAACCCTAACCATAACCATAGCCCTCACCCTCAGCCTCACCTTCACCACAAACTTAACCCTAACAATACCACTAACAATAACCCTAACCCTAACCATAATCCTCACCCCCACCCCCACCCTCACCCTCAGCCTAACCCTAACCCTAACAATAACGCTAACCCTAACCCTCACTATAACCCTAACCCTAACCCTAACAATAACCCTAACTCTACCCCTAATCCTAACCATCACCCTCACCCTAACCCTAATCCTAAAACTAACCCTCACCCTCACCCTAACCCTAACCCTAACACTAACTCTAAACCTAACCCTAATCCTAACCCTAAACCTAACCCTTACTGTAACCCTATCCCTCAACCTAACCATCACCCTAACCCTAACCCTAACCCTAAACCTCACCCTAACACTAACCCTAAAACTTGCCCTCACCCTAGCCCTCACCCTAACCCTAATCCTAACCCTAATCCTCAACCTAACCCTCACCCTAACCCTAACCCTAAAGCTCACCCTAACCCTAACCCTAACCCTAAACCACAACATAACCCTAACCCTCACCCTCAACGTAACCCTAACACTAACCCTAATCATAACCCTAAACTTAACCTGAAATCTAACTCTCATCCTAACCCTTAAACTAACCCTCAACCTAACCGTAAACCTCACCCTCTCCCTCACCCTCAATGTAATGCTTAGCATAACCCTAACCCTAAAATTAACCCTCACACTCACCCTAACCCTGACCCAAATCCTAATCCCTACCCTTATCCTAACCTTAACCATCAGCCTGACCTTAACCCTAAATCTAACCCTAAACCTCACACTCACCCTAATCCTAACCCTCACCCTAACCATAAACCTCAACCTAACCCTAACCCTAAATATCACCCTCACCCTAGCCCTCAACCTAACCCTAATCCTAACCCTAACCCTCACCTTAACCCTCCCCATAATCCTAACACTAACCCTCACCCTAACCCTAACTCTCACACTCACCTTTACCTTACTCTAATCCTAATCCTAACCCTAAGCCCAACCCTCAACCTCAAACTAAACCTCACCCTAACCCTAACTCTAACACTAACCCTAACACTAACCCACAACTTCAGCCACAACCTTACCCTAACTCTAACCCTCAAACTCACCCTCAGCCTAACCCTAACCCTAACCCTAACCCTAACCCTCACCCTAACCTTAAATCTAACCATCAACCTAACCCTAACCCTCACCCTCAAACTCACGCTCAGCCTAAACATAAGCCTAAGCCTAACCCTAACCTTACGCTCACCCTCACCCTAGCCCTCACCCTAACAATAATCATCACTCTAACCTCATCCTAACCCTCACCCTATCCCTAACCCTAACCATCACCCTAACCCTAATCCTCATCCCCACCCTCACCCTCAGCATAACCATAACCCTAAGCCTAACCCTAACCCTAACCCTCACATACCCTAATAATTACTGTAATCCTAACCCTAACCCTAAACCTCAACCTAACCCTCACCCTAACCTTAACCCTAACACTAACCCTAACCCTAAGCCTTGACATAACCCTACCCCTAACCCTAAATATAATCCTAAAACTCAGCCTCACCCTAACCCAAACCCTAACCCTAACCCTCACCCTAACCCTAACCCTAACCCTCACTGAGACCCTAAACCATATCCTAACCCTCACCCAAACTCCTACCCTAAACCTCACCCAAACACTAATCCTAACCCTCACCCTCACCCTAGCCCTCACCAGAACCCTAATCATAACCCTAATCCTCATACTAACCATCACCCTAACACTAACCCTAACCCTCACCCTAATCCTAAGCCTAACCCTAACCCTCAACCTAACCCTAACCCTCACCCTCACTGTAACCCTAACCCTAACCCTCACCCTAACCCTAAACTTAACCTGAACTCTAACTCTCACCCTGAACCTACCCATAACTCTCACCCTAACCCTAATAATTAACCTCACCCTCACCCTAAGCCTAACACTACCCCTAACCCTAAACCTCACCTTCACCCTAACCCTAAACATAACCCTCACCCTAGCCCTCATTCTAACCCTAATCCTAACCGTAACCCTCATCCTAACCCTCCCCAAAAGCCTAACCCTAAACCTGACGCTAAACCTAACCCTCACCATCACCCTCAGCCTATCCCTAAGCATAAACCTATGCTTAAGCCTAAACTTAACCCTAAACCTCACACTCACCCGCACTCTCACCCTCAACCTAACCCTAACCTTAAACCTAACCCTCAACCTGACTCTAAACCTAACACTAACCCTAACGCTAACCCTCACCCTAATCCTCCCCCTAACCCTATATCTAACCCTAAACCTCACCCTCACCCTAAACCTAACCCTAAACCTAAACCCCACCCTAACCCTAACCCTAACCCTCACCCGCACCCTCACTGTCACAACTCAAACTCTAACCCTAACAATAACACTAACCCTAACGCTAATCATCACCCTAACCCTAATCCTCACCCCCAGCCTCAAACTCAGCCTAACCCTAAGCCTAAGCCTAACCCTCACCCTAAGCCTCATACTCATGCTCACCCTACCACTAATCATAAACCTAACCCTATCCCTAAACCTCAACCTAACCCTCACCCTCACCCTAACCCTAACACTAAACCTAACCGTAACCCTCACCCTAAACCTCCCCCTAACCCTATATCTAACCCTAAACCTAACCCTAACCCTAAAACCCACCCTAACCCTAAGCCTAACCCTCACCCGCACCCTCACCCTCACCGTAACTCAAACCTTAACCCTAACAATAACACTAAACCTAAACCTAAACATCACCCTTACCCTAATCCTCACACTCACCCTCACCCTCAGCCTAACCCTAAGCCTAAGCCTAACCCTCACCCTAAGGCTCATACTCATGCTCACCCTAACCCAAATCTTAAACCTAACCTTATCCCTAAACCTCAACCTAACCCTCACCCTCACCCTAACCCTAACACTAAACCAAACCCTAAACCTCACCCTAAGCCACCCCCTAAATATAACTCAAACTCTAAAACTCACCATCACCCTAACAATAACTCTAAGCCTAACCATAATCCTCAGCCGCACCCTCACCCTCATAATAACCCTAACCCTAAATCTAACCCTGACCCTAAAACTAAACCTCACCATATCCCTAACCCTAACCCTCACACTCAACCTCATGCTCAGCCTTACCCTAAGCCTAACACTAAACCTAACCCTAACCCTCACACTCACCCTAACACTTACCCAATTCCTAATCCTAACGCTAAGCCTTACCCTCACCCTCACCCTAACCCTCACCATAACCCTAACTCTAACACTAACCCTAACCCTAACACTCAACATAAACCTAAGCCTAACTCTAACCCTAAACCTCACACTAACAGGCACCCTCACTGTAATTCTAACCCTAACACTAACCCTAACCCTAAACCTCAACCTAACCCTAACCCTATCCCTAACCCTAATCCTCACCCTAACCCTATATCTAACCCTAAACCTCACCCTCACCCTAAACCTAACACTAACCCTAACCCTAACCCTCACCATAACCCTCCCAATAACCCTATATCTATCCCTAAACGTAACCCTCACCCTAACCCTAAGACTAACCCTAACTCTAAACCCCACCCTAACCCTAACCCTAACCATCACCCTAAACCTAATCCTCACCCCCAACTTCACCCTCAGCCTAACCCTAAGCCTAAGCCTAACCCTCACCCTAAGCCTCATACTCATGCTCAACCTAACCCTAATCCTAACCATACCCTATCCCTAAACCTCAACCTAACCCTCCCCCTCACCCTAACCCTAACACTAGCCCTAAGCCTAAACCTCCCCCTAACCCTCCCCCAAACCTAACTCTAACTCTAAACCTCACGCTTACCCTTACCCGAACCCTAACTCTAACAATAAACCTCACCCTAAACCTAACCCTCACCCTCAACCTCAACTTCACTGTAACTCTAAACCTAACCATAACCATAACACTAACCCTAACCCTAATCCTAACCCTAACCATAACCATAACCCTCAGCCTCACCCTCACAGCAAAGTTAACCCTAACCATAATACTAACAATAACCTTAACCCTAACCCTAACCCTAATCCTCAACCCCACCCTCACCCTCAGCCTAACCCTAACCCTAACCTTAATCATAACCCTCAAAGTAACCCTAACCCTAACACTAACACTAACACTAACACTAATCCTCAACCAAACCCTAAACCTAACCCTAATCCTCAGCCTCACCCTCACTCTAACCCAAATCCTAACACTAACACTTACCCTAACCCTAAGCCTAAACCTAACCCTAACCCTAACCGTCACCCTCACCCTCACCCTAACCCAAATCCTAAACCTAAACCTATTCCTAACCCTCACCCTAACCCTGACCCTAGCCCTCACCCTAAAACTAATCCTAACCCTAAACCTCATCCTTAAACTCACCCTAACCCTAAGCCTAACCCTCACTCTAACCCTAATTCTAACCCTCACCCTCATGCTCGGCCTAAGCCTAAGACTAAGCCTAAGCCTAACCCTAACCATCACCCTATCCCTAAACCTAATTCTATCCCTAACTCTGACCCTAAACCTCACCCTCATCCTAAACCTAACTCTAACCCTAACCCTAAACCTAAACCTCATCCTAAACCTAACCCTAAACCTCACCCTCACCGTAACAGTAACCCTAACCCTAACCCTTACAATAACCCTAACCCTAACCCTAAACCTCACCCTAACCATAACACTCACCCTAACACTCACCCTAACCCTAACATTTACGCTCACCCTAAGACTAACCCTAACGCTAACACTAATGCTCACACTAAGGCTAACCATCACCCTAACCGTAAACCTCACCCTAACACTAACCCTAACCCTCACCCTCACCGTAGCCCTCACACTAAACCTAATCCTCATCCTCACCCTAAACCTCACACTAACCCTAACACTAATCCTCAATCTAACCCTCACCCTCACCCTAACCCTAAATCTAACCCTCACCTAAACCTAACCCTCACCCTTACCATTACCCTCACCCTCACCCTAACCCTCACCCTCACCCTAACCCTAACCCTAACCTTCACCTAAACCTAACCCTCACCCTGACCCTAACCCTACTCCTAAATCTCACCCTCACCCTAAACCTAACTCTAACCCTACCCTAACACTAAACCTCACCCTTACCCTAACCCTAACCCTCACCCTCACCGTAACCCCAACCATAATCCTAACCCTAACAATAACCCTCACCCTCATCTTAACCCTAATCCTAACCCTAACCCTCACCCTCACGTAACCTTCACCCTCACCGTAACCCTAACCCCCATCCTAACCCTCACACTAACCCTAACCCTAAACCTGAATCTTACTGTAACACTAACCCTAACCCTCACCCTCACCCTAGCCCTCACCCTAAACCTAATCCTCACCCTAACCCTAAATTTAACCGAACCGTAACTCTCACTCTAGCCCTAACCCTAACCCTCACCTTAACCCTAACCCTCACCCTCACCCCCACCCTCAGCCTAAACATAAGCCTAAGCCTAAGCCTAACCCTAATCCTCACACTCAACCTTAACTTACCCTAATCCTAATCGTAAAACTAAGCCTAACCCTCACCCTCATCCTAACGCTAACTCTAACACTAAACCTAACACTAACCATCAACTTCAGCCTCAACCTTACAATAACAATAACCCTAAACCTCACTCTCACCCTAACCCTAACCCTAACCCTAAACCTCACCCTAACCCTAACTCTAAACCTCACCCTCATCCTAGCCCTCACCCTAACCCTAATCCTAAACCTAACCCTCATCCTCACCCTCCCCATAACCCTAACCCTAACCCTCACCCTAACCCTAATCCTCACCCTCACCCTCAGCCTCAGCCTAACTTTAAGCCTAACCCTAAACCTAACACTAACCCTCACACTCAACCTAACCCTAACCCTAATCGTAATCCTAACCGTAACCCTAACCCTCACTCTCACCATAGCCCTCACCCTAACCCTAACTCTAACCCTAAAACTAACCCTAAACCTAACCCTCACCCTCAGCCTCACCCTAACCGTAACTCTAACCCTAAACCTCAACCTCACCCTATCCCTAACCTTAACCCTAAAGCTAAACCTCATCCTAAACCTAACCCTAAACCTCACCCTCACCCTAGTCCTTAACTTAACCCTAATCCTAACCTTAACCCTAACCCTAACCCTAACCCTCACCCTAACCCTAACTCTCAACCTCAACTGCACCCTCACCCTAACCCTAAGCCTAAGCCTAAACCTAACCCTAAACACACACTCACCCTCACCCTAACAATAATCCTATCCCTAAACCTAACCCTAACCCAAACCCTCCCCGTAACTCTCACTCTAAACCTAACCCTAACAATAACCCTAACCCCAACCCTCAACCCAACCCTCACCGTAAACCTAAATCTAACCCTAAACCTCACCCTCACCCTAATACTAACTCTAACCCTAAACCTCAACCCAACCCTAACACTAACCCTCAACTTCACCATCACCGTAACCCTAACCATAACCCTCACAATAACCCTAACCCTAACCCTAATCCTAAACTTCACACTCACCCTAAACCTAATCCTAACACTAATACTCACCCTAAACCGAACTCTCACCCTTAATGTAACTCTAACACTCATCCTAACCCTCAACCTAATCCTAAACCTAAACCTCACCCTAACACTAACTAAACCTCACCCTCAACCTAGCCCTCACCCTAAACCTAATCCTAACCCTAACACTCATCCTAAACCTCACACTAACCCTAACCCTAAACCTCACTCTAACCCTAACCCTAAACATAACCCTCACCCTAGCCCTCACCCTAACCCTAATCCTAACCCTAACCCTCATCCTAACCCTCCCCATAACCCTAAACCTAACCCTCACCCTAACCCTAACCCTCACCCTCACCTTCACCCTCAGGTAACCCTAAGCATAAACCTAAGTTTAAGCATAAACCTAACCCTAAATCTCACACTCACCCTCACCCTCAACCTCAACCTAACCCTCTCCCTAAACCTATATCTAACCCTAAACCTCACCCTCACCCTAAACCTAACCCTAACTCTAACCCTCACCCGCATCCTCACCCTCACCAAAACTAATACCCTAAACCTAACAATAACACTAACCCTAACCCTAAGCACCACCCTAACTATAATCCTCACCCCCACCCTCATCCTCAGCCTAAACCTAAGCCTAATCCTAACCCTCAAACTAACTCTTATACTCATGCTCACCCTAACCGTAATCCCAAACCTAATCCTATCCCTAAATCTCAACCTAACCCTCACCCTCACCTTAACCCTAACACTAACCCTAACCATAAACCTCACCCTAAAACTCCCACTAAACCTAACTCTAACCCTAAAATTCACCCTCACCCTAACAATAACCCTAAGCCTAACCCTAATACTCACCCCCACCTTGACCCTCAACCTAAACCTAACCCTAACGCTAACCCTAACCCTAATCCTAAACCTCACCCAAACACTAACCCTAACCCTCACCCTCACCCTGGCCCTCACCCGAACCCTAATCCTAACCCTAATCCTCATCCTAACCCTCACCATAAACCTAACCCTAACACTCACCCTAATCCTAATCCTAACCCTAACTTTCAACCTAACCCTAACGCTCACCCTCAATGGAACCCTAACCCTAACACTCACCCTAACCCTAAACTTAACCCGAACCCTAACTTTCACCCTAACCCTACCCCTAACTCTCACCCTAACCCTAACCCTCACCCTCACCCTCACCATAAGCCTAACCCTAAGCCTAACCCTAACCCTAACCCTCACACTCACCCTAACCCTTACCCTAATCCTAATGCTAAGACTAAGCCTTACCCTCACCCTAACCCTCACCATAACCCTAACTCTAAAACTAACTTTAACCCTAACCCTCACCCTCAGACTCACCCTAACCCTAACTCTAACCCTAAACCTGACCCTCACCCTAACCCTAACCCTAAACCTAACCCAAAACCTCACCCTAACCCTAACCCTAAACCTCACCCTCCCCCTAGTCCTCACCATAAACCTAATCCTAACCCTAACCCTCATCCTAACCCTCACCCTATCACTAACCCTAACCCTAACCCTCAACCTAACCCTAACACACACCCTCACTGTAATCCATACCCTAACACTCACCCTAACCCTAAATTTAACCCGAACACTAACTCTCACCCTAATCCTAACCCTAACACTCACCCTAACCCTAACCTTCACCCTAACCTTCACCTTCAGCCTAACACTAAGCCGAAACCTAACCTTAACCCGAAACCTCATACTCACCCTAAACCTAACCCTAATCCTAATTCTAACACTAACCCTAATCCACACCCTCATCATAACCCTCACCTTAAGCCTAACCCTAACATTAATCCTAATCCTAACCCTAACCCTAAACCTCATACTCACCCTAAACCTCACACTAACCATAACACTAATCCTCAATCTAACCCTCACCCTCATACTCACCCTAGCCCTCACCCTAACCCTATCCCTCAACCTCACCCTAAACCTCAAACTAACCCTAACACTAATACTCAATCTAACCCTCACCCTCACCCTAACCCTAACCCTCACCCTGAACCTAACCCTACCCCTAAATCTCAACCTCAACCCAACCCTAAATCTAACCCTAACCCTAACACAAAACCTCACCCTATCCCTAACCCTAACCCTCACACTCAACCTCATGCTCAGCCTAACCCTAAGCCTAACACTAACCCTAACCCTAACACTCAGCCTAACCCTTACCCTAACTCTAACCCTAAACCTCACACTCACATGCACCATCACCATCACTGTAATTCTAAACCTAACCCTAACACTAACCCTAAACCTCACCCTAACTCTAATCCTAACCCTAACCCTCATCCTCACAGTAACTCTAACCCTAAACTTAACCCAAACCCTAAACCTCACCCTAACCGTAACCCTAACCCTAACCCTAACCCTCCCCCAACCCTATGTCTAACCCTAAAACTCACCCTCACCCTAACCCTAACACTAACTCTAACCCTCACCCTAACCCTCATCCTAACCCTATATCTAACCGTAAACCTCACCCTCACCCTTACCCTAACCCTCACCCTAACTCTAAACCCCAGCCTAACCCTAACCCTAACCCTCACCCGCACTCTCAACTTCATCGTAACTCGAACCTTACCCCTATCAATAACACTAAGCATAACCCTAACCATCAACCTAACCCTAATCCTCACCCCCACCCCCACCCTCAGCCTAACCCTAAGCCTAAGCCTAACCCTCAGAGTAACCCCCATACTCATTCTCACCCTAACCCTAATCCTAACGCTAACCCTATCCCTAAACCTCAACCGACCCCTCACCCTCACCCTCACCCTAACCATAACCCTAACCCTAAACCTCACCATAACCCTTCCCCTAACCCTAACTCTAACCCGAAACCTCACCCTCACCCTAACCCTAACCCTAACTCTAACCCTAAACCTCACCCTAAACCTAACCCTCACCCTCAACCTCAACCTCACTGTAACTCTAACCCTAATCCTAACAATAACACTAAACCTAACCCTAATCCTAACCCTAACCATAACCCTCACACTCATCCTCACCCTCACAGCAAACTTAACCCTAACCATAACACTAACAATAACCCTAACCTGAACCCTAACCCTAATCCTCACACCCACCCTCACCCTCAGCCTAACCCTAACCCTAACCCTAACACTAAAGGTAACACTAACCCAAACCCTAACCCTAAACCAAACCCTAAACCTAACCCTAATCCTCAGCCTCACCCTCACCCTAACCCAAATCCTATCACTAACCCTCACCCTAACCCTAAGCCTAACCCTAACACTACTCCTAACCCTCACACTCACCCTCACCCAAACCCAAATGCTAAACCTAAACCTATTCCTAAACCTCATCCTAGCCCTCACCCTAAACCTAATCCTAACCCTAAACCTCATAATAAACCTCACCCAAATCCTGACCTAACCCTCACCCTAACCCTAACCCTAAACCTCACCCTCATGCTCGGCCTAAGCCTAAGCTTAAGTTTAAGTCTAACCCTAACCCTCACCCTATCCCTAACCCTAACACTATACCTAACTCTAACCCTAAGTCTCACCCTCACCCTAAACCTAACTCTAACACTAACCCTAAACCTAAACCTCATCCTAACCCTAAGCGTAACCCTCACCCTCACCATAACAGTAACCCTAACCCTAACAATAACATTAACCCTAACCCTAACCCTCACCCTAACCATATCTCTCACCCTAACCCTCACCTTAACCCTAACCCTAACCCTAAACCTCACCCTAACACTAACACTAAACCTCACACTCAACCTAGCCCTCACCCTAACCCTAATCGTAACCCTAATACTCATCCTATCCTTCACACTAACCCTAACCCTAAACCTCACCTTAACCCTAACCCTAACCAACAACCTAACCCTAACCCTCACCCTCAATGTAACTCTAAACCTCATCCGAACCCTCACGCTAACCCTAATCCAAAACCTAAACTTCACCCTAACTGTAACCCTAACACTCACACTCAACATAACCCTTACTGTAATCCTAATCCTAACCCTAATCCAAAACCTCACCCTAAGCCTCACCTTAACCCAAAGTCTAACCCTAAACCTCACCCTCACCCTAACCCTAACCATAAACCTCACCCTAAACCTAAGCCTAAACATAACCCTCACCCTAGCCCTAACTCTAACACTAATCCTAACCCTAACCCTCATCCTAACCCTCCCCATAAACCTAATCCTAACCCTCATCCTAACCCTAACACTCAACCTCAGCTTAACCCTAAGCATAAACCTAAGCTTAAGCATAAACCTAACCCTAAACGTCACACTCATATGCACACTCACCCTCACCCTAACCCTAACCCTAAACCTAACCCTCAACCTGAACCTAACCCTAACACTAAACCTAGACTTAACGCTCCCCCTAACCCTCCCCCTAACCCTATATCTAACCCTAAACCTCACCCTCACCCTAAACCTAACCCTAACCCTAAACCCCTCCCTAACCCTAAACCTAACCCTCACCTGCACCCTCACTGTCACCGTAACGCAAACCCTAACCCTAACAATAACACTAACCCTAACCCTAACTATCACCCTAACCCTAATCCTCTCCCTCACCCTCACCCTCAGCAAAATCCCTAAGCCTAAGCCTAACCCTTACCCTAAGCCTCATAATCATTCTCAACCTAACCTTAATCCTAAACCTAACCCTATCCCTAAACCTCAACCTAACCCTCACCCTCACCCTAACCCTAACACTAACCCTAACCCTAAACCTCACACCAACCCTCCCCCTAATCCTAACTCTAACCATAAAACTCACCATCACCCTAACAATAACCCTAAGCCTAAACCTAATCCTCAGACCCACCCTCACCCTCATCCTAACCCTAACCCTAAATCTAACCCTAACCCTAACACTAAACCTCACCATATCCCTAACCCTAACCCTCACACTCAACCTCATGCTCAGACTTACCCTAAGCCTAACACTAACCCTAAACCTAACCCTCACACTCACCCTAACCCTTACCCTATTGCTAATCCTAACACTAAGCCTTATCCTCACCCTCACCCTACTCCCTCACCATAACCCTATCTCTAACACTAACACTAACCCTAACACTCTGCATAACCCTAACCCTAACTCTAAACCTAAACCTCACACTAACCTGCACCCTCACCGTCATTGTAATTCTAACGCTAACTCTAACCCTAACCCTAAACCTCACCCTAACCCTAACCCTAACCCTAACCCTAATCTTCACCCTAACCCTATATCTAACCCTAAACCTCAACCTCACCCTAACCCTAACCCTCAACCTAATCCTAAGCCTAACCCTAAACCTCAAACTAACCCTAACCCTTACCCTCACTGTAACCCAAACCCTAACCCTCACCCTAACCCTAAATTTAACCAGAACCCTAACTCTCACCCTAACCCTACACCTAACCCTCACCCTAACCCTAACCCTCACCCTCACCCTCACCCTAAGCCTAACCCTAACCCTAACCCTAACCCTCACACTCACCCTAACCCTTACTCTGATCCCAATCCTAACACGAAGCCTTACCCTCACCCTCACCCTAACCCTCACAGTAACAATAACTCTAACACTAACCCTAACCCTAACCCTCACCGTCAGCCTCACCCTAAACCTACCTCTAACCCTAAACCTCACGCTCACCCTAACCCTCACGTTAAGACTAACCCTAACATTAATCCTAACCCTAACCCTAAACCTCATCCTCACCCTAACGGTAACTCTAAATCTAAACCTCACCCTCAACCTAACCGTAACCCTAACCCTAAAACCCTAATCCTAACCCTAAACCTCACCCTAACCCTAATCCTAACTCTAACCCTGAACCTAACCCTCATCCTAACACTAAACCTAACCCTCACCCTCACCCTAACCCTAATCTGAATCCTAACCATCAACCTAACTCTAACCCTCACCCTCACTGTAACCCTTACACTAACCTTCACTCTAACCCTAAACTTAACCTGAACCCTAACTCTCACCCTAACCCTAACCCTAACACTCATCCTAACCCTAACCCTCACACTCACCCTAAACCCATCCCTAATACTAATCCTAAACCTCACCCTCACCCTAACCTTCACGTTAAGACTAACCTTAACATTAATCCTAAACCTAACCCTAACCCTAAACCTCATCCTCACCCTAAAACTCACACTAACCTTAACAATAATCCTCAATCTAAACCTCAACCTCACCCTCACCCTAGCCCCCACCCTAACCCTAACCCTCATCCTCTCCCTAACCCTATATCTAACCCTAAACCTCACCCTTACCCTCACCCTAACCCTAACCGTAATCCTAACCGTCACCCTAATCC
The DNA here is from genome assembly GCF_024711535.1 of Dipodomys merriami. Taxonomy (NCBI): domain Eukaryota; kingdom Metazoa; phylum Chordata; class Mammalia; order Rodentia; family Heteromyidae; genus Dipodomys; species Dipodomys merriami. The sequence continues at coordinate 5,789,327 of NW_027206257.1, forward strand.
TAAGCCTAACCCTAAACCTCAACCTAACCCTAACCCTCACCCTCACTGTAACCTTAACTCTAACCCTCACCCTAAACCTAAATTTACCCAGAACCCTAACTCTCACCCTAACCCTAACCCTAACCCTTACCCTAACCCTAAGCCTCAGCCTCACCCTCACCCTAAGCCTAACCTTAAACCTAACCCTAACCCTAACCCTAACCCTCACACTAACCCAAACCCTTACTCTACTTAACCATCACACTCACCCTAACCCTAACCCTAAACCTCACCCTAACCCTAACCCTCACCCTCAACCTCAGCTTAACCCTAAGCCTGTCCCTAACCGTAACCCTCAGGCTCACCCTAACATTAACCCTAATCCTACTCCTAATCCTAAACCTAACCCTCACCCTCAACCTAACCCTCACCTTAAGCCTAACCCTAACATTAATCCTAATCCTAACCCTAACCCTAAACCTCATACTCACCCTAAACCTCACACTAACCATAACACTAATCCTCAATCTAACCCTCACCCTCATACTCACCCTAGCCCTCACCCTAACCCTATCCCTCAACCTCACCCTAAACCTCAAACTAACCCTAACACTAATACTCAATCTAACCCTCACCCTCACCCTAACCCTAACCCTCACCCTGAACCTAACCCTACCCCTAAATCTCAACCTCAACCCAACCCTAAATCTAACCCTAACCCTAACACAAAACCTCACCCTATCCCTAACCCTAACCCTCACACTCAACCTCATGCTCAGCCTAACCCTAAGCCTAACACTAACCCTAACCCTAACACTCAGCCTAACCCTTACCCTAACTCTAACCCTAAACCTCACACTCACATGCACCATCACCATCACTGTAATTCTAAACCTAACCCTAACACTAACCCTAAACCTCACCCTAACTCTAATCCTAACCCTAACCCTCATCCTCACAGTAACTCTAACCCTAAACTTAACCCAAACCCTAAACCTCACCCTAACCGTAACCCTAACCCTAACCCTAACCCTCCCCCAACCCTATGTCTAACCCTAAAACTCACCCTCACCCTAACCCTAACACTAACTCTAACCCTCACCCTAACCCTCATCCTAACCCTATATCTAACCGTAAACCTCACCCTCACCCTTACCCTAACCCTCACCCTAACTCTAAACCCCAGCCTAACCCTAACCCTAACCCTCACCCGCACTCTCAACTTCATCGTAACTCGAACCTTACCCCTATCAATAACACTAAGCATAACCCTAACCATCAACCTAACCCTAATCCTCACCCCCACCCCCACCCTCAGCCTAACCCTAAGCCTAAGCCTAACCCTCAGAGTAACCCCCATACTCATTCTCACCCTAACCCTAATCCTAACGCTAACCCTATCCCTAAACCTCAACCGACCCCTCACCCTCACCCTCACCCTAACCATAACCCTAACCCTAAACCTCACCATAACCCTTCCCCTAACCCTAACTCTAACCCGAAACCTCACCCTCACCCTAACCCTAACCCTAACTCTAACCCTAAACCTCACCCTAAACCTAACCCTCACCCTCAACCTCAACCTCACTGTAACTCTAACCCTAATCCTAACAATAACACTAAACCTAACCCTAATCCTAACCCTAACCATAACCCTCACACTCATCCTCACCCTCACAGCAAACTTAACCCTAACCATAACACTAACAATAACCCTAACCTGAACCCTAACCCTAATCCTCACACCCACCCTCACCCTCAGCCTAACCCTAACCCTAACCCTAACACTAAAGGTAACACTAACCCAAACCCTAACCCTAAACCAAACCCTAAACCTAACCCTAATCCTCAGCCTCACCCTCACCCTAACCCAAATCCTATCACTAACCCTCACCCTAACCCTAAGCCTAACCCTAACACTACTCCTAACCCTCACACTCACCCTCACCCAAACCCAAATGCTAAACCTAAACCTATTCCTAAACCTCATCCTAGCCCTCACCCTAAACCTAATCCTAACCCTAAACCTCATAATAAACCTCACCCAAATCCTGACCTAACCCTCACCCTAACCCTAACCCTAAACCTCACCCTCATGCTCGGCCTAAGCCTAAGCTTAAGTTTAAGTCTAACCCTAACCCTCACCCTATCCCTAACCCTAACACTATACCTAACTCTAACCCTAAGTCTCACCCTCACCCTAAACCTAACTCTAACACTAACCCTAAACCTAAACCTCATCCTAACCCTAAGCGTAACCCTCACCCTCACCATAACAGTAACCCTAACCCTAACAATAACATTAACCCTAACCCTAACCCTCACCCTAACCATATCTCTCACCCTAACCCTCACCTTAACCCTAACCCTAACCCTAAACCTCACCCTAACACTAACACTAAACCTCACACTCAACCTAGCCCTCACCCTAACCCTAATCGTAACCCTAATACTCATCCTATCCTTCACACTAACCCTAACCCTAAACCTCACCTTAACCCTAACCCTAACCAACAACCTAACCCTAACCCTCACCCTCAATGTAACTCTAAACCTCATCCGAACCCTCACGCTAACCCTAATCCAAAACCTAAACTTCACCCTAACTGTAACCCTAACACTCACACTCAACATAACCCTTACTGTAATCCTAATCCTAACCCTAATCCAAAACCTCACCCTAAGCCTCACCTTAACCCAAAGTCTAACCCTAAACCTCACCCTCACCCTAACCCTAACCATAAACCTCACCCTAAACCTAAGCCTAAACATAACCCTCACCCTAGCCCTAACTCTAACACTAATCCTAACCCTAACCCTCATCCTAACCCTCCCCATAAACCTAATCCTAACCCTCATCCTAACCCTAACACTCAACCTCAGCTTAACCCTAAGCATAAACCTAAGCTTAAGCATAAACCTAACCCTAAACGTCACACTCATATGCACACTCACCCTCACCCTAACCCTAACCCTAAACCTAACCCTCAACCTGAACCTAACCCTAACACTAAACCTAGACTTAACGCTCCCCCTAACCCTCCCCCTAACCCTATATCTAACCCTAAACCTCACCCTCACCCTAAACCTAACCCTAACCCTAAACCCCTCCCTAACCCTAAACCTAACCCTCACCTGCACCCTCACTGTCACCGTAACGCAAACCCTAACCCTAACAATAACACTAACCCTAACCCTAACTATCACCCTAACCCTAATCCTCTCCCTCACCCTCACCCTCAGCAAAATCCCTAAGCCTAAGCCTAACCCTTACCCTAAGCCTCATAATCATTCTCAACCTAACCTTAATCCTAAACCTAACCCTATCCCTAAACCTCAACCTAACCCTCACCCTCACCCTAACCCTAACACTAACCCTAACCCTAAACCTCACACCAACCCTCTCCCTAATCCTAACTCTAACCATAAAACTCACCATCACCCTAACAATAACCCTAAGGCTAAACCTAATCCTCAGACCCACCCTCACCCTCATCCTAACCCTAACCCTAAATCTAACCCTAACCCTAACACTAAACCTCACCATATCCCTAACCCTAACCCTCACACTCAACCTCATGCTCAGACTTACCCTAAGCCTAACACTAACCCTAAACCTAACCCTCACACTCACCCTAACCCTTACCCTATTGCTAATCCTAACACTAAGCCTTATCCTCACCCTCACCCTACTCCCTCACCATAACCCTATCTCTAACACTAACACTAACCCTAACACTCTGCATAACCCTAACCCTAACTCTAAACCTAAACCTCACACTAACCTGCACCCTCACCGTCATTGTAATTCTAACGCTAACTCTAACCCTAACCCTAAACCTCACCCTAACCCTAACCCTAACCCTAACCCTAATCTTCACCCTAACCCTATATCTAACCCTAAACCTCAACCTCACCCTAACCCTAACCCTCAACCTAATCCTAAGCCTAACCCTAAACCTCAAACTAACCCTAACCCTTACCCTCACTGTAACCCAAACCCTAACCCTCACCCTAACCCTAAATTTAACCAGAACCCTAACTCTCACCCTAACCCTACACCTAACCCTCACCCTAACCCTAACCCTCACCCTCACCCTCACCCTAAGCCTAACCCTAACCCTAACCCTAACCCTCACACTCACCCTAACCCTTACTCTGATCCCAATCCTAACACGAAGCCTTACCCTCACCCTCACCCTAACCCTCACAGTAACAATAACTCTAACACTAACCCTAACCCTAACCCTCACCGTCAGCCTCACCCTAAACCTACCTCTAACCCTAAACCTCACGCTCACCCTAACCCTCACGTTAAGACTAACCTTAACATTAATCATAACCCTAACCCTAAACCTCATCCTCACCCTAACGGTAACTCTAAATCTAAACCTCACCCTCAACCTAACCGTAACCCTAACCCTAAAACCCTAATCCTAACCCTAAACCTCACCCTAACCCTAATCCTAACTCTAACCCTGAACCTAACCCTCATCCTAACACTAAACCTAACCCTCACCCTCACCCTAACCCTAATCTGAATCCTAACCATCAACCTAACTCTAACCCTCACCCTCACTGTAACCCTTACACTAACCTTCACTCTAACCCTAAACTTAACCTGAACCCTAACTCTCACCCTAACCCTAACCCTAACACTCATCCTAACCCTAACCCTCACACTCACCCTAAACCCATCCCTAATACTAATCCTAAACCTCACCCTCACCCTAACCTTCACGTTAAGACTAACCTTAACATTAATCCTAAACCTAACCCTAACCCTAAACCTCATCCTCACCCTAAAACTCACACTAACCTTAACAATAATCCTCAATCTAAACCTCAACCTCACCCTCACCCTAGCCCCCACCCTAACCCTAACCCTCATCCTCACCCTAACCCTATATCTAACCCTAAACCTCACCCTTACCCTCACCCTAACCCTAACCGTAATCCTAACCGTCACCCTAATCCTAAGCCTAACCCTAAACCTCAACCTAACCCTAACCCTCACCCTCACTGTAACCTTAACTCTAACCCTCACCCTAAACCTAAATTTACCCAGAACCCTAACTCTCACCCTAACCCTACACCTAACCCTTACCCTAACCCTAACCCTCAGCCTCACCCTCACCCTAAGCCTAACCCTAAACCTAACCCTAACCCTAACCCTAACCCTCACACTAACCCAAACCCTTACTCTAATCCCAATCCTAACATGAAGCCTTACCCTCACCCTCACCCTAACCCTCACAGTAACAATAACTCTAACACTAACCCTAACCCTAACCCTCACCCTCAGCCTCACCCTAAAGCTACATTGAACCCTAAACCTCACGCTCACCCTAACCCAAACCTAAACCTAACACTAAACCTCACCATAACCCTAACCCTAAAACTCACCCTCACCCTAGCCCTCAACCTAAACCTAATCCTAACCCGAACCCTGATCCTAAACCTCACCCTAACAGTAACCCTGACCCTAACCCTCAACCTAACGCTAACCCTCACCCTCACTGTAACCCTTACGCTAACCCTCACTCTAACCCTAAACTTAATCCTAACCCTAACTCTCACCCTAACCCTAACACTCATCCTAACCCTAACCCTCACACTCACCTTCACTTTCAGCCTAACACTAAGCCTAAGCCTAACCCTAACCCTATCCCTCACACTCACCCTAAACCCAACCCTAATCCTAATCCTAACACTAAGCCTAAACCTCACCCTCACCCTAACCGTCATGTTAAGACTAACCCTAACATTAATCCTAACCCTAAACCTCAATCTCACCCTAAACCTCACACTAACCCTAACACTAATCCTCAATCTAACCCTCAACCTCACCCTCACCCTAGCCATCACCCTAACCCTAACCCTCATCCTCACCCTAAACCTCACACTAACCCTAACACTAATCCTCAATCTAACCCTCACCCTCACCCTCACCCTCACCCTAACACTAACCCTCACCCTAAAGGTAACCCTCACCCTTACCATAACCCTGACCCTCAGCCTAACTTTCACCTTTACCCTTACCGTCACCCCCACCCTAACCCTCACCCTAAAGGTAACCCTCACCCTTACCATAACCCTGAACCTCAGCCTAACTTTCACCTTTACCCTTACCGTCACCCCCACCCTAACCCTCACCCTAACCCTACCCCTCACTTTGACCCTAAACCTATCCCTAAACCTCACCCTCACCCTAACCCTGACTCTAACCCTAAACCTAACACTATACCTTACCCTATCCCTAACCCTCAACCTCATGCTCAGCCTAACCCTAAGACTAAGCTTATCCCTTACCCTAAACTTCACCCTCATCCTAGCCCTCACCCTAACCCTAATCCTAACCCTAACCCTCATCCTAACCCTAACCCTCATTCTAACCCTCACCCTAACCCTAACCATAACCATCACCCTAACCCTAATCCTCACCAGCACCCTCGCCCTCAGCCTAACCCAAAGTCTAAGCCTAAGCCTAACCCTAACCCTCACACTCACCCTCAACCTAACCCTAATCCTAACCCTAAGCCTAAACCTAAACCTATCCCTAAACCTCAGCCTAACCCTAACCCTAACCTTAACCCTAACACTAACCCTAACATTAACGCTCGAACTAACCCTCCAACTAACATTAAATCTATCACTAAACCTCACCCTCACCTTAACTCTAATCCTAAACCTAACCCTAAACCTCACCCTAACCCTATCCCTAACCCTAACCCTCACCCTCACCCTCACCCTTACCATAACTCTAACCCTAACCCTAAAAATAACACTAATCTTATCTCTAAACCTAACCCTAACCCTAACCCTAATCCTAACACTCACCCTAACCATAATCTTAACACTAACCCTCATCCTAACCCTAACCCAAACCCTACCCCTAACCCTACACCTTACCCTAACACTAACCCTAAACCTCACCCTCACCCTAGCCCTCACCCTAAACTTAACCCTCACCCTAGCCCTAACCCTAAGGGTAATCCTCAAAGTAACCATAAACCTCATGCTCACCTTAACGCTAACCCTTACCCTCACCCTAACCATAAACATAACCAAACCCTAACTCTCACCTAACCTTAACCCTAACCCTAAACCTTAATCTAACACTAACCCTCACCCTCACCCTCAGCCTAACCCTAAGCCAAACCCTAACCCTAGCCCTAATGCTCACACTCACCCTAACGTTTACCCTAAACCTAATCCTAACCCTAAGCCTAACCCTCACCCTCAACCTAACCCTCACCCTAACCCTAAATCTAACACTAACCCTAACCTTAACCCTCAACCTCAGCCTCATCCTACCCCTAACTCTAACCTTAAACGTCACCCTCACCCTAACACTAACCCTACCTCTAAACCTAAACCTCACCCTCACCCTAACCCTAACCCTAAACCTCACCCTCACCCTAGCCCTCACCCTAACACTAATCCTAACCCTAACCCTCATCCTAACCCTCACCCTAACACTAACCATAACCCTCACGCTAACCTTAACCCTAATCCAAACCCTCACCCTCATTCTAACCCTAACCCTCACCCTCACTGTAACCCTTACCTTAACCCTCAACATAAACCTAAACTTTACCCGAACACTAACTATCATCCTTACCATAATCCTAACCCTCAAGCTAACCCTAACCCTAAACCTCATTCTAACCCTAACCACACCCAACCCTAATCCTAACCCTATCCCTTTTCCTAACCCTCCCCCTAACCCTTACCCTAACCCTCACCCTAACACTAACCCTCAGCCTCACCCTCAGTCTCAGCCTTAACCTAAGCCTAAGCCTAAGCCTAACCCTAACTCTGACCCTAAACCTAAACATCATCCTCACCCTAGCACTCACCCTAACCCTAACCCTAACACTAACCCTAATCCTAACCCTCACCTTAAGCCTGACCCTAACATTAATTCTAACCCGAACTCTCACCCTCAGCCTCACCCTAACCCTAATTCTAACACTAAACCCCACCCTGACCCTATCCCTAACCTTAACCCTATCCCTAAACCTCATCTTAGCCCTATCCCTAACCCTCACACTCACCCTCACCATAACCTTTACCCTAACCATAACACTAACAATAAACCTAACCCTAACCCTAACCCTCACCCTAACCCTAATCATCACCATAACGCTTACCCTCACCCTAATACTAACCCTAACCCTAAAACTAAACCTCACACTAACCCTAACAATTACCCTCACCATAATCTTCACCCTAACACTAACCCTAAACCTCACCCTCTCGCTAGACCTCGCCCTAACCCTAATCCTCATCCTCACCCTAAACTTCACACTAACCCTAACACTAATCCTCAATCTAACCCTCACCCTCACCCTATCCCTAACCCTAACCCTCACCCTAACCCTAAACGTCACTCTTCCCATAACCCTCACCCTCAGCCTAACCCTCACCTTTACCCTTACCGTCACCCCCACCCTAACCCTCACTCTAACCCTAAACCACACCCTAACCCTAACTCTACCCCTAAACCTCACCCTCACCCTAACTCTAACTCTAACCCTGAGCCTATAACTAACCCTCACCCTAACCCTAACTGTAACCATCACCCTAACCCTAATCCTCACCCCCACCGTCACCCTCAGCCTAACCCTAAGCCTAAGCCTAAATCAAACCCTAAACCTCACACTCACCCTCACCCTAACCTAATCCTAACCCTAAACCTAACCCTAAATCTCAACCTAACCCTCAACCTAACCTTAAATCTAACACTTACCCTAACCCTAACACTCGACGCAACCCTCCAACTAAACCTAAATCTAACCCTAAACCTCAAGCTCAACCTAACGCTAATCCTAACCCTAACCCTAAACCTCACCACAATCCTAACACTCACCCTCACCCTCACCCTCACCATAACTCTAACCCTAACCCTAACAATAACAGTAATCCTAACCCTAAACTTAACCCTAACCCTAACCTAAACCTAATGCTAACACTCAACCTCACCCTAACACTAATCCTAACCCTAACCCTAATCCTAACCCTAACCATCACCCTCACCCTAACCCTAACCCTAAACCTTAGCCTAACACTTACCCTAAAGCTCACCTTCACCCTAGCCCTCACCCTAACCCTAATTGTAACCTAATTCTCATCCTAACACTCACCCTAACTCTAAGCCTAACCCTAACCCTAACCCTAAGCCCAACCCTCACTGTAACACTAACACTAACCCTAACACTAACACTAACCCTAAACCTAACACTAAACCTTACCCTAATCCTCAGCCTCACCCTCACCTTAACGCAAACCCTAACCCTAACCCTCCTCCTAACTCTAAGCCAAACTCTAACCCTAATCCTAACCCTCACACTCACCCTCAACCTAAACCTAATCCTAAATTTAAGCCTATCCCTAACCCTAACACTCACCCTAACCCTCAGCCTAGACCTCACCCTTACACTTATCCTAACCCTAACCCTCACCCTAACCATAAACTTCACCCTAACACTAACCCTCACCCTAACGATTACCCTCAACCTAACACTAACCCTAACTGTAACACTAACACTCACACTAACCCTAAACATCACCCTAACCCTAAACCTCACCCTAACACTAAACCTAAACCTCACCCTCACCCTAGCCTTCACCCTAACCCTAATTCTCATCCTCACCATAAACCTCACACTAACCCTAACACTAATCCTCAATTTAACCCTCAACCTCACCCTAACACTAACACTAACCCTCACCCTAACCCTTACCATCACCCTTACCGTAACCCTCACCCTCAGCCTAAACCTCAACTTTACCCTTACCGTCACCCCCACGATAACCCTCACTGTAACCCAAACTCTCACTCTAACCCTAACTGTACCCCGAAACCTCACCCTCAACCTAACCCTAACTCTAACCCTAACCCTAATAATAACCCTCAACCTAACCCTAACCCTAACCATCACCCTAACCCTAATCCTCACCCCCACCCTCGCCCTCAGCCTAACCCTAAGCCTAAGCCTAACCCTAACACTAAACCTCATACTCACCCTCACCCTACCCTAATCCTAACCCTAAACCTAACCCAAAACCTAAACCTCAACCTAACCCTCACCCTAACCTTAACCATTACATTTACCCAAACCCTAAGTCTCGACCTAACCCTCCAAATAACCTAAATTTAACCATAAACCTCACCCTCACCCTAAGCCTAAACCTAACCATAACCATAAACCACAACCTAAGCCTCACTATAACCTTAACCCTAACACTTACCCTAACCCTAACTCTCGACCTAACACTCCAAATAACCTAAATCTAACCATAAACCTCACCCTCACCCTAACCCTAAACCTAACCCTAAACCTAAACCTCACCCTAACCCTAACACTCACCCTCACCCTCACCATAACTCTAACCTTAACCCTAACAATAACAGTAATCCTAACCCTAAACCTAACCCTAACCCTAACCATCAACCTAACACTCAACCTCACCCTAACCCTAATCCTAACCCTAACCCTCACCCTAACCCTAACCATCAGCCTCACCATAACGCTAACCCTCAACCTAACCCTCAACCTAACCCTAAACCTAACCCTAAACCTTACCCTAACACTAACCCTAATCCTCACCTTCACCCTAGCCCTCACCTTAACCCTAATCATAAACCTAATCCTCATTCTAACCCTGTCCCTAACTCTAAGCCTAACCCTAACCCTAACCCTAACCCCAACCCTCACTGTAACGCTAACACTAACCCTAACACTAACACTAAACCTTAACCTAACCCTAATCCTCAGCCTCAGCCTCACCCTAACCCAAACCCTAACCCTAACCCTCATCCTAACTCTAAGCCTAATGCTAACCCGAATCCTAACCCTCACACTCACCCTCACCCTAAACCTAATCCTAAACCTCACCCTATCCTTAACCCTAACCCTCACCCTAAACCTTAGCCTAGCCCTCACCCTTACACTTATCCTAACCCTAACCATCACCCTAACCATAACACTCACCCTAACCCTAAACCTCACCCTAACACTTACCCTCAACCTAACACTAACCGTAATCCTAACACTAACCCTAACACTAACCCTAAACATCACCCTAACCCTAAACCTCACCCTAAAACTAACCCTAGCCCTCAACCTCACCCTAGCCTTCAGCCTAACCCTAACCCTCATCCTCACCATAAACCTCACACTAACCCTAACACTAATCCTCAATCCAACCCTCAACCTCACCCTAATGCTAACTCTAACCCTCACCCTAACCCTAACCCTCACCCTTACCGTAACCCTCACCCTCAGCCTAACCGTCACCTTTACCGTTACCGTCACCCCCACGCTAACCCGCACCATAAACCTAACCCTCCCCCTAACTAAAACTGTACCCCTAAACCTCACCCTCAACCTAACCCTCACCCTAACCCTCAACCTAACCCTCAACCTAACCTTCACCCGTACTTTCATCTTCCCCCTAACATGAACCTTAACCCTAACAATAACAGTAACCCTAACCCTATCTATCACCCTAACCTTAATTCTCACCCCCACCCTCACCCTCAGCCTATCCCTAAGCCTAAGCCTAACCCTCACCCTAACCCTCATACTCACGCTCACCCTACCCCTAATCCTAACCCTAAGCCTATCCCTAAAACTCAACCTAACACACACCTTCACCTTAACCCTAAAACTAACCCTAAACCTCACTCTAACCCTCCCCCTAACCCTAACCCTAACACTAAACCTCACCCTCACCCTAACCCTAACCCTAACTCTAAACCTAAACCTCACCCTAAACCTAACCCTCAACCTCAACCTCACTGTAACTCTAACCCTAACCCTAACAATAACACTAACTTAACCCTAATCCTAACACTATCCATAACCCTCACCCTCAGCCTCACCCTCACTGCAAACTTAATCCTAACTATAACACTAACAATAACCCTAACCCTATCCCTGACTCTAATCCTCACCCGCACACTCACACTCAGCCTAAACCTAACCCTAACCCTCACCCTCACCCTCACCATAATGATAACCCTAACCCTAACCCTAACATTAACCCTAACCCTAACTTTACCCCTCAACCTAAACATAACCCTCAACCTAACCCTAACCCTCAACTTAACACGTACCCTCACGCTAACACTAACACTAACCCTCACCCTCACCCTAACCCTAATCCTAAACCTAAACCTCAACCTAACCCTAACCCTCACCCTCACCATAACCCTTCCTCTAACCCTCACCCTAACCCTAAACTTTACCCGAACCCTAACTCTCACCCTAACCCTAACTCTAACCCTCACCCTAACCCTAACCCTCAACCTTACTGTAACCATCACCCTCAGCCTCACCCTCACATTTAGCCTTAGCGTCACCCCTACCCTAACCCTCACCCTAACACTAACACTCACCCTAACCCTCATCCTAAAACTAACTCTAACTCTAAATCTCACCCTCACCCTAACCATAACTCTAACCCTAACCCTAACACTAAACCTCACCCTAACCCTAACCCTAACCCTCACCCTAACCCTAACCCTAACCCTAAACCTTAATATAACACTAACCCTAACCCTCACCCTCAACCTAGCCCTCACCTTAACCCTAATCCTTACCCTAATCCTTATGCTTACCCTCACCCTATCCCTAACCTTAACCTTCACTCTAAACCTAACCCTAAACCTAACCCTCAACCTAACCCTAACCCTCACGCTCACCGTAACCCTAACCCTCACCCTCACCCTCACCCTCATCCTCACTGTAACCCTAATGCTCATCCTAACCCTCACCCTAACTCTAACACTAACCCTAAATCTTACCGTAACACTAACCCTAATCCTCACCTTCACCCTAGCCCTGACCCTAACCCTAATCGTAAACCTAATCTTCATTCTAACCTTCACCCTAACTTTAAGCCTAAACCTAACCCTAACCCTAACACCAACCCTCACTGGATCCCTAACACTAACCCTAACACTAACACTAACGCTAAACCTAACCCAAACCTAACCATAAACCTAACCCTAATCCTCAGCCTCACCCTCACCCTAACCCAAACCCTAACCCTAAACCTCATCCTAACTCTAAGCTTAACCATAACCCTAGTCCTAACCCTCACCCTAACCCTAATCCTAAAGCTATCCCTATCCCTAACCCTAACCATCAGCCTAAACCTTAACCTAGCCCTCACCCTTAATCTAATCCTAACCCTAACCCTCACTCTAACCATAACCCTCACCCTAACCCTAAACCTCACCCTAACACTTACCCTCACCCTAACACTAAACCTAATCCTATCAATAACTCTCACAATAACCCTAAACATCACCCTAACCCTAAACCTCACCCTAACACTAACCCTAACCCTCACCCTCACACTAGAGTTCAGGGTAACCCCAACCCTCATCTTCACCATAAATCTCAAACTAACCCTAACACTAATCCTCAATCGAACCCCCAACCTCACCCTAACGCTAGCACTAACCCTCACCTTTACCCTAACACTCACCCTTACCGTAACCCTCAGCCTCAGCCTAACCCTCACCTTTACCTTTACCGTCACCCCCACGTTAACCAGCACCCTAACCCTAACCCTCACCCTAACCCTAAATGTACCCCTATAACTCACCCTGTCCCTAACCCTAACACTTACCCTAACCCTAACACTAAACCTCACTCTAACCCTAATCCTAACCCTCACCCTCACACTAACCATAACCCTCACCCTAAACCTAACACTCAACCTAACATTTACCCTCACCCTAACACTAACCATAACCCTAACACTAACCCTCACACTAACCCTAACCCTCACCCTAATCCTAAACCTCACCCTGACCCTAACCCTAACCCTCATCCTCACCCTAAACCTCACAATAAACCTACCCTAATCCTCAATCTAAACCTCACCCTAACTCTAAACGTAACCTTAACCCTTACCCTAACCCTAAACCTAACCCTAACCCTCACCCTTATCTTAACCCTCAACCTCAGCCTAAACCTCATCTTTACCCTTACCATCATCATCACCCTAACCCTCACCCTAATGCTAAACCTCATACTAACGCTCACCCTAACCATAAACCTAACCATCACCATAACCCTAATCCTCACCCTCAACCTCACGCTCAGCCTAACCCTAAGCCTAAGCCTAAGCCTAAGCCTAACCCTCAACCTCACCCTCACCCTCACACTAACCCTAACCCTAACCCTAACCCTAACCCTAAACCTTAACCTAACACTAACCCTAACCCTCACCCTCAACCTAGCCCTCACCCTAACACTAATGCTAAACCTAATCCTCATCCTTACCCTCACCCTAACCATAACCTTAACCCTATCCCTAACCCTAACCATAAACCTCAACAAAACCCTAAACCTCACGCTCCCCGTAACTCTAACCCTCACCCTAACCCTAAACATAAATGAACCCTAACTCTCACTCTAACCCTAACCCTAACCCTCACCCTCACCCTCACCTTCAGCCTGACCCTAAGCATAACCGTATCCCTCACACTCACCCTAACCCTTACCCTAAACCTAATCCTAACCCTAAATCTAACCCTCACCCTCAGCCTCAGCCTAACCCTAAATCTAACCCTAAACCTCACCCTCACCCTAACGCTAACCCTAACCATAACCTTAAACCTCAACCTCACACTCACCCTAGACCTTACCCTAACCCTAATCCTAACCCTAACCCTCATCCTAACCCTCCCCCTAACCCTAACCATCATCCTCAACCTCACCCTCAGCCTAACCCTAAGCCTATCCCTAAACCTAAACCTAACACACAACTCCCCCTCACTCTAACCCTAATCCTATCCCTAACCCTAACCCTAACCCTAACCCTTCCCTTAACTCTCACCCTAACCCTAACCCTAAAACTAACCCTTACCATAACCCTCACCTAAAACTCACCTTAACCCTAACTCTAACCCTAAAACTCGCCCTCACCCTAACCCTAACTCTAACCCTAACCCAAACCCTAAACCTCAATCTAACACTAACCTTAACCCTAATCCACACCCTAACTCTCAGCCTAATCCTAAGCCTAAACCTAACCTTAACCATCACACTCACCCTAACCCTAACCCTAAACCTCACCCTAACCCTAACCCTCACCCTCAACCTCAGCTTAACCCTAAGCCTGTCCCTAACCGTAACCCTCAGGCTCACCCTAACATTAACCCTAATCCTACTCCTAATCCTAAACCTAACCCTCACCCTCAACCTAACACTCACCTTAAGCCTAACCCTAACATTAATCCTAACCCTAACCCTCACCCTCAGCCTCAACCTAACCCTAACTCTAAAACTGAACCTCACCCTGACCCTAACCCTAACAGTAACCCTATCCCTAAACCTCATCCTAGACCTAAACCTAACCCTTAACCTCACCATCACCATAACCATAACCCTAACCATAACCCTAACCATAAACCTCACCCTAAACCTAAACCTAATCCTCATCCTAACCCTCACCCTAACCCTAACCCTCACCCTCACCCTCACCCTCAGCCTAACCCTAAGACTATCCCTAAACCTAAACCTAACACACACACTCCCCCTCACTCTAACCTTAATCCTATACCTAACCCTAACCCTAATCCTAACCCTTCCCCTAAATCTCACCCTAACCCTAACCCTAAAAGTAACCCTTACCATAACCCTCAACCTAAACCTCACCTTAACCCTAACTCTAACCCTAAACCTCACCCTCACCCTAACCCTAACTCTAACCCTAATCCAAACCCTAAACCTCACCCTAACTCTAACCCTAACCCTGATCCTCACCCTAAACCTCACACTAACCCTAACCCTACTCCTCAATCTAACCCTCACGCTAACCCTAACCTAACCCTAATCCTTACCCTAACCCTAAACCTAACCCTAACCCTCACCCTTATCTTAACCCTCAACCTCAGCCTAAACCTCATCTTTACCCTTACCATCATCATCACCCTAACCCTCACCCTCAAGCTAAACCTCATCCTAACCCTCACCCTAACCGTAAACCTAACCATCACCCTAACCCTAACCCTCACCCTCAACCTCACACTCAGCCTAACCCTAAGCCTAAGCATAAGCCTAACCCTAACCCTCAACCTCACCCTCACCCTAATCCTAACCCTATCCCTAAACCTCAAACTAACCCTCAGTCTAACTTTAAGCCTAAAACTAACCCTAACCATAACCCTCGACCTAACCCTCCAACTAACACTAAATCTAACCCTAAACCTCACCCTCACCCTAAACCTAAACCTCACCCCAACCCTAACCCTAAACCTCACCCTAACACTAACCCTAACCCTCACCCTCACCCTCACCCTCACCCTCACCATAACTCTAACCCTAACCCTAACAATAACACTAATCCTAACCCTAAACCTAACCCTAACCCTAACCCTAACTGTAATCCTAACCATCACCCTCTTGCTAACCCTAATCCTAACCCTAACCCTCAAGCTAACCCTAAATCTCACCCTCACAGTAACCCTAACCCTCAAACTAACTCTCACACTAACCCTCACCCTAACCCTAAACCATAACCTAACACTAACACTAACCCTCACCCTCAACCTAGCCCTCACCCTAACACAAATGCTAAACCTAATCCTCATCCTTACCCTCACCCTAACCATAACCTTAACCCTCTCCCTAACCCTAACCATAACCCTCAAAAAAACCCTAAACCTCACGCTCCCCGTAACTCTAACTCTCAACCTAACCCTAAACATAAATGAACCCTAACTCTCATCTAACACTAACCCTAACCCTCACCCTCACCCTCATCTTCAGCCTGACCCTAAGCATAACCCTAACCCTAACACTCACCCTATCCCTTACCCTAAACCTAATCCTAATCCTAACTCTAACCCTCACCCTCAGCCTCACCCTAACCCTAAATCTAACCCTAAACCTCACCCTCACCCTAACGCTAACCCTAACCATAACCTTAAAGCTCACCCTCACACTCACCCTAGACCTTACCCTAACCCTAATCCTAACCCTAACCCTCATCCTAACCCTCCCCCTAACCCTAACCATCACCCTCAACCTCACCCTCAGCCTAACCCTAAGCCTATCCCTAAACCTAAACCTAACACACAACTCCCCCTCACTCTAACCCTAATCCTATCCCTAACCCTTACCCTAACCCTAACCCTTCCCTTAACTCTCACACTAACCCTAACCCTAAAACTAACCCTTAACATAACCCTCAACCTAAACCTCACCGTAACCCTAACTCTAACCCTAAAACTCACCCTCACCCTAACCCTAACTCTAACCCTAACCCAAACCCTAAACCTCACCCTAACACTAACCCTAACCCTAATCCACACCCTAACTCTGAGCCTAATCCTAAGCCTAAACCTAACAATAACCCTCACACTCACCCTAACCCTAACCCTAAACCTCACCCTAACCCTAACCC
This sequence comes from Dipodomys merriami, assembly GCF_024711535.1. NCBI lineage: Eukaryota > Metazoa > Chordata > Mammalia > Rodentia > Heteromyidae > Dipodomys > Dipodomys merriami. The sequence goes on from NW_027206257.1 coordinate 5,806,742, forward strand.
TCACCCTCAACCTCAGCTTAACCCTAAGCCTGTCCCTAACCCTAACACTCAGGCTCACCCTAACATTAACCCTAATCCTACTCCTAATCCTAACCCTAACCCTCACCCTCAACCTAACCCTCAACTTAAGCCTAACCCTAACATTATTCCTAACCCTAACCCTCACACTCAGCCTCACCTTAACCCTAAATCTAACACTGAACCTCACTCTGACCCTAACCCTAACCCTAACCCTATCCCTAAACCTCATCCTAGACCTAACCCTAACCCTTAACCTCACGCTCACCATAACCTTAACCCTAACCCTAACACTAACAATAACCCTAACACTAACCCTAACCTTGACCCTAAACATAACCCTCACCCTAACCCTAACCCTCACCCTAACCCTTACCCTCACCCTAACACTAACCCTAAACTTCAAACTCTCCCTAGACCTCGCCCTCAACCCGAAAGCTCATCCTCACCCTAAACTTCACACTAAACCTAACACTAATCCTCAATCTAATACTCACCCTCACCCTAACCCTAACCCTAACCCTCAACCTAACCATAACTCTCACGCTAACCCTAATCCTCACCCTAACCCTGATCCTCACTCTAAACCTCAAACTAACCCTAACCCTAATCCTCAATCTAACCCTCACCCTAACCCTAACCCTAGCCCTTAATCTAACCCTAAACCTAACCCTAACGCTCACCCTTATCTTAACCCTCACCCTCAGCCTAAACCTCACCATTATCCTTACCATCATCCTCAACATAAAAATCCCCCTAACCCTAAACCTCATACTAACTCTAACACTAACTGTAAACCTAACCATCACACTAACCCTAACCCTCACCCTCAACCTCACACTCAGCCTAACACTAAGACTAAGCCTTACACTTACCCTAACTCTCACCCTCACCCTAGCCCTCACCCTAACCCTAATCTTAACCCTAACCCTCACCCTAACCCTAACCCTAACCCTCACCCACACCCTCACACTAACCCTAATCCTAACCCTAACCCTCAACCTAACCCTAAACCTCACCCTCACTGTCACCCGAACACTAACACTCGCCCTAACCCTAAACTTAACCCGAACCCTAACGCTCACCCTAAACAAAACCCTAACCCTCACCCTAACCCTAACCCTAAATCTTACCCTCACCATAGCCCTCACCCTAACCCTAATCCTAACCTTAACCCTCATCCTAACCATCCCCCTAACCCTAATCCTAACCCTAACCCTCAACCTCAACCTCACCCTCAGCCTAACCCTAAGCCTAACCCTAAACCAAACCCTAACACACACACTCACCCTCATCCTAACCCTAATCTTAAACTTAACCCTAACCCTAACCCTGCCCCTAACTCTCACACTAACACTAACACTAACAGTAACCCTCATCCTAACCCTCACCCTAACCCTAACTCCACCCTAAACCTCACCCTCACCCTAACCCTAACTCTAAACCTAACCCTAACACTAAACCTCACCCTAATGCTAACCCTAACCCTCAACCTAACCATAACTCTCACCCTAAGCATAACCATCACCCTAACCCTCATCCTTACTCTAAACCTCACACTAACCCTAACCCTAATCCTCAATCTAACCCTCACCCTAACACTAACCCTAACCCTTAATCTAACCCTAAACCTAACCCTATCGCTCACCCTTATCTTAACCCTCACCCTCAGCCTAAACCTCACCATTACCCTTACCATCATCCTCACCCTAAAAATCCCCCTAAGCCTAAACCTCATACTAACTCTAACACTAAGTGTAAACTTAACCATTACCCTAATTCTAACTCTCACCCTCAACCTCACACTCAACCTAACACTAAGACGAAGCCTTACACTTACCCTAACCCTCACCCTCACCCTAGCCCTCACCCTAACCCTAATCTTAATCCTAACCCTCATCTTAAACCTCACCCTAAACCAAACCCCAACCCTCACCCACACCCTCACACTATCCCTAATCCTAACCTTAACCCTCAACCTAACCCTAAACCTCACCCTCACTGTAACCCTTACCCTAACGCTCACCCTAAACCTAAACTTAACCCAAACCCTAACACTCACCCTAAACAAAACCCTAACCCTCACCCTAACCCTAACCCTAAACCTTACCGTCACCCTAGCCCTCACCCTAACCCTAATCCTAACCTTAACCCTCATCCTATCCCTCCCCCTAACCCTAATCTTAACCCTAAACCTAACCCTAACCCTCACCCTCAACCTCACCCTCAGCCTAACCCTAAGCCTAACCCTAAACCAAACCCTAACACACACACTCAGCCTCATTCTTAACCTAATCTTAAACTTAACCCTAACCCTAAACCTCCCCCTAACTCTCACCCTAACCCTAACACTAACACTAACCCTAACCCAAACCCTCAAACTATCCCTCACACTGACTCTAACCCTAAACCTCACCCTCACACTAAACCTCACCCTGAGCCTAACCCTAACCCTCATCCTCACCCTCACTGTAACCGTAAACTTAAACCGAACCCTAACAATAACTCTAAACCGATTCCTAACCCTCAGCTTAACCATAAACCTCACCCTAACCCAAAACCTCACCATAACCCTTAGACTCACCCTAAAACTGAACCTAACGCTAACATTAACCCTCACCCTAAATCTAACCCTAAACCTCACCCTCAACCTAACACTAACCCTAACACTTAGCCTAACCCTAAAAATAAACCTAACCCTAAACCTCACGCTAACCCTGTTCCTAAACCTCACCAAAACCTAGCCCTCACCCTAAACCTAACCCTTATCCTCACCCTAACCCTCACCCTCACCCTAACCTTCAGCCTAACCCTAATCCTAAATCTAACCATAACCCTCACCCTAAACCTCACCCTAACCCTAACACTAAACCTAACACTAAGCCTAACCCTAACCCTCACCCTCAGCCTCACGCTAACCCTAACTCTAACCCTAAACCTCACCCTCACCCTAACCTTAACCCTAACCATAAATCTCACCTTAACTCTAACGCTAAACCTCACCCTCACCCTAGGCCTTGCCCTAACCCTAATCCTAACCCTAACCATCATCCTAACCCTCCCCCTAACCCTAACCCTAACATAACCATCAACCTCCCCCTCAGCCTAAATCTAAGCCTAACCCTAGACCTAACCCTAAAAAACACACTGACCCTCACCCTAACCCTAACCCTAATCCTATCCCTAACCCTAACACTAACCCTTACCCTCCCCCTAACTCTCACCCTAACCCTAACCCTAACCGTCACCCTAACCCTAACTCTAACCCTAAACTTCAGCCTCACCCTTACCCTAACTCTAACCCTAACCCAAACCCTAAACCTCAACCTAACCCTAACCCTCACACTCACACTCACCGTAACCGTAACCCTAAACTTAAACCTAACAATAACCCTAACCCTAACCCTAACCCTCACCCTAAACATAACCATCACCCTAACCCATAACCTCACCCTAATTCTTACCCTCACCCTAACACTAAACCTAACACTAACACTAACCATCACACTGACCCTAAACCTAACCCTAACCCTAAACCTCAACCTAACCCTCACACTCAACCTAAACCTAACACTAAACCTAATCCTAACCCTCCCCCTAACCCTATATCTAAACCTCTCCCTCACCCTAACCCTAACCATAAACCTAACCCTAACACTAACACTAACCCTAAACCTAACCCTAAACCTAACACTAATCCTCAGCCTCAACATCACCCTAACCCAAACCCTAACCCTAACACTCATCCTAACTCTAAGCCTAACCCTAACCCTAATCCTAACCCTCACACTCACCCTCACCCTAACCCTAATCCTAAACCTAACCCTATCCCAAACACAAACCCTCACCCTAACCCTCAGCCTAGCCCTCACCCTTAAACTTATCCTAACCCTTAACCTCAACCTAACTCCCAACCTACCCCTAAACCTAAACCTAACCCTCATCCCAACACGAACCCGAACCCTCAACCTCATGCTCGGCCTAAGCATAAGCCTAAGCCTAAGCCTAACCCTAATCCTCACCCTCACCCTCACAGTAACCGGAACCCTACCCCTAAACCTAACAATAAAACTAACCCTAACCCTAACCCTCACCCTAACCATAACCCTCACCCTAACCTTAACCCTCACCCTAACACCTACCCTCACCCTAACCCTAACCCTAACCCTCACACTCACCCTAGCCTTCATCCTAAACCTAACCTTCATCATCACCCTAAACCTCACACTAACCCTAACACTAATCCTCAATCTAACCCTCACCCTCAATCTAATGCTAACACTAACCCTCACCCTAACCCTAACCCTCACCCATAGGGAAACCCTCACCCTCATCCTAACCCTCACCTTTACCCTTATGGTCAACCCCAGGCTAACCTGCACCCTAACCTTAACCCTCATCCTAACCCTAACTGTATCCCAGAACCTCAAGCTCACCATAACCCTAAGTCTAACCCTAACCCAAACACTAAACCTCACCCTAACCCACACCTTAACCCTAAGCCTCATCCTAAACATCACCCTAACTGTAAACCTAACCATCATACTAAACATAACCTTCACCCTCAACCTCAAGCTGAGCCTAAACCTTATCCTAAGCCTAACCCTTACCTTAACCCTCACCCTCAGCCTAGCCCTCACCCTCACCCTAATCCTAATCCTAACCCTCATTCTAACCCTCACCCTAACCCTAACCCTAACCATCACCCTAAACCTAATCCTCACCCCCACCCTCACTCTCAGCCTAACTCTAAGCCTAAGCCTAACCCTAACCCTAACGCTCACACTCACCCTCACCCTAACCCTAATCCTAACCCTAACCCTAACGGTAAGGTAAACCTCAACCTAACCCTCACCCTAACCTTAATACTAAAATTAAACCTAACCCTCACCCTCGACCTAATCCTCCAACTAACCCTAAATCTAACCCTAAACCTCACCCTCACACTTACCCTAATCCTAATCTCTAACCCTAAACCTCAACCTAACATTAACCCTAACCCCCACCCACACCCTCACCCTCACAATAACTCTAACCCTAACCCTAACAATAACACTAATCCTAACCCTAAACCTAACCCTAAACCTAACCCTAACACTAATGCTAATACTCACCCTCAAGCTAACCTTAATCCTAACCCTAACCCTAACCCTAACCCTTATCCTCACCCTCACTGTAACCATAATCCTGAACCTAATCCTCACCCTAACCCTAACCCTAAACCTAAACCTTAATCTTACAAGAACCCTAACCCTCAACCTCACCCTAGCCCTCACCATAACCCTAATCCTAACCCTAATCCTCATTCTTACCCTCACCCTAACCCTAACCTGAACCCTCACCCTAACTCTAACACTAACCCTAACTCTCAACCTACCCTAACCCTCACGCTCACAGTAACCCTAACCCTAACCCTCACCCTAACCCTAACCCTCACACTCAACCTTAACCTAACCCTCACCCCAGCCCTCACCCTCAGTCTAACCCTAAGCCTAACCCTAACCCTAAACATATCGCTCACACTCACCCTAACACATATCCTAAACCTAATCCTAACCCTAAGCCTAACCCTCACATTCAACTTCACCCTCACCCTAACCCTAAATCTAACCCTAAACCTAACCCTAACCCTAACCCTAACCCTCAGCCTCACCCTAACCCTAACCCTAACACTAAACCTCACCTTAACACTAACCCTAAATCTAACCCTAAACCTCACCCTCAACCTAACCCTAACCCTAACCCTAACGGTAAACCCCACCCTAACCCTAACCCTAACCCTCACCTGCACCTCACCCTCACTGTAACTCTAACCCTAACCCTAACAATAACAATAATCCTAACCAGAACCATCACCCTAACCCTAACCCTCACTCTCATGCTCAGCCTAAGCCTAAGCCTAAGCCTAAGCCTAACTATAACCCTCACCCTAATCCTAAAACTATCAAAAACCCTAACTCTAACCCTAAACCTCACTGTCCCCCGAACCCTAATTCTATCCTTAACCCTAAACCTAAACCTCATCCTAACCCTAACCGTAACCCTCACCCTCACACTCACCATAATCCTAACCCTAACCCTAACAATAACCTTAACCATAATCCTAACCCTCACCCTAACTATAAACATCACCCTAACCCTAAACCTCACCCTAACACTTACCCCAACCCTAACAATAACCCTAACCCTAACACTAACCCTCACACTAACCCTAACCATCACCCTAACCCTAAACCTCACGATAACCCTATCCCTAACCCTCATCCAACCCTAGCCCTCATCCTAACCCTAACCCTTATCCTCACCCAAACCCTCACCCTCACCCTCACCCTCAGCCTAAACCTAACCCTAAACCTAACCCTAACACTCACCCTAACCCTCACCCTAACCCTAACCCTAAACCTAACACTAAACCTAACCCTAACTCTCACCCTCAGCCTCACCCTAACCCTAACTTTAACCCTAAACCTCACCCTCACCTTTACCCTTACCCTAACCATAAACCTCAACCTAACTCTAACCCTAAACCTCAACCTCACCCTAGCCCTTGCCCTAACCCTAATCCTAACCTTAACCCTCATCCTAACCCTCCCCCTAACCCTAACACTAACCCTAACCCTAACTCTAACCATCACCCTCACCTTCAGCCTAAACCTAAGCCTAAACCCAGAACTAACCCTAACAAACACACGGACCCTCACCCTAACCCTAACCCTAATCCTATCCCTAAACCTAACACTAAGCCTTACCCTCCCTTTAACTCTCACCCTAAACTAACCCTAACCGTCACCCTAACCTTAACTCTTACACTAAACCTCACCCTCACCCTAACCCTAACTCTAACCCTAACCCAAACCCTAAACCTCAACCTAACACTAACCCTAACCCTCACACTCACCCTCACCGTAACCGTAACCCTAAACCTAAACCTAACAATAACTCTAACCCTAACTCTAAACCTCACCCTATCCATAACCGTCACCCTAACCCATAACCTCACCCGAACACTTACCCTCACCCTAACACTAACCCTAACACTAACACTAACCCTCACACTGACCCTAACCCTAAACCTAACACTAAAACTCAATCTAACACTCACCCTCAACCTAAACCAAACACTAACCCTAACCCTAACCCTCACCCTAACCCACCCCCAAACCCTACATCTAAACCTCACCCTCACCCTAAACCTATCCCTAACACTAACAGTAAGCCTAAACCTAACCCTAATCCTCAGGCTCAACCTCACCCTAACCCAAACCCTAACCCTAACACTCATCCTAACTCTAAGCCTAACCCTAACCCTAATCCTAACCCTAATACTAACCCTCACACTCATCCCCACCCAAACCCTAATCCTAAACATAACCCTATCCCTAACCCTAACCCTCACCCTAAACCTCAGCCTAGCCCTCACCCTTAAACTTATCCTAACCCTAAACCTCAACCTAATTCTCAACCTAACCCTAAACCTAATCCTAAACCAAACCCGAACTCGAACCCGAACCTTCAACCTCATGCTCGGCCAAAGCCTAAGCCTAAGCCTAACCCTCACCCTAACCCTGACTCTAACCCTAACCCTAAACCTAAACCTCATCCTAACCCTAACCATAATCCTCATGCTTACCCTCACAGTAACAGTAACCCTACCCCTCAACCTAACAATAAACCTAACCCTAACCCTAACCCTCACCCTAATCATAAACCTCACTCTAACCTTAACCCTCACCCTAACACTTACCCTCACCCTAACCCTAACCCGAACCCTCACACTCCCCTAGTCTTCACCCTAACCCTAACCCTCATCCTCACCCTAAACCTCACACTAACCCTAACACTAATCCTCAATCTAACCCTCACCCTCACCTTAATGTTAACACTAACCCTCACCCTAACCCTAAACTTCACCCTTACCGGAACCCTCACCCTCAGCCTAACCCTCACCTTTACCTAACCGTCACCCTCAGGCTAACCTGCACCCTAACCGTAACCCTCATCCTAACCCTAACTGTACCCCAGAACCTCACCCTCACCATAACCCTAAGTCTAACCTTAACCCTAAAACTAAACTTCATCCTAAACCTCACCCTAACCCTAAACCTCATTTTAACCCTAACCCTAACTGTAAACTTAACCATCACACTAACCCTAACCCTCACCCTCAATCTCACGCTCAGCCTAATCCTAAGCCTAAGCCTAACCCTTACCCTAACCCTCACCCTCACCCTAGCCCGCACCCTAAACCTAATTCTAACCCTCACCCTCACCCTAACCCTAACCCTCATCCTCACTCTAAAGTTCACACTAACCCTAACCCTAATCCTCAATCTAACAATCACCCTGACCCTAATCCTACCCCTTACTCTAAACCTAAGCCTCAACCTAACCCTCACCCTTATCTTAACCCTCAGCCTCACCCTAAACCTCACCTTTACCCTTACCATCATCCTAACCCTAACCCTCACCCTAACCCTAAACCTAACCCTAACCCTAAACCTAACCCTAATCCTAACATTCACTCTCACCTAACCCTAATCCTAACCCTAACCCTCACCCTAACACTAACCCTCACACTCACTCTAACCCTAACCTCAACCGAACCCTCACCCTATAGCTATCCCTAACCCTAAACCTTAATCTAACACTAACCTTAACCCTCACGCTCACCCTAGCCCTCACCATAACCCTAATCCTAACCCTAATCCTCATTCTTACCCTCACCCTAACCCTAAACTTAACCCTCACCCTAACCCTAATCCTAAACCTAACCCTCAACCTAAGCCGAACCCTCAACCTAACCATAACCCTCAAACTCACCCACACCCTCAGCCTAAACCTATTCCTAAAGGTAAGCCTAACCCTCACTCCCAACCTAACCCTTGCTCTAACCCTAACTCTAACACTAATCCTAACACTAAACCTCACCCTAACCCTAACCCTCAACCTCAGCCTCACCCTAACCCTAACTCTAACCCGAAACTCAACTTCACCCTAACGTTAACCCTAACCCTAACCGTAAACCTCACCCTAACACTAACCGTAAACCTCACCTGCCACTAGCCCTCACCCTAACCCTAATCCTAACCCTAACCCTCATCCTAACCATCACCGTAACACTAACCCTAACACTAACCCTCACCCTATCCCTAATCCTAACCCTAACTCTCAAACTGACACTAACCCTCACCCTCACCGAAACTCTTAGCCTAACCCTAACCCTAACCCTAAACTTAACCCGAACCCTAACTCCCACACTAACCCTAACGCTAACTCTCACCCTAACCCTAATCCTCACCCTTGCCATAACCCTCACACTCAGCCTAACTGTCACGTTTACCCTTACCTTCACCCCCATCCTAACCCTAACCCTAACCCTAACTCTCAACCTAACCTTCACCCTAACCCTAACTTTACACCTAAACCTCACCCTCACTCTAACCCTAACTCTAACACTAAGTCTAACACTAAACCTCACCCTAACCCTAACCCTTAAACTAACCCTAACCCTCACCCTCACCCTCACCCTCAGCCTAAACCTAAGGCTAACACTAACCCTAACCCTAACCCTCACACTCACCCTAACCCAAACCCTAATCCTAATGCTAACCCTAATCCTAACCCTCACCCTCAGCCTCAGCCTCACCCTAACCCTAATTCAAACTCTAAACCTCACCCTCACCCTATCACTAAAGATAACCCTAACCATAAACCTAAACCTAACAGTAATCCTAACTCTCCCCCTAACTCTCAGCCTAACCCTAACCCTAACACTAACCCTAACCCTAAAGGTCAACCTAACCTTCACCCTAAACCTAACTCTAACCTTAATCCTCACACTCACCCTAACCCTCACTCTAACCCTAAACCAAACCCTAAACCTCGCCCTGAACCTAACCCTAACCCTCACCCTCACCGTAACCGAAACACTAAACCTAACCCTAACAATAACACTAACCCTTATCCTAACCCTCATCCCAACGATAACCCTCACAATAACCCAAACCCTAACAACCACCCTCACCCTAAAACTAACCCTAACCATAACATTAACCCTCACACTAACCCTAATCGTAACCATAACCCTAAACCTCAACCTAACCCTCACACTCACCCTAAGAGTAACAATAACCCTATCCCTGACCCTCACCCTAACCCTACCCCTAACACTATATCTAACCCTAAACCTCACCCTCACCCTAACCATAATCCTAACCCAACCCTAAACCCCACCCTAACCCTAACCCTAACCCTCACCCGCACCCTCACACTCAACGTAACTCTAACCCTAACCCTAACAATAACACTAACCCTAACCCTAACCATCACCATAACCCTAATCCTCACCCCCACCCTCACCCCCACCCTCACCCTTAGCCTAACAGTAAACCTAAGCCTAATCCTCACCCTAAACCTCACACTCAGCCTCACCCTAACCCTAACCCTCACCCTTACCTTAACCCTCACCCTCATCTTAACCCTTACCCTCAGCGTAAACCTCACCTTTACCCTTACCATCATCCTCACCCTAACCTCACCGAACCCTAAACCTCATTCTAACCCTCACCCTAACATTAAACCTAACCATCACGCTAACCCTAACCCTCACCCTCAAACTCACCCTCAGTCTAACTGGAAGACTAAGCCAAAGCCTGACCCTAACATTTACCCTCACCCGAGCCCTCACCCTTACCCTAATCCTAACGATCATCCTCACATCCATCCTCACCCTCAGCCTAAGCCATAGCCTAGCCCTAACCCTAATCCTCACCCCCACCCTCACTCTTAGCCTAACCATAAGCCTAAGCCTAATCCTCAACCTAAACCTCACAATCAGTCTCACCCTAACCCTAATCCTAAACCTAACCCTATCCCTAAAGCTCAACCTAACCCTCACCCTCACACTTACCCTAACACTAACCCTAACCCTAAACCTCACCCTATCCCTCCCCCTAACCCTAACCCTACCCATAACCCTCACCTTCAGCCTCATGCTCACCGCAAACTTAACCCTAATCATAACCTAACCCTAAGACTAACCCAAACCCTAACTTTAATCCTCAACCCCACCCTCACCCTCATCCTAAGCCTAAGCCTAACCCTAACTCTAACCCTAAACCTAACCCTAAAACTAACCCTAATCCTCAGCCTCACCCTCACACTAACCCAAACCCTAACCCTAACCCTCACCCTAATTCTAAGCCTAACCCTAACCCTAAACTTCACACTCACCCTCACCCTAACCCTAATACTAAACCTAACCCTATCCCTAACCCTAGCCCATACCCTAACCCTAAACCTAGCCCTCACCCTTACCCTAATCCTAACCCTAAACCTCAATCTAAACTTCACACTAACCCGAACCCTAACCCGAACCCTAACCCGAACCCTCATGCTCGGCCTAAGCCCAAGCCTCAGCCTAAGCCTAAACCTAACCCTAACCCTCACCCTAACACTAACACTAGCACTAAACCTATCTCTAACCCTAAATCTCACTCTCACCTAACCTTAAATCTAATCCTAAGACTAAAACTAAACCTCATCCTAACCCTAACCCTAACACTAACACTAACACTAACACTAACCATAACCCTAACACTAACCCTAACAATAACCCTAACCCTAACCCTCACACTTACCCTAACCATAACTCTCACCCTAAACCTAACCCTCACCCTAACACTTACCCTCACCATAACATAAACCCTAACGCTAACACCAATGCTCACACTAACCCTAAGCCTCACCCTAACCATAAACCTCATCCTAACAATAACCCTAACCCTCAAGCTCACTCTAAACCTCACACTAACCCTAACACTAATCCTCAATCTAACCCTCACCCTCATTCTAACCCTAACACTAACCCTCACCCTAACCCTAACCCTCACCATTACTGTAACCCTCACCCTCAGCCTAACCCTCAAATTTACCCTTACCTTCAACCCCACCCTAATCCGCACCCTAACCCTAACCTTGACCCTAACCCTCACCCTAAACCTAACTCTACCCCTAAACCTCACCCTCACCTTAACCCTAACCCTAACCCTAACACTAAACTTCACCCTAAACCTAACCCTAACTCTCACCCTCACACTCACCGTAACCGTATCCCTAACCCTAACACTAACAATAACCCTAACCCTAACCCTCACCATAACCATAACCCTCACCCTAAACCTAACCCTCACCCTAACACTTACCCTCACCCTAACACTGACCCTAACCCGAACACTAACCCTCACACTAACGCTAACCCTCAACCTAATCCTAAACCTCACCATAACCCTAACCCTAACACTAACACTCACCCTCACCCTAGCCCTCAACATAACCCTAATTTTAACCCTCACCTTCACCCTAACCCTAACCCACATCCTCACCCTAAACCTCACACTAACAGTAACCCTAATCCTCAATCTAACACTCACCCTGAACCTAACCCTATCCCTTACCCTAACCCTAAACCTAACCCTAACCTTCACCCTAACACTCAACCTCAGCCTAAACCTCACCTTTACTCTTACCATCATCCTCACCCTAACCCTAACCCTCACCCTCACCGTAAATCTAACCCTCAACCTAACCCTCACCCTAACCCTAACTCTAACCCTAAACCTTAATCTAACACTAACCCTAAAGCTCACCCTCAACCTAGCCCTCACCCTATTCCTAATCTTCATTCTTAACCTCACCCTAACCCTAACCTTAACCCTTTCCCTAAACATAATCCTAACCCTAAGCCTCAACCTTACCCTAAAACTCAAGCTCACCATAAACCTAACCCTAACCCTCACCCTAACCCTAAATTTACCCGAACCCTAACTCTCACAGTAAACCTAACCCAAACCCTCACTCTCAACCTCACCCTCAGCCTAACCCTAAGCCTAACCCTAACCCTAACCCTCACACTCACCCTAAACCTTATGCTAATCCTAATCCTAACCTTTAGCCTAACCCTCACCCTCAACCTAACCCTCACCCTAACCCTAACTCTAACACTAACCCTAACCCTAACCCTCAATTTCAGTCTCACCCTAACCATAACTCTAACCGTAAACCTCACCCTCACCCTAACCCGAACCCTAACCCTAACCCTAAACCTCACCCTAACGCTAACCCTAAACCTCACCCTCAAACTAGCCCTCACCCTAACCCTAATCCTATCCCTAACCCTCATCCTAACCCTCACCCTAACACTAACCTTAACCTTCACCTCACACTAACCCTAATCCTAACACTAACCCTCAACCTAACCCTAACCCTCACCGTCACCGTAACCCTTACCCTAACCCTCAACCTAACCCTAAATTGAACCCGAACCCTAACTCTCACCCCAACCCTAACCCTAACCCTCACCCTAAGCCTAACCCTCACCCTTACCGTAACCCTCATGCTCAGCCTAACACTCAACTTTAACCTTACCGATACCCTCACCCTAACATTATCCCTAACACTAAACCTAACCCTAAACCTCAACCTAACCCTAACCCTCAACCTCACCCTGAACCTCACAATAACTCTAACCCTAACCCTAACAATAACACTTACCCTAACCCTAATCCTAACCCTAACCATCAACATAACCCTCACCCTCAGCCTCAACCTCAGCCTAACTGTAAGCCTAAGCCTAATCCTAACCCTAACCCTCACCATAATCCTAACCCTAACCCTAAACCTAACCCTAAACCTAACCCTATCCCTCCCCATAACCCTAACTCTAACCCTAACCCTAGCCCTCACCCTTACCCTAATGCTAACCCTAAACCGTAAGTTAACTTTCACCGTAACCCGAACCCTAACCCTCACCCTCACCCTCACCCTCCCCATAAATCTAACCCTAACTCTAACAATAACCCTAACCATAACCATAACCCTCAACCTCAGACTCACCCTCACAGCAAACTTAACCCTAACCATAACACTAACAATAACCCTAACACTAACCCTTACGCTAACCCTAATCCTCACACCCACCCTCACCCTCAGCCTAACCCTAAGCCTAACCCTAACCCTAACCCTCACCGTAACCCTAACCCTAACCCTAACTTAAAAACCTAACCCTAACCCTAAACCTAAACCTAACCCTAATCCTCAGCCCCACCCTCACCCTAACCCAAACCCTAACGCTAACCCTCCCCCTAACAATAACTCTAATTCTAAACCTCACCCTCACCCTAACCCTTACCCTAAACCTATCCCTAAACCGCACCCTAACCCTAACCCTCACCCTCAACCTCATCCTCACCATATCTCTAACCCTAACCCTAAGAATAACACTAACACTAACCCTAACCATAACCCTTACCATAACCCTCAGCTTCAGCCTCATGCTCACCTCATGTTCACTTAACCCTAAGCATAACACTAAAAATAAACCTAACACTAAGCCTAAACCTACCCCAACTCTAATCCTCAAACCCAACCTCACCCTCATCCTAACCCTAAGCCTAATCCTAACTCTAACCCTAAACCTCACCATAACCCTAATCCTAACCCTAAACCTAACACTAACCCTAACCCTAAACCTAACCCTAAACCTAACCCTAATCCTCAGCCTCACCCTCACACTAACCCAAACCCTAACCCTAACCCTCACCCTAACTCTAAGCCTAACCCTAACCCTAAACCTCACACTCACCCTCACCCTAACCCTAATCCAAAACAAAACCCTATCCCTAACCCTAGCCCTCACCCTAACCCTAACCCTAGCCCTCACACTTACCCTAATCCTAACCCTAAACCTCAATCTAACCTTCACTCTATCCCGAACCCTAATCTGAACCCTAAACCTCACCCTCACCCTCACCCTCACGGTAACTCTAACCCTAACCCTAACAATACCTCTAACCCTAACCATAACCATAACCATAACCAAAACCCTCGCCCTAAGACTCACCCTCACAGCAAACTTAACCCTAACCATAACACTAACAATAACCCTAACACTAACACTAACCCTAACCCTAATCCTCACACCCACTATCACCCTCAGCCTAACCCTAAGCCTAACCCTAACCCTAACCATCACCGTAACCCTAACCCTAACCCTATCTTAAAAACCTAACCCTAACCCTAACCCTAAACCTAACCCTAATCCTCACCCCCACCCTCACCCTAACCCAAACCCTAACCCTAACCCTCCCCCTAACAATAACTCTAATTCTAAACCTCACCCTCACCCTAACCCTTACTCTAAACCTATCCCGAAACCGCACCCTAAAACTAACCCTCACCCTCAACCTCATCCTCACCGTATCCCTAACCCTAACCCTAAGAATAACACTAACCCTAACACTAACCATAAGCATAACCCTCACCTTCAGCGTCATGCTCACCGCAAACTTAACCCTAAGCATAACACAAACAATAAGCCTAACCCTATGCCTAACCCTAACCCTAACTCCAATCCTCAAACCCACCCTCACCCTCATCCTAACCCTAAGCCTAATCCTAACTCTAACCCTAACTCTCAGCATAACCCTAACCCTAACCCCACACTAACCCTAATAAACGTAACCCTAAAAATAAGCCTAATCCTCAGCCTCACCCTCACACTAACCCAAAACCTAACCCTAACCTTCACCCTAATTCTAAGCCTAAACCTCACACTCACCCTCACCCTAACCCTAATCCTAAACCTAAACCTATCCCTAACCCTAGCCCTCACCCTAACCCTAAACCTAAAACTCAATCTAACGTTCACCCTAACCCGAACCCTAACCAGAACCCTACCACTCACCCTCATGCTCGGCCTAAGCCTAAGCCTAAGCCTAAGCCTAACCCTAACCCTCACCCTAACCCTAACACTAGCACTAACCCGAACTCTAACCCTAAATCTCACCCTCACCCTAACCTTAACTCTAACCCAAACCCTAAAACTAAACTTCATTCTAACCGTAACCGTAACCGTAACCATATCCATAACCCTAACACTAACCCTAACCCTAACAATAACCCTAAAACTCACACTCACCCTAACCCTAACCCTCACCCTAACCCTAACCATCACCCTATCCCTTAACCTCATGCTCACCCAACCCTCACACTAAGCCTAAAACTCAACCTAACCCTAACCCTAACCCTCACCATCACACTCAACTTCACCCTCACCCTCCACCTCACCCTCACCCTCACCCTAAACCAAAACCTAACCCTAACCCTCAGCCTAACCCTAACCCTCACACAACCTTATACTTAACCCTCACCCTCACCCTAACTCTAACCCTCACCCTAACCCTAATCCTCACACTAACCCTAAACCTAACCCTAACCCTTATCCTCACACTAACCCTCACCCTAACCCTAACCCTAACTCTAAGTCTCACCCTCACCCTAGCCTTCACCTTCACCCTAACCCTCACCCAAACCCTAACCCTCACACTCACCCTAAACCTCACCCTCACCCTAAAGCTAACACTAAACCTAAACCTCACCCTAATACTCACACTAAACCTAACCCTCACTCTCACCATAACCCTAACACTAAACCTTACCCTAACCTTTACCCTAACCCTTACCCTCACCATAACCCTAACCCTAATCCTCACACTAACCCTAACACTAACCCACACACTAAAACTCACCCTAACCCTCACCCTCACCCTAATCCTAACCCTCACCCACACCCTCACCTTCAGCCGAACCCTATCTCTAACCCTAATCCTAACCCTGAACCTCACCCTCACTCTGAAACTAACCCTAACCCTAAACCTCACCCTCACCCTCACCCTAACCCTAACCGTAAACCTATCACTAACCTCACCCTAACCCTAACCCTCAACCTCAACCTCAATCTAACACATACCCTCACCCTCACCCTAACCCTCAACTTAACCCTCACCCTAAACCTCACCCTCACCCTGAACCTCACCCTAAACCTCACCATCACCCTAACCCTAACCCTAAACGTATCCTTAACCCTAGGCCTAACCCTAACCCTAAACTTAAAACTAACACTCACTCTCATCGTCACTCTAAACATAACCCTAACTGTATCCCTAACCCTCACCCTAAACCTCACCCTAAATCATACCCTCACCCTAATCCTAACCCTAAACCTAACCCTAACACTAACACTAACCCTAACGCTAAACCTAACCCTAAACCTAACCCTAATCCTCAACCTCACCCTCACACGAACCCAAACCCTAACCCTAACCCTCACCCTAACTCTAAGCCTAACCCTAACACTAAACCTCACACTCACCCTCACCCTAACCCTAATCCTAAACCTAACGCTATCCCTAATCCTAGCCCTCACCCTAACCTTAACCCTAGCCCTCACCCTTACCCTAATCCTAACCTTAAACCTCAATCTAACCTTCGGGCTAACCCGAACCTTAACCCGAACCCTAAAACTCATCCTCATGCTCAGCCTAAGCCTAAGCCTAAGTCTAAGCTTAAACCTAACCCTCACCCTAACACTAACACTATCCCTAACTCTAACCCTAAATCTCACCCTCACTCTAACCTTAACTCTAATCCTAACCCTAAAACTAAACTTCATCCTAACCCTAACCCTAACCCTAACCCTAAGCATAACCCTAACCCTAACCCTAACCCTAACAATAATATAACCCTAACCCTCACACTCACCCTAACCATAACCCTCACCCTAACCCTAACCATCACCCTAACACTTACCCTCACCCTAACATAAACCCTAATGCTAACACTAACGCTCACCCTAACCCTAACCCTCAACCTTACTGTAACCCTCACCCTCAGCCTAACGCTCAAATTTACCCTTACCTTCAACACCACCCTAACCCGCAACCTAACACTAACCCTCACCCTAATCCTCACCCTAATCCTAACTCTACCCCTAAACCTCACCCTCACCTTAACCCTAACTCTAATCTTAACCCTAACACTAAACTTCACCCTAGCCCTAACCCTAACACTCACCCTCACACTCACCTTAACTGTAACCCTAAACCTAACCCTAACAATAACCCTAACCCAAACCCTCACCCTAACCATAACCCTCACCATAATCCTAACCCTCACCCTAACACTTACCCTCACCCTAACCCTAAACCTAAACTTCACCCTAACCCTAAACCTAACCCTAACCCTAACCCTCACACGAACCCTCAACCTAACCCTAACCCTAACCTTAACTCTCACCCTCACCTTAACCCTCACCCAACCCTCACACTAAGCCTAAACCTCAACCTAACCCTAACCCTAACCCTCACCATCGCCCTCAACTTCACCCTCACCCTCACCCTCACCCTCACCCTAACCCAAAACCTAACCCTAACCCTGACTCTAACCTAACCCTCACACAACCTTAAACTTAACCCTCACCCTCACCATAACTCTAACTCTCACCCTAAACCTAATCCTCACACTAAACCTAAACCTAACCCTAACCCTTATCCTCACACTAACCCTCATCCTAACCCTAACCCTAACTCTAAGTCTCACCCTCACCCTAACCTTCACCTTCACCCTAACCCTCACCCAAACCCTAACCCTCATACTCAACCTAACCCTCACTCTCACCCTAAAGCTAACGCTAAACCTAAACCTCACCCTAACACTCACACTAAACTTAACCCT
This sequence comes from Dipodomys merriami, assembly GCF_024711535.1. Lineage (NCBI taxonomy): Eukaryota > Metazoa > Chordata > Mammalia > Rodentia > Heteromyidae > Dipodomys > Dipodomys merriami. The sequence goes on from NW_027206257.1 coordinate 5,825,330, forward strand.
CACTCTCACCATAACCCTAACACTAAACCTTACCCTAAACCTAAACCTAACCCTTACCCTCACCATAACCCTAACCCTAATCCTCACACTAACCCTAACACTAACCCACACACTAAAACTCACCCTAATCCTCACCCTCACCCGAACCCTAACCCTCAATCACACCCTCACCTTCAGCCTAACCCTAAATCTAACCCTAATCCTAACCCTGAACCTCACCCTCACCCTGAACCTAAACCTAACCCTAACCCTCACACTCACCCTCACCCTAACCCTAAGCGTAAATCTATCACTAAACCTCACCCTAACCCTAACCCTCAACCTAACCCTCAATCTAACACATAAACTCACCCTCACCTTAACCCTCACACTAACCTTCACCCTAAACCTCACCCTCACCCTAAACCTCACCCTAGACCTTACCCTCACCATAACCCTAACCCTAACCCTAACCCTCACTGTCACCTTAACCCTAAACCTTGACGTATCCCTAACCCTAACCCTAATCCTAACCCTAACCTTAAAACTAACCCTCACTCTCACTGTCACTCTAACCATAATCCTAACCATATCCCTAACCCTCACCCTAAACCTAACCCTCACCCTAACCCTCACCCTAAAACATACCCTCACCCTAATCCTAACCCTAACCTTCAACCTAACCCTATTCCTCTCCCTAAACCTCATCCTCACCCTAAAACTCATCCTAACATTTACCCTTACCCTAAACCTAACCCTAAACGTACCCCTCACCCTATCCCTCAACCTAACCCTAACCTTCAACCTAACCCTAACCCTAACACTAACCCTGACCCTCACCATAACCCTCATCCTAACCCTAATCCTAACCCTAAAACTCACCTAAACCTAATCCTCATCCTCACACTAACCCTCACCCTCACCTTAACCCTCACTCTCACCATAACCCTCATCCTAAACATAACCCTAAACCTAACCCCAAACCTCACCCTAACCCCAACCATAACCCTAAACCTAACCCTAACCCTCACCCTAACCCTTACCCTCACCTTCACCCTACCCCTCACACTAACCCTAACCCTCCCCCTAACCCTAACCCTAACCTTCATCCTCACACTAACCCTAAACCAAACACTAACCCTTACCCTCACACTAACCCTCACCCTAACATTAACCTTAACATTAAGTCTCACCCTCACAATAACCCTCTCCCTAACCCTTACCTTCATGCTCACCCAACCCTCACACTAACCCTAAACCTCAACCTAACCGTTACCCTAACCCTCAACTTCACCCTAACCCTAACCCTAATCCTAACTCTAAACCTTATCTTCACCCTCTCCCTTACCTAAATCTAACCCACACCCTCAACCTCACCCTCACCCTAACCCTCACCCTCACGCTCACCCTAACCCTAACCCTAACCCTCACCCTAACCCTAACCCTAATGCTATCCCTAAAGCTCAACCTTACCCTAACCCTCACCCTAAAACTTAACCTCATCCTAAACCTAACCCTCACACTAAACCTAACCCTCACCCTCACCCTAACCCTAACAATAATCCTAACGCTAATCCTAAACCTAACCCTCACCCTCACCCTAACGCTAACCCTAACCCTAACAAAAACCCTATTCCTAAGCCTAATCCTAACACTCATCCTCACCCTCACCCTAACCCAAACTCTAACCTAAGCCTAACCCTAACAATAACCCTAACCCTAACCCTAACCCTCACCCTAACCCTTATCCTAACCCCACCCCTCAGCCTAATCCTCATCCTAAACCTAATCCTAAACCTCTCCCTAACCCTACAGATCACCCCAACCCTAACCCTCACCCTCACCCTCACCCTAGCCAAACCCTAACCCTAACCCTAATTCTAACCATGAACCTCACCCTCACGCTGAACCTAACATTAAAACTAACACTCACCCTCACCTTCACCCTAACCCTAACCTTAATCGTATCCCTAACCCTCACCCTAACTTTAACCTCACCCTAACACAGACCCTCAACCTAATCCTAACCCTAACCCTCAAACTAACCCTCACCTTAAACCTAACCCTCTCCTTAAACCTCACTCTCAACCTAAACCTCACCCTAAACCTTACCCTCACACTAACCATAACCTTAACCCTAGACCTCACACTAACCCTAACCCTAACACTCATGCTAATGTTAACCATAACCCTAAACCTCACCCTCACTTTAACCCTCACCGTCACCCTAACCCTCACCCTTTCCCTAAATATCACCCTTACACTAACCCTCACCCTAACACTAAACCTAACCCTGACCCTTAGCCTCATCCTCACCATCACCCTCACCCTAAGCGTAATCCCAAACCTAACCCTAATCCTAAACCTAACCCTCTCCCTCACCCTCACGCTAACCCTAAAGCTAAACCTAACCCTAACCCTCACCCTAACCCTCACCCTCAACATAACCCTAATCCTAAAACTCACCCTCAACATAACCCTAACCCTAACGCTCACCCTAATGCTAACCCTAACCCTCACCGTCACCCTAACCCTCACAATCACCCTAACCCTCACCCAACCCCTAATGCTCACAATCACCCTAACCCTCACCCTCACCTTAATCCTCAGCCTTTCCCTAAATCTCACCCTAACACTAACCCTCACCCCAACCCTAACCCTAACCCTGACCTGAAGACTCACCCTAACCATCACCCTAACCCTAAGCCTAAACCTAACTCTCTCCTTCACCCTCATGCTAACCCTAATGCTATCCCTAACCCTAACACTCACCCTCACCCTAACCCTAAACCTAACCCTAACCCTAACAATAACCCTAACCCACACCCACACCTTCACCCTCACCCTAGCCCTCACCCTAACCCTAATCCTAACCCAAATCCTCATCCTAAACCTCACATTAAGCCTAACCTTAACCCTAACCCTAACACTAACCCTCACACTAAACCTAATCCTAACCCTAAACCTCAACCTAACCCTCACCCTCACACTAACCCTAACACTAACCCTAAACTTCACCCTCACCCTAACCCTCCCACTAAAACTCTATCTAACCCTAAACCTCACCCTCACCTTAACCCTAACCCTAACCCTAAACCACACCATAACAGTAACCCAAACCCTCACCAGTACCGTCAACCCTCACCATAACTCTAACCCTAACCCCAACAATAACACTACCCCTAACCCTAAACCTAACCCTAACGTAAAGCCCAACCCTAATTCTAAAACTCACCCTCACCCTAACCCTAATCCTAACCCTAAACCTCAAGCTAACACTAACCCTAACCCTCACCCAAACCCTAGCACTCACCCTAACCCTAATCCTAACCCTAATCCTCATTCTAACCCTCACCCTAACCCTAACCCTAACCCTCACGCCCACCCTCACCCTCACTGTAACTCTAACCCTAACCCTAACAATAACACTATCCCAAACCGAAACATCACCCTAATCCTTATCCTCACACTCAACCTCACCCTCAGCCTAACGCTAAGCCTAAGCATAACCCTCACACTAACCCTCATACTCAATCTCACCCTAACCCTAATCCTAAACCTAACCCTGTCCATAAACCTCAACCTAACCCTCCCCCTCCCCCAACCCTAACACTAAACCTAACCCTAACGCTCACCCTAACCCTCACCCTCACCCTAACTCTAACGCTAAACCTCACCCTCACCCTAAAACTAACCCTAACCCTAAAACTCACTCTAAACCTCACACTAACCAAAACCCTCACCCTCAACCTCAACCTCACCGTAACTCTAACCTTAACCCTAACAATAACACTAACCTTAACCCTAACCCTAACCCTGACCCTAACCATAACCCTCACCCTCAGCCTCACCCTCACTGCAAACTTAACCCTAATCATAACACTAACAATAAACCTAAACCTAACCCTAATGCTAAACCTAATCCGCACCCTCACCCTCAGCCTAACCCTAAGCCTAAGGCTAACCCTAACCCTAACCCTCACCATAATCCTAACCTTAACCCTAAACCTAACCCTAACCCTAACCCTACTAAACCTGACCCTAATCCTCAGCCTCAACCACACCCTAACACAAACCCTAACCCTAACCCTCACCCTAACCCTAAGCCTTAACCTAACCCTAACCCTCACCCTAACAATTACCCTCACCCTAACACTACCCCTAACTCTCACACTAACCCTCACAGTAACCCTAACTCTCACCCTAACCCTAAACCTCACCCTAACCCTAAACCTAACCCTCAGCCTCACCCTAGCCCCCACCCTAACCTTAGTTCTAACCCTAACCCTCACCCTAACCCTAATCCTCATCCTCACCCTAAACCTCACACTAAGCCTAACCCTAATCCTCAATCTATCCCTCACCCTCACACTAAACCTCACCCTAACCCTGACCCTAACAATCACCCTAATCCTAACCCTCACCCTTAGGGGAACATTCACCCTCAGCCTAACCCTCACCTTAACTCTTATTGTCACGCTCCCCCTAACAGTCACCCTAAACCTAACCCTCATTCGCACACTCACCCTAACCCTATCCCTATCCATCACCCTAACCCTAAACCTCAGCCTCACCCTTACCCTCAGCCTAAACCTAAGTCTAAGCTTAACCCTAACCCTATCACTCATCCTCACACTAGCCCTCACCCTAAACCTAATCCTAACCCTAATCCTCATCCTAACCCTCATCCTAACCCGAATCCTAGCCATCACCCAAAACCTATTCCTCACCACCAACCTCACCCTCAGCCTAACCCTCAGCCTAAGTCTAAGCCTAACCCTAATCCTGACCCTCAGCCTCACCCTCACCGCAAACTTAACCCAAACCATAACACTGACAATAACCATAATTTTAACCATAACACTAACCCTAATCCTCACCCCCACCCTCACCCTCAGCCTAAGCCTAAAACTAGGCCTAACCCTAATCCTCACTGTAACCTTAAATCTAACCCTAACCCTAACTCTAAACCTAAAACTAAACCTAACCCTAATCCTCAGCCGCACCCTCACCCTAACCGAAACCCTAACCCTAACCCTCACCCTAACCCTAAACCTAACCCTATCCCTAACCTTAACCTCACCCTAAGCCTCACCCTAGTCCTCACCATAACCCTAATCCTAAACCTAAACCTCATCCTAACTCTAACCCTAACCCTCACACTAACCCTAACTCTAAACCTCACCCTCATGCTCGGCCTAAGCCTAAGCTTAAGCCTAAGCCTAACCCTAACCCTAACCCTCACCCTAACCTTAACCCTAACACTAAAGCTAACTCTAACCCTAAACCTCACCCTCACCTTCGCCCTAACCCTAACTCTAACCCTAATCTTAAACCTAAACCTCATCCTATACTCAACCCTAAACCACACCCTTACCCTAACCTTAAACATAACCCTAACCCTAACATTAACAATAACCCTAACCCTAACCCTAACACTTACCCTAACCATAAACATAACACTCACCCTAACCCTAACCCTCAACCTAACACTAACCCTAACCCTAACACTAACCCTCACACTAACCCTACCCATCACCATAATCCTAAACCTCAACCTAACACTAACCCTAACTCTCACCCTCACCCTAGCCCTCACCCTAACCCTAATACTAACCCTAACTCTCATTCTAACACTCACCCTAACACTAACCCTAACCCTCACCCTTACCCTAACCCTAATCCTAACCCTAACCCTCAACCTAACCCTAACTTTCACCCTCACCCTAACCCTTACCCTAACCCTCACCCTAACCCTAACTTAACCCGAACCCTAAATCTCACCCTAAACATAAACCTAACCCAAACCCTCACCCTTAGCCTAACCCTCACGTTTACCCTTACCTTCACCCCCACCCTAAACCTCACCCTAACCCTCACACTCAACCTAAAACTCAGCAAACCCTAACTCTAACACTAACCCTAACACTAAACCACACCCTAAACCTAACCCTCAAACTAACACTAACACTCACCGTCACCCTCACCCTCAGCCTAAACATAAGGCTAAATCTAACCCTCACACTCCCGCTCTCCCTAACCCTAATCCTAATCCTAACCCTAACCCTAACACACACCCTCACCATAACCCTCACCCTAACCCTAACTATAAGACTAACACTAAGCCAAACCCTCACCCTAACACTCACCCTAACCCTATCTCTAACCCTAAATCTCAAACTCACACTGACCCTAACCCAAACACTAAACCTCACCCTAACCCTAACCCTAAACCTCAACTTCACAGTAGCCCTCACCCTAACCCTAATCCTAAACCTAACCTTCATCCTAACCCTCACATTAACCCTAACCCTAACCTGGACCCGAACCCTAAACCTCCCCCTCAACCGAACCCTCAGCCTAACCCTCAGCCTAAACTAAACCTAACCCTAACCCACATACTCACCCTCTCCCTAACCCTAATTTTAACCATAACCCTAACACTTAACCTCACCCTAACCCTAAACCTAAAACTAACACTAACCCTAACCCTCATCCTAACCCTCACCTGAACCCTAACTCTAACCCTAAACCTCACACTCACCCTAACCCTAACTCTAACCCTAACCCTAACCCTAAACCTCCCCTAACTCTAACCCTCATCTTCACCCTCACCGTACCCCTAACCCTAAACCTCACAATAACCCTAAAACTAACCCTAAACCTCACCCTAAAACTTACCCTCACCCTATCACTAACCCTAAATCTAACACTAACCCTCACAGTAACCCTAAATCTCACCCTAACCCTAAACCTCACCCTCACCCTAAACCTAACCCTCAGCCTCACCCTAGCCCCCACCCTAAACTTAATTCTAACCCTAACACTCACCCTAACCCTAACCCTCATCTTCACCCTAATCCTCACACTAACCCTAACCCTAATCCTCAATCTATCCCTCACCCTCACTCTAACACTAACCCTAACCCTAACCGTCATCCAAACACTCACCCTAACCCTAACCCTATCCATCACCCTAACCCTAAAACTCACCCTCACTTTCACCCTCAGCCTAAACCTAAGCCTAAGCCTAACCCTAACCCTAACATTCACCCTCACCCTAGCCCTCACCCTAAACCTAATTCTAACCCTAACCCTTATCATAAACCTCACGATAACCATAATCCTAACCATCACCCAAAACCTATTCCTCACACCCAAGATCACCCTCAGCCTAATCCTAAGCCTAAGCCTAACCCTAGCCATAACCCTCACCCTCAACCTCACCCTCACTGCAAACTTAAAGCAAACCATAACACTAACAATAACCCTAATTTAAACCCTAACTCTAACCCTAATCCTCACACCCACCCTCACCCTCAGCCTAAACCTAAGCATAAACCTAGGCCTAAACCTAACCCTCACCGTAACCCTAGCCCTAAACCTAACCTTAAACCTAACTCTAGTACTCAGCCTCACCCTTACCCTAAGCCTAAACCTACCCTAACCCTAACGTTCACACTAAACCTCACCCTAACCCTAATCTGAAACCTAAACCTATCACTAACCCTAACCCTCACACTAACCCTCACCCTAGCCCTCACCCTAACCGTAAGTCTAAACCAAAACCTCATCCTAACCCTAACCCTAACCGTCACCCTAACCCTAACCCTAACTCTCACACTCATGCTAAGCCTAAGCCTAAGCTTAAGCCTAAGCCTAAGCCGAAACTTAACCCTAACCCTCACACTAATCCTAAAACTAATCCTCACCCTAACCCTAACCCTAACACTAACCCTAACTCTAACCCTAAACCTCAACCTCACCCTAACCCTAACTCTAAACCTAATCCTAAACCTAACCTCATTCTAACCCCAACCCTAACCCACACCCTTACCCTCACGGTAAACATAACCCTAACCCTAACACTAAAAATAACCCTAACCCTAACCCTAACCCTCACCCTAAACATAACCATAACCATAACCCTCACCCTAAACCTAACCCTCAACCTAACACTAACGCTAACCCTAACCCTAACCCTCACACTAACCCTAACCATCACCCTAACCCTAAACCTCACCCTAACACTAACCCTAAACCTCATCCTCACCCTAGCCCTCACCCTAACCCTAACTCTCATCCCCACCCTAAACCTCACACTAACCTTAACACTAATCCTCAATCTAACCCTCACCTTCACCTGAACCCTAACCCTAACCCTCACCCTAAACTTAACCCTCACCCTTACCATAACCCTCACACTCAGCATAAACCTCATTTTTAGCCTTACCGTCACCCCCACCCTAACCCGCACGCTAACCATAACCCTCATCCTAACCCCCCTCCCTAACCCTAACTCTACCCCTAAACCTCACTCTCATCCTAAGCCTAACTCTAACCCTAACCCTAACACTAAACCTCACCCTAACCCTAAACCTCACACTCACCCTCATCATAACCGTAAACCTAGCCCTAAACATAACCCTCACCCTAAACCTAACCCTCAATCTAATACTATCCCTAACCCTCAAACTCACTGAAACCCTAACCCTAATCCTTATCCTAACCCTAATCCTAACCCTCACCCTCAGCTAAACCCTCAACCTAACCCTAACACTAACACTCACCTTAACCCTAATCCTCACACTCAGCCTCAGGCTAACCCTAACCCTAACCCTAAAGTAAACCTCAACCTAACCCTAACCCTAAAACTCAGCCTCAACCTAGCCCTTACCCTAACCCTAATCCTAACCCTAACCCTCATCCTAAACCTCCCCCTAAACCTAACTCTAACCCTAAACCTCTGCTCACCCTCACCCTAACCCTAACCCTAACCCTCACCCTAACCCTAACCTTAACCCTCAACTTCATGCTTGGCCTAAGCCTAAGCCTAAGCCTAATCCTAACCCTAACCCTCACCGTAACCCTAACTGTAACACTAAGGCTAACTCTAACCCTAAACCTCACTCTCACTCTAACCCTAACTCTAACCCTAACCCTAAACCTAAACCTCATCCTAACCCAAAATATAACACTCACTCTCACCATCACCGTAACTGTAAATCTAACCCTAACCCTAACAATAACCCTAAACCTAACCCGAACCCTCACCCGAACCATAACCCTCACCCTAACCCAAACCCTCACTCTAACAAATACCCTCAACCTAACACTAACCCTAACCTTAACACTAACCCTCACACTAACCCTAATCCCAACCCTAAACCTCAACCTAACTCTCACCCTCACACTAACCCTAACACTATCCCTAAACTTAACCCTCACCCTAACCCTCCCACCAAAACTCTATCTAACCCTAAACTTCACCCTCACCTTAACCCTAACACTAACCCTAACCTTAAACCCCACCATAACCCTAACCCAATCCCTCACCCGTACCGTCACCATCACCATAACTCTAACCCTAACCCTAACAATAACACTAATCCTAACCCTAAACCTAAACCCAATCCTAATCCTAACACTCACCCTCACCCTAACCCTAATCCTAACCCTAAACTTCACCCTAACACTAACCCTAACCCTCACACAAACCCTAGCACTCACCCTAACCCTTATCCTAACCCTAATCCTCATCCTAACCCTCACCCAAACCCTAACCCTAATCCTCACCCGCACCCACACCCTCACCGTAACTGTAACCCTAACCCTAACAATAACACTAACCCAAACCTGAACCATCACCCTAACCCTAATCCTCACACCCAACCTCACCCCAGCCTAACCCTAAGCCTAAGCCTCACCCTCACACTAACCCTCATACTCACCCTCACCCTAACCCTAATCCTAAACCTAACCCTATCCCTAAACATCAACCTAACCCTCCCCCTCCCCCTAACCCTAACACTAAACCTAACCCTAACCCTCACCCTAACCCTCCCCCTCACCCTAACTCTAACCCTAAACTTCACCCTCACCCTAAACAAAACCCTCACTCTCACCCTCAACCTCACCATAACTCTAACCCTAACCCTAAAAATAACACTAAACCTAACCCTAACCCTAACCCTAACCCTGAGCCTAACCATAACCATAACCCTCACCCTCAGCCTCACCCTCACCGCAAACTTAACCCCAACCATAACACTAACAATAAACCTAAACCTAACCGTAACCCTAAACCTAATCCACACCCCCACCCTCACCCTCACCCTCAGCCTAACCCTTAGCCTAAGCCTAACCCTAACCCTAACCCTCACCATAATCCTAACCTTAACCCTAAACCCAACCCTAACCCTAACCCTAAACCTAACCCTAATCCTCAGCCTCACCCACACCCTAACCCAAACCCTAACCCTAACCCTCACCCTAAACCAAAGCCTTAACCTAACCTTAACCCTCACCCTAACACATACCCTCACCCTAACACTAACCCTAACTCTCACACTAACCCTCACAGTAACCCTAACTGTCACCCTAACCCTAAACCTCACCCTAACCCTAACCCTCAGCGTAACCCTAGCCCCCACTCTAACCTTAATTCTAACCCTAACCCTCACCTTAACACTAACCCTCATCCTCACCCTAAACCTCACACTAACCCTAACCCTAATCCTCAATCTATCCCTCACCCTCACACTAATCCTTACCCTAACAATCACCCTAATCCTAACCCTCACCCTTAGGGGAACATTCACCCTCAGCCTAACACTCATCTTTACTCTGACCATCACGCTTACCCTAACATTCACCCTAACCCTAACCCTCATTCTAACACTCACCCTAACCCTAACCCTATCCATCACCCTAACCCTAACCCTCACCCGCACCCTCACCCTCAGCCTAAACCTAAGCCTAACCCTAACCCTAACCCTAACACTCAACCTCACCCTAGCCCTCACCCTAAACCTAATCCTAACCCTTACCCTCATCCTAACCCTCACCCTAAACCGAACCCTAACCATCACCCAAAACCTATTCCTCACCCCCAACCTCGCCCTCAGCCTAACCCTAAGCCTAAGCCTAAACTTAACCATAACCCTCACCCTCAGCCTCACCCTCACCGCAAACTTAACCAAAACCATAACACTGACAATAACACTAATTTTAACCCGAACCCTAACCCTAATCCTAACCCCACCCCCACCCTCAGCCTAACCCTAAGCCTAACCCTAGGCGTAACCCTAATCCTCATTGTAACCCTCAACCTAACACTAACCCTAACCCTAAACCTAACCCTAAACCTAACCATAACCCTCAGCCGCACCCTCACCCTAACACAAGCCCTAACCCTAAGCCTAAGCCTAACCCTAACCCTAACGCTCACACTCACCCTCAACCTAAACCTAATCCTAAAACTAACCCTATCCCTAACCCTAACCCTCACGCTAAGCCTCACCCTAGCCCCCACCCCAACCCTAATCCTAAACGTAAACCTCATCCTAACCCTAACCCTAACCCTCATCCGAACCCTAACTCTAACCCTCACCCTCATGCTCGGCCTAAGGCTAAGCTTAAGTCTAAGCCTAACCCTAACCCTAACCCTAACCCTAACACTAAACCTAACTCTAACCCTAAACTTCACCCTCACCCTAACCCTAATTCTAACTCTAAGCTTAAACCTAAACCTCATCCTAACCCCAAACCTAACTCACACCTTTACCCTCACCTTAAACATAACCCTAACCCTAACCCTAACAATAACCCTAACCTTAATTCTAACACTCACACTAACCATAACCATAACACTCACCCTAACCCTAACCCTCAACCTAACACTAAACCTAACCCTAACACTAACCCTCACACTAACCCTAACCATCACCCTAATCCTAAACCTCATCCTAACACTAACCCTAACCCTCACCCTCAACCTAGCCCTCACACTAACCCTAACGCTCATCCTCACCCTAAACCTCACACTCAGCCTAATGGTCAGCCTAACCCTAAAACTAACCCTAACAATAACACTAATCCTAACCCTAAACCTAACCATAACCCTAAACCTAACCATTATCATAACACTCAAACTCACCCTAACCCTAATCCTAACCCTAACCCTGACACTAACCCTAATCCTAATCCTAAACCTAACCCTAACCTTCACCATCACACTAACCCTCAACCTAATCCTCACCCTAACACTAACCCTAACCCTAACCCTCACCCTCAGGCTCAACCTAACCCTAACTCTAACCCCAAAATCTCAACCTCACCCTAACCCTAACCCTAAACCTAACCCTACACCTCACCATAACCCTAACCCTAAACCTCACCCTCACTCTAGCCCTCACTCTAACCCTAATCCTAACCCTAACGTTCATCCTAACCCTCCCCATAACTGTAACCCTAAACCTCACCCTAACCCTAAGCCTAAACCTAAGCCTAACCCTAACCTTCACACTCACCCTCACCGTAACCTAAACCCTAACCCTAAACATAACAATAACCCTAACCCTAATCCTATCCCTCACCCAAACCATAACCCTCAACCTTACCGCAACCCTCAACCTAACACTTACCCTCACCCTAACCCTAACCCTAACCCTCACCCTCACCCTAGCACTCACCCTAACCCTTACACTCATCCTCATCCTAAACCTCACCCTAAACCTAACCCTCACCCTTACAGTAATTCTCACCCTCAGCCTAACCCTCATGTTTACCCTTATGGTCACCCACACCCTAAACCTCACCCTAACCCTAAACTTCACACTAACCCTCACCCTATCCCTTACTCTACCTTTAAACTTCACCCTCACCCTAACATTAATTCTAACCCTAACCCTAACACTAAACCTCACCCTAACCCTAAACCTAACCCTCAACCTAAACCTAACCCTAACCCTCACCCTCACATTCAGCCTAAACCTAAGGCTAACCCTAACCCTAACTCTCACACTAACCCTAACTCTAATCCTAATCCTAACCCTAACCCTAATCCTCACCCTCACCCTAACCCTCACCCTAACCCTAACCCTAACACTAACCCTAACATTAACCCTCACCCTCAGCTTCACCCTAACCCTAATTTATCCCTAAACCTCAACCTCACCCTAACCCTAATGCTAAACCTAAGTCTCACCCTAACCCAAAACCTCCCCCTAACTCTCAACTTAACCCTAAGATTAACACTAACCCTAACCCTAACACTAAATTTCACCCTAACCCTAACCCTAACCCTCACCCTCGCCATAACCCTCACCCTCAACCTCACCCTCAGCCTAACATTTCGCCTAACCCTAATCCCAACCCTAAACCTAACACGAAACTAACCCTCACCCTAACTCTCACCCCAACCCTAACCCTCACCCTCACCCTAACCCTAGCCCACACCCAAATCCTAAGTCTAAGATTAACCCTCACCCTAACCCTCACACTAAACCTAACCCCAACATTCACCCAAACCGAAACCTTCACCCTCACCCTAACTCTAATCCTAATCCTAACCCTAACCCTAACACTCACACTCACCCTCACCTTAACCCTAATCCTAATCTTAACCCTAACACTAACCCTCACCCCCACAATAAACCTCACCTTATCCCTAACCTAACAGTTACCTAACCCTAACCCTAACCCTAACCCTCACCCTAAACTTAACTCTAACCCTAAACCTCACCCTCACCATAACCCAAACCCTAACCCTAATCCTAAACCTCACCCTAAAACTATACCTTACCCTAACACTTACGATAACCCTAATACTAACACTAACCCTAACACAATCCCTCACACTACCGCTAACCATCACCTTAAACCTAAACCTCACCCAAACCCTAACCCTAACCCTCAACTTCACCCTATCCCTCACCCTAACCCTAACCATCATCCTCACCCTAAACCTCATACAAACCCTAACACTAATCCTCAATCTAACCCTCACACTCACCCTAACTCTAACTCTCACCGTCACCCTTACCATAACCCTAACCCTCAGCCTAACCCTCACCTTTACTCTTACTTTCACCCTCATCCTAACCCTCACCCTAATCCTAACCCTCATCCTAACCCTCACCCTTACTGTAACACTCACCCTCGCCTTAACCCTAACCATAACCATAACCCTAAAATTCACCCTAACCCTAACCCTAAACCTCACCCTCACCCTAAAACTCACCCTAAACTTAACCCTAAACCTCACTCTCACCCTAGCCCTCACCCTAAGCCTAACCCTAACCCTAACGCTCACCCTACCCCTAACCCTCACCATAACCCTAACTTTCACACTAACCCTAACCCTAAACCTCACCCTCACCCTAAACCAAACCCTAACCTTAACACTCACTCTAAACCTAAGCCTAAGCCTAACCCTAACCCTAACCCTCACCCAAAAATGACCCTCAACATAGCCCTAACTTTCACACTCACCCTAACCCTTACCCTCACCCTCACCCTAAAACAAACCCTAACTTTAACACTCACACTCACCCTCAATCTAAACCTAATCCTAAATATAACCCTATCCCTAACCCTAACCCTCACATTATCCATCACTCTAGCGCTCACCCTAACCTTAATCCTAACCCTACACCTCATCCTAACACTCACACTGACCCTAACCCTCACCCTCACCCTCACCCTCACCCTCACCCTAACCCTAACCATTACCCTCACTCTCGGCCTAAGCCTAAGCCTAACCCTAAGCTTAAGCCTAACCCTAACCCTCACACTAACCCTCACCCTAACCCTAACCCTAACACTAACGCTAACTCTAACCCTAAACCACACCCACACCCTAACCCTAACTCTAACCCTAACCCTTAATATAAACCTCACCCTAAACCGAACCCTAAACCTCACCCTAACAGTAACCGTAACCCTAACCCTAACCCTAACAATAACGCTAAACCTAGCCCTATCCCTCATTGTAACCATAACTGTCACCATAACCCTAACCCTCACCCTAACACTTACCCTCACCCTAACACTAACCCTAACCATAACACTAATCCTCACACTAACACCTAACAATCACCCTAACAATAAACCTCACCCTAACCCTAAACCTCACCGTCAACCTAGCCCTCACCCTAACCCTAATCCTCATCCTAAACCTAGACCTAATCCTAACCCTCAACCTTACCCTAACCCTCACCTTCATCATAACCTTAACCCTAACCCCCACCCTATGTCTAAACCTAATCCTAACCCTAAACCTCAACCTAATCCCAACCCTAACCCGCACCCTCATGCTAGCCCTCACCCTAATCCTAATCCTAAACCTAACCCTCATCCTAACCCTCACCCTAACCCTAAACCTCACCCTCACCCTACGCCCAACCGTAAGCCTAATCCTAACCCTAACCATAACCTGCACACGCAACCTCACCCAAAACCTAATCCTAAACGTAACCCTATCCCTAACCCTAACACTCACCCTAACCCTCACACTAACCCTAACCCTAACACTAATCCTAACACTAACCCTCACACTAAACCTCAACTTAACACTAACTCTAACCCTAACCCTCACCCTCACCCTCACCCTCAGCCTATCCCTAAGCCTAAACCTAACCCTAACCCTAACCCTCATACTCACCCTCACACTAACCCTAATCCTAATCCTAACCTAAATCTAACCCTCACCCTAACACTAACCCTCACCCTAACTCTAACACTAACCCTAACCCTAAACCTCACCCTATCCCTCACCCTAACCCTAATTCTAACCCTAAACCTCACCCTCACCCTCACCCTAAACCTAACCCTAAACATCACCCTCATCCTAACCCTCACCCTAATCCTAAAACTAATCCTAACCCTATTCCTCATCCTAACTCTCACCCTAACCTTAACCCTAACTATCACACAAACGCTAACCCTAACCCAAACCTTAACCCTAACCCTCACCCTCACCCTCACCTTCAGCTTAATGTTAAGCCTAACCCTAACCCTAAGCCTAACCCAAACACTCACCCTAACACTAACTCTGATCCTAATCCTAACCCTAACCCTAACCCTAACCCTCACCCTAACCCTAACCCTCATTCTAACCCTCACCCTAACCCTAACACTAACCCTAACCCTAAACCTCACCTTAACACTAACCCTAACCCTACATCTAACAATAAACCTCACCCTCACCCTCACCCTCACCCCCAACCTAACCCTAACCCTAAAACTCACCCTAACCCTAACCTTCACACTCACCCTCACCTTCACCGTAACTCTAACCCTAACCCTAACAATAACACGAACCCTCACGTTACCCCTAACACTCACACTCACCGTAACCCTAACCCTAACACAAACCTTCACCCTAACCCTTACCCTAACCATAACCTAAACCTCACACTAACCCTAAACCTCACCCTAACCCTAACCCTAACCCTCACCCTCAACGTAACACTCACCCTAACCCTGAACCTAACCCTAACACTAAACCTCACCCTAACTCTAACCCTAACACTCACCCTCACCCTAGCACTAACCCAAGCCCTAATCTTAAACCTAAACCTCACCCTAAGCCTAACCATAACACTCACCCTAACCCTAAAACCCTAAAAATCACCCTAACCCTAACCCTCACCTTCACCCTCAAGCTCGGCCTAAGCATAAGTCTAACACTAAGGCAAACCCTAACCCTCACACTCACCCTCACTCTCACTGTAACCGTAACAGTAACCCTTACCCTAACCCTCACACTAACCCGCACCCTAACACTAACCCTAACCCTAAACCTCACCCTCACCCTAAACCTAACCCTCACCCTCACCCTCACCCTCTGCCTAACACTAAGCCTAACGTTAACCCAAAACCTAACTCTAACCCTCACACTCAAACTCAGCCTAACCCTAAGCCTAACACTAACCCTACACCTAACTGTCACGCTCACAGTCACCTTAACCCTAATCCTAACCCTAACACCAAATCTAACCCTAGCACTAACCCTAAACCTAACCCTCACCCTAACCTTCACTCTAATCCTAACCCTAAGCCTATTGCTCATCCTAGAACATACCCTAACGCTAATCCTATCCCTAACACTCACCATAACCCTCACCCAGACCCTCACTCTAAACCTAAACCTAAAGCTAAACCTCACCCTCACCCTAACCCATATGCAAACCCTAACCCTAACCCTAATGCTCACACTCACCCTCACCTTAAACCTAATCTGAATCCTAACCCTTACCATAATCCTCACCCGCACCCTAACCCTCATCCTAACCCAACCCCTAACATTGACACTAACACAAACCCTCACCCTAACCCTCACCCTAAACCTAATTCTAACCCTAACCCTCACACTCGCCTTAACCGTAACCCTAACCATAACCCTAAACCTCACGCTAACACTAACCCTAAACCTCACCCTCAACCTAAACCTCACCCTAACCCTAACCCTAAACCTCACTCTCACCCTAGCCCTCACCCTAACCCTAAACCTAACCCTAACCCTCACCCTAACCATAACCCTCACCATAACCCTAACTTTCACACTAACCCTAACCCTAACGCTCACCCTCACCCTCACCCTAACCCTAACCTAAACCTCACCCTCACCCTAAACCAAACCCTAACCCTAACACTGACTCTAACCCTAAGCCTACCACTAACCCTAACCCTCACACTCACCCTCAATCTAAACCTAATCCTAAACCTAACCCTATAACTAAGCCTAACCCTCACATTAACCATCACCCTAGTGCTCACTCTAACCCTAATCCTAACACTTCACCTCATCCTAACACTCACCCTAACCCTAACCCTAACCCTAACCCTAACCCTAACCCTAACAATCACCCTCACTCTCGGCCTAAGCCTAAGCCTAACCCTAAGCTTAAGCCTAACCCTAACCCTCACACTAACCCTCACCCTAACCCTAACAGTAACACTAACGCTAACTCTAACCCTAAACCTCACCCTCGCCCTAACCCTAACTCTAACCCTAACCCTTAATATAAACCTCACCCTAAACCGAACCCTAACCCGAACCCTCATAGTAACCGTAACCCTAACTCTAACCCTAACAATAACACTAAACCTAAACCTAACCCTCATTGTAAAGATAACCGTCACCATAACCCTCACCCTCACCCTAACACTTACCCTCACCTTAACACTAACCCCAACACTAACACTAATCCTCACACTAACACTAACCATCACCCTAACCCTAAACCTCACCCTAACCCTAAACCTCACCGTCACCCTAGTCCTCACCCTAACCCTAACCCTCACCCTAAACCTAGACCTAATACTAACCCTCTACCTTACCCTAATCCTCAACATCATCATAACCTTAACCCTAAACCTAAGAATAACCATGACCCTAAACCTAATCTTAAACTTCACCCTCACCCTAACCCTAACCCTGACCCTAACCCTAACGCTAAACCTCACCCTAAACCTAACACTAACCCTAATCCTCACCTTAGGACATACCCTAACCCTAATCTAACCCTAACCCTCACCTTAACCCTCACTCTAACCATAAACCAAACCCTCACCCTAAATCTAACCCTCACCTTCACCCTTAGCCTCAGCCTAACCCTAAGCCTAACACTAACCCTAACCCTAATTGTCACACTCACAGTCACCGTAACCCTACTCCTAACCCTAACACCAACCCGAACCCTAACACTAAACCTAAACCTAACCCTCACCCTAACCCTCACTCTAAAGCTAACCCTAACCCTATTGCTCATCCTAGCACATAACCTAACGCTAATCCTATCCCTAACCCTCACCATAAGCCTCAACCTTACCCTCACTCTAAACCTAACCCTAAAGCTAACCCTCACCCTCACCCTAACCCTAATGCTAACCCTAACCCTAACCCTAACACTAACCTCAAACTCACCCTCACCTTAACCCTAATCCTAATTCTAAACCTTACCCTAACCCTCACCCTCACCCTAACTCTCAGCCTAACCCTACCCCTAACACTAACACTAACACTAATCCTCACACTAAACCTCACCCTAAACCTAGTTCTAATCCTAACCCTCACCCTCACCTTAACCGTAACCCTAAACATAACGCTAAACCTCACCCTAACCCTAACCCTAAACCTCACCCTCACCCTAAACCTCACCCTAAACCTAACCCTAAACCTCACTCTCACCCTAGGCCTCACCCTAACCCTAACCCTAACCCTCAATCTCAGCCTAAGCCTAAACCTAAACCTAAGCTTAAGCCTAACCCTAACCCTCAGACTAACCATCACACTAACCCTCACCCTAACACTAACAGTAACACTAACGCTAACTCAAACCCTAAACCTCACCCTCACCCTAACCCTAATTCTAACCTTAACCCTTAATATAAACCTCACCCTAAACCGAACGCTAACCCTCACCCTCACAGTAACCGTAACCCTAACCCTAATTCTAACAATAACACTAAACCTAACCCTAACCCTCATTGTAACCCTAAGCGTCACCATAAACCTAACCCTCACCAAAACACTTCCCCTCACATTAACACTAACCCTAACCCTAACACTAATTCTCACACTAACCCTAACCATCACCCTAACCCTAAACCTCACCCTAAACCTAGACCTAATCCTAACCCTCAACCTTACCCTAACCGTCACCCTCATCATAACCTTAACCCTAATCCCCACCCTATGCCTAAAGCTAATCCTAACCCTAAACCTCACCCTAACTTTAACCCTAACCCTCACCCTCATGATAGCCCACACCCTAACCATAAACCTAAACCTAACCCTCATCCTAACGCTCACCCTAACCCTAAACCTAAACCTCACCCTAAACCTAAACCTCACCCTCACGCTCAGCCTAATCCTAAGCCTAATCATAACCCTAACCATAACCCTCACACTCAACCTCACCCAAAAACTAATCCTAAACCTAACCCTATCCCTAACCCTTACCCTCACCCTAACCCTCATCCTAACCCTAACCCTAACACTGAACCTAACACTAACTCTCACAGTAAATCTCAACTTAACACTAACTCTAACCCTAAAACTCAACCTCACCCTAAACCTAACCCTCACCCTCACCCTCAGCCTATCCCTAAGCCTAAACCTAACCCTAACCCTAACACTCATACTCACCCTCACACTAACCCTAATCCTAATCCTAACCCTAAACCTAACCCTCACCCTAACACTAACCCTCACCCTAACCCTAACACTAACACTAACCCTGAATCTAAACCTCACCCTATCCCTTACCCTAACCATAACTCTAACCCTAAACCTCAACCTCACCCTCATCCTAACCCTAACCCTAAACATCACCCTCATCCTAACCCTCACCCTAACACTAACCTTAACACTAATCCTAACCCTAATCCTCATTCTAACTCTCACCCTAACCCTAACCCTAACTCTCACCCAAACGCTAACCCTAACCCAAACCCTAACCCTAACCCTCAACCTCACCCTCACCCTCAGCTTAACGCTAAGCCTAACCTTAACCTAATCCTAATCCAAACACTCACCCTAATACTAACCTTTATCCTAATCCTAACCCTAACCCTCACCTTAAACCCTCACCCTCATCCTAACCCTCACATTAACCCAAACCCTAACTCTAACCCTAATCCTAAACCTCACCCTAACCCTTACCCTAACCCTAAAACTAAACCTAAACCTCACACTCACCCTCACCCTAAACCTAACCCTAACCCTAAACCTCACCCTAAACCTGACCCTCAGAGTCACCCTAATCTTCGCAGTAACTCTAACCCTAACCCTATCAATAACACTAACCCTCACCCTAACCCTGACACTCACCCTCACACTAACCCTAAAACTCAACCTCACCCTAAACCTCACCCTAACCCTAACCCTAAACCTCACTCTCACCCTAGCCCTCACCCTAACCCTAACCATAACCCTAAACCTCACCCTAACCATAACCCTCACCATAACCCTAAATTTCACACTAACCCTAATCCTAACCCTCACCCTCACCCTAACCCTAACCCTAACCCTCAACCTCACCCTAAACCAAACCCTAGCCCTAACACTGACTCTAACCCTAAGCCTAACCCTAACCCTCACACTTACCCACAATCTAAACTTAATCCTAAACGTAACCCTATCCCTAACCCTAACCCTCACATTAACCATCACCCTAGCGCTCACCCCAACCCTAATCCTAAACCTACACCTCATCCTAACACTCACCCTAACCCTAACCCTAACCCTTACCCTAACCCTAACCCTAACAATCACCCTCACTCTCGGCCTAAGCCTAAGCCTAACCCTAAGCTTAAGCCTAACCCTAACCCTCACACTAACCCTCACCCTAACCCTAACACTAACACTAACGCTAACTCTAACCCTAAACCTCACGCTCACCCTAACCCTAACTCTAACCCTAACCCTTAATATAAACCTCACCCTAAACCGAACCCTAACCCTCACCCTCAAAGTAACCATAACCCTAACCCTAACAATAACACTAAACCTAAACCTAACCCTCATTGTAACCATAACCGTCACCATAACCCTAACCCTCACCCCAACACTTACCCTCACCCTAACACTAACCCTAACCCTAACAATAATCCTCACACTAACACTAACCATCAGCCTAACCCTAAACCTCACCCTAACCCTAAACCTCACCCTCACCCTAGCCCTCACCCTAACCCTCACCCTAAACCTAGACCTAATCCTAACCCTCAACCTTACCCTAACCCTCACCTTCATCATAACCTTAACCTTAACACCCACCCTATGCCTAAAAATAATCCTAACCCTAAACCTCACCCTAACCGAAACCCTAAACCTCACCCTCATGCTAGCCCTCACTCTAATCCTAATCCTAAACCTAACCATCATCCTAACCCTCACCCTAACGCTAAACCTAAACCTCACCCTAAACCTAAACCTCACCCTCACCCTGAGCCTAACGCTAAGCCTATTCATAACCCTAACCATAACCCTCACACTCAACCTCACCCAAAAACTAATCCTAAACCTAACCCTATCTGTAATCCTAATCCTCACCCTAACCCTCACCCTAACCCTAACCCTAACACTAAACCTAACACTAACCCTCACAGTAAATCTCAACTTAGCACTAACTCTAACCCTAAAACTCACCCTCACCCTAACCCTAACCCTCACCCTCACCCTCACCCTCAGCCTATCCCTTAGCCTAAACCTAACCCTAACCCTAACCCTCATACTCACCCTCACACTAACCCTAATCCTAATCCTAACCCTAAACCTAACCCTCACCCTAACACTAATCCTCACCCTAACCCTAACTCTAACACTAACACTAACCCTAAACCTCACCCTATTCCTCACCCTAACCCTAACTCTAATCCTAAACTCACCCTCACCCTCACCCTAACCCTAACCCTAAACATCACCCTCATCCTAACCCTCACCCTAAAAATAACCCTAACACTAATCCTAATCCTAATCCTCATCCTAACTCTCACCCTACACCTAACCCTAACTCTCACCCTAACCCTAACTCTCACCCAAACGCTAACCCTAACCCTCACCCTCACCCTCACCCTCAGCTTAACGCTAAGCCTAACCCTAACCCTAAGCCTAACCCAAACACTCACCCTAACACTAACCCTATTCCTAATCCTAAATCTAACCCTAACCCTCACCCTAACCCTCACCCTCATCCTAACCCTCACCCTAACCCTAACCCTAACACTAACCCTAACACTAAACCTCACCAAAAGATTCAACCTCACCCTAAATCTAACCCTAAACCTCACCCTCACCCTCACCCTAAACCTAACCCTAACCCTAAACCTCACCCTAACCCTAAACCTTACACTCACCCTCACCTTCACCGTAACTCTAACCCTAACCCTAACAATGACACAAACCCTCAACCTAACCCTAACACTCACCCTCAACCTAACCCTAACACTCACCCTCACCGTAACCCTAAATCTAACCTAAAACCTCAACCTAAACCTTACCTTAACCCTAACCTAAACCTCACCCTAACCCTAAACCTAACCGTCACCCTCAGCCTCACCCTCACTGTAAACTTCAACCTAACCATAACACTAACAATAACACTAACCCTAACCCTAATCTAACCATCATCCTTACCCTCACCCTAACCCTAACCCTCACCCTAACCCTAACCCTCACCCTCACCCTAACCTTTATCCTCACACTAATCATAACCCTAACCCTAATCCTCACATTAATGCTAACCCTCACCCTCACGCTAACCCTACCCCTCACCCTACCCCTCACCATAACCCTAACCCTAACCCTCACCCTAGCCCTGTCCCTAACACTCAAATTTGCACTACCCCTCAATGTCACCTTCACCCTAACCCTTACCCTAAAACTAACCCTCACCTACACCCTCACCCTCAACCTCACCCTCACCCTCACCCTAACCCTCACCCTAAACATCACCCTAACCCTAATCCTCACCCTAACCCTCACCCTAATCCTAACCCTAACCCTAATCCTCACCTTAAACCTCACCCTCACCCTAATCCTCACCCTCACACTAACACTAACCCTAAGCCTTTCCTTACCAAAAACCTCAACTTCACCCTAACCCTCACCCTAAACCTCACCCTCACCCTAGCCCTCACGATAAAACTAACCCTAAACCTAATCCTCACCCTCAAAGTCACCCCCACCCTCAGGGTAACCCTAACCCTAATCATAACACTAAGCCAAAACCTCACCCTCACCCCCACTCTAACCTTAACCCTAACCCTAACCCTAATGCTAACACTAGCCCTCACCCTCACCCTAACTCTAATCATAACCCTAACCCTAAACCTAACCCTAATGCTAACCCTAAACCTCAACCACACCCTAACCTTCAAACTAACCCTTACCCTCACCCTCACCCTAACTCTAACCCTAAAACTACTCCTCAACTTAACCCTCACCCTAACCCTAACCCTACCCCTCAGCCTAACCCTCACCCTAAACCTAACCCTAAACCTAATCCTCAGGGTATCCCTAACCATAACCCTAACACTCACCCTAAACCTTTCCCTCACCTTAACCCTAATGCTAACATTAATCCTCAACCTCACACTAATCCTCACCCTAACCCTTACACTCACATTAACCCTATCCCTCACCCTCACACTAACACTCACCCTAACCCTCACCCTCACCCTAACTCTCATCCTAACCCTAACACTAACCTTCACCCTAACCCTCACCCAAAACCTAACACTAACCTACAACCTCAACCTAAACCTCACCCTCACCCTAACCCTCACCCTAACCCTGACCCTCACACGAACCCTAACCCTAACCCTCAGCCTAACCCTCATCCTAAACCTAACCCTAACCCTAACCCTGACCCTAACCTTAATGCTAACTCTAACCCTAACCCTCACATTTACCCTAACCCTCGTCCTCACCCTCAACCTCACCCTCAGACTAAACTTAACCCTAACACTACTCCAAACACTAACCCTCACCCTCACCCTAACTCTAAACCTAACCTAACCATTACCATCACCCTACCCTAGCACACACCCTCACCCTAAGCCTAACCCTAATCCTAAACCTTAACCTCACCCTCTCCCTAACCCTTACCCTCACACTAATCCTAAACTTAACCCTCAGTCTAACCCTCATCCTAACCCTAACCCTAACCCTCACCCTAATTTTAACCCGAACGCTAACCCTAACCCTCAAACAAACCATAACCCTAACCCTAACCCTCACCCTCAACCTAAACCTAAACCTTACCCTAACCCTAACACTAGCCCTCAAACTAACCCTTACCCTCACCGTCACCCTAAAATTAACCCTCACTCTAACCCTTACCCTCACCCTAACCCTCACTCTAACCCTTACCAACACCCTAACCCAAGCCCTAAACCTAAACCTAACACTAACACTAAACCTCACCCTAACCCTCACTCTAACCCTTACCAACACCCTAACCCAAGCCCTAAACCTAAACCTAACACTAACACTAAACCTCACCATAACCCTCACCCTAACGCTAAACCTAAACCAAACCCTCACCCTAAAGCTCACCCTAACCCTCAACCTAACTCTAACCCTCACCCTCACCCTAACTCTCACCCAAAACCTTACCCTCACCCTAACCCTTACCATAAACCTAACTCTAACCCTCACCCTCACCCCAATCTAACCCTCACCCTAACCCTCACCCTAACTCTAACGCTATTCCTAAACCTCAACATCACCCTAAAACTCATCCTAACCTTTACCCTCACCATAACACTAACACCAAACCTAACACTAATCCTCACCTTAACCCTAACCCTCACCCTCACCCTAACCCTCAACGTCACCTTAACCCTCACCCTAAACCTAACTGTCACCCACACTCTAAAACTCACATTAAACCAAACCCTCACACTCACCCTCACCCTACCCTAAACCTCACCCTAACCCTCATCCTCACACTAGCCCTCACCCTAAAACTAACCCTAACCATAACCCTCAACCTCAACCTCACCCCCAACCTCACCCTCACCCTCACCATAACCCTAAACCTCAACCTAACCCTAACGCTCACCCTAACACTTACCCTCACCCTAACCCTCACCCTAACTCTAACCCTAACCCTACCCCTCAACCTAATCCTCACCCGAAACCTAACCCTAACCCTAATCCTCACCTTATCCCTAACCATAACCCTAAATCTCACCGTAATCCTCACACTCACCGTCACCCCAATGCTAATGTTAACACTCAGCCTCACCCTAAACCACGCCCTAACCCTTCCCCTCACCTGCAGCCTATCCATCACCCTCACCCAAACGCTCACCCCAACCCTTACACTCACCTTAACCCTCACCATAACCGTAACCCAAACATTAACACTAACCCTCACCCTACCCCTCACCCTAACCCTAAGCTTAACCCTAACCCTCACCCTGACCCTAACCGTCACCCTAACCCTTACCCTCATCCTAACTCTAACCCTAACCCTCAAACAAACCCTAACCCTCAACCTCACCCTAACCCTCACCCTCACCCTCACCCTCACCCTAACCATAACGATAACCCTGACCCTCACCTTAATCGTAACTCTGACACACACCCTCAACCTCACCCTAAGCCTTACCCTACACCTAAGCCGAATCCTAAACCTAACTCTCACTCTCACCCTCACTCTAAACCTAAACCTTAACCTAAACCTAACCCTAACCCTAGTCCTCACCCTGAACCTTAAAATCACCGTCACCCTAACGCTAACCCTAACCCTCACCATAACCCTAACCCTAACCCTAACTCTCACCCTAAACCTATCCTTAACCCTAATGCTATCCCTAACCCTCACCTTCATCCTAAACCTCACTCTAACCCTTACCCTCACCATAACCCTTACAGTAACCCTAATCCTAACACTAACACTAAACCTCACCCTAACCCTCACACTAACCCTAAACATAAACCTAACCCTCACCCTAATGCTCACCCTAACCCTCAACCTAACCCTAACCCTCACCCTCACCCTAATGCTCACCCTAAACCTTACCCTCACCCTAAACCTAACCCTAAACCTAACTCTAACCCTCACCCTCACCTAACCTAACCTGGATCCTAACCCTCACCCTAACCCTCACCCTAAATCTAACGCTATCCCTAAAGCTCACCCTCACCCTAAACCTCATCCTAACCTTTACCCTCACCATAAACCTAACCCTAACCCTAACCCTAATCCTCACCGTAACCCTAACCGTCACCCACACCCTAAAACTCACCCTCACCCAAACCCACACCCTCACCCAAACCCTATCCTAAACCTCACCCTAACCCTGACCCTTACCCTAAACCTAACTCTAAGCCTCACCCTCATACTAACCCTAACCCTCACCTTATCCCTCACCCTAAACCTAACGCTAACCCTAACCCTCACTCTCACCCTAACCCTCACCCTTACCCTTATCCTCACACTGACACTAACCCTAAC
Source organism: Dipodomys merriami (assembly GCF_024711535.1). Classification (NCBI taxonomy): domain Eukaryota; kingdom Metazoa; phylum Chordata; class Mammalia; order Rodentia; family Heteromyidae; genus Dipodomys; species Dipodomys merriami. Next base: position 5,852,068 of record NW_027206257.1, read on the forward strand.
CCTAATCCTCACACTAACCCTAACCCTAACTGTAACTCTCACACTAAGCCTAACCCTTATCCTAACCCTAAGCTTATCCCTCACCCTAATCCTAACTCTAACCCTAAACTTCACCCTCACCCTAATCATCACCCTAAACCTAACCCTAACCCTTCCCTAACTGAAAACCTCACCCTCACCCTACCCTCAGCCTAACCCTTACCCTAATCCTAATCCTAACAATAACACTTATTCTCACCCTAAACTTAACCCTAACCCTAACCCTCACCATCAACCTCCCACTCACCTAACTCTCACGCTCAACCTCACCCTCACCCTAACCCTCAACATCATCCTAAACATCACCCTAACCCTAACCCTAACGCTAACCTAACCTTATCCTAACCCAAAACTTAACCCTAACCCTCACCCTAACCCTAACCCTAAGCCTTACCCTGACCCTAACCCTAACCATGACCCTAACCCTAAACCTAACACTAAACCTTACCCTAACCCTAACCCTTACCCTAACCCTAACACTAACCCTAACCCTCACCCTAAAACTTATGCTAACCCTAACACTCACCCTCACCCTAATCCTCACCCTAAACTTTATCCTCACACTAACCCTAACCCTAGCCCTCAGCATCACCCTCAGCCTAAACCTAAACCTAAAACTAACCCTCACCCTAAACCTAACCCTGACCCTAACCCTAACCCTAACCCTCACCCTCACCCTAATCCTAACCCTAAACCTAACCCTCAGCATCACCCTCACCCTAAACCTAAACCTAAAACTAACCCTCACCCTAAACCTAACCCTGACCCTAACCCTAACCCTAACCCTCACCCTCACCCTCACCCTAATCCTAACCCTAAACCTAACCCTCACCCTATCCCTAACCCTTACCCTATCCCTAACCCTACCCCTCAACCTAACCCTCACCCTCGCCCTAATCCTAACCCTAACCCTCACTCTAAACATAACCCTAACCCTAACCCTCACCCTAATCCTAAACCTAACCCTCACCCTAACCCTAACCCTAACCCTTACCCTAAACGTAAACCTAATCCTAAACCTAACCCTAACCCTAACCCTCACCCTCACCCTCATCCTCATCCTAAACCTAACCCTAACCCTAACTCTCAACCTAACCCTAACGCGAATCCTAACTCTAACCCTCACCGTCACCATCACCCTCACCCTAACCCTCAACCTCAAACTCACCTTCACCCTAACCCTCAAACTAACCCTAATCTTCACCCTAACCCTAACACTCTGCCTAACCCTAACCCTACCCCTCATCCTAACACTCACCCTAAACCTAACCCTCACCCTAACCCCAATCCTAAACCTCACCCTCACCCTAACCCTCACCGTCACCCTAACCCTCACCCTAAACCTAAACCTGACCCACACCCGAACCCTCAACCTCACCCGAACTCTCACACTCACCCGAACCCTTATGCTCTCCCTCACCCTCACCCTCATCCTAACCCTCACCCTCAACCTAACACTCAACCTAAACCTCATCCTCACCCTAATCCTCACCCTAACCCTAACCCTAACCCTTACCTAACCAAAACCCTCAATCTCACCCTCACACTCACCCTAACACTCACCCTCTCCATAGCCCTCACCCTAAACTTAAACCTCACACTAAACCTACCCTAATCCTCAGCCTAAACCTTAGCCTCAACCTAACTCTAACCCTAACCCTCACCGTAACCCTAAAATTCACCCTAACCCTCACCCTAACCCTAACGTTAAAGCTCACCCTAACCCTCACCCTCCTTCTCACCCTCACCCTAATTCTCACCCTAACCCTGATCCTCACACTGACCCTAACCCTAAACCTAACCCTAAGCCTCACCCTCACTCTCACCCTAACCCTAACCATAATTCTAACCCTAATCCTAACCCTAACCGTCATGCTCACCCTCACCCTAATTCTAACCCAAACCCTAACATTCATCCTCACTCTCACCTAACTCTAACCCTAACCCTAATCCTAATTCTAACCCTCACCATCACCCTCATCCTAAATCTAAGCCTAACCCTAACCCTAACACAAGACCCTCACCCTCAAACTAACCCTAACCCACACTCTCACCCTAACCCTAACCCTAACACTCAACTCTCACCCTAAACCTCACCCTAAAACTAACGCTAACCCTAACCCTCACCCTCATCCTACCGCTCAACCTAACCCTAACTCTACCTCTAACCCTAACCCTAACCCTCACCCCAACCCTAACCCTCACACTAAACCTAACTTTAACTCTCACCCTCACTCTATTCCTAACCCTAACCCTTACCTTAACCCTCACATTAACCCTTAATCTAACCCTAACACTCACTCTCACCCTAATCCTCAACCTAACCCTTATCCTTACACTAACCCTAACCCTAACCCTCACCTAACACTAACCATAACCCTCACACTAACCCTCACCCTAGCCCTCACCCTCACCCTAGACCTCACCCTAAACTTAACGCTAAACTTAACCCTCACCTTCACGCTCACCCTCACCCTCAACCTCACCCTCAGCTTCACCCTAACCCTAAACCTAATCCTAACCCTAACCCTGACCCTCACCCTCACTCTAAACCTAAACCTAACCTGCACCCTAAACCTAACCGTAACCCTAATGCTAACCCTAACCCTCAACCTCAACCTAACCCAAACCCTAACACTCAATCTGATCCTAACCCTAATGCTAACCCTAACCCTCACCCTCACCCTAACCCTGACCCTAACCATTACCCTAACACTCGCCCTCACCCTAACCCTAAATGTAACCATCACCCTAACCCTAACCTTAACCCTACCCCTCAGCCTACCCCTCACCGTCACCCTAACGCTCACCCTCACCCTAACACTAATGCTAACCCTAACCCTCAACCTCACCCTAACCGTCGCCCTAACCCTTACCCTCACCATAACCCTATCCCTCAACCTCAGCCTAACCCTCACCCTAACCCTTTCACTCACCCTAACCCTCACCGAAACCTAACCCTAACCCTAACCCTCACCCTAATCCTAAGCCTAGCCCTAACCCTCAGTCTCACACTAACCCTCACCCTAAACCTTATCCTCACTCTAACCCTAACCCTATCCCTAAACGTAACCCTCACCCTAAGTCTAAATCTCATCCTAACACTAATCCTACCGCTCACCCTAACACTCACCCTAACCCTAACCCGAACCCGAACCCAAAGACTAACCCGAACCCTAATCCTCCCCTGAACCTTAACCATCCCGGTCACCCTAAGCCTCACCCTTAGCCTAACCCTCACCTACACCCTAACAATTCCCCTTCCCTGAACCCTAACTCTCACCCTAAACCTCACACTCACCCTAAACATCACCCTAACCCTTACCCTCACCCTAACCCTCACCCTCACCCACACCCTAACACTCACCCTCACCCGAAACCTCTCACTCTCTCTAACTTCGACCTTCACCTTAAACATCAGCCTAACCCTCACTCTCACCCTAACCCACACTCTAACACTTACCATCACCCTAACGCTAACCCTAACCCTAACCCTCACACTAAACCTAACCCTCACCCTAATTCTAACCCTAAATCTACCCAGCATCCTAACCTTCAACCTAACCCTAGCCGTGAGTGCTAGGGTGAGCCTCACTCATACTTTCAACCTGAGCCTAACCCTAAACCTAACCCTAATTCTAAACCTAACCCTCACACTCACACTCACACTCACCCTAATACTTAAACTCACCCTAAACCTAACCCTAACCCTAACCCTCACCCTAACCCTAAATCTAACCCTCACCTTAACCCTAACCCTTCCCCTAAATCTCACCCTAATCCTAAACCTAACCCTAAACCTAACCCTCATCCTCACCATCAACCTCACCCTAACCCTAAACCTAACCTTAACTATCACCCTAACCCTAACCCGAATCCTAACACTAACCCTCACCGTCACCATCACCCTCAACCTAAGCCTCAACCTCAAACTCAACTTCACCCTAAAACTCAAACTAACCCTAACCCTCACCCTAACCCTAACCCTCTCCCTAACCTTAACCCTAACCCTCACCCTAACCCTCACCCTAAACCTAACCCTCACCCTAACCATAATCCTAACCCTCAACCTCATCCTAACTCTCAACGTCACCCTAAACCTCACCTCAAACCTAAACCTAACCCTCACCCTAACCCTAACCCTCAACCTAAACCTCACTTTCACCCTAATCCTGACCCTAACCCTAACCCTAAACCTTACCTAAACGAAACCCTCACCCTCACCCTCACACTCACACTCACACTCACCCTAACCCTAACACTCACCCTCACCCTCACCCTCACCCTAACACTTAACCTCACCCTAAACCTAACCCTAACCATAACCCTCTCCCTCACCCTAATCCTCACCCTAACCCTAACCCTAACTCTTACATAACCGAAACCCTCACACTCACCCTCACCCTAACCCTTACCCTAACCCTAATCCTAACTCTAAATCTAATCTTCACCCTAACTCTAACCCTTACACTAACCCTAACATTAACCCTAAACCTCACCCTAAACCTAACCCTAAACCTCACCCTCACCCTAACACTTACCCTAACCCTTACCCTATACCTCACCCTCAGCCTCAAACTAACCCTAACCCTTACCCTATACCTAACCCTCAGCCTCAACCTAACCCTAACCGTAACCCTCACCATAACCCTAACCCTCACCCTCACCCTAATCCTCACCCTAACCCTAAACATAACCCTTACCTAACCGAAAACCTCAACCTCACCCGCACACTCACCCTAAAACGCACCCGCACCGTAGCCCTCACCGTAAACCTAAACTTCACCCTAACTCTAAGCCTAAGCCTCACTCTCACCCTCACCCTAACCCTCACCATAACCCTAACCCTAATCTTAAACCTAAACCTCATGCTCACCCTCACGCTAATTCTATCCCAAACCCTAACCCTCACCCTCAATCTCACCTAACTCTAACCCTAACCCTAATCTTAATTCTAATGCTCACACTCACCCTCACCCTAAATCTAACCCTAACCCTTACCCAGACCCTCACCCTCACACTAACCCTAATCCTCACGCTATCACTAACCTTAACCCTAACCCTCACCCAAACCCTCACACTCAAACTAACCCTAATGCTAACCCGAACCCAAACCCTCACAATAACCCTCACCCTAACCCTTACCCTCACCCTAACCCTAACACTCACCCGCAAAATAACTCTCAATGTAATCCTTACCCTCACCCTTACCCTAACCGAAATATTAACCCTAAACCAAACCCTAACGCTCACCCTAAACCTAACCCTCACCCTCACCTCACCCTAAATATAACCGTAACCCTAACCCTCACCCTCAACCTCACCCTGACCCTCAAACTCACCCTAACCATAACCCTCACACTACCCCTAACCCTCACCCTAAACCTAACCCTAACCCTCACCCTAACCTTCACCCTCAGCCTAACACTTACACTAACCCTAAGCTAACCCTAACTCTTACCCTCACCCTAAACCTAACCCTAATGGTAACCCTCACCGTCACCCTCACACTCACCCTCATCCTCAACCTAACCCTCACGCTCAACCTCACCCTCACCCTAACCCTCACCGTCACCCTAAAAATCACCCTAACCCTAACCCTCACCCTTACCCTAACCGTAAGCCTAACCCTAATCCTCACCCTAACCCTAACCCTAACCCTAATGCTAACCCTAAACCTCAACCTCACTCTAACCCTCAACATAACCGTTACCCTCACTATCAACCTCAACCTGAACCTAACCCTAATCCTAACCCTTACCCTAACCCTAACCCTCACTGTAACGCTAAACCTAACCCTAGCCCTCAGCCTTACCCTCACCCTAAACCTAACCCTAACCCTAATCCTCACTGTATCCCTAAGCATAACCATAACACTCACCCTAACCCTCACCCTCCCAATAACCCTAATGCCAACATTAATCTTCAACCTCACCCTAAACCTTGCCCTAACCCTTACCCTCACTCTAAACCTCATCCTCACCCTAACCCTAACCCTAACCCTAATACTAACACTAGACCTCACCCTCACGCTAACCCTAAACCTAAGACTAACCCTAAGGCTAACCCTAAACCTCAACCTCTCCATAACCCTCACCTTAACCCTAACCCTCACCCTCAACCTCACCCTAACCCTAACCCTAACATTAACCCACTCCCTAACCCTCACCCTAACACTAACCCTAACCCTACCCCTCAGCCTAACCCTCACTGTAAACCTAACCCTAACCTTAATCCTCACCCTATCCCTAACCCTAACTCTAACCCTCACCCTAACAATCACCCTCACCATACCCCTTATGCTAACATTAACCCTCAGCCTCACCCTAAACCTCGCCCTAACCCTTACCCTCACTTTAACATTATCCATCAACATCAACCTAACCCTAACCCTAACCCTTACCCTCACCCTAACCCTCACTCTAACCCTAACCCTAACACTAACACTAAACCTCACCCTAACCGGCACCCTAACCCTAAGCCAAAGCCTAACAATCAGTCTCACCCTAACCCTTACCCTTAACGAACCCTAACCCTAAACCTCAGCCTAACCCTCAGCCTAACCCTAAACCTAACCCTCACCCTAACCGTCACCCTCACCCTCAACCTCACCCTCAGCTTAACCCTAAACCTAACCCTAATACAAAACCTAACCCTTACTCTCTCCCTCACCCTAACTCTAAACCTAACCCTAGCCCTATCCCGTACCCTCACCCTAAAACTAACCCTAATCCTAATCCTAAACCTCACCCTCACCCTAACCCTTATCCTCACCCTAACCCTAAACCTAACACTCAGCCTAACCCTCAACCTAACCTAAACCCAAACCCTAAACTTAACCTTCACCCAATCCCACACCCTCACCCTCACCCTAACCCTAACCATAACCCTATCACTCACTCTAAACCTAACCCTCACCCTAACCCTAACCCTCACAGTCACCCTAACACTCACCCTAATCAACACCCTAACTCTAACCCTCACCCTCACCATAACCCTAAACCTAAACCTAACCCTAACCCTAACCCTCACCCCCACACTCAGGCTAACCCTAACCCTAGCAATTAATCCTAACCCTAACCCTAACCATCACCCTCACCCACACCCTTACCCTAAACTTAACCCTAACCCTTACCCTAAACCTAACCCTAACCCTAATCCTAAACCTAAACCTTAACCTCAACCTAACCCTCACCCTAACACTTACCCTCACCCTCAACCTCACCTTAACCCTAACACTAACCCTCACCCTCACCCTAACCCTACCCTTCACAGTAAGCCTCACCCTAACCCTAACCCTAACCCTACCCCTCAGCCTAACCCTCACCCTAAACCTAACTCTAACCATAACCCTCACGCTAAACCTCACACTCACCATAACCCTAATGTTAACATTAACCCTCAACTTCACCCTAAACCTCGCCCTAACCCTTACCCTCACCATAACCATATCTTTCATCCCCACACTAACCCTCACCCTAACACTTTCCCTCACCCAACCCTATCCCTAACCCTAACACTAACCCTCACCCTAACCCTCACCCTAAAACTCACCCTAACCCTCACCCTAACCCTAAGCTAACCCTAACCCTCACCCTCACCATAACCCTCACCCTAACCCTTATCCTCACCCTAACACTAATCCTAACCCTCAGCCTAATCCTGATCCAAACCCTAACCCTAACCCTATCCCTCACCCTAACATTAACCCTAACCCTAACCCTAACTCTCAACCTAACTCTCAAACTCACCCTCACCCTTATCCTCACCCTCAGAGTAAACCTAAACCTAACCCTAATCCAAAACCTAATCCTCACCCTCACTCTCATCTTAACTCTAAACCTAACCCTAACTTCACCCTCACACTAACCCTCACCCTCATCCTCACCCTCACCTTAACCTTCTCCCTAACCCTTACCCTCGCACTAACCCTAAACCTAAACCTACCCCTCACCCTTACCCTCACCCTAACCCTAATCCTCACCCTAACACTAACCCTAACCCTACCCTTCACCTTAACCTTCACCCTAAGCCTAAGCCTAACCCTAACCATCACCCTAACCCTAACCTGAATCCTAAACCTATCCCTCACCATCACCCTAACCCTTACACTCACCCTAAGCCTAAACCTAACACTCAGCCTACCCCTCATCCTAACCCTAACCCTAAACCTAACCCTCACCCTCACCTTAACCCTAACCATAACCCTAACCCTCACCCAAACCCTAAAACTCACCCTCACCTTCAACCTCACCCTCAGCATAACCCTAAACCTAACCCTAATTCAAACGCTAACCCTCAACCTCACCCTCATCCGAACTCTAACCCTAACCCTAACCCTCACCCAAACCCTAAACCTAACACTAACCCTCACCCTAAGTATCACCCTAATACTAAACCTAACCCAAACCCTCAACCTATCGCTCACCTCATCCTAAACCTAACCCTAACCCTCACTCTCACCGTAAACAAAACCCTAACCCTAACCATCACACTAACACTAACCCTCACCCTAACCCTAAACCTAACCCTCAGCCAAACCCTCATCCTAAACCTAACCCTAACCCTCAACCTAACCCTAACCCTAAACCTAACCCTAACCCTCACGCTAAACCTAAGCCTCACCCTCAGCCTAACCGTATACCTAATCCTAACCCTAACTCTAACCCTCACCCTCTCCCTAACTCTAACCCTACCGCTAACTCTGACCCTCACCCAAACCCTAACCATATCCCTAGCCCTCACCCAAACCTTAACCTCACCCTAACCTTAACCCTATCAGGCACCCTCACCCTAACCCTAACCCCCACCCTAAACCTCACCCTAACCCTAACGCTAACCCTAACCCTCACCCTCACCACAAACGTCACCCTAACCCGTACCCTCACCATAACCCTAACTCTAACCCTAATCCTCACATTTCGCCTAACCCTAACCCTAACCCTAACGCTCACCGTAACCCTAACACTCACTCTCACCCTAACACTCAACATCACCTTAACGATCACCCTAACCCTAAACTTCACCCACACTGTAACACACACCCTAACCCGAACCCTCACCCGAACCCTAACCCTAACCCTGACCCTAACCCTCACCCTAAATCTCACCTTAACCGTAACGCTAACCCTAACCTTCAGTCTCACCCTAACCCTTATCCTCACACTAACCCTAACCCTAACCCTAAAACTCACCCTAACCCTAATCCTAAACCTAACCCTCACAATCACCCTCACCCTAACCGTCACCCTCACGCTCACCCTCACATCACATTAACCCTAACACTAAATCTAACCCGCACCCTAACACTCACCGTCACCCTACCTCACTCTAACCCTAACTCTCAACCACAGCTTAACCCTCACGATCAACCAAACCCTCACCCTGACCCTGAAACTCACCCTCACCCTAACAGTCACAATAAACAGTCACAATAAACATCACCCTAACGCTAAACTTCACCCTAACCCTAACCCTCAACCTAACCCTAACCCTCACCCTAAACATAACCCTCACCCTAACCCTCACCCTAACCAAAACCCTCAATCTCACTCTAACCATAACCCTAACACTAATCCTAACACTAAATCTCACCCTCACCTTCAAACTCACCCTAGCCCTAACCCTAAACCTCACCCTCACCCTAACCATCATCCTAACTCTAATGCTAACCCTAACCATCACCTTCACCGTAAACCTCACCCTAACTCTTAACCTCACCATAATCCTAACCCTAACCCTAATCCTCAGCCTAACCCTAACCCTCACACACACCCTAATCCTCACCATCACCTGAACCCACATCCTCACACTAACATTAACACTAAGCAAAACCCTAACCCTAATCCTAAACCTAACCCTCATCCTCACCCTCACCCTCACCCTAACCCTAACCCTTAACCTAACCTTTACCCCCACCCTCACCCTAACACTCACCTTCACCATAAATATCAACCTAACCCTAACCCTCAGCCTTAACCTAACCCTACCCTCACCCTAAACCTAACCCTCACCCTAACGCTCACCCTATCCCTAATGCTAACCCAACACCTCACCCTCACCCTAACCCTCACCCTAACTCTTCTCCTCACAATGAACCTAATCCTAAACCTCACCCTAACCCTCACACTAACCCTAATCCTCACCATATCAGCTACCCTAACCCTAACCCTCACCCTAATCCTTAACCTCACTCCAACCTTAACTCTTACCCTCACGCTAAACCTCACCCTAAACCTTACCCTCACCCTAACCTGCCAACTAACCCTAACCCTAAACCTACAGCGCACTGTAAACCTCACCCTAACCATAACCCTAACCCATAACCTCAACCTAAACCTAACCCTCACTCTCACCTTAACCCTCAACCTAACCTTTATCCTCACACTAACCCTAATCCTCAACCTTACCCTAACCATCACACTAACCCTTATCATCACCCTATCCCTAACCCTAACCCTAACCCTCACCCTAACCTCACCCTAACCCTAAACCTCACCCTCACCCTAAACCTCAACCTAAACCTTACCCTCACCCTAACCTGCAAACTAAACCTAACCCTAAACCTACGGCTCAACCTAGCCCTCCCCCAAACCAAAACCCTAACCTTAACCCTCACCCTAACCCTAACCTTCACCCTCACCCTAACCCTGCCCCTAACACTTAAGCTCACACTAAGCCTATCCCTAACCCTCACCCTAACTCTAATTCTCAACAGAAACCTCACCCTCACCCTAACCCTCACCTAACACTAGCCCTCAACCTAACCATAACCCTCATGCTCACCGTAACCCTAATGCTAACATTAACCCTCAACCTCACCCGAAAACTTGCCCTAAACCTTACCCTCACCATAACCCTATCCGCACCCTTACCCTAACTCTCACCCTAACCCTTTCCCTCACCCTAACCCTCACTCAGCCCTAAACCTTTCCCTAACCCTAACCCTCACCCTAAACCTAAGACTATTCCTAACCCTCACCCTCACCATAAACCTCACCCTAAACCTTACCCTCACCCTAAACCTAAACCTAACCCTTAGCTTAACCATCATCCTAATCCTAACCCTAACCCTAACCCTCACCCTAATCTTAACCCTAACCCTAACCCTAACACTCACCCTAGCCTTAACCCTCACCCTGACCCTCAGCCTCACCCTCAGCCTAAGCCTAACCCTAATCCAAAACCTAACCCTTAACCTCACTCTCACCCTAAATCTAAACCTAACCGTAACCATCACCCTCACCCTAACCCTCACCATCATCCTCCCCCTCACCCTTACCCTCTGCTTAACCCTTATCCTCACACTAACCCTAACTCTAAACCTAACCCTCACCCTAACCCTCACCCCAACACTAACCCTAATCCTCACCTTAACCCTCACTCTAACCGTAACCCTAACGATCACACTAACCCTAACCCTAATTCTAAAGCTAACCCTCCCCGTCACCCTAAACCTTACCCTAACCCTAAGCCTAAACCTAACCGTCAGCCTAACCCTCATCCTAAACCTAACCCTAACCTTCACCCTCAGCCTCAACCTAACCCTCACACTCACTCTAAAACTACCCTAAATCTAACCCAACCTTCTCCCTACTCCTCATCCTAACCCTAATGCTAACCCTAACCCTCAACCTAACACTAACCCTACCCCTAATGCTAAAGCTCACCCTAACCCTAATCCTCACCCACACCCTAACCCTCACCCTCAAAGGAACTCTCACCCTCAACTGAACCATCATCCTCACCCTAACCATCACCCTCATTCTAAACATCACCCAAACCCTAACCCTCACCCTAACCCTAACACAAACCCTATCCATACACTCACACTCACCCTAACCCACACCCAAACCCTTATTCTCACCCTAACACTAACCCTCAACCTAACCCTAACCAAAACTCTCACACTAACCGTAACCCTCACTCTAATCCTAACCCTAACCCTGACCCTAACCTTCACCCTCAACCTGACCCTCACCTTCAGCTTAACCCTAATCCTAATCCTATTCCTAATCCTAAACTTCACACTCACCCTAAACCTAACTCTAATCCTAACCCTCACCCTCACCCTCACCCTAACCGTCACCCTCACCCTCACCCTAACCCTAAGCCTCACTCTAACCCTAACCCTGACCCTGAACCTAACCTCAGCTTAATCCTCATCCTCACCCTAATCCTCACCCTAACCCTAACCTTTACTTAACCGAAACCCCCACCCTCACACAAGCCCTCAACCTAATCCTAACTTTAACTCTAAACTTCACCCTCAACCTCCCCTTCCTCAGCCTTAACCTAACCATAACCCTAATCCTAACCCTAACCGTCAACCCCACCCTCACCCTAACACTAACCCTAACTCTAACAATAACCCTCACCCTCATCCTAACCCTAATCCTAACCCTAACAATAATTCTAACCCTAACCCTAAAACTCACCCTAACCCTAATCCTAACACTTACCCTCAACCATACCCTCACCCTCATTCTAACCCTCACCCTCACGCTGACCCTCACCATCACACTAACCCTCACAAAAACCCTAACCCTCACCCTAGCCCTAACCCTAACCCTCACCCTCACTTTCCCCCTCACCCTCAGCCTAATCCTAACTCTAACCTTAATCCTAAACTAACCTCACCCTCACCCTCATCCTACTCCTCAACCTCAACCTCAACCTCACCCTCACACTAACCCTCAACCTGACCCTAAACATCACCTTAACCCTAACCCTTACACTGAACCTAACCCTAACGCTCACCCTAACCCTCACCCTCAAACTAACCCTCACCCTAAACATTATCCTCACACTAACCCTAACCCTAACCTTCACACTAACCCTAAACCTCACTCTAATCGTATCATGACACCTGACCCTAACTCTCACCCTAAACCTAACCCTAACCCTAACACTCACCCTAACCCTAAATCTAAACCTAACCCTCACCCTCACCCTGATCCTCACCATCACCCTAACGTTCACCCTAAACCTAACCCTCACCCTAAACCTAAACCTCAACCTAAACCTAATCCTCACCCTGACCCTAACCCTAACCCTGCTAGCCCTCACCCTAACCCTTACTTTAACACTAACCTGTACCCTAAACCTAACCCTCATCCTAACACTAAACCTCACACTAACCCTAACCCTAGCCCTCACCCTCCCCCTCCCCCTCAACCTAACCCTAACACATATCCTAACCCTAACCCTAAACCTCACACTAAACCTATACCTCACCTTAACCCTAATCCTCATAGTAAACATAACAGTCACTCTATCCCTAACCCTATCCCTCAGCCTAACCCTCACCCTAAACCTAACCCTAACCCTAATCCTCATCCTATCCCTAACCTTAACCCTAACCCTCACCCTAACCCTAAGGCTAACCGTAACCCTCACCCTCACACTAATCCTCAACCTAACCCATACTCTCACCCTAATCCTCACCCTCACCCTCACCCTAACCCTAACCCTCACCCTAACACTAAAACTCATCCTATACCTCACACTCAAACTAACCCTAAACCAAACCCTAACCCTCACCCTAAACCTCACCGTAACCCTAACACTAACCCTAACATTCATCCTCACAATAAACCTCACCCTATACCTTACCCTCACCATAACCCTAACCCTAACCCTAACCCTAATGCTCAACCACACCCTAACCATCACCCTCACCCCAACCGTCACCCTCACCCTCATCCTCATCCTCACCCTAACCCTCTCCCTCACCCTAAACATCACACAAACCCTAACCCTGACCCTAACCCTAACCCTCACCCTAACCTTAACCCTCACTCTCACGCTAATCCTCACCATAAACCTAACCCTGACCTAAATGAAACCCTCACCCTAACCCTCACACTAACCCTCACCCTCACCCTAGCCCTCACCCTAACCTTAAGCCGAACCCTAACCCTCAACTTCACCCTAACCCTCAACATGACCCTTACCCTCACCCTAACCCTAACCCTAATCATAACCTTCACACTATCCCTTACCCTCACCCAAACCCTAACCCTAACCCTAACCCTAACTATCACCCTCACACTGACCCTCACCCTCACCCTAACCCTAACCCTATTCCTAATCCTAACCCTCACAATCACCCTCAACCTAAACCTAACCCTAACCTGAACCTTCACCCTCACCCTCACCCTCACCGAACAGTCACCCTCACCCTAAACATCACCATAACCCTAACCCTCACCCTAACCCTAACCTCAGCTTAACCCTCACCCTCAACCTAATCCTCACCCTAACCCTAATCCTAAGGTAAACGAAACCCTCACCCTCACACTAACCCTCACCCTCACCCTAGCCCTAACCCTAACCCTAACCATAACACTTACCCACACCCTAACCCTCACCCTCATCCTCACTCTAACCCTAATCCTAACCCTAATACTCACCCTACTCCTCTCCCTAACCCTAAATGTAACGCTAACCCTCAACCTCATCCTAACCCTCAAGCTCACCGGAACACTCACCCTCACCCTAAACCATATTCTCACAACAGTCATCACCCTAACGCTAACCCTCAACCTAACCCTAACCCTAACCCCCACCCTAACCCTAACCAGTACCCTAACGCTCACCCTAACCCTTACCCACAACATAATCCTAACACTCACCCTCAACCTTACCATCACCCTAACCCGTTTACCCTCACCCTAACCCTCACCCTAACCCTCAACCTAACCCTCACACTAACCCTAACCCTCACCCTCGCCCTAACGGTCACCCTAAACTTTACCCTCAACCTCACCCTAACACTCACCCTAACCTTTACCCTGACCCTAACACTAACCCTAAACCTAAACCTAACCCTCACCCTAACCCTAAACCTAACCCTCAACCTAAACCTTATCTTATCCCTAAACCTGACCCTAACATTCACCCTAACCTTAACCCTAACCATCACACTAACCCTATCCATAACCCTCACCCTCACCCTCAGGCTAACTCTAATACTAAACCTAACCCTCACCCTCACCCTAACTCTAACCCTAAACCTAACCCTAACCCTCAACTTAACCCTCAACCTCACCCAAATCCTCAACCTAACCTTACCTTAACCCTTACCTAAACTAAACCCTTACCCACACCCTCACCCTAACCCTCACCCTCACCCTAGCCCACAACATAACCCAAACCCTAAACCTAACCTTCACACTAACCTAACCATAACCCTCAGGATAAAACTTATCCTAACCCTAAACCTAAAACAAAACTTCACCCTAACCAAACCCTAACCCTAACCCTAACACTCATCCTCATCCTCACTCTAACCCTAATCCTAACCATAATGCTCACCCTACACCTCTCCCTAACCCTAAATGTAACCCTAACCCTCATCCTCATCCTAACCCTCAAGCTCACCTGAACACTCACCCTCACCCTAAACCATACTTTCACAACAGTCTTCACACTAACCCTAACCCTCACCCTAACCCTAACCTCAGCTTAACCCTCACCCTCTACCTAATCCTCACCCTAACCCTAACCATAAGGTAAACGAAACCCTCACCCTCACACTAACCCTCAACTTCATCCTAGCCCTAACCTTAACCCTAACCATAACACTTACCTACAACCTAACCCTCACCCTCATCCTCACTCTAACCCTAATCCTAACCCTAATGCTCACCCTACCCCTCTCCCTAACCCTAAATGTAACCCTAACCCTCACCCTCATCCTAACCCTCAAGCTCACCTGAACACTCACCGTCACCCTAAAACATACTCTCAGAACAATCATCACCCTAACCCTAACCCTCAACCTAACCCTAACCCTAACCCCCACCCTAACGCTAACCTTTACCCTAACCCTCACCCTAACCCTTACCCACAACATAATCCTATCACACACCCTCAACCATACCACCACCCTAACCCTTACCCTCAGCCTAACTCTCACCCTAATCCTCACCCAACCCTCACACTAAACCTAACCCTCACCCTCGCCCTAACGCTCATCCTAACCTTTACCCTCACCCTCACCCTAACCCTCACCCTAACCTTTACCCTGACCCTAACCCTAACACTAACCCTAAACCTAACCCTCAACCTAACTCTTATCCTAAACCTAAACCTAACCCTAACCCTCACCCTAACCCTAACCCTAACCCTCACACTAACCCTAACCTTAACCCTCAGCCTAACGCTCATCCCAACCCTAACACTAACCCTAACCCTCACCCTAACCGTAACCCTACCCATAAAACTCGCGCTAACCCTAACCCTCACCCTCACCCACAGGCTAACTCTAATACTAAACCTAACCCTCACCCTCACCCTAACTCTAACCCTAAACCTAACCCTAACCCTCACTTTAAACCTCAACCTCACCCTAATCCTCAACCTAACCTTACCTTAACCCTTACCTAAACTAAACCCTTACCCTCACTCTCACCCTAACACTCACCCTCACACTAGCCCACACCCTAACCCTAACCCTAAACCTAATCTTCACACTAACCCTAAACATAACCCTCAGGAAAAACCTTATCCTCACCCTAAACCTAAAACAAAACTTCACCCTAACCAAACCCTAAACCTAACCCTAACCCTAAACCTAACCGCAAACTAAACCTAACACTAACCCTAACACTAACCCTCAGCCTAACCCTAACCCTAACCCTCACCCTAAACCTAATCCTAACCCAAACCCTCAACCTAACTGTAAACCTCACCCTCATCCTCACCCTCACTCACAGCCTAAACCTAGTGCTAACCCTAATCCTAACCCTCACCCTAACTCTAACCCTAAACCAAACCCTCACACTCACCCTCACCCTCACCCTAACCCTCACCCTAACACTAACCCTCACCCTAACCTTTACCCTCACCCTCACCCTAAATTTCACCCTAACCTATACCCTGACTCTAACCCTAACCCTAACCCTAAACCTAACCCTCAACCTAACCGTTATCCTAAACCTAAAATTAACCCTAACCCTCACACTAACACTAACCCTAACCCTAACCTTCACACTAACCCAAACCCTAACCCTAAGCCTAACGCTCATCCTAAACCTAACCCTAACTCTAACACTCACCCTAACCATACCCCTAACCCTAACACTCACCCTAAACCTAACCCTCACCCTCACCATCAGGCTAACTTTAATACTAACCCTAATACTAACCATCACCCTAACCCTAACTCTAACCCTAAACCAAACCTAAATCTCACACTTACCCTCAACCTAACCCTAAACCTATCTCTAACCCTCACCCTAAACCTAACCCTAAGCCTATCCCTCACACTAAACCTCACCCTAACCCTTACCCTCACCATAAACCTAAATCTAACCCTAATACTCACCCTAAACATAACCCTCAACTACACTCTAACCCTGAACCTGACCCGAACCCTCACCGACACCCTAACACTCTTCCTAACCCTAACCCTAATCCTAAACCTAAGCCTAACAATCAAAGTCACCCTAACCCTGCACCTAACCCTAACCCTCACCTACAACCTCACCCTAATCTTCACCCTAACCCTAACCCTAACCCTACCCTTCACCATAACACTCATACTAACCCTAACCCTAATAATAACCTTCAACCTAACCCTAAACCTAGCCCTAACCCTCACCCTCACACTAAACCTAAACCTAAGGCTAACACTCAACCTAACACTAATCTTCACCCACACCCTAAATCTCACCCACACTTGAACTCTCAACCTCTCGCTCACACTAAACATCACCCAAACCCTAACCCGCAAATTAACCTTTGCCCTAACACTAAACCTAACCCTAACCCTAACCCTAACCCTAACCTCAGCGTAACCCTAACCCTGACGTAAAGGAAACCCTCACCCTCACCCTCACTCTAACCCTCACCCTCACCCTAACCCTCACCATCCCCCTAACCATAACCCTAACCATCAATGTCACCCTCACCCTCACCCTCAGCCTAAACCTAACTCTAACCCTAACGCTCACCCTCACCCTAACCCAAACCCTAATCCTAACCCTCACCCAAACCCCAACCCTAACCCTCACCCTAACACTAACCCTCATCCTCACCCTCACCTTAATCCTAACCCTAACGCTAATTCTAACCCTCACCCTCACCCTAACATTCACCCTAACCCTTACCCTGACTCTCACCCTAACCCTAACCCTAACCCTCACAGTAACCTTAACCCTCATCCTAACCCTCACCTTAACCCTCAAACTCATCCTAATCCTCACCCTAACCTAGCCTTAACCCTTACCTAAGCTAAACCCTCACCCTCACCCTCACCCTAACCCTCACCCTCACCCTAGCCCACACCCTAACCCTAACCCTAAACCTAACACTAACACTAACCCTAAACCTAACACTCAGCCTAAACCTTATCCTAACCGTAAACCTAAAACTAACCTTCACCCTAACTAAACCCTAACCCTAACCGTAACCCTAACCCTCACACTAACCTTAAACTTAACCCTAAGCCTAATGCTCATCCTAACCCTAACCCTAACCCTAACCCTCAACCTAAACCTAACCCTAACCCTAACCCTAACCCTAACCCTAAACTCACCCTCACCCTCAGCCTAAACCTAGTGCTAACCCTAACCCTAACCCTCACCCTCAACCTAACTAAAACCCCAAACCAAGCTCTCCCCCTCCCCCTCACATTCACTCTAACCTTCACTCTAACCCTAACCCTCACCCTCAACATCACCCTCACCCTCAGCCCAAACCAAGTCCTTACTCTAATCCTAACCCTCAACCTATACCTGACCCTAACCCTAACCGTAATCCTAACCATCACCCTAACCCTCACCCTCACCACAGTCCACAACCTAACCCTAACCCTAAACCTAACCCTCACACTAACCCTAACCCTAACCCTGAGCCTAACCCTAACCCTCAGCCTAACGCTCATCCTAAACCTAACCCTAACCCTAACCTTAAACCTCAACCTAACGCTCATTCTAACCCTAACCTTAACGCTAACCCTAAACCTGACCCTCAATTTAACCCTCTCCTAACCCAAATTCTAACCCTAAACCTCACCCTCACCCTAACCCTAATCCTAACACTAACCCTAAACCTCACCCTAGCTATCACCCTAACCCTCAGCCTCAGCCTAAACATCATCCTAACCTTAACCCACACCCTAACCTTAGCCCTAACCCTCACCATAAACCTCACGCTAACCCTAACCCTCACCCTAAGCCTAAAACTACACCTCACCCTACCCCTCACCCTAACCCTTACCCTCACCCTAACCCAAACCCTAACCCTCACCCTCACACTAGCCCTCACCCTTACACTAATCCTAACCATAAACCTAAACCTAAATCTAAACCTCACCCTCACCCTAACCCTCACCCTCACCCTAACCCTAACCCTAAACCTCACACTCACTCTAACCCTAACCCTAACACTAATGCTAACCCTAAGCCTCACCCACACCCTAACCCTCACCCTAACCCTTACCCTCACCCTCTCCCTCACCCTTACCCTAAACCTACCCTTTCAGCCTAACCCTCACCTTAACCCTTACCTTCACTATAAACCTAACACTAACCCTAATCCTCATACTAAACCTAAACCTAACCCGAACCCTAACCCTCACTTTAACCCTCACACTAATCCTAACCCTGACCCTAACCCTCACCCTAATGCTAACACTAAACCTAAACCTCACCCTCACCCTAACCCTCACTGTCACCTTAACACTCAACATCACCATAATCCTCACCCTAACCCTAACCCTCAAACTAAACCTCACCCTAACCCTTACCCTCACCATAACCTTAACCCTAACCCTCACCTTCACCATCACCCTCACCCTCACCCTAACCGTAATCCTAACATTCACCCCAACCCTAACTCTCACCCTAACCCTCGCCCTCACCCTAGCCCTCACCGTAGCCCTCACCCTAAGCCTAACCCTAACACTCACCCTCACCCTAAACCTCAGCCTCACCCTAAACCTAAACCTAATCCTAACCCTATTCCTCACCCTCACCCTCACTCTAAACTTAACCGTAAACATAATGCTAACCCTAAACCTCTCCCTCACTTTTACCCTAATCCTAAACCTCACCCTAACCCTAATGCTATACCTAACCCTAACCCTCACCCTAACACTAATGCTAACCCTAATACTCAACCTCACACTAAACCTCACCCTAAACCTTACCCTCATGCTAACCCTCACGTAACCCTAAAACTAAACCTAACCCTCACACAAACACTCACCCTAAACCTTACACTAACCCTATCCCTCACCCTAACCCTCAACATTCCCTTATCCTCACACTAACCCTAACCCTAACCCTACACCTCACCCTAACGCTAACACTGAACTGAACCCTAGCACTAACCCACACCTTTACCCTACACCTAACCCTCATCCAAACGCTCACCCTAACCCTAACACTAACCCTATCCCGCATCCTCATCCTAACCCTCACCCTAACGCTTACCCTCACCCTAACCCTAATGGTCACACTAAACCTAACCCACACACTAACCCTAGCCATAATCCTCACCCTAACCCTCATCCTAACCCTAAACCTAAACCCCCAACCTAAACCTAACACTAAACATTTCCCTAACCACAACCCTCACCTTCACCCTCAACCTCACCCCCTAACCCTAACCCTAACCCTCACCTTAACCTTAACCCTCACCTTCAACCTCACCCTCAGCCTAATCCTCACCCTAAACCTAATCCTAACCCTTTACTAACCGAAAGCTGCACCCTCACACTAACCCTCAACCTAACCCTCGCCCTCACTGTAACCCTCACCCTAAGCCTAAAGCTAACCCTCACCCTCACCCTCAAACATATCCTCAACCTCAGCCTCACCCTAACCCTAAACCTAATCCTAACCCTAATCCTCAACCTCACCCTCACTCTAACCCTAATGGTAAACCTAATGCTAACCCTAACCATAAACCTATCCCTAACCCACACCCTAACCCTAACCATAATCCTCACCCTAATCCTAATCCTAACCCCAACCCTAACCCTCAACCTAAACCTAACCCTAAACATTACCCTAACCCTAACCCTAACCCTCACCCTCAGCCTAACACTAACCCTAACCCTAATCCTAACCCTAACACTCACCCTCACACTCACCCTAACTGGAACCCTAACCATAAACCTAAACCTCCCCCTAAACATAAACCTATCCCTAACCCACACTCTAACCATAAACATCACCCTAACCCTAACCCTAACCCTCACCCTCACCCTAACCCTAACCCTCACCCTGACTCTCACCTTAACCCTAACGCTAACCCTAACCCTCACCCTCACCCTAACCCTCACCGTCACCTTATCCCTCAACTTAACCCTAACTGTCACCCACACCCTAACACTCACACTCACCCAAACCCTAACCCTAACCCTAACCCTAACCCTCACCCCAACCCTAACCCTCACCCTAACCCTAACTTTAACCCTCACACTCACCCTAACCCTAAACCTAACCCTTAGCCTAACCCTCACCCTAACCCTTAATCTAACCCTAACCCTCACTCTCACCCTAATCCTCAACCTAACACTTATCCTTACACCAACCCTAACCCTAGCCCTCACACTAACCCTAATCCTCACCCTATCCCTAACCATAACCCTCACCCTAACCCTCACCCTAACCCTAACCCTAACCCTCATCCTAATCCTAAACTTAACCCTAACACTCACCCTCACCCTAACCCTCACCAACACACTAACTCTCACCCTCATCCGAACCCTCACTCTCACCCTAACCCTCACCAACACCCTAAGCTACACCCTCAACCGAATTCTCACTCTTACCCTCACCCTCACCATAAACATCACCCTAACCCAAACCTAACCCTACCCCTCACCCTCTCCCTGTCATCCTAACCCTTATCCTCACCCTAACCCTAACCCTAACCCTAACCCTCACCCTAACCCTAACCCTCACCTGAACCCTCACTCTCACCTTCACCCTCACCCTAAACATCACCCTAACACTAAACCTCACGCTAACCCTAACCCTAACCCTCACCCTAACCCTAACCCTCACCTTAAACCTCACCCTCACCCAAATTCTCACCCTATACCTTACAATAAACCTTTCCTAACCAAAAATATCACCCTCACCCTAGCCCTCACCCTAAACCTAACCCTAAACTTAACCCTCACCCTCACTCTCACCCTCACCCTCAGCCAAACCTAACCCTACCCTAACCCTAACCCTCACCCTCACCCTCACCCGCAACCTAACCCTAACAATAACCCTAACCCTCACCCTAACACTGAACCTCAACCTCACCCTCACCCTAACCCTAATCCTAACCCTAACTCTAATCCTAACCCTCACCCTCACCCTAACCCTCACCCTAACCCTTACCCTCAACTTCTCCTAAACCTAATCCTAACCCTCACACTAACCCGAACCCTCACCCTAACCATACCACTAACCCTAACCCTTATCCTCAACCTAAACATAACCCTAACAGTAACCCTAAACCTAAACTTAGTCCTCACACTAACCCTAACCCTCACCCACACATTAACCCGAACGCTCACCCGAACCCTCACCATAACCCTAACCCTAAACCTAACCCTAACACTCCCACTAAACCTAACCCTCACCCTAACTGTAACCCTACACATCAGCCTAAACCTCAACCTAACACTAACCCTAACGCTAATCCTTACCCTATCCCTAAATAAAACCCTAACCCTCAAACTCATCCTAGCCCTCACCCTAACCCTACCCCAAACACTAACCCTCACACTAAACCTAACCCTCACCCTATCCCTAAACCTTCCCCTCAGCCTAAGACTCACCCTAACCCTAACCGTAAACCTAAACCTAATCCTCACCCTATCCCTAACCCTAACCCTAACCCACACACTCACCCTAGCCCTCACCCTAACCTCATCCTAACCCTATCCCTAAACTTAAACCTCACCCTCATCCTAACCCTCACCCTAACCCTTACCCCTAACCTAATCCTATCACTGACCCTAACCTTAACCCTAAAACTCACACTAACCCTAACCCTCACACTTATCCTAACCCTACCCCACAGCGTATCCCTCATCCTAACCCTAACCCTAATCCTATCCCTCAACCTAACACTAACCCTAACATTAACCTGAACCCTCACCCAAAACCTAACCCTCACCCTCACCCTCACACTCACCCTCAGCCTAATCCTAACACTAACCCTAATCCTAAACCTAACCCTCACCCACAGCTTCACCCTAACTCTAACCCGAACCCTAACCATAAACCTCCCCCTTCACCCAAACCCTCACCCGAACCCTCACTCTTACCCTACGGCTCACCCTCACCTTAACCCTAACCCTAACCCTAAACCTAACCCTAAACCTCACCCTCACCCTCAAACTCACCCTAACCCTAAGCCTCACTGTTACCCTAAACCTCACCCTAACACTTAACCTTACACTAACCATAACCCTCACACTAAACCTAAGCCTCACCCTCACCCTTACCCTAACCCTACCCTCACCCTAACCCTCAACCTAAACGTAACGCTCACCCTCACCCTATCCCTAACCCTAACCCTAACCCTCACCCTAACCCTAACCCACAAACTCACACTAACCCTAACCCTCACACTAAACCTAACCCTCACCCTCACCCTAACCTTAACCCTACCCCTCACCCTACCCCTCACCCTCAACCTAGCCCTCACCCCTAACCTAATCCTAACCCTGACCCTAAACTTAACCCTAAAACTCACACTAACCCTAACCCTCACCCTAACCCTAACCCTACCCCACAGCCTAACCCTCATCCTAACCCTAACCCTAACCCTATCCCTCACCCTAACCCTAACCCTAACATTAACACTAACCCTCACCCAAAACCTAACCCTCACCCTCACCCTCACCATCACCCTAACTCTAAAACTAACCTTACCCCTCACCCTCACCCTCACCCTAACCCTAACCATAACCCTCACCTTAACCCTCACCCTAATCCTAACCCTGATCCTAACCCTCACCCTAAAGCTAACACTAAACCTAAACCTCACCCTCACCCTAACCCTCACCATCAACCTAACCCTAACCTAAACACGAACCCTCACCTCAACCTCACCCTCACCCTCACACTTACCCTAACCTTAAACCTAACCCTAATCCTCTCCCTAACACTCAACCTCACCCTCACCTTAAGCCTAACCCTAACACTAATCCTAAACCTAACCCTCACCCTCACCCTAACCCTAACCCTAACCCTAATCCTAAACCGAACCCTCAACTTCACCCTAAATCTACCTCTAAACATCACCCTCACACTCACCCTTACCCTATCCCCAACCCTAAACCTTAGCCTAACCCTAACCCGCACCCTAACCCTAACCATAACCCTCACCCTAACCCTAACAATAACCCTATCCCTCACACTAACCCTTATCCTCACACTTACCCTAAACCTAACCCTAAACCTCACACTAACCGTAAACCTCACCCCAACCCTGACCCTACCCCTCACCCTAAACCTCACCCTAATCCAAACCCTAACCCTAACCAACACCCTAAACCTAACTGTAACCCTCACCCTCATGCTAACCCTCAGCCACACCCTAATCCTCACCCTCACCCGAACCCGAACCCACACCCTAACCCTCACCCTCACCCTAAACATCACCCTAAACCTAACCCTCACCCTAACCCTAATCATAAACCTCAACCTCACCCTCACCCTCAGGCTAACCCTAGTCCTTAACCTAATCATAATACTCACCCTCACCCTAACCCTCACACTAACCCTTACCCGATCCTTCACCTAACCCTAACCCTAACCCGCACACTAACCCGAACCCTCACCCTAACCATAAAACTAACCCTAACCCTTACCCTCACCCTAATCCTATCCCTAACAGTAACCCTAACCCTAAAGCTAGTCCTCAAACTAACCCTAACCCTCACCCACACCTTAACCCAAACCCTCACCCGAACCCTCACCCTAACCCTAACCATAAACCTAACCCTAACACTCCCACTAAACCTAACCCTCACCCTAACTGTAACCCTACCCATCAGCCTAAACCTCAGCCTAACCCTAACCCTAACCCTAACCCTAATCCTAAACCTAATCCTCACACTCACACTCACCCTATCCCTAACCCTAACATTCACCCTCACCCTAAGACTAACCCTAACCCTCACCCTCACCCTCAGCCAAACCCTTAACCTCACCTTAACGCTAACCAAAACCCTCACCCTAACCCTAAAACTACCCCTCAAACTAACCCTAACCCTAACCCTCAACCCAACCATGATGCTAACACAAATGCTCACTCTCAAACTAACCCTTAGATTAAACTTTACCCTCAACATAACCCTATCCCTCACCCTCTCCTTAACCCTCACCCTACCCCTTCCCCTCCCCCTAAACCTCATCCTACCCCAAACCCTAACCCTAACCCTAAACTTCACCCTAACCCTCACCCTAACCCTAAACCTAACCCTCACCCTAACCCTCACTCTCACCCTAAACCTAACCCTAACCCTGACCCTCACCCTAGCTGTCATCCTAACTCTTACCCTCACCCTAACCCTATCCCTAACCCTCACCATAACCCTAAAACTACCCCTCAGCCTAACCCTAACCCTAACCCTCAACCCAACCCTAATGCTAACACAAATGCTCACTCTCAACCTAACCTTTAGATTAACCCTTACCCTCACCATAACCCTATCCCTCACCCTAACACTCACCCTAACCCTAACCCTAACCCTCACCCCAACCATCACCCTAACCCTAACCCTAACCCTAACCCTCACCCTCACCCTAACTGTCATCATAAGCCTTACCCTCATCCTAAACCTAAATCTAATCCTAAACCTAACCCTCACCCTAACCCTAACCCTCACCCGAACCCTCAGTCTCACCTACACCGTCACCCTAAACATCAACCTAACCCTCACCCTCACCCTAACCCTAACCCTAACACTGACCCTAACCCTAACCCTCACCTTAAACCTCACCCTCACCCTAATCCTCACCCTAAACTTAACCCTAAACTTTTCCTAAACAAAAACATCACCCTCACATTAGTCCTCACCCTAAACCTAACCCTAACCTTAATCCTCACCCTCATCCTCACCTTCACCCTCAGCCTCAGCCTCAGCCTCACCCTAACCCTAAACCTAATCCTAACCCTAACCCTGGCCCTCACCCTCACTCTAAGCATAACCCTAACCTACACCCTAGCCCTAACCCTAACCCTAACCCTAACCTTAACACTCAACCTAATCCTAAACCTAACCCTAATGCTAACCCTAACTCTCACCCTCACCCTAACCCTCACCCTAACCCTCAACGTCAGCCTAAACATCTCCCTAACCCCAACCCTTACCGTAACCCTAAGACTAACCCTCACCCTGAACCTAACCTCAGCTTAATCCTCATCCTCACCCAAATCCTCACCCTAACCCTAACCTTTACCTAACCAAAACCCTCACCCTCACCCTCAGCCTAACCCTCACCCTCACCCAAGCCCTCACCTTAACCCTAAACTTAACCCTAACACGCACCCTCAACCTCCCCTTCCCCATCAGCCTTACCCTAATCATAACCCTAAGCCTAACCCTAACCCTCAACCCCACCCTCACCCTCACCCTAACCCTAACCCTAACAATAACCCTCACCCTCATCCTAACGTTAACCCTAAAAATAACTCTAACCCTAGCCCTAATCCTAAAACTCACCCTAACCCTAATCCTAACCCTAACCCTCAACCTCACCCTCACCATCATTCTAACCCTCACCTTCACGCTGACCCTCACCATCACACTAACCCACACACTAACCCTAACCCTCACCCTAGCCCTAACCCTAACCCTAACCCTCACTTTCCCCCTCACCCTCAGCCTAACCCTAACTCTAACCCTAATCCTAAACTAACCTCACCTTCACCCTAACCCTCCCCCTCAGCCTCACCCTCACCCTCACCCTCACACTAACACTCAACATCACCCTAAACATCACCTTAATCCTAAACCTCAAACTGAACCTAACTGTAACGCTCACTCTAACCCTCACCCTCAAACTAACCCTCACCCTAAACATTATCCTAACACTAAACCTAACCCTACCCCTAACCTTCACACTAACTCTAACCGTCAGTCTAACCGTATCCCGACACCTCACCCTAACTCTCACCCTAACCCTAACACTCAGCCTAACCCTAACTCTAAACCTAACCGTCACCCTCACCCTAACCCTCACCATCACCCAACGTTCACCCTAACCCTAACCCTAACCCTCACCCTAACCCTTACTTTAACCCTAACCCTCACCCTAAACCTAACCCTCACCCTAACAATAACACTCACACTAACCCTAAACCTAGCCCTAACCCTCACCCTCACCCTCAACATAACCCTAACACTCATCTTAACCCTAACCCTAAACCTAAACCTCACAGTAAAACTAAACCTCACCCTAACCATAATCCTCAAACTAAACCTAACAATCACTCTATCCCTAACCCTACCCCTCATCCTAAACCTCACCCTAAACCTAACCCTAACCCTAATCCTCACCCTATCCCTAACCTTAACCCTAACCCTCACCCTAACCCTCACCCTCACCCTAACCCTAATGCTAACCCTAAGCCTCACCCTCACCCTAACCCTCAACCTAACCCTTACCCTCACCCTAACCCTTACCCTGACCCTAACCCTAACCCTCACTCTCGCCCTAACCCTCACCCTAACATTTACCCATACCCTCACCCTAACCCTAATCCTCACCCTTACCCTAACCCTCACCCTAGCCCTAACCCTCACCCTAAACCTAACCCTCACTCTTACAGTCACCCTCAAACTCAGCCAAAACCTAATCCTTACCCTAATCCTAACCCTAACCCTCACCCTAACTCTAACCCTAACCCTCAACCTCACCCTAACCATATACCTATCCCTCACCCTAACACTAACACTCACCCTATACCACACCCTCACCCTAACCCTAAACCAAAACCTAACGCTCACCCTAAACCTCACCCTAACCCTAACACTAAACCTAACCGTCATCCTCACAATAAACCTCACCCTATACCTTACCCTCACCATTACCCTAACCCAAACCCTAAACCTAATCCTCAACCACACCCTAACCTTCACCCTGACCTTAACCCTCACCCTCACCCTAAACATCCCCCAAACCCTCACCCTCATGGTAACCCTAAACTTAACCATCACCCTAAACCTAACCCTCACTCTCACACTAATCCTCACCATAAACCTAACCCTGACCTAAAAGGAACCCTCACCCTAACCCTCACACTAACCCTCACCCTCACCCTAGCCCTCACCCTAAACCTAACCCGAACCCTAACCCGAACCCTAACCCTAACCCTAACCCTATTCCTATTCCTAACCCTCAACCTAAACCTAACTCTAACATTAACCCTCACCCTCACCCTCACCCTCACTGAACACTCACCCTCACCATAAATATCACCCTAACCATAACCCACACCCTAACCTAACCTCAGATTAACCCTCACCCTTAACCTAATCCTCACCCTAACCCTAAGACTAACGTGAACGAATCCCTCACCCTCACAGTACCCTCACCCTAGCCCTAAACCTAACCCTAAACATAACACATACCCACACCCTAACCCTCACCCTCATCCTCACTCTAACCCTAATCCTAACCCTAATCCTAACCCTCATGCTCACCCTACCCCTCTCCCTAACCTTAACTGTATCCCTAACCCTCACCCTCATCCTAACCATCACGCTCACCCGAACACTCACCCTCAACCTAAACGATACTCTCACAATAAATATCAGGTTAAACCTAACCCTCAACCTAACCCTAACTCTAACCGTCAGACTAATGCTCATCCTAACCCTAACCCTAACCCTAACCTTCACCCTAACCCAAACCCTACCCATAAAACTAACACTAAACCTAACCCTCACCCTCACCCTCAGGCTAACTCTAATACTAACCCTAACACTCACCCTCAACCTAACTCTAAACCTAAACCTAACCCTAACCCTCACCCTCACCATTTCCCTAAACCTATCCCTAACCCTCACCCTAACCCTAACCCAAAAACTATACCTCACCCTCACCCTAACCTTCACCCTAACCCTCACACTAAACCTCACCCTAACCCTTACCCTCACCATAAACCTCACTATAACCCTAATCCTCACCCTAAACCTAACCCTCACCAACAACCTTAACCTCACCCCCAGCGGAACCCTAACCCACACACTAACACTCACCCTAACCCTAACCCTAACACTATTCCTCAACCTAAACCTAACCCTTAAACTCACCCTAACCCTACACCTACGCCTAACACTCACGCACACCCTCACCCTAACCCTCACCCTCACCCTAACGCTCACCCTAACCATAACCCTACCCTTCACCCTAAACCTCACACTAACCCTAACCCTAATCCAAACCCTCAACCTAACCCTAAAGCTACCCCTAACCCTCAACCTCACACTAAACCTAAACCTAACACTAACACTCAATCTAACCCTAATTCTCACCCACACCCTAACCTTCACCCTCACCTTAACCCTCACCCTATCTCTAAACATCACCCAAACCCTAACACTCACCCTAACCCTAGCCCTAACCTTCACCTAACCCTAATCCAAAGCCTAATCATAAACCTCACCCTATTCCTCAACATAACCCTAACGTTTGGCTAAAAGAAACTCTCAATCTGAAACTCACACTAACACTCACCCTCACCCTAACCATCACCCTAATCCTAACCCTAACCCTAACCCTCACCCTCACCCTAAACCTCACTCTAATCCTTACCCTCACCCTAACCCTAAGCCTAACACTAACCCTAAACCTAAACCTCAGCCTCACCCTCACCATCACCCTCACCTTTAGCCTAACCCTAACCCTAACCCTATTCCCAATCCTAACACTCTCCCTCAAACTTACCCTAACCCTCACCCTCACCCTAACTTTCACCCTCACCCTAAACATCACCCTAATAATAAACCTCACCCTAACCCTAACGCTAAACCTTACCCTAACCCTAACCTCATCTTAACCCTAACCCTGACGTAAACGAAATGCTCACCCTCAACTTCACACTAACCCTCACCCTCACCCTAGCCCTCAACCTCACCCTAACCCTAACTATAACCCTCAACCTCACCCTCAACCTCACCCTCAGCCTAAACCTAACCCTAAGCCTAACCCTAACCCTCACCCTCACCCCAACCCTAACCCTAACCCTAACCCTCACCCCAAACCTAACCCTCACCCTAACACTAACCCTCACTCTCACCCTCACCCTAATCCTAACCATAACTCTAATCCTAACCCTCACCCTCACCATAACCCTCATCCTAAACCATACCCTCACCCTCACCCTAAGTGTAACCGTAAACCTCACAGTAACCCTAACACTCAACCTAATCCTAACCCTAACCTTAACCCTCAACCTCACCCTAATCCTCAACCTAACCTTTCCTTAACCCTTACCTAAACTAAACCTTCACTCTCACCCTCACCCTAACCCTCATCCTAACCCTAACCCTACCCTTCACCCTAACCCTCATACTAACCCTAACCCTAATCTTAACCGTCAACCTAATCCTAACCCTAGCCCTTACCCTCACACTCACACTAACCCTAAACCTAATGCTAACACTCAACCTAACATTAATGCTCACCCACACCCTAACTCTCACCCTCACTCGAACCCTTACCCTCACCCGAACCCTCATCCTCGCTCTAATCCTCACCGTCACGCTAAACATCACCCAAACCCTAACCCTCACCCTAACCCTTGCTCTAACCCTCACCCTAACCCTAAACCTCAACCTAACACTCACCCTCACGTTAATCCTCAGCATAACACTAAACCTTGGCTAAAAGAAACCCTCACCCTAACCCTCATACTAACCCTCACCCTCACCCTAGCCCTCACCCTAATCTTAACCCTAACCCTAAACCTCACACTCACACTAAACCTCACTCTAACCCTTCCCCTCACCCTCACCCTAACCCTAACAATTAGCCTCACAGTACCCGTAACTCTCACCTTAACCCTAACCCTAACCCTAACCCAAACTCTCACCCTCACCCTCACCCTCACCCTCACCTTCAGCCTAACCCTAACCGTAACCCTGTTCCCAAACCTAAACCTCACCCTCACCCTTACCCTAACCCTCACCCTCACCCTAACCCTCACCCTCACCCTAAACATCACCCTAAACCTAAACTTCACCCTAACCCTAACCCTAACCCTAACCCTAAACCTAACCTCAGGTTAAACCTAACCCTGAGGTAAATGAAATCCTCACCGTAAACCTCATACTAACCCTACCCTCACCCTAACCATCACCTTCACCCTAACCTTAATCCTAAACATCAACCTCACCCTCTCCCTCACCCTCAGCCTAAACCTAACCCTAAAACTAACCCTAACCCTCACCCTCACCCTCAACCCAACCCTAATCCTCACCCTAACACTAACCATTCATCCTTACCATCACCCTAATCCTAACCGTAACTCTAATCCTAACCCTCACCCTCACCCTAAACCACACCCTAACACTTACCCTCACCCTCACCCTAACCCTAACCCTAACCCTCACAGTAATCCTAACCCTCACCCTAACCCTAATCCTCACCTTAACCCTCAACCTCACCCTAATCCTCACCCTAACCTAACCTTAACCCTTACCTAAACTAAACCCTCACCCTAAACCTCACCCTCACCCTAGCCCACCCCCTAACCCTAACCCTAAACCTAACCCTCACAGTAACCCTAACCCTAACCCTCTGTCTGAACTTTATCCTAACCCTAAAGCTAAAACTAACCTTCAACCTAATCAAACCCTAACCCAAACCCTCACACTAACCCTAACTCTAACCCTCAGCCTAATGCTCATCCTAACCCTAACCATAACCCTAACCTTCACGCTAAACCTAACCCTAACCCTCAACCTAACCCTAAACCTCACCCTCAACCTCACACTCACCCTAAGCACAAACCTAGTGCTAACCCTAATCCTAACCCTCACCCTCAACCTAACTCTAACACTAAACCAAACTCTCCCCCTTCCCCTCACCCTCACTCTAAACCTCACTCTAACCCTACCCCTAAACCTCAACCTAACTTGCATCCTAACCCTAACCCTAGCACTAACCCTAACCCTGACCCTCAATTTAACCCTCCCCATAACCCTAAGTCTAACCCTAAACCTCACCCTCACCCTAACCCTAATCCTAACACTAAACCTAAACCTCACCCTAACTCTCACAATAACCCTCAGCCTCACCCTAAACATCACCCGAAGCTTAACCCACACCCTAACTCTAACCCTAACCCTCACCCTCACCCTAACCACAGCTTAACCCTAACCCAGATGTAAACGAAATCCTCACCCTCACTCTCACCCTAATCCTCACCCAAACCCTAACCCTGATGTAAAAGAAACCCTCACCCTAACCCTCACACTAACCCGCACCCTCACCCTAGCCCTCACCCTCACCCTCACCCTAACACTAACCATCAACCTCACCCTCACCCTCACCCTCAGCCTAAACCTAAACCTAACCTAACCCTAACCCTCAACCTTACCCGCACCCTAACCCTAACCCTCACCCTAATACTAAACCTCAACCTCACCCTAACCCTAATCCTAACCCTAACTCTAATCCTAACCCTCATCCTCACCCTAACCCTCACCCTAACCCTTACCCTCACCTTCACGTAAACCTAACCCTAACCCTCACACTAACCCGAACCCTCTCCCTAACCGTAACACTAACCCTACCCCTCAGCCTAAGACTCACCCTAACCCTAAACCTAAACCTAAACATAACCCTCACCCTATCCCTAACCCTAATCCTAACCCTCACACTAACCCTAGCCCTCACCCTAACCTTAGCCTAACCCTATCCCTAACCCTAAACCTCACCCTCATCCTAACCCTCACACTAACCCTTACCCTCACCCTAATACTAACCCTGACCCTAATCTTAACCCTAAATCTCACACTAACCCTAATCCTCACCCTAACACTAACCGTACCCCACAGCCTAACCCTCATCCTAAAACTAATCCTAACCCTATCCCTCACCCTAACCCTAACCCTAATATTAAGCCTAACCCTCACCCTAACCCTAATCCAAAACCTAACCCTCACCCACACACTCACCCTAACTCTATCCCGAACACTAACCATAACCCTCCCCCTCCCCTTCCCCCTCACCCGAACTCTCACTCTCACCCTAATACTCACCCTCACCCTAACCCTATCCCTAACCCTCACCCTAACTTTAAACCTCACACATACCATCAACCTCACACTCACCCTAACCCTCACCATCAACCTAAACCTAACCCTAACCATAAACCTCACGCTAACCCTAAACCTAACCCCTCCCCTCACCTGAAACTTCACCCTCACCCTAACAATAACCCTCACCTTAATCCTAACCCTAACACTCACCCTAACCCTAACCCTCACCTCAGCCCTCAACCTCATCCTAATCCTCACCCTAAACTTACCCTAACCCTTACCTAAAGTAAACCCTCACCCTCACCCTAACCCAACTCTAAAACTAACCTCATACTAACGCTAACCCTAATCCTCAGCCTAACGTTCATCCTAAACCTAACCCTAACCCTAACCCTCACCCTAACCCTAACCATAACCCTAACCCTCACCCTATCCCTAACCCTCACCCTCACCCTCACCCTAAGCGTAATCCTAAACCTAACCCTCACCCTCACCCTAAAATTAATCCTAACCGTAACCCTCACCCTCACCCAGATCCTAACCCTCATCCTAAACCTAAGCCTCACTCTAACCCTAAACGTAGCCCTAACCATCACCTTCATCCTCACCCTTAACCTAACCCTAACCCTCAACCTAACCCTCACTCTCACCCTAACCCTAACCATAACCCGCACACTAAACCTAACCCTCACCCTCACCGTTACCCTAACCCTACCCCTCACCCTAACCCTCACGTTCACCCTAACTCTAACCCTAAACCTAACCCTAACCCTCACACTAACCCTAATCCTAACCCTCACCCTCACCCGAACCTTCACCCTCACCCTCACCCTAAACATCACCCTAACATTAACCCTCACCCTAATCGTAACCCTAAGGCTCACCCTAACCCTAATCCTCAACTTAACCCTCAATCTCACCCTAATCCTCACCCTAACCTAACCTTAAACCTTACCTAAACTAAACCCTCAACCTAACCCTCACCCTCACCCTAGCCCACACCCTAACATAACGCTAAACATAACCCCCACACTAACCCTAAACCTAACCATCAGCCTAAACCTTCTCCTAAACCTAAAACTAACCTTCACCCTAACCAAATCCTAACCCTAACATTAACCTTAACCCTAACCCTCACACTAACCCTAAACCGAACCCTCAGCCTAACACTCATCCTAACCCTACCACTAACCCTAACCCTAACCCTAAACCTAACCCTAACCCTCACCCTAAACCTCACCCTAACCCTTACTCTCACCATAACCTTAACCCTAACCCACACCCTAACCCTCACCTGAACCCTCACCCTCACCCTCACCCTAACCGTAACCCTAACCCACACCCCAACCCTAACCCTAACCCTAACTCTAACCCTCACCCTCAACTGAACCCAAACCCGAACTCTAACCCTATACCTCACCCTAACCCTAACTCTAACCCTAACCCTAACACTTACTCTCATCCTAATCCTCACCCTAAGCCTTTTCCTCACACTAACCCTAAACCTAACCCTCACCATCACCCTAACCCTCACCCTCACCCTCACCCTAACCCTCACCTACACCCTAACCCTCACCTTCACCCTAACCCTCACCCTAAACATCACCCTAATCATCACCCAAACCCTAACGCTCAGCCTAACGCTAACCCTAACCCTCACCTTAACCCTAAACCTCACCTTCAACCTCACCCTCAGCCTAATCTTCACCCTAAACCTAACCCTAACCCTTTCCTAACAGAAAACCGCACCCTCACCCTAACCCTCACCCTAACCCTCGCCCTCACCCTAGCACTCACCCTAACCCTAAGCCTAAGCCAAACCCTAACCCTCACCTTCAAACTCATCCTCAACCGCAGCCTCACCTTAACCCTACACCTAATCCTAACCCTTACCCTCACCCTCACCCTCACACTAATCCTAACCCTAAACCTAATGCTAACCCTAAAACTCACCCTAACCTTAACACTAATCCTAACCCACACCCTAACCCTAACCCTAACCCTAATGCTATACCTAAACCTAATCCTCACCCTAAGACTAATGCTGACCTTAATACTCAACCACAACCTAAATCTCACCCTAACACTTAGCCTCATCCTAACTCTAACCCTAACCCTAAACCTAAACCTAACGCTCACCCAAACATTCACCCTAACCCTTACACTAACCCTATTCCTCACCCTCACCCTAACCCTCACCATATCCCTTTTCCTCACACTAACCCTAACCCTTACCCTACACCTCATCCTAATTCTAACCCTAAACTCAACCCTAACCCTAACCCTCACCCTAACCCTAAACCAAACCCTCATCCAAACGCTCTCCCTAACCCCAACACTAACCGTATCCCTCATCCTCACCCTAACCCTAACCCTTTACCCTCACCCTAAGCCTAACACTACCGCTAAAACTAATCCTAACCCTAACACTCACCCTCACACTCACCTTAACTGGAACCCTAAGCGTAAACCTAACCCTCAACCTAACCATAAACCTATCCCTAACCCACACCCTAACCCTAAACATCACCCTAAACCTAACCCTAACCCTCACCCTCACCCTAACCATAACACTCACCCTCACCCTTACCCTCACCGTCACCTTATCCCTCACCCTAAACCTAACCGTGACCCACACCCTAACACTCACACTCACCCGAACCCTCACCCTCAGCCTCACCGTAACCCTAACCCTAACCCTCACACCGACACTAACCCTCACCCTAACCCTAACTTTAAACCTCACACTCACCCTAACCCTAACCCTTACCCTAACCCTCACCCTAACCCTTAATATAACCTTAACCCTCACTCTCACCCTAATCCTCAAACTAACCCTTAATCCTTACACTAACCCTAACCCTAACCCTCACACTAAACCAAATCCTCACCCTAACCCTAACCATAACCCTCACCCTCACCCTAACCCTAACCCTCACCCTAATCCTAACCCTAAACCTAACCCTCACCCTCACCCTAACCCTCACCTTCAACCTAACTCTCACCCTAACCCTAACCCTCACCAACACCCTAACTCTAACCCTCACCCTAACCTTCACTCTCACCCTAACCCTCACCAACAACCTAAGCCACAACCTCAACCGAATCCTCACTCTCACCCTCACCCTCACCCTAAACATCACCCTAACCCAAACCCTCAACTTAACCCTAACCCTAACCCGCACCCTAAACCTAACCCTCAACTTAAACCTCACCCTCACCTTAAACTTAATCCTAAACCATTCCTAACCAAAAACCTCACCTTCACCCTAACCCTTACCCTATCCCTCACCCTCACCCTAGCCCTCACCCTAAACCTAACGCTAAATTTAACCCTCACCCTCATGCTCACCCTCACCCTCACCCTCACTCTCAGTCTCACCCTAACCCTAACCCTAATCCTATCCCCAACCCTGACCCTCACGCTCACTCTAAACCTAACCCTAACCTGCACCCTAAGCCTAACCCTAACCCTAATGCTTACCCTAACCCTCAACCTCACCCTAACCCTAACCATAACACTCACCCTAAACCTAATCCTAACCCTAATGCTAACCCTAACCCTCACCCTCACCATAACCCTGACCATAACCCTTACCCTAACCCTCACCCTCACTCTATCCCTAACCCTAACACTCACCCTAACCCTAAATCTAACCCTAACCCTAATCCTATCCCTCAGCCTAACCCTCACCCTCACCCTAATCCTCACCCTCTCACTAACATTAATGCTAACCCTAACCATCAACCTCACCCCAACCGTCGCTCTAACCCTTACCTTCACCATAACCCTATCCCTCAACCTCAACCTAACCCTCACCGTAAACCTTACACTCACCCTAACCCTCATCCAACCCTAACCCTAACCCTAACCTTCACCCTAAACCCCACCCTAACCTTCACCATAACCCTAAGGCTAACCCTAACCCTCAGTCTCACCCTAACCATCACCCTAACCCTTATCCTCACACTAACCCTAACCGTAACCATAACCTTCACAATAGGCCTAACCCTCAAACTAACCCTAAGCTTAACACTCACCATAACACTCACCGTAACCCTAACTTTTACCCTAACCTGAACCCTAAACCTAACCCTAAACCTCACCCTAACACTCACCCTGACCCTAAACTTAACCTCACCTTAACCCTCATCCTCAGCCTAAACCTAACCCTAACCTTCACCCTCACCCCAACTGTCATCCTAACCCTTACTCTCACCCTAACCCTAACCCAAACCCTAACCCTCACCCTAACCCTAACCCTCACCCTAACCCTCACTCTCACCTGCACCCTCACCCTAAACATCACCGTAACCCTAACCCTCACCCTAAACCTAACCCTAACCCTCAACCTAAAACTTTCCCTCACCTTAAACCTCACGCTCACCCTAATCCTCACCCTAAACCTAACCCTAACCAAAAATATCACCCTCAACCTAGCCCTCACCCTAAACCTAACCCTAACCATAACCCTCACACTCACCCTCACCCTCGGCCTCACAATAACACTAAACCTAATCCTAACCCTAACCCTGACCCTCAACCTCACTGTAACCCTAACCCTAACCTGCACCCTAACCCTAAACCTAACCCTAACACTCAACCTTACCCTAACCCTAAACCTAATCCTAACCCTAACCCTCACCCTCACCTTAACCCTGACCCTGACCCTAACACTTACCCTTACCCTCACCCTCACTCTCACCCTAACCCTCACCCAACCCTAACCGGAACCCTAACCCTCACCCTAACCCCTAGCCTAACCTTCACCCTAACCCCAACGTTAACCCTAACCCTCAGTCTCAACCTAACCCTCACCCTAACCCTTATCCTCACACTAACACTAACCCTAACCATAAACCTCACAAAAAGCATAACCCTCATCCTAACCCTAACCCTACCTCTCACCCTAACCCTAACCCTAACCCTAACGCTCAACCTAACCCTAACTTTCACCCTCACCCTAATCCTCACCCTAAACCTAACCCTAACCCTTACCTAACCGAAACCCTCACAATTAACCTCACCCTCTCCCTCACCCTCAGCCTAACCCTGACCCTAACACTAATCCTAACCCTAACTCTTACCCTCAACCTAAACCTAACCCTAACCCTAACCCTCACCATCACCCTCCCACTCACCCTCACCCTCACCCTAACCTTCACCCTAAAGCTTACTCTCACACTAAACCTAACCGTTACACTAAACCTAATCCTCACCCTAAACCTAACCATAATCCTCACCTTAACCCTCCTCCTAACCCTAACCCTAACCCTCAACCAAACCCTAACCCTAAACATTACATTAACACTAACCCTCACCCTCACCCTCAGCCTAACAATAACCCTAACACTAATCCTAACCCTAACACTCACCCTAACTCGAACCCTAATCGTAAACCTAACCCACACCCTAATCCTAAACATCACCCTAACCCTAACCCTAACCCTCACCCTCACCCTAACCTTAACCCTCACCCTAACTCTTACCTTAACCCTAACGCTAACCCTAACCCTAACTCTCACACTAAACCTAACCCTCACCCTAAATCTAACACTAAATCTACACGTCCCCCTAACCCTCACCCTAACCATAGCCATGAAAGCTAGGGTGAGTCTTAATCATATTCTCAACCTCAGCCTCACCTTAACCCTAACCCTCATCCTAGCGTTCAACCTAACCATAACTCTAACCCTAACCCTAACTCTAAACCTCACCTTCACCCTCACCCTCACCCTCACCCTCACCCTAATCCTAACCCTAACCCTAATACTAACCCTAAACCTAACACTACACCTACATCTACCCCTACCCCTAACCCTAACCCTCACACTCACCCTCACCCTTACCCTCACCCTCACCATAAACCTCACATTAACTCCAACCTTCACCCTCACCCTAAACCTCACCCTCACCCTCACCCTACACCTAAACCTAACCCACAACCTCACCCTCACCCTCACATTCACCCTAAACCTAACCCTCACCCTCACCCTAACCCTAACCCTAACACTCACAATAACCCTAACCCTAACCCTCACCCTCACCCTCACGCTAAACCTAACCCTAACCCTCTCCATTACCCTCACCCTAACCCTAATGCAAAACCAAATCTTCACCCTCACCCTAAACCTAAAGCTAACCCTAACAGTCACCCTCACCCTAACGCTCACCCTAACCCTTACCCTCACCCTAACTCTAACCCTAACCCTCACACTAACCATAATCCTCACCCTAACCCTAAACCTACCCTTCACCCTAAGGCTCACCCTATCCCTAACCCTAACCCTAATACTCACCCTAACCCTAAACTTCATCCTAACCCTCGCCCTCACCCTAACCCTAACCCTAACCCTAATCCTTACCTAACCGAAACCCTCATCCTCACACTCATCCTCACCCTAACGCTCACCCTCACCATCGCCCTCACCATAACCCTAACCCTAACCCTCTCCCTAAACATAACATTAACTTTAACCCTCAACATAACCCTCACCCTTGCCCTAACCTGAACTTTAACCCTCAGCCTAACCCTCACCAAAACCCATACACTCACCCTCACCCTCACCCTAACCCTCACACTAAACCTAAACCTCACCATAACCCTAACACTAACACTAAACAAAACCCTCATCCTATCCCTCAAACTAAGGCTAAACCTTACCCTAACCCTCACCCTCACCATCACCCCAAACCTAACATTGACCCTCACCCTCACCCTAATCCTTAACCTCACCCTAACCCTAACACTTACACTTACCCGAACCCTCACCCTAATCCTAACATTCACCCTAACCCTAACCCTACCCCTTACCCTAACCCTCACCCTAACCCTAACCCTAACCCTCACCCTAACACTAACCCTAACCCTATCCCTATCCCTTAAATACACCCTAACCCTCACCCTAACCCTAATGCAAACCCAAACCCTAAACCTAAACCTCACACTAACTGTAACCATCACCGTAACCATAAACTTCATCCTATCCCTGACCCTCACCCTAACCCTAATCCTAACCCTTACCTAACTGAAACGCTCTCCCTCACCCTCTCCATCTCCCTAACCCGCAACCTCACATTAGACCTCAACATAAACCTTACACTAAACTTAAAAATAACCCTCACACTAACCCTCACCCTCACACTAAACCTAACCCTAAGCCTCAACCTCACCCTCACCATCACCCTAATCCTAAACCTCACCCTCACTCTCCCCCTAACCCTAAACCTAACCCTCACCCTAATCTTAACCCTCACCATAACCCTAACCCTAACCCTCACCCGCACCCTCACACTATACCCAAACCTAAACCTCACCCTAACCATCAACCTAACCCTAAAGGAAACCCTAAACCTCACACCAATCCTTACCCTCACCCTAACCCTAACCCTAACTCTAACCCTCATACTAACCCTAACCCTCATCCTAACACTAACCCTACCCCTCAACCAAAGCCTCACCCTATAACTAACCCTAACCTAAACCAAAACCTAACTCTCATTGTCACCTTAACCCTCACCCTCAACCTAACATTAACATTACCATTAACCCTCACCTAAACCTAACCCTAATCCTAAACCTCACACTAACACTCACCCAAACCGTAACCCTAACCTTCACACTAACACTAACCCTCACCCTAAACATA
This sequence comes from Dipodomys merriami, assembly GCF_024711535.1. Lineage (NCBI taxonomy): Eukaryota > Metazoa > Chordata > Mammalia > Rodentia > Heteromyidae > Dipodomys > Dipodomys merriami. Next base: position 5,893,001 of record NW_027206257.1, read on the forward strand.
AACCTAACACTCACCCTCACCCTCAAGCTCATCCTCAACCAAACCCTAACCCTAACACTAATCCTAACGCTAAGCCTCATCCACACCCTCCCCCTCTCCCTAACCCTAACCCTAACCCTCAAACTCACCCTCATCCTCACCCTAACCCTCACTCTCACCCTAACCCTAACCCTAACCCTATCCCTATCGCTCATCCTAACCCTCACCCTAACCCAAATGCTAACCATAAACCTCACCCTCACCCTAACCCTCACAATAACCCTTACCCTCACCCTAACCCTAACCCTCACCCTCATTCTAACCCTCACGCTAACACTTACCCACAACCCAACCCTCACCGTAACCCTCACCCTATCCCTAACCCTAACACTAAACTTCACCTTAAACCTCACCCTCACCCTAATCCTCACCCTAAACCTAACCCTAAACCTTTCCTAACCAAAAATATCACCCTCATCCTAGCCCTCACCCTAAACCTAACCCTAAACTTAATCCTCACTCTAACCTTCACCCTCAGCCTCACCCTAACCCTAAACCTAATCCTATCCCTAACTCTGAACCTCACTCTCAGTGTAACCCTAACCCTAAACTGCACCCTAACCCTAACCCTAACCCTAATCCTAACACTCAACCTTACCCTAACCCTAACTCTAATGCTAACCCTAACCCTCACCCTCACCCTAACCCTGACCCTAACCCTTACCCTTACCCTCACCCTCACTCTCACCATAACCCTAACTGTTACACTCACCAAAACCCTATTCCTCACCCTCAACATAATCCTCATCCTAACCCTACCCCTACCTCACACCCTAACCCTCACCCTAACCCTAACACTCAACCTAACCCTAACCCTCACGTCACCCTAATCCTCACCCTAAACCTAATCCTAACACTTACCTATCCAAAACCCTCACCCTCAACTGCACCCTCTCCCTCACCCTCAGCCTAACCCTTACCCTAACCCTAATCCTAACCCTAACTCTTACCCTCACTCTAAACCTAAACCTAACCCTAATCCTCACTGTCACCATCCCTCTCACCCTCAACCTCACCCTAACCCTCACTCTCAAATTCACACTCACCCTAACCCTCACCATCACCCTAAACATCACCCTAACCCTAAACCTCACACTAACCCTAAACCTTACCCTAACCCTAAACTTACCCCTAACCCTCAACCTAACTCTAACCCTAAGCCTAAACATCACCCTAACCCTAACCCTAACCCTAACCTGCCGAACCCTAATCCTTACCCTAACCCTAACCCTTACCCTAAACTTAACCTTAACCCTAACTCTCACACTAAACCTTATGCTAACCCTAACCCTCATCCTCACCCTAATCCTCACCCTAACCCTTATCCTCACACTAAACCTAACCATAACCCTCAGCATTAACCTAACCCTAACCCTAACCCTTACCCTCTCTCTAACCCTGCCCCTCAAACACTCATCCTCACCCTAATCCTAACACTAATCCTCACCTTAAACCTAACCCTAACCCTAACCCGAAAGCTAAACCTCACTCTAACCCTAACCCTTACCCTAAACCTAACTCTAATCCTAAACCTAACCCTAACCCTAAGCCTCACCCTCACCCTCACCCTCACCCTAACCCTCACCCTAACCCTAACCCTCACCCTAACCCTAACCCGTATGCTATCCCTAAACCTTACCGTCACCATCACCCTCACCCTAACTCTCAACCTCAAACTCACCTTCACCCTAACCCTCAAACTAACGCAAAACCTCACCCTAACACTAACCTTCTTCCTAACCCTAACTATACCCCTCACCCTCACCCTAAACCTTACGCAGACCCTTACCCACACCCTAACCCTCACCCTATCCCTAATGCTAAATCTAACCCTAACCCTTACCCTCACCTTAAACCTAACCCTAAGCCTAACCCGAATCCTCACACTAAACCTAACCCTAACACTACCGCTCAGCCTAACTCTCACCCAAATCATAACACTAATCCTCACCCTATCCATAACCCTAACCCTAACACTCACCATCACCCTAGAACTCACCCTAATACTAACCTTAACCCTAACCATCACCCTCACACTAACACTCACACTAACCCTAACCCTAAGACTAACCAAAACTCTCACCCTAACCATCACCCTCACCCTAACCTTAACCGTCACACTTTCCCTCACCCAAACCCTAACCCTAACCCTCACCCTCACTCTAACCCTCACTCTAAACCTTACCCTCACCCTAACACTAACCCTAACCCTCACCATAACCTTCACCCTAAACTTAACCCTAACCCTAACCCTAACACTCCCTATAACCCTCACCTAACACTAACCCTAAACCTAAACCTCAAACTAACCCTACACCTCACCCTCACCCTAACCTTCAACCTCACCCTAACCCGCACCCTAACCCTAACCGTCACACAAACGTTAACCCTCATGAGAAACGGAACCGTCACTCTTAGCCTCACCCTCACCCTAAACATCACACTAACCCTAACCCTCACCCTAACCCTAAACCTAACACTCAACCTATACCTAAGGTCACCCTAACCCAAAACTTCACCCTAATACTCAAACTAACCCTAACCCCAACCCTAACCCTAACCCTCACACTCACCCTAACCCTAACCTTCACCCTCACCCTCACCCTAAACCTAACCCTGATCCTCACCCTCACCCTCACCCTCACCCTCACCCTAAACCTACCCCTAACCCTAAACCTCAACCTAAACCTAACACTCACCATAACCCTAAACCTAACCCTCACCCTCACCCTCACCCTAACCCTAACTCTAAACCTCACCTTCACCCTCACCCTCACCCTCACCCTCAGCCTAATCCTAACCCTAAACCTAACCCTAACCCTACCTCTATCCCTCACCCTAACCCTAACTCTCACCATAACCCTCAAACTAACCCTTACCCTCACCCTCACCCTAAACCTCACATTAATCCTAACACAAAAACTAACACTAACCCTAACCCTAACCCTCACACTCACCCTCACCCTAACCCTAACCATCACCCTCACCCGCACGATAACCCTAACCCTAAACCTTACCCTAACCGTAAACTTAACCTAAACCTAAACCTCACTCTCAACCTCACCCTTAACCTAACCCTAACCCTCACCCGCACCCTCAACCTAACCCTAACCCTCACCCTCACCCTCACCCTCACCCTGACACTAATCCTAACCCTAACCCTAACCCTCACCCTAAACCTAACACTCAACATAACCCTAAACCTAACCCTCACCCTCACCTTCACCCTAACCCTAACCTTAACCCTCACCATAACCCTCACCCTAACCCTAATGCAAACCTGAAACCTCACCTCACCCTAAACCAAAAGCTAACCCTAACTGTCACCCTCACCCTAAACCTCACAGTAACCCTTACCCTCATCCTAACTCTAACCCTAACCCTCACACTAACCCTAACCCTCAACCTAACCCTAAACCTACCTGTGACCCTAACCCTCACCCTATTCCTCACCCTAACCCTATCCCTCTCCCTAACCCTAACCCTAACCCTCACCCTAAACCTAACCCTAAACCTCACCCTAACCCTAACCCTCACACTCACCATCTGCCTACCACTAACCATAACCCTAATCCTAACCCTAAAGCTCACCCTCATACTCACCCTAACTCAAACCGTAACCCTAACCCTAACCCTTACAATAACCCTAACCCTATCCCTAACCCTCACCCTAACCCTAAACCTCATCCTAACCCTAATCCTAACCCTCATCCTAACCCTAACCCTAACCCTAATTCTAACCCTAACCCTCACCCTCACCCTCACCCTAACTCTAAATCTAAACCTAAATCTAACACTCACCCTCACCCTCACCCTAACCTAAAACTATCCCTAACCCTCACCCTAACCTTAAAACTCACCCTATACCTCACACTCACCCTAACGCTAACCCTAACTCTAACCCTCACCCTAACCCTCACCCTAACCCTAACAATAACCCTAAAACTCATCCACACACTAAACCTCACCATAACACTTACCCTCAACATAACCTTAACCCTAAGCCTAAACCTAATCCTAACCCTAAACCTAACCCTCACCCACACACTAAAGCTAACCCTAACCCTAACCCTAATCCTAATCCTAAACCTAACCCTCACCCTCAAACTCAACCCACCCCTAACTCTAACCCTAACCCTCACCCTAACCCTAACCCTCACCCTAACCCTAACCCTCAACCTAACCCTAACCCTCACACTCACCCTAAACCTCACCCGAACCCTAACATTACCCCTCTCCCTAACCCTCACCCTCACCCTCACCCTAACCCTAAACTTTACCCTAATCCTCACCCTAACCCTAACCCTTACCCTATCCCTAAACCTGCCCCTCAACCTAACCCTCATCCTCACCCTTATCCTAACACTAACCCTCACCCTAAACCTAAACCTAACCCTAACCCTCACCGTAACCCTAAACCTAACCCTCACCCTAACGCTATCCCTTACCCTAAACCTCACCTTAATCCTAAACCTAATCCGAATCCTCACACTGAACCTAACCCTAACCCTACCACTCAGCCTAACCCTCGCCCAAATCATAACACTAATACTCACCCTATACCTAACCCTAACACTAACACTAACCCTCACCATCACCCTTGACCTCACCCTAATACTAACCCTAACCATAACCATCACCCTCACACTAACACTAACCCTAACCCTAACACTAACCAAAATTCTCACCCTAACCTTCACCACCAACCTAACCCTAACCCTCACCCTTTCCCTCACCCAAACCCTAACCTAACCCTCACCCTCAATCTAACCCTCTTTTTAAACCTTACCCTCACCATAACCCTAACCCTAAACCTCACCGCAACCCTCACCCTAAACTTAACACTAAACCTAATCCTAACCCTAACCCTCACCCTCACCCTCACCCTCACCTAACACTAACCCTAAACCTAAAAATCACCCTAACCCTAACCCTACCCCTCACCCTCACCCTAACCTTCAACTTCACCCTAAACTTAACCCTAACCCTTACCGTCACCCAAAAGCTAACCGTCAGAGAACCCGAACTCTCACCCTCAGCCTCATCCTCAGCCTAAATATCACACTAACCCTAACCCTCACCCTAACCCTAAACCTAACACTCAGCCTATACCTAACGGCCACCCTAACCCAAAACCTCACCCTAATCCTCAAATGAACCCTAACCCGCACACTAACCCTTACCCACACCCTCACCCTAAACCTCACATTAACCCTAACCCTTAAACTAACACTAACCCTAACCCTAACCCTCACCCTCACCCTACCCTTACCTTCACCCTCACCCTCACCCTAAACCTAACCCTAACCCTCACCCTCACCCTCACCCTAAACCTAACCCTAACCCTAACACTCAACCTAAATCTAACACTCACCATAACCCTAAACCTAACCCTCACCCTCACCCTCACCCTAACCCTAACTCTAAACCTCAACTTCACCTTCACCCTCACCCTCACCCTCAGCCTAATCCTAACGCTAAACCTAACCCTAACCCTACCTCTAGCCCTCATCCTAAACTTAACCCTCACCCTAACAATCACACTAACCCTTACCCTCACCCTCACCCTAAACCTCACATTAACCCTAACCCTCAAACTGATACTAACCCTAACCCTAAACCTCACTCTCACCCTCACCCTAATCCTAACTCTCACTCTCACCCTCACCCTAAATCTAACCCTAACCCTAACCCTAAAACTAAACCTAAACCTCACCCTCACCCTCACCCTCACACTAATCCTAACCCTCACCCTCACCCTAACCCTAACCCTAACCCTCACCATAACCCTCACCCTAACCCTAATGCAAACCCGAAACCTCACCTCACCCTAAACCTAAAGCTAACCCTAACTGTCAACCTCACCCTAAACCTCACAGTAACACTTACCCTCACCCTAACACTAACCCTAACCCTCACACTAACCCTAATCCTCAACCTAACCCTAAACCTACCCGTGACCCTAACCCTCACCCTATCCCTCACCCTAACCCTATCCCTCTCCCTAACCCTAACCCTACCACTCACCCTAACCCTAACCTTAAACTTGACCCTAACCCTAACCCTCACCCTCACCCTCACCCTCTGCCTAACACTAACCCTAACCCTAATCCTAACCATAAAGCTCACCCTCATACTCACCCAACTCAAAACGTAACCCTAACCCTAACCCTCACCATAACCCTAACCCTATCCCTAACCCTCACCCTAACCCTAAACCTCATCCTAACCCTAATCCTAACCCTCAACTTCACCCTAACCCTAACCCTAACCCTATCCCTCACTGTAACCCTAACGCTAACCCTAACTCTCACCCTCACCCTAAACCTCACCCTGACCCTTACCCTCTCCATAACATTAACCCTAACCCTAAACCTAATACACTAATTCTAAACCCTAACACTAACCGTCACCCACACCCTAACCCTCACCCGAAACCCAAAACTCACCCTCACCCTCACCCTAACCGTAACCCTAACACTCACCCTAAACCTAACCTTTACCCGAACCCTAACTCTAACCCTCACCCTCAACTTAACCCTAACCCGAACCCTAATCCTAAAACTCACCCTAACCCTAAAGCTAAACCTAACCCTAAATCTTACTCTCATCCTAATCCTCACCCTAACCCTTTTCCTCACACTAACCCTAACCCTAACCCGTACACTAACTCAAACCCTCACCGTAAACCTAACCCTAACCCTCACCCTGAACCTAACCTAACCCTTTTCCACACCCTCACCCTAACCCTCACCGTCACCCTAACCCTCACCCTAAACGTAACCCTCACCTATTCCTTAACCCTCACCCTCACCCTCACACTTACCCTCACCCTAAACATCAACCAAACCCTAACCCTCAGCCTAAACCTAACCCTCACCTTAACCCTAACGCTAACCCTAACCCTCACCCTCACCCTAAACCTCACACTAACCCATACCCTCACTATAACCCTAAGGATAACACTAACCCTAACACTCACCCTCACCCTAAACCTCACCCTAACCCATACCCTCACCATAACCCTAAGGGTAACCCTAACCCTAATCCTCACACTCACCCTAACCCTTACCCTCACCCTCACTCTAACCCTCAATGTCAGCTTAACCCTCACCCTAACCCTAACTGTCACCCACACCCTAACACTCACACTCATCCGAAACCTCACCCTAAGCCTCACCCTAATCCAAACCCTAACCCTCACCCCAACCCTAACCCTCACCCTAACCCTAACTTTAACCCTCATCCTCACCCTTACCCTAACCCTAATCCTTACCCTAACCCTCACCCTAAACCTTAATCTAACCCTAACCCTAACCCTAATACTCACTCTAACCCTAACCTTCATCCTAACCCTCACCCTCACCCTAATCCTCACCCTAACCCTAACCCTAACCCTAAACCTCACCCTAAACATAACATTAACCCTGACCCTCACCATAAGCCTCACCCTAGCCCTAACCGGAACGTTAAAACTCACCCTAACCCTCACCCAAACCCTTACTCTCACCCTCACCCTCACCCTAACCCTCACAACTAATATTAAACCTCACCCTAACCCTAACACTAACACTAAACAAAACCCTCATCCTATCCCTCACCCTAACCCTCACCCTCAACATCACCCTAAACCTAACACTAACCCTCACCCTCAACCTAATCCTTGACCTCACCCTAACCCTAACCCTTACCCTTACCCTAACCCTCTCCCTAATCCTAACATTCACCCTAACCCTAACCCTACCCCTTACCCTAACCCTCATCCTAAACCTAATCCTAACCCTAACCCTCACCCTAACACTAACACTAACCCTATCCCTAACCCTCAAAAACACCCTAACCCTCACCCTAACCCTAATGCAAACCTGAACCCTCAACCTCACTCTAACCCTAACCCTAACCCTAAACCTCACACTCACCCTAACCCTCACACTAACCCTTACCATCACCCTAACCCTAACCCTAACTCTCACACTAAACCTAACCTTCACCCTAACCCTAAACCTAATGCTAACCCTAAACCTCACCCTCACCTTAGCCCTAATCCTTATCCTCACCCTAATCCTAACCCTAACCCTAATTCTATACCTAAACCTAAATCTCACCCTAAGAATGATGCTAAGCCTAATACTCAACCTCAACCTAAACCTCACCCTAACACTTACCGTCAGCCTAACCCTCACCCTAACCCTATCCCTAAGCCTAACCCTAATCCTCAGCCTAAACACTATGCTAACCCTAACCCTAACCCTCAGCCTAACCCTCATCCTAACCCTAACCCTAACACTAATCCTAACCCTCACCCTCACCCTCACCCTCACCCTAACTCTAAACCTAAACCTAAACCTAACATTTACCCTCACCCTCACCCTAACCTAACACTATCCCTAACCCTCACCCTAACCCTAAACCTCACCCTATACCTCACCATCACCCTAACGCTAACCCTAACCCTAACCCTCACCCTAATCCTCACCCTAGCCCTAATAATAACCCTAACCCTCATCCACACACTAAACCTCACCCTAACACTTACCCTCACCATAACCTTACACCCTAAGCCTAAACCTAAACCTAACCCTCACCCTCAAATTCACCTTACCCCTAAATCTAACCCTAACCCTCACCCTAAACCTAACCCTAAACCTAACCCTCAACCTAACCCTAACCCTCACACTCATCCTAAACCTCACCCTAACCCTAATATTACCCCTCTCCCTAACCATCACCCTAACCCTAACCCTAACACTCAACCTAACCCTACCCATACACATCACCCTCACTGTCACACTAACCCTAAACCTAATGCTAACCCTCACCATAACCCTAATCCCACCCACACCCTAACCTGATCCCTCACCCTCACCCAAACCGTCATCCTCACCCTAACCCTCATCCTCACCCTAAACATCACCCAAACAATAACCCTCACCCTAACCCTGACCCTCACTCTCAGCCTAACCCTAACCCTAACCCTATTGCTAATCCTAACTCTCACCCTCACACTCACCCTAAACCTAACCCTAACACTCACCCTCATCCTCACCCTAACTCTAACCCTATCCCTAACCCTCACCCTAACACTAACCCTCACCCTATACCTCACCCTCACCCTAACCCAAACCCTAACCCTAACCCTCACCCTAACACTCACCCTAACCCTCACACTAACCCTAATCCTCATCCTCAAACTAAACCTCACCTTAACCCTCACCCTCACCCTAACTCTAATGCTAACCCTAACCCTCACCTTCACACTCACTCTCAACCTAACCCTTACCCTTACCCTAACCCTAACCCTCTTCCTCAACCTAAACCTCACCCTAACCCTTACCCTCACCATAACCCTCAAACTAACCCTAAACCTAAACCTACCGCTCACCCTAACCCTCACCCTAAACATAACCCTAACCCTAACCCTAATGCTCACCCTAACCCTAAACTTGACCCTCACCCTAACACTCACCTTAACCCTTATCCTCACACTAAACTTATCCCTGACCCTAACCCTAATCCTAACTCTCAGCAGAACACTCACCCTCATCCTAACCCTCACACGGACACTAAACATCACCCTAAAGCTAACCCTTACCCTAATGCTAAACCTAACCCTCACCTTCACCCTAAACCTCACCATAATCCTAACCCTCACAGTAACCCTAACCCTAACCCTCACCCTACGCCTAACCCCTACCCTCATTCTAACTCTAACCTTCACCCTCACCCTCATCCTAACCCTAAACCTAACCCTAACACTCATCCTAAACCTAACGCTAAATGTAATGCTAACCCTAAACCTCACACTCACCCTAACCCTCACACTAAACCTTACCATCACCCTAACACTAACCCTAACTCTCACACTAAACCTAACCTTCACCCTAACCCTAAGCCTACCCCTCCTCCTAACCCTCACCCTAAACATAACCATAAAGCTAATCCTCACCCTATCTTTAACCTTAACCCAAACCCTCACCCTAACCCTCATCCTCACCCTAAACTTAATGCTAACCCTAATCCTAACCCTCACCCTAACCCTCACCCTTACACTAACCCACACCCTAAACTTCACCCTAACCCTAACCGTAAACCTAACCTTCACCCTAACCCTCATCATAACCCTAACCCTCACACTCATCCTAACCCTCACCCTAAACTTTAGACTTACCCTAACCCTACACCTAACCCTCAGACTAACCCTAACCTTAACCCTCAGCCTAACCCTTATGCTAACCCTAAATATAATCCTAAACCTCACCCTAAACATAAACCTAACCCTAACCCACACACTAAGCTTAACCCTCACCCTAACTCTAACCCTAACCCGAACCTTCACCCTCACCCTGACCCTCACCTCAGTCTGACCCTAACACTAACCCTATTCCTAATCCTAACTCTCAGCCTCACCCTCACCCTAACCATCACCCTAACCCTAAACCTCACCCTAACCCTAACCCTAACCATCAGGCTAAACCTAACCTCAGGTTAACCCTCACCCTCACCCTAATCCTCACACTGACCCTAACACTTACATAACTGAAACACTCACCCTCACCCTCACCCAAACCTCACATTCACCCTAGCCCTCACCCTAACCCTAACACTAATCCTAACCCTAACCCTCAACCGACCCTCACCCTAACCCTAAACCTATCCCTAATGCTGAACCTCACCCTCACCCTCACCCTAAACCTAAACATAACCCTCACCCTAAACCTAACCCTCACCCTTACGCTCACCCTATCCCTAACACTAACCCAACACCACACCCTTACTCTAACCCTCACCCTAACCCTTATCCTCACAATAAACTTAATCCTAACCCTCACACTAACCCTAATCCTCACCCTATCCCTAACCCTAACCCGAAACCTCACCCTAACCTTCACCCTAACCCTTACCCTCACCCTAACCATAACCCTCACCCTAACCCTAAAATTCACCCTAATCCTTACCCTCGCCCTAACCCGCAAAATAACCCTAACTGTAAACCTACGGCTCACCTTAACCCTCACCTTAAGCATAACCCTAACCCTAATCATCACCCTAACCTTAACCCTCACCCTCACCCTAAACCTCACCCTAACACTTATCCTCACACTAACAGTAATCCTAACCCTCACCCTAACTCTCACACTAACACTAATCCTTACCCTATCACTAAGCCTAACCCTAACACTCACCCTAACCCTCACCCTAAACCTTACACTCACCCTAACCCTAAAACTCACCCTCACCCTTAACCTCACCCTAACGCTTACCCTCACCCTAACCCGCAAACTAACCCTAAACCTAAACCTACGGCTCACCCTAACCCTCACCCTCATCATAACCCTATACCTAACACTCACCCTAACCCTAAACCTCACCCTCACCCTAACCCTCACCGTAACACTTACCCTCACACTAACCCAATCCCTAACCCTAACACTAATTCTCAACAGAACACTCACCCTCACCCTAACCGTCACCCTCACACTAAACATCACCCAACCCTAACCCTCACCGTAACCCTAACCCTACTCCTCACCCTAACCCTAACCCTCACCGTAACCCTAACTCTCACAATAATCCTAACCCTAACACTTACCCTCACCCTCACCCTCACCATAACCCTAATCCTCATCCTAACACTAACCTTCACCCTCAGCCTCACCCTAACCCTAACCCTAACCCCAACCCACACCCTCACCCTACACCTCACCCTAACCCTAACCCTAACACTTACTTAAATGAAAACCTCACCCTCACCCTCACCCTCACCCTAAACCTCACCCTCACCCTTGCCCTCACCCTAAAACTAACCCTAACACTAAACCTAACCCTAACCCTCACCATCACCTTAACCCTAACCCTAAACATAACCCTAACATTCATCCTAACTGTAACTCTAAACCTAATGCAAACCATAAACCACACAATCACCCTAACCTTCACCCTAACACTTACCGTCACCCTAACCCTAACCCTAAACCTAACACTAAACCTCACCCTCACCCTAACCCTAAGCCTTCCCCTCAGCCTAAACCTCACCATAATCCTAACCCTAACCCCAATCCTCACCATATCCTTAAGCTTAAGGCAAAACCTCACACTAACCCTCACCCTAACCCTAACCCTAACGCTAAACGTAATCCTCAGCCTCACCAGTACACTCACCCTAACCCTTACACTCTCCCTAACACTTACCCACACCCTCACCCTCACCCTAACCCTAAACCTAACCTTCACCATAACGCTCACACTAACCCTAACCCTCACCCTCAACGTAACCCTCAACCTAAACTTTACCCTCACACTAATCCTTACCCTAACCCTAAACCTAACCCTCACACTAACACTAACCCTAACCCTCAGCCTAAACCTTATGCTAACACTAAATCTAACACTAACCCTCAAACTAACCCTAAACCTAACCCTAACCCTAACGGTGACACTAACCCTAACCCTTACCCTCAGCCTAACCCTCATCCTAACCATAACCCTAACCCTAATCCTAACCCTCACCGTCACCCTCACCCTAACTCTAAACCTAAACCTAACACTCACCCTCACCCTCACCCTAACCTAACACTACCCCTAACCTTCATCCTAACCCTAACCCTCAACCTGTACCTCACCCTCACCCTAACCCTAACCGCAACCCTAACCGTAACCCTCACCCTAACCCTAAAACTAACCCTAACCCTCATCCTCACACTAAACCTAACCCTAAACTTTACCCTCACCATAACCTTAACCCTAAGCCTAAACCTAATCCTCACCCTAACCCTAACCCTCACCCACACACTAACCCTCACCCTCACCCTCACCGTAACACTCAGCCTAACCCTAAACCTAATCCTAATCCTAAACCTAACCCTCACCCTCAAACTCACCCTAAACCTAAACCTCAACCTCACCCTCTCCATTACCCTCAGCCTAACCCTAATAATAACCTAATCCTAAACCTCACCCTCACCCTCACCCTAACTCTAACCCTAAACCTAAACCTAACACTCACCCTCAACCTTACCCTAAACCTAACACTATCCCTAACCCTCAAACTAACCCTAACCCTCACCCTAATCCTAAACCTAACCCTCACCCTCAAACTCACCCTAAGTCTAACGCAAACTCTAAACCTAACCCTCACCCTCACTCTCCCCCTCAACCTAACCCTCACACTCACCCTAAACCTGACCCTAACCCTGTCCCTACTCCTCACCCTAACCCTAACCCTAACCCTCAACCTAACCCTAAACCTACCCCTAACGCAAACCCGCACCTTAAACCTAATCCTCACCTACACCCTAACCCTCACTCTCACTCTAAATATCAACCAAATCCTAACCCTCACCCTAACCCTAACACAAACCCTAATCCAAACCCTCACACTCACTCTAACCCTCACCCTAACCTTTACTCTCACCCTAATCCTTACCCTCACCCTAACCCTAACCATAACACTCACATTAACCATAACCCTCACTCTAACCCTAATCCTAACCCTGACCCTAACCTTCACCCTCACCCTTACCCTCAGGCTCTGCTTAACCCTAACCCTAATCCTATTCCTAGCACTAACCCTCTGCCTTACCCAAAACAAAACCCTAACCCTTACCCTCACCCTCACCCTCACCCTCACCCTAACCCTCACCCTCACCCTAAACATCACCCTAACCCTAACCCTCACCTTAAACCTAACACTACCCCTCACACTAACCCTCACCTAACCCTAACCCTAACCCTCACCCTCACTTTCACCCTCACCCTCAGCCTAACCCTAACTCTAACACTTATCCTAACCCTAAACCTCACCATAATCCTCCACCAAACCCTGACCATAACCCTCACCCTCACCCTAACACTAACCCTAACCCTAACTCTTATCCTAACCCTAACCCTCAACCTAACCCTAACCCTCACCCTGACCCTCACACTAAACCTAACCATAACCCTAACCCTCACTCTAACACTTACCCTGACCCTAACCCTCACCCTAAACCTAACCCGAACCCTCACCTTAACTCTAACCCTCATCCTAAACATAAGCCTCACCCTCACTCTCACCCTCACCCTAACCCTAACCCTCATCCTAACCTTAAACCTAAACCTAACGCTAACCCTAAACCTCACCCTCACCCTAAACCTCACCCTAACCCTTACCCTCACCCTAAAACTAACCCTAACCCTCACACTAAACCTAAACTTCACACTAAACCTAACCCTAATCCTCACACTAAACCTAACCCTCACCTTAACCCTCACCCTAAACCTAACCCTCACCCTCACCCTAACCCTAATGCTAACACTAACCATCACCCTCCTCCTAACCCTCACCCTCACCCTAACTCTCACTCTAACACTTACCCACACCCTAACCCACACCCGAACCCTAACCCTAAACCTAACCTTCACCCTAACCCTCACGTTACCCCTAACCATAACCCTAACCCTAACCCTCACCCGAACTGTCACGGTAACCCTAACCCTCATCCTCTCCATAACCCTCACTCTAAACTTTACCCTCAACCTAACCCAAACCCTATCGCTAAACCTAACACTCACACTAAATCTAACCCTTACCCTCAGCCTAGCCCTTAGACTAAACCTAAACCTAACAGTAACCCTCACCCTAACCGTAACCCTAACCCCAAACCTCACACTCAACCTCCACTTCCCCCTCAGCCTTACCCTTTACATAATCCTTATCCTAACCCTGAACCCCACCCTCACCCTAACCCTAACCCTAACCCTAACGCAAACCCTCACCCTCAGCCACACCTAACCCAAACCCTAACCCTAACAATAAACCTAACCCTAACCCTCACCCTAAAACTCACCTTAACCTAATCTTAACCCTAACCCTCACCCTCACGCTCATTCTAACACTCACCCTCACCCTGACCCTCACCATCACACTAACCCCCACACTAACTCGAATCCTCACCCTAACCCTAACCCTAACCCTCACCCTCACTTTCATCCTCACCCTCAGCCTAACCCTAACACTAATCCTAACCCTAACCCTCACCCTTACCCTAAACCTAACCCTAACCCTCACCCTCACCCTCACCCGCACCCGCACCCTCACACTAACCCTCACCCTCACTCTCACCCTCACACTATCCCTCAACTTCACCCTAAACATCACCCCAACACTAACCCTCACACTAACCCTAATCCTAACCCTCACCTTACCCCTAAACCTCACCATAACGCTCACCCTAACCCTAACGCTAACCCTAACCCTCACCCTCACACTAACCCACACCCTAACTCTTATCCTCACACTAACGCTAACCCTAACCCTAACTCTAACCTTCACACTAACCCTAACCCTCACTCTAACCCTATCCCTACACTTCACCCTGACTCTCATACTAACCCTAACCCTCAACCACACCCTAATCCTCACACTCACCCGAACACTCACCCTCACCAGAACACTCACACTCGCCCTAACACTCACCCTCACAATAAACATCACCCTAACCCTAAATCTTACCCTAACCCAAACCCTAAACCTCACCCTAAATCTAATCCTCAACCTAAACCTATCCCTCACCCTGACCCTCACCCTAACCCTAACCCTAACCCTAACCCTCACCCTTACCCTAACCCTAATACTCACCCTAAACCTAAACTTCACCCTCACACTAAACATAACCCTCACCCTCACACTAAACCTAACCCTCATCCTAACCCTTACCCTCACCCTCACCCTCTCCCTCCCCCTAACCCTCATCCTAACCCTAACCTTAAAACTAATGCTAACCCTAAACCTCAGCCTCACCCTAACCCTCACCCTAACCCTTACCCTCAACCTAACCCTAACCCTAACCAACACACTAAACCTAACCCTCACTCTAACCCTAACCCTAAACCTCACACTAAACCTAACCCTCAACCTAACTCTAACCCTACCCCTGAGCCTAACCCTCACCCTAAATCTAACCTTAACCGAAATCCTCACCCTATCAGTAACCTTAACCCTAACGCTCACCCTCAACCTCTCCTTCCCCCTGAGCCTTACCCTAACCATAACCATAATCCTAACACTCAACCTAACCCTCACCCTAAACCTATCCCTCAGCCTCACCCTAACCCTCACCCTAACCATTACCCTCAACCTAACCAAAACCCTAACCCTAAACCTAACACTCATATTAACCGTAACACTAACCCTCACCCTATCCCTTATACTAACCCTAAACCTAAATCCAACCCTCACCCTAACCTGAACCCTCACACTAACCCTGAACCTAACCCTAACCCTCAGCCTAAACCTCATCTTAACCCTAAACCTAACCCTAACCCTCACGCTAACCCTAATCATCACCCTCACCCTAAACTTTACCCAAACCCTAACCCTATCCCTAACCCTAACCCTAACTCTATCTCTACCCAAACACTCACCCACACCCTAACCCTCACCCTCACACTAAACATCAACCTAACACTAACCCTCAACCTAACCCTAATCCTAACCCTCACCCTAACCGTAACCCTAAACCTCACATTAACACTAAGCCTAACCCTCACCCTCACCCGCACCCTCACCTTAACCCTATCCCTAACCCTCATCCTAACACTAACCCTTCACCCTCACCCTCACCATCACCCTAACCCTAATCCACAACCTCACCCTAATCCTCACCCTAACCCTAACCCTAAAACTTACCTAACCGAAAAGCTCACACTCACTCTCACCCTCAACCTAACCCTCAACCTAGCCCTCCCCCTAAAACTAACCCTCACCATAACCCTAACCCTCACCCTCACACTCACCCTCACCCTCACCCTAAACCTAACCCTAACCCTCACCCTAACCCTAACCCTCAAACTGAGCCTAACTCTCACCCTAAACCTAACCCTAACTCTCAGATTAACCCTCACCTTTACCCTAACTCTAACCCTCACCCTAACCCTAACACTATACTAACCCTCACACTAACCCTAACCTTAATACTGCACCT